>NC_138766.1:54795623-56141773 GCF_965113315.1 Podarcis vaucheri | reverse complement strand
GAAGCAAAGGAATTGTCTTGCAATCACTAGAGTAAAAGAAGAAGAAGAAGAAGCACTCTCATAGCTGTTTTGAGTCAGGTCAGGTTTTCCTGCAATCTGTGATCAAGGGCCAAAAGACCCAGGTTGACATGCTGTATTGGAAACATAGCCTGATTCAAATACGATGCCTGAAATATTATTGGGATAAGAGGTTGATGTTGTAAATGGCCAAAAGAGAGCCTGCAGTTTCCAACTTCCTTTTTTGTGAGGACACTTGCTGATATTTCATGTGTTGTTTTTCACCTACTTGCCTGATACGCTGTTTTATATTTTATAGCATTGTTTTATATCTTATAGCTTTATTTTTATATCATATTTCACATATTTTAATAAAAAAAGCATGATTTAAATTTAATAACTTACCTGGAAACCGATATATGGCATGATCACATACTGAAAAGCATTCTCTCCCTGTCTCCTTGAAAAGTCTAGCGACAAGGAAGAAATAGTCAGTAGTATAAACTGGGTGATAATAGATAATAAGCACTGGTCCTTTAGGGAGATGTTCCATGCCAAAAACTTCATAACCTGGAAATAATATAAAATGCAATAAATAAATGTTATTTTGTTGAAAAATAAATGGAATATTGCAATCTTTTATTGGATGAAAACACTGTGGTTCAGAAAACTGAAATTTAAGATCCGTTAAAAAGCTCTCCTATATGTTGCAACATTCTGGATACTAGGTTGTCATCCACATGGGCCAGAACTTTCTATGTTGTGCTCACATAATAAATGATATTTCTCGTCTGTTGGAATCTTCGTTCCTTGCTTAATTTTGGGCGTAGGTGGGGGAAAAAATTGCCTAGTCTTTGAGTGAGCTAAAACTGTGACTTGCTGTTTCAATCTCCTTTAAACTTTCATCAGGGCCATCTTAAGCATATGCGGTGTCGGGGTGCAAAGATCCACCAGGCACCACTAGGTTGCCCAGAGTTGTCGAGCGTTTCTTAACGGGGGACCCCAAAGTTGCTGACTTTAGAATGGTTGCAGATGCAGTGACTCACAGAGCCAACTAACGGGGGTTCCAGCGCCCAACACACAGGGGCGTACGAAGGTGGGTGTGGGTTCCATGCTAGGGGGAACAAAATGTTCGGTGACACAGTTTCCGTGATGTCCATCCACTGCCTCCACACACCTCACTGCATGGCGGCTAACTGTTTCGGCTGGGATCCATGCGCTCTTATTTGTCGGGACTTGTTGCTGCCGTTGGTGCTGTTGGTGTGCGGCGGATCCCGTCCAGAGATCTTCTTCTCCTGCCGCTAGCATTCCTCGTTGTTCTGCGCTGGCACATCACGTTGGGCGGTGCTGGGAGAGTGCGACGACAGCGGAAAAGCCAGCAAAGGAACCCATAGCTCGGCACATGCAACAGGATGCATCGTGCCACACCCACAACGTTACATGGTGCTCCGGGCATAGCACTGAAACAGTTAGCTGCCATGCAGCTGGGGCAAGAGCTGACAGGGTCTTCTGCTGTGGGCAGGTTGGTGCGAGTTTGGGAGCGAGCGTTGGAGTCCGGGGAAGAGCCGCCTGCAGAAGACAAACTCCGACGGGCTCTGCTCCGCTCGGCTGCCGGCGGCTCTTCCCTGGACTCCAACGCTCAGCCCTGGACTCTCAGCCTGGCACCCCTGTGAGCCCGGCGCCCGGGTGCCGTGCACCCCTAGCGCCAATGGTTAAGATGCCCCTGACTTTCATATGGGTTAGAATACTATATTTTCCTGAGCCTTTTTTATTTGAAGAACAGTATTACCCTTCCGTGCAGAGTGTTGCACATTCTTTCCCCATACCTAAGAGCTCTAATTTCAGGCATCTTCAGGCCATTCTCTGAATCACTTTATACAATGTGAGAGAAAAGTTTCCCAGACAGATGCACCCTTGACCATGTCCTAAGTAGCCACAGGGTTTCATCCTTATGACCCAAGCTTGGTTTTAGTAATGTGTTTCTGATTTATGCTTCAGCATCTAAAGCAACATTACACTCTGGGATGCAATGAGAACATAAGATGGATCCTGTTCATGAAGCCAAAGCTCTCTGTATTCCATCATCCTGTTTCCATCCAATTTAGCAGCCATCACCACATCCTGTGCTGACAAATTCCATGGTTTGTGTCCAGAGTTTATGCTTCAGGGTTACCTAGTGATTTACCAAGCTCAAGAAAATAGCACCCTCAAAGTCTCACTACACCATGATATACTCATTAAATTCGCTGTGTACCCACCACACAGTTAAAGCGAGTAGTGGTAACTATTGTTCCAGGGCCTCAAGTCTGAAATTCTGATGTTCAGTCCTATGAAAGTATAGTAGCTGAATTATTGGTATGAAAGAAACATTTACTCACCATGCCATATCTTTCCAAATATATCTAAAACTTGAGTCGTAATTTGCTTTGGCTTTTTCCAACATTTGGTATCAAAATCAGTTTCTTGCTGGTTATTCCTCTTCTTGTAGACATATAGCAAAAATGAGATTGCACAGATAAACAAATATGTCATTATAATGATTGAACAAGGCAAAATCAGAAGCATACGCAACCACCAAGAGTGAGCCACTGAGCTCAGGTATTCTTCCAAGTAAGGAAAACTAATCCAGTTTCCCAGCATTTGAGTAAAGCAGTTCATGGTTTCCTGATATGAAGCCCCAGGTGTATGCCAAGGAAGGAAACCAATCCAGTTAAACCTTCTTTGGTTTTGATGGTATTTTCAACGACTGTTTACCTGGAAAACAGAAAATGCAGTATATTAGTTTGAACTGCCATTCCAGAAGCGTTCATGATTACATGAATTCTCCTGCTATTTAATATTTTCCCAGTTTTCCCCACTGTAACTTGCCAAGTAGATACAAAATGACAAGTGTATGACTCCATTTATTTCTTGTAAAGCATGCTGGTTTCAGTCCACTGCTGAAGTATTAAGGAAAGTGAGAAAGGGTCACTTCTCTTTGAGTCAGCAGAAATGGTTCCCCGCCTCCTAAAAGTGCAGCTGCATGCATCTTGTGACTGTCTTCTTTGTGTTGCTGGGCAAACTAACACATATCCCAGGATAGATAAAGAACTCATGTTTCAGCATTCACTTTGTGGGGCATTGGAGACATGGATACTGTTGGAATGATCTGGGGAAGATGTGTTGGATTTGTGAAGAGCTTATCTGAAGGAAGTTAGACACATTGCAGGACTTTTTTGAGCAAGTGGACTTTGCACTTTCTGTATGCACTTTTCCTCAGCAAAAACTTTATACGTCGAAATGCTCTCTGGGCTCAGAGAGTGAAGACTTCTTGTAGTAGAGACAGTGTGTGTCTTTGTGCCCCCAAAGTAAAAGTGATATCTGCTACACAGTTGTTTTTTGTACTGAGGCTATCCACTTGACTCAAATTATATGGAGCGAACACAACACCGAACAAGAGGGAGGGTGGGGAAAATAGTGAGCTGATGCGTGGCAGCATTTTGGAATTCACTGCAAAGTGCCTCTTTCTGGGGATGTGAAGTGGAATAGCAGCGCGGCTGCCAGAGAAGAACAGATGCCGATGGCCAAACCCTGTTATCACTGCCTCTAGAACATCTTTCCGGTTGGGTTATTGGGGACCATGCCACAATACACAGCCATTGCATTTTTGTCTACAAATTACTAAGTCATCTGAAAACAGACCTTCACATAGTTAAATTGCATATTTTTTATTTTACTCTATCTCCACTACATCTTTCAACAAAAAAGTATGGGAAAAGAGACAAAATTGATAAGGGTATGCAGGCTTTATACCACAGCTGTTTTGATTCCAATAATAGCTGTGTTATAGGGAGGAATTTAATTTCTGCTTCTCAGTGTTATATCATCTGAAAAGCTGTAAGTGCTTAATTTCATCTCCACAAGTAGCGAAAATCCTAGTTGTGTTTTAAGTTGACAATGTGGAAACAGGCTAAGATTTTCATACAACTGGTTTTTACACACGCACATAGACAAGACAGCATTTCTCTCTCTCTCTGCTGACCCATGCACAGGAACTGACAAATAACACAACTACTAGCACATTTGCAAAACTAAGCAAGAATCATTTGTTGAGATTGCAGGGGGTTGACTAGACAACCCGTTGGGCCCCTTCCAACTTTACATTTTATGTTTCTATGAACAAAACCTTTTACTTACATTCCTGGTAAGCCTAAATTGCCTTCACGTTGGTCACCTCTCTCTGAGAGCAGCAAAAGTCTTGTCTGGTGCTCTACTTTTTCGTTGGCTAATTTCCACCACTATGGAGGCATGTCCCTTTATGTGGAGGTTTAAAGAGACTGTGATGGGTGTGCCATCTGTATGAACAAACCAAGCATTGTGAAAAAGAGGGAAGTCTTGGGGAGGCTGCTTCTTGGAAGTCGTGGCCATTTATAATCATACATAAGTGTGGAGTCACACCTACAAGAACATTTATAATGTAGAATAACATATTGGGTCACAGAAAACCAGTTCTTGACTAAGGAATAATGGTAGGAATTGTACTCGCAACACTCTGTCTGCGATTCAGTCATAGACTCATTAAGAACAAATATCCATGGCTTGTAAAAGCCAAACGGAACCAGAAAACATAAAAGCGCATGTATCTTATCTTCACTAGCCACTTCATGAATCACTTGAAGAAGAGTTAAAGCTGATTAAAACTCATTAAAACCACTTTGTTGTTTAGTCGTGTCCGACTCTTTGTGACCCCATGGACCACAGGAAGACAGGCACTCCTGTCTTCTAAAAGGCAGATAAAAACCACAGGCTTTCCAGAGTTTCCAGGCTTTGACAGAGTGTTCTGCTTCATCGTCTGACACTCCTGAGAATATGAGGGAGCTCTGTTTGCTTTAGTGTTGAGGAAGGCACTTGAGAGTGTTGAGGATGACACTTGAGAGCCAACCTGTCAAGTGCCTACCTTATTTCACAATTCTATAGCAAGGCTTTGACAGAAGTGGTGAGCATGCCAACTTGAAAATTCCTGAGTATTCAGGAATCCACCAGATACCATAAGTCTCTGGGAACAGACCACCTTAATGGATCCCCCAGCCTTATAGAAGGGCACTGCATCATCACTTCGAATTTCACTATCGAATTATCCATCTCAGACAATGGGCTCAGCACAAACTTCCCTACGAATGGATTTCTGCCTTCCAACTACCTTGGAGAGACCTGAACTAGGGTATGTTCTGTCTTATGTGTTGGGCCTTTAATTTACTGAGATGGTCTCATGGTTGCCATGGAGACCAGGACCTAGAGGTTTTATGGTCAAGAGCCATGTGTTGCAGCATTTCTGGTCTATGAACAGATAATGTAGGAGGATAGAGACTGCTCTATAAAAAAAGGCGATAAAGAAGAAAATACAGTTATAAAAGGGAAAATCAGTGAAATTTATAAAACATAAGTAGAAAAGGGGGATCAAGAATGCAAGGCCTGGGTCTCCTCCCCGCCCCACGAGATGTCTCCGGCTGTTAATTATTTAAGATTTATTGGTTCAACAAAAGCCCCGGTTGGAGCTCCACTAATTTCAGTCTATGTTGAAAAGGCTGTCCATAAGAATAAAATAAAATTATTATAATTTTTTTGGAGATAGTATTTAACACCAGTCAGATTAAATCAAATAAACAAGTAATATTCGGTGTTATGTTGGAGGGGATGCCAGGAAGCGGAATTATGTTCAAATGGGGTGGGGGTGTAAATATGTGCAATTTTTTTGGGCAAAGTATGTTTAAAGAGATCACAGAAATCACTGGGTTAAAGCTGATCAAAAGTCCACAGGTAGCATTATTATCAATTTACAATGGGGTGGAAGGGGTATGTCACTTATTATTCTCCTAGTCCCTCCAGATTTTATGCTATGCTGGGGGGGGGGGGGCTTCTCTTTACCTTCCTGGTGTGGATCCTATATATATATATGTTTTCCAAATATATATAAAATTGTCCAAATTGGTCTGATTTCTTTTTACTTTATAGAGAATTTGCTGCTTTAATAGTGGCACTTGAGGCGTTTTACTGAGAGGTTTTGATTGCACAGTGTCTCTGTATTCAATTTTGGAGCTTCCGTGGCTCCCTTCGGAGCTTTGGAGACTCCTAGGGAGCGTTCTCCGACACCACTGGACCCTTCGGAACCAAAATTTTCCTTATGGGCTTTTTTTAGAGAAGGTGCCCAAGCTCCCTTCCTGCCTATTTGCAGTAATTGGGTCACTCAGGGCGAGCAATCCCCATCATTCACCATAGCCTGCAGCAGTCCACAACAATACATTGCATTTTTAAATATAATAATTTTAAATAATTTTTCATTAATAACAATCCAATATAGACCACACTAATACAATACCAAATCATAATCCAATTTAAAAAGCCAATTGTCAGATTTCAAATTAAACATTTTGGTTGAGTTCCCATGTTCTGATTTTAGGAGATTTTTTAGGAGATGTTGATTCCTTTTTGCTGCTTCAATCCAATTTAACCCAATTAATACAGTTCCTATGTTGATCCTTTATTTTATCAGCCACTGATGTGTTGACTTTCATTCGTATTTAACTGTTCCATATCCTTTAATTTGCAAGAGGAGTTTATATCTGGTAACTTTCTGTGTGGAATGTTTTTTTAAAAAATGTTCAACCTTCCGTTCTTGTTGCAATCAATCATTTCCAGCATTTCCCCCTTGCTCCAAGGACTCAGTTTTACTGCGTAGTGACCTTTCACCACCTTGCTTTTCTCAAAAGCGAAAGTGGTCTGGCATCTGGCCATTAATCTGGGCAGACTTCCAGTATTTTCTTTCAATCTGATAACTTTCCCATCTGATAACAAGCTGATATCACATCAACACCATAATAAATCAAAGTTATAATCCTCCGTGGGATGGTATTGCCACAGAACATCCCAATATGTTCCACGCAGTTTCATTCTTTGAATTAATCCATAAGCATTATAAAGTTCTCTTTTTTTTATAAATCTTTTTATTATTATTTTCCAACAAGTATTACAACTAACCCACAAACATAACAGAACAACAAAGTACATACAAACAAAAAATACATATAGCATAGATAACTACATACAGGAACACTAATCAACATTATATCTTTAGTCTGACTTCCTCCCACCACGGTTTGAGCTGTATCCCAATATTATCTTCTGCAGTGTCCTTTTACAACCATTGTCTCTACATCGCCAGTTTTATATTACGCCTACTGTGATTTTAATATTTCCTAAATTCGTTTCCATGTATGAAATAATTTTTTTCCAATCATTAATAAATTTGGAGTTTTTCTGATGCCTGATCTTCTGTGTCATCATTGCTAGGTCTATATATTCAAATAGTTTGGTTTGCCATTCTCTGATTGTTGGGATGTTAGGTGTTTTCCAGTTCTGCGCTAACAATATCCTGGCAGCTGCCGTTGCGTATTGGAATAAGGTTTGGTCCTCTTTCTTAATCTTGTCTCCCACCATTCCTAAGAGGAAGGCTTCGGGTTTTTTAGGGAAGGTGTATTTCAAAATCTTTTTAAATTCATCATAGATAAGACCCCAGAATCTCTTCACTTCTTCACACGTCCACCACATATGATGGAAATCCCCCTCTTTCTTTTTACATTTCCAGCACGTTTTGTCCCCGGTCTTATACATCTTTGCCAATTTCACTGGGGTGATGTACCAACGGTACATCATCTTATCCATATTTTCTCTGAGTCCAACACAAGATGAGAATTTCATATCCTTATTCCAAAGTTTTACCCACCTGTCATAATCCAGGTTATATCCCAAGTCTATGGCCCATTTGATCATGACCTCTTTGACCTCTTCGTCCATGGTGTCCCAATCTAGTAATTGATTATACATTTTGGATAAGAGTTTCGTATTTCCTTCTATTATCGCTACCTGGTGTTTGGATTTTTTCTCATTCATTCCTATTTTTTTATGTTCATTCCATAGGGCATTGATTTGATGAAACTGTATCTATCCCGTTAATTTATCTTTTAACTCTTCATAGGGTCTGATTTTCCATCCTTTATCCGAATTTACCAAGAGGTCTTCATAGGTCCATCTTTGTCTTTCCATATTTAATTTTTTAATTGTTAAAGTATTAATTGGTGATAGCCACCAGGGGGTATCCTTTTCAATCAGTCTCTTACTTCTATTCCATACTTCTAACAGAGCCCCTCTAATAATGTGATTGGAAAATCCCTTATGGACCTTTTCTTTATCGTGCCATAAGTATGCATGCCACCCAAATATGGCATTAAATCCCTCTAAGTCCAGAAGGTCCGTGTTATCCAGGACTATCCATTCTTTAATCCAACATAGGCACGAGGCCTCATAGGCACGAGGATTATAATCTTAAATTCGGGACTGAGAACCCTCCTCTTTCCCTTCGGTCTGTGAGCAGCTTAAATTTAATTCTAGCTCTTTTGCCCTGCCAGATAAATCTAGACAGGGTCCTCTGCCATTCCTTGAACATTGTTGTACCTCTAATCACTGGAATGATACTTCACCTTTTTTCACTACCTTTATCCCTGTTTCCAGCTCTAGTTTGTTCCTTAGGTCTTCAGCCACGTTCTTTGTCAGCATCTTTGTTTTAATTTTGTTTAGTTAAAATCCGGATAGTTTCCCAAATTCTTCCAATAACTCTAAAACTTTGTCTGTACCTTTTGTTGGGTCTTCTAATGATATTACTAAATCATCGGCATATGCCTTTAATTTATATTCTTTTACCCCAATTCTAATTCCTCTTATTTCTGGTGTTTCTCTTATTTTATTCAAAATAACTTCTAAGACCATAATGAATAAAAGAGGGGACAGAGGGCACCCCTGTCTTGTACCCTTTGAGATCATGAATGAGTTCGTTAAATTATTATTAATAATTAACTTAGCCCTTTGACTGGAGTAAATAGCCCTTATACCTTCCAGAAATGGCCCTCCTATCCCTACCTTCTCCATACATTTTAACAGGAAGCTCCAAGATACATTATCAAACGCCTTTTCGGCATCAATAAAAATCAGAACCGCGGGGATGTCATTTCTAAATTCCAAATACTCAATTATATCTACTATATGTCTCACGTTATCCCTTAACTGCCTACCAGGTAGGAATCTGGCTTGATCTTTGTGGATCGTTCTTATCAAATATTTTTTTAATCTGTTCGCCATTATTTCTGCAAAGATCTTATAGTCATTATTAAGCAGTGATATCAGTCTATAGTTTTTTATATCAAGTTTGTCTGCATCTGCTTTAGGTATTAACGTGACATATGCCTCTCTCCACGAATCGGGTATCGTTCCTCCTTGTAGAATATTGTTAATTACCTTGCATAGCACCGGGGCCAGACATTCCTCTAAGACTTTATAGTATTTTTGGGACAAACCATCTGGGCCTGGCGTTTTCCCAGGTTTCATTTTTTTAATTGCTCTTTTGACCTCTTCCACAGTTATTGAATTGTTTAAATATGTTTTTTCTTCTTCTGTCAGTTGTTCACCTCCATTCTTTTCCAAATATCTTTCTATCTTGATTATGTCCTCATCTTCCTTTTTTTATACAGGGCTTCATAGAATTGAAGGAACTTCCCCTTTATTTCACTAGGGTCTTCTATTATTTGTTCTTCCAATTTAAGTTTATTAATCACACTTTGTTTTTTCCTTTTTCTTAATTGCCATGCTAGTAACTTCCCCGTTTCATTCGCAGACTCAAAATATTTTGGTTTCATTGATTTAATTCTCCATTCTATTTCCTGATTTATTAATGAGGATGTCAGGGGTTCAGGAGCAGAGGCGAGGGCAAGGGAGGAAACAGAGAGCGAGGGGGAGGAGGCAGAAGAAAGGATGAGTGATGACGACGACCCGAGATCTCCGAGTCTTTCCAGTGAATCAGAAGATTCACAAAAAGGAGCACCAGTGGCCAGGGCAAGGGGGGAGACTAGGGGGACACCCCGGGAAGATAGAGCCAGAGGGGACTCAGAGGGGAGCAGTTGGAAATCGGGACCAGCGTCACCGCCAGAGAGTAGGAAAGAGGAAGAGCGCCAGGGATCAAGCGCTGGCAGCTCGCAACAGGAGGGAGGGCACGAGTCAGGAGTGGCCACACCTTCATCGGGGAGCGAAGTAACGGTTAGACGGAAAGTGGAAGGTTGGGCGCGCGCGCCAAGTTCAAATGCACAGGAAGGTGGCGCAGTAGGCAGCCCGGAAAGGGAGCCAGGTCCTAAAGCCCGGCGCAAGGAGACAGGAGAGTCCGGGGGGTCAGCGTCAGAAGAATCCCGGAAGGAAGAGACCCAGGGGGGCAGAGGGACCCAGAGGAGAACTGTCAGGCGGAAAAGGTGGAGCAGGGCTAGGATATTAAGTTGGTGCGCAAGGGGCGGAGACTCAGACGGAGCTTCGCCGATCTAAGCATAAGACGTAGGGTTGCACGCAGCAGCTCGAGAATGGAGACTGTAACTCAATAAAGACTTTTATTTAACGATCGCTGGCTAGCGTGATCCTCTGTGAGCTAGGATCTGGAAGTAACCCTGACAGTAAGCTCCGTCTCATCAAATTGTGGGCATCCACGGCCTCGCGGAGAGGAGAGAAAGCGGGTGCCTACAAGAGAGCTCACGAACGGCAGACAATATGACGGCCGAACAGCAAATAACGGAACTCAGAGAAGCAGTTTCACGACTGAATGCCGAGGCGCTGGCGTCCAGGAAGAGAGAGGAGGAAGCAGCTGCCGCCTACAGGGATCTCCAGGTCAGGTTGGACGTGCTTACGAAGCAAGGGCAACAGACACCCAAACCAGAGGGGATTGGGTTGGGGAGACGCACAGGCGGTCTGGTCTCTCACTTCGATGGGAATTTGCAACAGTACCCCAACTTTAGAGCAGACGTAATGTGTGCACTGCAACTGCTGCACAAAGACTTTAGAGATGAACAAGAGAAAGTGGGGTTCGTCATGTCCCATTTGCATGGAGACGCTAAAGCATGGCTGCGCAATTTGTGGAGAGATAAGGATCCTGCGCTCCAAAATGCGGACGCCTTTATTAAAGCGATGGATGGGTGTTTTTTATCAAGCATTGACGTGGATCTTGCCCGAAAGGAGGTGCATGGACTAAGGCAAGGGAGGGCCAGCGTAAGGCAGTATCATGCCCGCTTTTTCGCTTTGGTCAGTGCCCTGGAATGGGACAGAGATTCGGCTCCTGTCAGAGACCTTTTTTGGGAGGGCTTGCACAACTCGGTTAAAGATGAGATTGCGAGGGGGGAGAGACCCCGGACCACGCAGGAGATCGTTCAGAGGGCGCTGGCGGTGGGGGTGCGGCTGGAAGAACGTCCGTGGAGCAGGGACGAAGGGCGCAGCGGGCGCGAACCAGCCAGGGGCTCCTCCTTCCTTCCCAGAGAAGCACCGCGTGCACAATCCACGCCTCCAACAGGGGGAGGGGTGGAACCGATGGAGGTTGGGAGTGCAAGGGCTCAGTCAGCAGCCAGAGCCCTAGCACCGGCAGCAGTGAAAGCGAAGCCTCCTAGAGGGAACAGGAAGTGTTATATCTGCGAGGATCCAGGGCATATGGCGAAAGAGTGTCCCCGGAGGCTCCACAAGCACACTGCAGCTTCAGCAATGGTGACTGCAGCAACGCAGCACGGAGAACCACAGCAGGGAAACGACGATGTCTGGCTGGAGGAAGAGGCACTGGGGCCCAGCCAGATGTGTCAGTGAAGCAGTCCCCAGAGATTTTACCGCCCATGGACCCCCTCCCGCCCAAGCCAGTAGTGAGGCTCACCGCATCGCTCCAGCTACCCAATGGAATCACCATAGACGTGCCGATCACCGTCGACTCGGGAAGCAATGCAGACTTCATAGGGCAGGACTTTGTCGACCGGCACGCTATACAGTTGCTGCCTGCCACGCTGCCCCTGCAGGTTGTCACGGTGGATGGCAGGGAGCTGCTAGGGGGGCAGGTGGTGAAGCAGACGCCACCTATGGTGCTGCGGCTTGGAAATCACAGGGAAATCATCAGCTTCAACGTCACTCAACTGTCGGACACGCCTATTGTATTGGGCATGAGTTGGCTGGACAAGCACAGCCCGACGCTGGCTTGGTACCAGAGGCAGCTGACCTTCGGCTCTTCCTTTTGTGCTGAACACTGCATCATGCCCCAGCAGGAAGGGGAGCAAGAGGAGTCACAGCTGCTGCTAGGCACGCTGCAAGCGATTCCCCACAAGTACGCAGAATTTTTGGAGGTTTTCTGCGAGAAGGAGGCAGACAAGCTACCCCCCCACAGACCATATGACTGCAAAATTGACCTGCTGCCGGGGGCGGCGCTGCCCAAAGGGAAGCTGTATTCCATGTCTGAAGACGAACTGCAGGAACTCAAAGAGTTCATAGATCATAATTTGGAGCGCGGTTTCATCCGAGAGTCCCAGGCAGCGGGGGGCAGTCCTGTATTCTTTGTGAAGAAGCGAGACACGCCCCAAAAAAGACTCGTAGTGGACTACCGCATTTTGAACAGTGTCACCAAGCCATCGGACTTCCCCATGCCCCGAATCGACGACCTCCTCGCAAAAGTACGCAAGGGCAGCGTGTTCACCAAGTTGGACCTGCGAGGGGCGTACAACCTCATTCGCATGCGGGAAGGAGATGAGTGGAAGACAGCCATGTTCACGCCCCTGGGCACCTACGAATATAGAGTTATGCCTTTTGGATTGCAAAATGGCTCCCACGTTTTTCAAGCTTTCATGCATCACGTGTTGGCGGGGCTCCTCTACAAGACGTGCGTCTGTTTCTTGGATGACATCCTGATCTTTTCGGAATCGCAGCAGGAGCATGACAGACACGTCAGGGAAGTGCTGAGCAGGCTACAGCAACATAGGCTTTACGCCAAGCTGGAGAAGTGCCAATTCGACGTGACGGAGGTGGATTTCCTGGGCTACAAGTTGTCTGACAAGGGGCTCGCCATGGACAGCGCCAAGGTTCGAGCGGTGTTGGATTGGAAAAGCCCACGCAACCGGAAGGAGGTCCAACGGTTTGTCGGCTTCGCGAACTTCTATCGCAAGTTCATCAAAGGCTTCGCTATGCAGACAGCGGCCATCACGGACACGCTCAGTTCCAAGAAAAAGAAGTTCATCTGGACAGCGCAGGCGGAGCAGTCCTTTCAGGCACTCAAGCGTCTTTTCGCGTCGGAGGAACAGCTGCTTCATGTCGACCCCAGCAGGCCGATGAGAGTTGAAACAGACGCCTCGGACAGGGCCGTCGGAGCAGTCCTGCTGCAGAAGGACCCGCAGGGGGTTTGGAGGCCCGGAGCGTTTTACTCCAGGAAGCTCAGCAAGTCCGAACAGAACTACACCATCTGGGACAGGGAGTTGCTGGCTATTCATGCAGCGTTCAAAGCATGGAGGCACTTCCTGATTGGAGCCAAGCACACGGTGCAGGTCTGCACGGACCACAAGAATCTGGAGCACTGGCGCACGGCACAGTTCCTGAACCAGAGGCAGATACGTTGGGCTGAGTTCTTTGCGAACTTCGACTTCCGAATAGAGTATGTCCCGGGGGACACCAACATCATGGCGGACGCGCTCTCCCGTAAGCCACAGTATCTGGAGGACGCCACGCCAGCGGCCGCCATGCACATCTTCGCACCAACAGTGTGGGCGTGCGCTGCGGCGACAGTGGACCTGGAGGCGGTGCGACGAGCGTTGCAGAATGACTCCTTCGCGCAAGCAAAGATGGCAGAGATGCAAAGGGGCACGGCAACGACCGACGGGTTCCAGCTGAGAGATGGATTGCTCATCCGCAAAGGGGCCATCTACGTGCCGGGAGACGAACTTCGCGCCAAGGTACTGCATCAGCTGCACGACGCGCCCACTGCCGGGCACTTTGGCAAGGAGAAGACGGTGGAATTAGTCGCCAGGGATTTCTGGTGGCCCGGAATGAGAGGGGAGGTCGCGGACTACGTGGCGAGGTGCGACACCTGCCAGAGGGCCAAACCAGTGCACAGACCGCCGGCCGGACTGTTGGAATCGCTGCAAACTCCGGTCGAACCATGGGAGAGAGTCGCCCTGGACTTCGTCACGGATCTGCCCAGCTCGAGGGGCAAGACGGCCGTGCTGGTGGTGGTGGACTTGTTCTCCAAGATGGCACATTTCATCCCGTGTGCGAAGGTGGCCACGGCGGAACAAACCGCCAAACTGTTCATAGACCACGTGTTCAAGGTTCACGGTCTGCCACGGTCTATTCTGTCCGACCGCGGGCGGCAGTTCATCTCGAATTTCTGGCAGAAGCTGATGGGCTTCCTAAACGTCAAGATCAACCTGGCGTCGGCGAGACACCCGCAGACCAACGGGCAAGCGGAGCGGGTCAGTGCCATCATGAGGCAGTACCTGAGATGCTATGCGAATCAACAGCCTGCGACGTGGGTGGATTACCTGCCGCTCGCCGAGTTCGCCTACAACAACACGAAGCACGTGTCCACGGGGGTCACGCCGTTCTTCGCCAACAACGGAAGGCACCCCAGAACCTTCCCGGGACTGGAAAGACTGGTGGAGGGGGAGCCGCAGACAGCAGATGCGTTCGCGTCGGAGTTGCAGGAGGTCCACGATCAGCTGCGGCGGCACCTGGAGCTGGCCAAACACGCATACAAGGTGCAGGCAGACAAACACAGAAGGGTTGGCGAAGAGATCCATGTGGGAGACTGGGTCTGGTTAGCAGCCCATGCAGTGCTGGCCAGGTCGTTGGCCAAGAAGAAACTAGGGCATAAGCAACTGGGGCCCTACCAAGTCGAAGAGCAGGTCAACCCGGTGGCTTTCAGGCTGGCGCTTCCGGAGGGTTCCAGAATGCATCCGGTGTTCCACAGATCGGTGCTCACTCCCTACAAGGCACCGCACAGGTTTCAGGAACCAGGAACGGCGCCGAGTCCGCTCCGAGAGGGAACCGGGCAAAGGGGAGTGGCACAGGAGGTGCGCATCAACGAAGTCACGGAGATTTTGGACTCCAGATGGGGGGAAGAGGGGGTAGAATACCTTCTCGCTAAGGAGGGCACCCCGGCCAGTGCCAACAGCTGGGTGCCGGGCTATGCTTTAGACGAACCTCTGCTCAAGGAAGAGTTTCATGCCCTCTTCCCACATAGGCCAATGCCAGCGGACTTTTTCGACGACTGGCTTTTCACGCCCACGCTTTCAGCCAGCACGTTCCGGGGGTTCGACTCGGATGAGGAACCGACACGAGACGCCCGTTCCCCGGAGGGGTCACCCTCGGGATCTGCTTCAGAACCCTCGTATTGGTGGGATGATCGACCAGAGGAGCAGTGGTGCAGAAAGTGGCTGGAGGGTCCAGGACGAGCAATGCCTCCAGAAGGAAGCGAGGGAGAGACGGACATGGACGTTTTCGGGGACGACCAGGGTTTCGAGCACGGCGGCACAGAGATGGAAGCAGAGGTGACCGTCGTCGACGAGAGCAGGGAGGAAGAACCGGAAGACTTCAGATGGAGGCCCGCCATGGGAAGCGAACTGTACCCGACATTCGTCCCCTTGACACGGCAGCACCCAGCTCCCGCACCGGAAGGAGGGGAGGGGGGAAGAGGGGGCTTCGAGGGGGGGATGGATGTCAGGGGTTCAGGAGCAGAGGCGAGGGCAAGGGAGGAAACAGAGAGCGAGGGGGAGGAGGCAGAAGAAAGGATGAGTGATGACGACGACCCGAGATCTCCGAGTCTTTCCAGTGAATCAGAAGATTCACAAAAAGGAGCACCAGTGGCCAGGGCAAGGGGGGAGACTAGGGGGACACCCCAGGAAGATAGAGCCAGAGGGGACTCAGAGGGGAGCAGTTGGAAATCGGGACCAGCGTCACCGCCAGAGAGTAGGAAAGAGGAAGAGCGCCAGGGATCAAGCGCTGGCAGCTCGCAACAGGAGGGAGGGCACGAGTCAGGAGTGGCCACACCTTCATCGGGGAGCGAAGTAACGGTTAGACGGAAAGTGGAAGGTTGGGCGCGCGCGCCAAGTTCAAATGCACAGGAAGGTGGCGCAGTAGGCAGCCCGGAAAGGGAGCCAGGTCCTAAAGCCCGGCGCAAGGAGACAGGAGAGTCCGGGGGGTCAGCGTCAGAAGAATCCCGGAAGGAAGAGACCCAGGGGGGCAGAGGGACCCAGAGGAGAACTGTCAGGCGGAAAAGGTGGAGCAGGGCTAGGATATTAAGTTGGTGCGCAAGGGGCGGAGACTCAGACGGAGCTTCGCCGATCTAAGCATAAGACGTAGGGCTGCACGCAGCAGCTCGAGAATGGAGACTGTAACTCAATAAAGACTTTTATTTAACGATCGCTGGCTAGCGTGATCCTCTGTGAGCTAGGATCTGGAAGTAACCCTGACAGATGAGTATTGAGTTTGTAGCAGTTTGGATATCTGTTTGGTCTTTTCATCCCCGGGTTTTCTTATTAATTTTTCCTCAGAATCTTTTAATTGTTTAACTATTTCTTCCTTCTTAGCCTCTCTTAGTTTTTTCCTATATTTGTTCTGTTGTATCAAGAATCCTCTAAGTACTGCCTTACTTGCGTCCCAAACAATATCAATTTTAGTTTCTTTATTCAAATTTAAGTTAAAGTACTCTTTCAATGTGTTTTTTGCCTTCTCAATAATCTCGTCATTTTCAAGTAAGTATTTGTTCATTCTCCACCTATATGGTCCTAATGATTTGCATTTTATTTCCAAAAAGATTGGGTTGTGGTCTGAGAGTGTTCTTGGCTCTATTTCGCATTTCACTGCTCTTGTCGAGAGTTCCCATGAGACCCAAATTTGGTCGATCCTACCCCAGCTTTGATGCAGTTCTGAGAAGTGCGTAAATTGTTTTCCTATTGGGTTTTTATGTCTCCAAATGTCAATCAGGTCTAAGTTTTCCTGAAGATCCTTAAAGGATTTTGGAAGTTTTCCTTGATTCGCTTTCCTCCATTTTTCACTTCTGTCTAATTCCGGTACAGGGACTCCATTCAGATCCCCTAATAAAATTAACTTATAGTCTTCTAATTCTAATAATACTTGTTCCAATTTTTTAAAAGAATTCTGCTTTGTTTGTATTGGGGGCATAGACAGTTACTATGTTAAACTTTTCTCCTAGGTGGTTAATTTGGAATCCCAGGATTCTCCCCTCCTCGTCTTTACAAACCAACACAGGTTCCAATTTTTCTTTAACGTATATCACCAACCCTCTTTTTTTTTATTAACATCTGAGTTAATGAACTCTATTCCCAACTTTTTATTAATAAATATATGCTTGTGTTTTTTAGCTACATGCGTCTCTTGACAGCAAACCACGTCATACATTTTATTCTTCAAAACTTTCTCTATTTTATTTCTTTTAGTTTTTTCATTTAGACCGTTAACATTCCAAGACAAAAAGGTTAAAGACATTATAAAGTTCTGATTGATTCCCTCTTGCAATCCATTAATAATTGCAACCCATTAGTAACTAATTTTTTGCTTTGGTGAAGAGATGCCATATTATAAAAAAGCATGGTGAATATATAAAGAGAAAACAAAGGCTTCTCTCTACCACATACCAATCCAATTACGATTAAAATCTTCTCCAGATCGAGACCTTGGCACTCAGTGGCTGATTCATTCAGCAGCAGGCTAACTTGTCTCCTTCTTCCAGAACATGCCTGCTTCTCAAGTCTGAATTCAGATACAGCTTAAAAAAAGAAGAATCTCTGTGCATGGTGACCACATTGGAGAGTTTCCAATGCATGCAGGACATTCCATAGGAGCGGGAGGCAGCTACTGGGCAATCTGCAAGTGAGAGCGTTCCCCCCGACCTGGGGCAGGGGGTTGCAATGATAATTATTCTCAAATTATCCTTAATTGTCTGCATGCTATGGTGAGAACCATTGTTCACCATGGCGGCAAAAAACGGAAGTCCGCAATCTATTCATAACGATTACGATTATGATTACGATATCTTTATTGTCATTATGCCATGCAGAACAATGAAATTTGAAAAACTACATAAAAACTACATGAAACTAGCACAAAACTACATAAAACTACATAAAAACTACATAAAAATACATTTTAAAATACACTATACTATAGAGACCCCTTATGCTGCGTTTAGAACCAGAATTGCATTTGCATAGAAACTGTTTCTCAGGAGGCTAGTCCTTGCCTTTATAACCCTATACCTTCTTCCAGAAGGCAGAAGCTGAAAGAGATCATTTCCGGGGTGCGTACTATCCTGTGCTATACATTTCAAACAAAATCAAGTTACACTACACCTTTATCCGCTGCCGTAATACCACAGAACAATCCCTCCAACTCTCAGTCTCCCATCACTGCCAAGAAATCTCTCCCTCTCAGCTCACTTTCACAATAAGTTTGAGAATTCACTGTCCCAAGGGAGGGAAGTAACTCATGGCTCTTGATCATAAAACCTATAGGTCCTGGGGCAGCTCAGGAATCATGGCTTCTGTGGCAACCATGAGACTGTCTCAGTAAATTAAAGGCCCATTAGGCAGGGTATGGACGCGGGTGGCGCTGTGGGTTAAACCACAGAGCCTAGGACTAGCCGATCAGAAGGTTGGTGGTTCAAATTCCCGCGACGGGGTGAGCTCCTGTTGCCCGGTCCCAGCTCCTGCCAACATAGCAGTTCAAAAGCACTTCAAAGTGCAAGTAGATAAATAGGTACCGCTCAGGTGGGAAGGTAAACGGCGTTTCCGTGCACTGCTCTGGTTCACCAGAAGCGGCTTAGTCATGCTGGCCACCTGGCTCCCTCGGCCAATAAAACAAGATGAGTGCCACAACCCCAGAGTCGGCCACGACTGGATCTAATGGTCAGGGGTCCCTTTACCTTTACCTAGGCAGGGCATACCCTGGTTCAGGTTTCTGCAAGGGAGTGGGAAGGCAGAACAGAAATGCATCGATAGCGGGGTTTGTGCTGGTGACATTTGGAGTGATGATGCAGCGCCCCTTTATAAATCCTCATAAAACCTGAGAAGTTGATCTGAAGAATCTTTATTTGCATCAGCCACTAGCCATAGGGATACAATAAAAGAAAATGTACTGAAGATAGAGGTAAAAACTTAACTATACAAAATACATTTTGGAGGTTTGGATCAATAATCAAATAATAGATCTTATTCTAATTGCCCCCACTAAAAACATGGCAGATTTTGCTGCCACCTGGTCATCTTGATCCGCTGGAAGAAAGGACACAGTAGCAATGGTTGAGCAACCCAGCATAGACAATAGTAGAGGGGTAATACCCTCACTCCTCAAATCTTTATAAAGAGTGCAACCAGAAGCTCATGAGCCACTGACTCAGTAGTGCCATCTCCACATGGACATCACTGTTTTTCCAGTGGAATTTTCTGAAATTGACCCTCAAGTACAGCTGAAGAAGAAGAAGAGTTTGGATTTGATATCCCGCCTTTCACTCCCCTTCAGGAGTCTCAAAGCGGCTAACATTCTCCTTTCCCTTCCTCCCCCACAACAAACACTCTGTGAGGTGAGTGGGGCTGAGAGACTTCACAGAAGTGTGACTGGCCCAAGGTCACCCAGCAGCTGCGTGTGGAGGAGCGGAGACGCGAACCCGGTTTCCCAGATTACGTGACTACCACTCTTAACCACTACACCACACTGGCTCTCTGAAGGCAGCTAAGCTGAAGGCAGTTTATTCAAGCTTCCGAAAGTGAAAGCTCACCTGTATTTTGAAATTGTTAAATTTTGCAAATAGGGTGCCCAAGTGTCAAAATGACTAGGTAGAAAATAATCATACCATGGACGAAATTGCCTTATTGTGGCCAAATTATTCTGTCGCTCAATTCGGTGCTGTCTAATTTAATTATTTACTTTACTTAAAGCCCAGTGTTAATAACTGTTGTAATGATAAACCAGAAAAATAAAGCTTTTTTTGACAATTTTAGTCCAAGCACTCTCATGACCATCTTGCAATACTAAGGGTAGTAGACCAGTGGGGTTTAAATTTAGGCAAAGCCAATAATTAAATGTCCTACACCAAATCTGTAATTCAAGTCAGGGGAGACTAGCGCAATGAAGCGTTTGGAACACAGGATGGAACAGAAAAAAATTGCCTTAGGAACTTAGGTTGAACAGCTTCTGTAGATTCAAGGTGAGGCCCTGTCCAAATCTGAGCCCATACAATAACTGTGCTAGGGGATTAGCTTTAAACAGGTCTGATGGTATACGATTGCCACCTTTGTATGTAAAAAGCCTGTCAGAATTTTGGTGCTTTGAGATGCTTTTTCCTTTGCATATTTCTGATGAGCTCCCCACGACCCTGCTGACTGAAAAATAGGGCAAAGTTATTTAAAGACTTTAACTTGCTCGATCAACAGATTATTCACATACGACCTATGGGTCCTATAATTTCTTGAAAATTTAGTTTTCTTTAGTTTGACTTCTTGCAATTCACAGCCAGGTGTTCTCTTTGGCAGTATCCTGAGAACGCCCTCATCAACCTTTTTAGGCCCACTTTTGTTTGCGGTAGTAGTACCATTTATTTAATTATTAGATTATCTAATTATTTATTTCACTTCTATACCACTTTATATTTTAAGAAAAATCTCAAAGCAGTTTAAAGCACATTAAAACATCAATAAGACAATCTGAAGAAAGTCAAATATAGAGTATACAGTCAAAGCAACATAATTAACTAAAAAAACAAACAAACTAAATTATCCCAAAGATAACTACAGAATACACACTCCACAAAATAAGTTAACAAAAAACAAAACGTAAACATTTTTTTAAAAAAACCACTGCTGAGTGAGGTCAAATATAAAATGCACATTTAAAACAGCATAACTAACTAACAAAAGAATAAAACATTATCATAAGCATGACACAGCTGTTTGGCAGGCACTAAAAGATGGGGAAAAATAATCCAATAGCTAGGGTTTGTTGTCAGGCAATGTCCCTCTGGTCTCACCAGGCACCGCTGGTGAGTCTGGGCCCCACCCCCTAGGCCAGGTGGAAAGGGCCTTGCAGGGAGCAGCCTTCACGACTCACAGCAATACCTGAGCTCAGTGGATCACCCCGGGTGGTTAGTTATGCTTCTGATTTGCTTTATCACTTATTGAGAGTAGTGTATTTGGTTCTCTGTGCTTCCTCATTTTTGCTCTGTTTTTACAAGAAAATGAATAACCAGCAAGAAACTGAGGCTGAAAGCAAATTTGGGAGCATTCCAAGGCAAGTTACAGATATGTTTAGAAAGATATGCCCTGGTGAGGAGACAGAGCCAGAGCAGCCATCTGAGATGTTATCACTGGAGAGTATTTCTGACCCCCATTCTCCCAGAACCCGGAGTTCATTGAGAGTGCAAGAGCAAAGAACTCAGAGACAATTAGCCCCTGGCGGCCACTGTAAGGAAAAGTGCTGTTGGTAGGAAGGGAGTGGAGAGGATCTTAGTTGGAGCAATGTCATTGTCTCTCGCTGTGATGATTGAATAAACTCATTAGTAAGAACTCTTCTTGTTTTTCTCTGCTTCTTGCTGCCACCGGGGGAGGGGGAGCGGATAAAATCCCCCAAAGCCTGACAATAAATATAGAAATAAATATATAGATATAGATGTAGATGTAGATGATGTAGATGTAGATAGATATGATCATCATCATATTGTAAACCGCCTGATGAATTTCAGTTTTTAATGAGTCTGTGACTGAATTGCAGGCACTGCATGACAGAGTAAAATGGACCAACGTATATGTATGCAATTACTGCTCTGACTTAACTGACAAACGCATGCTGGACTTGGATCCTTCACCTCCACCTGACAGTAATGAACATGTGCTGGATGCCAGAGACCCTGTGATATCAGAGCATGTCAACCTGGAATTTCTGGGGCTCCAAAGCAAGCAATACATGCTGCATAATTAATGCAGCATGGTGCCAATGGAAGAGCTTTTACTGGAGCAGCACTAGGATTCAATATTGTAAACCGAAGATGTTATTAAGGTTTGTGTATTACATCATGTTCTTATCTCATACACATCTTATAGTGGGAGAAGCCACCAGCAAATGGAGGTAACACATTTGTCACAATACCTACCTTTACCCCTTAGTCAATAGCTGGTGTTCTGTGACCCAATATGTTGTTATCTGACATGGCTGCTATTGTAGGTGTGACTTTAATCACAACAATTTTAATTACAAATGGGCACAACCTCTTAGCAGTCTTTTTCACAATGCTTGGTTTCTTCATACAAATGGCACACTCATCACAGTCTCTTTAAAGCACCGCAGAAAGGGACCTTTCTCCATAGGGGTGGAAAGTAGCCTACGAAAAAGTGCACCAGACAGGACTTCTGCTGCATCCACAGAGAGGGGACTGAAGCAAAGGCGATTTAGACTTACCAGGAATGTAAGTAAAAAAAATTGTTTATAGAATCATAAAGTGTAGAACTGGAAGGGATTCCAAGGGTCATCTAGTCAACCCTCTTCAATGCAGGAATCTCATCAAAGTCTCTCATTCAGTTTGAAACCATAGTAGACCCTGCTTTGTTTGCAAATGTTCTGTTGTTGTTGTTGTTTAGTCGTTTATAATAATAATTGACCCCATTGACCAGAGCACACCAGGCACTCCTGTCTTCCATTGCCTCCCGCAGTTTGTTCAAATTCATGCTGGTAGCTTCGAGAACACTGTCCAACCATCTTGTCTTCTGTCTTCCCCTTCTCCTTGTGCCCTCTATCTTTCCCTCCCTTTTCCAGGGAGTCTTCTCTTCTCATGAGGTGGCCAAAGTATTGGAGCCTCAGCTTCACGATCTGTCCTTCCAGTGAGCACTCAGGCTGATTTCCTTCAGAATGGATAGGTTTGATTTTCTTGCAGTCCATGGGATTCTCAAGAGTCTCCTCCAGCACCATAATTCAAAAG
Source organism: Podarcis vaucheri (assembly GCF_965113315.1). Lineage (NCBI taxonomy): Eukaryota > Metazoa > Chordata > Lepidosauria > Squamata > Lacertidae > Podarcis > Podarcis vaucheri. The sequence goes on along the minus strand of NC_138766.1, from coordinate 56,118,939 downwards.
CATCAATTCTTCGGCGATCAGCCTTCTTTATGTTCCAGCTCTCACTTCCATACATCACTACTGGGAAAACCATAGCTTTAACTATATGGACCTTTGTTGGCAAGGTGATGTCTCTGCTTTTTAAGATGTCCTAGTAGTTGTATTATTTGTTACTTCCTGTGCAGGAGTCAGCAGAGAGAGAGAGAGAGAGATATGCTGTGTGTTTGTAAAAACTAGTTGTATGACCATCTTAGCCTGTTTCCACACTATCAACTGAAAACACAGCTAGGATGTTCATTTCTTTTAGTCGGGGTTGATTTGAAGCTGGGATAGATATAAAAGGTAAAGGTAAAGGTACCCCTGCCCGTACGGGCCAGTCTTGACAGACTCTAGGGTTGTGCGCCCATCTCACTCAAGAGGCCGGGGGCCAGCGCTGTCCGGAGACACTTCCGGGTCACGTGGCCAGCGTGACATCGCTGCTCTGGCGAGCCAGAGCTGCACACGGAAACGCCGTTTACCTTCCCGCTAGTAAGCGGTACCTATTTATCTACTTGCACCCGAGGGTGCTTTCGAACTGCTAGGTTGGCAGGCGCTGGGACCGAATAACGGGAGCGCACCCCGGCGCAGGGATTCGAACCGCCGACCTTTCGATCGGCAAGCCCTAGGCGCTGAGGCTTTTACCCACAGCGCCACCCGCGTCCCTGATAGATATGGATAGATATGGGTGGTAGCTAATGCCAAGTGTACACTACTGTCTAAGCCAACAGGGGGAAAACATTGCATGCAGACTCAGATATATGTGAGATAAAACATGTTGTTTTAGCTGAAACAGTACCCCTCTGGAATTCCTCATTCCTCAAATACCAGTGATGAGGGATTCCCCATTCCTAGCAAGGGTGGGTGGAAAAGAGCTTTTAAAATATTATTATTATTATTATTATTATTATTATTATTATTATTAATAAATTTTCCATTAAGAACATCCAATTAATATCAAATCAGATCATAATCCAATTCAAAAACAAAACAAAATAAAACAAAGCAAAAAACTAAACTACAATCTGAATTATTTATTATTACCGTATTTTTTGCTCTATAGGACACACTTCTTCCCCTCCAAAAATTAAGGGGAAATGTATGTGTGTCCTATGGAACGAATGCAGGCTCCTTGGCTTCAGCGATAGCAACGCGAAGCCTCCGAAGCACAGAAGGAGCGCTCCCTCCGCGCTTTGGAGGCTTTGCGTTGCTTTCGCTGAAGCCCGGAGAGTCTTGCTCTCCCAGCTTCAGCAGAGAGGGAGAGCTGTACAGCACCCCTTCAGTCAAGCGGGAGGAGAAATGGAAGGGGCTCCGTTTCTCCTGCCGCTTCGCTGAAGGGGCGCTGAGCAGAGAGGGGGAGAATTTTTTCCCCGTGTTCTCCCCCTCTAAAACAAGGTGCGTCCTATGGTCTGGAGCATCCTATAGAGTGAAAAATACGGTAAATTTCACATGGACTTCCCATATTCTGGACCTCTGAAGAACTTATCTCACATAATGATATTTCTGCCCTCTTCTTCTTGTTCTCATATTTTCCACATTCTGATCTTAAACTCTCAAAGTCCTCAGTCACTGGCTAATCAATTCTCTTTTTTTTCCATTTAAAAAACCTTTATTATATTCCAACAGTTAAAAAACATATATACATCCTCCATAAAAACAAAGACAAAAAGAAAAAATAAGAATATACAAAACCAAATTTGAGTTCCTTGCTGCTTAGATACGCAAACCTTATACAGATCCATTACATTATTTGACTTCCCACCACCACGTCGAGAGCCATAACTTAATAATATATTCAGCAGTGTCTTCATCTAATCGTTGTTCCTACCTCGCGGTTTTTATATCATACCGACTGTGATTTTAACATTTCCTAAAATCGATTCCATGTATGAGAGAAATTTATTCCAATCATTAATAAATTTATTATTTCTTTGTTGCCTGATCTTCTGAGTCATCATTGCTATATCCATGTATTCAATTAATTTATTCTGCCAATCGCTAATCGTTGGGATATTAGATGTTTTCCAACTCTGTGCTAACAGTATCCTTGCGGATACTGTTGCGTATTGGAAAAAGGTTTGGTCGTCTTTTTTAATTTCTTCTCCCACCATTCCTAAAAGGAATGCCTCGGGCTTTTTAGGGAATGTGTACTTTAGGACCTTTTTTAACTCATCATAAACCAGCCCCCAAAACCTTTTTACTTCTTCACAGGACCACCACATATGAAAGAAGTCTCCCTCTTTCTTCTTACACTTCCAGCACGTCTTTTCCCCGGTTTTGTACATTTTGGCTAATTTTATTGGGGTGATGTACCACCTGTACATCATCTTTCCCATATTTTCTCGGATTCTGGCGCAGGCTGAAAATTTCATGTCTTTAGTCCAAAGTTTTGTCCATCTTTCATATTCTAGGGGGTGTCCTAAATCTATGGCCCACTTAATCATAACGTCTTTGATTTCCTCATCCATTGTATCCCAATCTAATAGCTGGTTGTACATTTTAGTTAGGAGTTTAGACTTTCCTTCTATTATTTCTAGTTGGAATTTAGATTTATTCTTGCTCATTCCGGCTTTTTTATGTTCCCTCCAGACAGCATTAATTTGGTGGTATTGTATCCATCCCGTTAATTTATCTTTTAATTCTTCGTAGGGTCTAATTTCCCATCCTTTATCTGATCTTCTTAGGAGGTCAGCATATGTCCACCTTTTACCTTCCATGTTTAGTTTCTTAGTTACTAGAATGTCAACGGGTGACAGCCACCAAGGGGTATCTTTTTCTACTAATCTTTTGCACCTATTCCACACCTCCAACAGCGCTCCTCTTATAATGTGGTTGGAAAATCCTTTGTGTACTTTCCCCTTATCCTGCCACAGGTACGCATGCCACCCATGTCTAGCATCAAAACCCTCCAAATCCAATAAGTCGGTATTGTCCAGAACTATCCATTCCTTGGTCCAACAGAGGCACGAGGCCTCGTAGTATAGTTGCAGGTTAGGAACAGCAAACCCTCCTCTGTCCCTCCTGTCAGTGAGCAACTTATACTTAATTCTGGCCCTTTTACCCTGCCAGATAAATCTGGAAAGGGCCCTCTGCCAGTCTTTGAACATTGTTGTGCCCCTGACTACTGGGATATTTTGGAATAGGAATATCATTTTTGGAAGGATACTCATTTTGATGGCAGCCATTCTCCCCTCCCAAGAAAGTTTTAATCTACTCCAGCTTTCCAGGTCTCTTTTACACTCTCTCCAAGTTCTATTGTAGTTATCTTCCACCAGATTTATATTTTTTGGGGTGATCCAGATACCCAGGTATTTAACCTTTTTCGATACCATTATCCCGGATTCCAACTCGATTTTATTTTTTAATTGTTCATCTACGTTTTTTATCAGCATCTTCGTTTTAGTTTTGTTCAATTTAAAACCAGATAGTCTACCAAACGCTTCCATTAACTCAATCACTGTGTTAATTCCTTTTGCGGGGTCTTCTATTGAGACTACTAAGTCGTCGGCATAGGCCTTAACTTTGTACTCTTTTGTGCCTATTCTAATCCCTCTTATTTCCGATGTTTCTCTTATCCTGTTTAGTATAACTTCCAAAACCAAGATGAATAACAGGGGTGATAAAGGGCACCCCTGTCTTGTACCTTTGGTAATCTTAAATGAGTTAGTCAGGTTACTATTAATAATTAATTTCGCTCTCTGATCTGAGTAAATCGACTTTATACCTCTTAGAAATGGCCCTCTTATTCCTACCTTCTCCATGCACTTTATGAGGAAGTGCCAAGATACATTATCGAAGGCCTTCTCGGCGTCTATAAAGACTAAGGCAGCGGGGATATTGATTCTGAGATCCAAGTATTCGATTATATTAATTATATGCCTTACATTATCCTTAATCTGCCTGCCAGGCAGGAATCCGGCTTGGTCTCTATGGATCGCTCTGTTCAAGTATTTCTTTAATCTGCTCGCCATTATTCCTGCAAAAATCTTATAGTCATCATTGAGCAGTGATATCAATTTTCAGTCATGTTAAACAATCATATATCCTTTCATCTGTCAGGCGTAGTTTAATTTGTATATATACTGTGTATGTGTGTGTGTGTGTGTGTGTGTATTTCCTTTGTTTGCCAAGGAAGCTTTCCCTGGCTCACTCTTATCTTCCAGTCCAGGCTCTTGTCCAAGCCTGCCATTTGAAGTTTTATGATTCAGTAAATTCCCAAGTTGTTGAGTTGTTAAGCATACTGTTCCCAAATATATGTAGCAATTAAAATGGAATATATTCCACAGATATAAATCAATTGGCAACTGATCAGCTTTTCCAGGGACCACACAAGTCTCCCCTCTAGGGAGGGGAGTTGCTAGACACCTGTTTCGCTTTCTCTCCCACCTATAAAGAAGAAAAACCTGCAAACACGTGCACTGTATGTTGTGGGATATTTCCCAAATTATTGTCTCAGATCAATGTAGAATCAGCCAAAAGATGTTCCCCACTCCCACAAAAAAGGGAGGAATTCGCTTTTTCAATCCTGTGTCACAGCTATAAAGCACCAACTTGTTCTTCTCATTTATCTTCTTCTCATTTATCATTTATTGGAAAAAAGTCCGATTAAAACTGTGCAGCTGACTAATCAATTGCAAATAGAAGTCCATCTGTACTCCGTTTAATTTTTTTTAGGTCTTTTTTAATGAGGCTCGGCATATAAAAGCAAATGTAGATATAAAAGAGAGAACGTACTGATCACCTCTGTAAATCCAAGCACCATGATGAGAATCTCTTTGAAGTCCAAACTTACATACCAGCAACTGTGCAGTTCGGCAGATTGTTTCCCTTATCTCCATCAGTCCATAATACGCCCGTTTTCAGCCAAATCTTATTAATTTTTAAGAAGCAAGTGTCCCTGCTTGAGAGAATGACTCTGGAGAGTGCCCAGTTTCCGTGCCAGGTTTGGCATCTTGTTGTGGGGGCCAGATAACGGACTCTCTGGGTGAGACAGCCCTCTCCTACCCTGGAGAGGTTGGCAGGACTAATTACTCCCATATTAGTCCTGAATTTCTGGCACTACTGGGGGGTCTGATCTCATGGAAGGCAGCCATTTCCCTCGGCAGGAAAAAGGAAGTCTGAAAGGATCTGGTAAAATATGAGCCACCTAAATCTCAGGTGAAGCAGTAAGGTTTACAGTCAAACCATGTCTGTTCGACTTCCAAAACAGTCTTCGACTTTGAAAACCAAAGCAAGGCTTCTGATTGGCTGCAGAAAGCTCCTGCAGCCAATCAAAAGCTGTGGAAGCCCCGCTGGACGTTCAGCTTCCCAGAACGTTTGAGAACTAAGCTATTTGAAAACCAAGGTACAAGTGATCTGAGACAAACCACAGCAGTGAAATTTAGTTTTTCATGGCTCACGGGGGTGAGGAACTGGAGCACTTATGGCTTTTTCGGGTATTAATTTATCCTATCACACAGCTACTATAGGCACAACCCCCCCATCAATATTGTCTATTTTCTCATACAATTAAGTTGAAAAATGTAGTGAAGATAGAATAGAATCAAAAATATACAATTTGACTATGTAAAGCTAATGGATGTTAAGATGACTTAGTAAGTTGAAGACAAAAATGTGATGGCTGAGTATTGTGGCATGATCTCCAATAACCCAACTGGAAAGAAGTTCTAGAGGCAGTGATAACAGGGTTTGGCCATCAGCATCTGTTCTTATATGGCGGCAGAGCTGCTATTCCACCTCACATCCCCAGAAAGAGACATTTTGCAGTGTATCCCCAAATGTTGCTACCCTTCAGCTCACTTTTCTCCCTCAATCTTGTTCGGTGCTGTGTCTGCACCACACAATTTAAGTCGAGTGGTTACGCCCAGTATAGGGAACAACTGTGTAGCAAAGTTAGTTTTTACTTTGGGGGCAGAAAGACACAGAAAAAACAAACTCTACAGTTGCTACAAGAAGTCGCCACTCTCTGAGCCCAGAGAGCATTTTGACTTATAAAGTCCTTGATGAGGCAAAGTCGACACAGTAAGAACAAAGTCCAGTTGTTAACGAAGACCTACAACTGCCAGAGTTCTCTCAGTCAAAAGTCTTGCAATGTGTCCAAATTCTTTCAGACAAGTTCTTCACAAATTCCTCCACTTTTTAACCGGATTATTCCAACAGTCTCCATGTCTCCAGTTCTCCATGTATCCTGAGCTATGTGTTAGTTTGCCCAGTAACACAAACAAGATAGTCACAAGATGCATGCAGCTGCATTTTTAGGGGCCAGGGAAACATTTCCGCTGACTCAAAAAGAAGTAACCCTTTCCCACTTTCCTTAGTACTTCAGCAGTGGAATGAAACCAGCTTGCTTTACATCAAATAAATGATGGAGTCATACATTTGTAATGTTGTACATCCTCATGATGGATGCTGGAAAAACAATACGTCTACTTGGCAAGTTACAGTGGGGAAAACTAGGAAAATATTAAATCACGTGAGATTTCATGTAATCATGAATGCTTCTGGGATGACAGTTCAAACTAATGTACTGCATTTTCTGTTTTCCAGGTAAACAGTTGAAAAAAATACCATCACAACTGAGGAAATTTTCACTTCATATATTTCTTTCATTGGCATACACGTGGTGCTTCAGATTAGGAAACCATGAGCTGGTTTTCTCAAATTCTGGAAAACTGGATCAGTTTTTCTTATTTGGAAGAATATTGGACCTCAGTGGTTCACCCTTTGTGGTTACTTAAGCTTCTGATTTTAATTTATTCACCATTCATATGTACGGTTTTGTGTCTCTGGACTATCTCATTTGTGTTACATATTTACAAGAAGATTAATAACCAGCAAGAAAGTGATGTTAGCAAATTTTGGGAAAAACCAAGGAAAATTATTGCTCAAGTTTGTGATATAACTGGAAAGATATGGTATGGTGAGTAAGCTTTCTTTCTTTCCAATAATTCAGTCTTATCAGCTCCTATACTTTCATAGGATTGAGCATCAGAATTTCAGACTTGAGACATTGGGACAATAGCTGCTACAGTGCATCAGGAGTGGACCTTTAAACCCACTTCAGAGTCACAACAGCTCCAAGCTGGCCTTGGCTCCATATGGATCAAAAGAAAGGCATGGATTTTTTTTTAGGTAATAAGCAATCAAAAAGAAAAACAAAACATATTATGAAGTATGAAATTAAGATATATTACAGAAGAAAGGTCAGCTGGTGGCTGCATAAACACCATACATTTAATCACATTGAAAGCATGACTCCTCTCCAAAAGAAAACCTGGAGAATGTTGCTTAAACCTCACAGAGCTATAATTAGCAAAGCTCTTTAAAAATAGTTTCATGAATTGTGGCAAGAGAAGGGGGTTGGGTTTAAACGTGTAGTGAGTACGCAGCGAATGTAATGAGTATATCATCGTGCAGTGAGACTTTGATGCTGCCATTTTCCAGAGCATGGTAAACCACTGGATAACTCTGAAACATAAACTCTGGACACAAACCATGGAATCTGCCGGCGTAGGATGTGGTGATGGCTGATAATCTGGATGAAAACTGCAAGAAACCGGATGATGGCATACAGAGAGCTTTGGCTTGATCAAGAGGATCCATCTTATGTTCTCATCGCTTCCCAGAGTGAAGTTGCTTTAGATGTTGAAGCATAAATCAGAAATATATTACTAAAACCAAGTTTGGGTCATAAGGATAAAACCCTGTGGCTACTTATGACATTGGTCAAGGGTGCACCTGTCTGGGAAACTGATTTCTCACCTTGTATAAAGTGATTCAGAGAATGGTCTGAAGATATGAGTATTATAACACATATAAATGCTTAAAGGAGATTGAAAGAGTGTCACAGCAAGGAAGGAATATTCCAGCAGAGGAGAATACCATTTGTTCTGGGATCACAACAGAGAAAGTATTGATCTGTATAGATGACAAACCAGCATCCAGAACACTGAAACATATAGGAGAGGTTTTTACCTGATCTTAAATTTCAGTTTTCTGAACCGCACTGTTTTCTTCCAATAAAAGATTGCAATATTTCATTTATTTTTCACAAAGTAATATTTATTTGTGGCATTTTGTATTATTTCCAGGTTATGAAGTTATTGGCATGGAACATCTCCGTAAAGGACCAGGGATTATTGTTTATTATCACTCAGCCACTGCTATTGACTATTCATTTCTTGTCGCTAAACTTTTTAAGGAGGCACAGAGAGAGTGCTTTTCAGTCACTCATAGAGGCATATATCGGCTACCAGGTGAATTATTAAATTCAAATCAGGCTTTTTATCAAAAAATATGTGAAATGTGACATAAAACAATGCTATAAAATATAAAACCATGTATCAGGCAAACAGGTGAAAAACAACATACAAATAAAATATCAGCAAGATGATGGATGTGACCATGGGGAACGTAAGGAAAAATAAAACTCGTAACCAAATGTTGATATTTCATTGTACCCTACCTATGCTGTTGGGGCAATCCTCTCAAAGCATGCCTCACTTCATTTCCCAGTGACAAGTTGCCCTGACAGATTCCCATCTGAGTTACAACAATGGATGAGCCCAGAATGAGATGGAGTGTTCACACAAAAAAGAAAGCTGGAAACTGCAGGCCTGCTTTTGGCCATTTACAGCCTCAACCTTTTCTTCCAATAATGTTTCAGGCACCTTATTTGAATCAGGCTATGTTTCCAACGGGACACTGGTGGCGCTGTGGGTTAAACAACAGAGCCTAGGACTTGCCGATCAGAAGGTCAGCGGTTCGAATCCCCGCAACTGGGTGAGCTCCAGTTGCTTGGTCCCAGCTCCTGCCACCCTAGCAGTTTGAAAACACGTCAAAGTGCAAGTAGATTAATAGGCGGGAAGGTAAACGGAGGGAAGGTAAGCAGCTCTGGCGGGAAGGTAAACGGCATTCCCGTACGCTGCTCTGGTTTGCCAGAAGCGGCTTATTCCTGCTGGCCACATGACCCAGAAGCTGTACGCCGGCTCCCTCAGCCAATAAAGCGAGATGAGCACCGCAACCCCAGAGTCGATCACAACTGGACCTAATGGTCAGGGGTCCCTTTACCTTCACCAATGTTTCCAACACAGCATGTCGACCTGTGTCTTTTGGCCCATGATCACAGGTTGCAGGAATACCTTATCTGGCCTCATAACAGCTATGAGATTACTTTCTACATTCTTCCTCAGGGATCTAAAAAATGGGGCCAACTGCATAATGTGACATCTGATTTCTGTGCTGTAACTGCATATGATCGCTTCTGACTTTAATGCCAGAATAGGACAAGGTGTAGGAAACTGGGTCTCCAACTTGATGATTTCTTCAGGTACAAAGATACCAGAAAACAGGGCCCCACCCAAACACATGGCCAATCAAGCACTCCCACACAAAGCTTTTATGCTCCCATGTGACACTGCAATCAAACCCATGTGACACCCTTGCTGGAGTGCTCATGGCCCTCCACTGCCACTCTCCCCACATCATCTTCCTCTGGATGCACACAGCAGCCACAGCAAGGAACTATGACACCACCAAAGGGTCATTTAAATAAGGAAGGAAGGAAGTACAGAGCCCCAAAATGCCCAGTAGCACAGAGTGCTCTGTTTGGGGGGTGAATTTGTCCACTGGGTGAATTAATGCAGCATATAATCTCCACCCACTTACCTGTGCATGAAAAGATGAACTTATGTTGGTGTAGGCAGGATTCAACCAGCATGGGCTCATCTGTGCCATGTGTGTATCTGTCTCTCTGTGCATGCCACAAGGCACTGTGGCCTGTATTTTTATCATAATGCAAACTTGAATGTCATTCGGTTGTACTACAGACTTGACTTGTGGAACGCATGTCTAAAAAGGTGGCCACCTCAGCACTTCCACGAAATCCTACTTGAAAAGGATTGGTAGAGAACTATGCTTGTGATCTGTAACAGTGCAATATCTTTGGAATAATGACACTTGTATAGCGTCCACAATATTTCCTGAATAAGCGTTATATAAAATGCATTTTCTTTCTATTTGGGGCTTCTTTTTTCAGGGCTGAAGATACTTTTAAATTCCATCAATTTGAAAGATTTCAATAAAGCTGAATGTGTGGAAATTTTGAAGAAAGGCCATTTACTGGGCCTTGCCCCTGGTGGAGGTAGAGAAGCAAACTTTAGTTATGACTACAACATAATGTGGGGTAACAGCACTGGTTTCGCTTGGGTAGCTTTGGAGGCAAAAGCGGTGAGTGATCTTTGTCCAATTTGCATTGCCGTCACGATTATCCTAGATAAGACATAATGTGTTCACATCCTTGATCTAGCATCCTAAGTAGCTGAGGGCGGCAAATATCCTGTTTGGGGGTCAAATGATTTCTGGAGTTCCAAATATTTCCCACCCCTGCTTTTTTTTTTAAGCTATTGAAATCACTTACCGTATTTTTTGCCCCATAGTGCGCACCGGCCCATAGGACACACCTAGATTTTTTTGGGGGGGAAATAAAGGGGGGGAAATTATTTTTCCCCAGGCGTGATGCTGCGGGTGCCCGAGCTTCCCTCGACTCCAGCCCCCAGAACAGGCTGCTATCTGCAAGCCTAGGGAGCCCGGGGGAAGTCCCACTGGTCTCCCCAGGCTTGCGGATATCTGTCCCCCGAACTTGTGGGGCTGGCAGCCTCCAAACCAGGTTGGGGAACAGCGGGATGGCAGCACTGCGCCTCCACGCTGTTCCCCAAGCTTGTGGGCTGCAGGCTGCTGCCCGCAAACCTTGCGAGAACTCCCACCGGGCTCGCAAGGCTTGCAGATAGCTTCCTGAAGCCTGGAGAGCGAGAGGGGTCGGTGCGCACCGACCCCTCTCACTCTCCAGGCTTCAGTGAAAGCCTGCATTCGCCCCATAGGACGCACACACATTTCCCCTTCATTTTTGGAGGGGGAAAAGTGTGTCCTATAGGGCGAAAAATATGGTACATTTAAAAAGAAAAATAGCTTTTTTCCTCTTCAATTCTTGAAAATGTGGGGGACAGCATGTGCAATTTGAAGTCAATTGCGTCTGTCTTGTCATTGTAATGCCAGATGGGGAGCATTATTCCTAGTCCTTAACCAAAATAAAGGTGGGGTAGGTGGGGTGAAGTAATTCTCCAGTTCTCACTTTTCTTTTGATTTTGCATTTCTTCTTTTATTCCTTCAGCCCATCATCCCTATGTTTACACAAAACGTTTGTGAAACATACAGGAACATTGGAAAGTCAAGTGAGAAACATATCTTATATTCCTTGGTTGATCAAGAGATCTGATATCAGGCAATAAACAGATTAATAATATACAATGATTTTTTTTATAAAAAATCTATTTCGTACCTACTAGTAGTTTATTCAATGTATACTTATCTGAAGAAATTGTGCTGTCTCTTAAAAAATATGCACTCAAATTATTTAACCTCATGTCTGGGATGGATTGACTGGGATTGCTAAAAACTCAGAATGCCAACTAATTTCAAATTTGATATGGGATCGCTTTCTTACAGACTCTTTTCCCTTTCATACATAGGGTTGACAAGATGGTTATATGAGAAAACACGACTTCTCTACCTTCCCATATATGGAGGACTTCCAGTGAAACTGACGACATATATTGGAGAACCCATCCCATATGATCCAAATATAACAGCTGCAGAGCTGGCTGAAAAAGTAAGCTAACTCTACACCTGGAAGTAAAAAAGTAGAATATTCTTTTCCTGTTGGTTTCTCTCTTTCAGTTGTATAAACTGTATTCTGCCTACTGACTTACACATTCTATAAGATCAGAGATAGGGTTCATTATATAGTCTTTTGTGCATTATGTTCATGACTCAGCTTTCCCTCTCTGTAAATTGTTGAGACCATGAAAAACCTATGCATTTTATGTAGTGCTGCACAAAGATTTGCTCATGCAATAGGACTTCTTCTCCCCACCATATGCCCCAGAATCTGCCCCAGAGGGTCCCTCCAACCCTACTCCCCCAGTGGGTGACCCAATAAGCAGTGTGACTTATTGCAACTCTGCACGTGAATGCGACTCCATGCTACTCTGCTATTTTCACCCGTGCCCTGCTGTGCTGTTTTCAGGCATGGAACCAGGAGGTGACTGATTTCTGTCACTAGCCCTGCCAACCACTGCCATTCTAAGAGAACGAGGGAGATGTTCATAGTGAGTTCAGGCACCTCTTTTTCTGGAAAAATAGCACTGAGCAGAGTGAAATATAACTCAGTAGCATTTCTGCAGTTTTCCTCACATAGCTGGAGGTAACAACCATGCAGGAAAACTAATACGTAACAAGCAGCCCAAGGCACTTATGTTTGGTTGTATCTCTGCCATTCTCATACAGTGTTCTTGGTAAAAAAACCATAAAGACAGGGGGCTGGATTCACTGAGAGATGAGCAGTTTCCTAGTGGGGGTTCCTCACCCTGGCTGCTCTGGTCCAACCCTCCATGTTGAAGAAGCCGCTTCTCAGGATTGAGAGACAAGGACTCTCATGCAATACATCTCAGTATACAAAGACATTTGCATGAAAGAAGTTACACATTGTGCTTCTATAGCTGGAATAAATGGGTTGCCTCTGGTTCTGATACCTTTAGCTTTTTCCTCACAGATACTAATAACTGTGAACACCTATTTAGCAATATATTCCTATAACACAATGTATTCCTTTGTTCTTCTTTCAACAGGCAAAGACTGCAATTGAAAATCTTCGGGATAAATACCAAAAAAGACCAGGAAATATGTTAAGAGCTCTTTCAGAACGATTTGATAAGCATTACAAAGCTAACTAGTCCATATAAAACAGTTGCAGTGTTTCTGACGAGATGTCTGTAATAGGAAGCATTAATACTTATGTTATTAAAGCTAAGCTGATATACACAGAATTGAGCTGGATTGTTTATTAATTATCTGGAAGGGACCCTAGATCAGTAGCTCAGCTCCTGCTGTGTGTGCAGAAGGTCCTAGGTTTTCAAAGACATACAAGTGCTTTCTTGCCCTATCCTGCAATACACCCAGAATGCCCCTTTTATAATGGGAAGGTGAGTGCTTAACTGAAACATGAAATAATATTACAAGTGAAAGAGTAATGTCCATAATTCACAACTCTTTTATGTTTATAAAAGTTGCTCCAAGATTTGAGTCCTATAATGGCTCAACCTTTCTAAACATACAGGAAAAAAGTAGAGAAAACAAAAAGTTTGCCATAATTGGTGGAAATAGTGACTGACCTAACGAAAACAGTCAATTCAGCAATGAATCTGGATCTGGGCAATCCAAGTGCAGTTAAACAGCTAAAGTAAGTTGCCTCAGTTTTACAGCTTCAATGTGAGGAATATTCAAGTTGAATATTCCCTTGACTGGGGTCAAGGGAAGGAATCTGAGATGGAAGGGTTCCCAGAGTAAGAAGAGGGGACAAACATGGCTGCCTTCCTTGGAAAATGGCTGAACAGTTTAAAAGTGGAGCTCATCCCATATGTAGATGTTCTTGTGCATGCTAATAGAGTCTCAGGACCTGGACAACATAATCATGATACTATATGAAATAGAACATCAGTAAAATTTTAGAGCAAAAACTTTAGAACACTTTTTTCCAACTGAAGAGTATCACTTAGAGAGCATTAACAACATCAGAGCAAGTGCAACTAAAATGCTTCTTCTCAAAGAAAAAGCAAAGGACAGTGTAGGAAACAATACAGTCAACGTTGAACAGGTTTAAGGCCTGTTGACTGTAACAAGAGAGATAAGCTTTCACTTGGTTTGAACCAGTGTTCTGCAGACCTCTGCAGGTACACAGAGTTATCCCAAGGGGTCAACAAAGCAGCTGTGGCTGGCTGGTCCTGGTCAAGGGCCCAGGAACTCAGAGGCCTGCTCGTCTAGCAACCATTAGCTGGCTTTCTCCCAATAGGATGTCTGTGGAGGAAGGCATGAGGCGCATCTGCTCTCGAAAAGGAGTGATTCGGCTTCAAGCGGGTTGGCATAGATGACCCTTGTGGTTCACCCCAACTTTTATTCTATGATTCCTATGAGGCACCCCAAACCAAATCTGTATGAATGTTTACTACATTGGGAACAATTCCACATTTAAAAATGTGATTATACACACACCCACACCTTCAGATGAACAGCAACACATGACATATTACACTGTGCCATTTATTAACAGAAATAAAGACAATATGGAAAAGCCATGTGTGAAAAACTAAGTACATCTTATTATTAAATAGCTTGCAGAACCACATTTAGCAACAATAAGAAGCTAACATTTTCTGTAGGGCTTTATCAGTCTCTCACATCACTTCAGCTCATTGAAGTTTCTTGGCATTTGTATATGCACAGCTATCTTAAAGTCTTGTGCAGCATTTCAATTGGTCTGAGGTCTGGACTTTGACTAGGACATTGATTCTGTTCTTTTCCAGCCATTCTGTGATAGATTTCCTGGTATGCTTGGGATCCTTGTCCTGTTAACAGCATGACCCAATTTTGGACAAGCTACAGCTGTCGGGCAAATTGCCTCACATTTGACTCTATAATACTTTGGTATACAGAGGAGTTCATGGTTGACTCAATGACTACAAGGTTCCCAGCTCCTGTGCCTACAAAACAAGCCCAAATCACCACCCCAAGCTGCTTGTGCTGATATGCTATTTGGTTTTCGTCAAAGGTGGTGCTGTGCATTAAGGCCAAACATCTCCACTTTGGTCTCGCTTGTCAGAGGACATTGTTCCAGAAGTCTTGTGGTTTGTTCAGACGCAACTTTGCAAACCTAAGCCGTGCAGCCATGTATTGAATAATAGGATTATTCAGAAGGTATTGAATAATCAGGATCAGGTGCACAACCTTGGGGTCATTTTGAACTCACATCTGTCCATGGATGCACAGGTTAATTCTGTGTTGATTCTGGTAGCTAGACTGGTGATAAGGAGCGGCCGCTGGCACCATATAACACCCAGCCTGGAAGATCTATATTGGCTCTCTGTACATTTCTGAGCACAATTCAAAGTGTTGGTGTTGGTGTTAACCTTTAAAGCCCTAAATGGCCCTGCCACTGTATACCTGAGGAGTGTCTCCACCGGCACATGTTACCTTCGCTTGCTTTGGTGGCCGCTGTCCTGAAAACATGAAGCTCCTGACGCACAACATGCTCACCTCCCACGTGCGAGGAGTGAGGCGCGGTGGAGGATTCCTCCTTCGTATCCAGGCCACAGAAGTGAAGGTGAACAATGTCGATTTCAACCAGGAGTTCACAGGGCAGATGGTACCCAAGGTGGAATGGGCAGCTTTGGTAGAGGCAGCGGAGAGTTTCGGTCACCGATCAGACCTGCCCCCTGAGCACATCCCTGACTTCGAGAGCAATGAGGACTTCCTTCGAAAAGTCCATCATGTGCTGATGGAGGTGGAAGTGGTGGAAGGTGTGCTGAAATGCCCAGATACTGGGCGTGAGTTTCCCATAACTAAAGGGATACCCAACATGTTGCTGAGCGAAGAGGAGACTTGAGCTGGTTTGGGTCAATGGAGCTTTGAGAAGCAAGCCTTGCGGGTGAGGGGGGTGGGATATGTTCCTGTGGAAAGCCCAGCACCCTTATTTTTCTGTTGGGTGGAGGAGATGCTCTGAATATTGGGAGTGTCTCCACCCATCATTCAGCCCGTGAACTAAGACCCAGTTCTGAGGGCCTTCTGGTGGTTCCCTCACAGCAAGACGTGATGATACAAGGAATCAGGCAAGCTGCCTTCGTAGTTGGGAGTGGCTCCCGCCCTGTGGAACACCCGCATCTGATGTCAAATAGATAAACAACTACACAAATTTCTGAAGACATCTGAATGCAATCCTGTATCAGGAAGCTTTTAATCCATGATGTGTTGCTGTGTTTTGATTATGTTCTTAGCTGCCCAGAGTTGCTGGAGCAACCAGGCTTACACTTACACACACACAGACACAGACACACACACACACACACACACACACACCTTTATCTTTTAGCTCCTGAAAGACTCAAGTTTCCATCTTAGCTGATTTCTTTCTGCCATAGCCTCAATTATGAATACCAGAGTAGGCTGATCAGGATTTAAGAATTTGTTGGGCATTTGTTCCTGAAGATGATGTGAACAAAGGCCCAAGCTTTCGATCTGAAAATCATTGGGTCTGTTGGGGAATGTTATTATAGAGATGAGAGGTAGATATTCTTTATGATGCCTGACAGAATTGGTGTCAGGGACTGGAATGAAGAAGCAGACGGATGAGAGGAATCTCTCCCCCCCCCTTCTCCTGGAGCTGACAGGGGGGAGAGAGACAGCTTTGAATTGCAGCCAAACTATGAGAGAGAAAACCAGGCAGAGATGGGAGATCCTCCATCCCCTAGGATGCAATGGTCACTGAGGGTACCAGAACAGCATACGCAACAATGTTTGGCAATGGAAAGCTTCCGTAGGAGTCGATGCTGCTGGGGGAGGGGAAATGAGGAGGAGTCAGAATGAATAATTCCATGATGGTGTAAAGACTGGAATTCTTTGCCCAGCTTGTTCGGAGTTTGGGGCTGGGTTGCCATCAGTATGCCGATGACACCCAACTCTATCTGTTGATGGATGGCCATCCTGACTCGGCCCCAGACACACTGACCAGATGTTTGGAAGCTGTGGCTGGATGGTTACGTGGGAGCCGGTTGAAGCTAAATCCTTCGAAGACAGAGGTCCTGTGGCTGGGACGGGGCAACATGGGATTGGGGGGGCAACTCCCATCTCTTGCAGGGGCGCAATTAGTGCCAGCACCGTCCGTTAAGAGTTTGGGTGTAATCTTCGACACCTCCCTTTCCATGGAGGCGCAGATTGCAGCTATAACAAAGGCGGCATTTTCCCATCTCCGCCAAGCTAAGCAGTTGGCTCCTTACCTCTCTCGCCCTGACCTAGCCACTGTGATCCACGCGACGGTCACCTCCAGACTGGATTATTGTAACTCGCTCTACGTGGGGCTGCCCTTGAGACTGACCCAGAAACGAGGTCTTCGCTGCGAGATCACATTCACCCGGTGCTACACCAGCTGCACTGGCTCCCGGTGGAGTACAGGATCAGGTTTAAGGTGCTGGTTTTAACCTTTAAAGCCCTATACGGCCTAGGACCCTCGTACCTATGGGACCGCCTCTCCTGCTTTGCCCCACAGAGAAACTTACGGTCTTCAAATAAAAACATCTTGAAGGTCCCAGGCCACAGAGAAGTTAGGCTGGCCTCAACTAGAGCTAGGGCTTTTTCGGCTGTGGCTCCGATCTGGTGGAACACTCTGTCACAAGAGACCAGGGCCCTGCGGGACTTGACATCTTTCCACAGGGCCTGCAAGACAGAGCTGTTCCACCAGGTCTTTGGCCAGGGCACAGCCTGACTCCCTCCCTCGGCAATCTTCGTGGAGCTCTGGCCCAATGGTTGCCAGTGGCCTGAATTAATTAATTTTATAATGAATGATTTTAGAGTGTTGTTTATGCTATACTTTTATACTGTTTTATTGTTGTTAGCCGCCCTGAGCCCGGCTTCGGCTGGGGAGGGCGGGATATAAATAAAATTTATTATTATTATTATTATTATTACAGCAGTGACTGAATAAATCATACTTAAAAGCCTTCTTGTTTTCTCCTGGCTCCTTGAAAACATCAGGAAGGGAGGGAGAGATTCCTCAGACCTGACAATTAGAGTCATTTGCAAAGTGCCCCTGGATGTAGATTGCGCCACGGCAATAATAATTTGGTGCAAGTTTAGTCGCAGTATGCTTCTTAGTCTTTACGCGGTTTAATTTATTTAGATTTATATCCTGCTTTTTGACAAAATTCCTCAAAGTGACTGGTTCCTTTTACTAAAATAATGATGCTAGAATAATGGAATCTGCAGAAATATCTACAGAAAATATCCAAGTAAGCAGTCATGGGGAAATCAATCACACTTGTTGCAATTTTTATGTGGTATTCATTCAGCAGTGGCTCCATTCTTGTCACCCTGACAGCATCATTGATTGAAGTTCAAACTGCCCACATAGTGAGAGTTTACACAATCCAGGGTGGATATTACCTTAGTGGGGTGTGTCACCCCATTTCAAAACCACGCCAGCTTAGTTGGAGGTGTGGGTGTTTCCCAAACCTTTAGGAGCAACTACTGCAGAACACACTTTCTTACATGCCACTGTATGGCACAATGATGAATGACAGGAGTAGTTGGAGGTAGAGGGGGAAAGACAAGTTGGGAATGAGGTCGGCACAGTATATGCAGACAAGAAGGACTGGCTCCATCAATGTGTTTGAATCACACCCATCTTGCCACTATCTTCCTCACTCATCTGCTGCATCATGATGGGTACTTTGATCCTGACTTAAAGCAACCAAGTCAAATACCAGCAATGATTTATCTGCCTTGTACAATTTTGAAGCAGTTATTTCCCATATTCTTTCTGTTCCCTTCACTACCATATTGGAGAAACAACTGTCTTCTCATGAATAGGCTGTTCCAAGGAAAGGAAGGAAAGGCAAAAGATAAAAAGATAAATGAAACATGATCCTTCTCTAGTCCTTTTGCAAGGATAAGAGAAGAACATGAGTGGAAGACCACCTTTTGTACCATTTAGTCATGCATAAGCTGACTCCGTCAGAGCAGAACTACACCATCTGGGAGAAGGAATTGTTTGCTGTATGGGACACTCTGGAGACATGGTGACACTTCCTGGAGGGGGCACAACATAAAGTGGAGGTGCACACCAATCACCATAATCTAGAACACTGACAGACGGCTTGGTGTCTTAACCAGAGGCAGATAAGGTGGGCACATTTCTTTGCCAGATTCAACTTCAGAGTGCAGTATGTGGTGGGCCCTCAGAACCAAAAAGCAGATGCTCTTTCACGGAAACCTGAGTATCTGGAAGAGGCTACCCTAGTGCTGAGGCACATCCTCAGACCGGCTACAGATAGCAGTGGTCTCAGCAGCTGATGCTCGACTTCCAGAAGCAAACTGCCGAGGATGGGTTTGCAAGGGAGAACATAGAGGCAATACAGAGATGGGCTAGTGCTGCAGATGGCTTTGCTGAAAGAGGTGGATTGTTGTATAAGGGAACAGCGTTATATGTCTCAGAGGAGGAGCTCCATGCCAAGGTTTTGAAGCTGTGTCATGACAGCCCCATTGCATAGCATTTTGGGCAGTACAAAACCTTATTCTGAGTGGCGAGACCGTTTTGCTGACCAAAGGTGAAGGAGGAAATGAAAGAGTATGTTTAGGCATGTGAGACTTGTCAATGGGCAAAGAGACCCCGCAAAGTGCCTGCAGCACTACTCCAACCACTTCCTACATCTCAAGGACCATGGGAGGTGATAGCTATGGACTTTATCACCGACCTGCCTGAGTCACAGAAGCAGACGGTGATATGGGTGGTGGTGGACTTGTTCTCAAAGATGGCGCATTTTGTGCCCTGTAAGAAGTTGCCCTCGGCACAGGAGACGGCTCAACTTTTCGTGGAGCATGTGTTTAAGCTGCATAGATTGCTCTAAGGGTCATCTCAGACAGAGGAACACAGTTTACCTCCCAGTTTCAGCGAGCCACCCACAGACCAATGGAAAGTCGGAAAGGACGAACGCGACCTTGCAACATTATCTGAGGTGTTATGTGAACTATCAACAGGATGATTGGGTCAACAAGCTGGCTCTAGCAGTGTTTGCATATAACAGTGCTGTAGACCCATCTACACAACAGTCTCCCTTCTTTGCCAGCCTGGGAAGTCACCCCACGCCTTTCCAGGGCAGGAAGACAACATGTCAGTCCCAGCTGCGGAACATCTGGCAGAGGAATTGGCGGCTCTACACAGCTTACTACGAGAGCAGTTGGAACAGGTGAAAGACGCATATAAGAGGGAGGCAGATAAGCATAGAAAACAAGGCAAGGAGATAAGGGTGGGGGACCAAGTGTGACAGTCTACAAAAGGATGGTGCCAGAAGTTGGACCTTCAGAGGGTGCGGCCATTTGAAGGAGTGGAACAAATTAGCCATGTATCATTCAGGCTTTGTTTGCCCACCTCCATGAAGATACACTCTGTATTCCATAGGTCCTTATTGTCACCCGTGAACCCTGCACACCCGTATCAAGCGCCCAAGGAGGCACCCCCCCACACACAACCAATCATTGTGGAAGGTGAAAAGGAATATGAAGTGCCACAGTTGCTGGACTCTGGCTGGAGGGGAAGGAGATTGCAATATTGAGTATCTTGGAAAGTTTATGGGAATGAGGGAAATTCTTGGAAAGGTTATGGGAATGAGGAAAACTCTTTGGAGGATTCCAAAAATGTGCATGCCCCTAGGTTACAGGTAGAATTCCACCGCAGGTGCCTCAGCAAGCCGAAACCCAGAAGGGTGGAGGGAGGAGGAGAAGGCAGTGGAAGAAGATGGCAAAAGTGAGGTTGAAGGGGGGGGCAGCATAATAGGGAACTCTCAAGAGGAGGAAGAAGAGAGTGAGAATGACTGGTGGGAAAACACAGACAGGGGGCCTCAGGAGGAGGGGGAGCAGGAGGAGGAGGATTATAGGGGAGGGAGTGGTGTTGTGAACACACCAGCCCAAAGCAGAGACATACTGCCTGAAATAGAATGCAGGCAGATGCAGAGGGAGCAGAGAGGCTTGCATACTTCTCAAACAGTTGAAACAGGGGGGTTGTCTACCCCCCTCTTTTGAGAGCTGAAAGGAATGCAGCTTATCTGCTTCGGCAGAGCAGGCTGGAGGCAGCCAGCCCTCACAAGAAGCACAGTCATGCCCAGCACAAAGGAGAGCGAGTAGTTCCTCACAGGAAGGGGAGGCAACTAATACCACTAGTCCCAAAACTAGGTGAATAGGGAAAGCCCTAGAAAGAAAACAAGCCCCAAAACATAAGGGTCAGAAGTTCAGGGTATTCTGCAGAAACCGGAAGGGCTCTTCAGAGTCAACTTGACTGTGATGAACACATACTCCAATAGAGCAGTCAGAGACTAATTGCTGCTTGCAGTAAATGTACTAGTTAATTAAGTCTTGTGTGCTGTTATTAAGCAGGATGCAAGCCCACACCTGTCAAAGGCACACGGGCACAGCACAGGCGTAGGAAGGGGGTGCGGTGGGGGCGGTCTGCCCCGGGGCTGACAAAGGTGGTGACAAAAAGGCAGACAGTGAGGGGCTTGCCTCATCGTCGCCACACACTGCGGAATGGCTCATTGCCGCGCGCACGGCGGATCATCCTGCCCCTCCCCAGCTCGTCCCGCCCATGCAGCTACTGGGGCCTCAATACCTAAGCAGTAGGTATTTTCCTTGGTTTTATTTTCTGGGACATCTGCTGCTCGCTGGGAAGGAAATTCGAGGCAGCCTGCTGCAGGAGTGCAGTGGAGTCCATAGATCACAGTTTGACAGCCGGGTCAGCCCAGCAACAAATGGAGCTGCAAACCCATTGGGAACTCGCTTTTGATCTCCATAGAACCTGGTAATCCCCAAGATTACCATACATAATCTTTATGTATTGCAGGGTGATCCTATCTGGTACCTTATTTGAAGGGGGAGAAGCTACCAGGAAAGGGAGGTAACACACGTGCCACAATACTACCTTTACTCCTTAGTCAATAACTGGTTTTCTGTGACACAGTACGTTATTGTGCAATATGATTGCTATAGTAGATGTGGAAAACTCCAAAAAAGTTAGAAGAAACTAATCAAAAAGTTAGAAGAAACTAATCATGTCAAACAAATTAAACAAGGCAAGGCTATCAAATTATTTCTCCCCTGTTGATCAAACCCCTTAATGCAGGAAAGTACTACCAAGCTGTCATAATGAATACCTCTCCCCTCAAAAATAGAGTAAAACAGACCACCATATGTGTATGTGATTATTGCTCTGAATTAAAGAGAGAAGTCCAATGCAAATACTTTTCCTGATGCAGCAATAGGATTCAATATTGTAAACAGAACATGTTATCAAGGATATCTTGCAAGCACATCTTGACACCATAACTTACATTTAATTAAAAAGGGGCACAACTTCCAAGAATCAACCTTCACAAGCCCTCCCTCTTTTTCACAATTCCTTGTTTCCTCATACAGATGGCACACCCATCAGAGTGTTTTTAAACTGCCACATAAAGGGACATGTCTCCATAGGGGTGAAAATTAGCCTATGGAAAAGTGCACCAGACAAGACTTCTGCTGCTTCCAGAGAGAGGTGACTGAATTAAAGGCAATTTAGGCTTACCAGGAATGTAAGTAAAAGTTTTTGTTCAGTGAATCATAAAGTGTAGAGTTGGAAAGGTCCCAAGGGTCATCTAGTCAACCCGCTGCAATGCAGGAATCTCATCAAAGTCTCTCATTCTATTTGAAACCATACTGGGCCCTGCTTCTTTTGCAAATGTGCTGGTAGTTGTGTTATTTGTCACTTCCTGTGCAGGCATCAGCAGAGAGAGAGAGAGAGAGAGAGAGAGAGAGAGAGAGAGAGAGAGAGATGCTGTCTGTCTTTCAGTGTGCTTTAGGGCTGCGTGATATCAGGTTTATAACATCACAATATATTACCAGCTAAATACCACAATATCTCAGTGCATCACATGATATATCTGCGGCTGCAGAGGGCCTTGCCGGGCTCTTGGAGAAGTGACTCTTTCTCACTTAATACTCCAGCAGTGGGGGTAGGGGAGACCTTTATAAAAAGTATAAAATCGATGTATAATGAGCAGACGGCCAATATAATTCTAAACAACACACCAGAAAAATGTATGATATATAAAGGGATGAGGCAAGGTTGCTCAATGTCCCCGCTGTTATTTATATTAATATTAGAAGTACTGGCTCAAAATACAAGGATTAATAATAAAATCAATGGAATAACTGAGCCAGCAAAATTACAACTTAAAAGAATTCGCAGATGACATTGTATTAACCTTAGAAAAACCAAGAATGAGCATATTGGAGGTGATAGAAAAGATAAGTAGATTTGTAAAATTGGCTGGCTGCAAACAAAATAAAGGGAAAATCAAGATGCTGCTAAAAAAAAAGAATAATCAAATAAAAAAAAGACATTGAATCGGAATGTGGGTGGGAAATAGAAACAAAAATAAAATATCTGTGGATTTGGTTAACAATAAAAAAACATAATATCCATCAAGACAACTATGTAAAAGCTTGGAAAGAAAGAAAGATTTGGAAATATGGGAGAGAATGAAGCTATCACTGTTTTGGCCATCAAAATGAATGTCCTTCCAATTATAAATGATATCTGATGTTTCATAGAGTGGCAGAAAAAAGTATTAAGGTTCATATGGCAGGGAATGAATCCCAGAGTAAAATTTAAAATTATGCTTGATGAAAAGAAAGAGGAGGTTTTCCCTGCCAGACCTTCAACTTTACGTCAAGGCATCATGCCTATGTTGGATAAAACATGCTCTCTGTTCCTGTTTTTGAAAATGCAAAAAACAAAGCAAAACAAACAAAAACCTTCAGCAGTGGAATGAAACCAGCTTGCTTTACATCAAATAAATGATGGAGTCATACATTTGTAATGTTGTACATCCTCATGATGGATGCTGGAAAAACAATACGTCTACTTGGCAAGTTACACTGGGGAAAACTAGGAAAATATTAAATCACGTGAGATTTCATGTAATCATGAATGCTTCTGGGATGACAGTTCAAACTAATGTACTGCATTTTCTGTTTTCCAGGTAAACAGTTGAAAAAAATACCATCACAACTGAGGAAATTTTCACTTCATATATTTCTTTCATTGGCATACACATGGTGCTTCAGATTAGGAAACCATGAGCTGGTTTTCTCAAATTCTGGAAAACTGGATCAGTTTTTCTTATTTGGAAGAATATCGGACCTCATTGGTTCCCCCTTTGTGGTTACTTAAGCTTCTGATTTTAATTTATTCACCATTCATATGTACGGTTTTGTGTCTCTGGGCTATCTCATTTGTGTTACATATTTACAAGAAGATTAATAACCAGCAAGAAAGTGATGTTAGCAAATTTTGGGAAAAACCAAGGAAAATTATTGCTCAAGTTTGTGATATAACTGGAAAGATATGGTATGGTGAGTAAGCTTTCTTTCATTCCAATAAGTCAGTCTTATCAGCTCCTATACTTTCATAGGATTGAGCACCAGAATTTCAGACTTGAGACACTGGGACAATAGCTGCTACAGTGCATCAGGAGTGGACCTTTAAACCCACTTCAGAGTCACAACAGCTCCAAGTTGGCCTTGGCTCCATATGGATCAAAAGAAAGGCATGGAATTTTTTTTTAGGTAATAAACAATCAAAAAGAAAAACAAAACATATTATGAAGTATGAAATAAAGATATATTACAGAAGAAAGGGTCAGCTGGTGGCTGCATAAACACCATACATTTAATCACATTGAAAGCATGCCTCCTCTCCAAAAGAAACCTGGAGAATGTTGCTTACAGCTCACAGAGCTATAATTAGCAAAGCTCTTTAAAAATAGTTTCATGAATTGTGGCAAGAGAAGGGGGTTGGGTTTAAACATGTAGTGAGTACGCAGCCAATGTAATGAGTATATCATCGTGCAGTGAGACTTTGATGGTGCCATTTTCCAGAGCATGGTAAACCACTGGATAACTCTGAAACATAAACTCTGGACACAAACCATGGAATCTGCCAGCATAGGATGTGGTGATGGCTGCTAATTTGGATGGACACTGCGAAAAACCGGATGATGGAATACAGAGAGCTTTCTCACTTTTTATAAAGTGATTCAGAGAATGGTCTGAAGATATGAGTATTATAACACATATAAATGCTTAAAGGAGATTAAAAGAGTGTCACAGTTTTAGCTTACTCAAAGACTAGGCAAAAATGTTTTCACCTGCAACCAAAAGTAAGGAAGGAATATTCCAGCAGAGGAGAATACCATTTGTTCTGGGATCACAACAGAGAAAGTCTTGATCTGTATAGATGACAAACCAGCATCCAGAACACTGAAACATATAGGAGAGGTTTTTACCTGATCTTAAATTTCAGTTTTCTGAACCGCACTGTTTTCTTCCAATAAAAGATTGCAATATTTCATTTATTTTTCACAAAGTAATATTTATTTGTGGCATTTTGTATTATTTCCAGGTTATGAAGTTATTGGCATGGAACATCTCCGTAAAGGACCAGGGATTATTGTTTATTATCACGCAGTCACTGCTGTTGACTATTCCTTTCTTGTCGCTAAACTTTTTAAGGAGGCACAGAGAGAGTGCTTTTCAGTCATTAATAGCAGCATATATCGGCTACCAGGTGAATTATTAAATTCAAATCATGCTTTTTATCAAAAAATATGTGAAATGTGACTTAAACAATGCTATAAAATATAAAACCATGTATCAGGCAAACAGGTGAAAAACAACATACAAATAAAATATCAGCAAGATGATGGATGTGACCATGGGGAACGTAAGGAAAAATAAAACTCGTAACCAAATGTTGATATTTCATTGTACCCTACCTATGCTGTTGGGGCAATCCTCTCAAAGCATGCCTCACTTCATTTCCCAGTGACAAGTTGCCCTGACAGATTCCCATCTGAGTTACAACAATGGATGAGCCCAGAATGAGATGGAGTGTTCACACAAAAAAGGAAGCTGGAAACTGCAGGCCTGCTTTTGGCCATTTACAGCCTCAACATTTTCTTCCAATAATGTTTCAGGCACCTTATTTGAATCAGGCTATGTTTCCAACGGGACACTGGTGGCGCTGTCGGTTAAACAACAGAGCCTAGGACTTGCCGATCAGAAGGTCAGCGGTTCGAATCCCCGCAACTGGGTGAGCTCCAGTTGCTTGGTCCCAGCTCCTGCCACCCTAGCAGTTTGAAAACACGTCAAAGTGCAAGTAGATTAATAGGCGGGAAGGTAAACGGAGGGAAGGTAAACAGCTCTGGCGGGAAGGTAAACGCCATTTCCGTACGCTGCTCTGGTTTGCCAGAAGCGGCTTATTCCTGCTGGCCACATGACCCAGAAGCTGTACGCCGGCTCCCTCAGCCAATAAAGCGAGATGAGCACCGCAACCCCAGAGTCGATCACAACTGGACCTAATGGTCAGGGGTCCCTTTACCTTCACCAATGTTTCCAACACAGCATGTCGACCTTTGTCTTTTGGCCCATGATCACAGATTGCAGGAATACCTTGTCTGACCTCATAACAGCTATGAGATTACGTTCTACACTCTTCCTCAGGGATCTCAGAAATGGGGCCAACTGCATAATGTGACATCTGATTTCTGTGCTGTAACTGCATATGATCGCTTCTGACTTTAATGCCAGAATAGGACAAGGTGTAGGAAACTGGGTCTCCAACTTGATGATTTCTTCAGGTACAAAGATACCAGAAAACAGGGCCCCACCCGAACACATGGCCAATCAAGCACTCCCAAACAAAGCTTTTATGCTCCCATGTGACACTGCAATCAAACCCATGTGACACCCTTGCTGGAGTGCTCATGGCCCTCCACTGCCACTCCCGCCACATCATCTTCCTCTGGATGCACACAGCAGCCACAGCAAGGAACTATGACACCACCAAAGGGTCATTTAAATAAGGAAGGAAGGAAGTACAGAGCCCCAAAATGCCCAGTAGCACAGAGTGCTCTGTTTGGGGGGTGAATTTGTCCACTGGGTGAATTAATGCAGCATATAATCTCCACCCACTTACCTGTGCATGAAAAGACGAACTTATGGTGGTGTAGGCAGGATTCAGCCAGCATGGGCTCATCTGTGCCATGTGTGTATCTGTCTCTCTGTGCATGCCACAAGGCACTGTGGCCTGTATTTTTATCATAATGCAAACTTGAATGTCATTCGGTTGTACTACAGACGTGACTTGTGGAATGCTTGTCTAAAAAGGTGGCCACCTCAGCACTTCCACGAAATCCTACTTGAAAAGGATTGGCAGAGAACTATGCTTGTGATCTGTAACAGTGCAATATCTTTGGAATAATGACACTTGAATAGCGTCCACAAAATTTCCTAAATAAGCGTTATATAAAATGCATTTTCTTTCTATTTGGGGCTTATTTTCCAGGGCTGAAGATACTTTTAAATTCCATCAATTTGAAAGATTTCAATAAAGCTGAATGTGTGGAAATTTTGAAGAAAGGCCATTTACTGGGCATTTCCCCTGGTGGAGGTAGAGAATCAATCTTTAGTAATGACTACAACATAATGTGGGGTAACCGCACAGGTTTCGCTCGGGTAGCTTTGGAGGCAAAAGTGGTGAGTGATCTTTGTGCAATTTGCATTGCCGTCACGATTATCCTAGATAAGACTTATTGTGTTGACATCCTTGATCTAACATCCTAAGTAGTTGAGGACGGCTAACATCCTGTTTAGGGGGTCAAATGATATCTGGAGTTCCAAGTATTTCCTATCCCTGCTTTTTTTTTAAAAAAAAGCTATTGAAATCACTTACATTTAAAAAGAAAAATACAGTTGTGCCTCGCAAGACGAAATTAATTCATTCCGCAAGTCTCTTCGTCTTGCGAGTTTTTCGTCTTGCGATGCACGGTTTCCCATAGGAATGCATTGAAAATCAATTAATGCGTTCCTAGGGAAACCGCCTTCAGACCAGGTCCGGGGACAGTCTGTCCCCGGACCTCTTCTGAAGGCTGGGGGGGGGACAAGGGCTTTTCTTCCCACCCCCAGCATTTTTAAAAACCCCGGGACAGCGGAGGACTTCTCCGCTGTCAGGGCGATCTTAAAATGCTGGCGGGCGGCATTTTAAAATCGCCCCAGGACAGCGGAGGACTTCTCCGCTGTCCGGGGCGATTTAAAAGCCCCTGGGAAGGCAGGCAGGGGGGACAAAGACTTTTGCCCCCCGCCCGCCTTCTGAAGGTGTTCCCGCCCCCCCCCCCGCCTGGCTTCGGAGCAGCATTCCGAAGCCAGGCGGCGGGGGCAGGTGTTCCCGTCCCCCCCCGCCCAGCTTTGGAGCAGCGTTCCGAAGCCGGGCGGCGAGGGCAGGTGTTCCCGCCCCCCCGCCCGGCTTCGGAGCAGCGTTCCGAAGCCCGGCGGCGGGGGCAGGTGTTCCCGCCCCCCCGCCCGGCTTCGGAGCAGCGTTCCGAAGCCCAGCGGCGGCAGGAGGAGGCGTTCCTGCCCCACCGCCCGGCTTCAGAGGAGGTCCGAGGACAGTGGGGAAGACGCACTGCGCTTCCCCGCTATCCCGGATATTTCCCTATGGGCTGTCGTCTTGCGAAGCAAGCCCATAGGGAAATTCGTCTTGCGAAGCACCTCCAAAACGGAAAACCCTTTCGTCTAGCGGGTTTTCCGTCTTGCGAGGCGTTCATCTTGCGAGGTACCACTGTAGCTTTTCTCCTCTTCAATTCTTGAAAATCTGGGGGACAGCATGTGCAATTTGAAGTCAGTTGCGTCTGGCTTGTCACTGTAATGCCAGATGGGGAGCATTATTCCTAGTCCTTAACCAAAATAAAGGTGGGGTAGGTGGGGTGAAGTAATTCTCCAGTTCTCACTTTTCTTTTGATTTTGCATTTCTTCTTTTATTCTTTCAGCCCATCATCCCTATGTTTACCCAAAACGCTTGTGAAACATTCAGGAACATTGGAAAGTCAAGTGAGCAAAATATCTTATATTCCTTGGTTGATCATGAGATCTAATATCAGGCAATAAACAGATTAATAATATACAATGATATTTTTTTAAAAAATCTATTTCGTACCTACTAGTAGTTTATTCAGTGTATACTTATCTGCAAAAGTTGTTCTGTCTCTTAAAAAATATGCACTCAAATTATTTAACCTCATCTCTGGGATGGATTGATTGGGATTGCTAAAAACTCAGAATGCCAACTAATTTCAGATTTGATATGGGATCGCTTTTTTACAGACTCTTTTCCCTTTCATACATAGGGCTGACAAGATGGTTATATGAGAAAACACGACTTATCAACCTTCCCATATATGGGCCATTTCCAGTGAAACTGAGGACATATATTGGAGAACCCATCCCATATGATCCAAATATAACAGCTGCAGAGCTGGCTGAAAAAGTAAGCTAACTCTACACCTGGAAGTAAAAAAGTAGAATATTCTTTTCCTGTTGGTTTCTCTTTTTCAGTTCTATAAAATGGTTTCTGCCTACTGACTTGCTCATTCTATACGACCAGAGATCGGGTTCATTACATAGACTTTTGTGCATTATGTTCATCACTCAGCTTTTCCGCTCCGTAAATTGTTGAGACCATGAAAAGCCTATGCATTTTATGCACAAAGATCTGCTCATGCAATAGGACTTCTTCTGCCCACCATATGCCCCAGAATCTGCCCCAGAGGGTTCCTCCAAGCCCCCTTCCCGGTGGGGGACCCAATAAGCACTGTGCACTATTAAGCCTTGGTAAAACTATTACTGAAGAACTTCTGATGTTTGTGTGACTTATTGCAACTCTGCATGTGAATGTGACTCCATTCTACTCTGCTATTTTCACCCATGCCCTGCTGTGCTGTTTTCAGGCATGGAACCAGGAGGTGACTTCTTCTTCTTCTTCTTCTTATTATTATTATTAATATTAATATTAATAATAATATTAATAATTTATTATTTATACCCCGCCCATCTGGCTGGGTTTCCCCAGCCACTCTGGGCGGCTTCCAAAATAATATTAAAATACTATGATACATCAAACATTAAAAGCTTCCCTAAACAGGGCTGCCTTCAAATGTCTTCTAAAAGTCTGGTAGTTGTTGTTCTCTTTGACATCTGGTGGGAGGGCGTTCCACAGGGAGGGCGCCACTACCGAGAAGGCCCTCTGCCTGGTTCCCTGTAACTTGGCTTCTCGCAGTGAGGGAACCGCCAGAAGGCCCTTGGTGCTGGACCTCAGTGTCCGGGTAGAACGATGGAGGTGGAGACGCTCCTTCAGGTATACTGGACCAAGGCCGTTTAGGGCTTTAAAGGTCAGCACCAACACTTTGAATTGTGCTCGGAAACGTACTGGGAGCCAATGTAGGTCTTTCAAGACCGGTGTTATATGGTCTCGGTGGCCGTTCCCAGTCACCAGTCTGGCTGCTGCATTCTGGATTAGTTGTAGTTTCTGGGTCACCTTCAAAGGTAGCCCCACGTAGAGCGCATTGCAGTAGTCCAAGTGGGAGATAATCAGAGCATGCACCACTCTGGCGAGGCAGTCCGCGGGCAGATAGGGTCTCAGCCTACGTACCAGATGGAGCTAGTACACAGATGCCCTGGACACGGATTTAACCTGTGCCTCCATGGACAGCTGTGAGTCCAAAATGACTCCCAGGCTGCGCACCTGGTCCTTCAGGGGCACGGTTACCCCATTCAGGACCAGGGAATCCCCCACACCTGTCCGCCTCCTGTCCCCCAGAAACAGTACTTCTGTCTTGTCAGGATTCAATCTCAATCTGTTTGCCGCCATCCATCCTCCAACCGCCTCCAGACACTCACACAGGACTGTCACCGCCTTCACTGGTTCTGATTTGAAAGAAAGGTAGAGCTGGGTATCATCTGCATACTGATGAACACCCAGCCCAAACCCCCTGATGATCTCTCCCAGCGGCTGCATGTAGATGTTGAAAAGCATGGGGGAGAGGACAGAACCCTGAGGCACCCCACAAGTGAGAGCCCAGGGGTCTGAACACTCATCCCCTACCACCACTTGCTGGACACGGCCCAGGAGGAGGGAGCGGAACCACTGTATAACAGTGCCCCAGCTCCCAGCCCTTCTAGACAGTCCAGAAAGATGTTATGGTCGCTGGTACCAAAAGCCGCTGAGAGATCCAGCAGAACTAGGAAACAGCTCTCACCTTTGTCCCTAGCCTGCCGGAGATCATCGACCAGTGCGACCAAGGCAGTTTCAGTCCCATGATGAAGCCTTAATCCTGACTGAAGGGATCCAAATGGTCCGCTTCTTCCAGGCATGCCTGAAGTTGTTCAGCAACCACTCGCTCAATCACCTTGCCCAAGAGTGGAAGATTTGAGACTGCACGATAGTTGGCCATATTGGCCGGGTCTAGAGTTGTTTTTTGAAAGAAGCGGTTTAATGACCTCTTTCAGCAGGTCTGGGAAGGCTCCCTCACAGAGAGAAGCATTCACCACCCCACGAAGCCCATCGCCCAGCCCTTCCCGGCTAGCTTCTATAAGCCAGGATGGGCAAGGATCAAGGAGACAGGTGGTTGGTTTCACTCGTCCAAGCAGCCTGTCCACATCCTCGGAGGTAACAGATTGGAATTGATCCCACACAATTTGACTAGACAGGACTCCAGCACTCTCCCGCCCCGGCCCTGCTCCCATGGTGGCGTCTACCTCTTCCCGAATCTGAGCGACTTTATCTGCAAAAAACTTTGCAAAATCATTGCAAGAGATCATGTGGCCCGTACTGGGCCCCGATGTAGCAGGTGGTTCCGCTAAATTGCGGACCACCTGAAAAAGTCTCCTGCTGCTGTTTTCTGCAGATGCAATAGAGGCGGCGAAGAAAGCCTTCTTCGCCGTCGCTACCGCCACTTGGTAGGCTCAACACTGAGCTCTAACCTGTGTCCGGTCAGCTTCAGAATGGGTCATCCGCCACCGGCGCTCTAGCCATCTCAACGATTGTTTCATTGCCCTCAGATCCGTGGAAAACCACGGGGCTGTCCGGGCTCCATGCAATCGGAGAGGGCGCTTCGGAGCCAAACAGTCAATAGCCCTGGTTAACTCCACATTCCAGCGGGCCACCAGGGAATCAGCTGAAAGGCCATCAACATGGGATAAAGCATCCCCTACCGCTCTCTGGAAACCATTTGGATCCATTAAGTGGTGGGGGCGGACCATCCGAATCGGTCCCACCTCCCTGCAGAGGGGAAGGGTTGCGGAGAAGTCAAGTTGCACCAGGAAGTGGTCTGACCATGGCACTTCTTTTGTTTCGCTTTTACTTAGTGTCAGAACACCAACATCCATGGAGGTAAACACCAGGTCCAAGGCATGTCCGCGGCTATGGGTTGGGCCAAACTTATTCAGGGACAGCCCCATGGAGGCCATGCTTTCCACGAAGTCCTGAGTGGCCCCTTGTAAGGTCGTGTCGGCATGGATATTAAAATCCCCTAGGACAACCAAACTAGGTGTCTCCAGGAGAACATCCGCCACGACCTGAAGCAGCTCGGGCAGGGAATCCTTGGTGCAGCGGGAAGGTCGGTACACCAAAAGGAATCCTGTACTGCCCCTATTGCCCAACTTCCAGAACATGCACTCAGAGAACTGGGTCTTCCCAATAGGACGCCTGGTGCAAACTAATGACTTCCTAAAAATCACTGCAACCCCCCCTCCCCGCCCACAAGGCCTGGGTTGCTGTGTGTGAGAGAAACCTGGTGGACAAGCAGCGGCAAGAACAGGCCCATCTGCTTCATCCAAGCAAGTCTCTGTTACACAAGCCAAGTCAAATCCTCCATCCATTATCAAGTCATGAATGGCAGTGGTCTTATGAATCATTGACCTAGCATTGCACAGCAGCACCTTCAGGCTATGTGGGTATCCCTTGCTGATTCTAGTATCCGTCCGGACAGGACCAGACCCGGAGGCAGGGATAGTCCTCAGACAACGACTAAACCTGCCTCCTCTGTAATGACATGGTCTGGTCTTAGCGTAACTCCTCCTCCTACCCGTGATCACTGAGATCGGTTGTCCCAGCGCAGCCCCCCCTGTGGAACATACCCCAGCCATTTTGTTGGCTGGGGCCCACTCCCCGGCAGCCCTGACCCTTCCCCTTAAGAACAAAATAAGACCTTAAAACAATAAAAAAACCCAGAAAACAAAAAACAATGCAAATGAAAAACTATAAAAATTACAAATCCATTAAAATCAAACAAATTCCCAACTAAACATCCATCCCACCCCCATCCCCGTCCCCGCATATACAAAAAAATAAAAGGAAAAGGAACATTTTAAAACATTTTAAAAAGAACTCTGCGCCCCTCCGGATCCCCCTGGGCCGCAGCAGCAGTGACAGCAATCGTCTCTGTGAGGCCTGTCAGGCCCTGCCCTGGGCCAGGTGGTGAGTGGCAGGAAGGAGCAGGGCTCTTAGACACTCACACAGGAGAGTCCTCCTGGGCAGCAGAATGCAGCAGTCCCTGTGAGTCCTTCAGGCCCCGCCCTGGGCCAGATGGTGAGTGGCAGGAAGGAGCAGGGCTCTCAGACACCCACACAGGAGAGTCCTCCTGGGCAGCAGAATGCAGCAGTCCCTGTGAGTCCTTCAGGCCCCGCCCTGGGCCAGATGGTGAGTGGCAGGAAGGAGCAGGGCTCTCAGACACCCACACAGGAGAGTCCTCCTGGGCAGCAGAATGCAGCAGTCCCTGTGAGTCCTTCAGGCCCCGCCCTGGGCCAGATGGTGAGTGGCAGGAAGGAGCAGGGCTCTCAGACACCCACACAGGAGAGTCCTCCTGGGCAGCAGAATGCAGCAGTCCCTGTGAGTCCTTCAGGCCCCGCCCTGGGCCAGATGGTGAGTGGCAGGAAGGAGCAGGGCTCTCAGACACCCACACAGGAGAGTCCTCCTGGGCAGCAGAATGCAGCAGTCCCTGTGAGTCCTTCAGGCCCCGCCCTGGGCCAGATGGTGAGTGGCAGGAAGGAGCAGGGCTCTCAGACACCCACACAGGAGAGTCCTCCTGGGCAGCAGAATGCAGCAGTCCCTGTGAGTCCTTCAGGCCCCGCCCTGGGCCAGATGGTGAGTGGCAGGAAGGAGCAGGGCCCTCAGACACCCACACAGGAGAGTCCTCCTGGGCAGCAGAATGCAGCAGTCCCTGTGAGTCCTTCAGCAGTTTTCCTCACATAGCTGGAGGTAACAACCGTGCAGGAAAACTAATACGTACCAAGCAGCCCAAGGCACTTATGTTTGGTTGTATCTCTGCCATTCTCATACAGTGCTCTTGGTAAACATAAAGAGAGTGGGCTGGATTCACTGACAGATGAGCAGTTTCCTAGTGGGGTTTCCTGGCCCTGGCTGCTCTGGCCCAACCCTCCATGTCGAAGAAGCCACTTTTGACGGTTGAGAGACAAGGAGTCTTATGCAACACATCTCAGTCTACAAAGTCATTTACGTATCCCAGAAAGAAGTCACATATTGTGCTTCTATATCTGGAATAAATGGGTTGCCTCTGGTTCTGATCCCTTAACTTTATCATCACAGATATTAATAACTGTGAACACCTATTTAGCAACATATTCCTATAACACAATGTATTCCTTTGTTCTTCTTTCAACAGGCAAAGACTGCAATTGAAAATCTTCGGGATAAATACCAAAAAAGACCAGGAAATATCTTAAGAGCTCTTTCAGAACGATTTGATAAGCATTACAAAGTTAACTAGTCCATATAAAACAGTTGCAGTGTTTCTGACAAGATGTCTGTTATAGGAAGCATTAATAATTATGTTATTAAAGCTAAGCTGATATACACAGAATTGAGCTGTATTGTTTATTAATTATCTGGAAGGGACCCTAGCTCAGTAGCTCAGCTCCTGCTATGTGTTCAGAAGGTCCTAGGTTTTCAAAGACATATGAGTGCTTTCTTGCCCTATCCTGCAATACTCCCAGAATGCCCCTTTTATAATGGGAAGGCGAGTGCTTAACTGAAACATGAAATAATATTACAAGTGATGTCTTTTATTTATTCGTATGTATTTTATTCACATCTCTTTTATGTTTATAGAGATAAGCTTTCACTTGGTTTGAACCTGTGGGCTGCAGACCTCTGCAGGTACACAGAGTTATCCCAAGGGGTCAACAAAGGAGCTGTGGCTGGCTGGTCCTGGTCAAGGGCCCAGGAACTCAGAGGCCTGCTCGTCTAGCACCCATTAGCTGGCTTTCTCCAGGGAGGATGTCTGTGGAGGAAGGCATGAGGCCCATCTGCTCTCGAAAAGGAGTGATTGGCTTCAAGCGGGTTGGCATAGATGCCCCTTGTGGTTCACCCCAACTCTATTATTCTATGATTCCTATGAGGCATCCCAAAACAAATCTATATGAATGTTTACTACACTGGGAACAATTCCACATTTAAAAATGTGATTATACACACCCACACCCTCAGATGAACAGCAACACATGACATATTACACTGTGCCATTTATTAACAGAAATAAAGACAATATGGAAAAGCCATGTGTGAAAAACTAAGTACATCTTCTTATTAAATAGCTTGTAGAACCACATTTAGCAACAATAAGAAGCTATCATTTTCTGTAGGACTTTATCAGTCTCTCACATCACTTCAGTTCTGAAATCATATATAAACCAACTGAAAACGGCCAAAGCCCCAGGCTCAGACGGCATTACACCAGAAATGATAAAAGCACAGGTGGATTGGTGGGCACCTTTCTTAGCAACCCTCTTCACTTACATAGATGACACTGGCCGCATCCCAAGGGAATGGGGAACAGACATAATAGTTCCAATCTATAAAAAGGGACGCGGGTGGCGCTGTGGGTTAAAGCCTCAGCGCCTAGGGCTTGCCGATCGAAAGGTCGGCAGTTCGAATCCCCGCGGCGGGGTGCGCTCCCGCTGCTTGGTCCCAGCGCCTGCCAACCTAGCAGTTCGAAAGCATCCCCGGGTGCAAGTAGATAAATAGGTACCGCTTACCAGCGGGAAGGTAAACGGCGTTCCGTGTGCTGCGCTGGCTCGCCAGATGCAGCTTGTCACGCTGGCCACGTGACCCGGAAGTGTCTCCGGACAGCGCTGGCCCCCGGCCTCTTGAGTGAGATGGGCGCACAAACCCCAGAGTCTGTCAAGACTGGCCCGTTCGGGCAGGGGTACCTTTACCTTTACCTTTACTATAAAAAGGGCAACAGAGGGGACCCAGCGAATAGGCCGATTAGCCTATTAAGTGTGATCAGTAAACTCTACGCAAAGCACCTCCTTAATAAATTTACAGAATGGCTAGAGAATGAAGATATCCTGGCAATAGAACAAGAAGGCTTCAGACCTGGAAGGTCCACGACAGATCACTGCCTAACGCTACAACATCTCATCGACAAATACAAATCAGGAGGGCAGGCCTCACTATACGCTGCCTTTGTTGACCTAAAAGCAGCCTTTGATACAGTCTCCAGAACCAGACTCTGGGACAGACTACAGGGTACCAATATAGATAGAAGGCTCCTGCTCTTAATTCAGGCACTGCACACAAACACGGCTCTTAGAGTCAGGTGCAGCCGCCTAGGACACCTAACGGACCCTATTAAAACCTTCAAAAGTGTCAGGCAAGGGTGCCTATTGCCCCCCCTACTATTTAATTTCTATCTAAATAACTTAGTATCTGCACTCAGTGACTCAGAACTCCACCTGCCAAAGCTTGCAAATTGGCATATTTTGGTCCTGCTATATGCCGATGATGTGGTAATTCTATCTAGAAACCCCACTGGACTCAAAAGAGCACTAAGAAAGCTTGCAGCATACTGTGAATCTGAATGTCTCAAAATCAACTATCAAAAGACCAAGATACTCGCTTTTGGGAAAAAGCCAAAGCTTAGAAGCTGGGAACTCCAAGGCCATAAATTAGAACAAGTCACAAACTACAAGTATCTAGGAGTGGTGGTACAGGCCTCAGGAACCAACAAACTACACATAAACTCCATCGGGAGTTCAGCGGGAAAAACCGCAAATTGTATTCTTAAATTCTTCAGAGCACAAAGGGGCTCCTTCGTCCCCGCAGCTCTAAAATTATACAAGGCCAAAACTTTGGCACAACTCCTGTATGGTTCCTTTTTGGGTCTGCCTTCCTCTGCTTTCTCCCCCCTTGAGGGAATTCAATCTAGACTTCTTAAAGCTCTCCTCCAAGTCCCCAGATGTGTCTCAAACACATGGGTGAGATTGGAAACAAGGATGATGAGAGTGGAGGCTAGCATCTGCTTAACATCAATCTACAAATGGCTGACATTGAGTCTACTCCCCCGAGGGATAGCCCCACTCACCCTCTGCGACCAATTCCAGTCAGGCTGGCAGACTGCAGTTCTGCACACCCTCCAGAAACTGGGTTTTGCCCTTCAAGCCCTTCTAAGTCTGGGCTTGGGCCAGGCAAAAGCCACAGTCAGGCAAAGAATATTAGATACCGAGAGATAACAGGACTGCACAAGGTGCCATAACTATAAAATTGGAGAAATCGAGAGAGATATAGCCGCACCGGCAGCATATCTCTTCTTTCTCATATCTAGAAGTGCAAGAAGGGCCTTTACACTTGCCAGAAGCACGGCTCTTCCCTCGCCGGTCCTGGATGGAGCCTTTAGAAAAGTCCCCTATGCTCAGAGACTTTGCACCTGTCCATTGGGAAAGATAGGAAGCCCAGAACACTTGTTTTTTAAATGAATGTCCCTTTTACGAAGAGGCATGTAGTAAGTTCATTGATCCTCTTCTGGTGAGGCTTGCCGACCTCCCACAAAAGCAAAAATTTGACCTTTTGCTGTTAGGCAAAGATCAGAAGAAGACCTGGATGGTCGCCAGATTCTGTGTACAAATCTGTAGGCGCAGACCATCGCCCAACTCAAAATAGTCTGGCATGAAAATCCCCAAACTCGGTTCCACGGGTGACTCTGAGTCAACTCCCTCGGATAGTTTATTGTTACACATTGGTTCTAAATTTATTGTTGTACATATTTGCACATCAGTTTCTAATGTTGTGAGTGTCCTCCATTTCAGAGGCTTCTACTCTGCAGCCTCTTATAGTTGTTTTAACTGCGAGTCTTTTAGATCTTACGCTCTTACAGTTGTTTTAACTGCATGTTTTTATTTGTTTTTAGTTCTTATCTGTTTTAATTATCAGTTTTTATCCATCCATTATCTGTGTTTAATCTTGTATTTTATTCAGATGTTTTATCCTATGCTTGTTTCTTTGTCCTTATCTGCCCCAACATTTATCGGTTAAAAAAAATTCCTAACGGCTATTTTATTTATATGTTGTTTTTGTTTTTTGTTTTGTTTTTCTTTTTGTTTTTATCCTGGTCTGTGACCGTAATAAAGTTCATTCATTCACTTCAGTTCATTGAAGTTTGCTGGCATTTGTTTATGCACATCTATCT
Source organism: Podarcis vaucheri (assembly GCF_965113315.1). Lineage (NCBI taxonomy): Eukaryota > Metazoa > Chordata > Lepidosauria > Squamata > Lacertidae > Podarcis > Podarcis vaucheri. Next base: position 56,080,918 of record NC_138766.1, on the reverse strand, counting down.
CAAGGTCTTCTGCAGCATTTCAATTGGTCTGAGGTCTGGACTTTGACTAGGACATTGATTCTGTTCTTTTCCAGCCATTCTGTGATAGATTTCCTGGTATGCTTGGGATCCTTGTCCTGTTAACAGCATGACCCAATTTTGGCCAAGCTACAGCTGTCGGGCAAACTGCCTCACATTTGACTCTAGAATACTTTGGTATACAGAGGAGTTCATGGTTGACTCAATGACTACAAGGTTCCCAGCTCCTGTGCCTACAAAACAAGCCCAAATCACCACCCCAAGCTGCTTGTGCTGATATGCTGTTTGGTTTTCACCAAAGGTGGTGCTGTGCATTAAGGCCAGACATCTCCACTTTGGTCTTGTCTGTCCAAAGGACATTGTTGCAGAAGTCTTGTGGTTTGTTCAGATGCAACTTTGCAAACCTAAGCCGTGCTGCCATGTATTGAATAATAGGATTATTCAGAAGGAATTGAATAATCAGGATCAGGTGCACAACCTTGGGGTCATTTTGAACTCACATCTGTCCATGGATGCACAGGTTAATTCTGGTAGCTACACTGGTGATAAGGAGTGGCCGCCATATAACACCCAGCCTGGAAGATCGATATTGGCTCCCTGTACATTTCTGAGCACAATTCAAAGTGTTGGGGTTGGTGTTGATCTTTAAAGCCCTAAATGGCCCTGCCACTGTATACCTGAGGAGTGTCTCCACCCTCATCATTCAGCCCACAAACTAAGGTCCAGTTCTGAGGGCTTTCTGGCGGTTCCCTCAATGCAATAAGTGATGTTACAGGGAACCAGGCAGGCTGCCTCTGTGGAACACCCTCTCATCTGATGTCAAATAGATAAACAACTACACAACTTTCTGAAGACATCTGAATGCAACCCTGTATCAGGAAGCTTTTAATCGATGATGTGTTGCTGTGTTTTAATTATGTTCTAAGCCACCCCTTCATGGATCACCGCCTTGCCGTGGCGAAGGGGCTTGAATAATTCAGAGAAGCTATGAACTATGCCGTGCAGGGCACCCAAGATAGACAGGTCATAGTGGAGAGTTTTGGCCAAACGTGATCCACCTGGAGCAGGAACCGGCAAGTCACTCCAGTATCCCTACCTAGAAAACTCCATGGACAAAGACAACAGGCATATAAAAGTTATAACGCTGGAAGATGAGCCCCTCAGGTCGGAAGGCGTCCAACATGCTACTGAGGAAGAGCGGAGGACAAGTACAAGTAGATTCAAGTTGGATTCAAGTTGGATGTGGTCAAAAATGAGATGGCAAGAATAAATGTTGACATCCTGGGCATCAGTGAATTAAAATGGACGGGAATGGGCGAATTCAGTTCGGATGACCATCATATCTACTACTGTGGGCAAGAATCCCATAAAAGAAATGAAGTGGCTCTCATAGTCAACAAAAGAGTGGCAAAAGCTGTACTGGGATGCAATCTCAAAAATGATAGAATGATCTCGATATGAATCCAAGGCAGACCTTTTAACATCACAGTAATCCAAGTTTATGCACCAACTACTTGTGCTGAAGAAACTGAAATTGACCAATTCTATGAAGACTTACAACACCTTATAGAAATGACACCAAAGAAAGATGTTCTTTTCATTATAGGGGATTGGAATGCTAAAGTAGGGAATCAAAAGATAAATGGAACAACTGGCAAGTTTGGCCTTGGAGTTCAAAACAAAGCAGGGCAAAGGCTAATAGAGCTCTGTCAAGAGAATAAGCTGGTCAGCATAAACATGCTTTTCCAACAACACAAGAGACGACTCTACACGTGGACATCACCAGATGGGCAGCATTGAAATCAGATTGATTATATTCTCTGCAGCCAAAGATGGAGAAGCTCAATACAGTCAGCAAAAACAAGACCTGGGGCTGACTGGCTCAGATCATCAGCTTCTTATAGCAAAATTCAAGCTTAAACGGGAGAAAGTAGGAAAAACCACTGGGCCGGTAAGATACAATCTAAATCAAATCCCTTATGAATACACAGTGGAAGTGAGGAACAGGTTTAAGGATTTAGATTTGGTGGACAGAGTGCCTGAAGAACTATGGATGGAGGCTTGCAACATTATACAGGAAGCAGCAACGAAAACCATCCCAATGAAAAGGAAATGCAAGAAAGCAAAGTGGCTGTCCAACGAGGCCTTACAAATAGCTGGAGAGAGAAGGCAAGCAAAATGCGAGGGAGATAGTGAAAGATACAGGAAATTGAATGCAGATTTCCACAAAATAGCAAGGAGAGACCAGAAGGCCTTCTTAAACAAACAATGCAAAGAAATAGAGGGAAACAACATAATGGGAAGAACCAGAGATCTGTTCAAGAAAATTGGAGATATGAAAGGAACATTTCGTACAAAGATTACCATAATAAAGGACAAAAGTGGAAAGGACCTAACAGAAACAGAAGACATCAAGAAGAGGTGGCAAGAATACAAAGAGGAATTATACCAGAAAGATATGGACACGCCAGGTAGTGTGGTTGCTGACCTTGAGCCAGACATCCTGGAGAGTGAAGTCAATTGGGCCTTGGAAAGCACAGCTAATAACAAGGCCAGTGGAAGTGATGGCATTCCAGCTGAACTATTTAAAATTTTAAAAGTTGATGCTGTTAAGGTGCTACACTCAATATGCCAGCAAGTTTGGAAAACTCAGCGGTGGCCAGAGGATTGGAGAAGATTGGCCTGGAAACGATGCCTTATGAGGAACGGCTAAGGGAGCTGGGCATGTTTAGCCTGGAGAAGGTGAGGTTAAGGGGTGATATGATAGCCATGTTCAAATATATAAAAGGATGTCACATAGAGGAGGGAGAAAGGTTGTTTTCTGCTGCTCCAGAGAAGCGGACACGGAGCAATGGATCCAAACTACAAGAAAGAAGATTCCACCTAAACATTAGGAAGAACTTCCTGACAGTAAGAGCTGTTCGACAGTGGAATTTGCTGCCAAGGAGTGTGGTGGAGTCTCCTTCTTTGGAGGTCTTTAAGCAGAGGCTTGACAACCATATGTCAGGAGTGCTCTGATGGTGTTTCCTGCTTGGCAGGGGGTTGGACTCGATGGCCCTTGTGGTCTCTTCCAACTCTATGATTCTATGATTCTATGATTCTATGATTCTACATCCCAATCCCAAAGAAGGGCAGTGCCAAAGAATGCTCCAACTACCGCACAATTGCGCTCATTTCACATGCTAGCAAGGTTATGCTTAAAATTCTACAAGAAAGGCTCAAGCAGTATGTGGTCCGAGAACTCCCAGAAGTGCAATGTCAGGGAACTGCCATCGGAGGAACAGGTGGTGGAGGGGCTCAGGGAGGAAGGAAGAGACTCAACAGCCGAAGCAGGGACCAGCAGGGGGAGGAGTGGATCTCTGAGGGAATGCGAGCAGGAGGGAGGGCTCAGAGACGCTTCCAGCGAGAACAGTGGGGAGGTATCTGAAGCTCCCATAGGGAGACCCACGCCTCGCCGGAAACTGTCACGCCGTGAGTCCAGAAGGCGGGTTTCCGTTAAGGAACTCTTATGCTGGAAACGATTCCGAAAACAACCACTGTCGGAATCTGCAAGCGATTAGAGCAGACATGTTTGAGGAGCTCTGTCACACACAGAGGTTTGTGGAGTTGCACAAACTCTGAGGGATTACGATTTTACGCACAAGCAGCTCATCATCCCATCACAGCATTCCGACAGACTTTGTACGCTGCCTGTGCAGGAGAAGGCATCATGAGCGACCCAGCCGGAACCGAAGGAGCAGGGGTTGGAGCTGGTCCAAGCTTGGAAGAAAGGTACCGAGCGTTGGAAATCCAACTGGCGCTGCAGACGGCGAGGCTTGAGGAGAGGAGGGCTCAGGATGCAGACAAGAAGGGGAGAGCCACCCAGTTCACCAGAAAGGTACCAGGATTGGTGCAGAAGTTTGGGGGGGACCCCAAGGATTACCATGCCTTTAGGACAGAGATGCAATATGCCCTCAATGTGCAGTTTGATGAATTCCCTGACGAGGAATCGCGAGTGGCTTTCGTGATTGGGCATCTTGAGAGGGGGGCGAGGGACTGGGTTAGACCCCTGATGGCAATGCACAATGACATCCTAAAGGACACTATGAAGTTCTTTCGTGCAATGGATATCATGTTTTCCAGCGATATTGAGGAGGGAGTGGTGCGCAGACAGCTAATGGCTTGCAAGCAGGGAAGCCGATCTGTCCGTGAGTACTGGACTGAGTTTACCATGCTGGTTCACAGATTGGGGTGGGACTTATCGGCGGCACCCATTCAGATGCTATTTGAAGAAGGTCTTTCTTCGGCTGTGAAAGACGAATTGTCCCGGAGCCCCAGGGCGGTTTCTATGGATCAGCTGACCAAATCTGCGCTGACCATAGGAGCGTGCCAGGAGGCAAGAGCCTTGGAGAGGCGGGAAGGTAAGGGGGAACGTTGGAAGGAGTTACGCATTCCAGACATTCCTGAGCCAGCTTTCCCGCCGGCAGAGCCGATGGAAATCGGAACAGCGCGCGCAGTTTCAAAGCCCAGCGAAGGGGGTAGGAAGGAGGGAAAAGGCGCCCGGAAATGCTATCTCTGCCAACAGCCAGGTCACTTTGCCAGAGTCTGCCCCCAGAGGAAGGAATGGCAAGGAATGATGGGAGCTGTTGAGGGAGGAGTGGAAGAGATATCGGAGCAAGTAAAAGCCAACGCCTGGCTGCCACCGTCGGGGCACAGCAGCCAGGCCAAAGAGCAGTGAAAGTGCCCGCGCCAGAATCTCCCAAACCTGCCCTAGTGATAGAGGTGTCACTAGAGTTGCAAAACGGATACCCTCTGAAGATTAAGGCGCTGTTGGACTCAGGCAGCTCCTGCAATTTCATGAGCAAGGAGTTTGCAGCTGAACACCAGATACAGACGTTCCCTTTAAGCAACCCCCTACAGGTGACCACGATCGATGGCAGGGAGCTGTTGGGAGGGGAAGTCAGCTTGCAGACCGTACCAATGACAATGAAGGTGGCAAGGCACACAGAACTGATAGCGTTTAATGTGGCCACCTTGGGAGGGGCTCCCATTATTTTGGGGATGAGCTGGCTGGCGTTACATGATCCACTGGTGGGCTGGCATCAGAGAGTGGTTTCCTTCGGTTCCGCACATTGCTTAGAACACTGCAGGGAGGGAAAGGGTTCAGCAGGAGCCCAAGCTACCCTAGCAGGAACGGAAGTAACGGAGAAGGTGAAGGTACCACGACAATACGCAGATCTCAGCGACGTGTTCAGCGAAAGGGAAGCTGACCAACTACCCCCGCATAGACCCTTTGATTGTCAAATCAATTTACTGCCTGGGGCGCAGCTCCCCGCAGGCAAGTTGTATGCCATGTCAGACAGAGAAATGCAGGAGTTACGAGAATTCATTGACAAGAACCTGAAGAGGGGTTTCATCAGAGAGTCAAGGGCAGTGGGAGGTAGTCCAGTGTTTTTTGTGGATAAAAAAAACACGGACAAGCCGAGACTTGTGTGTGACTTTCGGGCCTTAAATGCAGTGTCAGAACCATTGGCCTTTCCCATGCCTAGAATAGATGACATTTTGAACAGGGTGCGGAAGGGAAAGATTTTTACCAAGCTGGACCTAAGGGGGGCGTACAATCTGATACGTATAAGGAAAGGGGACGAATGGAAAACCACCATGTTCACCCCTTTGGGGGCCTTTGAATATCTCGTTATGCCATTTGGATTACAAGCAGGCTCAGCGTGCTTTTAATCGCTGATGAACCACGTACTAGGGCCTTTGCTTTACAAGAATTGTGTGGCCTTCCTGGATGACGTGTTGGTGTATTCTGAGAATGAGGAGCAGCATGTGAGAGACGTCAGAGAAGTGTTGCGCAGGCTGCTAGACAACCGGCTGTGGGTGAAACTGGAGAAGTGTCAGTTTCATACCAAGGAGGTAGAGTTCCTGGGGTACCGCCTGTCAGACAAGGGATTGGCTATGGATCCCGGCAAGGTCCAGGCAGTGCTGGAATGGAAAACTCCCAAAACAAAGAAGGATGTGCAGAGGTTCCTAGGGTTTGGGAACTTTTACCGTAAGTTCATCCGAAACTTTGCCCACCTGACGGCGCCCATAACGGACTGTCTCAGCAGTAAGAAGAAATTTGTTTGGACTGAGGAGGCGGAGCGAGCTTTTGAGGAGCTAAAAAGGGCCTTCGCCTCTGAAGAACAACTTCTGCATGTGGATTTACAAAAAAAGATGAGAGTCGAAACAGACGCATCAGACAGAGCCATTGGGGCGGTGCTTCTCCTGCAGCCAGGGGGGGAGGAGTCAGAGTGGAGACCGTGTGCTTTTTTTCCGCGAAAACTGAACAAATCCGAGAGGAACTACATGGTGTACGATCGAGAACTTCTCGCTATTCATGAGGCTTTTCGGAGATGGAGGCACCTGCTAATTGGCGCACAACATAAGGTGCAAGTGTGCACTGACCACAAGAACCTAGAGTATTGGAGAACGGCACGAGTGCTCAACCAACGGCAGTTGAGATGGGCCCAGGAGTTCTCCAGATTTAACTTTGAGATTTGTTATGTGCCAGGCCCAGAGAACGTTAGGGCGGACGCTCTCTCACGTAAACCTGAATATTTGGAGGGGGAGGGAGCACCCGAAGAGAGACATGTCATTCCAGAGGACCGCTGGGTGTGTGGGGCGGCATTGGTGGGGCAAAGAGAACTGGTAGAGGGAACGGAGAACGATGAATACGCACAGGACAAACTCAGGGGACTCAGGAGGGAGGGAGATAAACCCGGAGGTTTTGAGGAGAGAAACGGGGCGTTGTACTACAAGGGAGCGTTATATATACCTGAAGGAGAGTTGAGGGGGAAGGTACTCAAGCAGCTGCACGATAGCCCCACAGCGGGGCATTTTGGGCAACACAGAACCATGTGGCTAGTGACCAGGGAATTTTGGTGGCCTAAGGTCAGGGAAGACGTGCGGGAGTATGTGAGGAGTTGTGACCAATGCCAGCGAGCCAAAGGGGAAAGGCGGGCACCGGCAGGGTTATTAGAACCGCTACCCACACCAGAAAGATCATGGGAAGCAGTGGCCATAGATTTCATGACTGATCTGCCAAGGTCCAGAGGGAAAACAGCCGTCATGGTTGTGGTAGACCTGTTAACCAAAATGGCACACTTTATAGCCTGCTCACATGCGGTCACGGCAGAAGAAACCACTAAATTGTTTGTAGAAAATGTGTTTAGGTTGCATGGCGCCCCCTTGAGGGTGGTTTCAGACCGGGGGAAACAATTTACTTCCAGGTTCTGGAGGAAGCTCATGAGCTTACTGCATGTGGAGGTAAATTTCTCGACTGCCCGGCATCCTGAAACCAATGGGCAGGCGGAAAGAGCCAATGGCATCCTCCAACAATATTTGAGGTGTTACGTCAATGACAGAGAGAATGATTGGGTGGAGAAGTTGGCATTGGCGGAATTTGCCTACAACAATGCGGAGAACGTGTCCACGGGGATGAGCCCCTTTTTGGCAAATTACGGGTGCCATCCCAGGGCTTTCCCAGGGGGGGAAGGGGAGAGATGGAGCGTTCCAGCTGCCGAACAGTTCATAGAAGAAATGGAAGCTATCCATCGCCAGCTCCAACTTAACTTAGACAGGGCCAAGGAGGAATATAAGAGGCAGGCAGATAAACACAGGAGAGAAGGTGAAACCATTAGGGTGGGGGACCAAGTGTGGCTGTCAACCCAAGGGTTACCCTTCAAAGGGGGTTGTAAGAAGTTAAGACCCAAAAGACTGGGCCCATTTGAAATCACACAACAGGTCAATCCAGTGGCTTTCAGACTCCGGTTACCGAACCACATGAAGCTGCACCCAGTTTTCCACAGGTCATTGCTGTCACTGTATAAAGGGGACAGAGAAGGGAGGGTCACTCGGGGACCAGCAATGGAGGAAAGGGAACAAAGCTACAATGTGGCAGAGATCCTCGATTCCAGGTGGAAGGGAGATCAAGTAGAGTATTTGGTAATGTGGGAAGGGGAACCGGAGTCGGAAAACACCTGGGTCAGGGCAGAGGATGTCAATGACGAGGTTTTAATAGAAGCTTTTCATCAGAGGTTCCCACGTAAACCTCAGCCTGTAGCGAGGTTCCGGAGGGAATACTTTGCCACCACCGACGAAGAAGAGGGGTTGGAGGGGTTCACAGATTCCGAGGAGGAGGAGGATTTAGCGAGCCAGGACGGCGATCGATGGAGGGAATTGTTCGAGACGTCTGAAGATGAAGAAGATTCTTTTCGGGGTTTTACCTCCTCACCTCCCAGAGGAGAGGAAATGGGAGGGGTGAGGGGGGCCCTGGAGGGGAGGTGGATGTCAGGGAACTGCCATCGGAGGAACAGGTGGTGGAGGGGCTCAGGGAGGAAGGAAGAGACTCAACAGCCAAAGCAGGGACCAGCAGGGGGAGGAGTGGATCTCTGAGGGAATGCGAGCAGGAGGGAGGGCTCAGAGACGCTTCCAGCGAGAACAGTGGGGAGGTATCTGAAGCTCCCATAGGGAGAGCCACGCCTCACCGGAAACTGTCACGCTGTGAGTCCAGAAGGCGGGTTTCCGTTAAGGAACTCTTATGCTGGAAACGATTCCGAAAACAACCACTGTCGGAATCTGCAAGCGATTAGAGCAGACATGTTTGAGGAGCTCTGTCACACACAGAGGTTTGTGGAGTTGCACAAACTCTGAGGGATTACGATTTTACGCACAAGCAGCTCATCATCCCATCACATGCAAGCTGGATTTAGAAGAGGCAGAGGAACCAGAGACCAAATTGCAAACATGCACTGGATTATGGAGAAAGCTAGAGAGTTCCAGAAAGACATCTACTTCTGCTTCATTGACTATGCAAAAGCCTTTAACTGTGTCAGCCACAGCAAACTATGGCAAGTTCTTAACGAAATGGGAGTGCCTGATCACCTCATCTGTCTCCTGAGAAATCTCTATGTAGAACAAGAAGCTACAGTTAGAACTGGATATGGAACAACTAATTGGTTCAAAATTGGGAAAGGAGTACGACAAGGCTGTATATTGTCTCCCTGCTTATTTAACTTATATGCAGAATTCATCATGCGAAAGGCTGGGCTGGATGAATCCCTAGCCGTAATTAAGATTGCCGGAAGAAATATCAACAACCTCAGATATGCAGATGACACAACCTTGATGGCAGAAAGTGAGGAGGAATTAAAGAAACTTTTAATGAGGGTGAAAGAGGAGAGTGCAATATATGGTCTGAAGCTCAACATCAAAAAAAACACGAAGATCATGGCCACTGGTCCCATCACCTCCTGGCAAATAGAAGGGGAGGAAATGGAGGCAGTGAGAGATTTTACTGTCTTGGGCTCCATGATCACTGCAGATGGTGACAGCAGTCACAAAATTAAAAGACGCCTACTTCTTGGGAGGAAAGCAATGACAAACCTAGACAGCATCTTAAAAAGCAGAGACATCACCTTGTCAACAAAGGTCCTTATAGTTAAAGCTATGGTTTTCCCAGTAGTGATGTATGGAAGTGAGAGCTGGACCATACAGAAGGCTGATCGCCGAAGAATTGATGCTTTTGAATTATGGTGCTGGAGGAGACTCTTGAGAGTCCCATGGACTGCAAGAAGATCAAACCTATCCATTCTTAAGGAAATCAGACCTGAGTGCTCACTGAAAGCTGAGGCTCCAATACTTTGGCCACCTCATGAGAAGAGAAGACTCCCTGGAAAAGACCGTGATGTTGGGAAAGATGGAGAGCAAAAGGAGAAGGGGACGACAGAGGACGAGATGGTTGGATAGTGTTCTCGAAGCTACCAGCATTAGTTTGAACTAACTGCGGGAGGCAGTGGAAGACAGGAGTGCCTGGCGTGCTCTGGTCCATGGGGTCACGAAGAGTTGGACACGACTAAACGGCTAAACAACAACAACAAAAGCCACCCAGAGTTGCTGGAGCAACCAGGCTTACACTTACACTTACACCCACACCCACCCCACACCCCTTTATCTTTTAGCTCCTGATAGACTCAAGTTTCCATCTTAGCTGATTTTTTCTGCCATAGCCTCAATTATGAATACCAGAGTAGGCTGATCAAGATTTAAGAATTTGTGAACAAATTTGTGAACAAAGGCCCAAACTTTCGATCTGAAAATAATTGAGTGTATTGGGGAATGTTATTATAGAGAAGAGAGGTAGATATTATTTATGATGCCTGACAGTATTGGTGTCAGGGACTGGAAAGAAGAAGCAAAGGCATGGGAGGAATCTCTCCCCTCCCTTCTCATGGCGCTAACAGGGGGAAGAGAGACAGCTTTGATTTGCAGCCAAACTATGAGGGAGAAAACCAGGCAGAGATGGGAGAGCAGCCAATCTATGCAGAATTGGGAGACTTAAGGGGGTAGGGGAGCAGATAGTAGGAGATCCTCCATCCCCTAGGATGCAATGGTCACTGAGGGTACCAGAGCAGCATACGCAACAATGTTTGGCAATGGAAAGCTTCTGTAGGAGTCGATGCTGCTGGGGGAGGGGAAATGAGGAGGAGTCAGAATGAATAATTCCATGATGGTGTAAAGACTGGAATTCTTTGTGTTACAGCAGGGACTGAATAAATCATACTTAAAAGCCTTCTTGTTTTCTCCTGGCTCCTTGAAAACATCAGGAAGGGAGGGAGAGATTCCTCAGACCTGACAATCAGAGTCATTTGCAAAGTGCCCCTGGATGTAGATTGCGCCACGGCAATAATAATTTGGTGCAAGTTTAGTCGCAGTATACTTCTTAGTCTTTACGCGGTTTAATTTATTTAGATTTATATCCTGCTTTTTGACAAAATTCCTCAAAGTGACTGGTTCCTTTTACTAAAATAATGATGCTAGAATAATGGAATCTGCAGAAATATCTACAGAAAATATCCAAGTAAGCAGTCATGGGGAAATCAATCACACTTGTTGCAATTTTTATGTGGTATTCATTCAGCAGTGGCTCCATTCTTGTCACCCTGATAGCATCATTGATTGAAGTTCTCACTGCCCACATAGTGAGAGTTTCCACAATCCAGGGTGGATATTACCTTAGTGGGGTGTGTCACCCCATTTCAAAACCACGCCAGCTTAGTTGGAGGTGTGGGTGTTTCCCAAGCCTTTAGGAGCAACTGCAGAACACATTTTCTTACATGCCACTGTATGGCACAATGATGAATGACAGCAGTAGCTGGAGGTAGAGGGGGAAAGACAAGTTGGGAATGAGGTCGGCACAGTATATGCAGACAAGGACTGGCTCCATCAATGTGTTTGAATCACATCCATCTTGCCACTATCTTCCTCGCTCATCTGCTGCATCATGATGGGTACTTTGATCCTGACTTAAAGCAACCAAGTCAAATACCAGGAATGATTTATCTGCCTTGTACAATTTTGAAGCAGTTATTTCCCATATTCTTTCTGTTCCCTTCACTACCATATTGGAGAAACAACTGGCTTCTCCTGAATAGGCTGTTCCAAGGAAAGGAAGGAAAGGCAAAAGATAAAAAGATAAATGAAACATGATCCTTCTCTAGTCCTTTTGCAAGGACTGTTTCCGGATGGGGGCAGTGAGCAAGTGTGCACACTCATAGATTCAGGAGCGTCTACAGATTTTATAGACTTGGACTTTGTGGAGAGGCTGCAGATGGCCATGCAGAGGTTGGAGCCCCGGCTAGACGTACAGACCATTGATGGGTGGCCCTTGCTAGCTGCACGTGTATCTGAGGCTATGATGCCAGTAGGCCTGGGGTTGCCGAGCCACAATGTCACAAGGTTGGCAACTCACCCTGTGGTGCTGGGAATGACGTGGCTATCCCGGCATGATCCTGTGATCGCTTGGGGGCAGAGATCCATAACCTTTGCCTCGGCCTATTGCCGCCTACACTGCCTAGGTGGAAGGGGGCCAGAGAGGGCAGAGGTTGGAGGGGCAGAGGCCCTAGGAGCCCTCACGGGGAACGAAGGACAATTACCCCCTCCCTACAAGGCCTATCAAGATGTGTTCTGTGAGAAGGAAGCTGATAGATTACCACCCCATAGGCCTTATGACTGCAAAATCGAATTGCTGCCAGGGGCCCAGCTGCCCATTAGTTGGCTTTATTCCATGTCAGAAGCAGTTTGCCGAGCTGAAGGAATTTCTGAAGAAGAATTTGGCGCATGGCTTTATCCATCCTTCTAAGGCTCTTTGGAGCGCACCTGTGCTTATTGTGAAGAAGAGGAACAACTCTGAGCTGCGCCTCTGCTATGATTGCAGGAGGCTGAACCAGGTGACGGTGCCCAATCGCTACCCCCTGCTGCGTATAGGGATCTTGCTGGAGTGGTTGAGGTCAGCAAAGATCTTCACAAAGCTTGACTACAGGGGGGCCTATAACTTGATAAGGATAAGAGAAGAACATGAGTGGAAGACCACCTTTTGTACCATTTAGTCATGCATAAGCTGACTCCGTCAGAGCAGAACTACATCATCTGGGAGAAGGAATTGTTTGCTATATGGGACACTCTGGAGACATGGTGATACTTCCTGGAGGGGGCACAACACAAAGTGGAGGTCACACCAATCACCATAATCTAGAACACTGGCAGAAGGCTTGGTGTCTTAACCAGAGGCAGATAAGGTGGGCACATTTCTTTGCCAGATTCAACTTCAGAGTGCAGTATGTGGTGGGCCCTCAGAACCAAAAAGCAGATGCTCTTTCACGGAAACCGGAGTATCTGGAAGAGGCTACCCTAGTGCTGAGGCACATCCTCAGACCGGCTACAGATAGCAGTGGTCTCAGCAGCTGATGCTCGACTTCCAGAAGCAAACTGCCGAGGATGGGTTTGCAAGGGAGAACATAGAGGCAATACAGAGATGGGATAGTGCTGCAGATGGCTTTGCTGAAAGAGGTGGATTGTTGTATAAGGGAACAGCGTTATATGTCTCAGAGGAGGAGCTCCAGGCCAAGGTTTTGAAGCTGTGTCACGGCAGCCACATTGCAGGGCATTTTGGGCAGTACAAAACCTTATTCTGAGTGGCGAGACCGTTTTGCTGACCAAAGGTGAAGGAGGAAATGAAAGAGTATGTTTAGGCATGTGAGACTTGTCAACGGGCAAAGAGACCCCGCAAAGTGCCTGCAGCACTACTCCAACCACTTCCTACATCTCAAGGACCATGGGAGGTGATAGCTATGGACTTTATCACCGACCTGCCTGAGTCACAGAAGCAGACGGTGATATGGGTGGTGGTGGACTTGTTCTCAAAGATGGCACATTTTGTGCCCTGTAAGAAGTTGCCCTCGGCACAGGAGACGGCTCAACTTTTCGTGGAGCATGTGTTTAAGCTGCATAGATTGCTCTAAGGGTCATCTCAGACAGAGGAACACAGTTTACCTCCCAGTTTCAGCGAGCCACCAACAGACCAATGGAAAGTCGGAAAGGACGAACGCGACCTTGCAACATTATCTGAGGTGTTATGTGAACTATCAACAGGATGATTGGGTCAACAAGCTGGCTCTAGCAGTGTTTGCATATAACAGTGCTGTAGACCCATCTACACAACAATCTCCCTTCTTTGCCAGCCTGGGAAGTCACCCCACGCCTTTCCAGGGCAGGAAGACAACATGTCAGTCCCAGCTGCGGAACATCTGGCAGAGGAATTGGCGGCTCTACACAGCTTACTACGAGAGCAGTTGGAACAGGTGAAAGACGCATATAAGAGGGAGGCGGATAAGCATAGAAAACAAGGCAAGGAGATAAGGGTGGGGGACCAAGTGTGACGGACTACAAAAGGATGTGCAGGAAGTTGGACCTTCAGAGGGTGCGGCCATTTGAAGGAGTGGAACAAATTAGCCATGTATCATTCAGGCTTTGTTTGCCCACCTCCATGAAGATACACTCTGTATTCCATAGGTCCTTATTGTCACCCGTGAACCCTGCACACCCGTATCAAGCGCCCAAGGAGGCACCCCCCCACACACAACCAATCATTGTGGAAGGTGAAAAGGAATATGAAGTGCCACAGTTGCTGGACTCTGGCTGGAGGGGAAGGAGATTGCAATATTGAGTATCTTGGAAAGTTTATGGGAATGAGGGAAATTCTTGGAAAGGTTATGGGAATGAGGAAAATTCTTTGGAGGATTCAAAAAATGTGCATGCCCCTAGGTTACAGGTAGAATTCCACCGCAGGTGCCTCAGCAAGCCGAAACCCAGAAGGATGGAGGGAGGAGGAGAAGGCAGTGGAAGAAGATGGCAAAAGTGAGGTTGAAGGGGGGGGGCAGCATAATAGGGAACTCTCAAGAGGAGGAAGAAGAGAGTGAGAATGACTGGTGGGAAAACACAGACAGGGGGCCTCAGGAGGAGGGGGAGCAGGAGGAGGAGGATTATAGGGGAGGGAGTGGTGTTGTGAACACACCAGCCCAAAGCAGAGACATACTGCCTGAAATAGAATGCAGGCAGATGCAGAGGGAGCAGAGAGGCTTGCATACTTCTCAAACAGTTGAAACAGGGGGGTTGTCTACCCCCCTCTTTTGAGAGCTGAAAGGAATGCAGCTTATCTGCTTCGGCAGAGCAGGCTGGAGGCAGCCAGCCCTCACAAGAAGCACAGTCATGCCCAGCACAAAGGAGAGCGAGTAGTTCCTCACAGGAAGGGGAGGCAACTAATACCACTAGTCCCAAAACTAGGTGAATAGGGAAAGCCCTAGAAAGAAAACAAGCCCCAAAACATAAGGGTCAGAAGTTCAGGGTATTCTGCAGAAACCGGAAGGGCTCTTCAGAGTCAACTTGACTGTGATGAACACATACTCCAATAGAGCAGTCAGAGACTAATTGCTGCTTGCAGTAAATGTACTAGTTAATTAAGTCTTGTGTGCTGTTATTAAGCAGGATGCCAGCCCACACCTGTCAAAGGCACACGGGCACAGCACAGGCGTAGGAAGGGGGTGCGGTGGGGGCGGTCTGCCCCGGGGCTGACAAAGGTGGTGACAAAAAGGCAGACAGTGAGTTCAGTCCTGGAGGTTCTACTAAATATGATTAGAAGGGACCAATTGATTCAGGGTATCCAGGTCGGTTAAACAATACAAACTTAAAGCTTTTGCAGATGACCTCGTTATGACATTACAGGAGCCGATATGTAGTACTACGAGGGCCTTAGAAGTAATCCCGGATTTCGGTCAAGTGGCAGGTTTTAAATTGAATAAGCTGAAAACCATGGTTTTGGAGAAAAATTTGACACCGATAGAGAAAGAGAGGTTTCAGAAAGAAACAGATTTAACATTAGTGAAGAAGGTAAAATACCTAGGGGTGAATATGACATCTAAGAATGTGAACTTATTTAAAGATAACTATGAGAAATGCTGGTCAGAGGTGAAAAAAGATCTAGAAATTTGGACGAATCTGAAGCTTTCCTTGCTGGGTCGAATTGCTGTCATTAAGATGAATGTATTGCCGAGAATGTTATTTTTATTCCAATCATTGCAAATTATTGACAAGATGGATTGTTTCAAGAAGTGGCAAAGAGATATATCTAGATTTGTCTGGCAGGGCAAAAAGCCCAAAATAAAATTTAAAATTCTTACAGATGCTAAAGACAGAGGAGGGTTCGCCCTGCCAGACTTAAAACTTTATTACGAGTCAGCAGCCTTCTGCTGGCTGAAGGAATGGCTGCTTCTTGAGAATACAGATGTGTTGGATCTTGAAGGGTATGATAATGTATTTGGGTGGCATGCATATCTTTGGTATGGCAAGGTTAAAGCTCATAAGGCATTTAGAAACCATATTGTCAGGAAATCACTGTTTAATGTCTGGATAAAGACTTTTAAAGACTTTTTGGAGACCAAAACTCCAAGGTGGCTATCACCTATGGAGGCGAAAGCCTTGAAAAAACTTAATATGGAAGCCAAATGGCCAAAATATTGGGAAATTCTAGAACAGGAAGGTGACAAATTGAAACTGCAGAGTTATGACAAACTTAAGGAGAAGGTGCGAGACTGGTTACACTATTTTCAAATAAGAGAGGTTTACAACTCGGATAAAAAAATTGGTTTCCAGGTGGAAAAATCAAAGTTAGAAACAGAATTGTTAGAACCCAATGCAAAGACACTCTCAAGAATGTATAATCTGCTGTTGAAATGGAATACTGAGGAAGAAACTGTAAAATCGGCAATGATAAAATGGGCACAAGACATAGGCCATAACATTATGTTCGCTGACTGGGAGAAGTTGTGGACCACCGGAATTAAATTTACGGCATGTAATGCCTTAAGAGAAAATATTATGAAAATGATGTATAGGTGGTATAGGTGGTACATGACCCCAGTCAAGCTTGCAAAAATATATCACGTGCCCGATAATAAATGTTGGAAGTGTAAAGAAATCAAAGGTACATTCTTTCACCTTTGGTGGACGTGCCCAAGGATCAAGGTTTTCTGGGAAATGATATATAATGAACTAAAAAAGGTATTTATATATACTTTCCCGAAGAAACCAGAGGCCTTCCTCCTGGGCATAGTGGACCAAATGGTGTTAAAGAGGGACAGAACTTTCTTTATGTATGCTACAGCAGCAGCAAGAATTCTTATTGCAAAGCATTGGAAGACACAAGACCTACCCATCTTGGAAGAATGGCAGATGCAACTAATAGACTATATGGAGATGGCGGAATTGACTGGCAGAATCTGAGACCAGGGGGAAGAGTCAGTGGAAGAAGATTGGAGAAAATTTAAAATTTATTTGCAGAAACACTGTAAAATTTATGAATGTTAAAGACATTGAAATGATTTCAGGGGCTCTAGCAACAAAGTAAAATGTAAGATTGAAATAATAATAGACAAATTGTTAGAATATGAATTTGCTGAATAAATTTCTAAAAAGGGATACAAGAACGGGAGACGTGAGGAAGTCGGGAAAATAAGTTAATTGAAGATGAAAATTAAGAAGGAGGGAATTTTTGTTCTTTTACCTTTTTTCTTTTTTCTTTTCTTCTTCTTCTTTCGCTGTGTTTAATGTTTGTATTTTTGTATTATATTTTGTGATTTTGTATCTTTCTTGTCTTTGTATTTTTCTTGAAATTTATTTTATTGTTAAAACTCAATAATATATATATATATATATATATGGCAGACAGCGAGGGGCTTGCCTCGCCGCCGCCACACACTGCGGAATGGCTCATTGCAGCGCGCACGGCGGATCATCCTGCCCCACCAGCTCGTCCCGCCCATGCAGCTAACTACGCCACTGGGGCACAGATCGCCATTCCAGTCTTCTTGAAGCAGCACCACTCCCAAAGCCATATTGGAGGCATTGGTCTCCACCACCATGCTGGGAGTCGGCATGGGCTAGATACTCCTCTGAGGTGAATACGGCCTTGAGTTGTTCAAATGCCTGCTGAGCCTCTGCTGTCCACAGGAAGGGTTTTATTTTACCCTCAAGGAGTCCGTAAGAGGCACTGTGAGCCTGGAGTAGCCAGACACAAACTTGTGATAGTAGTTCGCGAACCCCCAAAACATTTGCAAGTCGTTTTTGGTTTTGATCTCCTTCCACGACACTACCACCTGCACCTTGGCCAGATACATGGTGCATTTCACTTGGCGTTATACGGTACCCCAAGAACTCTACTTCTGAGACGTGGAACTGGCATTTCTCCAACTTTGTGTAAAGGCAATGCTCTCTCAGCCTTCGTAGCTCTGTCATGTGACATACATGCTGTTCTGGGTTCTCAGAATAGATCAGAATAGAACAAATGACCTGTATATCCACCAGGTTCTCCAACACATGGTTGATGAATGCTTGCAACATCACTGTCCCTGATTGAAACCCGAAAGGCATGACCAAGTATTTGAAACTGCCATAACTGCAGAATGTTGTCTTCCACCCATCTCCCTCCCTCATACGTATCAAATTGTAAAGGTAAAGGTAAAGGGACCCCTGACCATTAGGTCCAGTCGTGGCCGACTCTGGGGTTGCGGCATTCATCTCACTTTATTGGCCGAGGGAGCCGGTGTACAGCTTCCAGGTCATGTGGCCAGCATGACTAAGCCGCTTCTGGCGAACCAGAGCAGCACACAGAAACGTCGTTTACCTTCCCGCCGGAGCGGTACCTATTTATCTACTTGCACTTTGACGTGCTTTCGAATTGCTAGGTTGGCAGGAGCTGCGACCGAGCAATGGGAGTTCACCCCGTCGCTGGGATTCGAACCACTGACCTTCTGATCAGCAAGTCCTAGGCTCTGTGGTTTAACCCACAGCGCCACCCGCACCCCCCTTAAATTCAGCTTTGTGAAAATCTTTGCAGACCTCAACCTCTCTAGCAAATCCCCAATGCATGGTAAGGGATAGCGATTGTCTCAGTCAGTTTTATTGCACATAGCCAAAGGCTGCCGCAATGTACACAGAATTATTTGACAATTAAAAGATAATATACTGAATTGGTAAAAAAAGACTTAAAACATATATATATATATATATATATATATATATATATATATATATATATAAAATATTATATTATTAAAACATTACGTACTCTAAACAAAGCTATAAAAGTACCCCAATGTACAAATAAAAACATTAAACAATAAAATTCATAAGCTAAAATCATCACATGGTCACTAATGTTAAAAACAATATCAATTAATACAGTGTCCAATTTATACTCAGAGTTTGGTGACAAAGATAGAGCATAGCCTGAGGTAGATAGATAGGATCAAATAAATTCATCTCCTTTACAATTAATGGCTACCTTGGCTATATAATTTGCTCTAATTTTCCTAGCAGCAGTTGCAAAAAGTGCTACCCGCCAGGTCACATACTTATCTGTGTCTGCAAGGAGATATAACATCATATCAAGGGGGTTCTGGCCAGGGGACCCTGTCATTATAGGTACCAAAAATCTTTTTCTTGCATCATTATATAACGGACAGTGCAAGATATAATGCATAAGGTCCTCTACTTCAGAACATCCCCTAATGCAAATACGTTCGTTTTTTGGTATGCCTCTATGTCTCCCATCTCTATAAGCAGAGCTTATTGTATTTAGTCGTAGCTCAGTAAAAGCTTTTTGAAGATGTGCAAAAGTCAATTCATTAAAATAAGATATGTGTTCATTGACCTCTCTAAGTTTAAAATACAATGGGGCGCATGTAGATGTGCACATAGAGTTTAGATCATTTTTAGTTGCCACTGCCCTTATGGTTTGTTTAAAAATATTTTTCTGTGAATATAAGGGGATAGCGATTGGGCACCATGATGCTGATAATCTGGTGAAAGTCCATGCAGAGACACAGTTTGGGTGTGTCTTTTTTCTTTACAAACAGCATGGCGCCTTGGATGGCTGGGTAAAATCCTGTGCCAGGCTCTTCTCGAGAAACTCCTTGAGAGATGTCAGCTCCTTCTCAGACATCAAATAGACATCGGCTTCTGGGCATCTGAGCCCCCGATAGCAAGTCTATTTTACAGTCATAAGTTCGATGCAGAGGCAAACTGTCTGCCTCCTTCTCACAGGACACGTCCAAGTAGGCCTTGTATTGGGGTGGCAACTGCCCTTCCTCTCCCATTAGGGGGTCCCAATACTTCCACCACCCTTGCGGCGGCTGCTACTGGGCTTCAATACCTAAGCAGTAGGTATTTTCTTTGGTTTTATTTTCTGGGACATCTGCTGCTCGCTGGGAAGGAAATTCGAGGCAGCCTGCATTGGAGTCCATAGATCACAGTTTGACAGCCGGGTCAGCCCAGCAACAAATGGAGCTGCAAACCCATTGGGAACTCGCTTTTGATCTCCATAGAACCTGGTAATCCCCAAGATTACCATACATAATCTTTATGTATTGCAGGGTGATCCTATCTGGTACCTTATTTGAAGGGGGAGAAGCTACCAGGAAAGGGAGGTAACACACATGCCGCAATACTACCTTTACTCCTTAGTCAATAACTGGTTTTCTGTGACACAGTATGTTATTGTGCAATATGATTGCTATAGTAGATGTGGAAAACTCCAAAAAAGAAAGTTAGAAGAAACTAATCATGTCAAACAAATTAAACAAGGCAAGGCTATCAAATTATTTCTCCCCTGTTGATCAAACCCCTTAATGCAGGAAAGTACTACCAAGCTGTCATAATGAATACCTCTCCCCTCAAAAATAGAGTAAAACAGACCACCATATGTGTATGTGATTATTGCTCTGAATTAAAGAGAGAAGTCCAATGCAAATACTTTTCCTGATGCAGCACTAGGATTCAATATTGTAAACAGAACATGTTATCAAGGTTTAAGTAGTGCAGAAAATCTTGCAAGCACATCTTGACACCATAACTTACATTTAATTAAAAAGGGCCACAACTTCCAAGAATCAACCTTCACAAGCCCTCCCTCTTTTTCACAATTCCTTGTTTCCTCATACAGATGGCACACCCATCATAGTGTTTTTAAACTGCCACATAATAAAGGGACATGTCTCCATAGGTGTGGAAATTAGCCTACGAAAAAGTGCACCAGACAAGACTTCTGCTGCTTCCAGAGAGAGGTGACTGAATTAAAGGCAATTTAGGCTTACCAGGAATGTAAGTAAAAGTTTTTGTTCAGTGAATCATAAAGTGTAGAGTTGGAAAGGTCCCAAGGGTCATCTAGTCAACCCCCTGCAATGCAGGAATCTCATCAAAGTCTCTCATTCTATTTGAAACCATACTGGACCCTGCTTCATTTGCAAATGTGCTGGTAGTTGTGTTATTTGTCACTTCCTGTGCAGGCATCAGCAGAGAGAGAGAGAGAGAGAGAGAGAGAGAGAGAGAGATGCTGTCTGTCTTTCAGTGTGCTTTAGGGCTGCGCGATATGAGGTTTATAACATCACAATATATTACCAGCTAAATACCACAATATCTCAGTGCATCACATGATATATCTGCGGCTGCAGAGGGCCTTGCCAGGCTCTTGGAGAAGTGACTCTTTTTCACTTAATACTCCAGCAGTGGGGGTTGGGGAGACCTTTATAAAAAGTATAAAATCAATCTATAATGAGCAGACGGCCAATATAATTCTAAACAACAAACCAGAAAAATGTATAATTATAAAGGGATGAGGCAAGGTTGCTCAATGTCCCCACAGTTATTTATATTAATATTAGAAGTACTGGCTCAAAATACAAGGATTAATAATAAAATCAATGGAATAACTGAGCCAGCAAAATTACAACTTAAAAGAATTCGCAGATGACATTGTATTAACCTTAGAAAAACCAAGAATGAGCATATTGGAGGTGATAAAAAAGATAAGTAGATTTGTAAAATTGGCTGGCTGCAAACAAAATAAAGGGAAAATCAAGATGCTGCTAAAAAAATAAAGAATAATTAAACAAAAAAAAGACATTGAATCGGAATGTGGGTGGGAAATAGAAACAAAAATAAAATATCTGTGGATTTGGTTAACAATAAAAAACATAATATCTATCAAGACAACTATGTAAAAGCTTGGAAAGAAAGAAAGATTTGGAAATATGGGAGAGAATGAAGCTATCACTGTTTTGGCCATCAAAATGAATGTCCTTCCAATTATAAATGATATCTGATGTTTCATAGAGTGGCAAAAAAAGTATTAAGGTTCATATGGCAGGGAAAGAATCCCAGAGTAAAATTTAAAATTATGCTTGATGAAAAGAGGAAGTTTGCCCTGCCAGACCTTCAACTTTACTTCAAGGCATCATGCCTATGTTGGATAAAACATGCTCTCTGTTCCTGTTTTTGAAAATGCAAAAAACAAAGCAAAACAAACAAAAACCTTCAGCAGTGGAATGAAACCAGCTTGCTTTACAACAGATAAATGATGGAGTCATATATTTGTAATTTTGTAAGTCTCCATGATGGACATTGGAAACACAATACGGCAACTTGGCAAGATTTTCATGTATTCATGAATGTTTCTGGGAAGGCAGATCAAATCAATGTACTGCATTTTCTGTTTTACAGGTAAACCGTGGGGGAAATAGCATCACAACTGAAGAAAATTTCACTTCATAAATTTATTTCATTGGCATACGCTTGGTGCTTCAGATCAGGAAACAATGAGCTGGTTTACTCAAATGTTGCAAAACTTGATTAGTTTTCCTTATTTAGAAGAATACCTGAGCTCAGTGGTTCACCCTTGGTGGTTTCGTAAGCTTCTGATTTTGCTTTGTTCATTAATGATAGATATATATTTGGTTGGCTGTGCTTGCTCATTTGGGCTATATGTTTACATGAAGATGAATAAGCACCAAGAAACTGGTCCTGATAGCAAAATTTGGAAAAAGCCAAGGAAAATTATTGCTCATATTATAGATATATATGGAAAGATATGGCATGGTGAGTAAAAGTTTCTTTCATAGCAATAATTGTTCCTTATGAGTCATTATAATTTCATAGGACTGAGGATCAGAATTTCAGGCTTGAAGCACTGGAACAATAGTTGCCACAGTGAATTAGGACTGGACCTCTGAACCCCCCTCAGAGTCACAACAGCTACAAGTTTGGGTTGGCTACATAAGGATCAAAACAAAGGCATGGCTATTTATTTATGTACAGTGGTACCTCGGGTTAAATACTTAATTTGTTCCGGAGGGCCGTTCTTAACCTGAAACTGTTCTTAAACTGAAGCATCACTTTTAGCTAATGGGGCCTCCTGCTGCTGCCGTGCCACCGGAGCACAATTTCTGTTCTCATCCTGAAGCAAAGTTCTTAACCCGAGGTAATATTTCTGGGTTAGCGGAGTCTGTAACCTGAAGCCTCTGTACCCTGAAGCATCTGTAACCCAAGGTACCACTGTATGTACACAAACTATGGAATTTCCCAGCACAGGATGTGGTGATGGCTACTAATTTAGATGGACACTGCGGGAAACAGGATGGTCTAATACAGAGGCCTTTGGCCTGATCCATAGGACTCTTTATATGTTCTCAGTGCTTCCCACAGGTCTCATGTTACTGTAAGTGTTCAAACTTAAATCAGAAATACACAACTAAAACCAAGTTTGGGCCATAAGGATGAGACCATGTAGCTACTTAGGGCATGGTCAAGGGGGTGTGTGTCTAGGAAGCAGCTTTCTCACTTGGTAGAAAGAGATTCAGAGAATGGTCTGAAGATGCCTGAAGTTGGAGCTCTTTGGGACAGGGAAGAAATATATTCCAGGCCCTGGATCGCTATCAAAGAGAAGGGGTATACTACTCTTTAAATTAAAAAAGTCTCAGAAAACTTTAGTATAACTATAACAACATATTAAACTGTCTCAAGGGCTAAACCCCATATAAAAGCTTAAAGTAGACTAAAACAGCAAAACAGAGTTTTAGCTCACTCAAAGTCTGGGCAAAAATGTTTCCACCTGTGTTCAAAAGGAAGCAAGGAAGGAACATTCTACAAGAGGAGAAATCGCTTCATTCATTAAGGGACCACCACAGAGAAATGATGACAACCTAGCATCCAGAATGCTGGAGCATATTGTCGTTGTTGTTTAGTCATTTAGGCGTGTCTGACTCTTCGTGACACCATGGACCAGAGCATCCCAGGCACTCCTGTCTTCCACTGCCTCCTGCAGTTCGGTCAGATTCATGCTGGTAGCTTCGAGAACACTGTCCAACCATCTCGTCCTCTGTCGACCCCTTCTCCTTGTGCCCTCAATCATTCCCAACATCAGGGTCTTTTCCAGGGAGTATTCTCTTCTCATGAGGTGGCCAAAGTATTGGAGTCTCAGCTTCAGGATCTGCCCTTCCAGTGAGCACTCAGGGCTGATTTCCTTAAGAATGGATAGGTTTGATCTTCTTACAGTCCATGGGACTCTCAAGAGTCTCATCCAACACCATAATTCAAAAGCATATAACAGAGCTTTTAACCTGATCTTAAATTTCATTTTTTTTCTGAACCACTCTGATTTCCGCCAGTAATGGTTGCGATATTTCTTTGTTGCATTTTGTATTATTTTCAGGTTATGAAGTTACTGGTATGGAACATCTCCCTAAAGGACCAGGGATTATTATTTATCATCATGGAGTTGCTCCTCTCGGCTATGCCTTATTTGCGGCTAGATATTTTTTAGAGACGGGGAGACTGTGCTTTTCATTAATTCATCGTTTGGGGAATTGGATACCAGGTAAACTATTTAAATTTAACTCATGTAAAATATGACAAAAAACAATGCTATAAGCTTTGAAACAATGCTATAAAATATAAAACTATATATCAGGAAAACAGGTGAAAAACAGCTGATAAATGAAATAGCAGCAACAGGTGAAATAGTTTAGTTAGTGCAGATGAAGGTATAATAATAGTAATAATTTATTATTTATACTCCGCCCAACTGGATGGGTTTCCCCTGCCACTCTGTGCACATTCCAACAAAAGATTAAAAATACTTTCTCACCATGTCTTTACTATTAAGACAAAATGAATGTAGGCTGAATTATTATTTCCAATTCACAACTGAATCAGCAGAAATGGTTTCCATGCAGAAATTCTATGCTTTGTTGTACGACTGTTGTACCTCTGAATTTAAACACCACTGGGTGGCAGCTGGGATGGGGTGGGAGCTACAGCTAAGGAAAAGGTCAGAAGCCCAAGTGAAGCCCCAAAGACATGTCTGTGGCTTTCATAGCAAGTCCAACCTATCAACAAATCTGCACACAGATCCCAGGAAACATGGCCCCACCCGAACACATGGCCTATCAAGCACCCCCCCACACAGCTTTTATGCCCCCATGTGACACTGCAGTCAAACACATGTGGCACCTTTGCTGTACTGGTCATGGCGCTCCACTGCCTCTCCCCCCACATCATCTTCCTCTGCATGCACACAGCAGCCACACCAGGAAACTATGACATAGCAGAAAGGTCATTGGAAGGAAGGAAGGAAGGAAGGAAGGAAGGAAGGAAGGAAGGAGTCCAAAGAGGCCCAGTAGCAAAGAGTGCTGTTTGGAGTTTTTCTATTAGGTTAATTAATGCAGCATATAACCTCCACTCATATATCTGTGTACCAATCTCAGCTGGTGGAGGCAGTTTTCCATCAGCATAGTCCCCTCTGTGCTATGTTTCTTTCTCTCTCTCTCTCTCTCTCTCTCTCTCTCTCTCTCTCTCTCTGTGTGTGTGTGTGTGTGTCTACTGTACAGTTGTACCTCAGGTTAAGTACATAATTCGTTCCAGAGGTCCATTCTTAACCTGAAACTGTTATTAACCTGAAGACCACTTTAGCTAATTGGGCCTCCTACTGCTGCCACGCCGCCGGAGCAAGATTTCTGTTCTCATCCTGAAGTAAAGTTCTTAACCCGAGGTACTAATTCTGGATTGCGGAGTCTGTAACCTGAAGCGTATGTAACCTGAAGTGTATGTAAGCCGTGGTACCACTGTATCCAAAAGCTGTGCACCCTAAAGGGATTGAAGGTTTGGATGGTGCAGCAAGGCACCATGAGCTGTATTTTTATCATAATGCAAATTTGAATGTATTACAGACCTGAGGAACACATGTCTAAAAAGTGGCCACCTCAGCACTCAACCCCACTCAATGTGCTTTCCAAAAAAAAAGCCTACTGTCAGAACCTCTGAGCAAAAGAGGAATTAGCCTAAAGTCCCCCTCCATGAAATCCTAGTTGAAATGGATTGGCAGAGAGCTATTCTTGTGATCCATTATAGTGCAATATATTTGGAATAATGACACTTGTAGTGAATCCACACTATTTCCTAAATAAGTTTCACATAAAATGCATTCTTCTATTTGGGGCTTATTTTTTCAGGGCTGCAGATGGTTTTTTATGTGAGCGGGTTGAAATTTTACAAGAAAGCTGAAATTGTGGAACTGATGAAGAAAGGCCATTTACTGGGCATTGCACCTGGTGGAGGTAGAGAAGCACTGTTTAGTCATGATTATGGCATAATGTGGGAGAAACGCACAGGTTTTGCTCAGGCAGCTTTGGAGGCGAAAGTGGTGAGTGATCTTTGTGCAATTTGCATTGCCTTTACGAATATCCTAGATAAGACGTAATGTGTAGACATCCTTGATCCAGCATCCAAAAAAGCTGAGGATGGCAAATATCCTGTTTGGGGGTCAAATGAAAAACACCGATTTACTGGATCTAGAAGGGCACAATAATAGATATGGGTGGCACTCGTACTTATGGTATAATAAGGTGAAAATACATAAAGGATTTACAAACCATATATTTAGGGTTGTCCTGTATGAGGTATGGGACAAGAATAAAAAATTAGTAGAAAGAACTACACCTTGGTTGCTATCCCCGATAGATGTACTGACAATAAAAAAGTTAAAT
Organism: Podarcis vaucheri; assembly: GCF_965113315.1. Taxonomy (NCBI): domain Eukaryota; kingdom Metazoa; phylum Chordata; class Lepidosauria; order Squamata; family Lacertidae; genus Podarcis; species Podarcis vaucheri. The sequence goes on along the minus strand of NC_138766.1, from coordinate 56,054,669 downwards.
ATGGAAGGGAAGAGACTAACTTATGAAGATATTTTAGTGAAAGCTGAGAACGGGTGGAAGCTAAAACCATATGACAATATAAAAAGTGCTTTTATGGGATGGATACAAAATCACCAGGTGAATGGTTTATTAAAAGAGGATAAGAAATTGGGATTTAGTGGGGGGAAATAAAGATACCAAATTGAAATTTTAGAAGGCAGAACAAAACTCCTATCTAAAATGTATGAACATTTATTGGAATGGGATACCAAAGATGAACTAATAAAAGAAGTAATGATGAAATGGGCCGTAGATTTCGGTTATAACATTGACTACAACAAATGGGTAAGACTATAGAATGAAGGTATAAGATTCACAGCATGTTCCACTCTAAAAGAAAACCTAAGTAAAATGATGTATCGGTGGTATATAACCCCGAGTAAATTGGCAAAAATGTATAAAATGCGAGATAGAGCCTGCTGGAAGTGTACATTAAAGGATGGAGAATTTTTTGACATGTGGTGGACATGCGGAAAAATGAAAAAGTTTTGGGATATGATATACAATGAAATGTTGTTGTTTTTTTCAAATATACATTCCCAAAGAAACCAGAGGCTTTTTTATTAGGGATAGAATCATAGAATCATAGAGTTGGAAGAGACCACAAGGGCCATCGAGTCCAACCCCCTGCCAAGCAGGAAACACCATCAGAGCACTCCTGACATATGATTGTCAAGCCTCTGCTTAAAGACCTCCAAAAAAGGAGACTCCACCACACTCCTTGGCAGCAAATTCCACTGTCGAACAGCTCTTACTGTCAGGAAGTTCTTCCTAATGTTTAGGTGGAATCTTCTTTCTTGTAGTTTGGATCCATTGCTCCGTGTCCGCTTCTCTGGAGCAGCAGAAAACAACCTTTCTCCCTCCTCTATGTGACATCCTTTTATAGATTTGAACATGGCTATCATATCACCCCTTAACCTCCTCTTCTCCAGGCTAAACATGCCCAGCTCCCTTAGCTGTTCCTCATAAGGCATCGTTTCCAGGCCTTTGACCATTTTGGTTGCCCTCCTCTGGACACGTTCCAGTTTGTTAGTGTCCTTCTTGAACTGTGGTGCCCAAAACTGGACACAGTACTCCAGGCGAGGTCTGACCAGAGCAGAATCCAGTGGCACTATTACTTCCCTTGATCTAGATGCTATACTCCTATTGATGCAGCCCAGAATTGCATTGGCTTTTTTAGCTGCCGCATTCACACTGTTGGCTCATGTCAAGCTTGTGGTCAACCAAGACTCCTAGATCCTTTTCACATGTACTGCTCTGAAGTCAGGTGTCCCCCATCTTGTATTTGTGCCTCTCATTTTTTTTGCCCAAGTGTGATCCTGTCCTCTGGGGTGTTAGCCACCCCTCCCAGTTTGGTGTCATCTGCAAATTTGATCAGGATGCCCTTGAGTCCATCATCCAAGTCATTGATAAAGATGTTGAATAAGACCGGGCCCAAGGCAGAACCCTGTGGCACCCCACTAGTCACTCTTCTCCAGGATGAAGAGGAACCATTGATGAGCACCCTTTGGGTTCGGTCAGTCAGCCAGTTACAAATCCACCGAGTGGTAGCATAGTAAAGACCACATTTTACCAGCTTCTTTACAAGAATATCATGGGGCACCTTGTCGAATGCCTTGCTGAAATCAAGGTAGGGTACATCCACTGCGTTCCCTTCATCTACCAGGCTTGTAATTCTGTCAAAAAACGAGATCAGGTTAGTCTGACATGACTTATTTTTCAGAAATCCATGCTGACTATTGGTGATCACAGCATTCCTTTCTAGGTGGCTCACAGACTGTTTGCTTAATGATCTGCTCCAGAATCTTCCCTGGTATTGATGTCAGACTGACTGGGCGATAATTATTTGGGTCCTCTCTTTCCCCCTTTTTGAAAATAGGGACAACATTTGCCCTCCTCCAGTCTGCCGGGACTTCGCCTGTTCTCCAGGAATTCTCAAAGATGACTGCCAGTGGTTCTGAGATCACATCTGCCAGTTCTTTTAATACTCTTGGATGCAGTTCATCTGGCCCTGGAGACTTGAATACATCTAAACTAGCCAAATATTCTTGTACTATCTCCTTAGTTATTCTGGGCTGTGTTTCCTCTGCTGGATAATAGGAGATGAAGTGAGAAAAGAAGACTGCAAATTATTCTTGTATGCCACGACTGCTGCAAGGATTCCCTAGAGTTACCAACCCTAATGGAGTGGCAGACAAAATTATTCAAGTATATTGAATTGGCAAAAATGAGTTATAAAATTCGAGACCAAAAAGTGACAAAGTTTGAGGAGGAGTGGAGTAAATTTGTTGTGTATATACGAAATAACTGTAGAAGTTTAAAAACTGTAGCAGGGCTAACATGATGTATATAGAATGTAATTAAGAATCTGCAGGAATGGATGTAAACTGGGAAAACCAAAGCAGGGAAGGAGGGAAGTCGGGGCGCGAAATTGCACAGGGTAAATAAGAAGATAAAAAAGGTTGAATGTTAAAGTTAAAGTTTGATTTAATTTTGTTTTGTTTTTGAAAATCAAAAAAAGTAATTAAAATAAATAAATAAAGCCAAATACATTATCATTTATGAGTAGCTTCTCATTATAATCCCAGATGTGAAGCATTCTTGGTAATCCATAACAAAAATAAAGGCAGGATGGTTGGGACAAAATAATTATCCAGTCCTCACCTTTCTTTTCATGTTTGTTTCATCTTTTATTTTTTTAGCCCATCATCCCTATTTTTACACAAAACAGTTGTGAAGCATACAGGACCATTGGAAAGACAAGTAAGTTAAATACCTTGGTTGATCAAGAGATCTCAGGCAATATACATTTTAATAATATAAAATGATCTTTTAAAAAGTATATCTATTTACTACTCACTAATAGATTTTATTCCATGTACACTTATCTGCAATGTTGTGCTACCTGCCTCAGTACTGAGTGAACATGCCCTTGCTTAGTTTTCTATTAGATTTAACAGAAAGCTATAATCGATAAATGTGGGAGCAACCCTAACATGGAGGGGAAGTGAACAGGAAACATACCATATTCTGCAGTCTATTGTACACAACTTATGACTGATTGCAAAGAGCTGAGAAGAGCTGACTGAATATCTTATATCTCTTTTCCCAAGCACTCACTTTATTTAACTCTTCCTCTCTGGGATGTATTTATTGCAATTGCTAAACACAGAATGTCAACTAATTTCAAATTTGATATGGTGTCACTTTACTTCAGAATCTCCTTCCATTTAATACACAGGGCTGACAAAATGGCTGTATGATAAAACTCGAATTGTGTTCGTTCTCATTTACGGAGGGTTTCCAGTGAAATTGAGGACATTTATTGGAGAACCCATCCCATATGATCCAAATATAACAGCTGTAGAGCTGGCTCAAAGAGTAAGTTAACTCTAAACTTGGAAGTTTGAAAGGAGAATATTTCTTTTAAAAAATATTTTTATTAAGCATTTTTAACAAATCAAATTATAAATCAAATATAACCAATTACATTTCTCCCCTCCCTCTCCCGCCCTCCAGAGACCTTCAGCTCCCCTCTCTGATTTGTTCATACATATGATTCTCTGCATGTTGTAAAGTTGTACATATCATTACCTTTTCTGTCATATGTTCTACTACGAAATTTGTGGATGTTTATTCAAAACCTGCCAAGGAGTCCAAATCCATTTGTTGTCTTTTTGAATAGTTTTGTAAATAGTTCCCCTTCTTCATTGAAGGCACGGTTGTCCTTCTCACGCAGTTTATGTGTTAACTTTGCTAACTCCGTGTAATGGGTATGAGTTACTCGTGCGTAAACTGGTGCCTTTCTTGATTAATTTGCCTTGTTAAAACTTTCTGACTGCACAGCCTCTCCTCATGGTGGCTGCCTCAGTCACTGGCAGAATCCGTCAGTGGGCGTTTCTTGAACCTCTTCCAACATAAAAGTTGTTTGACACCCAGTCTCCTCCTCCTCTCACTGAGCGGGAGTCTTCTGCGCAGGGAAGGCATGGGTAGCGGAGGACCTGGGCTCTCCTCACTGATGTCCAGTGAAGAGTCCTGGAGCCCTCTCTCCACTTCCCCCGTCTGCCTCCCTTTATCCCCGGTGTTGCGCTGATTGGCTTCCCCCTCTACTGAGCTGTTTCTCCCCCTGCTGCTGGGTCCTTCGCCAGCATAATCTGGGAGCCTCCCCTTCGCCTCTCGCTCAGATGTCAGTTCCCTGATACTCCGCATAGCTCATCAGTTTTTCTTACCATTGTTCTTTCATTGGGATTTCCTCATTCTTCCATCCTTGTGCTAACAAGACTCTTGCCGCTGTTTCAGTATACATAAATAAGTTCTTTGTTTTTCTTGGCAGGTGTTGTCCTAAAATCCCTAACAAAAATGCTTCTGTTTTTTTTAACAAATGTCATTTTGAACACTTTTTCAATTCATTGTATATCACCTCCCAATTTTTAAAAGAACTTATCTACATTCCCACCACATATGATACAAAGTACCTTCTTTTTCTTTACATTTCCAACATGTATTTGACCCAGTTTTATACATTTTTGCCATTTTTCCTGGTGTAATATACCATCTATACATTATGTTCATATATTTTTTTTCAAAAGAGAACAATCTGTAAATTTCACAACTACCTTCCACAGCTTTCCCCAATCCTCAAATTGTATATTTTGTCCTATGTCTTGTGCCCATTTAATCATGACTGATTTAACCTCCTCATCTTTCGTTTCCCATTCTAGCAGAATACTATATGCTTTCTTCAATAACTTCACTTCTTCTATAACCTCCTTTTGGGATCTAGAGATTGTATAGCTAAACCTTTTGTCTGTAATGCAACCAACTCTGCACATGATCTTTAATTTCCTCATAATCTTTTAATTTCCATTTTCCTTCTTGGTCTCTCAGTAGGACTCTATATGTGGGCCACTTTCCCCTTTTGCCAAGCAGTTTGAGTAACAAAGCTTCAATTGGTGATAACCACCAAGGTGTTTTTTGTTCTATTAAATCTTTGTACCTCTCCCACACTCTCATTAATAATCTTCTAATTATGTGATTGTAAAATCCTTTATGTACTTTCCCTTTCCCATACCATAAGAATGCATGCCATCCATATCTGTTATCATGACCTTCCAAATCTAATGCTTCTTCCCTTTCCAGTTTTATCCAGTCCCTAATCCAGACCAAACATGCAGCCTCATAATACAGTTTAAAATCTGGGAGGGCAAAGCTTCCTCTTTCTTTTATATCTGTAAGTATTTTATGTTTAATCCTTGGCCTTTTGCTCCCCAGATACCCCCCCAATTTTTTTAAATTAGATTTTCCACAATTATAACAAATATAACATAGAAAAGAGAAAAAACACACAAAAGAAAAACACATTAAAATACTAAAAAAGCAAAACAAAAAAATTAAACCACATATTACTTGTGAAACCCAATTTATCTTTAATTGTTAATTGACTTCCTCGGATCCCTCCTATCTGAATTTCATTGTATCACCTTATGACAGCTCTCCAATATCATTTTTTTACTAAAATTAATTCTGTCATGTCAATTAACTATCTTCTTTCATGTCTTAATATTCCAAATCCAAATTAGTTACAATTCAATCTTATTTTAATCCTAGCTCTATTTGGTACTTTCAAGTGACTACTAGTTAAATTAAATTAAATTAAATTAAATTAAATTAAATTAAATTAATTAAATAATCCTTAAATTTCTTCCAATCTTCTTGGTGATCCTCTTCTTTCTGGCCACAGATTCTTCCAGTCAGGTCAGCTAGCTCCCAAAAATCCAAAAATCTTCATCTGCCATTCTTCCACCGTTGCGATTTCTTGGGATTTCCATTTTTCGGCTAATAACAATCTTGCCGCTGTGGTTGCATACAAAAATAATCTAACATCTTTTTGGGGTAATTCCAATCCTATTATTCCAAGTAGAAACGCCTCTGGTTTCTTAATAAATGTGTTTTTCAACATTTCTTTCCAATTCATTATAAATCTTTTCCCAGAAGTCTTTCACCTTGGGTCACGTCCACCACATGTGAAAAAAGGACCTTCTTTTTCTCTACATTTCCTTTTTTTAAAATAAGATATTTATTAAAGTTTTCAATATATTACAAAAAAACAAACAAAGTAGAATCAAAAGGAAATACAGAAAATAAAAATAATTAACAGAGTAAAAAGAAAAAGAAAAAAGCAAACCCCTTCCCACCGTATAAAAAAGAAGAAAAAAGAAAAAAATCAATAAAATCAATAAAAAGAAAACAAAAAAGTGGCAAAAATACAAAAAACCCTAACCTTTAAAAACATTTAAAAACAAATTCATTGTTTTCAGACCCTTAACTGTCATAGCCTTCTTTCTTAGACTTCCTCCTCCTCCCTTCCTTTGTATCCTAGTTATTAATTATCCCAGCAAATCCTTTCCATTCCATGTTTCATAAAATTCTGTCATTACATTACCCTAGACTATTTTGATCCTATCTTTCTACAATAGAATAAACCTTAAAATTTAAAACTTAAGTCTTAACCTTACCAGCTTCTTATAATCATAATATTCTTTCATAATTCTTTAAGCATCTTTGCTAAAGCCAGGTAATTTCTTCCAACATTTTTTCTATCATTCATCAACTTTATAAAACATTATAGTAATAAAAAAAGAAAGAAAGGTACAAACAAATCCAATTTTTTTCCAACGTCCCTTCCTCCTGGTTCCGGGTTTTGTCAGTCCTTATTCTCATCAGACTAGCCCATTAACCTGGTAGCCTTATGTCCGAGGCCCTCAAGTCACTTCCATGGCCCTTCCACGGCTCTTCTTCATATTTATAGCTGTAATTTCCCTTATCTCCTGCTCGTGGTAACTCCAGCTTGACAATGTCTCTTGCTCGTGGTAGCTCCCACTTGACAATGTTTTTAACCCTTCTCGACAGATCAGACCCTTTCCCGTATTCGTCGCTGCATTCCATGTAGAATTTAAAAGCATGTTTCAAGGGCCCTCCAAAATTGAGAGCCCCCGTAGTCCCGAACATTTTGCAGCCCATTACCATATTTAAAAAGTCCAGACATCCCAACATAGGGGGGTCAATCCAGCCCCCCATTTCCAAACCACACCAAGCTTTTCCTTTCCAGATCTGGCTTTTTCCAAATTCATTTGTACAATCCAAAAGATCATACTCCTGTTGGGTCTGTTCTGTCAAAACACACTCCTGATTTAATGCGACAACCTCCTGTTCTGTCAAAACATACTCCTGGTTTAAATCCTGAGTGGGCTCCACATGTTTTCCCACTGTCTGGTCAAAATGTTCCACTGCCTGTTGAAGATTTCTAGTCGACGTCACCATCCAGTTCACCTTTTCATATAATTCTTCCAGTAGAGCATTTGTTTTGTAAAAAGCACACAACAAGGCTTCTGAATGCATTGTCCTACAAGATCACATACTTGTTCCCACGGTTATTCTGTAACAGCTGTCGGTTCCCTGGAGTTAGTTACAATTTCACAAGCTTCCCCTAGGGGGAAGACTTATGTTTATTCTTGCTACAGAATTTCCTTTTTTGAGATACTTTGTCTATATATATTCCTTTAAAATGCGAAAGGAAGCAGTGGAATCGCAAAATTTCTCTTCTTTTAACTATCTGTCAAAAAGCAGTTGTCTTTGGTCAATGAACTTCCACGTCAGTCCTGACACCCCGCTCCAGGGTCAGGACGGAGGATAATTACTTCCCTTTAAAATCACTTCAAACAGTCCCCCCCAAAAAAGGTTCACAATTTAAAATGTTGAAATCCAATCTTTTAAAAACGATTTTCTAAGCTCTAGTTTAACTTGCCTTTGCTTTGTTCTGTTTACAAAAGAACGGAAGGGTGACTTCCTGTTTAGCCCTTTCCGTTCTGTACCAAATTCAAGTTAAGTTTTTAAAAGTCCGATTCTGTCCTACTCACAAATCTTTGTTTGATATCCAATTGTTCAAACTCTCGGTACTCACAGGTACTTATTTTAGAGTCCAAATTGTCCCAGGAAAAAGGCAGCGCTCTCCGGCAACAGCTATGCAGCTTCGCTCCACGGAAATAGCGATTGACTCAGAGCACCGCGCCGCTTCCCCTCCTCACTTCGGAGCCCGTTAGTGGGCTCCTTAGCGGATTGGGGGGGGCCCTAGAGGTGCCCGCCGAGTCCCACGGTCACAGGCTTCATCCGCCTGTGATTTTAAAAGGGTCCCCGCTTCGCCATAGCGGAGAAGACCCTGTTTACCGCGGAGCCAGTCCCTCCAGTTCAGAGGGAGTCCGCCATTGCCGGTGGCGCCACCCACATCTCTACATTTCCAACATATATTGTCATTCGTGTGGCAGATCGTTGCCAATTTTACTGGGGTTAAGTACCATCTATACATCATTTTCATGACGTTTTCTTTTAATACAGTACATGCAGTAAACCCCTTTCTTCCACAACCTTTCCCAATCTTCCAACATTATATTGTGTCCAACATCTCTTGCCCAATCAATCATAACAGATTTAACTTGTTCATCCTTCGTATGCCACTCCAACAGCAGATTATACATTTTAGATAAATTTTTAACTTTAGTATCTAACAACTCCGTTTCCAGTTTGGTTCTTTCTAACAGTCTTATTCAGCTCACGGCTTCGGGCAGGGGTAGCTGTTTTCACTTTTATTCCAGCGGAAAGGGACCAACCTCCGTGTTTAAGTCCCTTCCTGTCAAATTAAATGTCCAAATTTTAAGTCCTTTTTACTGAAGATTTTCCAAATTTATTTTGAGAAATTGGCCGCTCACGAATGCCGGACTTGGAGCTTCACGCAATGAAGAAAGCGAGTTGATTCCAAAGTGCCCACGTCTCCAACCCCGCTCGCTCTCGGGGCTCTTTACAAGAGCTTACCGGGGAGCGGGGGGAGTCGTTCTGGGCACCCGCAGAAACACCAGATCCTCAGAATGCTCAATCTGAGGTTTTTTTCGGGGTACCGCAACACTCACGGTCTCCCCAGCCTTTAATGCACCGGGGCTCTTTCAGCCAAAAGAACTCCCCTAAGTCAACTTAGAGATATCTTTTTGCCATCTTTTGAGGCAATCATCCTTAACCATTACTGGGACTGTCTGGAAGAGAAAGAGCATTTTTGGCAACACATTCATTTTTACCGCTGCAATTCTTCCTAGAAGGGAAAGGTTCATTCTACTCCATATTTCTAAATTCCTTTTTATCTCAGACCATACTTTTTCACAATTGTCTTTATACATGTTTCTATTTCTTGTAGTTAACCATATCCCTAAATATTTTACTTTTTTATGGATTTCTATCTCAATACTTTGCACCAAATTTTTTTCTCTTCCTCTTTTAAATTTTTAACTAATAATTTAATTTTATTTCTATTTAATTTGAATCCTGCCACTTCCCTAAATTCTTGAATTTTCTCTATTACTCTAGGAAGAGAATTTTTTGGATCTTCTATTGTGATTACTAAATCACCAGCAAAGGCTTTCAGCTTAAATTCATCCCCCCGCCCCAGTTTTTATCCCTTTAATCTCTTTGTCCGTGCTTATATTTCTTGCACGTACTTCCAGGACCAGGATGAACAATAGCGGTGACAACGGACATCCTTGCCTATAGTTCCTTTTTGTACTTTACATTAATTCGTTATCATCTGATTTACACTTAATTTTGCAGTTTGTTCTGAATATATTGCTTGTGGGTAAAAGCCTCAGCGCCTAGGGCTTGCCTATCGAGAGGTCGGCGGTTCGAATCCCCGTGGCGGGGTGCGCTCCCGCTGCTCGGTCCCAGCGCCTGCCAACCTAGCAGTTCGAAAGCACCCCCGGATGCAAGTAGATAAATAGGTACCGCTTACCAGCGGGAAGGTAAACGGCGTTCCGTGTGCTGCGCTGGCTCGCCAGATGCAGCTTTGTCACGCTGGCCACGTGACCCGGAAGTGTCTGCGGACAGCGCTGGCCCCCGGCCTATAGATGTGAGATGGGCGCACAAACCCCAGAGTCTGTCAAGACTGGCCCGCTCGGGCAGGGGTACCTTTACCTTTTACCTTTTAACCCTTTTAAAAAATTATAGCCACAATTAATTTCTTCAAGTATTTTTTTCATGAAGTCCCAGGAAATAATAATAATAATAATAATAATAATAATAATAATAATAATAATAATAAAAAAAAAAAAAAAAATTTATATCCCGCCCATCTGGCTGGGTTTCCCCAGCCACTCTGGGCAGCTTCCAACAAAGTATTAAAATACAGTGGAAACATTGTCAAAAGCTTTTTTGGCACCTATAAACATCATTGCTGCTTTTTTTTCATTTTTTACCTCCAGGTATTCTATCATATTCAAAATATTTCTTATATTCTCTTTCATTTGTCTGCCTGGAAAAACCCTGCCTGATGTTGATGTATATATTCACCTAAGATTTTTTTCATCCTATTCGCTAATATGTTTGCAAATAATTTATAACCATTATTTAATAATGAAATAGGCCTGTAATTTTTTATTTGCATTAAATCCGAATCTTGTTTTGGGATCAATGTTATATAAGCTTCTTTCCATGTTCCGGGGATTTCACCTGTCATTAAAATCTCATTCATCAAATCTTTCAATGGATTTACTAATGGTTCACTTAACTTTTCATAATATTTTGCCGTTAATCCATCTGGTCCTGGAGACTTACCACTTTTTGTCCAATTTATTGCATCTAAAACTTCTTGAGCTGTTATTTGAGTATTTAAGGCCACAAATTGTTCCTCTTTTATTTTTGGCAGATTACTATTTTTTACAGTATATATTCCTCTATTTTAAAACTCCTTTCCTTTCTTATACAGTTTTGAGAAACATTTCACAAATGCTTCTCTTATTTCCTTCATCTTCTCTGTAATTTCCCCATTATATTAATTTTGCTTATAAAATTTCTTTGTTCACTTTTTTTCAATTGCCACACTAACAATTCTCCTGATTTATTGGCGTGTTCAAAATATGTCTGCTTCATTTTTTTATCTTCTAACTAATTTCTTCATTGACTGTCATAGAGTATTGAGTTTGTGATATTCTAATAATAATAATATAATATAATATAATATAAGCAGAATATTTCTTTTCCTCTTGGTTTCTCTCTCTTTCAGCTCTAAACTGTATTGTACATATTGATTTCTTCATTCTATATGACCTGATATAGGGTTCACTATATATACCTTTGTGCATTATGCCCAACACTCAATTTTCCCTCTCCTTAACTTGTTGAGACTAATTAAATGGGAAAAACTATATGGTACAAAGAGAGATCTGCTCATGCAATGGGACTTCTTCTTCCCACTATGTTAGGGTTGACTATACAAAATACATTCTGGAGGTTTATATCAATAATCAAATAATAGATCTTATTCTAATTGCACCTGATGAAAATTTTGGTCAATCGCATAAAAAGTTGTTGAGCTGAGCTTCTTTGGGGCAACTGATCAACTGCCCTCTTGCACCCTTCCCAAACAGCCCACACGTGCGAAACAGAGCCCATGCTACACAAGACAGAGTCCAAGTAAAGGAAGACTTGGGAAGCTGACTCCCAAAGGGAGGGGGTTAAGGGGAGGAGCATGTAGGGTCCTGGTGGCTGATGGGAACAGGGTTGGAACATTGATTAGTATGCCTGATCCTTCTCCAAGCACTTTCTGCTTGTTTTCTTGCTGCATCAAGTTTCAGGTTTTGATTGCCTGTTTAAAGGGGCAGATAAGAAATTTCTTTCTGCAAGGGGTTATGCCTTGGTTATCCTACATTGTAACAACCATGCAAGGTAACTTCTGTGCACAAAGCAGCTGAAGGCACATATGTTTGATTGTTTCTCTGCCATTCTCATACAGTGCCCTTGGTAAACATAAAGAGAGTGGGCTGGATTCACTGAGAGATGAGCAGTTTCCTAGTGGGGGTTCCTCACCCTGGCTGCTCTGGCCCAAACCTCCATGTTGAAGAAACCACTTTTGAGGGTTGAGAGACAAGGACTCTCATGCAACACATCTCTGTGTACAAAGTCAGTTGTGTATCACAGAAAGAAGTCACATATTGTGCTTCTATAGCTGGAATAAATGGGTTGCCTCCGGTTCTGATCCCTTTAGCTTTTTCCTCACAGATATTAATAACTGTGAATACCTATTTTGCAATCTATTCCTCTAACACAATGTATTCCTCTGGTTTTCTTTCAACAGGTGAAGATTGCACTTGAAAATCTTCGGGATAAACACCAAAAAAGGCCAGGAAATATATTAAGAGCTCTTTCAGAACGATTTGATAAGCATTACAAAGCTAACTAGTCCATATAAAACAGTTGCAGTGTTTCTGACGAGGTGTCTGTAATAGGAAGCATTTATACTTATGTTATTAAAATTAAATTGATATACACAGAATTGTGCTGGATTGTATATGAATTATTTGGAAGGGTTCCTAGCTCAGTAGCTCAGCACCTGCTGTGTGTGCAGAAGATCCTTCGTTTTTGAAGACGTACAAGTGCTTTCCTGCCCTATCCTGTAATACACCCAGAATTCCCCTTTTTGGGGACCTTGCACTAGTAGAGGCAGAATCAAAGAGTATAACGGGAAGGCAAGTGTTTAACTGAAACATGAAATAATATTACATGTGAAAGAGTAATGTCTATAAATTACCTGTATTAAACCAGTGGCACTTCTTTTATGATTATAAAAGAGTGCTCCAAGATTTGAGCCCTATAATGCAAATCATTTCAAACTTATAGCAAGTAGAGAAAACAAAAATACAGCTGGAATTGGTGATAAGTGACCGATCTAACGAAAACAGCCAACTCACCTATGAATCTGGTGCCCGCCCCGCATTAGCACCGTCCCCCCATTGAACACCCTCTTATCAGATATCAAATAGATAAATAACTACACAACTTTCTGAAGACATCTGAAGGCAACCCTGCATCAGGAAGTTTTTAATTGATGATGTGTTGCTGTGTTTTTTATGTTCTAAGCTGCCCAGAGTGACTGGAGCAACCAGGCTTTTACACACACACACACACACACACACACACACACACACACAATATCTTCTTTATCTTTTAGCTCCTGAAAGACTCAAGTTCCCATCTTAGCTGATTTCTTTCTTCCATAGCCTCAGTTATGAATACCAGAGTAGGCTGATCAGGATTCAAGAATTTGTTGGGCATTTGTTTCTGAAGATGATGTATGGCCCTGTGAACAAAGGCCAAGCTTTAGATCTGAAAATCACTGGGTGTGTTGAGGAATGTTATTACAGAGCTCGGAGTCAGATATTCTTTATGACGCCTCACAGTATTATGGTCATTTGCAAGGTGTCATGTATGTAGACTGTGCCATGGGAATAATAATTTGGTGAAGTTTAGTCACAGTGTGCTTCTTAGTCTTTAAATGGTTTATTTAATTTATTTAGATTTATATCCTGCTTTTTGACAAAATTCCTCAAAGTGACTAGTTCCTTTTACTAAAATAACGATGCTAGAATAATAGAACCTGGAGAAATATCTACAGAAAATATCCAATTAAGCAGTCATGGGAAATCAATCATACTTCTTCCAATTTTTGTGTGGCATTCATCCATTCTTGTAATCCTGATAGCATCATTGATTGAAGTTCTCACTGCCCACATAGTGAGAGTTTCAACAATGCAGGGTGGATATCAACTTAATGGGGTATGCCAGCCCATTTCAAAACCACGCCAGCTTAGTTGGAGGTGTACCTAGCAATTAAGGAGGCATAGCAACTGCAGAAGCCATTTTCTTACACGCCACTATATGGCAAAGTATGTCAACCTAGAATTTCTAGAGCTCCTGAGAAAGCAAAGCATACTGCAGGAGCAACGAGTGAAGAAGCTTTTTGATGAGCTGCCTGCAGAAAAATCAGCATGGCAGAATTTAACCAAACAATCAAACAGATGGTATTGGAGATCTTAGACAATGCCTAGAGCACAAGTAGCTGGTCAGGTTTATTAGAGTAGGATGGATTACTGAGGATGATTACTTGAGATTCAGTATTCAAACCTAGTAGGTGTTAATGAAATCCACATACGCATGCTGCTGTAGAATTAAATGGCAGGTCCAATGGAAGAGCTTTTACGGTGCTAGAATTCAATACACATGACATGTTACTAAGGTTTACGTATTGCAGGATGATCCTTTTACATGCATATCTTGTCACAATTCTTACCTTTACTCCTTAGTCAATAACTGGTTTTCTGTGACCCAGTATGTTATTGTGCAATATGAGTGCTATTGTAGGTGTGATCCCTTAAGTTATCCTTAATTACAAATGGCCACAACTTCCAAGTAGCAGGCACTCTAAGCCTTCCCTCTTTTTCACAGTACTTCATTTCTTCATACAGATGGCACACCCATCACAGTCACTTTAAACTGCCACATAAAGGGACATGTCTACATAGGGTTGGAGATTAGCCAACAAAAAATTGTACCAGACAAGACTTCTGCTGCTTCCAGAGAGAGGTGACTGAATTAAAGGCAATTTAGACTTACCAGGTATGTAAGTAAAAGTTTTTGTCAGTGAATCATAAAGTGTAGAGTTGGAAGGGGCTCCAAGGGTCATCTAGTCCTTCAACTTTACTTTGAGGCATCCTGCCTATGTTGGATAAAAGATTGGATTTTGTTGGAAAATACAAAATTGTTAAACTTAGAAGGACATGATATACAGTTTGGGTGGCACGCCTGCCTATGGTGTAGAAAAGCAAAAAATATAAAACTTTTACAAATCACGTAATTAGAAAAAACCTATTTAGAGTGTGGAAAAAGTATAAAAATTTACTGGAAAGAAAAACACCACTATGGATATCCCCAGTAGAAGCTACGATCAGGAAAAAAACAAATATGGAAAAGCATTGGTTAACTTACAGTGAAATTTTAGAGTGACCTTGCAGGACAGGAACCAAAACTGATAAATCTCTAGGAATTAAGAAATTTGGTTACAGATTGGCTACAGGTACATCAGATTAATGAATTGTTTAAAATTGATAGGGAAAATAGCTTTGCAGAACAAAAGTCTCAGTTTATCAAATACATATTAGATACAAATATAAAAGTATTATCAAAAATATACAAACGGCTGTTGGAGTGGGAAACTAAAGATGAATTTGTGAAATCAAGCATGATTAAGTGGGCATAAGATGTGGGTCACAATATTGATTATACATTATGGAAAAAGATTGTGGAAAATAAATATGAATTTTACGGCATGTTATGCGATAAAAGAAAATAAGATCAATATGGCCCAGAGATTTAACACCCACCAGATTGGCAAAGATGTCTAAAAAAAGAAAAAGGTGTATTTTGCATATACATTGCAAGGGAACTTGAGGGATTTTTAATTCACATGTGGTGGTCCTGTAAAATAATTAAGGATTATTAGGAATCTATATCTAATGAATTAGAAAAGATAATTAAAAAAAACTTTCCCCCAAACACTTGAGATTTTTCTCTTGTGGAATGGTAATAACGGAGGTCCCAAAAAACAAAAGAGTTTACTACTTCATGCCACTACTACAGCGAGAACTTTATTGGCACAAATATGAAGACCAAGTATAGTACCACTAAGGAAGAACAGTAGTGTAAATTGTTTGAATATGCTGAACTGGTTTGTCTCATGAACAGGATAAGAGAAAACGGAGATAAGGAATATAAGGAGGAAGGGATAATGTTTATTGACTATTTACAGAACCAATGCAGGTACAGACAAATACATAGCTTAGCAGGTCTCGTGGAAATTCAGCAGAGTCGAAATAGATAAAGTACCAAATGATGAAAAAGATGTGGATTACATGGAGTAGTAGAAAAGCAAATGGAATCAGGAAAAGTGTGAAAGGGAAGTCACATGGTATAAGTAGATATGCTGTATTTGGTATGGTTGTAAGTGGGACGGGGTGGGGGGGTGGGGGTTAAATATACTCTTTGTTCCTGTTTTTGAAAATGCAAAAAATAACAAACAAACAAAAAACCTTCAGTAGTGGAATGAAACCAGCTTGCTTTACAACAGATAAATGATGGAGTCATATATTTGTAATTTTGTAAATCTCCATGATGGACGTTGGAAACACAATACAGCAACTTGGCAAGTTACACTGCGGAAAACTAGGAAAATATTAAGCAGCATGAGATTTTCATGTATTCATGAATGTTTCTGGGAAGGCAGATCAAATCAATGTTCTGCATTTTCTGTTTTCCAGGTAAACAGTGGGAGAAATAGCATCACAACTGAAGAAAATTTCACTTCATATATTTATTTTATTGGCATACGCTTGGTGCTTCAGATCAGGAAACAATGAGCTGGTTTACTCAAATGCTGCAAAACTTGGTTAGTTTTCCTTATTTAGAAGAATACCTGAGCTCAGTGGTTTACCCTTGGTGGTTTCGTAAGCTTCTGATTTTGCTTTGTTCATTAATGATAGATATATATTTGGTTGGCTGTGCTTGCTCATTTGGGCTATATGTTTACATGAAGATGAATAAGCACCAAGAAACTGGTCCTGATAGCAAAATTTGGAAAAAGCCAAGGAAAATTATTGCTCATATTATAGATATATATGGAAAGATATGGCATGGTGAGTAAAAGTTTCTTTCATAGCAATAATTGTTCCTTATGAGTCATTATAATTTCATAGGACTGAGGATCAGAATTTCAGGCTTGAAGCACTGGAACAATAGTTGCCACAGTGAATTAGGACTGGACCTCTGAACCCCCCTCAGAGTCACAACAGCTACAAGTTTGGGTTGGCTACATAAGGATCAAAACAAAGGCATGGCTATTTATTTATGTAATAAGAAAAACAAAGCATTTTGTGAAGTATGAAACTAAGGTGGTTTTGTGAACTGCCCTGAGGCCTCCAGGTATAGGGTGGTATATAAATTCAATAAATAAATGATAAAATAAATAAATAAGACGGGGGGCGACCAGGTGGTGCGTTGGAAGATGGCCGACAATAACATCTCTCTGACCCATACGAGGTACTAAGGGGCTGCTATGAGAAGTATGCAGCCTTCCTTAACTCCCCTAGGATGTGGGGGAGTGCTGTCCTGCCAGCGGTGTTCACAATGCACCCCCTGAAACGAGTGATGGGGGTGCCGAACACTTGGCACAGGCCCTCGGTGAAGTCAGATCTTCCTGACGCCGATTCCAATCAGCGCGTGCTGGTTGCTGCAGCTTGGAATTATAATTGGAAACATATGTTTGGAAACGAAGCTGAAAGCACATACATCAAGTAAGGCTCAACTGATAAGACTGCTGTTTAATGGATCTCTGCGACCAGGAGTGACGGACGGATAAGTAAATTTTCTGATGAATTACCATAAGGAGACTGTATGTTTGGAAAGAAGGGGGGTGGAGGAAAAAACTCTCTTTTTTTTTGCATGATGTGACATTAATAACCCTTCACCCCAGATAGAAACAAGATCCTCGCATTTCTATGAATCACAGGCAGGATTTTAAGAACTATGTGGGATGGAGTATAACAGGAAAGAAGACTGGAGAACGGTGAGAAAAGAGAAAAATCTTTATGACGCAGTTTAAAAATGGCATTTCGCCATGACAGGTTAGACGGAGGAAGAAGGACTGGGGGAGGAGAATCAGGATTGTTTGAATGAGAAATAATGCTGGAATGTAAGTTTGACCTGACAGAACCCCCAGACTCATTTGATTTATTTGGTAAGCCTGAGAAAAATAAAGGACAGATCGGAGATTAATTTTGTTTATGGAAGTGTTGTACAGAGGCTGTCCTGGATCGATATGATTTTTGGAAGAGTACAAAATCCACATAGAATGCCAGCTTTTAACCTGCTTGTGAAAATCATCAGAGATCACAAAGAAAGGAATTTATGATAACAACAAGAAGAGAAAGGAAGTAATAAAGGTCTGTCTGGATCAAACTGGACAGAACTGTCTAATTAATGCAGTAAGATAAGTGATGCTGTTTTGGACTCGAACTGAGCTTGATGTATGGGTACCCCCAACAAAATTTAAAATTTGGCTGTATAATTTGGAATCAATGTGATATGGACAATGCGATGTGATTGGCCTGTTAATAAAAATTATTTAAAATAAATAAATAAATAAGACAGATTACAAAAGAAAGGGTCGGCTGGTAGTTGCATAAACACTATACATTTAAACCACATTTTAAGTACGCTTCTCCTCCAAAAGAAACCTGGAGAATGTTGTTTACACATCACAGGGACACAATTAGCAACTATGTACACAAATGATGGAATATGCCAGCAAAGGATATGGTGATGGCTACTAATTTAGATGGACACTGCGGGAGAAAGAGGATGGTCTAATACAGAGGCCTTTGGCCTGATCCATAGGACTCTTTATATGTTCTCAGTGCTTCCCACAGGTCTCATGTTACTGTAAGTGTTGAAACAAAATATTAAACCATCCCAAGGGCTAAACCCCATATAAAAGATTAAAGCAGACTAAAACAGCAAAACACAGTTTTAGCTCACTCAAAGACTGGGCAAAAATGTTTCCACCTGCTCAAAAGGAAGCAAGGAAGGAACATTCTACAAGAGGAGAAATCCCTTCATTCATTAAGGGACCACCACAGATAAAGTCTTGATCCGTGTGGATGACAACCTAGCATCCAGAATGCTGGAGCATATTGTCGTTGTTGTTTAGTCATTTAGTCGTGTCTGACTCTTCGTGACCCCATGGACCAGAGCATGCCAGGCACTCCTGTCTTCTACTGCCTCCCGCGGTTCGGTCAAACGCATGCTGGTAGCTTCGAGAACACTGTCTAACCATCTCGTCCTCTGTCGACCCCTTCTCCTTGTGCCCTCAATCATTCCCAACATCAGGGTCTTTTCCAGGGAGTATTCTCTTCTCATGAGGTGGCCAAAGTATTGGAGCCTCAGCTTCAGGATCTGTCCTTCCAGTGAGCACTCAGGGCTGATTTCCTTAAGCATGGATAGGTTTGATCTTCTTGCAGTCCATGGGACTCTCAAGAGTCTCCTCCAGCTCCATAATTCAAAAGCATATAACAGAGCTTTTAACCTGATCTTAAATTTCATTTTTTTTCTGAACCACACTGATTTCCTCCAATAATTGTTGCGATATTTCTTTGTTGCATTTTGTATTATTTTCAGGTTATGAACTTACTGGTATAGAACATATCCCTAAAGGACCAGGGATTATTTATCATCATGGAGCTATGTCTATCGGCTATGTCTTTTTTGCGGCTAGATATTTTTTAGAGACGGGGAGAGTGTGCTTTTCATTAATGCATCATGTTGCGTATTGGATACCAGGTAAATTATTTAAATTTAAATCATGCTTTTTTACATAAAACATGTAAAATATGACATAAAACAATGCCATAAGCTATGAAAAAATGCTTTAAAATATAAAACTGTATATCAGGAAAGCAGGTAAAAAACAAATAAAATAGCAGCAACAGGTGAAGGCCCTCTGCCTGGTTCCCTGTAACTTGGCTTCTCACAGTGAGGGAACCGCCAGAAGGCCCTCAGCACTAGACCTCCGTGTCCGAGCAGAGTGATGGGGGTGGAGACGCTCCTTCAGGTATACTGGACCGAGGCCGTTTAGGGCTTTAAACACTTTTAATTGTGCTCTGAAACATACTGGGAGCCAATGTAGGTCTTTCAAGACTGGTGTTATGTGGTCTCAGTGGACGCTCCCAGTCACCAGTCTAGCTGCCACATTCTGAATTAGTTGTAGTTTCCGGGTCACCTTCAAAGGTAGCCCCACGTAGAGCACATTGCAGCAGGAGATAACTGGAGCATGCACCACTCTGGCGAGACAGTCCGCGGGCAGATAGGATCTCAGCCTGCATACAGATGGAGCTGTTAAACAGCTGCCCTGGACACAGAATTGACCTGCACCTCCATGGACAGCTGTGAGTCCAAAATGACTCCCAGGCTGCGCACCTGGTCCTTCAGGGGCACCGTTATCCCATTCAGGGCCAGTGAGTCCTCCACACCCACCCGCCTCCTGTCCCCCTAAAACAGTACTTCTGTCTTGTCAAGATTCAACCTCGATCTGTTAGTTGCCATCCATCCTCCAACTACCTCCAGACACTCACACAGGACCTTCATCGCCTTCACTGGTTGAAAGAGGTAGAGCTGGGTATCATCTGTATATTGATGAACACCCAACCCAAACCCCCTGATGGCTGCATGTAGATGTTAAAAAGCATGGGGGAGAGGACAGAACCCTGAGGCACCCCACAAGTGAGAGCCCAGGGGTCTGAACACTCATCCCCTACCACCACTTGCTGGACACGGCCCAGGAGGAGGGAGCGGAACCACTGTATAACAGTGCCCCAGCTCCCAGCCCTTCTAGACAGTCCAGAAAGATGTTATGGTCGCTGGTACCAAAAGCCGCTGAGAGATCCAGCAGAACTAGGAAACAGCTCTCACCTTTGTCCCTAGCCTGCCGGAGATCATCGACCAGTGCGACCAAGGCAGTTTCAGTCCCATGATGAAGCCTTAATCCTGACTGGAAGGGATCCAAATGGTCCGCTTCTTCCAGGCATGCCTGAAGTTGTTCAGCAACCACTCGCTCAATCACCTTGCCCAAGAGTGGAAGATTTGAGACTGCACGATAGTTGGCCATATTGGCTGGGTCTAGAGTTGTTTTTTGAAAGAAGCGGTTTAATGACCTCTTTCAGCAGGTCTGGGAAGGCTCCCTCACAGAGAGAAGCATTCACCACCCCGCAAAGCCCATCGCCCAGCCCTTCCCAACTAGCTTTTATAAGGATCAAGGAGACAGGTAGTTGGTTTCGCTCGTCTAAGCAGCCTGTCCACATCCTCAGAGGTAACAGATTGGAATTGATCCCATGCAACATGACTCTAGCACTCTCCCGCCCCAGCTCTGCTCCCACGGTGGTGTCTACCTTTTCCTGAATCTGAATGACTTTACCTGCAAAAAAACTTTGCAAAATCATTGCAGGAGATCATGTGGGTCATACTGTGCCCCGATGGAGCAGGTGGTTCCGCTAAATTGCAAACCACCTGAAAAAGTCTCCTGCTGCTGTTTTCTGCAGATGCAATAGAGGCGGTGAAGAAAGTATTCTTTGCCGTTGCTATCACCACTTGGTAGACTCGATACTGAGCTCTAACCCATGTCCGGTCAGCTTCAGAATGAGTTATCCGCCACCGGCACTCTAGTCGTCTCAGCGATTGTTTCATTGCCCTCAGATCCGTGGAAAACCATGGGGCTGTCCAGGCTCCATGCAATCGGAGAGGGCGCTTCGGAGCCAAACAGTCAATAGCCCTAGTTAACTCCACATTCCAGCGGGCCACCAGGGAATCAGCTGAAAGGCCATCAACATGGGATAAAGCATCCCCTACCACTCTTTGGAAGCCATTTGGATCCATTAAGTGGTGGGGGCAGAACATCTGAATCAGTCCCACCTCTCCGCAGAGGGGAAGGGTTGCGGAGAAGTCCAGTTGCACCAGGAAGTGATCTGACCATGGCACTTCATTAGTTTCACTTTTACTTAGTGTCAGATCACCAACATCCATAGAGGTGAACACCAGGTCTAAGGCATGTCCGCGGCTATAAGTTGGGCCAGACTTATTCAGGGACAGCCCCATAGAGGCCATGCTTTCGACAAAGTCCTGAGTGGGCCCTTGTAAGGTCATGTCAGCATGGATGTTAAAATCCCCTAGGACAACCAAACTAGGTGTCTCCAGAAGAAATTCTGCCATGACCTGAAGCAGCTCGGGCAGGGAATCCTTGGTGCAGCGGGGAGGTCGGTACACCAAAAGGAATCCTGTACTGCCCCTATTGCCCAACTTCCAGTACATGCACTCAGAGAACTAGGTCTTCCCAATAGGATGCCTGGTGCAAATTAATGACTTCCTAAAAATCACTGCATACCCCCCCTCCCCACCCACAAGGCCTGCTACACAAGCCAGGTCAAGTCCTCCATCCATGATCAAGTCATGGATGGCAGTGGTCTTATGCTTCATTGACCAGGCATTGCACAGCACCACCTTCAGGTCAAGTGGGTATCCCTGCTGATTCCAGTATCAATCTGGACAAGACCAGACCCGGAGGCAGGGATAGTCCTCAAATAACGACTAAACCTGCCTCCTCGGTAATGACTACAAGCTCTCATGTAATAATTGCTGCTCACTTTATTATATTTTTTAATAAAATAATATTTATTAATAGTTTCAGAATTACAGAAAAAGAAGAAAAAATAAAAAACAACACTACAATACATAAAAAAGAAGAAAAAA
Source organism: Podarcis vaucheri (assembly GCF_965113315.1). Lineage (NCBI taxonomy): Eukaryota > Metazoa > Chordata > Lepidosauria > Squamata > Lacertidae > Podarcis > Podarcis vaucheri. The sequence continues at coordinate 56,032,415 of NC_138766.1, read as the reverse complement.
AGCAAAACATAAAAACCAATGCAACAATACAGCAAAAAGATAAAAAAGAGGGGGGGGAGACACAAATCCCATATTACATATCTTTAACTTCCATTTGCTTGTTTCATTGACCTCCTCACACCTCCCTTTTTGTATTCTAGTTTAATTAGTTATTTCAGCAAATTCTTTGCATCTTTCTCAATTTTTATTAAATAATTTATCTTAACAATTTAACCTATTAATTAACTCAACAAATCCTTTCCATCTTTTCCCTATATTCTGTTATTCAAATTACCTTAATTTATTTAACCTTATCTTACCGTAAAATACCTTAGAGCTTGAAACTTAATACTCAATTATACATAACTCCTGATATCATTTCTACTAGAGCCATATAGTTTCATTCCAACATTTTCCCTAATATTCATTAATTTTAGACTAATTCCCTAAATAAAAAATTTTCTTTATAAATTTTCTTCCAATCTTCATCCAACGTCTCTTCTTCCTAGTCTCGGGTCATGTCAGTCCTTACTGTCCATTCCATCTAGTCCATCAACCTGGTAATCTTATGTCCGAGGCCCTTATGTCTCTTCCATGTCCCTTCTGCAGATCTTCTTCTTCTTGTTTATACCTGCACTTTTCCTTGTCTTTTGTTGGTCTCTTTCTTAATTTCTTTCCTTTCTCATTGAGGAGTAGGTCTCTGGGAGGTTCCAATCCAAAATTATCTCCGTCTCCCTTCATCAAACCAGCCCGTTCCCCACAGTCCCACTCCCCACAGTCATCAATGTAATCCAAAAAATATTGAAGAGCATATTTCAAAGTCTCTCCAAAGTTAAGAACCTCCTCAGCTCCAGGCTCCCCTTGCCCACTCCAACTTCAATCTTCAAAAACAGTGGCTTATGCTCCTGCAGGGCCTCAGATCTCTCCATTTGTATTATTTGAGGTGCAACCGCAGCCTCCTCCATTATCTTCTGCGCTTGCCCAATCAATACAGGTTCCTGAGTTGGTCCCTGAATGGTTTCTGTATCAATATTCCCTATTTGCCCACAGTTATTAACTGCAACAGTCAAATCCATTTTCTCATTCATCAAGTCCATCTTCTCATGCATCTGTTCCAGCAGGGCACTTTTCTTGCATAAGGCAAGCATCCATTCTTCTTTCCAACTCATCTTTAGTCAAGGTCAGAAAAGCCTGTTCCCACGGTCTTAATCTCACATCTATTGAGCCCTCAAATGTACTGCAGCAACAATTTGACAAGCTCCCTCTAGAGGAGGCAATTTCTATTTGTATCCATTTTTTTTAGGCAAGTCCAACAATGGAAAATTACTTTCGTTTTTCGGATATTTTTCAGGTATTTTGTTTCTTTAAAATGCAAAAGGCAACATTGGAATCAGCTTGTTTCTCTTCTTTAGCTATCTGCCAAAATATTCCATTGACAGTCAATGAACCTCTCCAACAGTTTCTGTCTCTGACATAGGCGCCGACTCCATGGGGCTTGAGGGGGCTCGAGCCCCCTCAAAAAAATTTTTGGGGGGGCTCAGCCCCCCCAATAATCTCGGGCGGGCGCCCTTCCAGTAGAGCGCCGCCGCCGTCCCCCGCCTCCTCCGCACCTGCTCCTTCGCCAGCCAGCCAGCCGCGCGCCCTAATCGGAGAGCCCCGGCTGCCAAGGCACTGCCGGAAATCCCGCGAGAACAGGGGAATCCCGACTGGCCACACCTCCCAGCCAGCCAATCGGCTGGCTGGGGGGGCGTGGCTTGCCCTATTTAGGGCCGGAGCCACTCTATTTGCATATTCATGAGCTTATTTATTATTCATGAGCTTTCCCGGGCCCCCCCAATATTTTTTCTAAGTCCGCGTCCCTGGTCTCTGACACCCCGTTCCCAGGTTAGAGATGGTGGAAACTTATCCTTCTTCACTCCCTCTCCTGCTGGGGTTGAACAAAGTCCCCCCCCCCTTTTCTCCTGCTTCCAAGAGGGTTTCAGTAATTCTAAATGAAGGAAATTTAGACTTTTTTGACAGCTTCCCAGGCTTTAGCTTACAAAGTTTTTGCTTTAGTCTATATACAAAAAGCGGAAGGCAGACTTCCTGTTTTGAACCTTCCCACTCCGTTACCAAATTAAGAAATTTCTTGATCCAATTTTCCGTTTCTACTCACGGGTACTTGTTTTAAATCCAATTGTCCACAGGAAAAAGTCAGCGCTCTCTGGCAATAGCTGTGCGGCTTCACTCTGTGAAAGTAGCAGTCAGTTTGCAGCATCGCGCTTCTCACCCCACTTCGCTCCGGAGCCCCTAAATGTGCGAGTAGGGGGGTGGTCCTGGTGCTCTGCCGAACCCCATGTTCCCAGGCTTCCTCCGCCTGGGATTTCTAATGGGTCCCCACCTTCACCGCAGCGGGAAGACCCAGTTTCCACAGAGCCCATTCCTCCGAACGGAGGAACTCCGCCATTCACCGATGGCGCTGACCCAGAAGTCCCTGTATCCACACTATTTCCTAAATAGGTTTCACATAAATACATTCTTCTATTTGGGGCTTACTTTTTCAGGGCTGCAGATGCTTTATTATGTGATTGGGTTGAAATCTTACAAGAAAGCTGAAATTGTGGAAATGATGAAGAAAGGCCATTTAATGGGCATTTCACCTGGTGGAGCTAGAGAAGCAATGTATAGTCAGAATACTCATCGCGAAGTATTGGAAGACACAAGATTTACCCACCAGGGAAGAATGGCAGATGCAACTGGTGGAAATGACTGGCAGAATCCGAGACCAGGGAGAAGAGTCGGTGGAAGAAGACTAGAAAAAGTTTAAAGACTATTTACAGAAACACTGCAAAATTAATGAATGTTAGAAGAATGTTGGAATGAAATTATATGGCTTTAGTAGAAATGTTACAAGGAATTAAGTATAAATAGATTAATAGAATATTAAAGGAAAAATAAGGTTAGAATGTGTTAAGATAATTATAGGATAGAAAACAGAGGAAGATGGAAAGGAATTGCTGAAACAACTAACAGAAGTGGAATACAAAAAGGGAGGTGTGAGGAGGTCATGGAAATAAGTGAATGAAAGATAAGATACTGAAATTGTTTGATGTGTGTTTTAAACTGTTTTTGTTTGGCTAAGTTAGTTTAATGTGTCAGTGTTATGTAGTGTTTTCTATTGTATTGTATTGTTCTTTTTTTGTAGTGTTGTGTTTAAATTGTTGGAAAAGTAATAAATATTATTTTCCAAAAAAAGAGAAGCAATGTATAGTTATGATTACTGCATAATGTGGGGTAAACGCACAGGTTTTGCTCAGGCAGCTTTGGAGGCGAAAGTGGTGAGTGATCTTTGTGCAATCTGCATTGCCTTCACGATTATCCTAGATAAGATGTAATATGTTGACATCCTTGATCCAGCATCCGAAAAAGCTGAGGATGGCAAATATCCTGTTTGGGGTCAAATGATATCTGGAGTGCCACAGCTCTCCCCAACACTGCTTTAAAACAAACCTACTGAAATTGGTGACATTTAAAAAGAAAACAAGCATTTTCCTTTTATCTTTCTTTTTATATATAATTATATTTTTAAAAAATTGTTTTACTATTTAAAATACAACATTTTACATCCTTAAGATATCAATGACTTCCTTTCTTCTCCTTTGATAGTTCATTTTACATATCATAAATCCTTGCATATTTTACAAAAACTATACTATTCAGTATTCCATTATTGAATCCATCAAAACATATTACACTGCAGAGTTTATCTTAATGCTGCCAGTCATCATCTATTTCAAGATACTTCTCATAATATGTCTGGAGCACTCAGTCTTTGATATTTCTAGAAGAAGAAAAAAACACCAAACAATCTCCTGGAAATGTTTTCTTCTTAGCATACGGGAATTTAACCCTTCATAGAATAGAATCATAGAGTTGGAAGAGACCACAAGGGCCATCGAGTCCAACCCCCTGCCAACCCTGAAAGCATGATCAACAGCTTGATGTACCTCCTGCTTTTGAGTCTCAAGAAGATTTGCAATTGCCTCAATTATTTTATCCCTTATTGCTTCACCAGATTGCTGAGCAATAGATCTAAATCATAAAAGCATCTCTTTTTGCCTCAATTCAATTAAAGCCAAATTGTCTGCCAATAGTTCCTGAGATGCTATAGTTGCCACCAGTTGAATCCAGGGGGGAGGAGTATAAAAGTTTGAATGCTTTTTTTTTAAAAAAAGAAAGTTTTCAAAGTTCGTGTCCCTGTCCCCCTCCTTTTATTTCCGATGGCAGAGTTTCTTTGTTTCCTTCAGTGCTTCAGCCATCTGGTTCCAATGCAGGATAGTCACCAATTCCAGAGAAGACTCTCCTTTTTTTTTTCCTGGAAATTCACCAAATTAATCCAAATGCTAAAGACACTTGAATAATAAATCCCCTTTTCCTTGGTTTTATTTTCTGGGAAATCTGCTGCTCACTGAGTAGGAAATTTGAGGCAGCTTGCTTCTGGAACACATTGGAGCCCAGAGATGACAGCTTGACAGCCGGGTTAGGCCAGCACCAAATGGAACCTCAGACCCGTTGGGAACTCGCTTTTGACCTCCACAGGAACCCTCAGAGTCCTGGTCATCCCCAAGACCTTTTTGGGGTGCTCATTGTCTACGAGCTGCCCCCAAACTCCAAAAAGCAGCAGTCAGTTGGCTGAACCTGGCTTCCTTTCCCCCTCAGGGCAAACCAGGAAATTCTTTTCCCCCCTTCAGTTCCTGAAAATCTGGAGGACAGCTTCTGAAGTTTCTTCATCTGAGAGATTTGAATAGATGTGTCAGGAATTTTAAAGCCTATTACATTATCATTTATGAGTTGCTTCTCATTATAATACCAGATGTACAGCATTCTTCGTAGTCCATAACAAAAATAAAGGCAGGATGGGTGGGGCAAAATAATTATCTGATCCTCACCTTTCTTTTCATGTTCGTTTCATCTTTTATTTTTTTAGCCCACCATCCCTATTTTTACACAAAACATTTGTGAAGCATACAGGACCATTGGAAAGACAAGTAAGTTAAATACCTTGGTTAATCAAGAGATCTCAGGCAATATACATTTTAATACTATAGAATGATCTTTTAAAAAGAATATCTATTTACTGCTCACTAATAGATTTTATAGGGACATGGGTGGCGCTGTGGGTTAAACCATAGAGCCTAGGACTTGCCAATCAGAAGGTCGGCAGTTTGATTCCCCGTCACGGGGTGATCTCCTGTTGCCCGGTCCCTGCTCCTGCCAACTTAGCAATTTGAAAGCACGTCAAAGTACAAGTAGATAAATAGGTACCGCTCCAGCGGGAAGGTAAACTGCGTTTCTGTGCGTTGCTCTAGTTCGCCAGAAGCGGCTTAGTCATGCTGGCCACATGACCTGGAAGCTGTCTGTGAACAAACGCCGGCTCCCTCGGCCAATAAAGCGAGATGAGCGCCGCAATCCCAGAGTCGGTCACGACTGGACCTAATGGTCAGGGGTCCCTTTACCTTTATTTAATAGATTTTATTCCATGTACACTTATCTGCAAAAGCTGTGCTACCTGCCTCAGTACTGAGTCAACATGCCCTTACTTAGTTTTCTAGTAGATTTGACAGAAAGCTATAATCGATAAATGTGGGAGCAACCCTAACATGGAGGGGAACTGAACAGGAAACATACCATATTCTGCAGTCTATTTATGACTGATTGCAAAGAGCTGAGAAGAGCTGACTGAATATCTTGTACAGTGGCACCTCAGGTCAAGTACTTAATTAGTTCCGGAAGTCTGTACGTAACCTGAAGTGTTCTTAACCTGAAGCAGACTTTCCCATTGAAAGTAAAGGAAAGTGGATTGATCAGTTCCAGATGATGAATTTTAGAATTTTAGATGAAAAAAATTTATTTCCAAACTCACTGTTTGGAGGGGGCTCAGGGTCCTCTTCCACAATCACAATCGGCTTGGCTTCCGGCATTTGTGGAGGCCTCAGAGAGCTCCTGCGGCTGGAGCCCAGTCGCAGAGTCTCTGCAGCCACCATGGATGTCAGGGCTTGGCTTCCGGCATTTGTGGAGTCCTGCAGGAACCACGGATGTCAGGGCTTGGCTCCTGGCATTCGCGGAGCCGCTCTAGGCACCGCAGATGTCAAGGTTTGGCTTCCGGCATCCACGGAGCTGCTCTAGGTACCGCGGATGTCGGGGCTTGATTCCCCCCATTCACGGAGCCGCTCTAGGCACCACAGATGTCGGGGCTTGGTTCCCTGCATTCGTGGAGGCCTCTGAGAGCTCCGTAGGCCCCGCCAATGTCTGGGTTAGCATCCAAGAGGCAAGTCCTCCGAGAGCTTTGACAACTTACCGGTACCTCCGGGTTACAATCGTTCATAACCCAAAAAAACGTAAGTTGAAGCGCTCGTAACCCGAGGTACCACTGTATCTCCTTTCCCAAGCACTCATATTATTTAACTCCTCCTCTCTTCCTATTTATTGCAATTGCTAAACACCGAGAATGTCAACTAATTTCAGATTTGATATGGTGTCGCTTTCCTTCAGAATCTTCTTCCATTTCATACACAGGGCTGACAAAATGGCTGTATGAGAAAACTCGATGTATGTTTCTTCCCATTTACAGAGGGTTTCCAGTGAAATTGAGGACATTTATTGGAGAACCCATCCCATATGATCCAAATATAACAGCTGTAGAGCTGGCTGAAAGAGTAAGTTAACTCTAAACTTGGAAGTTTAAAAGCAGAATATTTCTTTTCCTCTTGGTTTCTCTCTCTTTCAGCTCTATATCTCATTGTACATATTGATTTCCTCATTCTATATGACCTGATATAGGGTTCATTATATATACTTTTGTGCATTATGCCCATCACTCAATTTTCCCTCTCCTTAACTTGTTGAGACTAATTTAATGGGGGAAAACTATGCAGTACAAGGAGAGATCTGCTCATGCAATGGGACTTCTTCTTCCCACTATATTAGGGCTGAGCATACAAAATACATTCTGGAGGTTTATATCAATAATCAAATAATAGATCTTATTTCAATTGCTCCTGATGAAAATTTTGGTCAACTGCATAAAAAGTTGTTGAGCTGAACTTCTTTGGGGCCATTGGTAAGAAGGTTGAGATTTTTTGGAGGGGAGGTTGCCCTCTCCCCACCCCAGCTACCCACATGTGCAAAACAGAACCAGAGCCACTCACGTAGGAACCCGAAACAGCTCACACACAAATTTACCCACCCCCAAAGTCGAATATTTCCTTAAAATTGAAAAAAGAAACCCCCCAGATGGCCCCAGAAGGACATGTCAGGGATTTCCCAAACATATGGCAACCCTGCACTATGTGCCCCAGAATCTGCCTGAGAAGGTACCTCCAAGCCACTGTAGTGCTAATTTTTGAGGATATGGAGAGGGTTGAAGAGGAAGACAATTCATTGTACACGTTGATATGTGTTGCATGTACACACTGATGTTAAACTACCAAAGGGAGGGGGGCTAAGGGGAGGTGCATGTGGGGTCCTGGTGGCTAATGGGAACGGGGTGGGAACGTTGTTTAGTATGCCTGGTCCTTCTCCAAGCACTTTCTGCTTGTTTTCTTGCTGCATCAAGTTTCAGGTTTTGATTGCCTGTTTAAAGGGGCAGATAAGAAATTTCTTTCTGGACTTCCGGTTCGGCGCCAGCGCTAATGGCTGCTCCCTCTCCGAGCTCCGGAGAGAGGACGGCTCTGCGAGTTCGGGTCTGACCCGCTACGGCAAGCGGGGGACCCCTAAAATCACAGGAACGGAGCCTGTGAACAAGGAGATTCGGTGGGCACCTGAAGCGCCCCCCTTTACCGCAGAAAGAGCCTTTTTAAAGGCTCCGGAACGACAACGGGGAGCGCGGTGCTGAGAATCGCTACCCAGCCCGCAGGGTGAAGCCGCGTCGCCATTAGTGGAGAGCGCCGATTCCCTTCCTGAATAATCTGGACGAAAAAGACCCATGAGTAAGATTGAACCTCTATTCGTGCCAAAACTACTTGAAATTAGGCTGAAAACGGGAAAGGCGAAAATTAAGGAAGTCTGCCTTCCCCCGACTGCATGACAATTAAAGCAACGAAAGTTACTGAGCTGCATCCGTATGGGATATTGTCTTTAACTGCTTGAATCCGACATTTGGACTTTGACTATCCCCTCTAGCTTGCAGGGCAGAGGGGAGGAATAAGTGATTTTATAAGCTGCATGACCAACTTAAAGGAAAGGGAACTCTCTGCAGCCTTCAACCTGGCACAAACTGCTATTAGAACAAAGGAACACTGAACTGACTTTAGACTCTTGTGAAAGTAACAAAGTGGAAGTCTCATTGCTTATTTGATACAAAGTTTTGGGACTCTGTGGACACAATATATCAGGGAAGGCTGGGACTTTATCTATTGGGAAAGTGTTGCAATATACATATAGAAGCCTCCCGATAAATTTGCTTTTTAAATACTCTTTGCCTTTGTTTGCGGACATCTTGATTTGCTCCCTCTAGAGGGTAAATTAAAAGTTGCTACGCTTTGGGACAGTGGAATTTTCCTTTAGGAGAAGGCTCTCGTGGGAAACGACCTTGGGATATGAGTGGCCCAGAAGACGAGATAAGCACGAGAGCCAAGACAAGGCAATATCAACAACAGCTACAGCAACACAAGAAAAGAGGCTCGATCTCAGGCATAACTCCTACAGTGACAACAGGACAAGAAAAAGGTACAGCAGTCTCCATGGATGCAGTGTCGCAAGCCCTTCTTAAGATAAACCAGTCTCTGGAGAATCTAACAAAGCAGACGGCAGAAAATACCAAGAAATTGACAGAGAATTCACAGAAATTGACAGATTTAACAACAAGACTTGACCTGAATACAGAATCTATAAACAGGCTTACGCAAGAAAATTCTGCCACACGCCAAATTGCGGAGGAAGCCAGAACTATTGCTGGAGAGACCCAGGAAAAATTAGAACCGATTGCCAGGAAGGTCTATGACCACGACGCAACTCTGGCATTGTGGGAACTACAAAGAAAAGAAAGGAATTTGAAATTACGATCAATTCCAGAGGACGAAGGAGACAATCTTACGGACTTTTTAACGAAAGAGTTTGCTGATTCCTGGGAAGATCTAGAGGAAGACGAATTTAAAATCACAACAGCATTTAGACTGGGCAGAAGACAGAACAGAAAGGCGCCGAGAGACTGTCTGATTACCTTGAGATCGAAGGAGGAAAGAGACAAAATTCTAAGACTGCACTTTGAAAAGGCCTTACAAATTGGGAACTCACCAATACAGATCTTTAAAGACATTCCTAAACATATTTTGGACTTGAGAGCTTCTTATAAGGATTTGGTCTACCTGTTGAAGAAGAACACCATTCTCTTCAGGTGGGAATTTCCACAGGGACTGTCTTTTGACTATAGGGGGAAGAAGGTGAAAATAAAGACGATACAGGATAAAGACAGGTTCCTGCAAAGAAATCAAGAAGATTTACAGAAAGGAACTGTAGACCCAATTGCTGAGCAAAAGAGTGTAATAGACATCCTGAACCTTTCGTTTGGACAGAACCTTCCACCACCAACAGAGGAGGAACAACAACTGGGAGCTGTTGGAGGAATACCAGAAAAATAACAAGATGGCCCTGCAATTCCTTAGCTGGAATTGTAATGGGATGAACAGTCCTTTGAAGAGACGACAAATATTCCATATTTTGTACAGAGAACAACTGGACTTGATTTGCTTACAGGAAACTCATATAACTAGAGCACACAGGAGACTGCTTATGAATAAAAAATTGGGACAAGAATTTATTTCGTCGGACAAAGTGAAAAAAAGAGGAGTTGTGATTTATGTAAAAGAGAAGTGGGCTCCAAAAATGATGTTCAAAGATGAACAAGGAAGATATTTAGCGGTGGAGATTCAGGTACAAGGAGAAAAAATTTTGATAATTGGGATCTATGCGCCAAATGAAGGTAAAGCAGAATTCTTCAAAAAACTCCATGAAACTTTGACGGATTATTTGGAATACAATATGATAATCATGGGAGATATGAATGGTGTAGTTTCTACAAACATGGACAAGACACAAAGACTGACACTTACTAAAGAAGGGAGACTCCCGAAGACTTTCTTCGAAATGACTGAAAATATGGACTTAATAGACATTTGGAGAACAAGGAACCCTCTTGAAAGAGAGGGAACCTTTTTCTCCCATGCAAAGATGACCTGGACCAGAATCGACCAAATATGGGTTACTAGTGGAATGGCTCCGAAGATTAAGAAGGTAGAAATCTGCCCAAAAACCTGTTCCGACCATAACGCCGTGAAGATGGAAATGAAATTTACAACAACTGGTCAGTTTAGATGGAGAATGAATGACACCCTATTTCGAGATAGAGAGATCCACATGAAGGCCCAAAAAACTCTAAAGGACTATTTTGAAATCAATCTAAAGGGCGATGTGGAAAAAAGAGTGATCTGGGACGCAAGTAAAGCTGTGATGCGAGGATTTTTGATTCAACAAAATTCAATAAAGAAGAGAAAACAGAATGAGAAAAAGGAAAAATTTTTGGAAAAGATAAAAGAAGGAGAGAAAAAATTAAGATCAAAACCAAAGTCCCAGGAGATTTTGAGGGAGATTAAGTTGTATCAAACACAATATATGGAATTGATGAACCAAGAGATAGAATGGAAAATAAAGCAAATGAAACAAAAGACATTTGAGTCGGCAGACAAATGTGGTAAACTTCTGGCATGGCAACTTAAGAAAAGACAGAAATTAAATACAGTCACAAGTCTAGAAGTGGATGGAAAAAATATATCTAAACCCAACGAGATAAGAAATTGTTTTGTGAGTTATTTTAAAAAACTTTATTCCCAAGGATTACAAAATGAAGAGGACATAGATAAATTCCTTAATAAATATGGATTACAAAAAATCTCTCATCATAGCAAGGTGGAGCTAAACCAGAGAATAACAGAACAAGAGATAGAGGGTGCCATTCAGGACATGCAATTGGGCAAATCTCCAGGGCCAGACGGACTGACTTCCAGATATTACAAATCTTTAAAGGAATGGCTGATACAACCGTTAAAGGAAGTTTGTAACGAGATTTTAGAGGGAAAAAAGGCACCCGAATCGTGGAAAGAAGCATATATCTCACTCATACCAAAGACAGAGACTGAAAAGACTCAACTGAAGAACTACCGCCCAATTTCGTTACTGAATGTGGATTACAAAATTTTTGCAGACATTTTAGCAAAAAGATTTAAAAGAGTACTGATGGAGAAGATTCACAGAGACCAAGCAGGCTTTCTCCCAAAAAGACACCTCTCAGACAATGTTAGGAACATAATAGACATTTTGGAAAAGTTAGAGGTGAACATAAATACTAAAGCAGTTTTGATATTTGTGGATGCGGAGAAAGCCTTTGACAATATTTCGTGGAGTTTTATGAAAAAGAATCTTCATGGGATGGGGGTAGGACAAGGATTTGAGAATGGTATGGGTGCAATATATTCCGAACAAAAAGCTAAGTTGATTGTAAACAATGTAATAACTGAGGAACTTAAGATAGAAAAAGGAACACGACAGGGGTGCCCAATTTCCCCATTGCTTTTTATTTCGGTCCTGGAGGTGTTGCTGAACATGATTAGAGATGACCAGCAAGTTAAAGGTGTAAAGGTCGGAACCAAACACTATAAGTTAAGAGCGTTCGCAGATGACCTTGTATTGACCTTGCAGGAGCCAAACACTAGTACAAAAAGAGTGTTGGAAATAATCCAACAATTTGGGCAGGTAGCTGGATTTAAATTGAATAAACAAAAAACTAAAGTCTTAGGGAAAAACCTAACAGATATGGAAAAGAATAAGTTTCAAGAAGAGACAGGTCTGACGGTGGTTAAGAAGGTGAAATATCTAGGGGTTAATTTAACATCTAAAAACTTGAATCTGTATAAGGACAATTATGAAAAATGCTGGTCAGAAATTAAAAAAGATCTAGAAATATGGTCAAATTTGAGATTGTCAATGTTAGGCCGAATTGCAGTGACTAAGATGAATGTACTGCCTAGAATGTTATTTTTATTTCAAACTTTGCAGATTATTGACAAGATGGACTGTTTCAAGAGGTGGCAGAAAGACATTGCGAAATTTGTCTGGCAGGGCAAAAAGCCCAGAATAAAATATAAAATATTAACAGATGCAAAAGAAAGAGGGGGATTTGCCCTGCCGGACTTAAAATTGTATTATGAAGCAGCAGCATTCTGCTGGCTGAAAGAGTGGATGCTCCTCGAGAATACAGATATCTTGGACTTGGAAGGTTTCAATAATGCATTTGGCTGGCATGCATATCTATGGTATGACAAAATCAAAGTGCATAGTGCCTTTAAAAATCATATTGTAAGGAAAGCGTTGTTTAATGTTTGGATGAGATATAAAGATCTGTTGGAAAACAAAACCCCTAGATGGTTGTCACCCTTAGAGGCTAAGGCCCACAAGAAAGTTAATATGGAGGTCGGATGGCCAAAGTATTGTGAGATCTTAGAACAGGATGGAGAGAAACTGAAATTAAAGAGCCATGAAAAACTAAAACCCAAAGTACAAGATTGGCTCCACTATTATCAAATAATGGAGGTTTTCAAACAAGACAGGAAAATTGGCTTCCAGGTGGAAAAATCAAAACTTGAGACAGAATTGTTAGAACCCAATACTAAGAATTTGTCAAGAATGTATAACTTGCTGTTGAAATGGAATACACAAGATGAAACAGTTAAATCAGTTATGATTAAGTGGGCACAGGACATTGGTCATAATATTATGTCTGCTGACTGGGAAAGGTTGTGGAACACTGGTATTAAATTTACGGCATGTAGTGCTTTAAAGGAAAATGTGATGAAAATGGCCTATAGGTGGTACATGACCCCAGTTAAGCTAGCAAAAATTTACCATTTGCCTGATAACAAATGTTGGAAATGTAAGGAAACTGAAGGTACTTTTTATCATCTTTGGTGGACATGCCCGAAGATTAAGGTTTTCTGGGAGATGATATATAATGAAATGAAAAAGGTATTTAAATATACCTTCCTTAAGAAACCAGAGGCCTTTCTCTTGGGCATTGTCGGCCAATTGGTGCCAAAAAAGGATAGAACTTTTTTCATGTATGCAACAACAGCAGCAAGAATACTGATTGCAAAGTATTGGAAGACACAAGATTTACCCACCTTGGAAGAATGGCAGATGAAAGTGATTGACTATATGACATTGGCGGAAATGACAAGCAGAATTCGTGACCAGGGAAAGGAGACTGCGGAAGAAGATTGGAAGAAATTTAAGATTTATCTTAAGAACTATTATAAACTTGATGAAGCTTAGAATGTCGAGATTTTACAGAGAGAAAGGGTTGCAGTAATATAAGATCAGATTAAGAAAGGACTATGATGAATTAGGATGGGAAAAAACATTTATAAGTTGCTATAAAATTTGGACATGAGGATGCAGAAAGGGGAGGTATGGGGAAGTCCGAGGAAAGAAGTCTATCAGATCAAATCAAAACTTTATTAGCAAAGCCAACAGGCCACAGCTGTACAAAAATTAAAAATGAGAATAGGGATAAAAGGAAGAAAAGAACAGACAAAAGGAGGTCCGTCGGGTGAACAGGTCTGTCACTCAGATGGTGGCCCTCAATTTCACAGCTCTCTCGATGTACCTCGCGACCTTCTCTGTTATCTGACTGTTCGAATCAGATAATAGAAAATGCAGTGTAATGTCTGTTGAACGGCCGGGGTTGGAGAGAATGAGTGGAGTAATAATCTCGTTCCTTAGGTCTTTGTAAAGAGGGCAAGAAAAAAGGACGTGGGACACTGTTTCCGTGTTACCATCTCCACATGGGCAGAGTCGTTTTTCAAATGGGGTCTTTTGGTAACGACCTTCGAGTACAGCAGAGGGAAGAACATCCCATCTAGCCAATGTAAAGGCACGTCTGTATTTTGGGATGGTTAGTTTAGACAAATATGAGGCTGGAGAGTCAAAATGAGAAGGGGGAAAGTAGGTATACCATGGGCACAGTTTCTTTAAGATAGTCAGGTTGTTTTGTCGTTCGATGTCTTTCAGGCGCTGGCCTATTAGACTCTTTGCTTTGATGAGGCCCATTGATAGTAGGGACTGTGAGTGCAGACCGCATGTAAGGAGTTTTTTATGCACAGTTTTAAACCACTTGCTTTCGTGAGGATCTTGCATTACTAACGGCAGTAGACCAGGAGGATTCAGATTAAGACGAAGCCAATAATTAAATGTTCTCTGCCAGGTCCGAGTTTCCACAGATGGAAGGCAGGCCTCGAGTCGCAATGCTGCGTTTGGAACACAGGGGGGGACACCGAGTATTTGCCTTAGAAATTTGGACTGGACAGTTTCAAGACTGGAGCAATGGGTCCCCGTCCAGATTTGCGCCCCGTACAATAACTGCGCCAGAGGTTTTGCTTGATAAACTTCAAGGGCTGCTGGGATGTATCTGCCCCCCTTCGTATAGAAGAAGCGGGACAGCATCTTGATGCTTTGAGCAGCTTTTTCTTTGGCACATTTTTGGTGGACATCCCAGGACCCGGTCGACTGGAAAACGATACCCAGATATTTGAAGGCTTTGACTTGTTCAATTGTCTGGTTATCCATCCTCCAGCTGTACTGTCTGTGTTTCCTTGCAAAAACCATGATTTTGGTTTTCTGATAGTTTATTGCAAGTTGCTCTCTTCTACAGTATGCTGAGAATTCATCTATGAGCCTATTTAAACCTATTCTTGTTCGGGATAGGAGTATCGCATCGTCAGCGTACAAAAGCACTGATATTGCTTTGTCAGCCAGTTTGGGGGCGTGGAAGTCCGGAGATGACAAACAGTTAACCATATCGTTGATGTAGATGTTGAATAGAACTGGAGCCAGGATACAGCCTTGCTTGACCCCCTTACTGACAGGAACTGGTCCTATAAGATGGCCATTTAACGAAGTTCTTACATGCAGCACCGTGTCTTTGTATAAACAGCTGATCAGAAATAATAGTCTTTTGTCTATGCTAGAGGTGCTCAATTTGTCCCAGAGTCTTACACGTGGAATTGAATCGAAAGCAGCCTTTAGATCAATAAAGGCTGCATATAACACCCCACGGGATTTTTTGGCATATTTGTCAATTAAATAGGCTAGGGTGAAGCAATGGTCTATGGTGGATCTGCCTTGCCTGAAACCCGCTTGCTCTTCCGCTAGAATAGCTTCAGTTTCCAGCCAGCTAGTTAGCTTGGTATAAAGATGTTTGGCATATAGTTTGCTGAGTATAGGCAGAAGGCTGATTGGTCTATAACTCGCCGGATCTGTCATGGGACCTTTTTTGTAGATTGGGATAATTATTGCCTCAGTCCAACCATCTGGGAGTAAACCCGTTGAGTCGATCCAAGAAAATAAAGACGCCAGCAGGGGGGCCCACCAGCCAATGTTGGACTTCAGAAGTTCGGCAGGGATGTAATCATTCCCTGGGGCCTTGTTGTTCTTTAATTGTACGATTAAGTTCTCAACTTCCTTCGGAGTTACTGCTGGCCAATGAGGTAGGTCCTCCAGTTGAATGCATAGTTTGTAGTGTTGGGCTTCCTGGTCATAGAACAAAGATTGAAAATGGCGCAACCACTCCATTGGTTCCACTGTACAGATGGAATTAGTGCGCTCCTGGTCCAGTAGACCAGATATGGTTCGCCAAAAGCAAGTAGTATCTTTCTCGTGCGATGCCTTAACCAACCTGTGCCATGCGGCTCTTTCAGCTTCCAGTTTCTTTCTCCTTAATAATTGTTTATACGACCATCTCAGATAAATATAAGCATTAAGTAGGAGAGCAGTCCCTGATTTCCTGTATCTCCGGTAGGCTGTTCTCATTTGTCTCCTTGTTTGCCTGCACTCCAGGTCAAACCAGCTAGCTCCGTCCTTTGCCCTCTTTGTAGCGGAGCTATGTATCACTGTTGTTAAATGGGGTTTCAATCTTTCCAAGAGTAATTTAAAGCGTTCCATAATCGCAGCTGCTGAATTTCCTGATACAATAGCGGAGCGAATAAGCTTTAACTCCACTGACTGAAGAAGGAGGGTTAGGTTTTCATTCAATATTGGGGACCATTTGAGTCTTTTGGGGGCTGGTATATCCAAATTTACAGAAGGTATATATTGTGGCTCGGCAATAGAATAGTCAAAAGGCCCGCCTGCAAGCTCTAAAATTAGAGGTAGGTGATCACTCAGAGTATTATGGCCCACTTGAAACTTCCTTATAAAGCTGTGAGCAAATCTTGAGATTAAGATATAGTCTATAACACTTCCCCCAGCCTTGGAGAAATGGGTATATTCCCCGGGGCGGTCCCCCTCTATATTGCCGTTTAATATCAGCAGTTCCCTCCGTCTAGCAGCCTGCACTAAGCAGAGACCTGGGAAATTACTTCTACTATCTTTGGACAGACGTGTCGCGCCAATATCCGTCTGTTCTTCAGTGTCCAAAAATTGGTTGAAATGAGTGTGTAGACTGTTGTCATCTGTTCCTATACGAGCGTTGAAATCTCCACACACAATGGTCAGGGCAGACGGGTAAATAGATTCGAGTGGCTCTAAAAACGCCTCTAGCTCAGCCCATGTAGCCTTAACAACGGGTTTTTTTTGGCCTGGGGGGATATAGACATTGACCAGCAAGAGAATAGTTCTCTTGAAGCTAAGTAGGGCGGCTGTTGCTAAAGAGTTGCAGCTGGGTAGGGCTGTTAGGGAGTGCGCTAGCTCCGTGGAAATGAAGCAAGCTAGGAAATGAAGCAAGCTAGATTAAGGTTTTCTGGGAGATGATATATAATGAAATGAAAAAGGTATTTAAATATACCTTCCTTAAGAAACCAGAGGCCTTTCTCTTGGGCATTGTCGGCCAATTGGTGCCAAAAAAGGATAGAACTTTTTTCATGTATGCAACAACAGCAGCAAGAATACTGATTGCAAAGTATTGGAAGACACAAGATTTACCCACCTTGGAAGAATGGCAGATGAAAGTGATTGACTATATGACATTGGCGGAAATGACAAGCAGAATTCGTGACCAGGGAAAGGAGACTGCGGAAGAAGATTGGAAGAAATTTAAGATTTATCTTAAGAACTATTATAAACTTGATGAAGCTTAGAATGTCGAGATTTTACAGAGAGAAAGGGTTGCAGTAATATAAGATCAGATTAAGAAAGGACTATGATGAATTAGGATGGGAAAAAACATTTATAAGTTGCTATAAAATTTGGACATGAGGATGCAGAAAGGGGAGGTATGGGGAAGTCCGAGGAAAGAAGTCTATGAAAGGACATTTTCAAATTATATTTGTTTGTTTGTCTGTTTTTCTTTTATGTTTGTTTGTTATAAAAACTTTTGTAAAACCAATAAAAATTTTATAAAAAAAAAAAGAAATTTCTTTCTGCAAGGGGTTATGCCTTGGTTGTCCTGAGGTTCGCTCCTTTTATCCTACATTGTAACAACCATGCAAGGTAACTACTGCGTACAAAGCAGCCCAAGGCACATATAGAATCATAGAATTGGAAGAGACCACAAGGGCCATCGAGTGTTTGATTGTTTCTCTGCCATTCTCATACAGTGCCCTTGGTAAACATAAAGAGAGTGGGCTGGATTCACTGAGAGATGAGCAGTTTCCTAGTGGGGGTTCCTCACCCTGGCTGCTCTGGCCCAAACCTCCATGTTGAAGAAGCCACTTTTGAGGGTTGAGAGACAAGGACTCTCATGCAACACATCTCTGTGTACAAAGTCAGTTGTGTATCCCAGAAAGAAGTCACATATTGTGCTTCTATAGCTGGAATAAATGGGTTGCCTCTGGTTCTGATCCCTTTAGCTTTTTCCTCACAGATATTAATAACTGTGAATACCTATTTTGCAATCTATTCCTCTAACACAATGTATTCCTCTGGTTTTCTTTCAACAGGCGAAGATTGCACTTGAAAATCTTCGGGATAAACACCAAAAAAGGCCAGGAAATATATTAAGAGCTCTTTCAGAATGATTTGATAAGCATTACAAAGCTAACTAGTCCATATAAAACAGTTGCAGTGTTTCTGACGAGGTGTCTGTAATAGGAAGCATTAATACTTACGTTATTAAAATTAAATTGATATACACAGAATTGTGCTGGATTGTATATGAATTATTTGGAAGGGTTCCTAGCTCAGTAGCTCAGCACCTGCTGTGTGTGCAGAAGGTCCTACGTTTTTGAAGACGTACAAGTGCTTTCCTGACCTATCCTGCAATACACCCAGAATTCCCCTTTTTGGGGAACTTGCAGTAGTAGAGGCAGAATCGAACAGTATAATGGGAAGGCGAGTGTTGAACTAAACATGAAATAATGTTACATGTGAAAGAGTAATGTCTATAAATTACCTGTATTAAACCAGTGGCACTTCTTTTATGATTATAAAAGGGTGCTCCAAGATTTGAGCCCTATAATGCAAATCATTTTAAACTTATAGCAAGAAAAGTAGAGAAAACAAAAAGATAGCTGGAATTCGTGACTGATCTAACGAAAACAGCCAACTCAACTATGAATCTGGGTCTGGTGCCCGCCCCACATTAGCACCGCCCCCCGCCCCCATTGAACACCCTCTTATCAGATGTCAAATAGATAAATAACTACACAACTTTCTGAAGACTTCTGAAGGCAACCCTGCATCAGGAAGTTTTTAATTGATGATGTGTTGCTGTGTTTTTTATGTTCTAAGCTGCCCAGAGTGACTGGAGCAACCAGGCTTTTACACACACACACACACACACACACACACACACACACACAATCTCCTTTATCTTTTAGCTCCTGAAAGACTCAAGTTCCCATCTTAGCTGATTTCTTTCTTCCATAGCCTCAGTTATGAATACCAGAGTAGGCTGATCAGGATTCAAGAATTTGTTGGGCATTTGTTTCTGAAGATAATGTATGGCTCTGTGAACAAAGACCAAGTTTTAGATCTGAAAATCACTGGGTGTGTAACAATAGAGCTGGGAGGTACATATTCTTGATGATGCCTCACAGTATTATGGTCATTGGCATGGTGCCATGGACATAGATTGTGCCACGGAAATACCATATTTTTCGCTCCATAACAAGCACTTTTTTCTTCCTAAAAAGTAAGGGGAAATGTCTCGCGTTTTGACTTCCGGAGGCGGCGCGAAGCAAGCAATGGCGGTCCTCTTTGCGCTGCGAAGAGGGGCTCCGCAGAAAAGGGTCGTTCGCTGCGGCAAAGCGACGACCCACTAAGAAAAACCACGAGCAGAGTGAGCTCGTGGCCGTGGGATCCGGCGGGCACCTAGAGCGACCCCCAAAACGAAGAAGGGACCCCGTAAGGGGCTCCGGAAGCGCGGAGGGGAAGCGGTGCTGTGGATTCATCGCTCTTTCTGCGGGAGTGAAGCCGCGCGGCTGTTGCGGATGAGCGCCGACCTTTCTTCCTTTTACATTGGATTACAAACCAACTACTCGTGAGTAAGATTTACTCAAAATTGGATTACAAATTTATGAATTTGGCTGAAAGCGGGAGGCGAGAAAAAGGAAGTCCGTCTCCCGAGGATGCTAGTGATCAAAAGCAAAGATTTGACAAGCTGGAAGCAGTGCGGAGAGATTTTAAAGTGAGACATCATACGTTCGGAAAAGTCGGAAACTGAAGCAGGCAAGTTACTTTTATTTCCTTGCTATTTTCTGTACCTTATTTGGGGACTTTCTCCTCTGCTGGACTTTTCTAAATTCTAAAGACTTTAAAACCCCCAGTCCCGGACTTGCAGTGGGACAAAAGGCTACTTTGCGGATACACTTATAAATTTGAAATGGACACTTAGAGGCATTACTGTTGGATACAATTAAACAACTGTACTTTGCACCTTTTAAGAAACTTATGGCAACACTGTGAGAGCTCTGCTAGAGGGAAAAGGTCTTTTCCAAGGATCATCGTTAATTTACTTAACTTAAGGAACTTTAATGGCGTCTGAAATTTTGTTTCTTCTTCCCTGAATTGCAACATTACTCCCTCTAGTGGAACTTGGGACTTACAATTTCCTGAGAACCAACTCTGCTTTGTCTTTCTGTGGTTAGATTGTTTACGCTTGCGCCTGCCTTTCTCATGAAACTTTTGACAGTCTGACCTTGAATCCAAAGACAGGTGTGGAATGAGCGACAGGGTAAAAACAAGAGCTGCGTCGAAGGCAGGGAAAGGCAAATTGACACAAACAACCCTGTTTTCTCAGGGACGTAGATCTTCAGTCCCTGCTGTTTTACAGACTGCACCCTCGCCAACAACACCAGCTGAAGAAGCTGAACAACCAATAGGTGAGGATATGGCATCTGGAGGATCTAACACTCTTTTAGAGGAAATGTTACAACAATTCGCAATTTTGAACAAAAAAGTGGATGATCAAACTGCAAAAATTGACTTAGCCACATCTTCAATTACCAAACTTTCGGAACAGGTGGCCAAGCATTCACAAGATATTGGAAACTTAAACGACGCAACATCTGAAAATCGAAAATTGGCGGAGGCTGCGATTGGAAAAGCAGAGGCTGCAGCCAAAGGAGTGGAGGAACTGAAAGGAGAGGTAAGACCGCTCCACAAACATATTACAGACCAGCAGGCCTACCTGTCTTTGGTGGAACTGCGAAACAGGGAAAATAATCTGAGATTACGCTCTATCCCAGAGATTGAGAAAGAGGATTTGACCGGCTTTTTAACGGCAGAATTTTCCAAATTCTGGGGTATAAACCAAGACACAGATTTCAAAATAACGACTGCATTTAGATTGGGAAGAGTCGTTGGGAAGGACAGGCCTAGAGACTGTTTGATTATTTTAAGGACTAAACAGGAGAGAGACAAGCTACTTGATTTACACTTTAATAAAGCACTTGTGATCCAGGATAGAAGAGCACAAATTTACAAAGATATCCCTAAACAATTACTGGATCTAAGAGCCAACTACACTGACCTAACTGGACTTTTGAGAGGTAACGGAATACCTTACAGGTGGGAGTTCCCACAAGGCGTCTTATTTAAATACAAAGGAAAGAAGATAAAAATCAAAACGAAAGAGGATTGCCAGAAGTTCCTACACGATCACGGAGAAGACCTACAGAAAGGAGCAGCTATTTGGCCACCACCAGAGTCAGGGAAAGAGTTACCACCTTCGGACTCGGACAAAAAAGAGGACACCCCACAAGAGTAACAACAGATTGATACAAGATGTCTCTGCAGCTGTATAGTTGGAACATTAATGGCGCGAATTCCCCAGAAAAACGCAAACGGATCTTCCATATCCTAAAGAAAGAGAATTTGGATATAATTTGTTTGCAAGAAACCCATGTGACAAGGGTACACAGGAAGGTGTTAACAAATAAAAGATTAGGCCAAGAATTCATTTCATCAGACAGAGTCAAGAAGAGAGGCGTGGTGATTTACGCCAAAGAGACTCTTTCACCAAAATTTTTGTTTAAAGATGAACAAGGAAGAATCCTGGCTATTGAGATTTCGACCCAAGGAGAGAAAATTTTGATATTAGGAATTTATGCACCAAACGAGGGGAAATCAGAATTTTATAAGAAGCTGCATGAGACATTATTGGACTATCTGGACTATTCTAACATCATTATGATGGGAGACATGAATGGGGTTGTCTCTACTTTTATGGATAAGTCACAGAACCAGAATTTGACTAAAGATGGAAGACTACCAAAAACTTTCTTTGAACTAACTGACAATATGGATTTAATTGACTCATGGAGGACGAGAAACCCCCTAGGTAAAGAAGGAACTTTCTTTTCTGAGGCCCACCTGTCATGGACAAGGATCGACCAAATTTGGACAACTAGAGGGCTGGCACCTAAGACCACAAAAATAGAAATCTGCCCAAAGACTTGCTCCGACCATAACGCTCTGAAAATGGAAATGAGATTTACTACTGCCGACTCCTTCAGATGGAAAATGAATGACAACCTGCTAAGAGATCAAGAGATTGTAAAGAAGGCCCAAAAAGCTTTAAAGGATTATTTTGAAATCAACTTGAACACCTCGGTGGAAAAAAGAACAATCTGGGACGCGAGCAAAGCTGTTATGAGAGGGTTTCTGATACAACAGAATACGATTAAGAAAAAACTCTGGAATGGTAAAAAGGACAAGATATTGGAGAAGATAAGAGACGGCGAGAAAAAATTAAGATTAAACCCAAAATCCAAAGAGACCTTAAGAGAAATTAAATTCCACCAGTCACAATATGCGCAACTGATTAACCAAGAAGTGGAATGGAGAATTAAACAAATGAAACAAAGATCATTTGAATCGGCGAATAAATGTGGGAAACTGCTAGCTTGGCAGTTGAAAAAGAGACAAAAATTAAACTACGTTACCAATCTAGAAGTTGAAGGAAAGAACATTCAGAAACCGGGAGAAATTAGAAAGTGTTTCCAGAAATACTTTAAAAAGCTGTATACACAAGGACCCGAGGATGTAACCGAGATAGAACAATTTTTGAAAGAAAATGGTCTTCCAGAAATATCTCAAGAGAAGAGATCAACCTTGAATTGTAAAATAACACAACAGGAAATCGAGGATGTCATTCAGAATATGCAGCTGGGCAAATCTCCAGGACCTGATGGACTTACCTCCAAGTATTATAGGACGTTAAAAGACTATTTGATACAACCACTAGAGGAGGTTTGTAACCAGATTATGGGGGGAGGGAAGGCACCAGATACGTGGAAAGAAGCATTCATCACATTGATACCTAAAGTGGAAACTGAAAAGACTCAACTTAAGAACTACCGTCCCATCTCACTCCTAAATGTGGATTATAAAATATTTGCGGATATTCTGGCCAACAGATTTAAAAAAGTATTAAATGAGATAATCCATAAAGACCAGGCCGGCTTTCTCCCAGGCAGACATTTGTTTGACAATACCAGGAACATTATCGATATCTTGGAACTTTTACAAACAAATATTAACACCAAAGCAGTATTGATCTTTATTGATGCGGAGAAGGCCTTTGATAACATTTCCTGGAAATTTATGAAGAAAAATTTGGAAGGGATGGGAGTGGGAAGGGGGTTTGAGAATGGAATAGAAGCAATCTATTCAGAACAAAAAGCTAAGTTGATAGTGAACAATGTGGTGACAGAAGAACTTCATATTGAAAAAGGAACACGACAGGGGTGCCCCCTATCCCCCTTATTGTTTATTTCAGTCCTGGAGGTTTTGCTGAACATGATAAGGGAGGATCGGCAGGTACAAGGAATATGGGTCGGAGCGAAACAATATAAACTGAAAGCATTTGCAGATGACCTGGTTTTAACACTACAGGAGCCAGAACCCAGTACAAAAAGAGTTTTAGAACTGATCCAGAAATTTGGTCGGGTGGCGGGTTTTAAGTTGAACAAGCAAAAAACTAAAGTCTTAGGGAAAAACTTGACGGCCATGGAAACAGAAGGGTTTCAGAAAGAGACAGAACTAAATATTGTTAAGAAAGTGAAATACCTGGGGGTCAATCTGTCTTCCAAGAATTTGAATCTATTTAAAGATAATTATGAGAAATGTTGGTTAGAAGTTAAAAAAGATTTAGAAATTTGGTCAAGACTGAAATTATCCTTGTTAGGCCGAATTGCAGCTATAAAGATGAACGTTTTGCCAAAGATGTTGTTTTTGTTTCAAGCCTTGCAGATTGTGGACAGAGTGGAATGCTTTGGAAAGTGGCAGAAGGACATTTCTAGGTTTGTCTGGCAGGGCAAAAAGCCCCGAATAAAGTTTAAGATATTAACTGATGCAAAAGAGAGAGGGGGGTTTGCCCTGCCGGACCTAAGGCTATACTATGAAGCGGCAGCCTTCTGCTGGATGAAAGATTGGATTCTATTAGAAAACACTGATGTCCTAGATCTGGAAGGCTTCAACAATTCGTTAGGTTGGCATGCGTACTTGTGGTATGACAAGGGTAAATCATATGGAATGTTTAAAAACCATATTGTCAGAAAAGCAATATATATGGTCTGGAAAAAATACAAAGACTTATTGGAAAGCAAAACTCCGAGGTGGATCTCACCAATAGAGGCCAAAGCTCGGAAAACAACCAATATGGAGGCTTATTGGCCGAAATATTGGGAAATAATAGAAAATATTGAAGGTAACTGGAGATTGCAGAGCTTTGAAAAACTAAAGGATAAGGTGCAAAATTGGCTGCATTATGCCCAAATTAATGAGGTTTTTAAGCTAGACAAAAAAATAGGTTTCCAGGTGGAAAAATCGAAACTTGAGACAGAGTTGCTTGAACCAAAGACCAAGTTATTATCGAGAATGTATAACTTGCTGCTTAAATGGAACACTCAAGATGAGACAGTTAAATCAGCAATGATAAAATGGGCTCAGGACATTGGTTATAATATTATGTCTGATGACTGGGAAAGGTTATGGACCACCGGTATGAAGTTTACTGCATGTAATGCTTTGAAAGAAAACATTATGAAAATGGTATACAGGTGGTACATGACCCCGGTTAAGCTAGCTAAGATTTACCATCTGTCCGATAACAAATGTTGGAAATGCAAGGAAGCTGAGGGAACATTCTTTCACCTCTGGTGGACCTGCCCAAGACTGAAGGCCTTCTGGGAAATGATCTATAATGAGTTAAAAAAGGTGTTTAAGTACACTTTTCCCAAGAAACCAGAGGCCTTCCTTCTGGGCATTGTCGGCCAGAAGGTGTCTAAAAAGGATAGAACTTTTTTTATGTACGCTACAACAGCAGCAAGAATTCTTATCGCTAAGCATTGGAAGACCCAAGATTTGCCCACACTGGAGGACTGGCACACGCAACTGATGAACTACATGGAATTAGCCGAGATGACTGCAAGGATTCGAGACTTGGGAGAAGAAGCAATGGAGGAGGACTGGAAAAAATTTAAAGACTATTTGCAAAAGTATTATAAGTTATATGAAACATAAGATGTCGTGTGATTGGGAATCTAGCCCCAGTAACAAAACTTAATTATTTATGAAATTTGATAAGATTTATGAAAGAATCAAGGTTTAAATGGGTAAAAATGATATTATGGTATATTGCTCAGAGTATATATTGATCAAGAGATTTAAATTTAAACTGTAATTGAAAATAGAAAGAAACATACGAAATAAGGATATAATTTGCTGATAAATTTATTGTTAAGAAATGCATTCTGCGAGGGATGGGGGAAGTCCAATGGAAATTTGAAATGAGTTATCGAAATGGTCGTGTTTTTCTTTTTCCTTTTTTTCTGGTCTTTTTTTTTTTTTCTTCTTACTTTTTGATCTCTTCGTTATTTCTGTAAAAAATGTAATAAAAATTATTATAAAAAAAAAAAAAAGGAAATGTCTCGCGTTTGATGGAGCGAAAGCACTGGACGGCAGAGGGATTCCTCGGCTGCGGCTGCAATCGCGAGCTGAAGGATGCCTCTGAGAAAGCAAAGTGAGAGCTGCGCAAAGCGAAACAGAAGCCATGTAAGCAGCTCTTGCTTTGCTTGTGTTAAAGCAAGAAAATTGAGATCCGCTTACATGCTCTGTGCATAATATTTTTCTTCTTTTTTTCCTCCTCTAAAAACTAGGTGTGTCTTATGGTCAGGTACATCTTATGGAGTGAAAAATACAGTAAAAATTTGGTCACAGTATGCTTCTTAATCTTTAAATGGTTTATTTAATTTATTTAGATTCATATCCTGCCTTTTGACAAAATTCCTCAAAGTGCCTAGTTCCTTTTACTAAAATAATGATGCTAGAATAATGGAAGCTGCAGAAATATCTACAGAAAATAGTCAAGTAAGCAGTCATGGGAAATCAATCATACTTGTTGCAATTTTTGTGTGGTATTCATTCAGAAGTGGCTCCGTTCTTGTCATCCTGATAGCATCGTTGATTTAAGTTCTCACTGCCCACATAGTGAGAGTTTCAACAATGCAGGGTGGATAACACCTTAATGGGGTGTGCCAGCCCATTTCAAAATCACACCAGCTTAGTTCGAGGTGTGGGTGTACCTAGCAATTAAGGAGACACAGCAACTGCAGGACACATTTTCTTACATGCCACAGCATTGCACAATGATGGGTTACAGCAGTGGCAGGTTGTGATGGGGCACAGCTGCTCACCTGACCTCCGACTGGTCACATTGCTGCTGCTTAACAGGAGGAAGAGGGGGAAACGCAAGTTGGAAGCGAGGTCAGCATTGTATAAACAAACAAGCAGGATCAGTGGAGGGGATCCATTGATGTGTTTAAACCACACCCACCTTGCCACTATCTTCCCCACTCTCCCTCTACCTCCAGATAAGTAGAAGTCATGCAATACACTGGTTTGTTCCCCCCACAAAACCCTCAGCTATTGGATTACAAAAAAATAACCCCCTTGCCCCAATCATATATCTGAATACCAGGAATGATTTATCCCAGTTGTAAATCTTTGAAGCAGTTATTTCCCATTTTCTTTCTGCTGCCTTCACTACCATCTTACCTCCAGATTGGAGAAGCAGCTGGCTTCTCCTGCATAGCCTGTACCAAGGAAAGGAAGGAACAGCAAAATGATAAAAAGATAAAAGAGAATTGATCCTTCTAGTCCTTTGCAATCTCTCATTTTCTTAGTTGCTTCCCTGTCCAAAGCCATTAGCTCTAAAACATTCAGGTGTTGAGATAGGCTGTGGAGAAAGGGTCCATTTGGCCAGTGGGAGCTGTTACATTAGGGTTGATGAGCCAAATTCAGGCTGTGCAATTAAAACTGATATAACGGCAATCTGCCCTCTGCTAGGCCCTTCCTGTCTGCCTTCTCACTTATGACATGAGGATGCCACTGCCTGGCAGTTTTCTCCTCCTCAATTCCTGTTGCCATTGTATTACTCAGCAGAGACGGGGACTGGGGGCATAAGTACAATCAGTGGCTCTGGGTTTTCTTCTTGTTGGCATTACTGCCTTCTGCACTACCCATCCTAACAGGTTCCTTTTTATTTCCTCCACCCACATGCCAAAAGAACCTTTACCTATTCGGCCTTTGCAAGCGTTGCTGGGCTTCCGTGGCACATTTGTCTTGGCTACTTTCTTATCAATTTCATGTTTTTTTGAGAAATAAACGTTAAGACCACCATATGTGTATGTGATTACAGTATTGCTCTGGCATAACCGACGAATGCATGCTGGACATGGATCCTCCACCCCCACCTGACAATATTGAACATGTACCGAAAGCTGGAGACCCTTTGATGTCAAAGCATGTCAACCTGGAATTTCTGGAGCTCCTGAGAAAGCAAAGCATACTGCAGGGGCAACGAGTGAACAACCTTTTTGATGAGCTGCCTGCAGAAAAATCAGCATGGCAGAATTTAACCAAACAATCAAACAGATGGTATTGGAGATCTTAGACAATGCCTACCTAGAGCACAAGTAGCTGGTCAAGTTTATTAGTGTAGGCTTGATTACTGAGGATGATTACTTGAGATTCAGTATTCAAACCTAGTAGGTGTTAATGAAATCCACATACACATGCTGCTGTAGAATTAAATGACAGGTCCAATGGAAGAGCTTTTACAGTGCTAGAATTAATAATAATAATAATAAATTTTATTTATATCCTGCGCTCCCCAGCCGAAGCCCGGCTAACAACAATAAAACAGTACAACAGAACAACACAACACTGTAAAATCATTCATTATAAAATTAACTCAAATCAAACCAATGGCAACCATTGGGCCAGAGCTCCGCGAAGATTGCTGAAGGAGGGAGTCAGGCTGTGCCCTGCCCAAAGGCCTGGTGGAACAGCTCTGTCTTGCAGGCCCTGCGGAAAGATGTCAAGTCCCGCAGGGCCCAAGTCTCTTGTGACAGAGCGTTCCACCAGATCGGAGCCACAGCCAAAAAAGCCCTGGCTCTAGTTGAGGCCAGCCAAACCTCTCTGTGGCCTGGGACCTTCAAGATGTTTTTATTTGAAGACCGTAAGTATCTCTGTGGGACATACCAGGAGAGGCAGTCCCGTAGGTACGAGGGTCCTAGGCTGTATAGGGCTTTAAAGGTTAAAACCAGCACCTTAAACCTGATCCTGTACTCCACCGGGAGTCAGTGCAGCTGGTGTAGCACCGGGTGAATGTGATCTCGCAGCAAGGACCCTGTAAGGAGTCTCGCCGCGGCATTCTGCACCCGCTGGAGTTTCTGGCTCAGTCTCAAGGGCAGCCCCACGTAGAGCGAGTTACAATAATCCAGTCTAGAGGTGACCGTCGCGTGGATCACAGTGGCTAGGTCAGGGCGAGAGAGGTAAGGAGCCAACTGCTTAGCTTGGGGAGATGAAAAAATGCCGCCTTTGTTATAGCTACAATCTGCGCCTCCATGGAAAGTGAGGTGTCGAAGATTACACCCAAACTCTTAGCGGATGGTGCTGGCATTAATTGCACCCCTGCAAGAGATGGGAGTTGCCCCCCCATCCCATATAGCCCCGTCCCAGCCACAGGATCTCTGTTTTCAAAGGATTTAGCTTCAACCAGCTCCCACGTAACCATCCAGCCACAGCATCCAAACATCTGAACAGTGTGTCTGGGGCCGAGTCAGGATGGCCATCCATCAACAGATAGAGTTGGTTGTCATCAGCATACTGATGGCAACCCAGCCCAAAACTCCGGACAAGCTGGGCAAAGGGGCGCAAGGCTGTCGAAGGCTGCTGACAGGTCTAGAAGAATCAGCAGCCCCGACCCGCCTCGATCTAGCTGCCTACGGAGATCATCTGTTAGGGTGACCAAAGCCGTCTCAGTCCCATGACCAGCACGGAAGCCGGACTGGAATGGATCCAGAGCCGATGTTTCATCCAGAAACCCACCAAGCTGTTCAGCAACCGCTCTCTCAATCACATTACCCAGGAACGGAAGATTCGAAACCGGGCGGTAATTGGTTACATCTAAATGATTTAATGATGTTTTCTTTAAGAGCGGGTGCACCATTGCCTCCTTCAGTTCCCCTGGGAATGTCCATGTGCCAAGGGACAAATTGATGATATCCCCTAGGGGGGCCCGCACCTTGTCTGGACACGCTCTAATCAGCCAAGACGGGCACGGGTCAAGAGGACAGGTGGTGGGCTTTCCAGCTCGGAGAAGTCTGTCCACATCGGCTGGGGTTATCCGGTCGAAGTGGTCCAATACTGGGCCCGAGGACAGTCGAGGGGCCTCCAGTTCCTTTATTGTATCCAAATTGGCAGGGAGGTCATGGTGGAGCAAAAAGAACTTCTCTGCAAAAAAGCTCGCAAATGCCTCACAGCTGTGTGTCAAATTGTTATTTAAATTTGGCTGTCCCTCGAGGGACGTTAAAGGCCTAATTATACTAAATAATTGTAGAACTAAATGGCAGGCCCAATGGAAGAGCTTTTACAGTGCTAGGATTCAATATTGTAAACATGACATGTTAGTAAGGTTTACATATTGCAGGATGATCCTTTTACATGCATATCTTGTCACAATTCTTACCTTTACTCCTTAGTCAATAACTGGTTTTCATGACCCAAATGTTATCGTGCAATATGACTGCTATTGTAGATGTGATCTCATCAGTTATCCTTAATTACAAATGGCCACAACTTCCAAGTAGCAGGTACTCTAAGCACTCCCTCTTTTTCACAATTCTTCGTTTCCTCATTCAGATGGCACACCCATCAGAATCTCTTTAAACAGCCACATAAATGGACATGTCTCCATAGGGGTGGAAATTAGCCTACGAAAAAGTGCACCAGACAAGGCTTCTGCTGCTTCAAGAGAGGGGTGACTGAAGCAAAGGCAATTTAGGCTTACCAGGAATGTAAGTAAAAGTTTTTGTTCAGATAATCATAAAGTGTAGCGTTGGAAGGGTTCCAATGGTCATCTAGTCAACCCCCTGCAATGCAGGAATCTCATCAAAGTCTCTCATTCTATTTGAAACCATACTGGACCCTTCTTCGTTTGCAAATGTCCTAGTAGTTATGCTATATGTCACTTCCAGTGCAGGCATCAGCAGAGAGAGAGAGAAAGAGAGGGAGGGAGGGAGAGAGAGAAATGCTGTCTGTTTTTCAGTGTGCTTTAGGGCTGGGCAATATCAGGTTTATAACATTACAATATAACCAGCTAAATACCACAATATCTCAATACATCACATGATATATCTGTGGCTGCAGAGGGCCTTGCCGGGCTCTTGGAGAAGTGACCCTTTCTCACTTTCCTTAATACTCCAGCAGTGGGGTTTGGGGTGACCTTTTTAAAAAGTATAAAATCAATCTATAATGAGCAGACGGCCAATATAATTGTAAACAACATATCAGGAAAATGTATGATATATAAAGGGATGAGGCAAGGTTGCTCAATGTCCCCGCTGTTATTTATATTAATATTAGAAGTACTGGCTCAAAATATAAGGATTAACAATAAAATCAATGGAATAACAGTGGGCCAGCAAAATTACAAATTGAAAGCATTCGCGGATGACTTCGTATTAACCTTAGAACAACGCAGAATGAGCATACTGGAGGTGACAGAAGAGATAAGTAGATTTGTAAAATTGGCTGGCTGCAAACAAAATAAAGGGAAAATCAAGATGCTGCTAAAAAAATAAAGAATAATCAAAGAAAAAAGACATTGAATGGGAATGTGGGTGGGAAATAGAAACAAAAATAAAATATCTGGGGATTTGGTTAACAATAAAAAAAATAATATCTATCAAGACAACTATGTAAAAGCTTGGAAAGAAAGGAAGATTTGGAAATATGGGAGAGAATGAAGCTATCACTGTTTTGGCCATCAAAATGAATGTCCTTCCAATTATAAATGATATCTGATGTTTCATAGAGTGGCAGAAAAAAGTATTAAGGTTCATATGGCAGGGAATGAATCCCAGAGTAAAGTATAAAATTATGATTGATGAAAAGAAAGAGGAGGTTTGCCCTGCCAGACCTTCAACTTTACTTCAAGGCATCATGCCTATGTTGGATAAAAGATGCTCTCTGTTCCTTTTTTTGAAAATGCAAAAAACAAAACAAACAAAAACCTTCAGCAGTGGAACGAAACCAGCTTGGTTTACAAAAAAAAAATGATGGAGTCATATATTTGTAATTTTGTAAATCTCCATGATGGACGTTGGAAACACAATATGGGAACTTGGCAAGTTACAGTGGGGAAAACTAGGAAAATATTAAGCAGCATGAGATTTTGATGTATCAAAACAATGTACTGCATTTTCTGTTTTCCAGGTAAACAGTGGGGGAAATAGCATCACAACTGAAGAAAATTTCACGTCATATATTTATTTCATTGGCATACGCTTGGTGCTTCAGATCAGGAAACAATGAGCTGGTTTACTCAAATGCTGCAAAACCTGATTAGTTTTCCTTATTTAGAAGAATACCTGAGCTCAGTGGTTTACCCTTGGTGGTTTCGTAAGCTTCTGATTTTGCTTTGTTCATTAATGATAGATATATATTTGTTTGGCTGTGCTTGCTCATTTGGGCTATATGTTTACATGAAGATGAATAAGCACCAAGAAACTGGTCCTGATAGCAAAATTTGGAAAAAGCCAAGGAAATTTTTTGCTCATATTATAGATATATATGGAAAGATATGGCATGGTGAGTGAAAGTTTCTTTCATAGCAATAATTCTTCCTTATGAGTCACTATAATTTCATAGGAGTGAGGATCAGAATTTCAGGCTTGAAGCACTGGAACAATAGTTGCCACAGTGAATTAGGACTGGACCTCTGAATCCCCCTCAGAGTCACAACAGCTACAAGTTTGGGTTGGCTACATAAGGATCAAAGTAAAGGCATGGCTATATATTTATGTAATAAGAAAAACAAAGCATTTTATGAAGTATGAAACTAAGGCGGTTCTGTGAACCGCCCTGAGGCCTCCAGGTATAGGGTGGTATATAAATTCAATAAATGATAAAATAAATAAATAAGACAGATTACAAAAGAAAGGGTCAGCTGGTGACTGCATAAACACCATACATTTAAACCACATTTTAAGTACGCTTCTTCTGCAAAAGAAATCTGGAGAATGTTTTTTACCCCTCACAGAGACACAATTAGCAACTATGTACAGTGGTACCTCGGGTTACAGACGCTTCAGGATGAGAACAGAAATTGCACCATGGCGGCGCAGCGGCAGCAGGAGGCCCCATTAGCTAAAGTGGTACCTCAGGTTAAGAACAGTTTCAGGTTAAGAACGGTCCTCCAGAATGAATTAAGCTCTTAACCTGATGTACCACTGTAGTTGCTATGGAGGTCAAAAGTGAGTTCCCAATGGGTTTGCAGTTCCATTTGTTGCCGGGCTGACCCAGCTGTCAAACTGTGATCTCTGGACTCCAATGCACTCCTGCAGCAGGCTGCCTCAAATTTCTGTTCTCATCCTGAAGCAAAGTTGTTAACCTGAGGCACTATTACTGGGTTAGCAGAGTCTGTAACCTGAAGCATCTGTAACCTGAGGTACCACTGTATGTACACAAACTATGGAATTTGTCAGCACAGGATGTGGTGATGGCTACCAATTTAGATGAACACTGCGGGAAACAGGATGGCCTAATACAGAGCCCTTTGGCCTGATCCATAGGACTCTTTATATGTTCTCAATGCTTCCCACAGGTCTCATGTTACTGTAAGTGTTGAAACTTAAATCAGAAATGCACGACTAAAACCAAGTTTGGGCCATAAGGATGAGACCATGTAGCTACTTAGGGCATGGTCAAGGGGTGTGTGTGTCTAGGAAGCAGCTTTCTCACTTGGTAGAAAGAGATTCAGAGAATGGTCTGAAGATGCCTGAAGTTGGAGCTCTTTGGGACAGGGAAGAAATATACTCCAGGCCCTGGATCGCTCTCAAAGAGAAGGGGTATACTACTCTTTAAATTAAAAAAGTCTCAGAAAACTTTAGTATAACTATAACAACACATTAAACTGTCTCAAGGGCTCAACCCTATTTAAAAGCTTAAAGTAGACTAAAACAGCAAAACACAGTTTTAGCTCACTCAAAGACTGGGCAAAAATGTTATCACCTGTGCTCAAAAGGAGGCAAGGAAGGAACATTCTATGAGAGGAGAAATCCCTTCATTCATTAAGGGACCACCACAGAGAAAGTCTTGATCCATGTGGTTGACAACCTAGCATCCAGAATGCTGGAGTATATTGTCGTTGTTGTTTAGTCATTTAGTGGTGTCTGACTCCTCGTGACCCCATGGACCAGAGCATACCAGGCACTCCTGTCTTCCACTGCCTCCCGCGGTTCGGTCAGACTCATGCTGGTAGCTTCAAGAACACTGTCCAACCATCTCGTCCTCTCTCGTCCCCTTCTCCTTGTGCCCTCCATCTTTCCCAACATCAGGGTCTTTTCCAGGGAGTCTTCTCTTCTCATGAAGTGTCCAAAGTATTGGAGCCTCAGCTTCACGATCTGTCCTTCCAGTGAGCACTCAGGGTTGATTTCCTTCAGAATGGATAGGTTTGATCTTCTTGCAGTCCATGGGACTCTCAAGAGTCTCCTCCAGCTTCATAATTCAAAAGCATATAACAGAGCTTTTAACCTGATCTTATTTTTTCTTTCTTTCTGAAACACACTGATTTCCTCCAGTAATGGTTGCAATATTTCTTTGTTGCATTTTGTATTATTTTCAGGTTATGAACTTACTGGTATAGAACATATCCCTAAAGGACCAGGGATTATTATTTATCATCATGGAGTTTTGTCTATCGGCTATGCCTTTTTTGCGGCTAGATATTTTTTAGAGACGGGGAGAGCATGCTTTTCATTAGTGCATCATGTCGTGTATTGGATACCAGGTAAATTATTTAAATTTTAATCATGCTTTTTTACATAAAACATGTAAAATATGACATAAAACAATGCTATAAGCTATGAAACAGTGCTATAAAATATAAAACTGTACATCAGGAAAGCAGGTAGAAACAACTGATAAATAAAATAGCAGCAACAGTTGAAATAGTTTAGTTAGTGCAGATGAAGGTACTTTCTCACCAATTCATTGCTAGTAAAAGAGAATGAATGCAGGATGAAGAATTATTTCCAATTCACAACTGAGTGAGCAGAAATGGTCTCCATGAAGAAATGCCGTGCTTTTATGTCTACATTCTTCCTCAGAGATCTAAAAACTGAGGAATCTGGATAATGTGTCATCTGATTCCTATGCTATGACTACACGCTCTCATGTAATAATTGCCGTTCACTTTAATACCAGAACAGGGCAAGGCGTAGGTTTTGGGGTGTCTAAGTTGATGATTTTCTCAAGTACAAAGAGTTTTGCAAAGTTCTGTCATTAGTAAAGATGGGATATTCCTTACTGGAAAGAACAACACAAAGTATGGGATTCTGCTTGGGAGCGTCTGCACTAGCAAACCACATGTGCAAAATCCCTGTATTCAGACACCACTGGGTGGCAGCTGGGATCATAGCAAGTCCAACCTATAACCAAATCTCCACACAGATCCCAGAAAACATGGCCCCACCCTAACACATGGCCAATCAAGCACTGCCACACACAGCTTTTATGCCCCCATGTGACACTGCAATCAAACACATGTGGTACCCTTGCTGTAGTGTTCATGGCCCTCCACTGCCACTCCCCCCACATCATCTTCCTCTGCATGCACACAGCAGCCACCCCAGGAAACTATGACATCACAGAAAGGTCATTTGAAGGAAGGAGGCCAAAGAGACCCAGTAGCACAGAGCGCTGTTTGGAGTTTTTCCATTAGGTTAATTAATGCAGCATATAACCTCCACCCATATATCTGTGTACCAATCTCAGCTGGTGGAGGCTGTTTTCCATCAGCATTGTCTCCTCTGTGCCATGCTTGTATCCCCCCCCCCCTGTGTGTCTATCTACTATATCCAAAAGCTCTGCACCCTAAAGGGATTGAAGGTTTGGGTGGTGCAGCAAGGCACTTTGAGCTGTATTTTTATCATAATGCAAACTTGAATGTATTACAGACTTGACTTGAGGAACACATGTCTTAAAAGTGGCCACCTCAGCACTCAATCCCACTCAATGTGCTTTCCAAAAAAAGCCTACTGAGCAAAAGTGGAATTAGCATAAAGTCCCCCTCCATGAAATCCTAGTTAAAAAGGGTTGGCAGAGAGCTATGCTTGTGATCCATAATAGTGCAATATCTTTGGAATAATGGCACTTGTATTGTATCCACACTATTTCCTAAATACGTTTCAAATAAAATGCATTCTTCTATTTGGGGCTTATTTTTTAGGGCTGCAGATGTTTTATTATGTGCTCGGGTTGAAATCTTACAAGAAAGCTGAAATTGTGGAAATGATGAAGAAAGGCCGTTTAATGGGCATTTCACCTGGTGGAGGTAGAGAAGCAGTGTATAGTCACGATTACTGCATAATGTGGGGTAAACGCACAGGTTTTGCTCAGGCAGCTTTGGAGGCGAAAGTGGTGAGTGATCTTTGTGCAATCTGCATTGCCTTCACGATTATCCTAGATAAGACGTAATGTGTTGACATCCTTGATCCAGCATCCAAAAAAGCTGAGGATGGCAAATATCCTGTTTGGGGGTCAAATGATATCTGGAGTGCCACAGCTCTCCCCAACGCTGCTTTAAAAAACCCTTTACATATCGTAAATCCCTGCATATTTTACAAAAACTATACTATTCAGTAATCCATTATTGAATCCATCAAAACATATTACACTGCAGAGTTTATCTTAATGCTGCCAGTCATCATCTATTTCAAGATCCTTCTCATAATATGTCTGGAGCACTCAGTCTTTGCTATTTCTAGAATAAAAAAAGACCAAGCAATCTCCTGGAAATGTTTTCTTCTTAGCATACGGGGATTTAACCCTGAAAGCATGATCAACAGCTTGCTTCTGAGTCTCAAGAAGATTTGCAGGTGCCTCAATTATTTTATCCCTTATTGCTTCACCAGATTGCTGAGCAATAGATCTAAATCATAAAAGCATCTCTTTTTGCCTCAATTCAATTAAAGCCAAATTGTCTGCCAATAGTTCCTGAGATGCTATAGCTGCCGCCAGTTGAATCCAGGTGGGAGGAGTATAAAAGTTTGGATGCTTTTTCTTTAAAAAGAAACTTTTCAAAGTTCTTATCCCCCTGTCCCCCTCCTTTTATTTCCGATGGCAGAGTTTCTTTGTTTCCTTCAATGCTTCAGCCATCTGGTTCCAATGCAGGATAGTCACCAATTCCAGAGAAGACTCCCTTTTTGTTCTCCTGGAAATTCACCAAATTAATCCAAATGCTAAAGACACTTGAATAATAAATCCCCTTTTCCTTGGTTTTATTTTCTGGGAAATCTGCTGCTCACTGAGTAGGAAATTCGAGGCAGCTTGTTGCTGGAACACATTGGAGCCCAGAGATGACAGCTTCACAGCCGGGTTAGGCCAGCACCAATTGGAACCTCAGACCCGTTGGGAACTCGCTTTTGACCTCCACAGGAACCCTCAGAGTCCTGGTCGTCCCCAAGACCTTTTTCGGGTGCTCATTGCCTATGAGCTGCCCCCAAACTCCAAAAAGCAGCGGCCGGTTGGCTGAACCTGGCTTCCTTTCCCCCTCAGGGCAAACCAGGAAATCCCCCCCCCCTTAAATTCCTGAAAATCTGGAGGACAGCTTCTGAAGTTTCTTCATCTGAGAGATTTGAATAGATGTGTCAGGAATTTTAAAGCCAATTACATTATCATTTATAAGTTGCTTCTCATTATAATCACAAATGTGAAGCATTCTTCATAGTCCATAACAAAAATAAAGGCAGGATGGTTGGGACAAAATAATTATCCAATCCTCACCTTTCTTTTCATGTTTGTTTCATCTCTCTTTTTTTAGCCCATCATCCCTATTTTTACACAAAACATTTGTGAAGCATACAGGACCATTGGAAAGACAAGTAAGTTAAATACCTTGGTTGATCAAGAGATCTCAGGCAATATACATTTTAATAATATAGAATGATCTTTTTAAAAGAATATCTATTTACTACTCACTTATAGATTTTATTCCATGTCCACTTATCTGCAAAAGCTGTGCTGCCTGCCTCAGTACTGAGTGAACATGCCCTTGCTTAGTTTTCTAGTAGATTTGACAGAAAGCTATAATCGATAAATGCAAAGAGCTGACTGAATATCTTGTACAGTGGTACCTCAGGTTAAGTACTTAATTGGTTCCAGAAGTCTGTACTTAACCTGAAGCATTCTTAACCTGAAGCGGATTTTCCCATTGAAAGTAATAGAAAGTGGATTGATCCATTCCAGATGATGAAAAAACACCCCCTAAAACAGCAATTTAACACAAATTTTACTGTTTCACGAGACCATTGATCCATAAAATGAAGGCAATAATCAATGTACTGTACTTTAAAATAAATAAGACGGTACTTTAGATGAAAAAAAATAAAATCTATTTCCAAATTCACTGTTTGCAGGGGGCTCTTCCACAATCACAATCGGATTGGCTCCCGGCATTCGTGGAGGCCTCAGAGAGCTCCTGCGGCTGGAGCTCAGTCGCAGAGCATCTGCAGCCACAGTGGATGTCGGCGTTTGGATCCCGGCATTTGCGGAGCCTTGCAGGCACTGCGGATGTCAGGACTAGGCATTTGCACAACCGCTCTAAGCACCGCGGATGTTGGGGCTTGGCTCCTGGCATTCGTGGAGCCCTGCAGGCAACGTGGACGTCAGGACTAGGCTCCCAGCATTCGCGGAGCCCCTCTAGGCACCGCAAATGCCAGAGCTTGGCTCCCGGCATTTGCGGAGCCCTGCAGGCACCTCGGACGTCGAGGCTTGGCTCCCGGCATTTGCAGAACCGCTCTAGGCACCAGGGATGTCTGGGCTTGGCTCCTGGCACGGAGCCCTGCAGGCACCTCAGATGTTGGGGCTTGGTTCCCTGCATTCACAGAGGCCTCTGAGAGCTCTGTAGGCCCCACTGATGTCCAGGTTTGCTTCCAGGCAGCGGCGAGTCCTCCAAGAATTTGGACAACTTACCATAATTTTCGCTCCATAACACACAGTTTTTTCCTCCTAGAAAGTAAGGGGAAATGTCTGTGCGTGTTATGGAGCAAATGCCTACGGATGGCGGGGGAATCTGCTGCAGTTGTGAGCAGTCTGTGGCTCGCTTTGAAACAGCAAAGTGGGTGTAAGCGGCTCCTGTCAGTGAGCTGAGCCGGGGAGGAGGGAGAGAAGCAGAGCGGGGTTGCCTGCTTTAAAACAACCCCGTGCTCTCTGTCCCTGCCTGCAGTTTTTTGCTGTCCGATTTTGGATTAGCCACTGTAGGGGCTGTGTGTGTGTGTGCTTGAGCTATCGTTCTCCTCCTCCTGCTTCCCGTTCACTCTCCCAGCACCCCTGCGCTCTCCTGCGACTTTGGGGTTGATACTCTCTCTCTCTCTCTCTGTGTGTGTGTGTGTGTGTGTGTGTGAGAGAGAGAGAGAGAGAGAGAGGCATCGTTCTCTTCTCTTGCTCCCCGTTCACTACCCCAGCGCCCCTGCGACTTCCAGCGCCCCTGCGACTTTAGGGCGACTTTAGCATGGATCCACATGGATCCTCAGGATTTTTGCATTGAGCTACCCCAAACTCACCGTCAGATCACATGTCTGTGGCCACAGCATGAACCACAAAAATCATACATCCACTGTTTCATTTAGAATATTTTTTTCTTGTTTTCCTCCTCTAAAAACTACGTGCGTGTTATGGTCTGGTGCGTGTTATAGAGCGAAAAATACAGTACTTCCAGGTTACAATCGTTCATAACCCAAAAAAAGTAAGTTGAAGTGTTCATAACCCGAGGTACCACTGTATTTTTTTCCCCAAGCACTCATATTATTTAACTTTTCCTCTCTTCCTATTTATTGCAATTGCTAAACCCTGAGAATGTCAACTAATTTCAGATTTGATATGGTGTCGCTTTGCTTCAGAATCTTCTTCCATTTCATACACAGGGCTGACAAAATG
The DNA here is from genome assembly GCF_965113315.1 of Podarcis vaucheri. Classification (NCBI taxonomy): domain Eukaryota; kingdom Metazoa; phylum Chordata; class Lepidosauria; order Squamata; family Lacertidae; genus Podarcis; species Podarcis vaucheri. The sequence continues at coordinate 55,993,469 of NC_138766.1, read as the reverse complement.
GCTGTATGAGAAAACTCGATGTATGTTTCTTCCCATTTACGGAGGGTTTCCAGTGAAATTGAGGACATTTATTGGAGAACCCATCCCATATGATCCAAATATAACAGCTGTAGAGCTGGCTGAAAAAGTAAGTTAACTCTAAACTTGGACGTTTAAAAGCAGAATATTTCTTTTCCTCTTGGTTTCTCTTTCAGCTCTAAATTTTATTGTACATATTGATTTCCTCATTCTATGTGACCAGATATAGGGTTCATTATATATACTTTTGTGCATTATGCCCATCACTCAATTTTCCCTCTCCTTAACCTGTTGAGACTAATTAAATGGGGGGGAAACTATGCAGTACAAGGAGAGATCTGCTCATGCAATGGGATTTCTTCTTCCCACTATATTAGGGTTGAGCATACAAAATACATTCTGGAGGTTTACCATATTTTTCGCCCCATAGGACACACCGGCCCATAAGGCGCACCTAGTTTTTTGGTGGGGAAATAAAGTGGGAAAACATTATTTTCCCCCCAGGCGCAGGGCTGGGGCGGGGGAAGCCCGAGCTTCCCCAGACCCCAGACCCAAGAACAGGCAGCTCTTCACAAGCCGTGGGAGCCCAGCACGGGCTCCCACAGCTTGAGGAGAGCTGTGCAAAGCTTGAAGCCTTGGTGCGCTGAGCTCACCGCGCCCAGGCTTTGGCATGCAGGCAACTCTCCGCAAGCCGTGGGAGCCCAGCGCCGGGCTCCCACCGCTTGCGGAGAGCTGCGCAAAGCCTGGAGAGTCCGAGAGCGATGGCGAAGTTGTGCGCAGCTTTGCCATCGCTCTTGGAGCTAGCAGGGCTGGGGGAAGCCGGAGCTTCCCCCGACATCAGCCCCCAGAATGGGTCCCAGAGCGATGGCGAAGTTGTGCTCAGCTTCGCCATCGCTCCCGGAGCTTACAGGGCTGGGGTGGGGGAAAGTCTGTGCTTCCCCCGACCCCAGCCCCCAGAACGGGTCCCAGAGCGATGGCGAAGTTGCGCGCAGCTTCTCCATCACTCCGGAGCTTGCCGGGCTGGGGGGATAGCTTTCTGAAGCCTGGAGAGCAAGAGGGGTCGGTGCGCACCAACCTCTCTCGCTCTCCAGGCTTCAGCGAAAGCCTGTATTCGCCCCATAGGACGCACACAGATTTCCCCTTCATTTTTGGAGGGGAAAAAGTGTGTCCTATAGGGCTAAAAATATGGTATATCAATAATCAAATAATAGATCTTATTCTAATTGCTCCTGATGAAAATTTTGGTCAATTGCATAAAAAGTTGTTGAGCTGAGCTTCTTTGTGGCCATTGGTCAGAAAGTTGAGATTTGGGGAGGGTTGCCCTTTTCACACCCCAACTGCCCACATGTGCAAAACAGAACCAGAGCCACTCACGTAGGAGCCTGAAACAGCGCACACACAAATTTACCCCTCCCAACTCGGATATTTCCTTAAAATGGAAAAAAGAAACCCCCAAGATGGCCCCAGAAGGACCTGTCTGGGATTTCCCAAACATATGTGCCCCAGAATTTGCCTGACAAGGTACCTCCAAGCCACTGTAGTGCTAATTTTTGAGGATATGGAGAGGGTTGAAGAGGAAGACAATTTATTGCACACGTTGATATGTGTTGCATGTACACACTGATGTGTGTTTAAGAGAGCATTGGATACAGCTTTGTTAAAGGGTGCCATAATTCCTGACCAACTACCAAGCTATCAACTCTAAACCTGCAACACATATATTGTAATTTGTTATATTTCACTGAATACAATGTCAAACACAGATACCATTTGTATGGTATTTCATTGCATGACTTACCTGCTTCTGAAGGGGATGTCACACTTCCCCCCTTCCTCCAGGAAAACGTTGGAATCTGAATCCCAAAGGGAGGGGGTTAGGGGAGGTGCATGTGGGGTCCTGGTGGCTGATGGGAATGGGGTGGGAACATTGTTTAGTATGCCTGATCCTTCTCCAAGCACTTTCTGCTTGTTTTCTTGCTGCATCAAGTTTCAGGTATTGATTGCCTGTTTAAAGGTGCAGATAAGAAATTTCTTTCTGCAAGGGGTTATGCCTTGGTTGTCCTGAGATTCGCTCCTTTTATCCTACATTGTACCAACCATGCAAAGTAACTTCTGTGCACAAAGCAGCTGAAGGCACATATGTTTGATTGTTTCTCTCCCGTTCTCATACAGTGCCCTTGGTAAACATAAAGAGAGTGGGCTGGATTCACTGAGAGATGAGCAGTTTCCTAGTGGGGGTTCCTCACCCTGGCTGCTCTGGCCCAAACCTCCATGTTGAAGCAGCCACTTTTGAGGGTTGAGAGACAAGGACTCTCGTGCAACACATCTCTGTGTACAAAGTCAGTTGTGTATCCCAGAAAGAAGTCACATATTGTGCTTCTATAGCTGGAATAAAGGGTTGCCTCTGGTTCTGATCCCTTTAGCTTTTTCCTCACATATATTAATAACTGTGAATACCTATTTTGCAATCTATTCCTCTAACACAATGTATTCCTCTGGTTTTCTTTCAACAGGCGAAGATTGCACTTGAAAATCTTCGGGATAAACACCAAAAAAGGCCAGGAAATATATTAAGAGCTCTTTCAGAACGATTTGATAAGCATTACAAAGCTAACTAGTCCATATAAAACAGTTGCAGTGTTTCTGACGAGGTGTCTGTAATAGGAAGCATTAATACTCATGTTATTAAAGCTAAATTGATATACACAGAATTGTGCTGGATTGTATATGAATTATTTGGAAGGGTCCCTAGCTCAGTAGCTCAGCACCTGCTGTGTGTGCAGAAGGTCCTACGTTTTTGAAGACGTACAAGTGCTTTTCTGCCCTATCCTGTAATACTCCCAGAATTCCCCTTTTTGGGGACCTTGCAGTAGTAGAGGCAGAATCGAACAGTATAATGGGAAGGCGAGTGTTGAACTAAACATGAAATAATGTTACATGTGAAAGAGTAATGTCTATAAATTACCTGTATTAAACCAGTGGCACTTCTTTTATGATTATAAAAGGGTGCTCCAAGATTTGAGCCCTATAATGCAAATCATTTTAAACTTATAGCAAGAAAAGTAGAGAAAACAAAAAGATAGCTGGAATTCGTGACTGATCTAACGAAAACTACAACTCAACTATGAATCTGGGTCTGGTGCCCGCCCCGCATTAGCACCGCCCCCCCCCCATGAACACCCTCTTATCAGATATCAAATAGATAAATAACTACACAACTTTCTGAAGACTTCTGAAGGCAACCCTGCATCAGGAAGTTTTTAATTGATGATGTGTTGCTGTGGTTTTTATGTTCTAAGCTGCCCAGAGTGACTGGAGCAACCAGGCTTTTACACACACACACACACACACACACACACACACATATCATTTTCATGTATTTTTGAGAAATAAACGTTAAGACCACCATATGTGTATGTGATTACAGTATTGCTCTGGCATAACCGATGAATGCATGCTGGACATGGATCCTCCACCCCCACCTGACAATATTGAACATGTACCGAAAGCCGGAGGCCCTTTGATGTCAAAGCATGTCAACCTGGAAATTCTGGAGCTCCTGAGAAAGCAAAGCATACTGCAGGAGCAACGAGTGAAGAAGCTTTTTGATGAGCTGCCTGCAGAAAAATCAGCATGGCAGAATTTAACCAAACAATCAAACAGATGGTATTGGAGATCTTAGACAATGCCTAGAGCACAAGTAGCTGGTCAAGTTTATTAGAGTAGGATTGATTGCTGAGGATGATTACTTGAGATTCAGTATTCAAACCTAGCAGGTGTTAATGAAATCCACATACGCATGCTGCTGTAGAATTAAATGGCAGGTCCAATGGAAGAGCTTTTACGGTGCTAGAATTCAATACACATGACATGTTAGTAAGGTTTACGTATTGCAGGATGATCCTTTTACATGCATATCTTGTCACAATTCTTACCTTTACTCCTTAGTCAATAACTGGTTTTCTGTGACCCAATATGTTATCGTGCAATATGACTGCTATTGTAGATGTGATCTCATCCTTAATCTCATCCTTAATTACAAATGGCCACAACCTCCAAGTAGCAGGCACTCTAAGCACTCCCTCTTTTTTCACAATGCTTCGTTTCCTCATTCAGATGGCACACCCATCAGAGTCTCTTTAAACTGCCACATAAAGGGACATGTCTCCATAGGGGTGGAAATTAGCCTACGAAAAAGTGCACCAGACAAGACTTCTGCTGCTTCCAGAGAGAGGTGACTGAATTAAAGGCAATTTAGGCTTACCAGGAATGTAAGTAAAAGTTTTTGTTCAGATAATCATAAAGTGTAGATTTGGAAGGGTTCCAAGGGTCATCTAGTCAACCCCCTGCAATGCAGGAATCTCATCAAAGTCTCTCATTCTATTTGAAACCATACTGGACCCTGCTTCGTTTGTAAATGTGCTAGTAGTTGTGCTATTTGTCACTTCTTGTGCGGGGGTCTGAAGAGAGAGAGAGAGAGAGAGAAATGCTGTCTGTCTTTCAGTGTTCTTTAGGGCTGGGCAATATCAGGTTTATAACATCATAATATATTACCAGCTAAATACCACAATATCTCAATACATCACATGATATATCTGCGGCTGCAGAGGGCCTTGCTGGGCTCTTGGAGAAGTGACCCTTTCTCACTTTCCTTAATACTCCAGCAGTGGTGTTTGGGGAGACCTTTATAAAAAGTATAAAATCAATCTATAATGAGCAGACGGCCAATATAATTGTAAACAACATATCAGGAAAATGTATGATATATAAAGGGATGAGGCAAGGTTCCTCAATGTCCCCACTGTTATTTATATTAATATTAGAAATAAGGATTGCAAACAAAATAAAGGGAAAATCAAGATGCTGCTAAAAAAAACAAAGAATAATCAAAGAAAAAAGACATTGAATCGGAATGTGGGTGGGAAATAGAAACAAAAATAAAATATCTGGGGATTTGGGTAAGAATAAAAAAACATAATATCTATCAAGACAACTATGTAAAAGCTTGGAAAGAAAGAAAGATTTGGAAATATGGGAGAGAATTCAGCTATCACTGTTTTGGCCATCAAAATGAATGTCCTTCCAATTATAAATGATGTTTCATAGAGTGGCAGAAAAAAGTATTAAGGTTCATATGGCAGGGAATGAATCCCAGAGTAAAGTTTAAAATTATGATTGATGAAAAGAAAGAGGAGGTTTGCCCTGCCAGACCTTCAACTTTACTTCAAGGCATCATGCCTATGTTGGATAAAAGATGCTCTCTGTTCCTGTTTTTGAAAATGCAAAAAACAAAACAAAACAAACAAAAACCTTCAGCAGTGGAACGAAACCAGCTTGGTTTACAACAGATAAATGATGGAGTCATATATTGGTAATTTTGTAAATCTCCATGATGGACGTTGGAAACACAATATGGCAACTTGGCAAGTTACAGTGGGGGAAACTAGGAAAATATTAAGGAGCATGAGATTTTGATGTATTCATGAATTTTTCTGGGATGACAGATCAAACCAATGTACTGCATTTTCTGTTTTCCAGGTAAACAGTGGGGGAAATAGCATCACAACTGAAGAAAATTTCACTTCATATATTTATTTCATTGGCATACGCTTGGTGCTTCAGATCAGGAAACAATGAGCTGGTTTACTCAAATGTTGCAAAACTTGATTAGTTTTCCTTATTTAGAAGAATACCTGAGCTCAGTGGTTCACCCTTGGTGGTTTCGTAAGCTTCTGATTTTGCTTTGTTCATTAATAATAGATATATATTTGGTTGGCTGTGCTTGCTCATTTGGGCTATATGTTTACATGAAGATGAATAAGCACCAAGAAACTGGTCCTGATAGCAAAATTTGGAAAAAGCCAAGGAAATTTTTTGCTCATATTATAGATATATATGGAAAGATATGGCATGGTGAGTGAAAGTTTCTTTCATAGCAATAATTCTTTCTTATGAGTCACTATAATTTCATAGGAGTGAGGATCAAAATTTCAGGCTTGAAGCACTGGAACAATAGTTGCCACAGTGAATTAGGACTGGACCTCTGAATCCCCCTCAGAGTCACAACAGCTACAAGTTTGGGTTGGCTACATAAGGATCAAAGTAAAGGCATGGCTATTTATTTATGTAATAAGAAAAACAAAGCATTTTGTGAAGTATGAAACTAAGGTGGTTCTGTGAACCGCCCTGTGGCCTCCAGGTATAGGGTGGTATATAAATTCAATAAATGATAAAATAAATAAATAAGACAGATTACAAAAGAAAGGGTCAGCTGGTGACTGCATAAACACTATACATTTAAACCACATTTTAAGTACGCTTCTTCTGCAAAAGAAACCTGGAGAATGTTTTTTACCCCTCACAGAGACACAATTAGCAACTATGTACAGTGGTACCTCGGGTTACAGACGCTTCAGGTTACAGAACTTTGCTTCAGGATGAGAACAGAAATTGCACCATGGCGGCACAGCGGCAGCAGGAGGCCCCATTAGCTAAAGTGGTACCTCAGGTTAAGAACAGTTTCAGGTTAAGAATGGACCTCCAGAATGAATTAAGTTCTTAACCTGATGTACCACTGTAGTTGCTATGGAGGTCAAAAGTGAGTTCCCAACGGGTTTGCAGTTCCATTTGTTGCTGGGCTGACCCAGCTGTCAAACTGTGATCTCTGGACTCCAATGCACTCCTGCAGCAGGCTGCCTCGAATTTCTGTTCTCATCCTGAAGCAAAGTTGTTAACCTGAGGCACTATTACTGGGTTAGCAGAGTCTGTAACCTGAAGCATCTGTAACCCGAGGTACCACTGTATGTACACAAACTACGGAATTTGCCAGCACAGGATGTGGTGATGGCTACCAATTTAGATGGACACTGCGGGAAACAGGATGGTCTAATACAGAGCCCTTTGGCCTGATCCATAGGACTCTTTATATGTTCTCAGTGCTTCCCACAGGTCTCATGTTACTGTAAGTGTTGAAACTTAAATCAGAAATACACGACTAAAACCAAGTTTGGGCCATAAGGATGAGACCGTGTAGCTACTTAGGGCATGGTCAAGGGGTGTGTGTGTCTAGGAAGCAGCTTTCTCACTTGGTAGAAAGAGATTCAGAGAATGGTCTGAAGATGCCTGAAGTTGGAGCTCTTTGGGACAGGGAAGAAATATATTCCAGGCCCTGGATCGCTATCAAAGAGAAGGGGTATACTACTCTTTAAATTAAAAAAGTCTCAGAAAACTTTAGTATAACTATAAAGGTAAAGGTACCCCTGCCCGTACGGGCCAGTCTTGACAGACTCTAGGGTTGTGTGCCCATCTCACTTAAGAGGCCGGGGGCCAGCGCTGTCCGCAGACACTTCCGGGTCACGTGGCCAGCGTGACGAAGCTGCATCTGGCGAGCCAGCGCAGCACACGGAACGCCGTTTACCTTCCCACTATAAAGCGGTCCCTATTTATCTACTTGCACCCGGGGGTGCTTTCGAACTGCTAGGTTGGCAGGCGCTGGGACCGAGCAACAGGAGCGCACCCCGCTGCGGGGATTCAAACCGCTGACCTTTCGATCGGCAAGCCCTAGGCACTGAGGCTTTTACCCACAGCGCCACCCGCGTCCCTTAGTATAACTATAACAACACATTAAACTGTCTCAAGGGCTCAACCCTATATAAAAGCTTAAAGTAGACTAAAACAGCAAAACACAGTTTTAGCTCACTCAAAGACTGGGCAAAAATGTTATCACCTGTGCTCAAAAGGAAGCAAGGAAGGAACATTCTATGAGAGGAGAAATCCCTTCATTCATTAAGGGACCACCACAGAGAAAGTCTTGATCCATGTGGTTGACAACCTAGCATCCAGAATGCTGGAGTATATTGTCGTTGTTGTTTAGTCATTTAGTGGTGTCTGACTCCTCGTGACCCCATGGACCAGAGCATACCAGGCACTCCTGTCTTCCACTGCCTCCCGCGGTTCGGTCAGACTCATGCTGGTAGCTTCGAGAACACTGTCCAACCATCTCGTCCTCTCTCGTCCCCTTCTCCTTGTGCCCTCCATCTTTCCCAACATCAGGGTCTTTTCCAGGGAGTCTTCTCTTCTCATGAAGTGTCCAAAGTATTGGAGCCTCAGCTTCACGATCTGTCCTTCCAGTGAGCACTCAGGGCTGATTTCCTTCAGAATGGATAGGTTTGATCTTCTTGCAGTCCATGGGACTCTCAAGAGTCTCCTCCAGCTTCATAATTCAAAAGCATATAACAGAGCTTTTAACCTGATCTTAAATTTTTCTTTCTTTCTGAAACACACTGATTTCCTCCAGTAATGGTTGCAATATGTCTTTGTTGCATTTTGTATTATTTTCAGGTTATGAACTTACTGGTATAGAACATATCCCTAAAGGACCAGGGATTATTATTTATCATCATGGAGTTATGTCTATCGGCTATGTCTTTTTTGCGGCTAGATATTTTTTAGAGACGGGGAGAGCATGCTTTTCATTAATGCATCATGTCGCGTATTGGATACCAGGTAAATTATTTAAATTTAAATCATGCTTTTTTACATAAAACATGTAAAATATGACATAAAACAATGCTATAAGCTATGAAACAATGCTATAAAATATAAAACTGTATATCAGGAAAGCAGGTAGAAACAACTGATAAATAAAATAGCAGCAACAGGTGAAATAGTTTAGTTAGTGCAGATGAAGGTACTTTCTCACCAAGTCTTTGCTAGTAAAAGAGAATGAATGCAGGATGAAGAATTATTTCCAATTCACAACTGAGTCAGCTGAAATGGTCTCCATGAAGAAATGCCATGCTTTTCTGTCTACATTCTTCCTCAGAGATCTAAAAATTGAGGAATCTGGATAATGTGTCATCTGATTCCTATGCTATGACTACACGCTCTCATGTAATAATTGCTGTTCACTTTAATACCAGAACAGGGTAAGGCGTAGGTTCTGGGGTGTCTAAGTGATGATTTTCTCAAGTACAAAGAGTTTTGCAAAGTTCTGTCATTAGTAAAGATGGGATATCCCTTACTGGAACAACACAAAGTATGGGATTCTGCTTGGGAGCATCTGCACTAGCAAACCACCTGTGCAAAATCCCTGTATTCAGACACCACTGGGTGGCAGCTGGGATGGGTAGGAGCTACAGCTAAGGAAAAGGGCAGAAGCCCAAGTGAAGCCCCAAAGACATGTCTGAGGCTTTCATAGCAAGTCCAACCTATAACCAAATCTGCACACAGATCCTAGAAAACATGGCCCCACCCAAACACATGGCCAATCAAGCACTCCCACACACAGCTTTTATGCCCCCATGTGACTGCAATCAAACACATGTGGCACCCTTGCTGTAGTGTTCATGGCCCTCCACTGCCACTCCCCCCACATCATCTTCCTCTGCATGCACACAGCAGCCACCCCAGGAAACTATGACATCACAGAAAGGTCATTTGAAGGAAGGAGACCAAAGAGACCCAGTAGCACAGAGCGCTGTTTGGAGTTTTTCCACTAGGTTAATTAATGCAGCATATAACCTCCACCCATATATCTGTGTACCAATCTCAGCTGGTGGAGGCAGTTTTCCATCAGCATTGTCTCCTCTGTGCCATGCGTGTATCTCTCCCCCCCCCCGGTGTGTTTCTATCTACTATATCCAAAAGCTCTGCACCCTAAAGGGATTGAAGATTTGGGTGGTGCAGCAAGGCACTTTGAGCTGTATTTTTATAATGCAAACTTGAATGTATTACAGACTTGACTTGAGGAACACATGTCTTAAAAGTGGCCACCTCAGCACTCAATCCCACTCAATGTGCTTTCCAAAAAAAGCCTACTGAGCAAAAGTGGAATTAGCAGAAAGTCCCCCTCCATGAAATCCTAGTTAAAAGGGTTGGCAGAGAGCTCTGCTTGTGATCCATAATAGTGCAATATCTTTGGAATAATGGCACTTGTATTGTATCCTCACTATTTCCTAAATACGTTTCACATAAAATGCATTCTTCTATTTGGGGCTTATTTTTTCAGGGCTGCAGATGTTTTATTATGTGCTCGGGTTGAAATCTTACAAGAAAGCTGAAATTGTGAAAATGATGAAGAAAGGCCGTTTAATGGGCATTTCACCTGGTGGAGGTAGAGAAGCACTGTATAGTCACGATTACTGCATAATGTGGGGTAAACGCACAGGTTTTGCTCAGGCAGCTTTGGAGGCGAAAGTGGTGAGTGATCTTTGTGCAATCTGCATTGCCTTCACGATTATCCTAGATAAGACGTAATGTGTTGACATCCTTGATCCAGCATCCAAAAAAGCTGAGGATGGCAAATATCCTGTTTGGGGGTCAAATGATATCTGGAGTGCCACAGCTCTTCCCAACGCTGCTTTAAAAAACCCTTTACATATCGTAAATCCCTGCATATTTTACAAAAACTATACTATTCAGTAATCCATTATTGAATCCATCAAAACATATTACACTGCAGAGTTTATCTTAATGCTGCCAGTCATCATCTATTTCAAGATCCTTCTCATAATATGTCTGGAGCACTCAGTCTTTGCTATTTCTAAAATAAAAAAGACCAAACAATCTCCTGGAAATGTTTTCTTCTTAGCATACGGGGATTTAACCCTGAAAGCATGATCAACAGCTTGATATACCTTCTGCTTCTGAGTCTCAAGAAGATTTGCAGGTGCCTCAATTATTTTATCCCTTATTGCTTCACCAGATTGCTGAGCAATAGATCTAAATCATAAAAGCATCTCTTTTTCCCTCAATTCAATTAAAGCCAAATTGTCTGCCAATAGTTCCTGAGATGCAGTTGAATCCAGGAGGGAGGAGTATAAAAGTTTGAATGCTTTTTTTTAAAAAAAGAAAGTTTTCAAAGTTCGTGTCCCTGTCCCCTTCCTTTTATTTCCGATGGCAGAGTTTCTTTGTTTCCTTCAGTGCTTCAGCCATCTGGTTCCAATGCAGGATAGTCACCAATTCCAGAGAAGACTCCCTTTTTGTTCTCCTGGAAATTCACCAAATTAATCCAAATGCTAAAGACACTTGAATAATAAATCCCCTTTGCCTTGGTTTTATTTTCTGGGAAATCTGCTGAATCGGAAATTCGAGGCAACTTGCTTCTGGAACACATTGGAGCCCAGACATGACAGCTTGACAGCCGGGTTAGGCCAGCACCAAATGGAACCTCAGACCCGTTGGGAACTCGCTTTTGACCTCCACAGGAGCTCTCAGAGTCCTGGTCATCCCCAAGACCTTTTTCGGGTGCTCGCTGCCTATGAGCTGCCCCCAAACTCCAAAAAGCAGCGGCCGGTTGGCTGAACCTGGCTTCCTTTCCCCCTCAGGGCAAACCAGGAAATCCCCCCCCCTTAAATTCCTGAAAATCTGGAGGACAGCTTCTGAATTTTCTTCATCTGAGAGATTTGAATAGATGTGTCAGGAATTTTAAAGCCAATTACATTATCATTTATAAGTTGCTTCTCATTATAATCACAAATGTGAAGCATTCTTCGTAATCCATAACAAAAATAAAGGCAGGATGGTTGGGACAAAATAATTATCCAATCCTCACCTTTCTTTTCATGTTTGTTTCATCTTTTTTTTTTTAGCCCATCATCCCTATTTTTACACAAAACAGTTGTGAAGCATACAGGACCATTGGAAAGACAAGTAAGTTAAATAACTTGGTTGATCAAGAGATCTCAGGCAATATACATTTTAATAATATAGAATGATCTTTTTAAAAGAATATCTATTTACTACTCACTTATAGATTTTATTCCATGTCCACTTATCTGCAAAAGCTGTGCTGCCTGCCTCAGTACTGAGTGAACATGCCCTTGCTTAGTTTTCTAGTAGATTTGACAGAAAGCTATAATCGATAAATGCAAAGAGCTGACTGAATATCTTGTACAGTGGTACCTCAGGTTAAGTACTTAATTGGTTCCGGAAGTCTGTACTTAACCTGAAGCATTCTTAACCTGAAGCGGATTTTCCCATTGAAAGTAATAGAAAGTGGATTGATCCGTTCCAGATGATGAAAAAACACCCCCTAAAACAGCAATTTAACACAAATTTTACTGTTTCACGAGACCATTGATCCATAAAATGAAGGCAATAATCAATGTACTGTACTATAAAATAAATAAGACGGTACTTTAGATGAAAAAAAATAAAATCTATTTCCAAATTCACTGTTTGCAGGGGGCTCTTCCACAATCACAATCGGATTGGCTCCCGGCATTCGTGGAGGCCTCAGAGAGCTCCTGCGGCTGGAGCTCAGTCGCAGAGCATCTGCAGCCACAGTGGATGTCGGCGTTTGGATCCCGGCATTTGCGGAGCCTTGCAGGCACTGCGGATGTCAGGACTAGGCATTTGCACAACCGCTCTAAGCACCGCGGATGTTGGGGCTTGGCTCCTGGCATTCGTGGAGCCCTGCAGGCAACGTGGACGTCAGGACTAGGCTCCCAGCATTCGCGGAGCCCCTCTAGGCACCGCAAATGCCAGAGCTTGGCTCCCGGCATTTGCGGAGCCCTGCAGGCACCTCGGACGTCGAGGCTTGGCTCCCGGCATTTGCAGAACCTCTCTAGGCACCTCAGATGTCGGGGCTTGGTTCCCTGCATTCACAGAGGCCTCTGAGAGCTCTGTAGGCCCCACTGATGTCCAGGTTTGCTTCCAGGCAGCGGCGAGTCCTCCAAGAATTTGGACAACTTACCATAATTTTCGCTCCATAACACACAGTTTTTTCCTCCTAGAAAGTAAGGGGAAATGTCTGTGCGTGTTATGGAGCAAATGCCTACGGATGGCGGGGGAATCTGCTGCAGTTGTGAGCAGTCTGTGGCTCGCTTTGAAACAGCAAAGTGGGTGTAAGCGGCTCCTGTCAGTGAGCTGAGCCGGGGAGGAGGGAGAGAAGCAGAGCGGGGTTGGCTGCTTTAAAACAACCCCATGCTCTATGTCCCTCTCTCCTCCCCACTGAGCTGCTAAGTAGCAGCAAAGCTTTTCAGCCAGCTGAGCCGGGGAGGAGGGAGAGAAGCAGAGCGGGGTTGGCTGCTTTAAAACAACCCCATGCTCTATGTCCCTCTCTCCTCCCCACTGAGCTGCTAAGTAGCAGCAAAGCTTTTCAGCCAGCTGAGCCGGGGAGGAGGGAGAGAAGCAGAGCGGGGTTGCCTGCTTTAAAACAACCCCGTGCTCTCTGTCCCTGCCTGCAGTTTTTTGCTGTCCGATTTTGGATTAGCCACTGTAGGGGCTGTGTGTGTGTGTGCTTGAGCTATCGTTCTCCTCCTCCTGCTTCCCGTTCACTCTCCCAGCACCCCTGCGCTCTCCTGCGACTTTGGGATTGATACTCTGTGAGTCTGTGTGTGTGTGTGTGTGAGAGAGAGAGAGAGAGAGAGAGAGAGAGAGAGAGAGAGAGAGAGGCATCGTTCTCCTTCTCTTGCTTCCCATTCACTCCCCCAGCGCCCCTGCGACTTCCAGCGCCCCTGCGACTTTAGGGCGACTTTAGCATGGATCCACATGGATCCTCAGGATTTTTGCATTGAGCTACCCCAAACTCACCGTCAGATCACATGTCTGTGGCCACAGCATGAACCACAAAAATCATACATCCACTGTTTCATTTAGAATATTTTTTTCTTGTTTTCCTCCTCTAAAAACTACATGTGTGTTATGGTCTGGTGCGTGTTATAGAGCGAAAAATACGGTACTTCCAGGTTACAATCGTTCATAACCCAAAAAAAGTAAGTTGAAGTGTTCATAACCTGAGGTACCACTGTATCTTTTTTCCCAAGCACTCATATTATTTAACTTTTCCTCTCTTCCTATTTATTGCAATTGCTAAACACCGAGAATGTCAACTAATTTCAGATTTGATATGGTGTCGCTTTCCTTCAGAATCTTCTTCCATTTCATACACAGGGCTGACAAAATGGCTGTATGATAAAACTCGATGTATGTTTCTTCCCATTTACGGAGGGTTTCCAGTGAAATTGAGGACATTTATTGGAGAACCCATCCCATATGATCCAAATATAACAGCTGTAGAGCTGGCTGAAAGAGTAAGTTAACCCTAAACTTGGACGTTTAAAAGCAGAATATTTCTTTTCCTCTTGGTTTCTCTTTCAGCTCTAAATTTTATTGTACATATTGATTTCCTCATTCTATATGACCAGATATAGGGTTCATTATATATACTTTTGTGCATTATGCCCATCACTCAATTTTCCCTCTCCTTAACTTGTTGAAACTAATTAAATGGGGGGGGGGAACTATGCAGTACAAGGAGAGATCTGCTCATGCAATGGGATTTCTTCTTCCCACTATATTAGGGTTGAGCATACAAAATACATTCTGGAGGTTTACCATATTTTTCACCCCATAGGACACACCGGCCCATAAGGCGCACCTAGTTTTTTGGTGGGGAAATAAAGTGGGAAAACATTATTTTTCACCCAGGCGCAGGGCTGGGGCGGGGGAAGCCCGAGCTTCCCCGGACCCCAGCCCCAAGAACAGGCAGCTCTTCACAAGCCGTGGGAGCCCAGCACGGGCTCCCACAGCTTGAGGAGAGCTGTGCAAAGCTTGAAGCCTTGGTGCGCTGAGCTCACCACGCCCAGGCTTTGGCATGCAGGCAACTCTCCGCAAGCCGTGGGAGCCGAGCGCCGGGCTCCCACCACTTGCGGAGAGCTGTGCAAAGCCTGGAGAGTCCGAGAGCGATGGCGAAGTTGTGCGCAGCTTTGCCATCGCTCTTGGAGCTAGCAGGGCTGGGGGTGGGGGAAGCCGGAGCTTCCCCCGACCTCAGCCCCCAGAATGGGTCCCAGAGCGATGGCGAAGTTGTGCACAGCTTCGCCATCACTCCCGGAGCTTGCCGGGCTGGGGGGATAGCTTCCTGAAGCCTGGAGAGCAAGAGGGGTCGGTGCGCACCAACCTCTCTCGCTCTCCAGGCTTCAGCGAAAACCTGTATTCGCCCCATAGGACGCACACAGATTTCCCCTTCATTTTTGGAGGGGAAAAAGTGCGTCCTATAGGGCTAAAATATGGTATATCAATAATCAAATAATAGATCTTATTCTAATTGCTCCTGATGAAAATTTTGGTCAATTGCATAAAAAGTTGTTGAGCTGAGCTTCTTTGTGGCCATTGGTCAGAAAGTTGAGATTTGGGGGGGTTGCCCTTTTCACACCCCAACTGCCCACATGTGCAAAACAGAACCAGAGCCACTCACGTAGGAGCCCGAAACAGCACACACACAAATTTACCCCTCCCAACTCGGGTATTTCCTTAAAATGGAAAAAAGAAACCCCCAAGATGGCCCCAGAAGGACCTGTCTGGGATTTCCCAAACATATGTGCCCCAGAATTTGCCTGACAAGGTACCTCCAAGCCACTGTAGTGCTAATTTTTGAGGATATGGAGAGGGTTGAAGAGGAAGACAATTTATTGCACACGTTGATATGTGTTGCATGTACACACTGATGTGTGTTTAAGAGAGCATTGGATACAGCTTTGTTAAAGGGTGCCATAATTCCTGACCAACTACCAAGCTATCAACTCTAAACCTGCAACACATATATTGTAATTTGTTATATTTCACTGAATACAATGTCAAACACAGATACCATTTGTATGGTATTTCATTGCATGACTTACCTGCTTCTGAAGGGGATGTCACACTTCCCCCCTTCCTCCAGGAAAACGTTGGAATCTGAATCCCAAAGGGAGGGGGTTAGGGGAGGTGCATGTGGGGTCCTGGTGGCTGATGGGAATGGGGTGGGAACATTGTTTAGTATGCCTGATCCTTCTCCAAGCACTTTCTGCTTGTTTTCTTGCTGCATCAAGTTTCAGGTATTGATTGCCTGTTTAAAGGTGCAGATAAGAAATTTCTTTCTGCAAGGGGTTATGCCTTGGTTGTCCTGAAGTTCGCTCCTTTTATCCTACATTGTAGCAACCATGCAAGGTAACTTCTGTGCACAAAGCAGCTGAAGGCACATATGTTTGATTGTTTCTCTGCCAATCTCATACAGTGCCCTTGGTAAACACAAAGAGAGTGGGCTGGATTCACTGAGAGATGAGCAGTTTCCTAGTGGGGGTTCCTCACCCTGGCTGCTCTGGCCCAAACCTCCATGTTGAAGCAGCCACTTTTGAGGGTTGAGAGACAAGGACTCTCATGCAACACATCTCTGTGTACAAAGTCAGTTGTGTATCCCAGAAAGAAGTCACATATTGTGCTTCTATAGCTGGAATAAATGGGTTGCCTCTGGTTCTGATCCCTTTAGCTTTTTCCTCACAGATACAGGAATATTAATAACTGTGAATACCTATTTTGCAATCTATTCCTCTAACACAATGTATTCCTCTGGTTTTCTTTCAACAGGCGAAGATTGCACTTGAAAATCTTCGGGATAAACACCAAAAAAGGCCAGGAAATATATTAAGAGCTCTTTCAGAACGATTTGATAAGCATTACAAAGCTAACTAGTCCATATAAAACAGTTGCAGTGTTTCTGACGAGGTGTCTGTAATAGGAAGCATTAATACTTATGTTATTAAAATTAAATTGATATACACAGAATTGTGCTGGATTGTATATGAATTAGTTGGAAGGGTTCCTAGCTCAGTAGCTCAGCACCTGCTGTGTGTGCAGAAGGTCCTTCGTTTTTGAAGATGTACAAGTGCTTTTCTGCCCTATCCTGTAATACACCCAGAATTCCCCTTTTTGGGGAACTTGCACTAGTAGAGGCAGAATCGAACAGTATAATGGGAAGGCGAGTGTTTAACTGAAACATGAAATAATATTACATGTGAAAGAGTAATGTCTATAAATTACCTGTATTATACCAGTGGCACTTCTTTTATGATTATAAAAGGGTGCTCCAGGATTTGAGCCCTATAATGCAAATCATTTTAAACTTATAGCAAGAAAAGTAGAGAAAACAGAAAGATAGCTGGAATTCGTGACTGATCTAACGAAAACAGCCAACTCAACTATGAATCTGGGTCTGGTGCCCGCCTCGCATTGAACACCCTCCTATCAGATATCAAATAGATAAATAACTACACAACTTTCTGAAGACTTCTGAAGGCAACCCTGCATCAGGAAGTTGTTAATTGATGATGTGTTGCTGTGTTTTTTATGTTCTAAGCTGCCCAGAGTGACTGGAGCAACCAGGCTTTTACACACACACAAACACACACACACACACAATCTCCTTTATCTTTTAGCTCCTGAAAGACTCAAGTTCCCATCTTAGCTGATTTCTTTCTTCCATAGCCTCAGTTATGAATACCAGAGTAGGCTGATCAGGATTCAAGAATTTGTTGGGCATTTGTTTCTGAAGATAATGTATGGCTCTGTGAACAAAGGCCAAGTTTTAGATCTGAAAATCACTGGGTGTGTAACAATAGAGCTGGGAGGTACATATTCTTGATGATGCCTCACAGTATTATGGTCATTTGCATGGTGCCATGGCCATAGATTGTGCCATGGAAATACCATATTTTTCGCTCCATAACAAGCACTTTTTTCTTCCTAAAAAGTAAGGGGAAATGTCTGCGTGTTTGATGGAGCGAAAGCACTGGAATGGCAGAGGGATCCCTCGGCTGCGGCTGCAGTCGCGAGCTGAAGGATGCCTCTGAAGGGATGAGCAAGCAAAGTGAGAGCTGCGCAAAGCCAAACAGAAGCCATGTAAGCAGCTCTTGCTTTGCTTGTGTTAAAGAAAGTTGAGATCCGCTTACATGCTCTGTGCATAATATTTTTCTTCTTTTTTTCCTCCTCTAAAAACTAGGTGTGTCTTATGGTCAGGTACATCTTATGGAGTGAAAAATACAGTAAAAATTTGGTCACAGTATGCTTCTTAATCTTTAAATGGTTTATTTAATTTATTTAGATTCATATCCTGCCTTTTGACAAAATTCCTCAAAGTGCCTAGTTCCTTTTACTAAAATAATGATGCTAGAATAATGGAAGCTGCAGAAATATCTACAGAAAATATTCAAGTAAGCAGTCATGGGAAATCAATCATACTTGTTGCAATTTTTGTGTGGTATTCATTCAGAAGTGGCTCCATTCTTGTCATCCTGATAGCATCGTTGATTTAAGTTCTCACTGCCCACATAGTGAGAGTTTCAACAATGCAGGGTGGATAACACCTTAATGGGGCGTACCAGCCCATTTCAAAATCACGCCAGCATAGTTGGAGGTGTGGGTGTACCTAGCAATTAAGGAGACACAGCAACTGCAGGACACATTTTCTTACATGCCACAGCATTGCACAATGATGGGTTACAGCAGTGGCAGGGTGTGATGGGGCACAGCTGCTCACCTGACCTCCGACTGGTCACATTGCTGCTGCTTAACAGGAGGAAGAGGGTGTTAAAGGGGATTGATTTATTGCTCAGATAAATCTTGGCGTCCAGCCCGCTTCGGCTGTGCAGCTCCTGGCCAGGCCTCGGACTTCAAAGGCCACATTCCGATGCTCTGAGCAAAACACAGAGATCAGCAGCGGTAAGAGAAAGCTTCAAAAACTCCAGTGCTTGCTTCAGTGTGCTCAAATAAAGTCCACTCAGGATCTTAGCAGCTAAAAGCAGTTTTATTTACAGCAGACTATCCATTGTCGAACAGCATCGTGAAAACACGTCCACTCTCCTCAAAAGCGAAAGTAGAGAGTCAGAACAAAGACTTGAGAGACTCGGAAATGACGCAGAGTCTCCCCCCTCCCAACAGTAGGCAGGGCATACACTCTGAGCTGTTTAACCCTGTAAGCTCAGGTTCCCTTCATACCCCCTCTCGTCTTGCGCTACTGTGGGGAAAGTATGTACAGAACTTACCCCCAACTCCAAACCACCACAAAACTCCCCATGACGCTGGAAGCTTAAAGGTTTGGTAAAGCCATCGGCCAAGTTATTGTGACTGGCACAATACTTCAGCCGTATCAAACCTGACTGAACACTCTGACACACATTTTGGAAACGTATGTCCAGATGCTTGGTTCTGGCCTTAAATTGCGCAGATTCAGCCAATTTCAAACAAGGTTGATTGTCTTCCCAAACCGTGGTGGGCAAGCTACAATCTCCATAGATCTCTTGCACCAAGCATCTATAGAACTCTAGTTCCCGGCACAAATCTGACAATGCACTGAATTCAGCCTCAGTAGAAGACAGCGCAATGAGACTTTGCTTCCGGGACTTCCACCCAATTAGTGACTTCCCAAACTTTGCCACCAACCCAGACACAGACTTGCGGTCCTGCAAATTCGCCCAGTCACTGTCCGCATAGCATGTGAGCTTCGCCTCACCTTCAGCTGGCAGCTTAAGACAGAAGTCTTTGGTATGCTGCAGGTAGCGCAGTACCCGCTTGATACCGTGCCAAGCACTCACACTGGGCTTTGATGCTTCCCTACTTAGCAGGTTGGTAGCAAAGGCAATGTCTGGTCTGCTCCATTGGGATAGATACAACAGACTACCTAGAGCTGACTGAAAGAGCTCAGCATTCTCGAACTCTGCACTTTCTGCTTGCTGGCTCTCTTTCACGAAGTTCGTCTCCATGGGTGTCCGAACTCCTGCACAATCGGACATTCTGAACTTCTCAAGCAACTGCTCAATCTTGCCTTTCTGACTGAGCAAGAAGCTACCATCCTCAGTTCTTGCTATCTGGACGCCTAGGTAGATCTTTACTGCACCCAGGTTCTTGAGCTGAAACTGTTTCCCAAGCTCTTTGGCAAACTTCTGCACCTGTTTGTCTGCCTTTCCAATGTGGATGATGTCATCAACATAAAACAAAACCAGTTCCTGTGAGTCTCCTGATCTTCTTAGGAACAGGCAACTGTCAGCAAGACTCTTCCTGAAACCTAGCTTCTCCAAAGCTTCATTCAGGCACAAGTTCCAATTCCTGGCCGACTGCTTCAAGCCGTAAATTGACTTGTGAAGTTTCCACACAGTACCTTGCTCAATGCCCTCAAACCCTGGAGGAGGAAGCATGTACAGATCCTCCTGGAGGTCTGAGTTCAAGTAAGCAACGTCCACATCAAAGTGATGCACCAGCAACCCTCTTTCTGCAGCGATGGCCAAGAGCAAACGTAGAGATTCACTCCTACAGGTGGGAGCATAAACTTCCGTATAATGCAATCCCTTGTGCTGCGTGAATCCTCTCCCCACTAATCTGGCCTTATACTGTGGTTCTCCTGTCGCTGTGGGCTTAAGACGGTAAACCCAGCGGCTACCCACTGCCTTTTTGCCCACCGGCAACTTCGTGAGGGAGAACACACCTAAAGACTCCATTGAGTTCATTTCCTTCTGCATCGCCTCATGCCATTTTCTGGCTTCTTCCTGAGGCAGTTTCTGAACATCCTCAAAACTCTCGGGTTCACACTGTGTCATTCCGACCCACACACTAGTGACGGCAAACCTATCAGGAGGTTTCCCCTTGGTTGTCCGAGCTGATCGACGCAGCACTACTTCAGGAACCCCCTCTGACGCACTAGGGCCAGCCAGAACGTCCTTGGCATCAGAGAGCTCCCCCTCTGACTTACTGCGCCTTCTGGACTTCTCAGCCGAACCTGTGGGGGAAGATGGAGCACTGCGTTGCTCAATCTTCACAGCCTTGGGAGAAGTTCTCCCCTCTGCCTGCACTGGGTCTGGACTCTGAGCCACAGTAGCAGGTTCAACCTCTTCCTCTTCTTCATCAGCAGAGTCAAGCAGACTCTCTGACAGGATGTCAGGGTTCCCATGTATCCTTGCCCAGCCACTCTGCTCACAGAATTCAGCACTGTTGCTGAGCAGAATCCTGGACTGATTCCCTGACGGATACGCAAACCTCCACCCCTTGGTCCCTGGCTCATACCCACAAAAAATCATCTTTTGGGACTTGGGTTCACCTTTCTTGCGTTTGGCCTTTGATATGAGAACCCACACCTCACATCCGAAAACGCAGAAGTAGTGTACTTTCGGTTTCTTTCCATGCAGCAAAAAGTACGGGGTGTCACCTACCACTGAATTGAACGACCTGTTCAGAATAAAGTTGGCCGTTTGCCAAGCCTCCCCCCAAAAGCGCTGTGGGAGCCCGGCATCAAACAAAAGAGCTGCGGACATCTCCCCTAGAGTCCTGTTCCGTCTTTCCGCAATCCCATTCTGTTGGGGACTGTGCGGAGAGGACAATCTTTGTTGAATCCCCTTTTTGCGGAAGAAACTTTGCAGTGCAGACCCGGTGAACTCCCCACCGCGATCGCTCTGAAAGTTTTGCACCCGTGTGGAAAACTGCAGTTCCACAGCCGCAATCCAGTCTTTGATTAGCGGTGCAGCTTCACTTTTGTGTCGGATCGTGAAGGTCCAGGAGTTGCGCGTATGGTCATCAATCAGAACCAGCGCATATTTGGCTCCTCCCATACTGGTCACAGACATTGGACCAGACAAATCTGCATGAATTAACTGAAAAGCCCTAGTGGTCACCCTCTCAGACCTAGGGTATGTGCACGTTTTCACCTTTGCGGACTTGCAAGCTCTGCAATCTAGAAACTTAGCACATGATTTCATTTTGCACCCTTGCGTACACTCTGGGATCTTTTTCACTGACCCCCAGGACACGTGTGCCATGCGTCTGTGCCAGAGGTGAGCACACGCATCATGAACTGGAACGTTGGCACACTGTGCTTGAGCCTCCTCCGTGTCACCTGGACCTGCAAAAGAAGCATTCAATACAAACAACCTGTCTTTACATTCAACACTGACTAGGTGCTGTCCATTCTTAGAAATAGAGCACTTATTGTCTTCAAAACACACTCTGTAGTTCTCAGCAAGAAGTGCGCTGACAGACAGCAACGCGTAAGACAGTCCTAGAACAACAAAAGCCTGGATTGAATCCTGTAAGAAAGAACAAAACAGTGAGCCAGTCTGTGTGAGTGGGTGTCGAGTCCCATCTGCTAAACAGACAGTCTTCCCAGAAGTTACAGAGGTGCAGTTCTCCAGGACTCCTGCAGATGGCACGAGATGATGGGAAGCTCCACTGTCTATGACAAATGTCAGCACAGCATCCTGTTGACAACTCTTGACTGTAGCCATAGATGCTGCCAAATGTTTATGTTCAGGGTCTCTGCCAGCTGCCTTCGGCTTGCCTTTCCCACGCTTTGAAGAAGAGCCCTTTATCTGGTTGCTACGGGAGACGGCCTTCGGCTGTTCCTGTGCCTCCACTGGACATTCTCTCACCAGATGGGAGGGGGAGCCACAGCGATAACAGCGACGCGTAGCAAAAGCTCTCACAGCTCCCTCTTCAGCCATTTCTTTGTTCCCAGCACCCCCACCTTTGGGTGCACAGCCTGGGCCTGCACGCTCCCCAGCACTCTGGTTGTAGGCCTCTACATCACACGGCCCCTCGGAGACAAAGCAGCTACTCCCAGCTGTAACTTCAGGAACATGGCCTGCAGCCCCCTCTGGGCTCTCGGCTTTCTCCCTGCTCTCAGCTTTCTCCCGGCCGTGGGCTCCTGCTGAGTTTTCACACAGACTCCTCAGCACCTGCCAGGCGGCCTGAGCCAACTCAACGCCCTCCAGATGGGGCAACAGCAAAGCGTCCACGCTGGCTTTCAACATGCAGAGCTCCCTTTGCATTCTCTGCCCTCTATCTTCCAACAAAGCAGCCCCCAGGTCTGCTGCGCCATCTTCAGCAGCAACTGGCAAGGGTGGGGCCGGCTCCTTCTGGGCTATACTCCAGAGCCCTGTGGCCAAAAGCCACCCCCTTACTCTTCTAACCCAGATATCCCAGGACTGGGTTGTGAGCTTTTCAAACGGGACATCATAAAAGTCCTGGAGCTCAGCCATCTCCTCCCCCAGTGCTCCCATTGGGGCTTTGAAGTACTCACGCGTACCAGCCAGCTTCAAAGGAGAGGCCTCCAGTGGCAGCACACAGCATTTCAGCCAGCCTCCCTGCTTTCTCCCAGGCAAAGACTCAGAGCAGGACTTTTTCCTCCGGCAGCAAAAACAGCAGCTTCTCAACTTTCACAGCCTTTACACACAGCACTTCAAAGCTTTCTCTAATTGCGGTAACTAACGTCCATAACCTGTTAAAGGGGATTGATTTATTGCTCAGATAAATCTTGGCGTCCAGCCCGCTTCGGCTGTGCAGCTCCTGGCCAGGCCTCGGACTTCAAAGGCCACATTCCGATGCTCTGAGCAAAACGCAGAGATCAGCAGCGGTAAGAGAAAGCTTCAAAAACTCCAGTGCTTGCTTCAGTGTGCTCAAATAAAGTCCACTCAGGATCTTAGCAGCTAAAAGCAGTTTTATTTACAGCAGACTATCCATTGTCGAACAGCATCGTGAAAACACGTCCACTCTCCTCAAAAGCGAAAGTAGAGAGTCAGAACAAAGACTTGAGAGACTCAGAAATGACGCAGAGTCTCCCCCCTCCCAACAGTAGGCAGGGCGTACACTCTGAGCTGTTTAACCCTGTAAGCTCAGGTTCCCTTCATAGAGGGGGCAGGGCAAGTTGGAAGCGAGGTCAGCATTGTATAAACAAACAAGCAGGATCAGTGGAGGGGATCCATTGATGTGTTTAAACCACACCCACCTTGCCACTATCTTTCCCACTTTCCCTCTACCTCCAGATAAGTAGAAGTCATGCAATACACTGGTTTGTTCCCCTCACAAAACCCTCAGCTATTGGATTACAAAAAAATAACCCCCTTGCCCCAATCATATATCTGAATATCAGGAATGATTTATCCCAGTTGTAAAATTTTGTAGCAGTCATTTCCCATATTCTTTCTGCTGCCTTCACTACCATCTTACCTCTATATTGGAGAAGCAGATAGCTTCTCCTTAATAGGCTGTACCAAGGAAAGGAAGGAATAGCTAAATGATAAAAAGATAAAAGAGAATTGATCCTTCTAGTCCTTTGCAATCTCTCATTTTCTAAGTTGCTTCCCTGTCCAAAGCCATTAGTTCTAAAACATTCAGGTGTTGAGATAGACTGTAGAGAAAGGGTCCATTTGGCCAGTGGGAGCTGTTGCATTAGGGTTGATGAGCCAAATTCAGGCTGTGCAATTAAAACTGATAAAACGGCAATCTGCCCTGTGCCAGGCCCTTCCTGTCTGCCTTCACACTTATGACATGGGGATGCCACTGCCTGGCAGTTTTCTCCTCCTCAATTCCTGTTGCCATTGTATTACTCAGCAGAGACGGGGACTGGGGGCATAAGTACAATCAGTGGCTCTGGGTTTTCTTCATGTTGGCATTACTGCCTTCTGCACTACCCATCCTAACAGGTTCCTTTTTATTTCCTCCACCCACATGCCAAAAGAACCTTTCCCTAGTCGGCCTTTGCAAGGGTTGATGGGCTTCTGTGGCACATTTGTCTTGGCTACTTTCATATCACTTTCATGCTTTTTTGAGAAATAAACGTTAAGCCCACCATATGTGTATGTGATTACAGTATTGCTCTGGCATAACCGATGAATGCATGCTGGACATGGATCCTCCACCCCCACCTGACAATATCGAACATGTACCGAAAGCCAGAGACCCTTTGATGTCAAAGCATGTCAACCTGGAATTTCTGGAGCTCCTGAGAAAGCAAAGCATACTGCAGGAGCAACGAGTGAACAACTTTTTTGATGAGCTGCCTGCAGAAAAATCAGCATGGCAGAATTTAACCAAACAATCAAACAGATGGTATTGGAGATCTTAGACAATGCCTACCTAGAGCACAAGTAGCTGGTCAAGTTTATTAGAGTAGGATTGTTTGCTGAGGATGATTACTTGAGATTCAGTATTCAAACCTAGCAGGTGTTAATGAAATCCACATACGCATGCTGCTGTAGAATTAAATGGCAGGTCCAATGGAAGAGCTTTTACAGTGCTAGAATTCAATACACATGACATGTTAGTAAGGTTTACGTATTGCAGGATGATCCTTTTACATTCATATCTTGTCACAATTCTTACCTTTACTCCTTAGTCAATAACTGGTTTTCTGTGACCCAATATGTTATCGTGCAATATGACTGCTATTGTAGATGTGATCTCATCCTTAATCTCACCCTTAATTACAAATGGCCATAACTTCCAAGTAGCAGGCACTCTAAGCACTCCCTCTTTTTTCACAATGCTTCGTTTCCTCATTCAGATGGCACACCCATCAGAGTCTCTTTAAACAGCCACATAAATGGACATGTCTCCATAGGGGTGGAAATTAGCCTACAAAAAAGTGCACCAGACAAGACTTCTGCTGCTTCCAGAGAGAGGTGACTGAATTAAAGGCAATTTAGGCTTACCAGGAATGTAAGTAAAAGTTTTTGTTCAGATAATCATAAAGTGTAGATTTGGAAGGGTTCCAAGGGTCATCTAGTCAACCCCCTGCAATGCAGGAATCTCATCAAAGTCTCTCATTCTATTTGAAACCATACTGGACCCTGCTTCGTTTGTAAATGTGCTAGTAGTTGTGCTATTTGTCACTTCTTGTGCGGGGGTCTGAAGAGAGAGAGAGAGAGAGAGAGAGAAATGCTGTCTGTCTTTCAGTGTTCTTTAGGGCTGGGCAATATCAGGTTTATAACATCATAATATATTACCAGCTAAATACCACAATATCTCAATACACCACATGATATATCTGTGGCTGCAGAGGGCCTTGCCGGGCTCTTGGAGAAGTGACCCTTTCTCACTTTCCTTAATACTCCAGCAGTGGTGTTTGGGGAGACCTTTATAAAAAGTATAAAATCAATCTATAATGAGCAGATGGCCAATATAATAGTAAACAACACATCAGAAAAATGTATGATATATAAAGGGATGAGGCAAGGTTGCTCAATGTCCCCGCTGTTATTTATATTAATATTAGAAGTACTGGCTCAAAAGATCAGAATTAAAAATAAAATCAATGGAATAACAGTGGGCCAGCAAAATTACAAATTGAAAGCATTCGCGGATGACATCGTATTAACCTTAGAACAACCCAGAATGAGCATGCTGGAGGTGACAGAAGGGATAAGTAGATTTGTAAAATTGGCTGGCTGCAAACAAAATAAAGGGAAAATCAAGATGCTGCTAAAAAAATAAAGATAAATGATATTTGATGTTTCATATAGTGGCAGAAAAAAGTATTAAGGTTCATATGGCAGGGAATGAAGCCCAGAGTAAAATTTAAAATTATGATTGATGAAAAGAAAGAGGAGGTTTGCCCTGCCAGACCTTCAACTTTACTTCGAGGCATCATGCCTATGTTGGATAAAACATGCTCTCTGTTCCCGTTTTTGAAAATGCAAAAAACAAAACATAACAAACAGTGGGAAAAACTAGGAAAATATTAAGCAGCATGAGATTTTCATGTATTCATGAATGTTTCTGGGATGGCAGATCAAACCAATGTACTGCATTTTCTGTTTTGCAGGTAAACAGTGGAGGAAATAGCATCACAACTGAAGAAAATTTCACTTCATATATTTATTTTATTGGCATACGCTTGGTGCTTCAGATCAGGAAACAATGAGCTGGTTTACTCAAATGTTGCAAAACTTGATTAGTTTTCCTTATTTAGAAGAATACCTGAGCTCAGTGGTTCACCCTTGGTGGTTTCATAAGCTTCTGATTTTGCTTTGTTCATTAATGATAGATATATATTTGGCTGGCTGTGCTTGCTCATTTGGGCTATATGTTTACATGAAGATGAATAAGCACCAAGAAACTGGTCCTGATAGCAAAATTTGGAAAAAGCCACAGAATTTTTTTGCTCATATTATAGATATATATAGAAAGATATGGCATGGTGAGTAAAAGTTTCTTTCATAGCAATAATTCTTCCTTATGAGTCATTATAATTTCATAGGACTGAGGATCAGAATTTCAGGCTTGAGGCAATGGAACAATAGTTGCCACAGAGAATCAGGACTGGACCTCTGAACCCCCCTCAGAGCAAAGTTGTTAACCTGAGGCACTATTACTGGGTTAGCAGAGTCTGTAACCTGAAGCATCTGTAAACCGAGGTACCACTTTATGTACACAAACTACGGAATTTGTCAGCACAGGATGTGGTGATGGCTACTAATTTAGATGGACACTGCGGGAAACAGGATGGCCTAATACAGAGGCCTTTGGCCTGATCCATAGGACTCTTTATATGTTCTCAGTGCTTCCCACAGGTCTCATGTTACTGTAAGTGTTGAAACTTAAATCAGAAATACACAACTAAAATCAAGTTTGGGCCATAAGGATGAGACCGTGTAGCTACTTAGGGCATGGTCAAGGGGGGGGGGGTGTCTAGGAAACAGCTTTCTCACTTGGTAGAAAGTGATTCAGAGAATGGTCTGAAGTTGGAGCTCTTAGGCACGGGAAAGAAATATAAACCAGGCCCTGCAGAGCTCTCATACAGAAGGGGGATACTACTCTTTAAATTAAAACAGTCTTAGGAAATTTAGTATAACTATAACAACATATTAAACTGTCTCAAGGGCTCAACCCTACATAATAGGTTAAAGTAGACTAAAACAGCAAAACACAGTTTTAGCTCACTCAAAGACTGGGCAAAAATGTTTCCACCTGCTCAAAAGGAAGCAAGTAAGGAACATTCTACAAGAGGAGAAATCCCTTCATTCATTAAGGGACCACCACAGAGAAAGTCTTGATCCATGTGGATGACAACCTAGCATCCAGAATGCTGGAGCATATTGTCATTGTTGTTTAGTCATTTAATGGCGTCCTACTCCTCGTGACCCCATGGACCAGAGCATGCCAGGCACTCCTGTCTTCCACTGCCTCCTGCAGTTCGGTCAGACTCATGCTGGTAGCTTCAAGAACACTGTCCAACCATCTCGTCCTCTGTTGTCTCCTTCTCCTTGTGCCCTCAATCTTTCCCAACATCAGGGACTTTTCCAGGGAGTCTTCTCTTCTCATGAAATGTCCAAAGTACTGGAGCCTCAGCTTCAGGATCTGCCCTTCCAGTGAGCACTCAGGGCTGATTTCCTTCAGAATGGATAGGTTTTATCTTCTTGCAGTCCATGAGACTCTCAATAGTCTCCTCCAGCTTCATAATTCAAAAGCATATAACAGAGCTTTTAACCTGATCTTAAATTTATTTATTTTTCTGAACCACAATGATTTCCTCCAGTAATGGTTGCAATATTTCTTTGTTGCATTTTGTATTATTTTCAGGTTATGAACTTACTGGTATAGAACATATCCCTAAAGGACCAGGGATTATTATTTATCATCATGGAGTTCTGTCTATTGGCTATGTCTTTTTTGCGGCTAGATATTTTTTAGAGACGGGGAGAGCATGCTTTTCATTAATGCATCATGTTGCGTATTGGATACCAGGTAAATTATTTAAATTTAAATCATGCTTTTTTACAAAAAGCATGTAAAATATGACATAAAACAATGCTATAAACTATGAAACAATGCTATAAAATATAAAACTGTACATCAGGAAAGCAGGTAGAAACAACTGATAAATAAAATAGCAGCAACAGGTGAAATAGTTTAGTTATTGCAGAGGAAGGTACTTTCGCACCAAGTCATTGCTAGTAAAAGAGAATGAATGCAGGATGAATAATTATTTCCAATTCACAACTGAGTCAGAAGAAATGCTCTCCATGAAGAAATGTCATGCTTTTCTGTCTACATTCTTCCCCAGAGATCTAAAAATTGAGCAATCTGGATAATGTGTCATCTGATTCCTATGCTATGACTACAAGCTCTCATGTAATAATTGCTGTTCACTTTAATACCAGAACAGGACAAGGTGTAGGCTTTGGGGTGTCTAAGTTGATGATTTCCTCAAGTACAAAGAGTTTTGCAAAGTTCAGTCATTAGTAAAGATGGGATATTCCTTACTGGAAAGAACAACACAAAGTATGGGATTCTGCTTGGGAGCATCTGCACTAGCAAACCACCTGTGCAAAATCCTCTGTATTCAGACACCACTGGGTGGCAACTGGGATGGGGTAGGAGCTACAGCTAAGGAAAAGGGCAGAAGCCCAAGTGAAGCCCCAAAGACATGTCCGTGGCTTTCATAGCAAGTCCAACCTATCACCAAATCTGCACACAGATCCCAGAAAACATGGCCCCACCCAAACACATAACCAATCAAGCACTTTCACACACAGCTTTTATGCCCCCATGTGACACTGCAATCAAACACATGTGGCACCCTTGCTGTAGTGTTCGTGGCCCTCCACTGCCACTCCCCCCACATCATCTTCCTCTGCACGCACACAGCAGCCACCCCAGGAAACTAAGACGTCACAGAAAGGTCATTTAAAAGAAGGAAGGAAGGAAGGAAGGAAGGAAGGAAGGAAGGAAGGAGGCCAAAGAGGCCCAGTAGCACAGAGTGCTGTTTGGAGTTTTTCCACTAGGTTAATTAATGCAGCATATAACCTCCACCCATATATCTGTGTACCAATCTCTGCTGGAGGTGGCAGTTTTCCATCAGCATTGTCTCCTCTGTGCCATGTGTGTACGTCTCTCTCTCTCTCTCTCTCTCTCTCTCTCTCTCTCTCTCTCTCTCGTGTGTGTGTGTGTTTGCGTGTGGGTGTCTACTGTATCCAAAAGCTCTGCACCCTAAAGGGATTGAAGGTTTGGGTGCTGCAGCAAGAAACTTTGAGCTGTATTTTTATCATAATGCAAACTTGAATGTATTACAGACTTGACTTGAGGAACACATGTCTAAAAAGTGGCCACCTCACCACTCAATGTGGTTTCCAAAAAAACCTCTGCTGTCAGAACCTCTAAGCAAAAGTGGAATTAGCATAAAGTCCCCCTCCATGAAATCCTAGTTAAAATGGGTTGGCAGAGAGCTATGCTTGTGATCCATAATAGTGCAATATCTTTGGAATAATGACACTTGTATTGTATCCACACTATTTCCTAAATAAGTTTCACATAAATACAGTCTTCTATTTCAGGCTTATTTTTTCAGGGCTGCAGATGTTTTATTATGTGCTCGGGTTGAAATCTTACAAGAAAGCTGAAATTGTGGAAATGATGAAGAAAGGCCGTTTAATGGGCATTTCACCTGGTGGAGGTAGAGAAGCAGTGTATAGTCACGATTACTGCATAATGTTGGGTAAACGCACAGGTTTTGCTCAGGCAGCTTTGGAGGCGAAAGTGGTGAGTGATCTTTGTGCAATCTGCATTGCCTTCACGATTATCCTAGATAAGACGTAATGTGTTGACATCCTTGATCCAGCATCCAAAAAAGCTGAGGATGGCAAATATCCTGTTTGGGGGTCAAATGATATCTGGAGTGCCACAGCTCTCCCCAACACTGCTTTAAAAAACCCTTTACATATCGTAAATCCCTGCATATTTTACAAAAACTATACTATTCAGTAATCCATTATTGAATCCATCAAAACATATTACACTGCAGAGTTTATCTTAATGCTGCCAGTCATCATCTATTTCAAGATCCTTCTCATAATATGTCTGGAGCACTCAGTCTTTGCTATTTCTAGAATAAAAAAAGAATCTGGAGTGCCACAACTCTCCCCAACACTGCTTTTTTTAAAAAAAGCTACTGAAATTGGTGACATTTAAAAAGAAAACCTGTGTTTTCCTTTTATCTTTCTTTTTTATATATAATTTTATTTTTAAAAATTGTTTTACTGTTTAAAATACTCATTTTATTTTATTTTTTATAAAATTTTTATTAGTTTTACAAAAGTTTTTATAACAAACAAACATAAAAAAAACAGACAAACAAACAAATATAATTTCATAATGTCCTTTCATAGACTTCTTTCCTCAGACTTCCCCATACCTCCCCTTTCTGCATCCTCATGTCCAAATTTTATAGCAACTTATAAATGTTTTTTCCCGTCCTGATTCATCATAGTCCTTTCTTAATCTAATCTTATATTACTGCAACCCTTTCTCTCTATAAAATCTCAACATTCTAAACTTCATCAAGTTTATAATAGTCCTTAAGATAAATCTGAAATTTCTTCCAGTCTTCTTCCGCAGTCTCCTTTCCCTGGTCACGAATTCTGCTCGTCATTTCCGCCAATGTCATATAGTCAATCACTTTCATCTGCCATTCTTCCAAGGTGGGTAAATCTTGTGTCTTCCAATACTTTGCGATCAATATTCTTGCTGCTGTTGTTGCATACATAAAAAAAGTTCTATCCTTTTTTGGCACCAATTGGCCGACAATGCCCAAGAGAAAGGCCTCTGGTTTCTTAAGGAAGGTATATTTAAATACCTTTTTCATTTCATTATATATCATCTCCCAGAAAACCTTAATCTTCGGGCATGTCCACCAAAGGTGATAAAAAGTACCTTCAGTTTCCTTACATTTCCAACATTTGTTATCAGGCAAATGGTAAATTTTTGCTAGCTTAACTGGGGTCATGTACCACCTATAGACCATTTTCATCACATTTTCCTTTAAAGCACTACATGCCGTAAATTTAATACCGGTGTTCCACAACCTTTCCCAGTCAGCAGACATAATATTATGACCAATGTCCTGTGCCCACTTAATCATAGCTGATTTGACTGTTTCGTCTTGTGTATTCCATTTCAACAGCAAGTTATACATTCTTGACAAATTCTTAGTATTGGGTTCTAACAATTCTGTCTCAAGTTTTGATTTTTCCACCTGGAAGCCAATTTTCCTGTCTTGTTTAAAAACCTCCATTATTTGATAATAGTGGAGCCAATCTTGTACTTTGGGTTTTAGTTTTTCATGGCTCTTTAATTTCAGTTTCTCTCCATCCTGTTCTAAAATCTCACAATACTTTGGCCATCCGACCTCCATATTGACTTTCTTGTGGGCCTTAGCCTCTAAGGGTGACAACCATCTAGGGGTTTTGTTTTCCAACAGATCTTTATATCTCATCCAAACATTAAACAACGCTTTCCTTACAATATGATTTTTAAAGGCACTATGCACTTTGATTTTGTCATACCATAGATATGCATGCCAGCCAAATGCGTTATTGAAACCTTCTAAATCCAAGATATCTGTATTCTCGAGGAGCATCCACTCTTTCAGCCAGCAGAATGCTGCTGCTTCATAGTACAATTTTAAGTCCGGCAGGGCAAATCCCCCTCTTTCTTTTGCATCTGTTAATATTTTGTATTTTATTCTGGGCTTTTTGCCCTGCCAGACAAATTTCGCAATGTCTTTCTGCCACCTCTTGAAACAGTCCATCTTGTCAATAATCTGCAAAGTTTGAAATAAAAATAACATTCTAGGCAATACATTCATCTTAATCACTGCAATTCGGCCTAACATTGACAATCTCAAATTTGACCATATTTCTAGATCTTTTTTAATTTCTAACCAACATTTTTCATAGTTGTCCTTATACAAATTCAAGTTTTTAGATGTTAAATTAACCCCTAGATATTTCACCTTCTTAACCACCATCAGACCTGTCTCTTCATGAAACTTATTCTTCTCCATATCTGTTAGGTTTTTCCCTAAGACTTTAGTTTTTTGTTTATTCAATTTAAATCCAGCTACCTGTCCAAATTGTTGGATTATTTCCAACACTCTTTTTGTACTAGTGTTTGGCTCTTGCAGGGTCAATACAAGGTCATCTGCGAACGCTCTTAACTTATAATGTTTAGTTCCGACCTTTACACCTTTAACTTGCTGGTCGTCTCTAATCATGTTCAGCAATACCTCCAGGACCGAAATAAAAAGCAATGGAGAAATTGGGCACCCCTGTCGTGTTCCTTTTTCTATCTTAAGTTCCTCAGTTATTACATTGTTTACAATCAACTTAGCTTTTTGTTCGGAATATATTGCACCCACACCATTCTCAAATCCTTGTCCTACCCCCATCCCATGAAGATTCTTTTTCATAAAACTCCACGAAATATTGTCAAAGGCTTTCTCCGCATCCACAAATATCAAAACTGCTTTAGTATTTATGTTCACCTCTAACTTTTCCAAAATGTCTATTATATTCCTAACATTGTCTGAGAGGTGTCTCTTTGGGAGAAAGCCTGCTTGGTCTCTGTGAATCTTCTCCATCAGTACTCTTTTAAATCTTTTTGCTAAAATGTCTGCAAAAATTTTGTAATCCACATTAAGTAACGAAATTGGGCGGTAGTTCTTCAGTTGAGTCTTTTCAGTCTCTGTCTTTGGTATGAGTGAAATATATGCTTCTTTCCACGATTCGGGTGCCTTTTTCCCCTCTAAGATCTCATTACAGACGTCCTTTAACGGTTGTATCAACCATTCCTTTAAAGATTTATAATATCTGGAAGTCAGTCCGTCTGGCCCTGGAGATTTGCCCAGTTGCATGTCCTGAATGGCACCCTCTATCTCTTGTTCTGTTATTCTCTGGTTTAGATCCACCTTGCTTTGATGAGAGATTTTTTGTAATCCATATTTATTAAGGAATTTATCTATGTCCTCTTCATTTTGTAGTCCTTGGGAATAAAGTTTTTTAAAATAGCTCACAAAACAATTTCTTATCTCATTTGGTTTAGATATAATCTTTCCATCCACTTCTAAACTTGTGACTGTATTTAATTTCTGTCTTTTCTTGAGTTGCCATGCCAGAAGTTTACCACATTTGTCTGCCGACTCAAATGTCTTTTGTCTCATTTGCTTTATTTTCCACTCTATCTCTTGGTTCATCAATTCCATATATTGTGTTTGAAACAACTTAATCTCCCTCAAAATCTCCTGGGACTTTGGTTTTGATCTTAATTTTTTCTCTCCTTCTTTTATCTTTTCCAAAAATTTTTCCTTTTTCTCATTCTGCTTTCTCTTCTTTATTGAATTTTGTTGAATCAAAAACCCTCGCATCACAGCTTTACTTGCGTCCCAGATCACTCTTTTTTCCACATCGCCCTTTAGATTGATTTCAAAATAGTCCTTTAGAGCTTTTTGGGCCTTCATGTGGATCTCTCTATCTCGAAACAGGGTGTCATTCATTCTCCATCTAAACTGACCAGTTGTTGTAAATTTCATTTCCATCTTCACGGCGTTATGGTCGGAACAGGTTTTTGGGCAGATTTCTACCTTCTTAATCTTCGGAGCCATTCCACTAGTAACCCATATTTGGTCGATTCTGGTCCAGGTCATCTTTGCTTGGGAGAAAAAGGTTCCCTCTCTTTCAAGGGGGTTCCTTGTTCTCCAGATGTCTATTAAGTCCATATTTTCAGTCATTTCGAAGAAAGTCTTCGGGAGTCTCCCTTCTTTAGTAAGTGTCAGTCTTTGTGTCTTGTCCATGTTTGTAGAAACTACACCATTCATATCTCCCATAATTATCATATTATATTCCAAATAATCCATCAAAGTTTCATGAAGTTTTTTGAAGAATTCTGCTTTGCCTTCATTTGGTGCATAAATCCCAATTATCAAGAATTTTTCTCCTTGTACCTGTATCTCCACCGCTAAATATCTTCCTTGTTCATCTTTAAATATCATTTTTGGAGCCCACTTCTCTTTTACATAAATCACAACTCCTCTTTTTTTCACTTTGTCCGACGAAATAAATTCTTGTCCCAATTTTTTATTCATAAGCAGTCTCCTGTGGGCTCTAGTTATATGAGTTTCCTGTAAGCAAATCAAGTCCAGTTGTTCTCTGTACAAAATATGGAATACTTGTCGTCTCTTCAAAGGCATGTTCATCCCATTACAATTCCAGCTAAGGAATTGCAGGGCCATCTTGTTATTTTTCTGGTATTCCTCCAACAGCTCCCAATTGTTGTTCCTCCTCTGTTGGTGGTGAAAGGTTCTGTCCAAAGGAAAGGTTCAAGATGTCTATTACACTCTTTTGCTCAGCAATTGGGTCTACAGTTCCTTTCTGTAAGTCTTCTTGATTTCTTTGCAAGAACCTGTCTTTATCCTGTATCGTCTTTATTTTCACCTTCTTCCCCCTATAGTCAAAAGACAGTCCCTGTGGAAATTCCCACCTAAAGAGAATGGTGTTCTTCTTCAACAGGTAGACCAAATCCTTATAAGAAGCTCTCAAGTCCAAAATATGTTTAGGAATATCTTTAAAGATCTGTATCGGTGAGTTCCCAATTTGTAAGGCCTTTTCAAAATGCAGTCTTAAAATTTTGTCTCTTTCCTCCTTCGATCTCAAGGTAATCAGACAGTCTCTCGGTGCCTTTCTGTTCTGTCTTCTGCCCAGTCTAAATGCTGTTGTGATTTTAAATTCGTCTTCCTCTAAATCTTCCCAGGCATCAGCAAACTCTTTCGTTAAAAAGTCTGTAAGATTGTCTCCTTCGTCCTCTGGAATTGATCGTAATTTCAAATTCCTTTCTTTTCTTTGTAGTTCCCACAATGCCAGAGTTGCGTCGTGGTCATAGACCTTCCTGGCAATCGGTTCTAATTTTTCCTGGGTCTCTCCAGCAATAGTTCTGGCTTCCTCCGCAATTTGACGTGTGGCAGAATTTTCTTGCGTAAGCCTGTTTATAGATTCTGTATTCAGGTCAAGTCTTGTTGTTAAATCTGTCAATTTCTGTGAATTCTCTGTCAATTTCTTGGTATTTTCTGCCGTCTGCTTTGTTAGATTCTCCAGAGATTGGTTTATCTTAAGAAGGGCTTGCGATACTGCATCCATGGAGACTGCTGTACTTTTTTCTTGTCCTGTTGTCACTGTAGGTGTTATACCTGAGATCGAGCCTCTTTTCTTGTGTTGCTGTAGCTGTTGTTGATATTGCCTTGTCTTGGCTCTCGTGCTTATCTCGTCTGCTGGGCCACTCATATCCCAAGGTCGTTTCCCACGAGAGCCTTCTCCTAAAGGAAAATTCCACTGTCCCAAAGCGTAGCAACTTTTAATTTACCCTCTAGAGGGAGCAAATCAAAATGTCCGCAAGCAAAGGCAAAGAGTATTTAAAAAGCAAATTTATCAGGAGGCTTCTATATGTATATTGCAACACTTTCCCAATAGATAGAGTCCCAGCCTTCCCTGATATATTGTGTCCACAAAGTCCCAAAACTTTGTAACAAGTAAGCAATGAGACTTCCACTTTGTTACTTTCACAGGAGTCTAAAGTCAGTTCAGTGTTCCTTTGTTTTAT
The DNA here is from genome assembly GCF_965113315.1 of Podarcis vaucheri. Classification (NCBI taxonomy): domain Eukaryota; kingdom Metazoa; phylum Chordata; class Lepidosauria; order Squamata; family Lacertidae; genus Podarcis; species Podarcis vaucheri. The sequence goes on along the minus strand of NC_138766.1, from coordinate 55,957,508 downwards.
AAGCAGTTTGTGCCAGGTTGAAGGCTGCAGAGAGTTTCCTTTTCCTTTAAGTTGGTCATGCAGCTTATAAAATCACTTTTTCCTCCCCTCTGCCCTGCAAGCTAGAGGGGATAGTCAAAGTCCAGATGTCGGATTCAAGCAGTTAAAGACAATATCCCATACGGATGCAGCTTAGTAACTTTCGTTGCTTTAATTGTCATGCAGTCGGGGGAAGGCAGACTTCCTTAATTTTCGCCTTTCCCGTTTTCAGCCTAATTTCAAATAGTTTTGACACGAATAGAGGTTCAATCTTACTCACGGGTCTTTTTTATCCAAATTATTCAGGAAGGGAATCGGCGCTCTCCACTAATGGCGACGCGGCTTCACCCTGCGGACTGGGTAGCGATTCTCAGCACCGCGCTCCCCGTTGTCATTCCGGAGCCTTTAAAAAGGCTCTTTCTGCGGTAAAGGGGGGCGCTTCAGGTGCCCACCGAATCTCCTTGTTCACAGGCTCCGTTCCTGTGATTTTAGGGGTCCCCCGCTTGCCGTAGCGGGTCAGACCCGAACTCGCAGAGCCGTCCTCTCTCCGGAGCTCGGAGAGGGAACAGTCATTAGCGCTGGCGCCGAACCGGAAGTCCTCTAAAAATACTCATTTTATATCCTTAAGATATCAGCGACTTCCTTTCTTCTCCGTTGATAGTTCATTTTACATATAATAATTCCCTGCATATTTTACAAAAACTATACTATTCAGTATTCCACTATTGAATCCATCAAAACATATTACCGTATTTTTCGCTCTATAACACGCACCTGACCATAACACGCACGTAGTTTTTAGAGGAGGAAAACAAGAAAAAAAATATTCTAAATGAAACAGTAGATGTATGATTTTTGTGGTTCATGCTGTGGCCACAGACATGTGATCTGATGGTGAGTTTGGGGTGACCCAGTGCAAAAATCCTGAGGATCCATGTGGATCCGTGCTTTGTAACCACGTTTTAAGTGGGGAGGGAAGGAAAAGCACTCAAGGGATAAGGAGCACGCGTGGGGTGGGTGGAGAAGCAGCTTTTCTGCGAGCTGAGCAGGGAGGGAAAGAGCACTGTTGCTTTAAAGGTATACTTAAGGTATTTGCCCTGTGCCTGGGGTTTTTTCCATTTAACAGTTTGCAGCCTTTTTCTTCTGCTCCTTGTTTTGAGGCAGAATAGATTTGAGCAAGTGAGGAGGACTTGGATTGCAGGGGATTTGCCATTAGCTGTGTAAAAGCTCTCCTCCTTGCAGCCTTCTACTTTGTTTGTACAGGTGGCTACTGGTATCAGGTTCAGTTTGAGTGATAAGCAGCCACCAGCAGCAATAGAATGGAGCACAAAAAGCAGTAGGGGCACTAGGATCCAGACAATGCTCAAATCTATCCTGCCTGAAAACAGCTGAGAAGCGGGGGGATAGCCTTTTCTTTTACTTCCTGGTTTTCACTGCGCTCGTGGCTCAGAGCTCCAGGTTGGTTTTGGGTTTTTTTTGCTGCTGGTTGCTTAAACTTTATCCTTCCTGATCCAAGCCCTCCTGTCCCTCTGCAGCCTCATTGCTCCATTTAGAGAGCGCTGGGACCTTTGCTAGCTGAGGCTGCAGCAGCTGTTACCGGCTACTTTAAAAGCGCCTGCTGGCTTTGAACTGCCTGCCTTCTCCCGGCTTGCTATGGCTCCCGTCTGTCCCTCCTCGCGTGTAAGCGGCTGCTGCCCGCTTTGATGGCATGGCTCTCCTTCCCTCCCTCCTCCTCAGCTCCTCCCCCTCCTCCTGGCTGTAAAGCAAGCAAAGCTAGAGCCGTGCAAAGCCCTGCAAGCGGCTCCGCTTTGCTTGACTGACGGCAGCCATGGCTCCGGTCGAGTGCATTCGCTCCGTAACACGCACAGGCATTTTCCCTTACTTTCTAGGAGCAAAAAACTGTGTGTTATGGAGCAAAAATTACGGTACACTGCAGAGTTTATCTTAATGCTGCCAGTCATCATCTATTTCAAGATCCTTCTCATAATATGTCTGGAGCACTCAGTCTTTCATATTTCTAGAATAAAAAAGAACCAAACAATCTCCTGGAAATGTTTTCTTCTTAGCATACGGGGATTTAACCCTGAAAGCATGATCAACAGCTTGATGTACCTTCTGCTTCTGAGTCTCAATAAGATTTGCAGGTGCCTCAATTATTTTATCCCTTATTGCTTCACCAGATTGCTGAGCAATAGATCTAAATCATAAAAGCATCTCTTTTTGCCTCAATTCAATTAAAGCCAAATTGTCTGCCAATAGTTCCTGAGATGCTATAGCTGCCGCCAGTTGAATCCAGGGGGGAGGAGTATAAAAGTTTGAATGCTTTTTCTTTAAAAAGAAACTTTTCAAAGTTCTTATCCCCCTGTCCCCCTCCTTTTATTTCCGATGGCAGAGTTTCTTTGTTTCCTTCAGTGCTTCAGCCATCTGGTTCCCATGCAGGATAGTCACCAATTCCAGAGAAGACTCCCTTTTTGTTCTCCTGGAAATTCACCAAATTAATCCAAATGCTAAAGACACTTGAATAATAAATCCCATTTTCCTTGGTTTTATTTTCTGGGAAATCTGCTGCTCATTGCACATTGGAGCCCAGAGATCATAGCTTGACAGCTGGGTTAGGCCAGCACCAAATGGAATCTCAGACCCGTTGGGAACTCGCTTTTGACCTCCACAGGAGCCCTCAGAGTCCTGGTCATCCCCAATACATTTTTCAGGTGCTCGTTGCCTACAAAAAAAAAAACTCCAAAAAGCAGCGGCCAGTTGGCTGAACCTGGCTTCCTTTCCCCCTCAGGGCAAACCAGGAAATTCTTTTTCCCCCTTCAATTCCTGAAAATCTGGAGGACAGCTTCTGAAGTTTCTTCATCTGAGATATCTGAATAGATGTGTCAGGAATTTTAAAGCCAATTACATTAACATTTATGAGTTGCTTCTCATTATAATCACAAATGTGAAGCATTCTTCATATTCCATAACAAAAATAAAGTCAGGATGGTCAGCCCATCATCCCTATTTTTACACAAAACATTTGTGAAGCATACAGGACCATTGGAAAGACAAGTAAGTTAAATACCTTTGTTAATCAAGAGATCTCAGGCAATATACATTTTATTACTATAGAATGATATTTTAAAAAGAATATCTGTTTACTATTCACGAATAGATTTTAAAGGGATGTGGGTGGCGCTGTGGGTTAAACCACAGAGCCTAGGACTTGCCAATCAGAAGGTCGGCAGTTCGAATCCCCGTGACGGGGTGAGCTCCCGTTGCTCGGTCCCTGCTCCTGCCAACCTAGCAATTTGAAAGCACGTCAAAGTGCAAGTAGATAAATAGGTACCGCTCCAGCGGGAAGGTAAACTGCGTTTCCGTGCGCTGCTCTGGTTCGCCAGAAGTGGCTTAGCCATGCTGGCCACATGACCTGGAAGCTGTCTGTGGACAAACGCCGGCTCCCTTGGCCAATAAAGCGAGATGAGCGCCGCAATCCCAGAGTCTGTCGCGACTGGACCTAATGGTCAGGGGTCCCTTTACTTAATAGATTTTATTCCATTTACACTTATCTGCAAAAGCTGTGCTGACCCCCTCAGTACTGAGTGAACATGCCCTTGCTTAGTTTTCTATTAGATTTGACAGAAAACTATAATCGATAAATGTGGGACCAACCCTAACATGGAGGGGAACTGAACAGGAAACATACCATATTCTGTAGTCTATTGTACACAACTTATGACTGATTGCAAACAGCTGACAAGAGCTGACTGAATATATTGTACAGTGGTACCTCAGGTTAAGTACTTAATTGGTTCCGGAAGTCTGTACTTAACCTGAAACGTTCTTAACCTGAAGCAGACTTTCCCATTGAAAGTAATGGAAAGTGGATTGATCCGTTCCAGATGATGAAAAAACACCCCCTAAAACAGCAATTTAACACAAATTTTACTGTTTCACGAGACCATTGATCCATAAAATGAAGGCAATAATCAATGTACTGTACTATAAAATAAATAAGATGGTATTTTAAATGAAAAAAAATAAAATTTATCTCCAAACTCACTGTTTGGAGGGGGCTCTGGGTCCTTTTCCACAATCACAATCGGCTTGGCTTCCGGCATTCGTGGAGGCCTCAGAGAGCTCCTGTGGCTGGAGCTCAGTCGCAGAGCCTCTGCAGCCACCATGGATGTCAGGGCTTGGCTCCTGGCATTTGCGGAGCCCTGAAGGAACCGCGGATGTCGGGGCTTGGTTCCCTGCATTCGCGGAGGCCTCTGAGAGCTCCATAGGACCCACCGATGTCTGGTTTGCCTTGCTTTCCTGTCTTCTATTATCAGATATGGCCCCCAAAAAGGCAGTAAAGAAGGCGGTGATTGTCGTCTCCGCTAAGCGACCCATTAAGGGTCCATCACAATCCCTGCGTTCTCCCACCCCACCTCAGTCTGGGGGTCAATTGGAATCCCTGGTTTCAGGGATGGCAGGTGACCCTGTGGCTGTGATGGCCTGGGAATCTGATTCAGAGACTGAACCAGAAGAATCCCAGCCTGCACAGGAGTCCCCGCCTCCAGGGCCGGCTGAGCTGGGGCAGGGCCTTGATCCTGAAGCGCCTGCACCTGTGCCGGATCCTCAGGAGAAGGCACCAGGTGAATCAACGCATTGCCTACAGGTGCACCTCTCCCAGCCCTGTCAGGGGAAAGTGAGTCTCCCCCTGGGTCCAGTAACCCACCGGCCTCTCCTGAGCTGCAGAGGCTCAGGGCAGAGAGGCGGAGGGAACTGGTTTCTCCCAGGAGGACTGCTCACCTTAAAGCCAGGAGAGGTGGGTCACCTGGGGGCCAGGACTGCCCCTGGCCTCAGAGATGATAAAGGCCAGTCAGCCCGGTCCCAGGTTGCGGGAGCAACGTCGTTGAAGAGCTGTTTCGGCCAGCACCCAGTCCTGTTCCCCCAGAGTTCCTGTCCTTTCCCGGCTCCTCGCTGTAGACCCCGCTTCGCCCGTGGAGGACTGTCTGCCGACCCTTGACTCAGGTCCTGGACCTCGCCCCACGGTAACCTCCCACCTGGACCAGCACAGTGGCCTTAGTGCGTCTTGCTGCGGAGGTGGATAGCCTTATCCGACGCTGTGCTTCCCAACCATCAACTTCGCTGGTTCCTGCTCCCACGGCATCTGCTTCTTCCCCTGTTCTGTCATCATCTAGTGAAGATGAGAGAGAAGTTGTAGGGGCTGGGGATTTGTTGTCAGAACCCCCGCCTCGGTCCCTTGCCTTACTTTTGCCTCAGGTTGGCACAAGGGAGGGAAGATGCTCAGCTAGGCGCCGTTTGGGGAAGCGGGCCAGGGGGTTGACTCCTGCCAGGGCAATCTTGCCAGCTCAGTCCTCCCCCGTTCTACCATCTGGTTTGGGTCTCTCACATGATTTTTCTATTCAGTCTACCTCAGGTGCTGCACAAGTTGAGGCTGACGCAGACTCTTCAATGTAGGACAGCTTGCCTGTTCCTGCAAAATCTTCTTCTGGGGGGCACCGTCGCCGTAAGAAGAGTCCCAAAAGACGAGAGGCGAGACTTCATCTTCCTCCACTGGTACGTCTTCCGAGAGTTCAGGGGACAAGGCCGACACCTCCCTAGACCTTTATTAGGTTTCGGCAAAGCCGACGACTGCAGAAATGAAAAATCACGGGAGACGAGAGAGGCAGGTGTAGCTAGGCGTCTGTCAGGGCGGGCCCTGAGAGCCTATTTTATTGAATATTGCAAGCATTGCCACAGGTGGGCCTGTGGCTGATTGGTTGATACATACACACAGAAACTTGTAATTGGTTAACATAAGTACTAAGGCGGGAATTACATCTGAAAGGTGGGGATTACATGTGATCATTTATCATTGATGGGGAGAGGCTGAGAATCTGAGCTAGAACTGGACAGGCGTGAAGCCTCCTAATTGAATTGTAACTAGGGATTAATTGGCACAAACAATATAACAATCGGGTTCTGTATATGCGGTCAGCTAGGCATGGAGAGCAGGTACAGTTTGTTTTCCATGAGCTTGGGATGTCTGTTACTTAATGACTGATCATAGCATGAGACAATGTAATAATCAAGTTCTGTGAATGTGGTCAGCTAGGCGTGAAGAGCAGGTTCGTACAATGTGTGCAAAAGCAGGGAAAAGCCTACAAGCAGAACTTCTCAGAAAGCATGAGAAAAGAGGAGCAAGGCTTCCCCAAAATGGAGCAGTTTTGTGCAGAAAGAGACTTAACAGTTATGTGCAGAAAGAAGACTTCCCTTTAGACGACGGTTTGCCGAAGTGGGCATTGCAACGCAGGACTAACTCACATAGGACCAGGTACAGGGCAATCCTTGATTGCCGTGACGGCAGATTGGTTCCTGAGGTAAAGGTCTCTAGTACAGTGTTTCCCAACCTTTTTTGGGCAAAGGCACACTTGTTTCATGAAAAAAATCTCGAGGCACACCACCATTACAGCCCCGTGACGTCAGCGCGCAGCGTCACGCCGGGAGGGACATGAATTGCTAGCAAATTACATAATCACTTCCTTGAGGGCTGGCTCATCTTCTCTGAAGGCAGAACCCCATTAATTAACAGCACAGACTCACACCATAGCCAAGACGAGGGGGGAAAACCTCAGTCATGCACATGTGGGGGCTAAATGAGGACGAAGACCGGGCAGAGAGCAGGGTTCAAATCACCCCACCTGGCCAGGACAATCCCTGGGTGCTCCCTTGGGCCACTCGCCTGACCCACCTCGCAGGGCTGTTGTTGTGAGGATAACACGGGAAGAACCACGCGCGCCCCCGGGAGCTCCTTGGAGGAGAAAGCGGGCGATGAATGCAATGCACAAAATATATGAGAGGCGACCAGGTTTTGCAGGTGAGGGGCCCCCGCCAGCCTCCGCTTCCAACACCCGGCGCAACGACGCCGAAGTTTCCCCCCGGGCTCGGATCGGGGAGTAGCGCTGCTCCCCCCGGCTCCCCTTCACCCTCCCGGCTCTCTCTGCCGCCCACTGGGGACCCCCCTCACCTGCCAAGTCCGGAGCGCCGGTGGAAGTTGCATGCATGCATGCAGGGCGCCGCGTTGCCATTGCATTGCACTGCACTCCATGCAATGCCTGCACGCATGCATTGCCTTGCACGCCCGCCAAGGGGTCTCCCTGTGGCCCGATGCGTCCCCTCCGGCGCGGATGCAGCATTGCAAAAATAAAAAAACCCCGACGCAGCCCTACCTGGGGGGCAGCCTCCACCTCCGCCGCTCCGCCTCCGCGGGGATCCCTGGGCTCCATCCTGCCGCCCGATCTCCGCGGGGGCGCAGGCAGGCTGCGCGGGGTCTTCGCGGAAGAGCCCCTGCCCGTCCGGCCGCCGCCGCTGCGCTCATTCCATGGCCGGGAGAAGAGCGCTTCAAACAAAACGCCCGGCCCGCCAGGCCACGCTGGGAAACGTAGTTGGCGTACCCCGCGCGGGCGTGGAGCCCAAGGGAGAGGGGACTACGGATCCCGGCAGCCCCCGCGCCGGGAACGGAGGGAGAGAGGCCGGGTGCAGGGATGGAGGGACGGGTGGGCGATCGAGTGGCAGCCGCCAAGCCTTGGCTGAGAGCCAGGAAGGGCCTCAAAGAAGCCGACTGTGCTTAAAAAGGCTGATAGGACCGTTGAGCGCTGGCTGGACAGCTTCCAGGTCTTTGCTGGGCTTGTTTTTTCTTCTTATCCTCGGAGAGCTTTGCATCTCTTTGTGTACATGTCTATTGTCCACTCAGCTTACGCCATGGCTGGGGAAGAGGCGGCAATCCAATATGATGAAAATTTTCAACGTTGCACTGCTAAAATCCCTACAGCTCGATGGGACCGCAGGGATTTGGATGTGTGGTCCCGCATTTTGAGAGGAAGGCCCTGGAACAGCCCAAGCCGAAAGCAGCCCCTGTTCAGCCCGGGCGTAAGATAATCTGTTGAGATTTTAACAAAGGAGAGTGCCAACGGCAGGCTTGCAGATATCCCCATGTGTGCAAGAAGTGTGGTGGGGGTCACGCTGCTACCAATTGCCAGGGTGGTAAGCGGCCCTTCCGAGGGGGAAAAGGGGGTGCTCAGCAACCCCCAAAGGCCACACCCTCAGCCTCCTCCGCTGGAACTGGAAAGTAGCGACTTACTCTCTATGGCGTATATGCCGGTAAGACTGTCAGCATTGTTGCCTTGGCTGCAGTCTTATCCTAAGCGTGAGGCTGCAGCTTATTTGTGGGGTTTTCAGTGGGTTTTAGGATTCCTGTAGCCACGGCGCCCGTGGCACGGAATCCTCGCAATCAGAAGTCGGTGCGGGAGATGCCTGATATCGCCCGCAGGAAGATTGGAAAGGAGTTGGCCTTACAACGTATGGCTGGCCCTTTTACAATACCCCTATTTCCTAAGTTGCATATTTCACCTTTGGGTATTGTCCCGAAGAAGGCTCCGGGGGAATTTTGCCTTATTCATAACTTATATCACGCTAGACGCACTTCAGTAAATGATGTTATTCCCCCAGAGCTTTGTTCAGTGAAATATGCATCCCTTGATCAGGTGATCGAGATGATCAGGATTTTTGGCCCTGGGGCTCTGTTGGCGAAGTGTGACATTGAGTCAGCATTTCGCCTGCTACCTATTCATCCCGAGGACTTTTGGCTTTGGGATTCCAATTTGAGGGAAAGTTTTATTTTGACAAGGCTATGCCTATGGGTTGTTCCATAGCATGTGCGGCCTTTGAGTGTTTTAGTACCTTTTTGGTACTAAAATGCTGGACTGGGCCTTGCGTGTTAAGACTGGCCTAGTGGGCGTGCCCCATTATTTGGACGACTTTTGTTGGCCTCAGCACACGACACGGGCAACTGCGTTGTGTTACTGGAGGCCTTGGCTTCCCTTATGGAAGAGCTGGGGGTCCCCTTGGCGGCAGATAAAATAGAAGGCCCAGCTACTCAATTGACCTATTTGAGCATTCAGTTGGATACCAATGCTCAAACCCCCTGATAAGTTAATTACTTTACGTAGGGTTATTCAGGAGATCCTTCCTTTGAGGAAGGTTACCCTGAGGCAGCTCCAGTCCTTATTAGGTCATTTGAATTTTGCATGCAGAGTGGTGGCGTCTGGTCGCCCCTTCTGCTCCCGTTTGGCCAGGCTCACAGCTGGATTACGGGCTCTGCAGCATCGAGTGCGACTGTCAGCGCAGGTCTGGGCGGACCTGCAGGTTTGGTTGGAATTCTTAGAAGAATTCAATGGTGTATCCTTGTGGCAGGATGTTTTGAAACTCCACAATGATTTTCAGGTGCACTCTGATACTGCTGGTTCATTGGGATTTGGATTGTACTGGAATAGAAGATGGTGTGCCATGTGGTGGCCTCCTGACTGGCAAGGGGAAGCAATTACGTGAGACTTAACATTTCTCGAGTTTTTTCCCATTGCAGTAGCAGTGCATTTATGGGTCGCTGAATTCAGGGACAGTCGGATTTGTTTCTGGTCCGACAACCAGGTGGTGGTGAACGTGCTGGCAAAACAGTCATCTCGTTCTCCCAGGGTATCGGCCCTTTTGCAGGCTTTTGATTTACACTGTCTGAGGTTTAATATTGTGTTTTCAGCACGCTTCATCCCCAGGATATCTAATGAGATTGCTGATGCTCTATCCCGTTTTCAGATGGAGCAATTCTGGTCCCTGGCTCCAGAAGCTCAGAAACGTCCAGAGTATTTTCCGCCGCACCTCTGGAATCTTGGCAGCACTTAGTTTTGCAGGTAGTAGCAGCATCCATTTCTACGTCCACTTTGCAATCCTATAAAAAAGCCTGCACTGACTTTTTAAAATTTACACAGTTGATGTCCGCCAATTTTCAACCCCCTCCTTCCACTTCTCAGGTCCTGCAATATTTGGCACACCTGTTTCAGCTGGGCCGTGCTGCCAGAACTCTGAGAATTCATTCTGCAGCAATCTCATTTTTTAGCAAGTCCTTTTACGACAAGGACCCTTGTTCTAAATTTGTGGTGCGCAAAGCTATGGTAGGTTGGGGTAGACTTTCCCCCCCTAGGATGGCTTCCAGGCGTCCTATTACCTTCGAGTTGTTGTCCAGTATGCGCATCAAACTGAGGAGCGTGTGTTGGTCTAGATATGAAGCGTGCCTTTTTTCAGCGGCTTTTTCACTAGCATTTTTTTGGAGCCCTTCGGGTGGGAGAGGTCATAGTAGAGGGCAACTCTACTGCTGGTCCCCTGGGTTGCTCCTTCAGGACATTAGCGTGTGTCCCCTGGAGTTGAGACTAGTTGTGCGCAACTCCAAAACTGACCAGTTGGGTTGGGGGGAGGTGGTCCGTCTCCCAGCCACTGGGGAGGCAGGCCCGTGTCCGGTCAAGGACGTGAGGAAGTACTTGGCCTTGAGACCTCCTAGGGATGGCCCCCTGCTCATCCATGAAAATGGTCGCCCTCTGGCGCGGCATCAGTTCACAAAAATCATGCGTAGGGTCATTGCGGCATGTGGGATCACGGCCTCCAGTTTTGCTCCTCATTCCTTTCACATAGGGGCAGCAACCATGGCAGCCCACTGGGGTTTGTCAGCTGCCAGGATTAAGGATCTGGGGAGATGGAAATTGGATGCCTTCAAGGGTTATGTGCATAACAAATGTTGATTTTTTAAAATAATACTTGTTGTTTCCACTTGTAGATCCCAAGCCAGTCCGCGTCTAGATAGTGGGACACAGCATCGTTCATTGGGCTGGCATCAGAGCGAGGCAATCTGCCAGGGGATCGTGTCTTGGCCTCCCTCAGTATGTGCAAGTGTCATGGATTTCCAGACGCGGAATGTTGTGGGAAGAGTTTTTGCCACTTATCAGATGTCGGCTGCTTTCTCCCCCCCCCCCATGGCCATGGTAGTGCAGCTGGGGGGAAATGATGTGGCAACTGTTGATTGCCTTACTTTGCGTTCCATTATCCTAAGGGATTTGGAGCATTTGGCAGCCTTGCTACCTTCTGTGAGAATTATTTGGTCTCACTTGTTGCAGAGGCAATCCTGGCGCGGCGTTTCCCGCCCGGAGGCTGCTGAGAAGACCAGGAAGCGCATTAATTCTGTGATGTGCAAGAAGGTTTTAGAGCTGGGTGGCTTAGTGATTCCGCACCCTAGCATTTATTTTAAGGCTGTGGCCCTTTAGCGGGCGGATGGTGTGCACCTTTCTTATTTAGGGAATGATATTTGGCTGGATGTGGTGGCTGAAAAATTAGGTTCCTGGTTGGGTTTGTGAGTGGTTGGCGGCGAGCGTTAGAGCTCGTGTGGCGGTTAGGAATTGGTTATAAAATGCTGGTGGTGGAGGGGTCAGGATAGGCTGTGCCTGCCCCTCCTATTGGGCTGAAGGGAATTCCGTTAAAGGAACCCTGGGGCTTGCCACGATTTCGTCCAAACACTGTCATGGGTGAGCTGCTGGGGTGAGCGGCATGGGTCTGACGCTTAGCTCAAATGATCCCCCATTTTGACTTTCCCTTCTACTGGCTTCCGATCGGACCTCAGTATGTCAGTTCTGTCCCAGGCGGGGGGGGGGGGCAGATAGTCATAACCAATGTCTAAACAACCACTCACTGATTTTGTATTTTAATAAAGTTGTGGCCAAAATAGTGCCCCAAAACCAAAACTAAAATTACGGTTATGTGTGAAATTATTTGAGGGGTGGTCTGGGGACCTACACAAGCAACTTGCACTAGTAGAGGCAGAATCGAACAGTGTAACAGGAAGGTGAGTGTTTAACTAAACATGAAATAATATTACATGTGAAAGAGTAAAAGTGGCACTTCTTTTATGTTTATAAAAGGGTGCTCCAAGATTTGAGCCCTATAATGCAAATCCTTTTAAACTTATAGCAAGAAAAGTAGAGAAAACAAAAAGACAGCTGGAATTGGTGAAAAATAGATAAACAACTACACAACTTTCTGAAGGCAACGCTGCATCAGGAAGTTTTTAATTGATGATGTGTTGCTCTGGTTTTTATGTTCTAAGCTCCCCAGAGTGATTGGAACAACTAGGATTTTACACACACACACACACACACACTCACATACACATCTCAATAATTTTTTGGGCATTTGTTTCTGAAGATGATGTATGGCCCTGTGAACAAAGGTTAAGCTTTAGATCTGAAAATCACTGGGTGTGTAACAATAGAGCTGGGAGGTACATATTCTTGATGATGCCTCACAGTATTATGGTCATTTGCATGGTGCCATGGCCATAGATTGTGCCATGGAAATACCATATTTTTCGCTCCATAACAAGCACTTTTTTCCTCCTAAAAAGTAAGGGGGAATGTCTGCGCATTTAATGGAGCGAAAGCAGAGGGATCCCTCGGCTGCGGCTGCAGTCGCGAGCTGAGGGATGCCTCTGAAGGGATGAGCAAGCAAAGTGAGAGCTGCGCAAAGCAGGACAGAAGCCATGTAAGCAGCTCTTGCTTTGCTTGCTTTAAAGCAAGAAAATTGAGATCCGCTTACACGCTGTCAGGGAACTGACATCAGAGGAAAGGGAGGTGGTAGGGCTCCCAGAGACTGGGAGAGAGTCAGCAGCTAAAGCAGGGACAAGGAGGGGGAGCGAGGGGTCTCTGGAGGAGGATCTCAGTAATGCTGAGAGAGACGCAGCAGCCCAGGCAGGAAACAGCAGGGGAGAGAAAGGGGTGAGAGACACTTCCAGCGAAAATAGCGGGGAGGTGTCAGAAGCAACTGCAGGGAGACCCATGCTTCGCCGGAAGCTGCCACGTCGTGAGTCCAGGAGACGCGTTTCCGTTAAGGAACTTCTTTGCTGGAAGCGCTTCCGCAGGCAGCCACTGTCAGACTCTACTAGTGACTAGAGCAGACATGTCTGAGGAGCTCTGTCACACACAGAGGTTTGTGGGGCCGCACAAACTCTGAAGGGGCACAATTTTAAGCACAAGCAGCTAATCATCCCCTGACAGCAGTCTGACAGTCTCTGTACGCTGCCTGTGCAGGAGAAAGCATCATGAGCAACCCAGCCGGAACCGGAGAGGCAGGGGTTGGAGCTGGTCCAAGCTTGGAAGAAAGGTATCAAGCTCTGGAGGTCCAACTTGCGCTGCAGACGGCGAGGCTCGAGGAGAGAAGGGCTCAGGATGCTGACAAAAAGGGGAGAACCACTCAGTTCCCCAGAAAGGTACCAGGATTGGTGCAGAAGTTTGGGGGGGACCCCAAGGATTACCATGCCTTTAGGACTGAGATGCAATATGCCCTGAATGTGCAGTTTGATGAGTTCCCTGATGAGGAATCGCGAGTTGCTTTCGTAATTGGGCATCTTGAGAAGGGGGCGCGGGACTGGGTTCGACCCCTGATGGCAACGCACAACGATATCCTAAAGGACACTATGAAATTCTTTCGTGCAATGGATATCATGTTTTCCAGCGATATTGAGGAAGGGGTGGTGCGCAGACAGCTAATGGCTTGCAAGCAGGGAAGCAGATCTGTCCGTGAGTACTGGACTGAATTTACCATGCTGATTCACAGATTGGGGTGGGATTTATCGGCAGCACCCATTCAGATGCTATTTGAAGAAGGTCTTTCTTCAGCTGTGAAAGACGAGCTGGCCAGGAGCCCCAGGGCGGTGTCTATGGATCAGCTGACCAAATCTGCGCTGACCATTGGAGCGCGCCAGGAGGCAAGAGCCTTGGAGAGGCGGGAAGGGAGAGGGGAACGTTGGAAGGAGTTACGCATTCCAGACATTCCTGAGCCAGCTTTCCCGCCGGCAGAGCCGATGGAAATCGGAACAGCCCGCACGCGCGCAGTTTCAAAGCCCAGTGAGGGGGCGAAGAAGGAGGGAAAGGGAGCCCGGAAATGCTATCTCTGCCAACAGCCAGGCCACTTTGCCAGAGTCTGCCCCCAGAGGAAGGAATGGCAAGGGATGGTGGGAGCAGTTGAGGGGGAAGAGCAGGGAGAAACGGAGCAGGTAAAAGCCAACGCCTGGTTGCCAACGTCAGGGCACTGCAGCCAGGCCAAAGAGCAGTGAAAGTGCCCGTGCCAGAAGCTCCTCGACCTGCTCTAGTGATTGAAGTGTCGCTAGAGCTGCAAAATGGACACCCCCTAAAAATAAAGGCGCTGTTGGACTCAGGCAGCTCCTGCAATTTTATGAGCAAGGAGTTTGCTGCTGAACATCAGATACAGACTATCCCTTTAAGCAACCCCCTGCAGGTGACCACGATCGATGGCAGGGAACTGTTGGGAGGAGGAGTTAGCTTGCAGACCGTCCCAATGATAATGAGGGTGGCAAGGCACACAGAACTGATAGCGTTTAATGTGGCCACCTTGGGAGGCGCTCCCATTATTTTGGGAATGAGCTGGCTAGCCTTACATGATCCGCTGGTGGGCTGGCATCAAAGAGTGGTTTCCTTCGGTTCAGCACATTGCTTAGAACACTGCAGGGGGGAAAAGGGGTCAGCAGGGGCCCAAGCCACCCTAGCAGGGACTGAAGTAATGGGGAAGGGGAAGGTGCCACCACAGTATGCTGATCTCAGCGACGTGTTCAGCGAGAAGGAAGCTGACCAACTACCCCCGCATAGGCCCTTTGATTGCCAGATCAATTTACTCCCTGGAGCACAGCTTCCTGTAGGCAAGTTGTATGCCATGTCGGACAGGGAAATGCAGGAGTTGCGAGCGTTCATTGACAAGAACCTGAAGAGAGGCTTCATCAGAGAGTCCAAGGCAGCGGGGGGTAGCCCAGTGTTTTTTGTGGATAAAAAAAACACGGACAAGCCGAGGCTGGTATGTGACTTTCGGCGCCTAAATGCAGTGACAGAGCCGGCGGCTTTTCCTATGCCCAGGATTGATGATATTTTGACCAGGGTGCGAAAAGGAAAGATTTTTACAAAGCTGGACCTAAGGGGGGCGTACAACCTGATACGTATAAGGAAAGGGGATGAATGGAAGACCACCATGTTCACCCCTTTGGGGGCATTTGAATACCTCGTTATGCCTTTTGGATTACAAACAGGCTCCGCGTGTTTTCAAGCCTTCATGAACCACGTACTGGGGCCTTTGCTCTACAAGAATTGCGTGGCCTTCTTAGATGACGTGTTGGTGTATTCGGAGAATGAGGAGCAACATGTGAGAGACGTCAGAGAAGTGTTGAGCAGGCTGCAAGCCAACAGACTGTGGGTGAAACTGGAGAAGTGTCAGTTTCATACCAAGGAGGTGGAATTCCTGGGGTACCGCTTGTCAGACAAGGGGTTGGCCATGGACCCCGGCAAGGTTCAAGCGGTGCTGGAATGGAAAACACCCAAGACCAAGAAGGATGTGCAGAGGTTCCTAGGGTTTGGAAACTTTTATCGTAAGTTCATCCGAAACTTCGCCCACCTGACGGCGCCCATCACGGACTGTCTCAGCAGTAAAAAGAAGTTTGTTTGGACGGGGGAGGCGGAGCGAGCGTTTGAGGAACTGAAAAGGGCCTTCGCCTCTGATGAACAACTTCTACATGTGGATTTACAAAAAAAGCTGAGGGTCGAAACAGACGCTTCTGACAGAGCCATAGGGGCGGTGCTTCTTCTGCAGCCGGGGAAGGAGGGGTCAGAGTGGCGACCGTGTGCCTTCTTTTCGCGAAAGCTGAACAAATCTGAGAGGAACTACACGGTGTACGACCGGGAACTTCTTGCGATTCATGAGGCCTTCCGGAGATGGAGGCACCTGCTAATTGGTGCACAACAGAAGGTGCAAGTGTGCACGGACCATAAGAATCTAGAGTATTGGAGAACTGCGCGAGTGCTCAACCAACGGCAGTTGAGATGGGCCCAGGAGTTCTCCAAATTTAACTTTGAGATTTGTTACGTACCAGGCCCGGAGAACGTTAGGGCGGACGCTCTCTCACGCAAACCTGAATATTTGGAGGGAGAGGGTGCACCCGAAGAGACCCATGTCATTCCCGAGGACCGCTGGGTGTGTGGGGCGGCATTGGTGGGGCAAAGGGAACTGGTAGAGGGAACGGTGCAGGATGAATACGCCCAGGACAAACTCAGGGGTCTCAGGAGGGAGGGAGACAAACCCGGGGGTTTTGAGGAGAGAGATGGGGCGTTGTACTACAAGGGAGCGTTATACATACCTGAAGGGGAATTGAGGGAAAAGGTACTCAAGCAACTGCACGATAGCCCCACAGCAGGGCATTTTGGGCAACACAAAACCATGTGGCTGGTTACCAGGGAATTCTGGTGGCCCAAGGTCAGGGAAGATGTGCGGGAATATGTGAGAGGGTGTGACCGATGCCAACGAGCCAAGGGGGAGAGGCGGGCACCGGCAGGTTTATTAGAACCACTACCCACGCCGGAAAGGCCATGGGAGGCAGTGGCAATAGATTTCATGACTGATCTGCCCAGGTCCAAAGGGAAAACAGCCATCATGGTTGTGGTAGACCTGTTAACCAAGATGGCCCACTTTATAGCCTGCTCACATGCGGTCACAGCGGAAGAAACCGCTAAATTGTTTGTGGAAAATGTGTTTAGGCTGCATGGCGCCCCCTTGAGGGTGGTTTCTGACCGAGGGAAACAATTTACTTCCAGGTTCTGGAGGAAGCTCATGAGCTTATTGCATGTAGAGGTGAATTTCTCTACTGCCCGTCATCCAGAAACCAACGGGCAGGCGGAAAGAGCTAATGGTGTCCTCCAGCAATATTTGAGGTGTTATGTGAATGACAGAGAGAATGATTGGGTGGAGAAGCTGGCGTTGGCAGAATTTGCCTACAACAATGCAGAGAACGTGTCCACGGGGATGAGCCCTTTTTTGGCTAATCACGGGTGTCATCCCCGAGCCTTCCCAGGGGGGGAAGGGGAGAACTGGAGCGTTCCAGCCGCAGAACAGTTCGTTGAAGAAATGGAAGCGATCCATCGCCAGCTCCAACTTAATTTAAACAGGGCGAAGGAGGAATATAAGAGGCAGGCAGACAAAACCAGAAGGGAAGGGGAAAGCATTAGGGTGGGGGACCAGGTGTGGCTGTCCACCCAAGGGTTACCATTTAAAGGAGGTTGTAAGAAGTTAAGACCCAAAAGACTGGGCCCATTTGAAGTCACGCAACAGGTCAACCCAGTGGCTTTCAGACTCCGGTTACCGAACCACATGAAGTTGCACCCAGTGTTCCACAGGTCGTTGCTGTCACCGTATATAGGGGACAGAGAGGGGAGGGTCAATAGGGGACCAGCTATGGAGGAAAAAGAACACAGCTACCATGTAGCGGAGATTCTCGATTCCAGGTGGAAGGGAGAGCAAGTAGAGTATTTGGTAATGTGGGAAGGGGAGCCGGAGTCGGAAAACACCTGGGTCAGGGCAGAGGATGTAGATGACGAGGTTTTGATTGAAACTTTTCATCAGAGATTCCCTCGTAAACCCCAGCCAGTGGCGAGGTTCCGGAGGGAATACTTCGCCACCACCGACGAAGAAGAAGAGTTGGAGGGGTTCTCTGATTCCGAGGTGGAGGAGGATTCAGCGAGTCGGAACGAAGACCGATGGAGGGAAATGTTCGAGACGTCTGAAGATGAAGAGGATTCTTTTCGGGGTTTCAGCTCCTCACCGCCCAGAGGAGAGAGTAGGGGCGGGGAAGAAGGGGGCCCTGGAGGGGAGGTGGATGTCAGGGAACTGACATCAGAGGAAAGGGAGGTGGTAGGGCTCCCAGAGACTGGGAGAGAGTCAGCAGCTAAAGCAGGGACAAGGAGGGGGAGCGAGGGGTCTCTGGAGGAGGATCTCAGTAATGCTGAGAGAGACGCAGCAGCCCAGGCAGGAAACAGCAGGGGAGAGAAAGGGGTGAGAGACACTTCCAGCGAAAATAGCGGGGAGGTGTCAGAAGCAACTGCAGGGAGACCCATGCTTCGCCGGAAGCTGCCACGTCGTGAGTCCAGGAGACGCGTTTCCGTTAAGGAACTTCTTTGCTGGAAGCGCTTCCGCAGGCAGCCACTGTCAGACTCTACTAGTGACTAGAGCAGACATGTCTGAGGAGCTCTGTCACACACAGAGGTTTGTGGGGCCGCACAAACTCTGAAGGGGCACAATTTTAAGCACAAGCAGCTAATCATCCCCTGACACACGCTCTGTGCATTTTTTTCTACTTTTTTTCCTCCTCTAAAAACTGTAATAATAATAGTAGTAGTAGTAATTATAATAATAATAATTTATTATTTATACCCCGCCCATCTGGCTGGGCCTCCCCAGCTACTCTGGGCGGCTTCCATAGAAACCAAAAATACACTAAAATATCACATGTTAAAAATTTCCCTGAACAGGGCTGCCTCTTATAGTCAGGTACATCTTATGGAGCGAAAAATACAGTAAAAATTTGGTCACAGTATGCTTCTTAATCTTTAAATGGTTTTTTTAATTTATTTAGATTCATATCCTGCTTTTTGACAAAATTCCTCAAAGTGACTAGTTCTTTTCACTAAAATAATGATGCGAGAATAATGGAAGCTGCAGAAATATACACAGAAAATATTCAAGTAAGCAGTCATAGGAAATCAATCATATTTGTTGCAATTTTTGTGTGGTATTCATTCAGAAGTGGCTCCATTCTTGTCATCCTGATAGCATCATTGACTGAAGTTCTCACTGCCCACATAGTGAGAGTTTCAACAATTCAGGGTGGATATCACCTTAATGGGGTGTGCCAGCCCATTTCAAAATCACACCAGCTTAGTTGGAGGTGTGGGTGTACCTAGCAATTAAGGAGACACAGCAACTGCAGGACACATTTTCTTACATGCCACAGCATTGCACAATGATGGGTTACAGCATTGGCAGAGTGTGATGGAGCACAGCTGCTCACCTGACCTCCGACTGGTCACAATGCTGCTGCTTAACAGGAGGTAGAGGGGGAAAGGCAAGTTGGAAGTGAGGTCAGCATGGTATAAACAAACAAACAAACAAACAAACAAACAAACAAACAGGAACACTGGATTGGCTCCATTGATTTGTTTAAATCACACCCACCTTGCCACTATCTTCCCCACTCTCCATCGACCTCCAGATAAGTAGAAGTGATGCAATACACTGGTTTGTTCCCCCCACAAAACCCTCAGCTATTGGATTACAAAAAAATAACCCCCTTGCCCCAATCATATATCTGAATATCCAGAATGATTTATCCCAGTTGTAAAATTTTGAAATAGTTATTTCCCATATTCTTTCTGCTGCCTTCACTACCCATCCTAACAGGTGCCTTTTTATTTCCTCCACCCACATGCCAAAAGAACCTTTACCTAGTCGGCCATTGCAAGGGTTGGTGGGCTTCTGTGGCACATTTGTCTTGGCTACTTTCATATCACTTTCATGTATTTTTGAGAAATAAACGTTAAGCCCACCATATGTGTATGTGATTACAGTATTGCTCTGACATAACTGACGAATGCATGCTGAACATGGATCCTCCACCCCCACCTGACAATATTGGACAGGTACCGAAAGCCAGAGACCCTTTGATGTCAAAGCATGTCAACCTGGAATTTCTGGAGCTCCTGAGAAAGCAAAGCATACTGCAGGAGCAACGAGTGAACAACCTTTTTGATGAGCTGCCTGCAGAAAAATCAGCATGGCAGAATTTAACCAATAAATCAAACAGATGGTATTGGAGATCTTAGACAATGCCTAGAGCACAAGTAGCTGGTCAAGTTTATTAGAGTAGGATTGATTACTGAGGTTGATTACTTGAGATTCAGTATTCAAACCTAGCAGGTGTTAATGAAATCCACATACACATGCTGCTGTAGAATTAAATGGCAGGTCCAATCGAAGAGCTTTTACAGTGCTAGAATTCAATACACATGACATGTTAGTAAGGTTTACGTATTGCAAGATGATCCTTTTACATGCATATCTTGTCACAATTCTTACCTTTACTCCTTAGTCAATAACTGGTTTTCTGTGACCCAATATGTTATTGTGCAATATGACTGCTATTGTAGATGTGATTTCATCAGTTATCCTTAATTTCAAATGGCCACAACTTCCAAGTAGCAGGCACTCTAAGCACTCCCTCTTCTTCACAATTCTTCATTTCCTCATTCGGATGGCACACCCATCAGAGTCTCTTTAAACTGCCACATAAAGGGACATGTCTCCATAGGGGTGGAAATTAGCCTACAAAAAAGTGCACCAGACAAGACTCCTGCTGCTTCCAGAGAGAGGTGACTGAATTAAAAGGCAATTTAGGCTTACCAGGAATGTAAGTAAAAGTTTTGTTCAGATAATCATAAAGTGTAGATTTGGAAGGGTTCCAAGGGTCATCAAGTCAACCCCCTACAATGCAGGAATCTCATCAAAGTCTCTCATTCTATTTGAAACCATACTGGACCCTTCTTCGTTTGCAAATGTGCTAGTAGTTGTGCTATATGTCAATTCCTGTGCATCAGCAGAGAGAGAGAGAGAGAGAGAGAGAGAGAGAGAAATGCTGTCTGTCTTTCAGTGTGCTTTAGGGCTGGGCAATATCAGGTTTATAACATCACAATATATTACCAGCTAAATGCCACAATACCTCAATACATCACATGATATATCTGCGGCTGCAGAGGGCCTTGCCGGGCTCTTGGAGAAGTGACCCTTTCTCACTTTCCTTAATACTCCAGCAGTGGGGTTTGGGGAGACCTTTATAAAAAGTGTAAAATCAATCTATAATGAGAAGACGGCCAATATAATTGTAAACAACACATCAGAAAAATGTATGATATATAAAGGGATGAGGCAAGGTTGCTCAATGTCCCCGCTGTTATTTATATTAATATTAGAAGTACTGGTTCAAAATATAAGGATTAACAATAAAATCAATGGAATAACAGTGGGCCAGCAAAATTACAAATTGAAAGCATTCGCGGATGACATCGTATTAACCTTAGAACAACCCAGAATGAGCATACTGGAGGTGACAGAAGGGATAAGTAGATTTGTAAAATTGGCTGGCTGCAAACAAAATAAAGGGAAAATCAAGATGCTGCTAAAAAAATAAAGAATAAATAAAGAAACAAAAAAAGACATTGAATCGGAATGTGGGTGGCAAATAGAAATAAAAATAAAATATATGGGGATTTGGTTAAAAATAAAAAAAAAACATAATATCTATCAAGACAACTATGTAAAAGCTTGGAAAGCAAGAAAGATTTGGAAATATGGGAGAGAAAACTAGGAAAATATTAAGCAGCATGAGATTTTCATGTATTCATGAATGTTTCTGGGATGACAGATTAAACCAATGTACTGCATTTTCTGTTTTGCAGGTAAACAGTGGAGGAAATAGCATCACAACTGAAGAAAATTTCACTTCATAAATTTATTTCATTGACGCTTGGTGCTTCAGATCAGGAAACAATGAGCTGGTTTACTCAAATGTTGCAAAACTTTATTAGTTTTCCTTATTTAGAAGAATACCTGAGCTCAGTGGTTCACCCTTGGTGGTTTCGTAAGCTTCTGATTTTGCTTTGTTCATTAATGATAGATATATATTTGGCTGGCTGTGCTTGCTCATTTGGGCTATATGTTTACAAGAAGTTGAATAAGCACCAAGAAACTGGTCCTGATAGCAAAATTTGGAAAAAGCCAAGGAAATTTTTTGCTCATATTGCAGATATATATGGAAAGATATGGCATGGTGAGTAAAAGTTTCTTTCATAGCAATAATTCTTTCTTATGAGTCATTATAATTTCATAGGAATGAGGATCAGAATTTCAGGCTTGAAGCACTGGAACAATAGTTGCCACAGTGAATCAGGACTGGACCTCTGAACCCCCCCTCAGAGTCACAACAGCTACAAGTTTGGGTTGGCTACATAAGGATCAAAATAAAGGCATGGCTATTTATTTATGTAATAAGAAAAACAAAGCATTTTATGAAGTATGAAACTAAGGCCCTGAGTCAGCCTCCTCCTTATATACGCCCTGACGGCATTATATGTATTCAATAAATGATAAAATAAATAAATAAGACAGATTACAAAGTAAAGGGTCAGCTGGTGGCTTCATAAACACCATACATTTAAACCACATTTTAAGTACGCTTCTTCCCCTAAAGAAACCTGGAGAATGTTGTTTACCCCTCACAGAGGCACTATTAGCAACTATGTACAGTGGTACCTCGGGTTACAGACGCTTCAGGTTACAGAACTTTGCTACAGGATGACAACAGAAATCTCACCATGGCAGCGCAGCGGCAGCAGGAGTCCCCACTAAAGTGGTACCTCAGGTTAAGAACAGTTTCAGGTTAAAAACAGACCTCCAGAATGAATTAAGTTCTTAACCTGAGGTACCACTGTAGTTGCTATGGAGGTCAAAAGTGAGTTCCCAACGGCTTTGCAGTTCCGTTTGTTGCCAGGCTGACCCAGCTGTCAAACTGTGATCTCTGGACTCGAATGCACTCCTGCAGCAGGCTGCCTCAAATTTCTGTTCTCATCCTGAAGCAAAGTTGTTAACCTGAGGTACTATTTCTGAGTTAGCGGAGACTGTAACCTGTAGCGGTGTCTGTACCCTGAAGCATCTGTAACCCGAGGTACCACTGTATGTACACAAACTATGGAATTTGCCAGCACAGGATGTGGTGATGGCTACTAATTTAGATGGACACTGTGGGAAACAGGATGGTCTAATACAGAGGCCTTTGGCCTGATCCATAGGACTCTTTATATGTTCTCAGTGCTTCCCACAGGTCTCATGTTACTGTAAGTGTTGAAAAAAACATATTAAACCATCCCAAGGGCTAAACCCCATATAAAAGATTAAAGCAGACTAAATCAGCAAAACACAGTTTTATCTCACTCAAAGACTGGGCAAAAATGTTTCCACCTGTGCTCAAAAGGAAGCAAGGAAGGAACATTCCACGAGAGAAGAAATCCCTTCATTCATTAAGGGACCACCACAGAGAAAGTCTTGATCCATGTGGATGACAACCTAACATCCAGAATGCTGGAGCATATTGTCATTGATGTTTAGTCATTTAGTTGTGTCCGACTCTTTGTGACCCCATGGACCAGAGCATGCCAGGCACTCCTATCTTCCACCACCTCCCATGGTTCAGTCAGACTCATGCTGGTAGCTTCGAGAACAGTGTCCAACCATCTTGTCCTCTGTCGACACCTTCTCCTTGTGCCCTCAATCTTTCCCAACATCAGGGTCTTTTCCAGGGAGTCTTCTCTTCTCATGAGGTAGCCAAAGTATTGGAGCCTCAGCTTCAGGATCTGTCCTTCCAGTGAGAACTCAGGGCTCTTTCCTTAAGAATGGATAGGTTTGATATTCTTGCAGTCCATGGGACTCTCAAGAGGCTCCTCCAACTCCATAATTCAAAAGCATATAACAGAGCTTTAAACCTGATCTTAAATTTCTTTTCCCCCCCGCGAACCACACTGATTTCCTCCAGTAATGGTTGCGATATTTCTTTGTTGCATTTTGTATTATTTTCAGGTTATGAACTTACTGGTATAGAACATATCCCTAAAGGACCAGGGATTATTATTTATCATCATGGAGTTGCTCCTCTTGGCTATGCCTTATTTGTGGCTAGATATTTTTTAGAGACGGGGAGAGAGTGCTTTTCATTAATTCATCATATCGTGTATTGGATACCAGGTAAATTATTTAAATTTAAATGATGCTGTTTTACTTAAAATATGTAAAATATGGCATAAAACAATACTATAAGCTATGAAACAATGCTATAAAATAAAAAACTGTACATCAGGAAAGCAGGTAGAAACAACTGATAAATAAAATAGCAGCAACAGGTGAAATAGTTTAGTTATTGCAGATGAAGGTACTTTCGCACCAAGTCATTGCTAGTAAAAGAGAATGAATGCAGGATGAGGAATTATTTCCAATTCACAACTGAGTCAGCAGAAATGGTCTCCATGAAGAAATGTCATGCTTTTCTGTCTACATTCTTCCCCAGGGATCTAAAAATTGAGCAATCTGGATAATGTGTCATCTGATTCCTATGCTATGACTACAAGCTCTCATGTAATAATTGCTGTTCACTTTAATACCAGAACAGGACAAGGTGTAGGCTTTGGGGTGTCTAAGTTGATGATTTCCTCAAGTACAAAGAGTTTTACAAAGTTCAGTCATTAGTAAAGATGGGATATTCCTTACTGGAAAGAACAACACAAAGTATGGGATTCTGCTTGGGAGCGTCTGCACTAGCAAACCACCTGTGCAAAATCCTCTGTATTCAAACACCACTGGGTGGCAGCTGGGATGGGGTAGGAGCTACAGCTAAGGAAAAGGGCAGAAGCCCAAGTGAAGCCCCAAAGACATGTCTGAGGCTTTCATAGCAAGTCCAACCTATCACCAAATCTCCACACAGATCCCAGATAACATGGCCCCACCCAAACACATAACCATAACATACTGTAACACTGCAATCAAACACATGTGGCACCCTTGCTGTAGTATTCATGGTCCTCCACTGCCACTCCCCCCACATCATCTTCCTCTGCACGCACACAACAGCCACCCCAGGAAACTATGACATCACAGAAAGGTCATTTAAAGGAAGGAAGGAAGGAAGGAAGGAAGGAAGGAAGGAGGCCAAAGAGGCCCAGTAGCACAGAGTGCTGTTTGGAGTTTTTCCACTAGGTTAATTAATGCAGCAAATAACCTCCACCCATATATCTGTGTACCAATCTCTGCTGGAGGTGGCAGTTTTCCATCAGCATAGTCTCCTCAGTTCCATGTGTGTATCTCCTCCCCCCCCCCCCCGTGTGTGTGTCTACTGTATCCAAAAGCTCTGCACCCTAAAGGGATTGAAATTCCCGACTTCCGGGGTGGTGCCATCGGCAATGGCGGACTCCCTCTGAACCGGAGGGACCAGCTCGGCATGAAACGGGTCTTTTCCGCTGCGGCGAAGTGGGGACCCTTTCAGAAATCACAGGCGGATGAAGCCTGTGACCGTGGGACTCGGCGGGCACCTTTAGCGCCCCCCAACCCGCAAAGGAACCCACTAACAGGCTCCGAAGTGAAGAGGGGGAAGTGGCGCGGTGCTGTGAGTCAACTGCTATTTCCGTGGAGTGAAGCCGCACAGCCGTTGCCGGAGAGTGCTGCCTTTTTCCTGGGAAAATTTGGCATCTAAAGTAATCACCCGTGAGTACTCAAACATTGAACAATTGGACTCTAAATAAGAACTGGCGATTAGAAAGGAATTGGACTTAAAAATTTACCTTAATTTGGTACTGAAACAGGAAGGTCTAAACAGGAAGTCAGCCTTCCGTTTCCTTGTAATCAGAAGAAAGCAAAGACAACGTAAACCAGAGCTTAGAAAATTAAAGGATTGGTTTTCACCATTTAAAAGCCTTGAACCCCCCTTCGGTAGCAGGAGAAGAAGGGGGATCTTTTTTGGACTGTTTAAACCTGCAGAAGTGAGTTTAAAGAAAGTAACTTTCCACCGTCCTGACCCTGGAGCTACCAAGCTGGAGTTCCCACGAGTGAAAGGAAAATATGAAGAAGAGCTGCGGAAGGGACATGGAAGAGATTTGAAGGCCTCGGATATAAGATCACCAGGTTAATGTGCCAGACTAATGGGATAAAAAGGACTGGCAATCCCGGGACCGGGGGGAGGGGACGCTGGAAGAAGATTAGATTGTTTTTATTCTCTTTTTTATCAATAGAAATGTTTTATGAACGTTGGAAAAATGTTGAAATGAAATTACTTGGCTCTTGTAAAAATGTTTAAAGAATTAGGTAAAAAGGTAATGGTTATGAGAAGCTGGTAAAAATAAGATTTAAGTCTTAAGTTTTAAGGTTTTTTTATAAGATAAGATGAAAATAGAATAAGGTAATGTAATGACAGAATATTATGAATTATGGAAAGGATTTGCTGTGACAATTATTAATCAAGACACAAGAGATGGGAGGAGGTGGTCATGGAAAGAAGGTAATGAAAGTGGAGAATTTGAAAATGATGGTTTTATTTTTTATTTTTCTGTTTTTGTCTTTTTTCTTTGTAATTTTTTTTTAAAAAAATCTTTTTTCAATAAATATCATATTAAAAAGGGGGATTGAAATTCCCCATCCATGAAATCATAGTTGAAATGGATGGCAGAGAGCTATGCTTGTGATCCATAATAGTGCAATATCTTTGGAATAATGGCACTTGCATTGTATCCACAGTATTTCCTAAATAAGGTTCACATAAAATGCATTCTTCTATTTGGAGCTTATTTTTTCAGGGCTGCAGATGTTTTATTATGTGATCAGGTTGAAATCTTACAAGAAAACTGAAATTGTGGAAATAATGAAGAAAGGCCATTTACTGGGCATTGCACCTGGTGGAGGTAGAGAAGCACTGTATAGTCACGATTACTGCATAATGTGGGGTAAACGCACAGGTTTTGCTCAGGCAGCTTTGGAGGCAAAAGTGGTGAGTGATCTTTGTGCAATCTGCATTGCCTTCATGATTATCCTCGATAAGATGTAATGTGTTGACATCCTTGATCCAGCATCCAAAAAAGCTGAGGATGGCAAATATCCTGTTTGGGGGTCAAATGATATCTGGAGTGCCACAGCTCTCCCCAACAGTGCTTTAAAACAAACCTACTGAAATTGGTGACATTTAAAAAGAAAACAAGCAATTCCTTTTTTCTTTTTTATATATAATTTTATTTTAAAAATTTGTTTTACTGTTTAAAATACTCATTTTACATCCTTAAGATATCAATGACTTCCTTTCTTCTCCGTTGATAGTTCATTTTACATATAATAATTCCCTGCATATTTTACAAAAAATATACTATTCAGTATTCCACTATTGAATCCATCAAAACATATTACACTGCAGAGTTTATCTTAATGCTGCCAGTCATCATCTATTTCAAGATCCTTCTCATAATATGTCTGGAGCACTCAGTCTTTCATATTTCTAGAATAAAAAAAGAACCAAACAATCTCCTAGAAATGTTTTCTTCTTAGCATACGGGGATTTAACCCTGAAAGCATGATCAACAGCTTGATGTGCCTTCTGCTTCTGAGTCTCAAGAAGATTTGCAATTGCCTCAATTATTTTATCCCTTATTGCTTCACCAGATTGCTGAGCAATAGATCTAAATCATAAAAGCATCTCTTTTTCCCTCAATTCAATTAAAGCCAAATTGTCTGCCAATAGTTCCTGAGATGCTATAGCTGCCGCCAGTTGAATCCAGGGGGGAGGAGTATAAAAGTTTGAATGCTTTTTCTTTCAAAAGAAAGTTTTCAAAGTTCTTATCCCCCTGTCCCCTTCCTTTTATTTCCGATGGCAGACTTTCTTTGTTTCCTTCAATGCTTCAGCCATCTGGTTCCAATGCAGGATAGTCGCCAATTCTAGAGAAGACTCCCCTTTTGTTCTCCTGGAAGTTCGCCAAATTAATCCAAATGCTAAAGACACTTGAATAATAAATCCCTTTTTCCTTGGTTTTATTTTCTGGGAAATCTGCTAATCAAAAACTTGACCTGATTGACCAAAACCAATGTGATTTTTGGATTCAGTGCATCAGATTCATCCTAAATCAACTGAAAAAACGCAAACAACAAATTTGTTGTTCACCAGTGTAATAAATCCCCTTTTCCTTGGTTTTATTATCTGGAGCCCAGAGATCGCAGCTTGACAGCCGGGTTAGGCCAGCACCAAATGGAACCTCAGACCCGTTGGTAAATCGCTTTTGACCTCCACAGGAGCCCTCAAAGTCCTGGTCATCCGCAAGAACTTTTTTGGGTGCTTGTTGCCTATGAGTTGCCGCCAAACTCCAAAATGCAGCGGCCGGTTGGCTGAACCTGGCTTCCTTTCCCTCTCAGGGCAAACCAGGAAATTCTTTTCCCCCCTTCAATTCCTGAAAATCTGGAGGACAGCTTCTGAAGTTTCTTCATCTGAGATATTTGAATAGATGTGTCAGGAATTTAATGCCAATTACATTATCATTTATGAGTTGCTTCTCATCATAATCTCAGATGTGAAGCATTCTTCATAGTCTACAACAAAAATAAAGGCAGGATGGTTTGGACAAAATAATTATCCACTCCTCACCTTTCTTTTCATGTTTGTGTCATCTTTTATTTTTTTAGCCCATCATCCCGATTTTTACACAAAACAGTTGTGAAGCATACAGGACCATTGGAAAGACAAGTAAGTTAAATACCTTGGTTAATCAAGAGATCTCAGGCAATATACATTTTAATACTATAGAATGATCTTTTTTAAATATATATATATATATATTTACTACTCACGAATAGATTTTATACGGACATGGGTGGCGCTGTGGGTTAAACCATAGAGCCTAGGACTTGCCAATCAGAAGGTCTGTAGTTCGAATCCCCGTAATGGGGTGAGCTCCCGTTGCTCGGTCCCTGATCCTGCCAACCTAGCAATTCGAAAGCACGTCAAAGTGCAAGTAGATAAATAGTTACCGCTCCAGTGGGAAGGTAAACTATGTTTCTGTGCACTGCTCTGGTTTGCCAGAAGTGGCTTAGCCATGCTGGCCACATGTCCTGGAAGCTGTCTGCGGACAAACGCCGGCTCCCTCGGCCAATAAAGCGAGATGAGAGCCGCAATCCCAGAGTCGGTCACGATTGGACCTAATGGTCAGGGGTCCCTTTACCTTTACTTAATAGATTTTATTCCATTTACACTTATCTGCAAAAGCTGTGCTGCCCCCCTCAGTACTGAGTGAACATGCCCTTGCTTAGTTTTCTATTAGATTTGACAGAAAGCTATAATCGATAAATGTGGAAGCAACCCTAACATGGAGGGGAACTGAACAGGAAACATACCATATTCTGTAGTCTATTGTACACAACTTATGACTGATTGCAAAGAGCTGACAAGAACTGACTGAATATCTTGTACAGTGGTACCTCAGGTTAAGTACTTAATTGGTTCCGGAAGTCTGTACTTAACCTGAAACTTTCTTAACCTGAAGCAGACTTTCCCATTGAAAGTAATGGAAAGTGGATTGATCCGTTCCAGATGATGAAAAAACACCCCCTAAAACAGCAATTTAACACAAATTTTACTGTTTCACGAGACCATTGATCCATAAAATGAAGGCAATAATCAATGTACTGTACTATAAAATAAAGAGAGCTCCTGTGGCTGGAGCCCAGTTGCAGAGCCTCTGCAGCCACCATGGATGTCGGGGCTTGGCTCCCGGCATTTGCGGAGCCCTGCAGGCACCGCAGATGTCGGGGCTTGGCTCCCGGCATTCGCGGAGCCGCTCTAGGCACCGTGGTTGTCAGGGCTTGGTTCCCCCCATTCGCGGAACCGCGCTATGCAGCGCAGATATCTGGGCTTGGTTCCCTGCATTCGCAGAAGCCTCTGACAGCTCCGTAGGCTCTGCCGATGTCTGGGTTTGCCTCCAGGCAGCGGCATGTCCTCCGAGAGCTTGGAAAACTTACTTCCGGGTTGCAATCGTTCGTAACCCAAAAAAACGTAAGTTGAAGTGCTCGTAACCCGAGGTACCACTGTATCTCTTTTCCCAAGCATTATTATTTAACTCTTCCTCTCTTACTATTTATTGCAATTGCTAAACACTGAGAATGTCAACTAATTTCAGATTTGATATGGTGTCGCTTTCCTTCAGAATCTTCTTCCATTTCATACACAGGGCTGACAACATGGCTGTATGAGAAAACTCGATGTATGATCCTTCCCTTTTACGGAGGGTTTCCAGTGAAATTGAGAACATTTATTGGAGAACCCATCCCATATGAGCCAAATATAACAGCTGTAGAGCTGGCTGAAAGAGTAAGTTAACTCTAAACTTGGAAGTTTAAAAGCAGAAAATTTCTTTTCCTCTTGGTTTCTCTCTCTTTCAGCTCTAAATCTTATTGTACATATTGATTTCCTCATTCTATGTGACCTGATATAGGGTTCATTATATATACTTTTGTGCATTATGCCCATCACTCAATTTCCCCTCTCCTTAACTTGAGACTAATTAAATGGAAAAAAACTATGTGGTACAAAGATAGATCTGCTCATGTAATGGGATTTCTTCTTTCCACTATACTAGGGTAGACTATACAAATAATCAAAACATAGATCTTCTTCTAATTGCTCCTGATGAAAATTTTGGTCAATTGCATAAAAAGTTGTTGAGCTGAGCTTCTTTGGGGCCATTGGTCAGAATGTTGAGATTTTTTAGGGGGGGCGGTTGCCCTCTCCCCACCCCAATTGCCCACAGGCGCAAAACAGAACCAGAGCCACTCACATAGGAGCCTGAAACAGCACACACACAAATTTACCCCCCCCCCCAACTCGGATATTTCCTTAAAATGGAAAAAAGAAAACCCCCCCCCCAGATGGCCCCAGAAGGACCTGTCTGGGATTTCCCAAACATATGGCAACCCTACACTATGTGCCCCAGAATTTGCCTGACAAGGTACCTCCAAGCCACTGTAGTGCTAACGTTTGAGGATATGGAGAGGGTTGAAGAGGAAGACAATTTATTGCACACGTTGATATGTGTTGCATGTACACACTGATGTGTGTTTAAGAGAGCATTGGATACAACTTTGTTAAAGGGTGCCATAATTCCTGACCAACTACCAAGCTATCAACTCTGAACCTGCAGCACATTTGTAATTTGTTATTACTCGTGCATCAGCAAGCTCCTAAATGAGATGCTGTTTCACTGAAGACAAGGTCAAACACAGATACTATTTGTATGTTATTACATTGCATGACTTATTCTACCTGTTCCTGCAGCGGATGTTACACTTCCCCCCTTCCTCAAGGTAAACTTGGGAAGCTGAGTCCCAAAGGGAGGGGGCTAAGGGGAGGTGCATGTAGGGTTCTGGTGGCTAATGGGAACGGGGTGGGAACGTTGTTTAGTATGCCTGATCCTTCTCCAAGCACTTTCTGCTTGTTTTCTTGCTGCATCAAGTTTCAGGTTTTGATTGCCTGTTTAAAGGGGCAGATAAGAAATTTCTTTCTGCAAGGGGTTATGCCTTGGTTGTCCTGAGGTTCGCTCCTTTTATCCTACATTGTAACAACCATGCAAGTTAACTACTGCGTACCAAGCAGCCCAAGGCACATATGTTTGATTGTTTCTCTGCCATTCTCATACAGTGCCCTTGGTAAACATAAAGAGAGTGGGCTGGATTCACTGAGAGATGAGCAGTTTCCTAGTGGGGGTTCCTCACCCTGGCTGCTCTGGCCCAAACCTCCATGTTGAAGAAGCCACTTTTGAGGGCTGAGAGACAAGGACTCTCATGCAACACATCTCTGTGTACAAAGTCAGTTGTGTATCCCAGAAAGAAGTCACATATTGTGCTTCTATAGATGGAATAAAGGGTTGCCTCTGGTTCTGATCCCTTTAGCTTTTTCCTCACATATATTAATAACTGTGAATACCTATTTTGCAATCTATTCCTCTAACACAATGTATTCCTCTGGTTTTCTTTCAACAGGCGAAGATTGCACTTGAAAATCTTCGGGATAAACACCAAAAAAGGCCAGGAAATATATTAAGAGCTCTTTCAGAACGATTTGATAAGCATTACAAAGCTAACTAGTCCATATAAAACAGTTGCAGTGTTTCTGACAAGGTGTCTGTAATAGGAAGCATTTATACTTATGTTATTAAAATTAAATTGATATACACAGAATTGTGCTGGATTGTATATGAATTATTTGGAAGGGCCCCTAGCTCAGTAGCTCAGCACCTGCTGTGTGTGCAGAAGGTCCTACGTTTTTGAAGACGTACAAGTGCTTTCCTGCCCTATCCTGTAATACACCCAGAATTCCCCTTTTTGGGGAACTTGCAGTAGTAGAGGCAGAATCGAACAGTATAACAGGAAGGCGAGTGTTGAACTAAACATAAAATAATGTTACATGTGAAAGAGTAATGTCTATAAATTACCTGGGGCTTGCCACGATTTCATCCAATCCCTGTCATGGGACCAGGGCCGGCAAGTCTTGGGGAGCTGCTGGGGTGAGCGGCGTGGGTCCGACGCTTAGCTCAAATGATCCCCCATTTTGACTTTCCCTTCTACTGGCTTCCAATCGGACCTTGGTATGTCAGTTCTGTCCCAGGCGGGGGGGGGGGCAGATAGTCATAACCAATGTCTAAACAACCACTCACTGATTTTGTATTTTAATAAAGTTGTGGCCAAAATAGTGCCCCCAAACCAAAACTAAAATTACGGTTATGTGTGAAATTATTTGAGGGGTGGTCTGGGGACCTACACAAGCAACTTGCACTAGTACAGGCAGAATCGAACAGTGTAACAGGAAGGTGAGTGTTTAACTAAACATGAAATAATATTACATGTGAAAGAGTAAAAGTGGCACTTCTTTTATGTTTATAAAAGGGTGCTCCAAGATTTGAGCCCTATAATGCAAATCCTTTTAAACTTATAGCAAGAAAAGTAGAGAGAGAAAAATACAGCTGGAATTGGTGAAAAAAGTGACTGATCTAACAAAAACAGCTAACTCAGCTATGAAGCTGGGTCTGGTGCCTGCCCCGCAGTAGCACCGCCCACCATGTTGAACACCATCTTATCAGATGTCCTATAGATAAATAACTACACAACTTTCTGAAGACATCCCTGTATCTTACTCCTTTGACAAAAAAGAGGTGTCGGTGACCAGTCTATAGTTGTTGCACTCTGTTTAGGTTTAGATGGAGTGTAGTGATCAGGTGGGATTACTATGAGGAATTATAACAAATATAGAGTAAGCCATCTGTGTCAGCAATGAAAGCATTGCTTTGTCTGGGTTTAAACTACAATGGTGCCTCGCAAGACGAAATTAATTCGTTCCGCAATTCTCTTCGTCTTGCGGTTTTTTCGTCTTGCGATGCACGGTTTCCCATAGGAATGCATTGAAAATCAATTAATGCGTTCCTAGGGAAACCGCCTTCAGACCAGGTCCGGGGACAGTCTGTCCTCGGACCTCTTCTGAAGGCTGGGGGGGGGGGACAAGGGCTTTTCTTCCCACCCCCAGCATTTTAAAAAACCCTAGGACAGCGGAGGACTTCTCCGCTGTGCGGGGCTATCTTAAAATGCTGGCGGGCGGCATTTTAAAATCGCCCCGGACAGCGGAGGACTTCTCCGCTGTCCGGGGCGATTTAAAAGCCCCTGGGAAGGCAGGCAGGGGGGACAAAGACTTTCGCCCCCTGCCCGCCTTCAGAAGGTGTTCCCGCCCCCCCCGCCCCGCTTCGGAACATCGTTCCGAAGTGGGGCGGATGGGGCAGATGTTCCCGCCCCCTCCCCCCTTCGGAACATCGTTCCGAAGGGGGGCGGATGGGGCAGATGTTCCCTCCCCCTCCCCCCTTCGGAACATCGTTCCGAAGTGGGGCGGCTGGGGCAGATGTTCCCGCCCCACCTCCCCCCTTCGGAACATCGTTCCGAAGTGGGGCGGCTGGGGCAGATGTTCCCGCCCCACCTCCCCCCTTCGGAACATCGTTCCGAAGTGGGGCGGCTGGGGCAGATGTTCCCGCCCCACCTCCCCCCTTCGGAACATCGTTCCGAAGTGGGGCGGATGGGGCAGATGTTCCCGCCCCACCTCCCCCCTTCGGAACATCGTTCCGAAGTGGGGCGGATGGGGCAGATGTTCCCGCCCCACCTCCCCCCTTCGGAACATCGTTCCGAAGTGGGGCGGATGGGGCAGATGTTCCCGCCCCCCTCCCCCCTTCGGAACATCGTTCCGAAGTGGGGCGGATGGGGCAGATGTTCCCGCCCTCCCTCCCCCCTTCGGAACATCGTTCCGAAGTGGGGCGGATGGGGCAGCTGTTCCCGCCCCACCTCCCCACTTCGGAACATCCGAAGTGGGGCGGATGGGGCAGCTGTTCCCGCCCCACCTCCCCACTTCGGAACGATGTTCCGAAGTGGGGCGGATGGGGCAGCTGTTCCCGCCCCACCTCCCCCCTTCGGAACATCGTTCCGAAGTGGGGCGGATGGGGCAGCTGTTCCCGCCCCACCTCCCCCCTTCGGAACATCGTTCCGAAGTGGGGCGGATGGGGCAGCTGTTCCCGCCCCACCTCCCCCCTTCGGAACATCGTTCCGAAGTGGGGCGGATGGGGCAGCTGTTCCCGCCCCCCGCTTCGAACAGCGTTTTAAAATGCTGGGGGTGGGCACCGAACGCTCCCAACCCCCAGCATTTTTAAATCTCCCCGGGACAGAGACTTCTCTGCTGTCCCTTGGAGATTTTAAAATGCTGGGGGTCGGCAGCGAACGCTTTGCTCCCGCCCGCCAGCATTTTAAGATCGCCCGGGGCAGGCGGGGGGGAGGCAGGCGGGGGGGGAGCAAAGACTTTTGCCCCCCGCCGGCCTTCAGAAGAGGTCCTCTTCTGAAGGCCGGCTGTGGGCGAAAGTCTTTGCTCCCGACCGCCAGCATTTCCCTATGGGCTTTCGTCTTGCGATGCAAGCCCATAGGGAAATTCGTCTTGCGAAGCGCCTCCAAAACAGAAAACCCTTTCGTCTTGCGGGTTTTCCGTCTTGCGAGGCATTCGTCTTGCGGGGTACCACTGTATTTCGATATGATTCTTGATCAATCCACACCTCTGCATCCCTGTACTATTTCTCTTTCTTCACCAGTCACGTACACTGCCAGTTGCTTCACCAGGCAGGCATCCTGGGCCATAAAGATAGTGGGCAAGCTTCTTTGAAGGCCTTTCTGATATGTTAATCCCAGGATGTTAATCTTAGGGCCAGGAAACAGATCTCACATGAAGGTGATAATGATCGCTGTCCTCCTGGCCATCCTTCTTATCATATATATTCCTTGTTTATCACCTCTGGGGTTGCCAAATGCTCTCCTTTGTAGTTCTGTTCTTTGTTTACCCCATGCCTAATTAGTTTTGGTAGTTTAACTTTCTCCCCACATGGATTTGTTGAAATGCTCAGAAGAAATCTAATTGGTTCTTACGAACACTCTGTAAAAAGTTCTTTTGTGAATAAAACAACCTGGGCCGAAGGGGCTGGAGACACAGACGGAGAGAGATTATTATACGCACCCTTCTCACAGCCTTGCTGGTTCAAGCCTCTGTGTGTATTCTCATTAATCAGAGTTCAATCCTTCCTTTACTTTGGGAACGCCTCGTGTGAGGCTAAGCTAAAAAGAAACGTGTGAGGCTTGTAAAAAAAAAAAAAACCCGCAGCGTGTGAGGCAAAGCAAAAGGAAACCTCAGCAAAAGGAAACCCCCAGGATTGGACTCCCCTCGGAGCTAGCAACCTGCTATCCCTTGGTCGCGGTGGATCATCTCCTGCAAAACGATTCCCAGACTTAGGATCTCATTCGCTCAGAATGAGCCCCAAAGACGTGTGTCTATACCCCTTCAGGTGAGATCATGGGAAGCAAGCTTTCACATGAGCAGGAAAAGCATAGGAATAATTTGTTATTTTTGCTAGCTCAGGCAGGGCATGATAAGCATCTAGCACCCTTAGTAGAAAAAATGTTGTTAGGGATTGCTAGACTGTGCCCCTGATTTCCAGAGGGGGGTACTTATGACATTAAGAAATGGAATGAGCTGGGAGATGCAGTCCATAGACATCCTGAGGCATCTGTACAAGTTTGCACACCTGGCATTTGTGTAGAGACGCAGTTGGAAAGCTCTCTAACGCTTTGCTCCAACCACCCGTTGTCTCTGTGAATGCTCCCACATTGTTGCAACCCCTAGCTGCTTTTAAAAATACCATAATATTGTTTTCCCCATCTCAGCCTCTAGATTTCAAGCCTCTCTCTGAGGTCATGCCAAAGGTACTTCCATTCCCAGTGGCACCTTCCTTTGCCAAAGATTTGCCTGGGTCGAATGTAAATTCTTTTTTTAAAAAAATGATATTTATTAAGAATTTTAAAATTACAGGAAAAACAAAAAAGAAAGAGAAAGAGAAAAATAAGAAAAACAAACCACAATCGAACAATACAAATTAGTAAAAATAAAAATAAAAAAATAACAACAAAACACGTAACAGAGCACAATCAAAAAAATAAGCCACAGAAATTTAAAAACAAATCCAATATTCTCAAATTCTTAACTGTCATTACCTTCTTTCATTGACCTCCTCACTCCTCCCTTTTTTTTGTATCCTAGTTGTTAATTATCACAGCAAATCCTTTCCATTTTTCATAATATTCTGTCATTTCACCTTAGTCTATTTTAACCTTATCTTACTATAAAAAACCCTAAAACTTAAAACTTACATCTTATTTATACCAATTTCTCATAACCATAACATATTCTTACATAATTCTTTTAACATTTTTGCTAAAGCCAAATAATTTCGTTCCAACATTTTTCTAACATTCATCAATTTTGTAAAACAATCCTAATAATTTTTTTTTTCAAATTTTCTTCCAATCTTCATCCAGCGTCTCTTCCTCCTGGTCCCAGGTTTTGTCAGTCCTTTCTATCCCATCAATCTGGCGCATTAACCTGGTAATCTTATGTCCGAGGCCCTTAAGTCTCTTCCATGTCCCTTCCGCGGCTCTTCTTCATATTTATACCTGTACTATACTTTGTCTCCTGCTCCTTTAACTCGTGGGAACTCCAGCTTGACAATATTTTTGACCCTTCTCGACAAATCAACCCCTTTTCCATAGTCCACACTAAACTCCATGTGGTATTTAGGAACATGTTTCAAAGTCTCTCCAGAATTAAGAGCCCTCACAACCCCAAACATCTCGCGGCCCATTGCCAGACTTGGAAAGTCAAAACATCCCTGCATAGGGGAGTCTATCCAACCCCCCATTTCCAAACCGAACAAAACTTTATCTCTCCAAATCTGGCTTTTTCCAAGTTCATTTATCAAATCCAACAACTCATGTTCCTGCTGGGCCACAACTCCCTCCACCTCTGGCATCCAAGGTTCAGCAACACCTTCTTCCCTCATCTGTTCTGTCAGAGCACACTCCTGATTTGATTCCTGGGTGGGCTCTATATAGTTACCCACTACCTGTCCAAAATTTCCGATCGCAACAGTCATCAAGTCCATCTTCTCATGTAGCTGATCCAATAGGGCACTTGTTTTACAGAAAGCACGCACCAGAGCTTCTGAATACATTGTTCTGCAAGGTCAGAAGTCTGTTCCCACGATCGTAATCTGTTGCAGCTGCAGAGCTCCCCGTTTCAAATTTAGTAACAGTTTCGCAGGCTCCCTCTAGGGGAAGAACTTCTATTTGTTCCTTTCTTTTAAAGGCAGATCTAACAACAAAGTTTCCTTTTTCAGAAATTTTGTCAATATTTGTTCCTTTAAAATGCGAAGGAGAACAATGGAATCACTATGTTTCTCTTCTTTTAACTATCTGTCAAAGACGTTTGTCTATGGTCAATGAGCTTCCCAAAAAATCGCCAGTCCTGACACCCGGCTCCCAGGTTCAAGACGGTGGAAAATTACTTTTCTTTGCACTCTCTTCTGCAGATTTAAACAGTCCGGAAAAAATCCCTCCTCTTCTCCTGCTCCCGAAGGGGGTTCAACAATTTTAAATGATGAAAGTTGATCCTTTACAAACTATTTTCTGAACTCTAGTTTGCCATGTCTTTGCTTTAATCTATCTACAAGAAACGGAAGGCTGACTTTCTGTTTAGACCTTCCCGTTTCAGTGCCAAATTAAGAAGAATTTCTTAGTCCAATTTTCCTTTCTACTTGCAGGTCGTTATTTAAAGTCCAATTGTCCAAAATTAAGTTACTCATGGGTAATTGTTTTAAAATCCAAATTGTCCCATGAAAAAGGCAGCGCTCTCCAGCAACGGCTGTGCGGCTTCTCTCCACAGAAGAAGCAGTTGACTCTCAGCACCGCGCCACTTGTCCCTCTTCGCTCCGGAGCCTGTAACGGGGTTCCTTTACGAGTTGGGGGGCGCGAAAGGTGCCTGCCGAGTCCCATGGTCACAGGCTTCATCCGCCTGTGATTTTTGAAAGGGTCCCCGCTTCGCCGTAGCGGGAAGACCCGTTTTCCACGGAGCTAGTCCCTCCGGATCAGAGGGAGTCCGTCATTACCGATGGCGCCACCCCGGAAGTCTGGGGTCGAATGTAAATTCCATGCCACCTTCTTTGTTGGACCAATGCCCGTAAGGGGCTCAGACCGCAGTGCAAAAATTGGTTATTCCAAATATGGCAGAAGGAAGCAGTGAAGGAAAAATAGCTGACACCTTACCATTATTATCAGTCTGTCCTGTTGTTCAGAATGCACAGGAACAGAGAGCCCATGAATCATTGCCCTTCGCAGTTTTTAAACAATTGAAGCGAAGTGTGACAGAAAATGGCTTGCATGGCATTCCTGATGGGCTAAGAGGAGCCAGTACTTAAATTCCAAACCTTGAAGCCTCTGAAGTTTAAATGAAACAATTGGCTTATGAAAATGAAAATGCTGATTGCAAGACTGCTCTTAAAGCAAGTTATCAGAAGCCAGAAACAGATATTGCTCAAATGAGTAAGCCTTCCCAGAATATTGACACCGAGACTCACAAATCTGCCCTCCTAGCAGCAGCTAGAAACTACAAACATGAGTCTGACCAAACTGCGGGAGGCAGTGCAAGACAGGAGTGCCTGGCGTGCTCTGGTCCATGGGGTCATGAAGAGTCGGACACAACTAAACAACTAAACAACAACAACAAGCAGCAGCTTTGTCTCCTTCAGTTCATCCTGCTAAAGACAGGCAATGCCACAACGGATGGTCTTCCAGCCTGAGTTTAAATGGGAGAACAAAGACTGTTGTGCCAGCTGACTGTCAGGATTTTACTGAAGCTAAATTAGCAGAGCCACCTATTGCTTCTAACACAGTTGCTTTTAACACACAGTCTCCTGTGACAGATCTGCGCCATGCCGCTAAGGGCAGTGCTGGTTTGAATCTAATGACAGCAGAACTTGCTAATTTCAGTTCCAGTGCCCTATGGTGGTTTATAAAATTAAGACATAGCATACAGGTCTGGTAGTAGATAGGTAGCCGTGTTGGTCTGCCATAGTCAAAATAAAAAAAATTCCTTCCAGTAGCACCTTAAAGACCAACTAAGTTAGTTCTTGGTATGAGCTTTCGTGTGCATGCACACCGTGTATCTGAAGAAGTGTGCATGCACACGAAAGCTCATACCAAGAACTAACTTAGTTGGTCTTTAAGGTGCTACTGGAAGGAATTTTTTTTATTCATACAGGTCTGATTCCACCTCAGACAGTGAGACTTGTTCTTCATCACCTGTTGCAGACTGTTTTTTCTCTTTTCCTCCCTCAACTTAAAATTCCTAATGAATTTACTTTACAGCAGTTGCAGAGTTTTGGGGTCAATTCATAAGAGTGATTTTCCTTGATACAATGTTTTCACCTACAGGACTACTTTTTTCCCCAGACGCTGCTGACAGAATAGTGATTTTAAAGTGGCTACATTTGCCTAACACTGGATTTGATATTGCTGTTTGTTATTTGCTTTTTTTTCTAAAGAGGAACACGAATCCCTAATGAGTTCTTCTCTTTCCTATCAGTTTGCATTTACTGATTAACTTGGGATAGTTTATTTTAACCCTCCTAAAGATTCACGCCTAGTTTTAATTCAACAGGTACCCTGTCCAAAAAGCAGGTTCTTATTCAACACCTCTAGAGTGTTTTAACATATAAGGATTCTGAAAATAACTGGCATATTTTTTGCAGCTAATCAGGAAACTGACAGAGACCAGCCTACACTTTCACTGCATTTCGTGATTTTTGTGTGAAGTGGGATATCTTTTTAACACATTTGGCTAATTCCTATCTTTCTCCTATGCTAGATTTTAATCTACTCTTTGTTTTTGACACTGAAAAATCTCTTGACAAATAGAATTGCGCCTTTCTATGCTGCTCATGTTTACTCTCACGGTTGCTCCCATGCAGGATTCAAAGATATAATTTCAGAAGCAAATCAACATGCTGATTCTGCTCTGAAATCCTTCTGTCCATTATTTTCTAATGTACTTGATAGCCATGCATTTTTTAATCAGGGAATTATGCAGCTGATAACATAATTTTTTCATTCCTCTGACACAAGCTAAGGATATTGTTGATGGAGGTCCTTCCTGCGCGTTAACTTCTGTTAACTTTACCCCAAATTAACTGTTTCCTGAAGTAAAAGGAAAAAGTCTGGAAGGGACTCAGCAGATTGGGAGATAATATCCCTCTCTGGAAGTTTGTGGTTTTTAATCTGCCTTTTAGTAGGTTCTAAGTGGTTTTAATGGATTTTGGTAGGTTTTAGCTCTTCTTCAATTGATTCATGAAGGGACTAGTGAAGATTGGAGACCTGTTTGTATTTTGTTTTTCGGCTTTATTTGCCTTTTATATGGCATGGATATTTGTCTTTATTGCATCTATGACTGAATTGCAGACAGAGAACTTCATGACACAGCATTTTTGTGGATAAGGAAGGTCAGCTACTTTATAAATCCTCATAAATCTTGAGAACCTGGTGATAAAGCATTGTGGTGGGGGGGTGAAGAGTAATGGTCTTTACAAGACTCCAAAAAAGAAAATTAGAACAAACTAACCATGTCAAACAAATTAAAGAAGGCAAGGCTATCAAATTATTTCTCCCCTGTTGATCAAACCCCTTAATGCAGGAAAGTACTAC
Organism: Podarcis vaucheri; assembly: GCF_965113315.1. Classification (NCBI taxonomy): domain Eukaryota; kingdom Metazoa; phylum Chordata; class Lepidosauria; order Squamata; family Lacertidae; genus Podarcis; species Podarcis vaucheri. The sequence continues at coordinate 55,917,047 of NC_138766.1, read as the reverse complement.
TACTCTGTCACAACGAATACCTCTCCCCTCAAAAATAGAGTAAAACAGACCACCATATGTGTATGTGATTATTGCTCTAAATTAAAGAGAATTAAAGAGAGAGGTCCAATGGAAAAGCTTTTCCTGATGCAGCGCTAGGATTTAATATTGTAAACAGAACATGTTATCAAGGTTTACGCATTGCAGGATATCTTGCAAGCACCTCTTGACCCCATAGCTTACATTTAATTAAAAAGGGCCACGACTTCCCAGAAGCAGCCTCCACAAGCCCTCCCTCTTTTTCACAATGCTTTGTTTCCTCATACAGATGATGGCACACCCACCAGAGTCTCTTTAAACCACCACATAAAGGGTCAAGTCTCCATAGGGGTGAAAATTAGCCAACGAAAAAGTGCACCAGACAAGCCTTCTGCCGCTCCCAGAGAGGTGACTGAAGTAAAGGCAATTGAGGCTTAGCAGGAATGTAAGTAAACGTTTTTGTTCATAGAATCGTAAACTGTAGAGTTGGAAGGAGCTCCAAGGGTCATCTAGTTATCCCAACAAAGTCTCTCAGCCAATTTGAAACCATACTGGACCCTGCTTCGTTTGCAAATGTGCTAGAATCTAAATAAAAATACATAGCAAACTGAGGTTCTGTCCCCACCCCATGGTAGAAAGTACCCGATATACTTCTTTTTTACAAAAACAGGCCGTCTCCTGCTTAAGTACGTAGGCGCAAACAGCTCGAGGCAGCCTCACCTGCGACTCCTCCCTAGCAGACGCTTCGAGCTTGAGGCTACCTTCACCGACAACCTGCTGCGAACAGCAGCAGCCGAGCCCCTCGGAAGGAAGCGCCGGTGAGGATCTCTGGCGGCCGATACCCATTTCCTCGTGTCATTCTTCTTCTTCTTCTTCTCCCCTTCCGCCCTCCGCTAGCGACGGACGAGGTAACCGTCGGGAGCTCCCCGGTCCCCCTGCGAAGCGCCCACGCGAGGAGCTGAGGACGTCTCGCCTGAAGGAAGCTCGGCGCGCAGAAGAGCCTGGGAGGAGGCGAGGCGAGGGGAAAGCGCGCGAGCGGAGCAGGGCGGGAGAGCGGTTGATGGGGGGGGGGAGGCGAGGGAATGGTGGAGCTGCTGTGGCTGCAGTGGCGTAGCGTGGGTTGTCAGCACCCGGGGCAAGGCAAGTAATTTGCGCCCTCTAACCCGTGGATTTGCGCCCCCTAACCCGTGGATTTGCCCTAACCCCAGATGTTGCGCCCGGTGCGGCCGGCCCCCCTGCACCCCCCACGCTACGCCACTGTGTGGCTGTGGAGCTGAGCAACTCTGAGAGAGCTGCGGCGTCACTCAGTCGCCCTCCCCCCCACACACACAACTAGGGGACCTCCAGGTGTTTGGGACCCTGGCGTCTGTCAACTTCTACCCAACCCTCATTCCTTTTGCCAAGCCCTCGGGAGCACTCAGCCTTCTAGCACCGCCTTCGATCTTCCTTATTCTCCCATGTAGCGCTTTTTCCTATTGTGAAGGGGAGATCCACTTCAGGGCTCCCCCAGAATGCCCCATTGGGGGACTTCTGCTGGGTGGTGCTGAAGAGCCCACTAGAGGCACCTGGCCCACCCACATGTTCTGAGGACAGAAAATGGAACTCTGCGCTACTTGGGTGCTGCTGGCTTCACTCTGAAGCTAGGAGGACAAGTTGGCGGGGGGGGGGGGACGACTTTTCTATCCTATCTAGCCCATTGCAAAGAGGAACTACACTGTTAAGTCTCCAGCCCTGAACTTAAGACACAGTGGGCACCTGCACCCAGGGGGTGCCACATGCTGGGGGAAGGCAGGCACATGTGCCAGAGGAGCGTTTACCTGGGAATAAGCTTCCTTTTGCACAGTAGCACTTGCTCTTGAGTAAATATGCAGAAGGCAGCACTGTGAATATGTATAGGATTAAAATGATTTTGGATACGAGGTCCAAGCTATGCTTCTAGGCAGAAGAAATTTACTGGGTTACCATTCAGTACCTGCTCCATGGTGATAGTTACAACATCCTGGCACATTTGCTCACAGTATTGTGTGCCTGCAGCACGTCCCCTCCTTAATCAGCTGGACTCTACATATTGTTCTACCATCTATGGTGCAGAGAACTAGTGTTCACAGCCTCAGGTGAGACATGTGATGTAGATTGGCTGGTGCAGTTCTTGGGCAAGATAATTTGATTGTATTGCTAGTATCTCTAGAACAGGAGGAATATTTAGCAGCTCACAACTGGTTTTTCTGGAATGAAGAGATGCTTCAAGTTTTTTTTGAGGAGACTACAGTTTGTGGTAGAAAGGGTTTCACATTGTTTTATTCTTTTTCTTTTAAAAAACCCAGGACATTATTAGTGTGAATAAATGCTACATACAACTATGACATACTCTACATGCCTTACATATCTGATGGAAGAATGGATTTTTCTTGAATATCTCCCATATGTGATCATCTGTTCAGTAGTGCTGGTGTTTATCAACATCCTGTTTTTTACAATTCCTGTATGTGTGCTGCTTCTTCTTTACCTTTCTTCTTTGGTCCTCTTCATTTATGAGAGGACACATAAACTAAAAGAAGCTTATTCCAGTAAAGCATGGGATGGTGCACGACTAATTATAACATTCATGTGGGATAGACTTGGAAGATATTTGAATGGTAAGCATGTTTCATCTTCATCTTCTGATTTGTATGTTGCCTTTCCTTAATTAAAACCTTGCTCAAGGCAACTTACAACATGATAATATTTACCATAATTACAAACATAACAAAACTAGTTATCAACGTTTAGCGCTGCTCAGCCCTTGCCACCAGGCAAGCGCTCATGTGCAGGGCAGGGGTGAGGTGAAGGAGGGTCAAGAGTATTGTCCGCGTTCTCTTGCAGCCAGGTGTTGCGTGCTGGGTGGGAAAGGGGCGCAGAGAGTGCCCTTCACCCTCTGCTCCCCAGACCTTGCCACCGCTGTGTTGGCACTCACACAATGGGCAGGGGCAGGGCGTGGATAGTGTGTCATTTGAGGGTTCACAACCCCCCAAATTGTGGTCTCGGGGCAATGGCCCCCTTGGCACCTCACACTACACCACTGGAATCTACTATAGTTCAGTTACCCATTCAGAGTTACTTAATTTGAAATAACAACCCTTTTGCACTTTGTATTCCAAACAGGTTACGAAATACATGGCATAGAAAACCTACCAGATGGACCAGGCCTTATAATATTTTACCATGGAGCAATTCCTATAGATTATGCTTACTTTTTATCCAAACTTTTTCTTCTGAAGCGCCAAAGTTGCTATACAGTAGCTGATCGTTGTATTTTCAAATTTCCAGGTGATGTTCTTTGTTAATTTAAAACTGATTTCAGGTAATGTGTGTAATACTAAAATATACCCCATTTCCCCCAAATGGTGTTAGGAAGCTTCAGCCTTTTGCAGCATCAGTTTCCTAGTGAGGAGCAGTTAATGGAGACACAGGTTAGTAGGTTGCTAACTACCAGCCATCAAAAGTTTTCTCTGCTCGTTTCAGGAAGCATTGCCTAGTCCTCAGTGGTCATGAAAAAGCATCTTATATCATTAAATTAAAGAAACGAACAGAGGGAGTTAGAATCTGCTGGATGAGGCCATCTACCCCAGCATCCTGTTCTCACAGTGGCCAGTCAGGTCCCTAAGAGAAGATCCAAGCTTGTGCAGGATCACTCTCCCCACTTGTGATTTCCAGAAACTGGCAAGATTTTATCTATTATCAAAATGGCAAAATCTATAAATTTCTCTCTGCTTAGCATCAGGGGTAATGCTGTTTACACTGGCTAGATAAGTCCTTCATTAGATTAGACAGTTTTAATGCCTAGCATTAAATATCTGAAGCACAAGATTCAGTGTTGTGAGTATAGCCTGCTTGATGCCTGAGTCCCTTCTGAGTTCCCGGGGTCCTAGATCCAGCAAGGGTTAAAATGAAGGATTCCATTGTTGAACAAGCTGGCCAAGCTTTTTGATGAGTTAATGGCCCTTAGTGTAGCAAGGGAAATTGCTCTATGCCAGAGAGCAAATTGGTGGGTCCTTGGCCAATGGAAAACAAGCCTTTAATGAAAGGTTCTATGCCAGGTCACCAGGTCATGTGACTGAGTGGACTGGGCTTAAGATCCAGTCTAAGTTCCCTGCTCCCCATCCCACCACATCCTCAGAACACCCTTTTTGGGGTGACTTTCAAAAGCCTTTGCTCAGTCAGTCTCAGTTCAGCCAGGATGAGCAAGTTATGCTGGCATATCTTCAGCTGAGCCAGGTTTGGGGCTGTTTATTTGTTTATGTCTTCTTGTTTATATTTTATAGGTTTAAAAAACTTAGCTGCTGTAATGTGGCTTTTACCTGGTACACAGCAAGAGTGTGTAAATGTTCTAAAAAATGGCCATCTGCTGGGAATTTCACCAGGGGGAGTTCGAGAAGCACTATTTAGTGATAAATCATACAAACTTATATGGAAAAATCGGAAAGGTTTTGCTCAAGTGGCTATAGATGCCAAAGTGGTAAGTACTATTCATATATGATTATACATTTGGACACTTCTGAATGCGTATATGTTATCAAACAAAATAAGAAGCTAAACAGCTAGAAGACATGTTATGTTTTTTAACATAAAAATGTTGTTAATAATAATAATAATAATAATAATAATAATAATAATAAATTTTATTTATATCCCGCCCTCCCCAGCCGAAGCCGGGCTCAGGGCGGCTAACAACAATCAAATAATCAAACAGTCAAATAGTCACACAATCTAAAAATATTTCATTATAAAAATTAATTAAATCAAATTGATGGCAACCAATTAAGCAAAATTCTGTGCAGGTTGCCATAGGAGGGAGTCAGGCTGCGCCCTGACCAAAGGCCTGGTGGAACAACTCTGCCTTGCAGGCCCTGCGGAAAGATGTCAGGTCCCGCAGGGCCCTAGTCTCTTGTGACAGAGCATTCCACCAGATTGGAGCCACAGCCGAGAAGGCCCTGGCTCTAGTTGAGGCCAGCCTAACCTCTCTGAGGCCTGGGACCTTGAGGATGTTATTATTTGCAGACCGTAGGTACGAGGGTCCTAGGCTGTATAGGGCTTTAAAGGTTAAAACCAGCACCTTAAACCTGATCCTGTACTCCACCGGGAGCCACTGCAGCTGGTATAGTACCGGATGAATGTGATCTCGCAGCGAAGACCCCATAAGGAGTCTCGCCGCGGCATTCTGCACCCGCTGGAGTTTCTAGGTCAGTCTCAAGGGCAGCCCCATGTAGAGCTAGTTACAATAATCCAGTCTGGAGGTGACCGTCACATGGATCACAGTGGCTAGGTCAGGGCGAGAGAGATAAGGAGCCAACTGCTTAGCTTGGCGGAGATGAAAAAAATGCCGCCTTTGTTATAGCTGTAATCTGCGCCTCCATAGAGAGGGAGGTATCGAAGATTACACCCAAACTCTTAACGGACGGTGCTGGCACTAATTGGACCCCCGCAAGAGATGGGAGTTGCCCCCTCGATCCCATATCGTCCCGCCCCAGCCAGAGGACCTCTGTCTTCGAAGGATTTAACTTCAACCGGCTCCCACGTAACCATCCAGCCACAGCTTCCAGACATCTGGTCAATGTGTCTGGGGCCGAGTCAGGATGGCCATCCATCAACAGATAGAGTTGGGTGTCATCAGCATACTGATGGCAACCCAGCCCAAAACTCCGGACAAGCTGGGCGAGGGGGCGCATAAAGATGTTAAAAAGCATCGGGGAGAGAATCGCACCCTGAGGCACTCCACACACCAAGGAGTGGCGCGATGACAATTCCCCCCCAAGCGCCACCCTCTGTCCCCGACCAGAGAGAAACAAGCACAGCCATTGAAGGACTGTGCCCTGGATCCCCACGTCGGCAAGGCGGTGGTCCAGGAGTTCGTGATCGACCATGTCAAAGGCTGCTGACAGATCTAGAAGAATCAGCAGCCCTGACCCGCCTCGATCCAGCTGCCTGCAGATCATCTGTTAGGGCGACCAGAGCCGTCTCGGTCCCATGACCAGCACGGAAGCCGGACTGGAATGGATCCAAAGCAGATGTTTCATCCAGAAACCTACCAAGCTGTTCAGCAACCGCTCTCTCAATCACCTTACCCAGGAATGGAAGATTCGAGACCGGGCGGCAACTGGATAGATCTGAGGGATCTAATGATGTTTTCTTTAAGAGCGGACGCACCACCGCCTCCTTCAGTTCCCCTGGGAATATCCCAGTGCCAAGGGACAAATTGATGATATCCCCTAGGGGGTCCCGCACCTCATCTGGACACGCTCTAATCAGCCATGACGGGCACAGGTCAAGAGGACAGGTGGTGGGCTTTCCAGCTTGGAGGAATCTGTCCACATCGGCTGGGGATATCCGGTCAAAGTGGTCCAATACTGGAGCCGAGGACAGTCGAGGGGCCTCCAGTTCCTTTATTGTATCCAAATTGGCAGGGAGGTCATGGCGGAGCAACAGGACTTTCTCCGCAAAAAAGCTCGCAAATGCCTCACAGCTGTGTGTCAGATTGTTATTTAAATTTGGCTGTCCTTCAAGGGACATTAAAGACCGAATTATACTAAATAATTGCGCCGGGCGAGAGCTAGCGGATGCAATGGAGGCCGAGAAGTTAAGACTTCTTAGCGGCCTTCACTGCCATCTCATAGGTGTTCATAAAAACCCTATAAGATGTTCTTGAGGCTCCGTCACGGGCACCCCACCATACTCGCTCTAGCCGTCTGAGGTCCCGCTTCATTTTCCGAAGCTCCTCGGTAAACCAGGGAGCCCGGTTTCTGCGGGGTCGCAGAGGGCGCTTAGGTGCGATCTCATCAATGGCTACCAGGAGCTGGGTATTCCAGCCCTCAACAAGCTCAGTCAATGAGTCGCCAGGGGGAGCAAGGTCCCGCAAGGCTTGACGGAATCTATCCGGGTCCATCAGCCTCTGCGGGCGAGCCCAAATCGGCTCGCCACCTAAGCAGGGTGGGGGTGGAAAGTCAATCCTGGCTTTCAGAGCGTAGTGATCAGACCATGGCACCTTCATCGAAGGAGACATGATCACATCTATACCGGCGCCAAAGATCAAATCCAGTGTGTGGCCTGCTTGATGTGTGGGGCCCGAAACAAACTGGGAGAGCCCTAGTGTCGCCATGGAAGACACCAGGTCCAGAGCCTGTGAGGAGGGAGTGGCATCAGCGTGGAAGTTGAAGTCTCCCAATACCAATAGGTTAGGGAACTCCAAGGCCCAGCCGGCCACCGCCTCCAGCAGGCCTGACAGGGTGGCTGCTGGTGCGCTAGGTGGCCGGTACACCAGCCAGACAGCCAAGCTCTCCTCGGAGCCCCACACTAAGCCAACACATTCAATGCCGGGGATCGATGGCGATGGTAGAGCCCTGAAAGAACAATCTTCCCAGATTAATACTGCCACCCCTCCCCACCCGGCCCACAGTCCGTGACTGGTGGAGGACGGAGAAACCCGGGGCGCCATCTCTCGTAAGGTAACAGTTACCCCTTCGCGCACCCAGGTCTCCGTCACACAAGCCAGGTCGACCCCCTGCGAGGTAAAGAAATCTCGCAGGGTAGTGGTTTTGTTGCCTATAGACCTGGCATTGCACAACACCAGTGAAGGAGGTGAGTAATCCTTGCTCACCCTACCCTCGTCTCTCGGGATGGGGCGCAGATTGGAAGGGGTACGAGCATATCCGTATCTCGATCCCCTTCACCTATAACATCTGCCCCCACCGCCATACCTCCCTCGCCCCTCCACAGTAGCAATCCCAAGCCTCATACTAACCTCCATTTACAAAATAGAAAACAAAACAACCAAAAACAATTATGCCCAAACAAAACCAATCCCCACCCCACTCAATGTCCAACCCCAAAAACAAAACAAGACGGAACAAACAAAAATACATAGATAAAAACCACCATTCACGGTGGTACAACAAAGTAAACGATAAAAACACCTTTAAAACACCTTAATATATATATATAATCATCTTTAACATTTGCTGCAGCAGCACCAGTGTCCTTAGAGCTATTACGGAGGTGAGCCTGGGCCCCGCCCCCTAGGCCAGATGGAATTAGCCTGAGGAGGGAGAGGCCTTCTCCAACACTCATGATGCAGCAGCTGCGATGTCCCAGGCCTCTAAAATTATAATTTTCATGTGCATGGGATTCACTTAATATAACTAAGATCCATGCTGTAAAATGAAGTAATAGCGATCTACCAAACAATTATATTTAAACTGTTACCTGTGGTTATGCCTGTTATCTGCAGAGAAGATCCAAGATGCCCAAGTATCGGTCTGTAACTGATTTCAGGGCTCGAGTCCACTGTCCTTCTGAAGTAACTTGATTATTAAGGGGATCAGGATTTGCGCTGGTCCTTCCATTTGCATTAATTCTCATTTCTCGGTCTATAAGATCCACCTTGTGAAGATAAATCTCCAGTCTCTAAAAGAATCTTTTGAGGAGTTTTCCCATGTAAATATCACATAAATTAATGATTGCTGCATGCAAGCACTACTATTGTGACCTCTGTTTTCTTCAGAACAAAAGGAAGACTACAAGGCACTAGTTAAATTTCAAACTTCAGCTCTGAATATCTTTATTGACTTAATTAAACCTTCTGAGTAAGTGATATGCTTTTTAGCAAGGCAACTTAAAATATTTGAACCTATGTACATTTTATAGTTAATACGGTACAGTACAGAGAAACTATGGCCCTCCAGTTGTTTAGTTGAATTCTAACTTCTACAAGCCCCACCCTGCGTGGTCAGAGGTCAGGGTGGATGGGAGTTGCGGACCATCAACATATGGAAGGCCACATCTTCCTGGTCCTACACACAGCTGTTCTGTACATTTCAGAGTTAAATAGTGGCACTCTAAAAATTCAAATTAAATCCAGACATGTGGAAAATTAAGCATCTTAAAAAAGTATCTTTCTGCTTCAAGAAGTGCTTTGAGCGGTGAGAAATAACTGATTAAAACATACCCATTTGGAATACTGTAAAAAGGTATGATATAATTCCTAGTGCAGGAGAGAGAAAAATGGTAAAACATTTTAAATGAAAACAATGGGTCTTAATTGCATTTTATTGTCTTCTGCTCTTGAAAGTGCTAATTGAAGTCTTCTGCTCTTGAAAGTCAGGAAGTGCTAATATTGACTGAATCTTGAAAATTAAAACTACCCAATAGACAAGATCATCATATTTTTAAAGGATATTTCCATTTCATAATTAAAAGATTGATTCTTGTTTTTTTAAAAAAAGTATGTTGCAACATGAAGCCTAGTAGTATTTGTACAGTCATACCTCGGGTTACAGATGCTTCAGGTTGTGTGTTTTCGGGTTGCGCACCACGCCGAACCCAGAAGTACCGGAATGGATTACTTCCGGGTTTCGGCGCTCGCCCATGCGCAGACGCTCAAAATGACGTCACACGCACGCGCAGAAGCGGCGAATTGCGACCCTCACAAGTGCAAACGCGGCGCTGCAGGTTGTGAACGCTGTGGGTTGCGAAGGTGCTTCCTGCACTGATCATGTTCGCAACCCGAGCGTCCACTGTATTGTAAACCGCCCTGTGATCTTTGGATGGACAGTATAGAAATTTCATAGATAATAATAATAAATAATAGTATCAAGTTAGAATGGAGAGAAGATTTTTCGTTAAAGAGAGCACAGGTTATAACAAATAAAGGTATCATGTACACTTCAGCCACTGATGTTAATTTTTACCAGTTTTGCAAAACTTGCTTCAAAACATGAGAAAGCCACACTACAAAAGAGGTGTTTGCTAATATGCCATGGGAAATGTTTGTGTGTCATCAGTTCTATTAAAAATGACAGTCTGTCTCAGAATATCCAGCATTCACTGTACATGCTACCTTCTCTATCTTTTAGCTCTCGAAAGTCTCGCATTGCCATCTTAGCTGATTTCTTGTTGCCATAGCCTCAACTACCAGAGTAGCCTGGGAGGATGCAGGCATTTGTTTCTGAAAATAATATATGACCTGTAAAAAAAGGCCCAAGCTGTTCACCATTTCCCTAAGCCAATTTGTCACATATTTATAAACAACAAAGATCCCCTGTGCTGCAAACAGAACAATCTGACAATCCAAAAGCAACACAATAGGCTAATAATATAATTACAACACTTTTATATCACTACTGAATTGTATCTTAATTTACAATCAGATAACATACAATATATACATGGTGACACCAACTAATATGAGTTAAGAAAATGTCCCAAAGTAAGGGATTTTTTGGCTAGTATAAGATCACAAAGAATCACTCAAGCTTGAGGCAACATGCCTTCCAAGGTAAGTGTAAAGTCAGGCAAAGCACAACATATGCAGTGTTTTGCAGGGAATTTGTTGAAGGATGTTGGTACTTCAAAAACAGCAGTCAGATTGTCACATATCTACGGCATGGTCTTCATATGACAAATGATTACATAAAATGTCTACCTTAGAAACACGCATTACCTGACCAAAAGAGCCAAGGCTCCCCACCCACATGAAGAGGGCGGGAGATTATTCCTGCTCCTTTATCTAGTCTAGCAAAGCAAGTTTCATGGGTGTCATCACATTAGCAAGTTTTGCAACCTATTGGCCAACCTTTGCAGAACGAGGGAACTTGCAACATGCCATATCATGTCTTTGAGCCTCAATGTGCAGTTTATAGAAGCTTTAGAAGGGGAAGAAGAATAAAAAAGAGAAGGGAAAGTAGAACTTTTGGTGAGGAGAGTAAAACAAGAGCTTAAATCCTGACAAGACAGAAGCACTATGGGTGAGCCATTCCTGTGTTTGGGAGACTGGTTGTGTTTTGGATAGGGTTGCAGTTCTGCTACATATTCTGGGGGGTACTTCAAGATCCAGCTAGGGTAGGAGTGATTTTTATTCACTTCTGTTGGTCTGTTGTCTGTGACCGTTCCTGAATTGGGATAGCTTGGCTACAATTTTGAAACATTGGCAATTTTGACTATATAATATTGTAATGCACTATTTGTAGGACTACCCTTGAGGTTGGTTCAGAAATTGCAGCAAGTGCAGATTTCTAGAGCCTGGTTGCTGGCATCTAACAGTTGTGTTGAGGAAGCCACTGGCTACTAGTATGGTACCAAGTTGGACTGAGCAATATCTGGTTTTCAATATTGTGATATTTCACCAGCTAAACATTTGTTATATACTGATCTATCACAATGTATGAAATAAGGATGCAGCTATGTAGCGGCTTCATGATTTCCCCCGCATTGTGATTTTTGCATAGCGCACGCACACACACACATTATTATTCGCAATATATTGCCAGGTCAAATATATTTTGGAGCCAAGGTAGACTGTAAAAGTGGTTTGCCAGCTGGGTGGGAACTTACAGAATTCCTTTCTGGTAGCATCAGCTACCTGTGTGTATATTTATTCTCAAGATAAAGACTGAACTTTAAATATGCTAACTTAAACTATCATCTTTTCTCTCCTCCCTTAGCCCATCATTCCAATGCATACACAAAATGTTCGGGAAGGATTTAGGATCTTTGGACGAACAAGTAAGGCATGCAGATATTTAGCTTGTACTTTTAAAATGTTGTGTTCTCCAGCCTGCAGCTCAGTGCCTGCTTCAAAAGACTTGCATAGCGCTTCCTTACACATGAAAATAAATCCTGTTCATTAAACAGAGTGGGGAAGCTTTTGCTAATGCGTTTGTTGGAGCAGCAAGCTCACATGCATGCTAGGAGCTTCATGGTGGGTCTGGACATTTGTTTTAATTTTGGTACTAATGTGGACTTCTAGTTTTAACTTAAAATCTTTAAAAACTATTCCTTCTCCTTAAGTACTGGGAGTCATCACATCTTGGCTATGGGCAGAGTCAATTGGTCAGGATAACACAGGCAGGGCTAGGAAGCTTTTCCAACCAGCCCTGGACCTCACTGTTGAGCTCACCAGAAGAAGATAACAGCCAGTGTTTTCTTTTCGCTTCCCTTTAATTTGAAGGTGTTCAATGCAGAAACATTCTTATCAGGAAAGAGAATAAGCAGAATATACTGCATGGCTCCACCACTTTCTCCTCACAGCTGAGAAAGGTGTTTTCTTGGGGCACAATCCAAGTGCTCAAGTGGCTTTCTGCCTCCTTCTGCCAGCTCACACTTGCAGGGAACAAGCCAGCCTCAATACAAAGTGGCCAATAGGTTCTCTTTCCCTCCTTTGTCCTAAGCAGGGAATGAACCGCTGAGTAAGGGAGCCAGCTGGTTGGCCATCTTTTGCATTACCTCAGCAGCCACAAAAACCTCATCTCATAGCACCTAGTGCCCATGGATGCACAGAGAGCAGAGAAAATTAGTGGGTAATTCCCTTAAGAAGTTGGGAGGGGGCTCTCTTGTTTTACACCTTTATTTTTAAACTAAAAACTATGAAAAGCAACAAAGTTGGCTTCTGCCTGCTTTACCTCGTTACCTGAAAGAGGCAGAGCCCAAACACTTTGGAGAAAGATAGCTCATTCTCTCTCCTTCTGAAAAAGCAAATTCCCTTTTACCTTATGTGATATGGGACTGGAATGTGGCAAGAGCTAAATAGTAGTACTGCTATTGATCTCAGCGGAATATAGCTTTGAAGAGTTTAGTATCAATTAAAGCTCTAGCTAAAACCTTTATAGCAGGGGTCAGAAAACCTTTTCCCTGTCCCTCTGACCTTGTGGGGGGCTGAACTATATTTTGAAAAATAATAATGAACGAATTCCTATGCCCCACAAATAACCCAGAGATGCATTTTAAATAAAAGTACACATTCTACTCATGTAAAAACACACTGATTCCCGGACCGTCTGCCAGTTGGATTTAGGTGATTGGGCCGGATCCGGCCCCTGGGCCTTAGTTTGCCTACCCATACTTTATAGCTTTTTGAGCTTAAACATACATGATTTGAATGTACAAAAGTATTAAAGATGTGTATAAACCTGTGCCTTTGGAATAGGATTGATAAGATTCAGATTAAAAATGAATGTACATATGGATATCCCAAAAACACTGAATTCAGAAAATAGTCTCAGGCATGCAGAACCCTTCACATATGTACAATGCTGCATATTTACCAACAGATGTTGTTTTAATTTCTGAAGAGCTACTTTCTTGATCTGCAATGGAAGCTGTAAACCTTAATTAGAAGTCTTTCTGGGTGCAGGCACAGCAGTGAATTCAAATCCACAAGGATTCCCTCAGTAACTTCCAACAGGATGCTTTTGTGTGCTCATTGAAGTAAACAGCAGAACCCTTGTAATCAGAGTACATCAATATATGTATCCCAGCAGTGGAGCAATGGACTGAGCCTAATGAAAAGAATTTTTAGATTAAAAAAAATGACTTTCCTTCGCCCCCCCCAACATAAAGGGCACTCACATTTTTTTAACAGAAAGAAAGCTGATATCTTGCTTGTTTCTTTTTTGCCCTCTGGATTTTAAAAAGGATTCGCTAAGTGGTGTTTTGAATCTCTTCGGGTGCCTTTTCTTCCTCTATATGGTGGATTTCCAGTCAAATTTCGTACATATATTGGTAAACCCATTCCATATGATCCAAATATAACAGCTCCAGAGTTAGCAACAAAGGTATGTTTTCTGCTAATCCAATATAAAACACCAGCAATACTGTTTCATTATAAATGTGCACTCAAAATATTCCTATTTAAGAGAAATGAGTTGTTAGCTTTAATAGCTGGTAATACATTTACTAAGCCCTCTATTAAAACAGTTTGAAAAGAGAAAGCGTTTTTCTAAAAACATGTAGGCTGCAATGCAGTATTGTCACCTTTAGAACTATATTGCTAAGCCATTTGGAGGTTAGAACATTATTAAACATAGGCTCAAGTCCTAGAATTCTAGTTTTATTTGTACATGACTATTGTAGCCTTTTATTTGTTTGAAAATAATATCTATATTTGTTTGAACAGAGAGAATCTGTCACAAGGTTTATGTCAGGAGTGGGTAGAAAATTGAAACTGACCATGATCTGTCACCTGGGCATCTAGTACCTAGTGCTGGTTGCTATGATTTTCTTGCAAGGAAAGTTGGTCTGACCAAGCAAGGCATTTATTTTGTTCTTGATGAACAGTGTGTGTGTGTGTGTGTGTGTGTGTATGGTGACTTGACAAAGATTAGGTTGACCCTCATTTTTAGCTCCTGAGTATGCATACGTTATTTGCAAATCAAAATGTGTTGAACTTTCAAATACTTATTGATTAGAGAAACTTGAGATGGTGTTTTTTAAATAAATAAATAAACAGATAGTGTTATTGTTTTAAATAGCATTAGTTCAATGTGGCTTATTCTACTCAGTTCCTATGACACTGGACAGTATATGATACAATATTGATGTTCATGTTTAATAGCCTGTAATAAGGTTATCAGTTAGGCATGTTACTTGACCACAATTGCCATAATCTCTACTCTGGCTAAACTGGCTGGTGCTGAGAGTTGCAATCCAATAACTTCTGGAGGGCATTGGTAACCCCTGAATTAGGGTGAGGCCAGATCCTAGTCGTCATCCCCATGAGCTGAAGGAGTTCAAATGAGGAATCATTGTTTGTATATAGATTTGTAGACTTCATATGCATTTCACTATAGTTTTTCAGGTGGATTAATTTACATGCCCATGGAGCTGTAGTAGTGAGATGCATAACTTTCCCCTCTTTTCCTCATTTTCAGAGCAAGGCAGCACTCCAGGCATTAATTCAAAGACACCAGCAAATTCCTGGAAACATCTATGATGCTTTAATGGAAAGATTTCACAAAGAAAAGAAAAAACCCTGAAATGAATTATTAGTAAATTTCAGCAGTTTTTTCTCTAATCAAATATATAAACTTTGTCTCAAATAACTTCAACAATTCCTCCACACTAACATTGAGTATAAATGATCTGCAAAAGGACGTTATGTACTGAAAACAGAGATGATTTATGTACTTTTGTAACCCAATAAAATATTTAATAAAAAAATTTGAAAAAAATCGGTCTGTGTCCACACGATGTCTCTCATCTGTGACCATATATCAAAATAATATTTCATACTTATTTTCTCGTTATGATTTCATTAATGTGCACCCAGTTCCATATCTTCCATTTCCTGTTGTGTTTACTGTGGTTTTCCATCCTGATTTTTTTAAAGCCCTTCCATTTACACTTCTTCCATTCTTTTCCCACAAAAATCCCCAGTCTTGAGGTAACACCTGGCCAGAGTTTTAGACTTAAATACCGTATTTTTCGCCCTATAGGACGCACCGTCCCATAAGGTGCACCTAGTTTTTTGGGGGGGGAATTATTATTTTTTTCCCAGGCGCAGGGCTGGGGCAGGGGAAGCCCAAGCCAACCCCAGCCCCCAGAACAGGCAACTCTCCGCAAGCCGTGGGAGCCCAGTGCCGGGCTCCCGCGCCTTGTGGAGAGCTGCGCCCAGCCTGGGCACGCTGAGCTCAGCGTGCCCAGCCTTCAGCATGCAGGCAACTCTCCGCATGCAGGCAAATTTTCCCCCTCCCAGGCGTGGGGCTGGGGCGGGGGAAGCCCAAGCTTCCCCCGACCCCAGCCCCCAGAACAGGCAACTCTCCGCAAGCCGTGGGAGCCCAGTGCCGGGCTCCCGTGCCTTGTGGAGAGCTGCACCCAGTCTTCGACATGCAGGCAACTCTCCGCATGCAGGCAAATTTCCCCCCTTCCAGGTGTGGGGCTGGGGCGGGGGAAGCCCAAGTTTCCCCCGACCTCAGCCCCCAGAACAGACAACTCTCCGCAAGCCGTGGGAGCCTGACGCGGGCTCCCACGGCTTGCGGAGATCTGCACGAAGCCTGGAGAGCGAGAGGGGTCTGTGCGCACCGACCCCTCTCGCTCTCCAGGCTTCAGCGAAAGCCTGCATTCGCCCCATAGGACGCTCACACATTTCCCCTTCATTTTTGGAGAGGAAAAAGTGCGTCCTATGGGTCGAAAAATACGGTATATAAAATTTTGTATTTTCATGATTCAGTTATCCATTTTTCAATTCTATGAAAGGGTTTATGTACATGTGAGGATGTGTGTTCTAAGAAAGTGTGTGTGCGTGCGTGCAAGAATGTCATTTTATGCCTTATGCATTTAAAAGCAACCCTTAGCAGGAGGGATATGTGTGGAGGGGTGGGTTTGGAAGTCTAAAAAACATGAGCCTTGCTTGATTAAAAAAATGAAGCCCTTCTAGTACAGGATCCTTTATTCACAGATGCCCAAGGGAAGCCAGCATGCAGTTGAGATGCATGCATATACAAAGCTGTCCTAAGAGAATACTGAGGCCATGGCCAGAGTTAGATATGCTGGGTAGGAGGCATGGTACCTGTGCTTTTGAGTGTGAGCTTATTAGTTGCCAGCCATGGTGGTTGCCAACCATCAAATCACCTGACATGCAACAGCCCAAATGCTATTGCATATTGGCAGTGGCAGGCACTGCAAAGAGCAGCTGCCACGTGAGAACTGAGCTTACCTCCTCCTCCTATTCAAAAAGTGCCTGCCTGCCCATTACTGAACACATCAGTCCAGGATGTGGCACAAAGTGGTCAACACATCAAGAAGAGGGACAACTTCTGCTCTGCTACTGGTATACCTATTCCTACAGAAATCTCTTTATCACTGGCTGCCTTGCCCTTTGAATCAGTGGTGAGTTGTGTTTAATACCCTCAGATTCTCTGTAAACTGGAAGAGCAGGCTATTCAGAGGTTGGTTGTTCAGATAAAAGGCATTAGAAATGCTAATATTTATGACAAACTAGCTCCTTGGATAGGAAATTTGCAGAACGCTAATAACTCTTGACTGTTAGTCCCATTATATAAATATATGAAGGGTAGTTGTTTTGTGGTGGTAGGGAACAATTACTGCTTACTCCCTTCTGCCTCTGAGCAGATTTTCAGGGGGGTTTCTATCACTGACTGAAAATGTATTAATTGCTGGTAGAAAAAACCCTAGAGATGTGGTTTGTTTATTTTTTAAGATTTATTTTTTCAAGTTCTGGTCAAACTCAAACACGGTGGATTTTTCTGGTGAACAACCAATATGCTAAAGATTGTAGAAGGGGTCCGCCCGCCCCCCATAAGTGATTTTGAAACATTTGTATTGCACCTTCATCTGTGCTCTCAGAATACTGTTTTTCTTTTTCTGGAACAAGATCGCAGTTAAAACTCAAAAGCAGACATGCTTTCTATTATCAGATGAGGAAAGCCTTTTAACACATCACCGTTGCATAATTTTTTTAGCTCTACCACTGTGGTTTTGTGGACATAAATATTTGCAGGTAAGAACTGAGAATATATAGATGTTATTTCTTTTTCTGTAAAGAAATTAAGTCTGGATCCTGAGAAAAATTGTGGGTGTGTGGAGCATGTTTCAAGGGTGGAAAGCAATATGATGTAAAAATTTATTGTCAGTGATAATTATAACTGACATATACATTAAATAGGCACACCTTAGTGATCATTCTAAGTATCAATAGATATCAACATCACTTTTCAGCTTTGTTGCAATACATAATGAGGGTTTCGTTCTGACTGCTTTTTAAAAGATATACCGTATTTTTGCGCCATAAGATGCATCCGACCATAAGACGCACCTAGTTTTCAGAAGAAAACAAGAAAAAAAAATATTCTGAACGAAACAGTGGATGTATGATTTTTGTGGGTCATGCTGTGGCCACAAACATGTGATTTGACGGTGAGTTTGGGGTAGCCCAATGCAAAAATCCTGAGGATCCATGTGGATCCGTGCTTTGTAACCATGTTTTTGCACCATTGCTGCCCCATGCAACAGTGGGTGCGTGATTTTTTTGGCGCAGGCTGTAGCCATGGACATGCTATGTGATCTGATGGTGAATTTGGGGCGACTCAATGTAAAAATCCTGAGGATCCATGGGCTTTTACCTCCCCCCTCTCAGGCAGCCTCCTTTATTGCTAACATCCCTTATCTCACTTCTGATCGCTTGCGATCAGTGGCTTTGTTTCAACACCCACTTCCCTCTTTCAAAAAACAACAATACCATGATCTCCTTTTCGCCCCTGGGCAATTCGGCTCCAGGGACCACGCATTCACTCTATAAGACGCACAGACATTTCCCCTTACTTTTTAGGAAGAAAAAAGTGTGTCTTATGGAGCGAAAAATATGGGTATGTGTATTTTCTGTTTATTTCTAAGTAAGCAATGTTATATACAAAAAGGGCAACCAATAAAATTAAAAAGTTTGTATTTTTCTTTGGCATAGGAGGTTAGTCTGTTGGTCAAGATTTTTGACCTGAAAGAGGGCCATGAACGAGGTGGGGTTTCATTTCAGGAAGCAAGGGGCCCAATGATACTTTGTGCCCAAGAAACCCCAGAAATCTAGAGGCAGCCTTGGGTTCAGGACTAAATGAACAATTTCCTGTTCACTTACTCCCAAACCCCAGCTGTCTGCACAATAGGTCAACTTATTCTATAACACAAGATCAGTGGTTCCCAATTAGGGGTCCGCAACACCATCCCCTGTCAGGGCCTTGTTTATCTTGGTAATTACACAATGAAAGCCACAATAATGATCCACGGATCACTCAACCTCTGCTTAGAGAAAGAGGGCACTGCGCTTACCTTTCCAGGGGCTGCTGCCACCACCGCTTCTTGTATAGCAGGTAGGCAGAGTGAGCTCGTCTGCTCCGCTCCCTGGTCCACAGGAGGGGTGGTCCACACTATTGGTCCACACTATTGGGGTGGCAGTGACAGGAGGAAGAGGCCGAGTGGCGGCAGCTCTGCCAATCAAATGCCATGCCTGGTTTACCTCAGCGCGGCGCGGGGAGGTCTCTACCAATCAAACACCACTGAGGTAAACCAGTCACGGCGTTCGATTGGCAGAGCCCCCGCCACTCGGCCTCTTCCCACCTTCGCCATTGCCGGGAGTCTCGGCTTTGTAGAGGGTTCTTAAATGGCCAGGGGGGTGGGGGTGGATTTAGGACCCAGACGGGCCTGATCCGCCCCGGTGACTGTACTTTGCCATCCTACTTGTTTTCAATGACTATCAAGTTTAGAGGACTCTTCCACTGCTTCTAGGTTAAGGTTACCAGATCTTTTTCAATGAATCCGTGGACACTTTAAATAAATAAATAAATCACATTTGGGACGTTGATGCTGCAGCGATGGCGGTGGCAGTGGGGCGGCCACTGCCTTGACTTCAACCGCCACGTTTCCCCTTCCTCTGAGGCTTCTATCTCCTTTCTCCATGATCCATGAGCCTGGCCAGCCCCTGAGTTGTTGGTTCTTTGGTGGTGGTGGGGGGGAAGTGGTGTGCAGTGGGTCAGGAATGGAAAACGGAGGAGGGCCGAGAGTGGCAGCAAGGCTCTGGCAGCGCAATGCCTCCCTTCTCACTGGAGCAGCCCCAATCCCATTCCTACCTGCGTGCAAGCAGGAGGGGGCGAGGATCCCTCAGCTGGGAAGGGAGGCTTCCCATTGCCTAACTGAGCGACCCCCCGCCACCGCTTGCACGCAAGGAGGCGTTGGGAGGCTGCTCCAATAGGCAGCATGAAACCTCCCTTCACAGCTTAGTTGCTAGGGTCAGGGAAGGTGGAGGCAGTATCTTAAGAGCCCCTGCACCACCATCATATGGGGACTTCCGAGCAGCTCCTGAAGTCAGCCAGAGCCAACTGCTCTGGGGTGCTGAGACAGCTGCTGCTGCATTTCCCAGGGACATTAGATGAAATCCGGGGACATTCTGGGGATGGAATTTATCCGGGGACTTATTCACAAATCTGGGGGCTGTCCCTGGGAAACGGGGACATCTGGTAACCCTATTCTAGGTAGGGTTTCAAGAGACTCTTGGCTTATGAGTTTTGGATTCATGTCTCATCTTGGAAGTCCAACAGGGGAAATACCTAAGCAAATTGCCACGTTTAGCACAATAGCTTCCTCTCTGATGATTTAATTTTGTGCTAGGGCTGGGCAATACTTTCTTTGCAACATTATGATATTCTTCTTCTTTGGTGATCACTCATAGTCGAGTAAGATTGTCTTCCATAAACACAGTTTTAGCAATGAGTCCATAAGTGATTGTGGAGGCCAATTCTGGATCCATACTTCCTTCCACAGTGGGGACATTGGTTCACAGGCGAGAGTTGATCACGGTGTGGATTTGCCAAGTGCTCCTTCCTCTTAGCACTTTTCTCCCTTGCGTCCTGAGTTCAAGAGTCTTCAAAGCCCATGACACCTTTGGTAAAGGCTGTTCTCCAACTGGAGTGCTCGCAGGCAAGTGTTTCCCAATTGTTGGTGTTTATACTACATTTTTTTTAGATTTGCATTGAGACAGTCTTTAAACCTCTTTTGTTGATCACCAGCATTACACTTTCCATTTTTAAGTTCGGAATAGAGTAGTTGCTTTGGAAGACAATAATCAGGCATCCACACATGAGCAATCCAATGAAGTTTATGTTGAAGAATCATTGCTTCAACCCTGGTTATCTTTGCTTCTTTGTGATATATCAGCAGCTAAATACCTGTATATGCTGATATATCACAATGACTTCAAATTTATCTTGGGTGCTGCATCTGAGATACATGGCCCAGCCCTACACGGTGAGCAAGTGCCGATGCCTCTTAAGCTCAAGTGCGAGTCGAGGAGCATTGGGGCTTCACTGAACTGCTCAGCTGTGGGGTAGAAGAGGCCTCCTACCCCACAGTTGAACAGCTCCCATGCCTAAGAAGGCATCCTGCCCCCCAGCTGAGGGAGCCTGGATGCTTCTCTGGCTTGCACCTGAGCAGAAGCACTGGGGCTCCCTATATCTGGGGGTGGGGTGGGGTTGGAGCCCTTTAACAGAGTCCCCACCCTGCGTACTAGTGCAAACCATTGGCAGGGTGGGGGGTTCACTAAAACTGCTGGTTGAAGGCACAGGCAGCTGTGTTCTCCTCAGCTGAGCAGTTTAAAGAAGTGGAGGGAGAAACAAGCTGTATCAGTGCCTCACCAATGCAGCTTGTTTCTCACTCTGCAGTAGTATGGAGGCAGAGTGGGGTGGCAGCTTCACTTAGTGGTATATCCCTCTGGTACCAGTGCCACTGGAGGGAGTCAAGTACGTTGGAGGTTTCACTCATGATATATTGCCGAATAAAGCCACCATCATGGTCTGCTCCCATGCCGGTCCTGGGTGATGCATCAATGCATCGCTCAGGCCTATGTAGTGCAAAAGGCAGCCTGTGTGGATTTTTTTTCTTGTTTTCTGTGGGAAGCTATGTAGATACATTTTGGGTGGGAGGAAACAGATATACGGCAGAATCCTAATAAATTCAACAGTTCGTTCTTATCGGGTAATCAGCAATGATAAAAACCTCACTCCAAATAAGTACTGTATTTGACTAATTAATCTCTTTAAGCCAGAGATGAAACCTGGGCACAGAAGAACTAAATAAGTTGTTGTTGTTACTACTACTACTACTACTACTACCAACATTACAAAATTCCAGCTGTTTTCTACTCAGTCTTCACCAATACTTTATCAAGCCCTGACCAGGCCTTCACCTATGTCTTGAAGGTGCAAGATCCCTCAGTCAGCAGAACCACATGCTACAAAGTTTTGCTAAAATGTACCATCTCAGATTACAAGTAGGAAATAACATGTTTGAATACTCTCTCATATAAATAACCTTCAGCATATAGAACATTGGCAAGTTAGGGACACAATTGTTTGTTTGTTTATTCAGTTGTAGTGGAGCAATGGAGACAAGTTTTTCCTACTGTCTGGAGATAGGCATTTTGTGGTAATATCACAAATTTTATGGTCTGCTTTTTAGTATACCTAAAATCCTTTGCTTATTAGGGGCCACCCCAAATTTTCTTGAAAAAATTGCTTTGCACAGGTAACTACTATAGAGTTATCAAAATTTTCAAAAGTAGGGGGTCCATGGCTTGGCTTTTGAAAAATAGTAGGTCCTCAGTAATTAGCTAATTGGGAACCATTGCACTGAGCTGTAGCAATTCAAAGCTGAACATCTAGCCAGAGGCAGATTTAGGGGAACACAACTGGTTTGTGAAGCCTCAAGGACACCACAGTGGGTGCCACAACTATGAAGTACAGTAACTGGGAGGTGAGAGGCAGGGGGATGTGGATTTTGGCTTTGCACAGGGCGCCTCTTGAATCTGAGACCCCCATGGTATGCCACTGATCTAGCCCCAGAATGTAACAATACTGTACTTGAGGAACAAGCATTTCCTAATCCTTAATTCTCCTCCTATGTGAGATTGTGATTCAGCATGGCCCCAACTTGTTTGTTCTACTCCAGGATGTTCATGATTGTCCCAATACACCTATGCAAAATAAACACACAGATTTCATACATCATACACAGTGCGGGATTTACGTATAAGCTAAACAAGCTATTGCTTAGGGTCCCACTCTCTTGGAGGCCCCCAAAAATTTAAAGGGAAAAAAACCCTGGATGTACATTTCCAAAATATAAGATAAAAAACAAATAAAATAAAACCTACATACAGTTAGAGCTTAATAATGTTCTGGGGGTATTCCTAACACCACCACCACTGCCTTTCTGTTAATTTCAGGGAGAAGAGAGGAGGGATAATTCTACTGGGTGTCATGAAATGCTTGCACAGATAGAATGACTGAAAGAGCACAGTACTGTATTGAATTCCACCATATATCTTTTCATTAGATGGAGCAGATAAATCACCACAAGGTGGAGTTCTAAGTACAGCTTTGTTTCCAGAAGGCCAGTGAAGAAACAGACGTGTGAGGACCACTGTGTGGCAAACTTGCTACATGGAAAACAGCCTATATAAGAAGTAGTTTGCAAAATGCGTAATGTGCACAAGCCTTGCTGTGAGTACACAGTGCAAAATGCATGCATGTATGATTGTTGCATCTAACAATGTACAAGGAATTTTAATGTAGTCTCTCTTACCAGGTTTTTATGAATACTTTTGCTTCACTTTGTACTCTAGCCTAAAAAAACTGTCTTGATGCTACCTGTAAAACCCATAGCTTAGGCATAGGGAAACTCGGCCCTCCAGATGTTTTGGGACTACAACTCCCATCATCCCTAGCTAACAGGACCAGTGGTCAAGGATGATGGGAATCGTAGTCCCCAAACATCTGAAGGGTCAAGTTTGCCTACGCCTGCCATAGCTCAAATCTTTCCTTTCATGGAACATCTACTAGGTCATCTTGGGAAAACCAGTACAGTGGACGCTCGGGTTGCGAACGTGATCTGTGCAGGAGGCATGTTCACAACCCACAGCGCCACATCTGCGCATGTGTGGGTCATGATTTTGAGCTTCTGCGCAAAACGCGATTTAGCGCTTCTGCGCTTGCACTGAAACCCGGAAGTAACCTGTTCCGGTACTTCCGGGTTCGGCATGGTGTGCAACCCAAAAACACGCAACCTGAAGTGTCTGTAACCCGAGATATGACTGTAACTCTCTGTCCCGGTACTGTTTCTTTGCAATGTGAGGTCAGAACAGTCATACCTCAGATTGAAGTAGCTTCGGGTTGAGCGTTTTCAGGTTACACTCCACGGTGACCCGGAAGTAATGGAACGCGTTACTTATGGGTTTCGCCACTCGTGCATGTGCAGACGCTCAAAATGACGTCACACACGGAAGTGGCGAATTGTGACCTGCACATGCGCAGACGCAGGTTGCGTTCACTTCAGGATGCGAACGGGGCTCTGGAACGGATCCCGTTCCCATTCAGAGGTACCACTGTATCCCATCATAGAATGTGGTATGGAATTCAGAGGGTTATGTCTGTAAAGTGATTCAAGCACTTGTAAATACTTATTGTTGTGTTTAGCCATATCTGAATTCAGGTATAAATATGTCTACAAACATGACATGAAGGCTGGCAACATTAACCCCACTGTGTGGGAAACCCTTGCAGATGACTGCAGTGCCTGGAGAGAAGGAGACAGCCAAGTCATGCATTCACAGCTGTGACCAGAGGAGAAATTACCGTATTTTTTGCTCTATTGGAAGCACTTTTTCCCCTTCAAAAATGAAGGGGAAATGTGTGTGCGTCCTATGGTGCGAAAAATACGGTACTACTGAGAGGAACGCAGATAGAAGAAATGCTACGGTGCATCTGTAACAGTGAAGAGAGACACCTTCATCTTCCCCAGTTGCAATAAAACATATCTCTCCTACAGCGACAGCAGGTGCTATATCTCTCCTCTCTTTCACTGTCTTTCGAGACAGATTGGTGCCAACAATAGTCTTAAAAGGTAAAGGACCCCTGACAGTTAAGTCCAGTCACAGATGACTCTGGGGTTGTGGCGTTCATCTCGCTTAACAAGCCAAGGGAGCCGACATTTGTCTGCAGTTTTTCTGCGTCATGTGGCCAGTATGACTAAACCACTTTTGGGGCAATGGAACACCAAAACCAGAGCAGCGCATGGAGATGCCGTTTACCTACCTGCCGGAGCGGTACCTATTTATCTACTTGCACTTTTTGGCATGCTTTCAAACTGCTAGGTTAGCAGGAGCTGGGACCGAGCAACAGGAGCTCACCCCGTCGTGCGGATTCAAACTGCCGACCTTCTGATCAGCAAGCCCAAGCGACTCAGTGGTTTAGACCACAGCGCCATAGTCTTACCTGAATTCAATTTCATTTGGTTTGCTACAATCCACTTTTCAACTTTGTCCAGACACTAAGCAATTTACAGTACTGATAAATCAGAAAATAAATATTTGAGAGTGACAAATTAATTCCAACCCCTGCTGAATGCCATCTAAAGGGGGCTGGAATGGGTAAAAGTGTCCCTCTGACAGTTGAGAGCAAGGATATTACATCTGCAGGCATTGATCTCTTGGTGGCAGTAGAGGCCAAGGCAATGCGTTCCATGGGAGTGCTGCGGTCAGATCCAAACCCTTCTCAGATGTTCAGGTTCCTTACTTTTTAAGAATTTTAAACAAATATTTTTAGGAACCATCCTTTTTTTGGAATTGTGGTTTTACATTGTTTTCCGTGCTTTGCATTTTTAAAGTGCCCTGGGACTTCAGGGTGAACGGCGGGCAACAAATTACATTGTTAACAATAATGATAATAAGGGGATTTATGCATTTGCCCTGGCAGGGTTGTTTTTTATTTCCCTTTTCCCTTTTTAGATTAGTACTAAATAAGATGTGAGCTACAACAGCCTCTGCAGCTGCCTTTCTTGTTTGGAAGCAGCCATACGACGTCCTCCCTTCCCTCTGGGCGAGACGGGAGATTGGCGTTTGTTTTTTTTAAAGGCTTCCGACGCGCAGCCGCAAACCCTCTATCCAGTCGCTGTTACGCCTCCCTCTGCCCTTTCTTTTCTCTATGGCGCATTTCCCGGAAGCCGCCTTCTCTGACTTGTTCAGGCACCTGTCCTCCTACTCAAATGGGTCCGGGTGGAGCAGCGGCCCTAAGCTTAGCGAGGAGCACGCTGTCCTCTTTTGGTGCGTCCTCACTCGGGTCAATGGGATAGCGGCGAAGCTCTATCTGCCAGGAGTGGCCGCTTGCCATACCGCCCCTTTGGGGGCGGCAGGAGAGGAAGAAAAGGCCGAGCTCTGTCGCCGAGTGAAGCGTCTCTGCAGCTGCCGCCGCCGCCGCCGCCTCATCCTCCCTCTCCGAGACAGGTGAGGCCCGTCTTCCCTTCCTCCTCGTTAGGATGCAACAAGGTGTCTCTTCGGGCGGGGAAGAGAGTGGACAGAGGGAGGGCAGCCATTCCTGGCTCCTTTCTCGCCTTCCCCTCCACCCCCTTTACATGGGCAGCCTTTTCTGTTGCTTTTCTCCCCAACTTCTCGCAGGACTTCCCATCTTGGCGCTCTCTCACTGATTCTGACTTGAGTCCTTGCGTTTTTGGCGCGGGCGCCGTTAATATTTCCTGTGCTTTACGAATGTTGTAGGGGCTGCTTCACGCGGCAATCCTTGCAACACCATGTCAGGTGTAGATATTGCAGGTGTGCAGCTGGGAAAGCGCGGCTCCCATTTGCTGGAAGCCACCCAGAGAATTTATAGGAGAGACAAGATTGGAGCTGGTCTTTCCTGATTTGTAGCTGTTTATCAATTCAGCTATCGGTCATCAATTTGCAGAAGTGTCTCCCTGTGCACTGAGTTGCTGTTGTGTGTGCACTTTGTTTTTAAATGTTTTGTGGGAGTGCCTTTTTGTGGGATATTCACTTGTCTGCTTGCTCTTTATTGCTGAAAGAAAGACTTTGAAACATGATGAGTGCCCCCCCCCAAAGGACCAATAGCTCTTTTGGAAAAACAGGTGGTTATTTCATCAAAAAGACATTTGTGGCCCCATCTCTGTCAGGTACACAGATCTAGTCAATGTATCCCAGTAAACCCATGTGAATTAAACGAATGAAGATGATCACTGAAGCCTTTTTAAATCGGAGCAGGTTTCCATCATAGAACTCAGTTTGCTGCTCTTGTCTTTGTCACTGCACTACACAAAGAGGATGATGCTGGGACACAGCAAGAGAACCGAAGAAAGCCATACATACCGTAAATTGTTGTTGTTGTTTATTAGATATATATACTTCCCTTCATCAAAAGATCTCAGGGAGGTTCACAAGATAAAGTCTGGAACAAAGTCCCTACTGTACAAAGAAAGCTATCTTAGATGGGCTTTGGATTTTACAACATTGAAAGCCTGTTTTCTACTATTGTAAAAGTGCTACATGGGAGATAAGAATCTGTTGCCATACATTGCACTTCATAGACTTTAAGAAGCAGAGGGTAGACAAGTATTACAGGTTCCCTAGTTGCTTCACTCCCAAACTTGATTGTTGTGTTTACTTGGCAATGACAGCAGTCTGTATTCAACTTAAGAGTATTCTGGTCTTTAGTGAAAATTGTCTGGAAATTCAAACTGACAGTTCCAAACACTTCTTTATAATATACTATGAAGATCTTTATATACTTTAAAAAACTTGTTTTGTTTTCTTTTTAAACAGAATATGATAGGCCAAAATGAATCCTGTGGTGCAGAGCAGATGCCCATGTCTTACTTGACTTGCCTGCTTTACATACTGGAAGAATGGACTGGAGTCGAACACTTGAACGAATATCTGAGTTACCTGGTCTACCTCACATGGCTCTTTGCACCATTGCTTGTAGCATTTTTACTTCCTGCACTCATCCTCATTCTTGTATATGTCAGCATTTTTATTCTTCATATTTACAAGTTACGGACACACCTAAAAGAGGTTTATTCAAATGATTTTTGGGATGGTGCAAGACTAGCAGTGTTAACTTTGTGGTATGTTCATGGAAGAATATGGAATGGTAAGTACATTTTTCTTATGTAGATGATATAAGCTAAATACAGTGGTGCCCCGCAAGACGAATGCCTCGCAAGATGGAAAACTCGCTAGACGAAAGAGTTTTCCGTTTTGGAGGTGCTTCGCAAAATGAATCTCCTATGGGCTTGCTTTGCAAGATGAAAATGTCTTGCGAGTTCATGCGGGTTTTTTTCCCTTTCCCCCCTTTTTCTAAGCCGCTAAGCCGCTTATCAGCTGATCCGATAAGCCGCTAATAGCTGCTAATAGCGCTAATAGTGCTAATCCGTCAATGGGCTTGCTTCGCAAGACGGAAAAACCGCTAGACGAAGAGAATCACAGAACGGATTCTTTTCGTCTTGCGAGGCACCACTGTAGTCTTCAAGTATAAGGATACAAAATCCTATACTTGTTTTCAGAAGAACTTTCCCAAGCATTTTTTTTCAGTAGCACTGCATAAACTACTTTGTTATTACAGTTTCAGAGGTTCAGTATTTTTTTATTCCACTTCCTAATCAATCACATTCCTATATTCAGAATGTGTATGCGTTGTAAAAAAAATTGTTTAATTAAAGAGGAATTATTCCACTGTAGAAAGTAGCTTTATATTTTACATTCACGTATGTTTGAGGGAGGCAAATGATAATAAGGTTTATGTTAAAGGAGCTCTTTCTGAGTTGTTCGTTGCTAACTAGTTGCACCATATATTTCCCAACCTCACTGGAGTGCAAGGTGGACTTTCTGGAGATCGTAAAAAGAAGCAAAAAACAAAATCATTTTGATTTTGCACCATCTATTACCCAGATGTGTGTTTGTGCACACACCTCTTTGATGAGGAATGCATGGTGTGTGCATAGGAATGCATAGGCCTTTTCCTACAGGAAAGTGGAATTCTGTTGTGATTCATTCCTTTTAAGCAAGAACTGCACCAGTCTAAGAGGGTACATGAGATTCTCAAGACAATATAACAATAAACTCTTTAGCTTGTTCACTATAAATCTTGGACTACAAGGCTTTTTAGACAAGCTTCTTGTTAGGGAGAAGTCTTGTAAAATAGACAATAATGGGGATGCATCAGTGGTTTCCTTCCTTCTTCCCAGCTGCCAGAAATCAAGGTGTTCCTGTGAACTTTCAAAGAAAACAGGAACTTCACGTAATGAACTCTGTCTACTTTTCTTCTGCTTCAGACTACCTTAACTATCATTTCCCAGTGTGGTATGTCATACTTATTGTCTGTTACTTTCCTGTGCTGTACAGGCACTAATATTTAGCAACTGTATTCAGGTGACGTAGTTTGTCCTTGAAAGACAGATTTAGTCTGAGTGAATATTTAAATATATTTTGAATTTATATGCCCAATGATGTGAGGTTAATTTTTTTTAATAAGTAAATCGGATTTTTTACAAAAGGTTCTAAAAGATACCGTGAAAGTCAATAATGAAACAATTAAAGGCTTTCTAGGCATGGTTGCTAGACTTCTTCCCTTCTTTTTGCTTGAATAACGTATGCTAATTGTAGCAAGTATATTTTAGAAGAAAATGTATAGCATGAGATTGCCTCTGAGTCTGACTAATGGAATTGGTGGCAAAGTATAGTCAGAAGTCTCTTTGCTTGAGAAACTACATGATGACCAGGAAAACCAGTTACGTTGTTTCAAGCCTGCAATACTATGTCTACTCATTCCCATTCAAGTCCCATTCAATTCAGTGGGGCTTTACTCCTAGACAAATGGGGTTCCAACCTCAGTCAGTATTTTTGCTCCTTCCCTTGCAAATGATAATGAATAGCTTCACACTTATTTCTGTTCAAAACCTAAGCAGCCTAATTAATCCTTCAAATATCCCATAGCTCAGGGGAGGACAGACTTCAGGCTTGTGGGATTTACATTTTTTTCTATTAAAACCCGAAGATCTATTAACCAGAGCCAGGTGCAAACAGACACAAGTACTTAGAATTAATAAATTCTGAACCCAGTGACTTTGAGCATCAGTACAAAACTGAACTCTTCAGTCCCTCCACACATTGATGCATCACTTTCTGCTTCATTTCAGCACTATACAGCAATGTGGGTGTGGGAGTCATTGCTAAACAATTGGGGATTTGGGAATCCTTGCAAATCTACTTAAATTCCCCAGAAATCTGCTGGTAGATTTTGCTCCACAGTGTCCATCAATGCCCTAGCCTAGCCTAACCTGTCATATGGAGGGAAATAGTTAAATAAAGGAAAGTATGCAATTAGGGGGGACGCGGGTGGCGCTGTGGGCTAAAGCCTCAGCGCCTAGGGCTTGCCGATCGAAAGGTCGGCGGTTCGAATCCCCGCGGCGGGGTGCGCTCCCGCTGCTCGGTCCCAGCGCCTGCCAACCTAGCAGTTCGAAAGCACCCCCGGGGGCAAGTAGATAAATAGGTACCGCTTACCAGCGGGAAGGTAAACGGCGTTCCGTGTGCGGCTCTGGCTCGCCAGAGCAGCGTTGTCACGCTGGCCACGTGACCCGGAAGTGTCTCCGGACAGCGCTGGCCCCCGGCCTATAGATGTGAGATGGGCGCACAAACCCCAGAGTCTGGCAAGACTGGCCCGCTCGGGCAGGGGTACCTTTACCTTTACCTTTATGCAATTAGGGCAGGAAAGAGGGACCTGTGGCCCTCCAGCTGTGGTTGCACTTGCAACTTCTCTAAGCCCCAGCCAGCATGGGGCTGTGGGTGTGGATCATGGGGGTTGTAGTTAACATTTGAAGAGCCTGAACTTTTCTGTCCATGACATAGGCCATGATATAGAAATCTTCTGTATTTCTGTTCAAGCCAGCAAAACCTCTTAGCCACAAACGCTGTGACCCAAATTCTAAAAAGTTGGTTATTCAGGATTAGAGTGGCAAATTAGAGTGCAAGAACCACCCACATGTGTTGCCTCTTGATTCACTGGAATCTTTGATTGTCCTTGAATCTTCCTGCCACAATTGACATCCTCTCCTGCCACACCAGTGTGGCAAGCCACACCGCTTGAGAACCACTGACTTAAACCATCGGTCTAATAAGGCACATATATATGCTTTTGTCAATATATTCTCTTCCCCCATCCCAAGCTTCACAATTATGTGGCCCTCCAGAGGAAAGAGTACAGAAAAACTAGTGGGGAAGATGGAAGAATGACTGTGGAAAGTCCAAAAAGTTCAGCAAGTGTGTAATTATAGCAATTATCCACATTCATTTAGGGAAGTGGGGAGAAGCCCTCTTTATGGAAAAAGGCATTTTACAACTTTTAAGAATTAGAATAAAAATAATTAATGGACTGAGTAAAGGTAAAAGGAGCCCTGACCATTAGGTCCAGTTGTGACTGACTCTAGGGTTGTGGCGCTCATCTCGCTTTATTGGCCGAGGGAGCCAGCGTACAGCTTCCGGATCATGTGGCCAGCATGTCTAAGCTGCTTTTGGCGAACCAGAGCAGCGCACGGAAACACCGTTTACCTTCCCACTGGAGTGGTACCTATTTATCTACTTGCACTTTGATGTGCTTTCGAACTGCTAGGTGGGTAGGAGCAGGGACCGAGCAACAGGAGCTCATCCTGTCACGGGGATTTGAACCACCGACCTGATCGGCAAGTCCTAGGCTCTGTGGTTTAACCCAGAGCGCCACCCGCGTCCCTGTAATGGACTGATATATACAAATATTAAGTTGTGTATTATCAGGCAAATGCTGTAACAAATTCAGTCTGCTTCTGTTCTTAATCTGATAGTCCCCAGTAAATGGCTGCAATAGGACAAAGGTAGCTAATCACTTTAAACCCAAGGACTGCATTCAGTTTTGACCAACCTGCTTGAGGGTTTGATGCCAGAGGAGAGAAAAAGAAATTCATGTTCACCTGCATGCACTGTACTGCACTGCACTTGTTCACCAATGAATCTCTGTCTCTGGCACACACCACAATCATGCACATACAGGGATCCTTTCTTTTTCTTCCCCTGTGCAACTCTTCATTAATTCTACAGGTGACAGCACCCTTTGTCTTTGTCCTCAGTGCAACTTAATGGCAACAGCAATCTCTCCATTAACTTGACTGGAGAAGGGAAAAGGCCCTTGGTGGGCCATGTGAGGCTGTCTTGTGGGTCTGATCTGGTCCATAGTTCATAGATTCGTCACCACTGCCACAGGATACAATAGTATACCTTAAGGCAGCTTACTGTCAGTGTACCATAAGAGCAGTGCTAGGAAATATTTGTTGTGCCAGATGCTTACATGTTTTATGCTGGTGCTTAGCAATGTGAAATATTATTTTGCCGCATATGACCACCTCTTTTATTTATGTATCTCTATGGTCTCCCTTATTCCTGAGTTCAGATCTTTGTAGTTGTATACAACCTTGATAGCATCAGTTTTATAGACCGTTATTCATCTCCCTTTTCACCTGACCACTGATACTGTGCTAGTGGCACAGGTTGATGAACCTGAAAGTCAACAGGAAAAACAATTAGGACATGCAACAAAAAGTTGCAGTGTATCCTTGCAGTGTATCCCCCATAACAGGATTGTTCTGTACTCTCTGGGCGCTATAAGCTGTAAGGGCTTAAGCAAGCCAGTTCAAGCGCGTAAGCAAGCCTGTCATTTCATATGAAGCTAACTTTGGTAACAGGTTGTGCTTCTCTGGTAATTCATTATCCAAATTTAAAAAGCATACTTAGTTTTTAATACAGCACAGGACCAACTGTTGTAAAGTAGTTGTACAATACCCACAGTAGATGAAGCAGAGCCTTTAGCAAAGTGTAATGGAAGAGTGGTTTGGGCAGGATTCTTCAGGAAAACTTGGAAAGGAATGGGGTTGAGACAAGGCAGATCCCAGAATAAAATGACATTGCCAACCCAAAAGTGAAAAACTAGGTTTAGAAAACCCGAATTTACAGTGGGTGGGCATGATGTAACCACAAGTTTTTGATGTTGAAAATTATTGCAAAGACATGTTCTTTCTTGACAAAGAATGAAATTTATGATATTTTATTGCTTGTAATGAAAATTTTATGTATTTTGGACATCATGGGGGAAAATGGCTACTGGGTAGCCATTTCGTACAACTTTCCTACAATCCATAGCTGTAATAGAAAAATATTAATGAAACAAAGTTGTATATCTTAAAAATTAAAATAATATTGGTTATTATAGGTTCTTTTTGAAAGTGCAGACTTGTTTTAATTTTGGGAAATTTTGGGAAATTTGAAGTTATTACAGCTATGGATTTTCTAAACCTAGTTTTTCCACCCAAAAAACTAGGCTACAAGTGCATTTATTTTTTTAAAATTAGGCATTTATAAAATCTTTTGAGTGCTGGTGTATTTTTTTCTTAAATCGTCATCATTTTATTGAGCTCTGTGTAAAATTTCAATCTGATACTTGTTTATGGAGAAGAAGAAGAAATGTACGCAAGGGTATCTTATGCCGAGGGTCTTCTCTTGCGGGGGCCCAATTAGTGCCATTGCCTTCCGTTAAGAGTTTGGGTGTAATCCTTGACGCCTCCCTTTCCATGGAGGCGCAAGTCACAGCAACAGCCAAGGCGACATTTTTCCACCTTCGCCGCATCAAGCAGTTGGTCCCCTACCTTTCCCGCCCCGACCTGGCCACAGTGATCCATGCGACAGTCATCTCCAGGCTTGACTACTGTAATTCGCTCTATGCGGGGCTGCCCTTGAAGCTGTCCCAGAAACTCCAGCGGGTACAGAATGCTGCAGCGAGGCTCTTCACGGGGTCTCTGCCATGGGAGCATATTCATCCAGTGCTTTTCAAGCTGCACTGGCTCCCGGTGGAGTACAGGGTCAGATTTAAGGTGCTGCTTTTGACCTTTAAAGCCCTTCACGGCCTAGGACCCTCGTACCTACGGGACCGCCTCACCTGGTATGCCCCACGGAGAGCCTCAAGGTCCATAAATAACAACACCCTAGTGGTCCCAGGCCCTAAGGAAGTTAGATTGGCTTCAACCAGAGCCAGGGCCTTTTCAGCACTGGCCCCAACTTGGTGGAACGCTCTGTCTCATGAGACCAGGGCCCTGCAGGATCTGATTTCTTTCCGCAGGGCCTGTAAGACAGAGTTGTTCCGCCTGGCCTTTGGATTGGAGCCAATTTGATTCCCTTCCCCCCCTTTTTTCTTTTTTCTTTTCCTTCTCCTGCAATGAGGCTTCATTTTAATATTTTAATGTTCCATTATTTTAATGTTGTATTTTATTTTTGTTTTAAGTTGTAATCACTCATCTTGTTTTTATTATTGCTTGTAAGCCGCTCTGAGCCCGGCCTTGGCTGGGGAGGGCGGGGTATAAATAAAAAATTATTATTATTATTATTATTATTAATAGGGACAGACAATGCAGATTTAACAAAACTTCGAAGTACTATAAAATTAAAACCGTTTGAGATGGAGGGAAAAATTTAAGTGGGTTTCAAATTTCATCAACATCCGAGACGGAGGGTGACATGACCTCATTGAAATGACATGGAATGACCCTTTCCTTAAACTCAGGTTGATGACGGTTCTTGGATATTCTTAAGCATTTCTATTTGGCTAATTAGTCAGGTGTTCACATGAATTTATCTTTACCTGTCTTGCAGCCCAGGGCTGGTCCAGCCATTAAGCAGAGTGAGACTGCTGCCTCAGGCAGCAGAAGCCCCCAAGGCTGTGTCCTTATGGGCACCCCTTCTGCCCCACTGCCTCCACCGCTGCCATTTACACTGATTTCCAGCGAGATTTTTCTTCAAATTGGCACCATTGCTGGAGGCACCAGGATGGCACTTCCTGTTTCTCCTTAAGCGAGTAAAATGGGACACTCCACCCCTGTTGCAAGCTACCTATTTGATGAAACATAGTTATAATTAGATTATGAAACAATGAACTGAAGGTTGGGAAGTTCCCCTTTTCAGATCTTGCCTCAGGTGACTTGGTAAACAATTTTGAGTATAGCACAATAAACACAGAAAAATTTCTAAATATTTTACCCTACCTTGCCTTAACCTGAAATGATTTTATTCCATTCTTTCTAAAAAAAAAAAAAAGCCCAGACCAGTACACTACATTTAAAAACTTATAAATGATCAACATGGAAAGGCAGTGAAATAGCAGAACTACTAAATTCCATAGCCCGTTTATGGCCCAAATCCCCAGGTGAACATTTTAAAAATTGGTATCTGAATAGTGACAGTGTGGGGGACAACCACATTTCCTTTGGGAGGGAGTTCCATGTTGAGGGTGCTGCCACTGAGAAGGCCACTGCCTTAGACCACCACCAATAAGCCAGGCCACTGGTTGGATCTTGGAACACAGGCCTGTAGGTATTGGGAGAGCACTCCCATTGGGAGAGTAGGTATTCGGAGGAGTACTTTGCTCCTAAGTCATCTGGGGCTTTGTACACCAGTACCAACACATTAAAGTAGGCCCAGTAGCATGCAGTCAGCCAGTGCAGAGTTCTGAGGATTGGAATCACTTGAATCCCATCTGGCTGCCCCTTTTAGGAGCCTGGCAACCACATTTTGCACTAACTGCATCTTCCAGACTATAGTTAAGGGTAGCCCCACGTAGAGTGCATTGCAGTAACAAGTCATGAGGTTATCAGAGCGTGGATTACTGAGACCTGCTGTCCAAGTCCATGAATTGCTATAGCTGGTGAGGAGTAACTATTCCCACTGAGGCTACTTGTACTTTGAAATCTTGGAGAGCTCCCAAAGCATGCACCTTTTTCAGGTACAGTGCAACCCCATTCAGAGCAGTCTCTTCAATTCCTGGACTTGGAAACTCTAAATGTGAGCAGGTGGTTCTTAAAGATTAGCGTCTACAGCTCCAGGTCCTCTGTGCAACAGCAACAACAAAGGTGGTTATTCCCCCACTTTGCAGGTGTTTTCAAGAAGAGGGTGTGCCCATGAAGTAGTCAGTGAAATCTTTTGAGTCAGATGGTACAGATTCCTTATCACCAGAAGAATTCCTTTTGAAGGTAGTGTAATGTTGTAAGCGGATTTTCTCTACAGATTTTCATATATGTGCTTTCATGGGGTGGAGCCAATTGTATTGGAATGATCAGATATGTTTTCAATTGCCCACTCTACTTGCAGAAAATGTTTCTTAGGAGCAAGGCAGAGATGGAATGAGATTCTTAATATTTGATAATGGAACAGCAGCAATGATCTGAAAAGGACAAAAGTCATTGCAATTTTGGCAGGACACTATAATTCCTCTACAGAACAGGAATGTTTTCTTTGGAGATGGACTTTATTGATACTGACTGCATTTATCAAAGAGTGCACAAGTATGTTGAAGAGTAACTAAACAAGATTATGAGATTTAGCATATGCTGGTGGAGAAACTGAGATGAACCCCCGATGGTTGCCTTTGCGTCCCAAGGTAACCATATAACCCAGATTAGAAGCTCTTACTATTTTTCATTGACAGAAGCTAGTCCAATACAAGATATCATTTTTAAGAGCAATGCAACTTCTGTCTAAAGTAACAAAAGAGAAGTCAGCAGTTACCTAACTGGCAGACAAGTCAGTCATTTATGAGGGCATTAAAAAGTAGTTCAAAAGAGGTTTTCTTTCCAGGAAAGTACTCAATCCTTCATATTGAATGTCCAGTTGTGATGTGGCCTTTGCTTGCCTGTCATTTGCAACTGTAGTTCTGGTGCTTCTTTGAGTAAGCTTTTGCAATGCAAAGTTGATATCAAATGTTAACCTTCCCTTCTCTTCTTAACAGGTTATGAGGTGCACGGCCTAGAAAAAATACCTGATGGACCAGCCCTATTTATTTTTTATCACGGAGCAACACCTATAGACTTTTTCTACTTCGTGTCTGTTCTTGCTAGGAAGAAAAGATACATCCATGTAGTTGCTGATCACTTCGTTTTTTCATTACCAGGTAAAAACTGTGAAATGTGATTATGATGCTTGTAGATCAGTTAAGAGTACTAACTGGACATCTGAAGACACGTGTTATGGACAGGGTTTATTTGTTTGTATACACAGGTGCATTCATACATAAATTCAGTGAGCAAATATGCAGTTTGAGAGTTTTAGAACAACTCAAAATGCAGAAATGAACACTGGCTGTGTTTGTATGTCGTTTTGTCCCCCCCCCCCATACATTTATATCCTACCTTTCTTCCACCATGGAGCCCAAGATGGCATACATATGATTCCCAGGCAGTTCTGCATTGAGATTCTGACCAGGCCTTGGCCCTGCTTACCTGTAGCAATGTGGTAGCTCCATGTGACTTCAGATTGCAGACCTGGGATCCATAGCTTACCATGACACATGAACACACTCACTGAGAATGTTCTTAAATTGTGGCTTCTGCATTGCAGATTTGAAATTTAACTTACTTTATTATGATTTGCTTACTGGACTGAGTTCTGTCTTCAGTGGTGAAAATCGGTAACAATGATCTGAAAAGGGATTGACTGTACCTTTTCTAGTTGTAGCCCTTTGAAGATGGAAACAGAATCTTTCATGACTTTTAAAAATATATCCTATATTAAAACCTAAATAACCATTCCTGAGGAATGGTTAGAAAATAAGGTGTTTCTTATTCACAGTTGCAGTCCCATACAGATGTAATACTTAACAGTGGTTATCATTTGTTTCCTTTACCCTTTGCTAAAATTCCCAAATGTGCCATGAAATATATCTTGCTGTGCTAAGCCATTACCCTTCGGTGAGAGTGGTGTAGAAAGACACTGTTAAACTAAATAAAATTTAATGTGACCAAATGGAACGGTCACTTGCCAAATTATTAATTGTACCGAGAATTCTGTCTGATTACACCAAGCTCTATGAAGCTTTTAAATTTATAGTCTATAAAACAATTCACAAATTTTATGAAATATAATGTGTCTTCAAAACACTGACTTTTCTAGAGTGATAATAGTAATGGTTTGTTGTTTCTGTATTAGTACCATGTAAGCCCTGCAGCACTAAGCTTGAATTGGCCCAAATGCACCTGATATGTGGAAATTAGGTAACAAACTTTGTCCTAGAGAAAACTGATGAGTCAATCGTTGCTTAAAATTATCACTATTTTGTTTTGAAAGTACCGTATTTTTTGCTCTATAAGACTCACTTTTTCCCTCCTAAAAAGTAAGGGGAAATGTGTGTGCGTCTTATGGAGCGAATGCAGGCTGCGCAGCTATCCCAGAAGCCAGAACAGCAAGAGGGATTGCTGCTTTCACTGCGCAGCGATCCCTCTTGCTGTTCTGGCTTCTGAGATTCTGAATTTATTTTTTTCTTGTTTTCCTCCTCCAAAAACTAGGTGCGTCTTGTGGTCTGGTGCGTCTTATAGAGCAAAAAATACAGTAAATGTTTCGTTTGTTTTTTTTATAAATATTTTATTAAGTTTTAACAATAAGAAAATTCCAAAAAGATACAAAAACAAGAGAGAATACAAAATTACAAAAAACTATAACACAAACATTAAACACAAAAAAGAGAGAAGAAAACACATGTACAGAAAAAACAAAAAAATTCCTTTTTCTTAATTTCTCATCTTCAATTAACTTATTTTCCTGACTTCCTCACATCTCCCGTTCTTGTATCCCTTTTAATAATTAGTTCAGCAAATTCATGTCCTATTATTTTATCTATTATTTATCCAAATCATACATTTTGGCTTATTGCTAGAACCCCTGCGGTTCATTTCAATGTCCTCAACATTCAAAAATTTTACAATGTTTATGCAAATAAATTTTAAATTTCGTCCAATCTTCCTCCACCAGCTCTTCTCCCTGGTCTTGGATTCTGCCAGTCATTTCCGCCATCTCCATGTAGTCTATTAATTGCACCTGCCAATCTTCCAGAGTGGGTAGATCTTGTGTCTTCCAATGCTTTGCGATGAGAATTCTTGCTGCTGCAGTAGCGTACATAAAAAAAGTTCTGTCCTTCTTTAACACCGATTGGTCCACTATGCCCAGGAGGAAGGCCTCTGGTTTCTTCGGGAAAGTATACTTAAATACATTTTTCAATTCATTATATATCATTTCCCAGAAGGCCTTGATCCTTGGGCACGTCCACCAAAGGTGAAAGAATGTACCTTCAATCTCTTTACATTTCCAACACTTATTATCGGGCAGATGATATATTTTTGTAAGCTTGACTGGGGTCATGTACCACCTATAAATCATTTTCATAATATTCTCTCTTAAGGCATTACATGCCGTAAACTTGATCCCGGTGGTCCACAACCTCTCCCAG
Source organism: Podarcis vaucheri (assembly GCF_965113315.1). Taxonomy (NCBI): domain Eukaryota; kingdom Metazoa; phylum Chordata; class Lepidosauria; order Squamata; family Lacertidae; genus Podarcis; species Podarcis vaucheri. Next base: position 55,878,600 of record NC_138766.1, on the reverse strand, counting down.
TCAGCAAACATAATGTTATGACCTATATCTTGTGCCCATTTTATCATTGCAGATTTTACCGTTTCTTCCTCAGTGTTCCATTTCAACAGCAGATTATACATTCTTGAAAGTATCTTAGCATTGGGTTCTAACAGTTCTGTTTCTAACTTTGATTTTTCCACCTGGAAACCAATTTTTTTATCCAAATTGTACACCTCTCTTATTTGAAAATAATGTAGCCAGTCTCGCACCTTCTCTTTAAGCTTGTCATAACTCTGCAATTTCAGTTTATCACCTTCTTGTTCTAAAATTTCCCAGTATTTTGGCCATTTGGATTCCATGTTAAGTTTTTTCAAGGCTTTCGCCTCCATAGGTGATAGCCACCTTGGGGTTTTACTCTCCAGAAAGTCTTTATACCTTATCCAGACATTAAACAATGCTTTTCTGACAATATGGTTTTTAAACGCCTTATGTGCTTTTATCTTGCCGTACCATAGATATGCATGCCACCCAAATACATTGTCATACCCTTCAAGATCCAAAACATCTGTGTTCTCAAGAAGCAGCCATTCCTTCAGCCAGCAAAAAGCTGCTGACTCATAATAAAATTTTAAGTCTGGCAGGGCAAACCCCCCTCTTTCTTTAGCATCAGTGAGAATTTTAAGTTTTATTCTGGGCTTTTTGCCCTGCCAGACAAATCTAGATATGTCTCTTTGCCACTTCTTGAAACAGTCCATCTTATCAATAATTTGCAATGATTGGAATAAGAATAACATCCTCGGCAATACATTCATCTTAATAACAGCAATTCGACCCAGCAAGGAAAGCTTCAGGTTCGTCCAAATTTCTAAGTCCTTTTTCACCTCTGTCCAGCATTTCTCGTAGTTATCTTTAAATAAATTTACATTCTTAGATGTCATGTTCACCCCCAGGTATTTTACCTTCTTTACTAATGTTAGATCTGTTTCATTCTGAAATCTCTCAAAAATACAGTAAATGTTTTGATTAAGCCTAATATTGATGCAGGAGGATGTGAACAAGAGGTGGGTGCTGGACTGCATTTAGATGTATAAAATCCAATTCTTTCATGGTTTTGTTCAATATTTCCATTTTTCTTTTTTGCCTACTGTTTATTCCAGATTTCTCTCATGAGCTATTTGTTTCTTAACTCTTTGCAGGTTTCAAAATCGTAGTTGATGTGTTTCGTACTTTGCCTGGCTCACAGGAGGAATGTATAAAAGCATTAAAGAGCGGACGCTCATTGGCCATTTCACCAGGAGGAGTTCGGGAAGCCCTGTTTGCTAATGAATACTACCCCATACTATGGGGAAATCGTAAAGGATTTGCTCAAGTGGCTATTGATGCAAAAGTGGTGAGTGTTTTCTGAGCATAAATGCAATATAACTTCAGGCATCTTAACCAAACCAGCACAGCACCATCAGTGTTGGAATCTTTCTATATGTAAAATCAACAAAGTAAAGTCAGATGATTTGCTTGCTCATGTTCTTCATCCAGAGAGAACTACAAGAAGCAGAGACAAGCAAGCAGAAATTGAAACAAAATGGCTCTTCAAAAAATGTTTGTATGGAAGCCCACCACATACATTGAGAATCTATATAAATAATGTTTCCATTTATCCAAGTTGATCAGATCTTACATATTCCAAAGTAGTTGTATAAATGGTAAAGTATTGTGTTAGTGCTCTGGTTCTTCTGTGTAACACCGTACTTCTGTTGCTTTCAGATGTTTCGTCTGATTGACTATCATACAGTCTGATGGCTTGATCCATCTTTTTTTTGGAGGGGGGCTGTCCTGGTACAAAAAAGGCTTTAATTGTATCAGTCTTTTCATTCTGAGAATTAATTTCATTTGCCCTTAATTGTTTTAAATAAATAGAAGGCAAAGTCTGCTTTTTCAAATTGCATTGAGGATGAAATTAATGATCTTATGGACAAAATAATGTTTTTTAACAGGAACAGCTCACATAGAATGCTGAGAAGTACCGTATTTTTTGCTCTATAAGACACACTTTTCCCCCTCCAAAAATTAAGAGGAAATGCAGGCTCCATGGCTTCAGCGAAAGCAACGCAAAGCCAGGAGAGCAAGAGGGATCGGTGCGCACCGATCCCTCTTGCTCTCCTGGCTTCGCTTTGCTGGAGAGGCGCTGCACAGCTTTCCCTCTCTGTGCAGCGCTCCTTCAGCAAAGCGGGAGGAGAAATGGAAGGGGCTCCGTTTCTCCTGCTGCTTCGCTGGAGGGGCGCTGCGTAGAGAGGGAGATTTTTTTTTCTTCTTGTTCTCCCCCTCTAAAACTAGGTGCGTCTTATGGTCTGGTGCGTCCTATAGAGCGAAAAATACGGTATCAGAAGTGATAAGATATTGATTGTGATCCTATATACCTTAATTTTTAGCATTCCAATTGTTTCTGTTAGAATATGCGGCTATGAAACACAAGCATTTGGGTGAAATAGATTATTGTTCTAGTTGTGAGTAGAGTGGTTTGGTTTTCCTTTGAAAATACAGATTGACCTTGAGGGTTTTTCTTACTCCAAAACAAATTCTTTCTTTCTCTACAGAATCACATTCTAAGTTTATAGGTGTAATAATAGGGGATTCATATTATGCTGTGGCTAAAAACTCAATTTTGTGATAGAGACCCAGGTTCAAATGCCCATTCCCATATGAATCTCATTGGGTAATCTGTTTCACTGGACAGCTGTGAAAAGAGTAAGTGGGAAAATTGCACTAAGCTCTTTGGAGCAAGCATAAGATACAAATGTAATTAATGAATGGTTTAGCATGGTTCTCTCGGCTTTCTACTCATTTAATTAATCCTATAATGATACAAAGTAATCGTTAGTGAGTAATCACTGAGGAATGCACTCTGTTATTTAGGATGCAACGCCTTGAGTGTGAGACAGAAACTGCTAACGCATGTCCTTCATCTTTACAGCCCATCATTCCCCTTTTCACACAAAATGTTCGGGAAAGCGTTCGAACATTTGGTGGAATAAGTAAGCAACTTCAGTTTCTTGGGTTTTTATATTATGCTTTCAGTTGTTACATTTATTGCTTTCCTGGTTGAACCTTTGGCTTGCTATCTTTGGTGCATATAGGGGTAAGATTTTCTTTCTTGAACGATGTGGTTGACATTTTAATCATTAAGTGCTGTGAAGTGAATATGTATTTGTAATCCAAAACATCTGGAGGGATGAGGTTGCTTTATGCTAACTCAAGCTCTACAAATCCACAAGTGTCAGTTGTCCTTTTGGAATTATTAGCAAAGCCTTAATACCTAGATATATACTGTTCTGTGTAGCAAGGTGTTCCAGACTGGTTCCATTTTTTCTTAAATCTCCTATTACATCCCCCCCCCACCCATGCCTTTGACATTCGATTTTGTAAAAAAGAGAGACAGAGAAAAAGTGTAATTCACAACCATTATAACAGAAGGCTTTGTTGCCTTTCTATCCCCTGATCCTTTTTGTTGCTTTCCTTTCTATTGTTCTCTGCCTCCACCCTATTCATGCTCAGTGCTCTCATATGTCTGCTTCTCAGCCTAGCCTTCAACCATCCTTTAGGCAGCCACCCTGCATCTGTTTATCCCATACTTTAGTTTCCATACTTCGTAAGTCATCTTTCTGATCTGCTTTCCCTGTGCCGGCTTCCTGCCTTCTCTTTTTCCTAGGCACTATACAAGAGGTTTTCCCCACCCCACCCCCCAAACCAGGCTCTTTAAAAAAATAAATGGAGGGTCACTATTGTAGTTGTTAAGTAAATCTTAAAATATTAGCTAATTGCATGTATAATCAAAGATAAAGAAGGCAGACTAAATTTCATTTAAGGGTCTTCCTAAAAGGGGTGGGGAATTTGCTGCAGTTCTCACACTTGTTTAGATATAAGTTCTGTTCCTCTTATGACAATAGCACATTGATTGACTATGGTCCTATGAAGACCTAAAGAAAGGCTAAGCAGAGAATCTACTGGTATTTATCACAGGACATGCTCCCTGTCTTATAACACAGGTATTTAAGAAAGCAGCAATATGTTTCTAGAACAATGACTCTTTCCTCCAAAGCAACTTTTGGAATCTCTTTCTTTTACTATTCTACACTAGGGAAGAGAGGTTATGTAGGATCTAAGGCATCATTCATACTTTATACTAAGCTATAGTCTTGGATTCCTGCACTTCTCTTTTTCTTCTCACAGTCATGCAGAAGAGGAGATCATAAGTTTTTGCTTCTGTTTTCAAGTAACTGTAGTTATTCAGTATGTTGAACCAAGAACTGTGGTTAGTGTTAACTATAGTTAAGGAAATGCAGTAGGATTCCCTAAACCAGAATTACGGTAATATCAACAGTTTGTCCAGATTCAGATATTACTGGTTGGTGGGAAATGGAAGCAAAAGCTTGTGATTGGTGGTGGGGGTAACATTACATGCAAACACAACCTACATCTTGGAGATATTTCAGCAATTACAGTGGTGCCCCGCAAGACGGAAAACCCGCTAGACGAAAGGGTTTTCCGTTTTTTAGCTGCTTCGCAAGACGATTTTCCCTATGGGCTTGCTTTGCAAGACGAAAAAGTCTTGCGAGTGTTCCGATTTACCCGCTCCCCCCCCTTTTTCTAATCCGCTAAGCCGCTAACAGCCTTTTAGCCGCTAATCCGCTAAGCCTTTAATAGCCGCTAAACCGCTAATAGTGCTAATCCGCTAAGCTGCTAATAGGGTTGCTTCGCAAGACGAAAAAACCGCTAGACGAAGAGACTCGCGGAACGGATTAATTTCGTCTTGCGAGGCACCACTGTACTTCTTCTCTCTCATGACTTCTGGCTTAGAATGCATAATCTGTGCTACTAGCTCAGGATTGGATATACCTGTACATATTCCAGAACTGTGTAGCTTTTAGCTTGCATCAGTAATTTATGAGGCATTACTGTATAAACATGACTTGAAAGCCATTGCCTCCAAGATACCTTTAAAGAGTTGCATGATTTGGGCAACAGAACTTTATTTTACCTGCTATTCTCTTAAATATGTCTCCCCCCGCCTTCTTTTTAATGAACCAGAATTTTTTAGATGGGTGTATGAGAAGACTCGTTGGCCACTAGTCCCATTGTATGGAAACTTCCCTGTCAAACTACGCACATATATTGGAGATCCTATTCCATATGACCCAAATGTCACTGCTGCAGAACTGGCAGAAAAAGTAAGTTTTTGTTTTCATAATGCTGAAGTAGCAAAGTTACTATCCTAATCCTAAATAATTGTAGTGTAATATTCCTATGTTCTGAATAAAGTTATGGAAACATCCCAAAGAGCCATGGGAAGAAGCTGATTAATTTCATTGATTTTGGGGTGAACTGCCAAGATTGCCCAGCGGTATGCTAAATCAGTGGAGAACATTTTGGGAGGTTGTGATTTGAGAATGGGAATGGGAAAAGGTGAATTTGACCTGGCTGAGATAAAGATGCAAAGAACTAAAGAAACAAGAGAGTGCAAGGACAGTAGAATAAGGAATAATGAGAGATGGGAGAAGAGTGGCACATATCTCCTTTTGAAGATAGACCTTACAAGCTTTAAAATACATTTGTTGAAACATATCCAACTTGAATCTTGCTATTCTGGACTCACAGCCAGAAAATCTCTTTTTCCATTCTTGGTCATGATGCCAGAGTGTATTGTGACTTCTCCGCTTCAGGTTTTTCTGGATGATTCAGCCTGTCATTAGGCTGGGTTAAGGAAGAGGACCAAGTTTACCTTGCTACACATATGGGATATTATTAGAGAACAAACATTAGACTTCTTGTGGGTTTCATTGCATATTTTGGGTCTGGACCCCATGTTAACTATTTAGCTTTGCTAACTATATGCTATAAATCATTGGATAGAAAGCATCAGAATTCTAACTTCAACCCACCTGACAAATGCCATTTTGTGCATTTGCATATCACAGTTGTTTTGTAATTTTGAAATTAAACTGCTGGTATCTTGGGTTTTTATTGCTACTAAAAGGGCTAAATGCTGGTTTTAATTTTAATCTGTGACTGACTGAAAGCTGTTACAGTAATGAGCTATTTTCTTTTTGACCTTATAGGCAAAAAATGCAATGCAATGTTTAATAGACAAACATCAGAAAATACCAGGAAATGTATTTAGAGCATTGATGGAACGATTTGAAACACAGAAAAAAGAAGACTAGTGTCTTTTTGGGTTCACAAATAGTTGTAAAATATTTTTAAATTATGTTTATGATGTGATGTAATATTTGAGAAAAATGCTATTGTATTTTACTTTCTTTACAATTGTACAGTTTTACAGAAAAACAAGTTATTTCCCCAAAAGATCCTTGTTAAATCTGGAACTTGGGAATCTTACTCTTTAGGTACCAACACAAAAAATTGATATATTTTTAAAAGCACAGTTGTACCTTGGAATAAGCTATAAAATGGCTTTTTTGGTTTGTTGAAAATATATGAAATTTCCATACAAATTTTATTTAAATTGAAGATAACATTAGGGTGTATTTGAACATTATAGCTGTGTCCATTTCATGTCTCGTGTGGTATAACAGAGAATCTCCAATCATGATAAAGTCCTTAATTATATTTATTAACATTTGTGAAATGAAGATGAGGCTATTGCTGTCAAACTAAAACTGCAATAATATGCATGGGTACCTGGGAGTAAATCTTACTGAACTCAATGGAGGCTGGCTTCTGAGTATACACGCATAAGATTGCACTGTAAGGGTGCTTAGAAAAGGCCCTGTGGATGCCATAATTTTACCATGTGTAAGGAACATTTAACTTGCATTACCTTCATTTGAAATCCCTAGAAATGCAAATTCCATCACAATTTGCTGTGCTGCAAAAGTATTTATTTGGAATTCCATGAACTTGCATTGCTGAGTTTTGCCTCTTTGTAGAGGGAGAGTATTCCCTCTAATACGTCCCTTCAAAGGTTTTCTCTTTTTTCCATCTTTGGTGGTGGCTGAAGGTTTAGAATTTCCATAGACACTCTATAATAAGGAAAGCAAGCAGGATTAATAGTATACAATTGCACAGTTCTTTAGCCCAAAAGAGCAGTAGTTGGATAGCCATATGCATCAGAAAAATTCCAAAACATGTAGAGTTTTAGCACTTTAGAAGGATATGAATGCACTGAAAATTGTGTGGACCAGTGCTGTGCCAGATGGAAACTTAGCTAATTCACATAGCAGCCGCAGTTATCTCTCCCCATATATTCTGAAAGCTAAGTGGTGGGTGTATAGATACTGCTCCATTTGTGATGGCAGCGTTGAAGCCACTGAGAGTTGTTGGGAGACTGGCTCCACATAGGGGCCTTAACATTTATTTCAAAAAAAATTATGCACTGCTTCCGGGTTAAAAACATGCAGCTGGAAGTTGTTTACAAAAAAGTTAAAACAAGCAAACAAAAAAATTAACAGCAATAATGTAAAACTTCCAAAAAGGTAAAATAACAATAGACCAGAAACAGATTTGAAAAACCACCTGGCGCTCTTATGTAGAGAGTCTGCATTTTGGCACCAACTGCTGGCAGAAATATATGACAATACTGTGAAAGCCTGATAAATATCCACATGACCTGGAAGCTGTACGCCGGCTCCCTCAGCCAATAAAGCGAGATGAACGCCGCAACCCCAGAGTCGGTCACGACTGGACCTAATGGTCAGGGGTCCTTTACCTTTACTTGAGTGGTAGCTTATTTCCTAAATTTATATGCTACTTTTAAACATTCCAGAATAACTTGCCATGCTCATTTGTACTTCTTAAAATTAATATTTATATATTTAGCTTATTTGTTATTTTGCAGAGTTTATCTTTATTTTTTAGTTTTAGCTTAAGTAAAACTACTTTAAGAATTGTCAGGAGTAAACGCCAGCTGAAGACGCTGTAAAATAGACTTTTTCGGTATACTTGAATACTAATCTGCATTGATTTGGAATATGTGAAATTGCGCTTTACATTACTTTTCAGATTTTAATATGTGTAAATAGGGCCTCACCCAAAACTCTTCAGGAGATCAATGTGCACTTCTTCTGGTCAGGGTAGGCCTTCCTGTTCAGTGAACATTTGAGCACTTATCTGCGCCTATCAGAAGATTGCTAGATTCAGGTTAGAATTGAGCTGCCATAAAATTAAATTGGTTTGTTAAAATACATTTGTGGGCACTGATTTCTCTCCCAAATGCCTAAATAAATGGGATATGGTATGATTTTGCTTTTTAAAAATGGTCCCATGTCACAATCTTGCAACAAATGTAAACCTGATGATAGTTAATACAAAGCTCAAGTGTGCTTCCTCACTTAAAAGACGGGAGCTCACTCCGCCGCGGGGATTCGAACCGCCAACCATGTGATCGGCAAGCCCTAGGCACTGAGGTTTTACCCACAGCACCACCTGCGTCCCTTGGCTTGGTTTAGAAGTCACTAATTCACAATCTGTTTTGCATGAAAGTGGTCCTGTTAAATTCTGTTGTGTGTGAGACAGAGAAGAGAGAGAACGATTGGGTGGTGGTGGCAAATACAACAGTAAGTTGTTTTTAAAAATAATACAATCTCATGCTGAACTGCAATTGTTTGTGTTACAAACCTGAAAAAATGGTACTGGTAAATTCCTTCATTTTTAAAAAGTATTGAATTGAGTATCAAAGCAAAATGCAGTATAATTATTACGGTCAATTAACATATCTCAGTTAGTTTTTCCACATTCTGTTTTCTGCATATTTGTATGGTATTCTGTGAAGTTTTTTTAAAAAACTGCAGAATAAAGTTGAAATGGCAACTAGAACAAAAATCCTGTGTGTTTTTCTTAATGCTTATAGTTTTCTTGAATAATAAATAACTGAATAAAATGAACTTTCAGCCAGTTTCAGATAAAGAAGCACAGATGTATATCACTACTAGAGTAGACAGAAACACCAATAATATACCCAGGCATATTGCAGACAACTAGCCTAGCAAGTGTTCAGTTGTGTTAAATGCATAACGATTTTGCAGGAAGGCAATTATCTACTGTTAGAGTTCCTCTCTTTTTAACGCTGAAAAGAAAGAATGTCTATGCAGTTTGTCAACTTCTGTCAGGAATGTGATAATCATTAGACTAATTAGTTTGAAAGCCAAATTAGGCATCAAATGTAGGATGGCATGGATAAGGTGAGGACAGCGTTCAAGAGTGCCTTCCTTTACTTGTGCAGGGGAGCAGCACCAAGTTGACATATGCAGCTCTCTCCTTCAAAATCCTAGCCAGTGGCGTATGTTATATTGGAGGGAGGGGGTGGGAAAGAAGTCTTCTTATGGCATTTGAGGGTGTAAGGCTAGCTGCTACATTTTTAATGTTGGTTTGTTTCTCTATTGAAGATTTTTAATACCTCTAATTTGCATGCAATTTTAGCAATGTAATTATGTTATGTTATTTTGTTTTATTCTTTATGAACCTTTCAATTGTAAGCCAGCTTGAGAAGCCCTTTGATTTTGAAAGGCAACACACAAGTTGCAATAATAATAACTAATAGTAGTAATAATAATAATAATTCTGCCTATTTGCTGGATCTAGGATGGTAAATTAATCCCAGTTGCTGGGAATCATAGGGAAACGGTGCTTTCATGCTCATGTCCAGCTTGCAGGCATCCCACAGGCAACTAGTTGGCAACTCTGAGAACACTAGATGGCCCATTGGCCTGATCCGGCAGGTTTGCCTTATCTTTTTAACTTGGGTGCAAACACTGATGTCTTCATATGTACTGCAATTTCATACAGCAGAAGATTATGTTCAAAAGTGCATTGCAGTCAGTTGGCCCAAACAAAGAAGTACCGTATTTTTTGCTCTATAGGACGCACTGGACCATAGGACACACCTGACCATAGGAGGGGGAGAACAGGGGGAAAAATTCTCCCCCTCTCTGCTCAGCACCCCTTCAGCGAAGTGGCAGGAGAAACGGAGCCCCTTCCATTTCTCCTCCCGCTTCGCTGAAGGGGCGCTGCGCAGAGAGGGAAAACTGTGCAGCGCCTCTCCAGCGAAGCGAAGCGAAGCCTGGAGAGCAAGACGGATCGGTGTGCACTGACCCCTCTCGCTCTCCAGGCTTCAGGCGGCTATCCGCGAGCCTTCAGAGCGCAGCGGGAACTCCTGCTGCGCTTGGAAGTCTTGCGGATAGCTGCCTGAAGCCCCCGGAGTGCAGCCTTTGAAGCCTCCGCAAAGCAACGGGGTGAAGGCATCCCGCTGCCCTGTGGAGCCTTTGCGCAGCTAACCCCAAGCTAGAACTGTTCTGGCTTTGGGCTTAGCCGCGCAACCTGCATTCGCTCTATAGGATGCACACACATTTCCCCTTAATATTTGGAGGGGGGAAAGTGCGTCCTATAGAGCGAAAAATATGGTATTCCTAGTAAAGAGATTAGGATCCTACAAGCTACTTGGCATGGAGACACCTCAGCCTCACACACCATTGTCATTGTTAACATTTACTAAGGAGTGGAAACCTCAGACTTTTTGCATGAAAAAGAAAATGAAATAGTGGCACTTGGATTTGAGGACTGAAGATAATGTTTGTTTATAGAAAGTGGTATTGTTCGGTGTTATACTGGAACGGATTAAGTGAATATTGTTATAAACTCTAGTAAAATCTATTATATATAAAAATAAATTGCTGTAGTTTTGGGAGGAAATTCTTTCCAGCAGAAACCGTGGTTGGATTGTGGAAGCAGCTAATAATTGTGTCTCAGATATATGGACTCTTCATGTTGACATCCATGCCAAATCTAGATCCCTGAAGACTTACCGTTGCACAGTTGCTCAATCTTTTGAAACAGAATGCATTTACGAACAGATGACAACCCATTAAAAGACTCCACGGCATCCATAAAATGACCACAGTGTACTTTATTTAATGATTTGGTACTTCGTGTTGCAATAAAAAAAAATCTACAAAATCCAAATATATAAAATTTTCAAGTTTTCCTTTGAAGTTTTACAAGAAAAATCAGGTTGTAACCAAAGAAATTTGTTAGTAGAAGCACTACTTTCAACTTCATTTCATCACAAATTGCAACTTACTTAACAGACCAAAAGAACTATGGTACTGTAGTACACCAAATACTTCACACACTGTGTTCTTTACTATAGCACATGTAACCACTGCCACACAAGACAGTAGTCTCTAGCTGATAAAGACACTCTTCACGATCGGGACTCTAAAGGAATGTTCGTATACATGGAATCTGAATATAGTTATTTACAGGAAGGATTTCATTTCATTTAACTATTTTTTGAATCTTCATTTCAAACAGAATACCAAATACATTTGTACAATGTTTACAATCCATAGCACAAGAACTGTCATGAATATCATTCAACTCGAGTCACTGTGCTTGTACCAAGGGAAATATCTACACTTTCCATAAACACAAAGGTGATCTCCCAGAACTTGTTTCTGATAATGGTTAAGTATTGAGTAAAAGCACAGTAACAATTAGTTAACACAATCAGTGTATAATTGCAACAGTTTACAACAGGAGCTGAGAAATTATTGGTCCACTCTATTCCATTTGTTAGTCTGCTGTTGACAGTCACATTTCATTGTTATGGCATGTTTTTCAGAGTTTTATATAATTACATATCTGGTACAGGAGAAACAAAATGAAAAAGACTCATGAGTGGGAAAAGCACAAATCTTTTAAGGCAAATTAAGCATATACAAGCAGTGACCGTTTCTGTTCCTGGGTATGTGGTTTTTGATTCTGGATAATTAAACAACAACTCACAGACCCATAGCTCCTGATCCAGCTATGCATGCACTGAGCTGAACAATCTACCCCACTAATTAAGATGGTTGATACTGTTGACACATCTATCACTATTTTTTTTTTAAGGGAGGGGTCTAAATTCATCTTCCCTACCACTGAAGTGATTGGTGCTGCCATTTCCTATCAGGGCTGTTCTCACAGTTCCTAATCTACCCCCTCCTGCCCAAAGGTAGATGAAGCCTGGAAATTCAAACCAAGCACTACGTTTCACATCACAACACAAGACGTGTGGAAGCTTGTTTCTGTGCATGCACTGTCCTAATTGGATCAGGTAAAGATTGTTAGCAACTACAGTATGTTCTGTTCAGTGTCTTCTATGAATAAATTGGCATGGCTTCGAAACAGGTTTCATTTTCTAAACTGGGAAGGGCTGGTTGAGACAGAAGCCCTAATAAATACAAAGTGCATGCTTTAATATCTAGAGGGAGGAGAAAAATTAAAGGTAGCTGAGGTAGTTTGATGTAAAAATGCAACGTGTCAGAATAGCAAAACAAAAAAAAGTTATTTGGAATTTACTCACTTATATGTCTTTGGGATATTAATTAAAAATGGACACGACCCAGCCAGAGTTAAATATGTGTAAGTTCCATCTGGATTCAGCTGAAATAAGAGGAACTTAAACATCCTTAATGTTCCCTGGGTTATGCCCAGGAATCCCTAGGCATGATCACTTACTCTGCTGTAGTCCCATTTACTTGACCAGTTTTGTATCAGTAAATAACAAAGTCTCAGTAACTAAACAGTACAAACAAAAAGAACATTTAGAATTGATTTTCAAGTATTGATGTGTTTTTGCAGGTCTTCTTAATTTCCCCCCAAATATGAGATAAAAAAATATGACATGACTAGAATGCTGTGCTAACAATGTACCATCTGAACAAGCAATAGCCCACTTAGCTGAGCTTCAGCAGGATTTCATAACAGCATCTGTAAGATATATTTTTACCACTGGAGACAGTCATACTTGTAGGAGTCTATATTACGATGCATTGTTTGGTCTCTAGCAAAGGGACATTGACACTGTTCGTTCAGTTTAGCCCAGTACAGCCACAAGGATGAGCCCTGCAGTCCCCTGTTGTAAGGCACTGCATTTAGTCAAAAGGGCATAGATAACACTGCGTTGTTTCCAGATAGTCCACATTGGAAGGTGTCACTACCCTTACTCTGGCATTTCACTCACATGTAAAACCTACACTCAAGCGGGGGCAAATGTGCTAAATTTTGCCCTCCCACAAGTTGAAGGTGGGTGAAGGTCTGAAGTGGGCAACCTCTTCTATTTATGGGTGCTCCCCTTGCAATATACCGTGCTAGATCTTAAGCCACAGCCATGAGGACAGAAAGTACCCTGCTTCAGATCTTCACCCTTTATGAACTGAAAGGCAATGGGGCAGAGGTTAGCACTTGTCTCTGCCCGTGTGTAGGTTTTACGTGCAAGCAGAACTCCTGTTTAGGACTAGTATTCCCCACAGTTCATTTCCTCGCTTTTAAAACTGTAGATTTCATATCCCCCCCCATCTCTGTGCCAGTGTTGATGGCAACACAAGTAGTCAGGGCTAGCTCCACTCTTGAGGGGACCCTCGGCATTGAGTATTCTAGTGCACACGGTTCTATGCAGGTGGGGTAGCCCATGAGCCCAGGAGGGGGTGATATTAAGGGGTATAGCATGCAGCAGCACTCACTAAATGATGGTCAGCTACAGTGCCCTTGAGACCCTGGTGTAGCATTGCTCTGTGGCATTGTGGGAAATGTAAAAGGCAGCTGTAACATATTTATTTCTCACAAAGCCCCATAGTGATGCTATGCCAGAGGTGTGCTGGGGTATTGCAGGAAATGTAAATGTCACTCCAAGCCACTCACAGCAAGTTCAGAGTTAGGGATGTCTAAGGAGAGCAGGTGCTGAATCTGGACCTGCTCATAGTGCAAAGGCAGGACCCAGACGTTAGCAGGGAAGAACAGAGCAAACGTACAAACCTAGTAACATTGTTGTGAGGCTGCTTGATTTCAAGGATGGAAAACTGATAGGCAGATGGGGCCCATGGATGTGTTCCAAGAGATAAAGGGCCAGAGTCCTTTATGGTAAAGGGGCAAATACAGATAACTAAATGCCCAGGAAAATAAAAACACTGAATTGGGGAGGGGAGAGAAACAGGTTTCATTAGAGTTGGGGGACTGCATTGGAAATTTGGGGTGGGGGAGAAATAGGGACGGGAACTATCAATGCAATAGTTTCAGAATGATTAGTGGTTGTTGTTTTAAAGGACATACTTTAAAATAACCAGACTCTGTTGCAAAATGCCTAGACCCAAGATCCAAAGGTAGCAATTTGATACTAGCTGTGATGACCCTGAGATTTAAACTTGCTGCCCTGAGAATGGACCCCAAAATCCCAGTCTCAGCATCAAACCTGAGACCTACCAAACCTAGGCAAACTCCAAACAGATCTAGTGGAGTAATAGTGGAACAATGAGCATTATAGCCCAAGTCTAACTATTTCTGCTCAGAAGGAAGGAAGTTCTATGGAATGTATTGACTGTATTAGGGCCCTTTCCCAGATAAGTGGGGTTATCCCTTAACCACTAAAACATACAGATAGTGTCCTGTTTTACTGAATTAGCTGTAAACTGTGGATTGTACTGTGCATCCATTTCTAGTTGCATGCTAGACAACTCTGAGAATTTTGTAATTCTAGTGAACTGACTGAGGCCTCCTGAACAGAATATTCTAAAATGCTCATCTTGGATTCATGTGGAATGGAAATGAACAAACCATATCCTGAAATGTTCATTTATCACAGCACTCTCTCCTTAGCAAAGAATTATTGCCCTAATATGGATTATGGTGGGGAGTAAATTCCTTTTAATTTGACATTAAAAAGCCCTTTGCCCCATTTGTTTGCAATTTGGCAGGCTTACTCCACCCACTCTAGAAGGGATACTGTGCCTGCAAATTTCATCTACTCCTGCCAAGGAGAAAACATTATAGATATTTTTAGATTTCTCATTAGAGTGAAATTCAGAGCTTTACTGCACAAGAGTATATTGAAACCCATATCACAGATTGAAATGGACAGATCATGTCAGAAATATATTAGTTTGTTAGGATTTTTTAAAAAAGAAGATCTACAAGACAAATCTTGGGGCCTGTGCCTACCTCTAAACATTTACTAAGTAGATCCCGTGGGTTTTAATGAAGCATTTTAATATTTATATTTATATTATTTATTTTTATATATTTATTTTCCAAGAACCTGCTTAGCTAAAGAAACAGGCTGATTTATTAATTACGATCCCTTGGATACCACATATGTTCAGCAATTGCCAACCTGATGAACATAAAATAGCCATGTCTTTCAAGGATAGAACAACATTATGAAATGAATGTTCATTCATTATGGAATGAAAATCCATGGGATTAAACAACAACAGAAAACAGGTTGCAAAAGAGGCAGATTATTATAAAGAAAGAAGGAGTTGGAGTTGGATGAAGTCACAGAAGAAAAGATTTGCCATGTAACACTTCCTCGCCCTTTAAACTAACCCTGATGCCAAGGCCAAATAATTCTGGTACATTTGGAACCATTGCACAAGAAGTGATGTCTGGAATGGCTCCTCTTGCAGCTCACTGTCTTTGTTGTCCCTGTACCCTGGTTTCATGCTGACACCTATCATTTGCACCACCATTGTACTGCAGCTGCCTCCCTCCTATGATCTGACCTGCAGCAACAGCATGCCAGGTGATGTGGAAAGCCTGGACCAGTGGCCCCCATCATAGGCTTGTCCTTTGTCCCCATCCACCACAGCATCTGCCTTTGCATTAATGATAATAGGAGGCCATAGGATTAGGCAGAAGCGAAACTGCTCCCTTCCCAATGGCACATGAAAAAGATTAGGCACTGCATGCCACAAGAGCATGATGGGCCTGGGAGCCCAGCTGCTGTGGTGCTTGCACCAGAAAAACATGCCTATGTGTAGTCATCACATGGAGGAGGAGGAGGAAGAGAGAGAGAGGTAAGCCTTTTGTAAACAGCACATGGTGTTAGCTCACAGTTTCAGAGGTATGATAATGAAAATAAAAATTCCAAAAGCTCACAACCAATGATAGTATGCATGCTATTACATACACCATTAAGTTAGAATTTAATCTTAAATCTAATTGCTTGCTATTGGTTTTACCCCCTCCTCTCCCACATAAATCTGAAATAGCATTTCTTCACATTTTTGTTGTGGTTTATTCTTTATGTTTCGTCATCATTACTTTGGATAATGTATCACCAAAAACCATGAGCTAATTGCTTTAGAACAGTTTAATCCGAAATTATTCCCACTGAGTCCAGTGGGACCTGGAATAAGAGAAAATTAAGGCTACCTAGGAATAAGTGGGCGTAGGACTGTAGCCTTAATTCCTCTTTGCCCCATATAAAATATTAGAAAGAAACACTGCCTTCACTTCCTGTTCCCATTTGAAAGCTGCCATTTGGGTGGAAGGTCTATGACACAGGAGCAGGACTCTAGAATACAGCATAAGCCCCACCTGCATGCCACTGACCTCAGTGTTTAAGTAGTATAGAAGCATAGAAAGCTGCCTTGTGCCAAGCAAGACCAGTGGTCCACCCAGCTTTGTCTACAAATGACTGGCAGCAGTTCTTCATGGTTTCAGGCAGGATCTCTCCCAGTTAGAGATACTGGAGGTTCAACCCAAGACCTTCTACAGGCAACTCTTCATTCCCCCTACCTCCATTTGTCCAGAAGTTGCTATGCTTTAAAAGGAGAGTCGTGCAAATATGTATAAATTTGTATCCAATAAGGCATTTAAGGAACCCATTCCTGGATCTCACGACACTGGGGCTTAATGTTAATGGACAAATTCGCAATCCATGTCTGAGAGAGTCGAACAGACAAGAAAATCACTACTTTTCAATCAACCTGGCATAGTTTTATTGTACATGCGACCTCGCAAGAACATGCTTTTGACCTCAGAGAACACATAGCTATTTGTGGAAGGATACCTTTGTTTGAAAACTGAAATGTCTTAAAAGATTAATGTAATTAAGTAGACATTTAGTGCTTCTGTGGGGGGTGGAAGTGGGATTATTCCTTTTTTTAATCACTGTGTATGAATCACTATTTATGACAGATATATGTCACAAATAAAGATATTGGGGGGGGGGAATCTTCATGCCTTTTGGGGTAAGAGGGGGTCTTTTGGAGAAACTGCACCAGGGCCCCTAACCACCTTTAACTGGCCCTGCCTGCTTGTTTGATATGCATCTGAATTTGAAATCCCTCAACTTTATGTAACTTTATCAATACTCTTAGTGCTTTGAAATAGAACGCAAATGCATTTGTGGGAGGAATAAAGCAGCTTATTGAGGAGTTGCTTCATTGAAACTAACAACTCCATCAGTTAATTAAGAATGGCAGCTATATAATTACATTCCTGTTGAGACAAGCCTACCCAGAGGTTTATAAAGTTCAGGTCATTTTAATCTGTTTTAGTATTTTAACCTTTGTATGTTTTAAACTATGGCTGTGATTTTTTCTTGATTTTACTGTTGTATCTTTTCCTAAACAGCTTTGATGATTTCGACAACCAAGCAGTGTATAAATTTTGTGAAACAAAGAAATAATAAAAAGTAGGGAGCAATACAGTCCTGGGGGAGATTACTAGAAATATTACCCTTCAACATTTAGAGGGATTGCAAGAATTTAAATTCATGGTTAAAAGGGTGTGATGCTAGAGCAATGCTCCACTTCAAGATACATTGATTTCAGTGGGATATGTAGAAGAGGAGTCTTTGTTCAGTTGCATCAATCCATACCTAGAAACACACTCACTCTGGTTAAGGGCAAAACAGATGCATGTCCCTACACTAGGTTAATAGCAACTTCAAAGTAATACTGAGACGGGGGAAATGAGATGAGGGAAAGGGTTCAGCACCTACAGCCTCAGCACCACTGCACTCATTCAAACATGAATTGCTCCTTCAGCCATGGATCTTCCATGTCACATTTCTTTTGGTTCTTATACAAACTCTGGCTAGTGTCTATAATGTGTTTGACAGGAAGGGAAGGCTAGGAAGGACAGAATCCAGAATCCTACTTCCTGCTCTGAACAGCTTCTGGTGCTAGTTGGCACCTTTAATTACAGGTTTGTCCCAGCTCGTAGTTGCAGATATGAGATCCAGCTACGGAAACATGCATGGGCACCTGTATCACTGAGCATATGGCAGGATGAATGTATGTTTTAATAACTAACTAGATTTTAATGAAGAATGAACATTTAAAAACCCACCCCAAACTGCTCACAATAGCAGCCAGTATCACATCACCAGCACAGTCCTATGCAGCCCACTCAGAAGTAAGCATCACTTGAGTTCAATGGGGTTTTCTCTCAGGGTAGTGTATATAGGAATGCAGCCTGAGACATTCATTCCTTAACAGGAAACACCACCTTTAAGAGATCATTAAACTGATGGCAAGAATTTTCAAGGAACACAAAGATCTCTCTGAGAAATTAAGATTTTTTAAAATGTATGGATTTCTCCCCTGCTCATTCTTTTTAATGCTTATTCACATTTATATGGCAGCAACACAGAATCTAGACCTTCTTCTTTTCATAACAGGTGATTCTATGGGTTACGATCCTATACATACATACATACATACATACATACATACATACATACATACCTTCCCTGAGGTAAGCCCCTTTGAGCTCAGTTGGGCTTACTGTTGATTAGACATGCACTGGATTGCTAATGTGAACACACATGTGCCTACTGAGGCCTTTCCTAGTGCCCACAAGGTTTCCTCCCTGCCCAATTGAAATTAGTTTTGAAATAAGAGCTCTGCTTAGCCAATAGAACAGGTGGTGGGTCCAGTTTACAAATGGGTCCCAGAAAGGTTATCAGTCTCTGCCTTAAGTGATGTGAATAATATATATTTGCTAGCAAAGTAGCGCATAATGTACACTTTTAAAATGCAGAAACATGTTTGCAAATATCTCCTCTTATGCAGAAAGTTATGGGCAGTTTAAGGGTAAAAGTGCACCTTCTGCCTGCAAATGTGTGTATCTGTACAAATGGGAAGAAGCAAAACGAGGCATGCTACATGTATGGCTTTCTGGAGAATTAAAAAAAAATCATAAGTTGACATTAAAAGCAGGACATTTTGGAAACTCATCTTGCCTCTAGAGTTTATAACTGAGATGTAAGCAAGATGTAAGGGAGCTGGGCATGTTTAGCTTGGAGAAGAGGAGGTTAAGGGGTGATATGATAGCCATGTTCAAATATATAAAAGGATGTCACATAGAGGAGGGAGAAAGGTTGTTTTCTGCTGCTCCAGAGAAGCGGACACGGAGCAATGGATCCAAACTACAAGAAAGAAGATTCCACCTAAACATTCGGAAGAACTTCCTGACAGTAAGAGCTGTTCGACAGTGGAATTTGCTGCCAAGGAGTGTGGTGGAGTCTCCTACTTTGGAGGTCTTTAAGCAGAGGCTTGACAACCATATGTCAGGAGTGCTCTGATGGTGTTTCCTGCTTGGCAGGGGGTTGGACTTGATGGCCCTTGTGGTCTCTTCCAACTCTATGATTCTATGATTCTAATGGAATGCCACCCACAGCACACTGATGAGCTAAAAACATGCTATGTTTTAAACATACTTATCAAGAACCTTGATGCCATTTATGCTTTCTGGAGACCAAATATGCATTTGAAATTATAAAGGGGAAAAAGACCACTGGGGGAAGATTTGGAGCAGAGAAAGAAATAAGTGCCAGAAGTGCCTGCCCCTCCCCACCAAGCATACTTGTTCAGATAATGATAAGTATACTCGTATTTGGAAGGAGAAGTGGGATCATGGGGGCAGGCCCCACATCAACCTCCATGTGTGGATTGTGCCTTGTGTACTGGTCCAATGTGTGTGTAAGATCTACACACACAGGCTCAGTTAAGATGCTTCTCTCTCTCTCTCTCTCTCTCCTTCCCCCATGTGTTTGCACAGGGCTTCAGGCAGGGCTGGTGAAAAATATTTTGGTGTCACACACACATGCTGAGCCTGGTTAAGTTACTTTGATGCCTGAGGAAGAAAATCCTAAAGCACATCTCCCCCTCCTGGGCAGCAAAAATACAGCAGTCATAATTTGCTGCCTTCTCATAACATCCAGAGTTATTTGTCTGAAGTGGCTGCTTTACTGGTAGGGCTGGTTCTAGATTCCCTCACCACCTCCAAAGCAGCTTTTGTCTAAAGGGCATTAGGATCCCAACATCATTTCCTGGTTTTTGTTTTAAAGAAAAGCCACTTTGGAAACAACAACTGAGAGAAAAGAAACCTGCAAGAAAGATCACTCTGAATCCTTTCTCAACTGCACCCTATACTTTTTATATAGTTCTATAAATTTATAAATACACAATAACACAATACCTTTGCCAACAGTAAATATCTTTTGGTGATATCGCATCACTATATTATTGCTAATGCATGACCAATATTAACAAATAATAAGCTGCCTTTAAAGCTACTTTTCCTTTCCATTCTCATTTTTCATCAAAACAAAATAGAAAATCTCAATGCTAACAGAATCGGTATACTTTTTGACATTTTGAGCAACATGGATGGGCAAACTTACTTAAAAATATTATTCAACCCTATGTTTACTGCTTTCTCGTAAGGTAAAACATGTTACTGAAAACCCTCAGTTTAAAAGAACTGTGATTGACTTGAAGCTCAGTGAGAGGAGAAATGCAGTTTCTTCACAAAACCTTTTCAGCCTGTCACACAGGCACCATTTGTCACCCACAGACCATCCCAAAGAATAGTGCTGCTATTCTAGGGAGTTAGAACTGTTTTTGAGAGTATAAATTTGCTGGGCAACTCCATCAGTTATACATCAAACTGTGGTTTTGGTTGCATGGGTAATTTATTTTGGCAGTAGTTCACAAGTTGCTTTTTGAAATGGGTTGCTTCACTCCAGAAAGGAACTCCAGAAAGCTCTACAAAAATAGACAATGAATACTGAAGAAATATGCAAATAAATAATGTGATCTCTGAATAAATTTTCAGGTTAGGTTTTCAAAATCTCTCTTATACACAGTGAAAAAGGGGGAAAAGTTACGTAACAAAGAACAATAAAAATACATGGCTTTGCCAAAAATGTGAGAATGCAAAAAAAAATTACCTAATTATGCTATTCAAATCAAATGCTTGATTTCTACTTAAGCTTCCTGTGAAAGAGTGAGCAATTAAAAATAATTAAGGAGTTCAACACATTTCTCAATTCTGTTATACCATGCCAACATGTAAAAGTGTAGGCTTGTTGATTTATGAACAACTTACCATTATATAAAAAATAATGTACTCTCTGAAGATGCTTAACAGACACAGTGGGTTTGGAAGAACCACTTTCCTTAGGATGTATACATTTTTTTTGTTTGTTTCCTGACATGCAAAGGAGAAAGTGACGCAACAGCAGACTTCCACCATTACATTACAGCCAGATTCCTGACATGTGAACAAATTTCAGAAGACAAGAGTCAAGGATCAAAAACTCCTCTGAGCAGACACACTGAAATCAATGGACAAGTGCTGGAAACCACCCACTTTCATTTGCTTGTCGCCTCTCATCTCCTAAAATTGGTTACCACAATGTCAGCAGCTCTGATTAGAGATGGGGAAGGGGCACTCACACACACACAAAAATCCTCCCTCTTCTTTAGCAGATACTTCCCAATGGATCACATGCAAGGGCACTAATTGGATATAAAGCCCTATACTGCTTACTACAAGATGTATCTAGGCCAAGAGAATCCTGTTTCAGAGTGAAAGAAAGCTACAGTGTGTCTGCTTTGGTGCAGTGCCAGGCCACTAGCTGATTGACACGCACGGGGAATGCCAAATCAAGTGATAGCTAGGAGGAACAATTTAATAGGCTTTATGTGTTGTGCAGATACTACAATTAAGTAATACAAAAATGCGTATGAGAGAGATGTATGTAAACATGTGTAGTCATAGCCACCCTCCTCCCAAACAGGAATGCATCTGCCACTTGTTCTCTGCATCCCTTTGCTTACTAGAGGCTAAAGAAGCAATTAGTTGTATGAATGTTCTTCTTTGTTAGGGCACTACTGGTTTACATTGGAATAATTATCAAATGATATCTTTCTAACTTGATCAGTTTTCCTAGTACAACATGTCACAGTGTGTTGCTCCCACTCTATCCAACTTAAAATTAAACAGCTGCAGATTTAATGTCTTCAGCTTAGCTGGGTGTGAGCTGGATAAAACAAAATCTGCAAAAAAGGAATAGGGACCTGTTGAACCTGGTTTGGAAAGTAGGTAGCACTTTCCCTGTAAGATCTCATGTGCCGAATATGAAATTTCAACATCACCTACATATGGCTGCTTTGTTTATACTGGCACCTCAGAAACTGGAATAATGGGCTAATTTGTGAATGCTGTAAATATTTACTACTCATTCATAATTACTATTATTACCACTGATAATTTATTTTTAGGTCTTGGTAGAACAAAATACCTTGAACTTCCAACCAACAGAAACATGCTTTTCATATACCTGCAGATTAAAAAATATACCCCCCCTTAATATTTTAACAGAGAAGACTAAATTTATGCACCACCAGAATGCACAGCAGAGACATGATGCCTAGTTCTTCTGAGATAGTTAATCTTGTATCTGGGGTTGTACCATTTCATACTGCATTATAACATTCTGTCTCCCCTCTTCACTCTCATACGAGAGATCCCATTTACATGAAACACTAATGTATCGGGGGGAATGGCTTTGCTAGAATGCTTTTTTGGCATCTATTTTTGTATATGGCCCTTTTTGTGTGAAGGAGCACTAAGTCATGTGATCCTCCATCTGCATACTAATAAGTGTTTCTCGAACTTGGGTCTCCAGCTGTTGTTGGACCACAACTCCCATAATCACTTGATTACTGGTCCTGCTAGCTAGGGATGATGGGAATTGTAGTCCAAAAACAGCTGGTGACCCAAATTTGAGAAATGCTGTGTAGTACAGCTCAAACACAGGTTTATCACATCTGTGAGAACTAGGCCTATCTTTAATTTCCATGATGCTGAAGATTAACATACCAGACTACAATCTCTTCTGTTCTGTGAAAAATTTATCCAGAATGTAAGGTAGTATATCTTCTCCAACACCAAGTCAAAACTAGTGACGTGCAGCTGGTGTGGATACAACAGGCCATATCTTAAGAACCTCATTGCTGACACAGCTGGTTAGACTCAGACCAGTTCATATATGAGGACTTGGTTTAATTTGGGCTGGATTGAGATCAGTGATGCTCAAATGGAAATTTCCAGTTGTGTCCTACTCTTCTGAATGGGATTTACATCTACACTGGATTGTTTCTTAGGAAACAAGTTGGCTACCTTCAAGTCATTTGTTCAACAGTCTCTGCCATGTGCCCAATATTTGCTTATTTTAGTTCTTTATATTCCATTTTTCTTACTATGGTTGTTTAGATTCCATTGCAAGTGCACACCTGAAATTGGTAATTATTGGGGTGGATTGAGAGAAACATCTGCACTGTCCACATTGTATATTTAAAGCATACTCAACACACAGGACTTCCCACAAAAAACCCAAGAAACTGTGGTTTGCTAATTGTGCTGAAAATGGGCGAAAATTATGGGCCACATAATTCATTTGGGGTTCTTTAAATGTGAATTGAATATGCTTTTAAATGTATAGTGTGGATCTGCACATGATAAAGCCATCATGGGTGATTATTTCTGTGTTGTGGTAACCATTTGTTCTGACCTATTGCAGATGCATAGTGAGATAATGACTTGCTTATACCTAGAAGATGTACTGAATTAAAAGCATGAAAACTGTGATCTTACCATATTTTCTGTGAGATCTCATACTATTCAAACAGCACTCCTTCATGTTCCTAGTCTGTTCATCGTACCATAACTTTGCAATTTATTTCTGAAGCTTTTTATACTTCTCTCAAAAATTCAGGGGAAAATAAGTTTTTATCATTATATCCAATATACACATTGCACTGTACTTGAAACACTCATTTGAAGGCTTCAGTATTTTCAGAATATTCTAAAAGTACCCATAGAGGCTTTCATATGCTATTATGTTGCAAAACAAATTAATATGGCATCAAGAGTACATGGTCACGTCAATGTACAAAGGGCCAGCTGATATAATTTGCGGACTATTTTTAAAACTTGAAGCTATTAAAAAGAATGAGTTATGTGAGGAAAAATTCAAAGTCTATAAAAAGTAACAACCTTGTGTACTGTGTTTTGCTTTAGAAAAATATTGGCGTAATACATGAGTTACTCCAATTTGCACCTGGTTTTGTTTTTTAAAAAATACTATCAAATTTTGACTTGCATCTGTAATGCAACTGAAAGCACCATCAAGGGATACTTTTAACATAAGGAAAGATACAATTAGCTTGGCCAAGGGAAGTATTTCATACCTGAATGCCTGTAAGCAAAAGCACTTTTCTACAAGTGACTTTTAATAGATAGTGATGCTAATATGAGAATGATCAAGTTTTTTTTAAAAAACTTTCCCTTGTCTATGCTTCTTCAACATAGCAATGAGAAAATGTTCAGAAACTTATCTGAGTTCAACAGCATCTTAATCTTAACTATGGTTAGTTGAAACCAGCCAACTTCAAATCATAGGTTTCAACTGATCATAATCACTGACAACAATTTAGCATTCAGATGACATGGTAAGCTATGGTCAGTCTAAGATGGAAGTGGAAATTTCTGATCTATTTGCAGCTGTGCAGGAGTAGGAGAGGGAGCCCATGAGCCTGAGATTTTCTGAAGCTCATTTTCATAACATCCAAACACAGAGAAACAGGTTTTGGCCAATTCAAGGACATGATGCACACAGCCTGGTTTAATGTATGTTTACTTTAGATACTTACAGACAAGTAGCCAATTTTCACCTTAAGAAGGACCAAATAGTGATGTCTGCAAATGTGGAAAGTATGATTGCTCTTCCCAGCTTCTTGCTTAAGTACTTGTGCCACCCATTTTCTGTCCCTCAAACAATAATATCAATTTTGCAATTACAGCAATGTTTGGCACTAGAAGGGTATGACATTGTGGTTTTTTATGACATCTTCTGCTCACACAGGGTTATGCATCCCAGATCCTGAAAAAAAATGTAAGTTAAAAGTCTGTTCATCTCTTAATATTGTCCTGAATATGATCGCCAAAAGTTCAATTACAGGAAATATACCTTCTTGTTTTCATGCTATTTCTCTTTCTCACTCTTTTTATCTAATTGAAAATTTAATCATGATTATCATTTCATTAACATTGCTAAAGACTAGCTGAAAGCTGGGGAGCCATCTGCATAGAATTTCTGTTTCAAAAATGCCAAACCCCTGAAATTGTATGTATAATATTTCTGTTAAATAGAATAAAAGAATGCAAATAAATATATAAAAATGAAGAGCTCCTTAGATTACAATACATGTATTTTGCTCAGTTATAATTTAATTTAGTTCTAGACTCAGAAAAATTCCTTAATGTCTTTTTCAAATTGTAATTCTTTTGCAAATGTTTTATGATTTACCTATTCAAAACCAGAGAATAATATTTTTTTATAATTTCTTTTATAGAAACTAGAGTTCACTTAACAGTAACATTGCCTTTTACAAAATAAGTTATTTTGACACCCCCCCGACTGTTTCTTCATTTTGTAAATGACTATGCAAACACCAATAGTTGAAGTTTCTCTAAAATAAAATAAAAATGCATTAACTAGTATGTTGATGCAACTCATTCAAACCTTCCTGTTTTACTTTTAAATACTGTGCAGTGCACTTTGAAAGAAATAGGAAGTAACTGGACTAGGTCTATTTCTCAGTCAGATTCTTTGAGGCTCTTGGATGCTGCTGCTTTATAGGTGTACTACCGACAGACTGTGGGACTGCGGATCAAATGATAATCATGATGGTAGCCAGATACTATTACATCTTGCTGCTCTGTTGTAGAATGCAGTTAAGTTATTGCCACGGCCCTATTGCCACCCTTTTATTTTGGATGTATCGTACCCGCTGCATTGAGCTCTCTTTAAAAATTGTATTTATAATGTTGTTTCATATTCCAACCGCTCCTGTATAAGGGCATCATCTTTATATTGTAGCCGTGGAGGAGCAGGCGAACATTCAAAAGCTAAAATGGCCTTTCTCAGGCTCCTGTCCAATACATGTCTCTCCCATGCTGGATACCTGTTCCTGAAGAGATCAATTTTAATGACAGATTCTTCAATCCTTGGTGGCCGGGATGAAGGAGTAGAAGGTGCAGTAGGTCTCACCTGAAAAACAGGCACACACCCATCTCTCTCTGCAAATTTCTGATCCCGGTCACTTGTGACACTCCTGTTATTAGAAATAGACCTTAAAGTACTTGATGCTACTTCTGGAGGAAGAGTAAAGGCAGCTACAGAGTCCTCACAAGCACAGCTTGGTGACTGCCCAAACCTTGGTCCATTGGGATGAAAGAAGGCATAGTACATCAGCATAAAAACAATGCCGGTTAAAAAGCTGCTGAACACCACACATAGTGCCGGTATGGCAAACGCATCAGAAATCATAGGAGCCTTGTATAGGTACCAAAGAGCACTCAAGGCAGTGTTTTCCAAAAGGATCACAAAATAGTAAATGAAAAGCCTACAGCGTGTCCTTCCCTCCTTGACGTTGAACCAACTAAAGATATAAATGATCCCAACGACCATATCAAAGACAATCTCTTCCCACTTAGTGATGCAGAACTCCGTCTCGCAATGGACAATCCAGAAGGTCATGATGCACCAGTGGAGGACGATGAAGATCCCAAAATACAGTTGGAAAACAGAGGCAAAGAGAGCAAAAGTAATCACCCGGGCTGCAATTGTGAAGAAATGCCAGCAGAACTGGATTATCACAGCCATATAACTGATTGGCTTCTTGTCATCACGGGAATCACGAAGTGCTTTTTGATAGGAAGCCAAAGCCCATGCCAAAGACACAAGGGATGCTGCAGCAGTAAGTCCTAGAAAAATGGGGCAGGACGGGGAGGGAGAGAAAGAGAGAGAAACAGAAATAGAGAATACAGTCAAGAAATGCAGAAGCTTCACATAGGAGTGTTTTTGCAAAGGAATCTTAATGAACCAGGAGAAAGCCCATTGTCTTTTAGCCTTATTACCCAAATGACTAGGTAAAAAGGTAAAGGTAAAGGACCCCTGGATGGCTAAGTGCAGTCAAAGGTGACTATGGGGTGCGGTGCTCATCTTGCTTTCAGGCTGAGGGAGCTGGCATTTGTCCACAGACAGCTTTCCGGGTCATGTGGTCAGCATGACTAAACTGCTTCTGGCACAACGGAACAACGTGACAGAAGCCAGAGTGCACAGAAACACTGTTTACCTTCCCGCTGCAGTGGTACCGATTTATCTACTTGCACTGGCATGCTTTCAAACTGCTAGGTTGGCAGGAGCTGGGACAGAACAACGGGAGCTCACTCTGTTGTGGGAAATCATACTCCCAACCTTCCAATCTGCAAGCCCAAGAGGTTCAGTGGTTTAGACCACAACGCCACCTGTGTCTTTTCAACACAAATGACTACGCTAGTTTGCTCTATGCTAGGAAGCTTAGCAGTCATTCCAATAGATGTTTTCCCTTCCTTTTCTTTCAATGGTCCTGCCAAGATGTAAAGTTCATAGTGCACTTTTTCCACTGTGTAAGCAAACCCTAAAAACTGATACAGACAATAAATATACATTAAGTATTTGAAAGCATTTACTTGTGTAGTGAGATTTAATTACACAGTAACCTTTTGATTAGGTGTGATGTGTCAACCCAAATCACAAGAAAACTGCATTTCTATATTTAGCTTCTACTTATGCAGTCAGTTGTACAAATTAATATAATTACCGTATTTTTTGCTCTATAACACGCACCCGACCATAACACGCACGTAGTTTTTAGAGGAGGAAAATCTGTAGGCATGCCACTCGTAGGCATTTCCTCCATAACACGCGCAGACATTTCCCCTTACTTTCTAGGAGGAAAAAAGTGAGTGTTATGGTGCAAAAAATACGGTATATATATATAGCATATTGTCAGGGGTTCAGGAGCAGAGGCGAGGGCAAGGGAGGAAACAGAGAGCGAGGGGGAGGAGGCAGAAGAAAGGATGAGTGATGACGACGACCCGAGATCTCCGAGTCTTTCCAGCGAATCAGAAGATTCACAAAAAGGAGCACCAGTGGCCAGGGCAAGGGGGGAGACTAGGGGGACACCCCAGGAAGATAGGGCCAGAGTGGACTCAGAGGGGAGCAGTTGGAAATCGGGACCAGCGTCACCGCCAGAGAGTAGGGAAGAGGAAGAGCGCCAGGGATCAAGCGCTGGCAGCTCGCAACAGGAGGGAGGGCACGAGTCAGGAGTGGCCACACCTTCATCGGGGAGCGAAGTAATGGTTAGACGGAAAGTGGAAGGTTGGGCGCGCGCGCCAAGTTCAAATGCACAGGAAGGTGGCGCAGTAGGCAGCCCGGAAAGGGAGCCAGGTCCTAAAGCCCGGCGCAAGGAGACAGGAGAGTCCGGGGGGTCAGCGTCAGAAGAATCCCGGAAGGAAGAGACCCAGGGGGGCAGAGGGACCCAGAGGAGAACTGTCAGGCGGAAAAGGTGGAGCAGGGCTAGGATATTAAGTTGGTGCGCAAGGGGCGGAGACTCAGACGGAGCTTCGCCGATCTAAGCATAAGACGTAGGGTTGCACGCAGCAGCTCGAGAATGGAGACTGTAACTCAATAAAGACTTTTATTTAACGATCGCTGGCTAGCGTGATCCTCTGTGAGCTAGGATCTGGAAGTAACCCTGACAGTAAGCTCCGTCTCGTCAAATTGTGGGCATCCACGGCCTCGCGGAGAGGAGAGAAAGCGGGTGCCTACAAGAGAGCTCACGAACGGCAGACAATATGACGGCCGAACAGCAAATAACGGAACTCAGAGAAGCAGTTTCACGACTGAATGCCGAGGCGCTGGCGTCCAGGAAGAGAGAGGAGGAAGCAGCTGCCGCCTACAGGGATCTCCAGGTCAGGTTGGACGTGCTTACGAAGCAAGGGCAACAGACACCCAAACCAGAGGGGATTGGGTTGGGGAGACGCACAGGCGGTCTGGTCTCTCACTTCGATGGGAATTTGCAACAGTACCCCAACTTTAGAGCAGACGTAATGTGTGCACTGCAACTGCTGCACAAAGACTTTAGAGATGAACAAGAGAAAGTGGGGTTCGTCATGTCCCATTTGCATGGAGACGCTAAAGCATGGCTGCGCAATTTGTGGAGGGATAAGGATCCTGCGCTCCAAAATGCGGACGCCTTTATTAAAGCGATGGATGGGTGTTTTTTATCAAGCATTGACGTGGATCTTGCCCGAAAGGAGGTGCATGGACTAAGGCAAGGGAGGGCCAGCGTAAGACAGTATCATGCCCGCTTTTTCGCTTTGGTCAGTGCCCTGGAATGGGACAGAGATTCGGCTCCTGTCAGAGACCTTTTTTGGGAGGGCTTGCACAACTCGGTTAAAGATGAGATTGCGAGGGGGGAGAGACCCCGGACCACGCAGGAGATCGTTCAGAAAGCGCTGGCGGTGGGGGTGCGGCTGGAAGAACGTCCGTGGAGCAGGGACGAAGGGCGCAGCGGGCGCGAACCAGCCAGGGGCTCCTCCTTCCTTCCCAGAGAAGCAGCGCGTGCGCAATCCACGCCTCCAACAGGGGGAGGGGTGGAACCGATGGAGGTTGGGAGTGCAAGGGCTCAGTCAGCAGCCAGAGCCCTAGCACCGGCAGCAGTAAAAGCGAAGCCTCCTAGAGGGAACAGGAAGTGTTATATCTGCGAGGATCCAGGGCATATGGCGAAAGAGTGTCCCCGGAGGCTCCACAAGCACACTGCAGCCTCAGCAATGGTGACTGCAGCAACGCAGCACGGAGAACCACAGCAGGGAAACGACGATGTCTGGCTGGAGGAAGAGGCACTGGGGCCCAGCCAGACGTGTCAGTGAAGCAGTCCCCAGAGATTTTACCGCCCATGGACCCCCTCCCGCCCAAGCCAGTAGTGAGGCTCACCGCATCGCTCCAGCTACCCAATGGAATCACCATGGACGTGCCAATCACCGTCGACTCGGGAAGCAATGCAGACTTCATAGGTCAGGACTTTGTCGACCGGCACGCTATACAGTTGCTGCCTGCCACGCTGCCCCTGCAGGTTGTCACGGTGGATGGCAGGGAGCTGCTAGGGGGGCAAGTGGTGAAGCAGACGCCACCTATGGTGCTGCGGCTTGGAAATCACAGGGAAATCATCAGCTTCAACGTCACTCAACTGTCGGACACGCCTATTGTATTGGGCATGAGTTGGCTGGACAAGCACAGCCCGACGCTGGCTTGGTACCAGAGGCAGCTGACCTTCGGCTCTTCCTTTTGTGCTGAACACTGCATCATGCCCCAGCAAGAAGGGGAGCAAGAGGAGTCACAGCTGCTGCTAGGCACGCTGCAAGCGATTCCCCACAAGTACGCAGAATTTTTGGAGGTTTTCTGCGAGAAGGAGGCAGACAGGCTACCCCCCCACAGACCATATGACTGCAAAATTGACCTGCTGCCGGGGGCGGCGCTGCCCAAAGGGAAGCTGTATTCCATGTCTGAAGACGAACTGCAGGAACTCAAAGAGTTCATAGATCATAATTTGGAGCGCGGTTTCATCCGAGAGTCCCAGGCAGCGGGGGGCAGTCCTGTATTCTTTGTGAAGAAGCGAGACACGCCCCAAAAAAGACTCGTAGTGGACTACCGCATTTTGAACAGTGTGACCAAGCCATCGGACTTCCCCATGCCCCGAATCGACGACCTCCTCGCAAAAGTACGCAAGGGCAGCGTGTTCACCAAGTTGGACCTGCGAGGGGCGTACAACCTCATTCGCATGCGGGAAGGGGATGAGTGGAAGACAGCCATGTTCACGCCCCTGGGCACCTACGAATATAGAGTTATGCCTTTTGGATTGCAAAATGGCTCCCACGTTTTTCAAGCTTTCATGCATCACGTGTTGGCGGGGCTCCTCTACAAGACGTGCGTCTGTTTCTTGGATGACATCCTGATCTTTTCGGAATCGCAGCAGGAGCATGACAGACACGTCAGGGAAGTGCTGAGCAGGCTACAGCAACATAGGCTTTACGCCAAGCTGGAGAAGTGCCAATTCGACGTGACGGAGGTGGATTTCCTGGGCTACAAGTTGTCGGACAAGGGGCTCGCCATGGACAGCGCCAAGGTTCGAGCGGTGTTGGATTGGAAAAGCCCACGCAACCGGAAGGAGGTCCAACGGTTTGTCGGCTTCGCGAACCTTTATCGCAAGTTCATCAAAGGCTTCGCTATGCAGACAGCGGCCATCACGGACACGCTCAGTTCCAAGAAAAAGAAGTTCATCTGGACAGCGCAGGCGGAGCAGTCCTTTCAGGCACTCAAGCGTCTTTTCGCGTCGGAAGAACAGCTGCTTCATGTCGACCCCAGCAGGCCGATGAGAGTTGAAACAGACGCCTCGGACAGGGCCGTCGGAGCAGTCCTGCTGCAGAAGGACCCGCAGGGGGTTTGGAGGCCCGGAGCGTTTTACTCCAGGAAGCTCAGCAAGTCCGAACAGAACTACACCATCTGGGACAGGGAGTTGCTGGCTATTCATGCAGCGTTCAAAGCATGGAGGCGCTTCCTGATTGGAGCCAAGCACACGGTGCAGGTCTGCACGGACCACAAGAATCTGGAGCACTGGCGCATGGCACAGTTCCTGAACCAGAGGCAGATACGTTGGGCTGAGTTCTTTGCGAACTTCGACTTCCGAATAGAGTATGTCCCGGGGGACACCAACATCATGGCGGACGCGCTCTCCCGTAAGCCACAGTATCTGGAGGATGCCACGCCAGCGGCCGCCATGCACATCTTCGCACCAACAGTGTGGGCGTGCGCTGCGGCGACAGTGGACCTGGAGGCGGTGCGACGAGCGTTGCAGAATGACTCCTTGCGCAAGCAAAGATGGCAGAGATGCAAAGGGGCACGGCAGCGACCGACGGGTTCCAGCTGAGAGATGGATTGCTCATCCGCAAAGGGGCCATCTACGTGCCGGGAGACGAACTTCACGCCAAGGTACTGCATCAGCTGCACGACGCGCCCACTGCCGGGCACTTTGGCAAGGAGAAGACGGTGGAATTAGTCGCCAGGGATTTCTGGTGGCCCGGAATGAGAGGGGAGGTCGCGGACTACGTGGCGAGGTGCGACACCTGCCAGAGGGCCAAACCAGTGCACAGACCGCCGGCCGGACTGTTGGAACCGCTGCAAACTCCGGTCGAACCATGGGAGAGAGTCGCCCTGGACTTCGTCACGGATCTGCCCAGCTCGAGGGGCAAGACGGCCGTGCTGGTGGTGGTGGACTTGTTCTCCAAGATGGCACATTTCATCCCGTGTGCGAAGGTGGCCACGGCGGAACAAACCGCCAAACTGTTCATAGACCACGTGTTCAAGGTTCACGGTCTGCCACGGTCTATTCTGTCCGACCGCGGGCGGCAGTTCATCTCGAATTTCTGGCAGAAGCTGATGGGCTTCCTAAACGTCAAGATCAACCTGGCGTCGGCGAGACACCCGCAGACCAACGGGCAAGCGGAGCGGGTCAATGCCATCATGCAGCAGTACCTGAGATGCTATGCGAATCAACAGCCTGCGACGTGGGTGGATTACCTGCCGCTCGCCGAGTTCGCCTACAACAACACGAAGCACGTGTCCACGGGGGTCACGCCGTTCTTCGCCAACAACGGGAGGCACCCCAGAACCTTCCCGGGACTGGAACGACTGGTGGAGGGGGAGCCGCAGACAGCAGATGCGTTCGCGTCGGAGTTGCAGGAGGTCCACGATCAGCTGCGGCGGCACCTGGAGCTGGCCAAACACGCATACAAGGTTCAAGCGGACAAACACAGAAGGGTTGGCGAAGAGATCCATGTGGGAGACTGGGTCTGGTTAGCAGCCCACGCAGTGCCGGCCAGGTCGTTGGCCAAGAAGAAACTAGGGCATAAGCAACTGGGGCCCTACCAAGTCGAAGAGCAGGTCAACCCGGTGGCTTTCAGGCTGGCGCTTCCGGAGGGTTCCAGAATGCATCCGGTGTTCCACAGATCGGTGCTCACTCCCTACAAGGCACCGCACAGGTTTCAGGAACCCGGAACGGCGCCGAGTCCGCTCCGAGAGGGAACCAGGCAACGGGGAGTGGCACAGGAGGTGCGCCTCAACGAAGTCACGGAGATTTTGGACTCCAGATGGGGGGAAGAGGGGGTAGAATACCTTCTCGCTAAGGAGGGCACCCCGGCCAGTGCCAACAGCTGGGTGCCGGGCTACGCTTTAGATGAACCTCTGCTCAAGGAAGAGTTTCATGCCCTCTTCCCCCATAGGCCAATGCCAGCAGACTTTTTCGACGACTGGCTTTTCACGCCCACGCTTTCAGCCAGCACGTTCCGAGGGTTCGACTCGGATGAGGAACCGACACGAGACGCCCGTTCCCCGGAGGGGTCACCCTCGGGATCTGCTTCAGAACCCTCGTATTGGTGGGATGATCGACCAGAGGAGCAGTGGCGCAGAAAGTGGCTGGAGGGTCCAGGACGAGCAACGCCTCCAGAAGGAAGCGAGGGAGAGACGGACATGGACGTTTTCAGGGACGACCAGGGTTTCGAGCACGGCGGCACAGAGATGGAAGCAGAGGTGACCGTCGTCGACGAGAGCAGGGAGGAAGAACCGGAAGACTTCAGATGGAGGCCCGCCACGGGAAGCGAACTGTACCCGACATTCGTCCCCTTGACACAGCAGCACCCAGCTCCCGCACCGGAAGGAGGGGAGGGGGGAAGAGGGGGCTTCGAGGGGGGATGGATGTCAGGGGTTCAGGAGCAGAGGCGAGGGCAAGGGAGGAAACAGAGAGCGAGGGGGAGGAGGCAGAAGAAAGGATGAGTGATGACGACGACCCAAGATCTCCGAGTCTTTCCAGCGAATCAGAAGATTCACAAAAAGGAGCACCAGTGGCCAGGGCAAGGGGGGAGACTAGGGGGACACCCCAGGAAGATAGGGCCAGAGGGGACTCAGAGGGGAGCAGTTGGAAATCGGGACCAGCGTCACCGCCAGAGAGTAGGGAAGAGGAAGAGCGCCAGGGATCAAGCGCTGGCAGCTCGCAACAGGAGGGAGGGCACGAGTCAGGAGTGGCCACACCTTCATCGGGGAGCGAAGTAACGGTTAGACGGAAAGTGGAAGGTTGGGCGCGCGCGCCAAGTTCAAATGCACAGGAAGGTGGCGCAGTAGGCAGCCCGGAAAGGGAGCCAGGTCCTAAAGCCCGGCGCAAGGAGACAGGAGAGTCCGGGGGGTCAGCGTCAGAAGAATCCCGGAAGGAAGAGACCCAGGGGGGCAGAGGGACCCAGAGGAGAACTGTCAGGCGGAAAAGGTGGAGCAGGGCTAGGATATTAAGTTGGTGCGCAAGGGGCGGAGACTCAGACGGAGCTTCGCTGATCTAAGCATAAGACGTAGGGTTGCACGCAGCAGCTCGAGAATGGAGACTGTAACTCAATAAAGACTTTTATTTAACGATCGCTGGCTAGCGTGATCCTCTGTGAGCTAGGATCTGGAAGTAACCCTGACACATATAAATGCAACCTCCACACCAACTAAATTCATAATTCCATCCAAGGCTGTCCGCTACAATGTGCAGTAGAAAGATGGGAACAAATATGAATCACAAAACCTGAGCAGAATATCTATAGATAGATTTGGGCCAGTGGACACATTTGGAATTTTGAGGAATGGACACCATGGAAAGGAGCCTATTCACAAAACAGTTACTTTGGTGGGTACTTCCTTTGACAGAACCTTCATTTCACAGAAGGCAAGTTACTAAAGTGCAAGGCAAAGGGCGGGCATGTGAATCCCCAAACTCAAACCCATTCATTTGAACTCATATTAGCAAGAAGATCACCCTAATCAGTGCTTTTTCAGGAGGTACTCAAGGGTACAGAGTACAAGTACCGTATTTTTTTCACCATAACACTCACTTTTTTCCTCCTAGAAAGTAAGGGGAAATGTCTGTGCGTGTTATGGAGGAAATGCCTACGGGTGGCATACCTACGGATTTTCCTCCTCAAAAAACTATGTGCGTGTTATGGTTGGGTGCGTGTTATAGAGCGAAAAATACGGTACCTCCTTTTTTCTTTTTGTTAAAAAGTGTGGCACTTACTGTAACAACTTCATGGTGAGTACCGGAACCTATTTTTCTTTTTAAAAAGCACTGACCTTAATCATCAAATTTCCCTATTATACACAAAATCCCAACACCCCATACTGCAGAAACATAACTCCTCCCTCCCCACTCACACCACAAATTCACGCACACACACACAAACCACAAGCCACTCAGAGGCATTAAAAAAAAAATACTTCATATGCTTCAGGACTCTGCCTGAAAATCAATATTAATTCTTATTTCATTGGCTAAAATATGGTCTTGAGAACAGAAGTTAAAAGAGGAATAGCAGGAGAGAAAGTTAAAGATCAGTGGCTTAAACATTTTTATCTTGACTTTCATATAGATTTCTTACTCCATGGGAAAGAAATCAAATGAATCAAAGACAGGTTAATAAAATTTCCAATAAGTAAATAATCTAGGATCCCTGAAAAGGGATTAGTTATGCCTTAATTATCTGCACTGTCATACAAATGATAAAAGGATAATATCTATTTTGCTGGGAGGGAACAAATATATGAACAAACTAATCTGCTTTTAAGTACAAGGTCTCATTTATGACATCATGCATACAGATGGTGATTGTTGCATAATGCTGAAGTTGGTGACTAATTCCCAGTTCCCTATTTGCATGGAAGTTCAAAATATAGTTCAATAAGAAAACTTCTAAAATAGCCAAAGGTTACATGTCCCTGACCCTTAACATCCATTATGGTGAATAAAGCTAGCAATCGCTGCTAGCCACAATGGCTATGTTCTGCCCTCACAGTCAGATGCAGCAATTCTTCGGAATGCCAGTTGCTTGGAACCACAATAGGGGAGTACACGATTGAACTCAGGACTTGCTCAAGGGTTTCCCACATCTGGTTGGCCTCTGTAATGTTCATAATTACATAATCCCAAGCAATGACAACAGTGAAAGAACTGGGGCAGTCACGTCTACAATAAGCTTTTAAGCCACCCCAGATTATACGCCTACAAATCCAGAAGACTGTCCATGAAAAGATTTGGTTGCATTGTGTCCAGCCCAATGCTTTACTTGTGAGTAGCAGACTGTTGAGGATGTGTGCCCATAATAATAAAAATGTAATAATAATTTATTATTTATACCCCGCCCATCTGGCTGGGTTTGCCCAGCCACTCTGGGCGGCTTTCAACAGAATATTAAAATGCAATAGTCTGTCAAACATTAAAAGCTTCCCTAAACAGGGTTCCCTTCAGATGTCTTCTAAAAGTCTGGTAGTTGTTTTTCTCTTTGACATCTGGTGGGAGGGCATTCCACAGGGCGGGTGCCACTACCGAGAAGGCCCTCTGCCTGGTTCCCTGTAACTTGGCTTCTCGCAGTGAGGGAACCGCCAGAAGGCCCTCAGCATTAGACCTCAGTGTCCAGGCAGAATGATGGGGGTGGAGTAGCTCCTTCAGGTATACCAATAATATACGCTCCTTCAGGTATATTGTGCTAATAATAGCCAAAATATTTAGAAAAGGATAAGGAACTAGGAGTGTACCTCCCAAAATAGGCTTAGGATCACTCCAAATCATACTTTCATGTCCTCTAAAAGATGACATTGAATTGCATCTGGCCCAACTCTTCCATTGAGCACAAGACAGCTACTGTTCAACATGTTCCTCCCAAAGGTTTCAGGAAAAAACAGATTCCCCTTATTCCACCTCCCCCCCCCCCGGACTTTCACATCATTAGGCACATGCAATTTGGGGGGTAATTTATACTGTCTGCACTGGACATTTTTGGGAACTAATACTAATTTAACTACAATGTATACATTTCTAAAGATACAGTGGTGCCCCGCAAGACGAATGCCTCGCAAGACGGAAAACTCGCTAGACGAATGCTGAGTTTTTTTCCTCCTCCCCCCCTTTTTCTAAGCCGCTAAGCCGCTTATCAGCTGATCTGATCAGCAGATAAGCCGCTAAAAGCCGCTAATAGCGCTAATCCTTCAATGGGCTTGCTTCGCAAGACGAAAAAACCGCTAGACGAAGAGAATCACAGAACGGATTCTTTTCGTCTTGCGAGGCACCACTGTAGACAAATGTATCTGTTAAAATATGCATGGAAAAGATCCTATAAACTGAATATTTCTTTAGGTACAGTTTGAACACTTATGCCTATTCTCAGGAAATACAAGTAGTAAATA
Organism: Podarcis vaucheri; assembly: GCF_965113315.1. Lineage (NCBI taxonomy): Eukaryota > Metazoa > Chordata > Lepidosauria > Squamata > Lacertidae > Podarcis > Podarcis vaucheri. The sequence goes on along the minus strand of NC_138766.1, from coordinate 55,841,363 downwards.
AATATGTAAAGGATGCGGGTGGTGCTGTGGGTAAAACCTCAGTGTCTAGGACTTGCCGATCGTATGGTCGGTGGTTCGAATCCCCGCGGTGGGGTGAGCTCCCGTCGTTCGGTCCCAGCTCCTGCCCACCTAGCAGTTCGAAAGCACCCCTAAGTACAAGTAGATAAATAGGTACCGCTTTATAGCGGGAAGGTAAACGGCGTTTCTGTGCGCTGCGCTGGTGCTGGCTCACCAGAGCAGCTTCGTCACACTGGCCACGTGACCCGGAAGTGTCTTCGGACAGCGCTGGCTCCCAGCCTCTTAAGCGAGATGAGCACGCAACCCCAGAGTCGGTCACGACTGGCCCGTACGGGCAGGGGTACCTTTACCTTAAATAAATATGTATGTGAACCTATGCCTATTCAGACTATAGGATGGATGCACAGGTGTGATAGTCTTTTCATGCAGTCAGGGACCAAGGAAAAAGAGGGCTTTGTAGATGCTGTGCAGACATTCAATGGAATGCCTGTAAACTGAGGTGTGTCCTTCTGCCGCAGTCTGTTCTCCTCACCTACACACATTAACTCACTGATTATTCGGTAAAAGCAAGGCACTTAACTTTGAAGCCCTCTCCCATCTACTACTACTGCTCATAAAGAGGTTCAAGATGTCTTCATTTTTCTTAATTATACCTTTGTGCAACAGTGTGATTCTAATCTTCTTGATTATAGCAGGTTCATGGTGATCTGCCACACCCTGTTGCAGATTGCTAAACAAGATTGCTACAAGGATCTGTTGTTTTCTTCTTGGACATCAGACGCTGGCACCTTTCAGAGCATAAGACATCAAGGCTGTCATGTCATTTATCAAATGGTCATTACTACCTGATCAGGAGAACTTTAAGCTTAATCCCATGGGAGACAACATTATTAATGACAGGGTAGTGTTGAAGCCATTGATTGAAATGATAACCCCTTAAGAAATTGGCAGCCTGAGTGCAAAAGCCATTGATTGAAAAAAATTGGCTTTGATTTTGAGTATGGTTGCTTAATGAGGTGCAACAATTTAGATCCAAATTTCAATTTGGTTAGCAAGCATGTCAATACCAATGAATCCATTATTTCAAAAGCCTCATAGGCACTGAGAGATTATTGTGCCAGCTCTTTTTCTCTCTCTATCCAACTCATGTATATTTGGTACCCTTTGTGTAGACCAGCATGAAGCCTTTTTGATCAGTTATAAACGTGTTTAGATGCTTGCTGTGAACAACTTTGCAGATTTACTCAGCTTGGAAGTGAGCACAGTGAAACCTTTGACCTCTGTGATGAGGTCAGCCAACACTATGCCAAGGTTGAGGCTGAAAGATACTCAGTTCTCTCAGGGATCTTACAGTACAATTATTATGTGAAAAACTTCCTTTTTTATAAGAACACTCAAGAGTCCTTCAAAGCACTATTGTAACCTTGTTTTTAATTGATTGTTCTCTATTCATTATTGTTAGTGACCTTGAAAGTTTACTGGATGAAAAGGAAAGATATAAATAGTTTAAATACTTTAAATGAAAAACGAACACATAGATAATTCTCAGGATGCTCTAGTGGCCCTTGCTTCATTGCAAATTTCACTGTGTTGGGATTTACATCAGTGCAAGGGCCATTGGATTGTGCTGTTAATTACTGTACAGCGGTACCTCGGGTTAAGAACTTAATTCGTTCCGGAGGTCCGTTCTTAAGCTGAAACTGTTCTTAACCTGAAGCACCACTTTAGCTAATGGGTCCTCCTGCTGTCGGCGCGCCGCCAGAGCCCAATTTCTGTTCTCATCCTGAAGCAAAGTTCTTAACCCGAGGTACTATTTCTGGGTTAGCGGAGTCTGTAACCTGAAGCATCTGTAACCTGAAGCATATGTAACCCAAGGTACCACTATATAGTCAATCAGAGCTGCTGAATCCCATAGAGAAACAGTCACTGGGTCAGGGTGTAAGCAAAGGTTGGTGTGGGTTGGTGGGATGTCTAATAGGAAAGTTCTGCAGTTGGAAATCTGCTTTCATAAACCTATGGAGGGGAATTTGCATTGCCAAATAGTTAAGTATGTGTATAGTGCGGCATTAACAAAACCCACTTCTCCCAAGGATGCTATGTGGGCCAATAGCCAATCAAATACAAACTATTAATGTATAGAGATGGGCAAGGCAAGGTTACAGGAAGAAAAGAGGCCATACTGTGCATAATTCTGAACATTTTAATTTTGGCAAGTTATGAATCTGAGATTATTCTAAATTGAGTAAACTGAGGAGGAGGTTTGGAAAAACCAAAACCAATTTCTTGTAGTAAGGAATTTTCAGAAAGATGTAGGAAGTTACATCTTTCATTGTCAGTGAAGAAACACTTTAGTGGTTTTCTTGCATTACTAAGGTAAAGGACCCTTGGGTGGTTAAGTCCAGTCAAATTCGACTATGGGGTGTGGTGCTCATCTCCACTCTCAGGCCGAGGGAGCCAGCGTTTGTCCTCAGCCAGCTTTCCGGGTCATGTGGCCAGCATGACTTGAGCATTTCTGGTGCAATGGGACACAGTGATTACGATCAACAAGCTCAAGAGGCTTGGTGGTTTAGACCATAGCGCCACCTGTGTCCCTCATGATTTACTACAGTCACACAGCACTGAGTTGTAGGCATTAAGCCCAGAGGACTATCCATGCCATTCATCAACATCCAATTACTAAGCAAAGGGGGATCAGAGGCAGATTTAGGGCAGCTTGAGCAGTGTAGTTGCACCCAGCACATAAGCCAAGGAGGGCGCCTTCTCAAAGCCCAGTGAGCACTTGCCTGGCTTCAGGAAGGAGGTGGGAGGGCTCTGACAGGGTCCTAGGGTTCCCCTGCCTCCTTCCCAAAGCAGGCAAGTGATCATCAGGCTTTGGGGAGAAGGGCTCTAGGATCCTGCAAGGGCCTTGCGCCTCCTTCCCCAAGCCCAGCTTAAGCCAGTGCCATGAGGGCTGGGGGTATCAAATGGCCTCACGCAGGGTGGCATTTTACCACGATCCACCCGCTGGGGGGACCATAAGGAGGTCTGGTCCAGTCTTCTGTTTCATGCTAGGGTTTTGGCACACTAGCCCCCACAGGTCAAACCATACAATCCAGACCTGTATGTGTCATGATTTGTTTTACTGAACAAAATCATAGGCCACTTAACAACAATAACAAAATAACCTCCAGTAAAAAATATTTATCAAAAATACTGATAAACTGACTAACTTTAAAAACAGAAATAATAAAATTATCAAAATACAAGTGATGATTATTTGAAATTGTCAAGCACTTGCACAAAAAGTTACAAAATCATCTCACAAAACTTACAAGCAACTTACAAAATCCACAAAATTAAAAACAAGTATGCATTGTATCTCTGGGTAGGTTTCCAAAAACAAATAAGTTTTGAACAAGTGTTCAAAATAGTACAATGAAGGTACCTGCTTGATATTAAAAGGCAGGTTTCAAAGCATGAGTGCTGCTACACTGAAAGGGAAATTCCTTGTTAGAGGCAGTGGAAGACAGGAGTGCCTGGTGTGCTCTAGTCCATGGGGTCACAAAGAGTTGGCCACGACTAAAAGACTGAACAACAAAAATGATAGAAGTGATCCTACAGGCCTTGGATGTGTAAATCCAAATGAGATATAGATGGCAGCACTTGAACTTTACCTTTACATAGATTTGGAGATGATAATGACCTACATTCCATCTACTGCATTAATCCCTATAAAATTGGCAAAGCTTTGCCTTATTATTAATATCCTGTTGTTGTTTTTTAATGTTGCTCAAGCAGAGGCAAGCCTTCCAAATTTCTTAATGATTAGTTCTGAACATTGGTTGCACTAACAATTACCTCATCTCTCTGAGAATTACTAAACTATTCATTATGGAAAAGGATGAAGCAGTTTACCAAGTTACAGTACTACTACTACTACTACTACTACTACTACTACTACTACTAATAATAATTTATTATTTATACCCCGCCCATCTGACTGGGTCCCCCCAGCCACTCTGGGCGGCTTCCAACAAAACACTAAAATACAATAACCTATTAAACATTAAAAGCTTCCCTAAACAGGGCTGCATTTAGATGTCTTCTAAAAGTTTGTTAGTTATTTTTCTCTATTATTTTTTATGGAATTCATAAATATGGCTGGCACACATACCTTGGTACGAGAAGGTTAAAGTACCATGTAGTAAGGAAAGCGGTTTATGAAGTATCAACAAAATATTAAAAAAATATTAGAACTAAAAACAACATGGTGACTTTCCCCACTGGAGGCAATATCTCTAGAAAAAAGAAGAAGAAATGAGAAATGACTGGGCATCTTATAAAGAACTATTAATGGAAGTAGATCATGAGTTGAAACGAAAGAGGTTTGAAGATATAACAGGATTATTAACTGATTGGTTACACCATCAGCTTAATGATATATTTAAGATGGACAATCAGAAAGGTTTCTCTAATGAAATCTCTAAACTTGAAAAAGAGCATTTAGAAAATAAGACTAAAATACTTTCAAAAATGTATAAACTACTATTAGAATGGCATACGAAAGACTAACAGGTCAAATCAGTCATGATACACTGGGCGAGGGACTTTGGATATAATATACAACTAGCAACATGTGAGAGGTTATGGAACTGGGACTTGAAGTTTACAGGATGATATATTTTGAAAGAAAATTATATGAAAATGATGTATTGCTGGTATTTAACACGTAGCAAATTACAGTAGCTAAAATGTATAAAGCAAGGTTAAATACATGCTGGAAATGTAAGGAAACAGAGGGCACCTTTTACCACATGTGGTGGATCTGTAAGGTAGTAAAAAGAAAAAAGAAAAAAGGAAGATGATATATAATGAACTGATTTTTTTAAAATAACCTTTTCTTTAAAAATGGAAGATTTTCTTTTAGAAATTGTAGGTGGCGAAATTCCAAGGGACCAGAAGAGACTTTTTATGTACGCGACCACTGCTGCCCGGATGCTATTAGCCCAGATATGGAAAGAAAACATGGGCCCTACCAGAGAAGAATGGCAGATTAAATTGATGGACTACTCAGAAATGGCAAAAATGACAAAAATGACCGAAAGAATCAGGAAGCAGGAAGACCAAAATTTTAATAAGGAATGGGGGAAATATATAATTTGCCTTAAAAATCATTGTAAACAATTAAAATTATTAGTAGGATTGGAATGACACTTGTCGTTAAACATTGGACTATGGTTGTAATGGAGATTTAATAGAATTGGATTATCAGGGAAGATGCAGGAGAAGAAAGTTAATGAAGGGGACGGGGGAAGTCCATGGGAATTTATTGAATTCTTTTTTTATGCTTTTGTAAATTTTGCAAATTTGAATATATCTATATATATATATATATATATATATATATATATATATATATATGCACATGCAGGGGCATGGTGTGGGGAAGGCCAAGGGGGCTATAGACCCAGTTGCATGGTTTTGAGGGGGTGCGAACCAGGTACCCCTACGCAGGGATCACCATCCTGCCTGCCGCTGAGGGTCTTTGGGCCCAGGACCTTGGCCTTGTTGTCACACCCCTGGCCCCCTCACCAAGGGTTGCATTGTTTGGTTGCGCTCCCACTGTGCAGGTGGTGTAGCATAGCCTCATGAACCTTCTGTGCCCCGTGTCAGCCGGTGGCAGAGGCAAGGGTTCAGCTGGTCAGGTTTTGTTAACCCTCTGCACCCAGCCTCTGGTCCCGCCTTGGGCGCACGCATGCCCCAGGCACCAATAAAGGATGCAACTCCACTTCAAAAATGTACAGTATCGTAATACTACAAAGACAACTGTAGAGTAATTGGAACCATGACCACAGACCCCTAGAGCTTCCTTCCAGATAACTGTCACTCATAAGAATGTTGTATTATTAGAAATTATTCTGTATACATTTTTCCCCATTTCAAGATTCAACTGAATTTATTCCTAATAAAGTCAAGAGCATTCATGTAGGCTGTTGTTGTTGTTGTTTAGTCGTTTAGTCGTGTCCAACTCTTCGTGACCCCATGGACCAGAGCACGCCAGGCACTCCTGTCTTCCACTGCCTCCCACAGTTTGGTCGGACTCATGCTGGTAGCTTCGAGAACACTGTCCAACCATCTCATCCTCTGTCATCCCCTTCTCCTTGTGCCCTCAATCTTTCCCAACATCAGGGTCTTTTCCAGGGAGTCTTCTCTTCTCATGAGGTGGCCAAAGTATTGGAGCTTCAGCTCAATTTTTATAGCAAATGTACATTCCAGACATTCTTGCATTATGTAAACCAAGATTGGGTAATATGTGGCAAGCATGTGTTACTTACATTTGTTGCTTCACCAGTCCAGGCAGGTATAATTATCTGAAACTTTTTGCAAGGTGCAGTCCAGCTTGCCACATTTTTGAGTGGGGAAATCTACTTCAATATACTGGCATATTGATTTGAATGTCTTACAAGAAACATCATCAGAACAGTAATTAGCAAGCCATTTAACAGGATTATGTTCTGATAATTCATCGCATAGTTTCATTTGCTAAGGTGGTTCCAAAATGCCTTGAATTTTTGAGTAAATGTGGGCTGTGAATATTTAAATGCATGTTATGAATGTGGGACACCAGCACTTCTAGCAGGTGAAAAGTTAAATGGAATGTCCTCAGTGGTTCAAATGATAGTCTGTTAAGACTTGAATCTGAGGTAAAGGCACCAACTCACTCCTACACTGTGGATTAATCATGTGTCCTAGGACATATTTCACAGGAGACTTCGTACTCTGGTCAAAGAATGAAAAGGTTATAAGCACTTTGCACAATCAGAGGTGTAGCAAAACAGCTAAAAAGGTAACATAAGGTAACATAAAATAATCCGGTCTGGGGAGCACAAGAGAGCCCTGGAAATGAACTGTCACAGGTCCAGTGACAGCACAAGGAAAGAGTAAAAAGTCAAGCGTTTGTTTAGCATCAGAGCAAGGAGGGAGGTATCTTTCTTCCCCTATAATAAACTTAAGTAAATATTAAGGGCAAGGAGGGAGGTATCTTTCTTCCCCTATAATAAACTTAAGTAAATATTAAAGGCAAGGAGGGAGGTATCTTTCTTCCCCTATAATAAACTTAAGTAAATATTTACTAGCAAACCTTGGTTTAAAAAACCGTAAGAGTAACAACATGCATTTGAAGCTAGAAAGACAAGTGTGGGTAATTGTGTTTGTGGGGCTGTTCAGAATCATTCCTAGTACTACAAAGGCAGAGGCTGTATTTGGGGTCTTTTGCATTGGAGTATTTTGCAGATGTCGTACCACTTCCCTCTTTTAAAACCATTTTTCTTTTTGGTACTTTGCTCATGAGGAGGCTGCCACACTGTGGGCAAATTTGTGGTACTGGCCTGACCTTCAAATCTTTTCAGCTACCTAGAAATGCCTGTGATATCACGTTTGATAAACTGCCTGCAGGACAGAAGTCTTGGGTGTGTGCTTAGTTTTAATTCCCATAAGGTTAAGTTGGCTCTAGGGGTGTCGGCTTATGCCTGTATGTGGTGTGACATCACCATGGCCCATGACATGCTGACATCACTCACACACGCCACCATGTGTGGTGACATCACATGTGCATGCCTGGCAGTGTGCCCGTGTGCCAGCTGCCACACTTTGTGGGGGCCCAGGCCGGTCATTGGAAATTTTGAGGGTGCCCGCAGACTTGGTGCCTATGGTTGGCTCACCTGCAGAAAATGAAAGGAGCAGAAAGGCATGTAGGTCTAATCCAGACAAGATAGAGGGGCTATTGGTTAGTAAAAGAGGTGAACTGGGAGAGAATATGTGTTCTGTTATTGATGGCGTTTTTGAACGACTGGGCACATAGCCTGGGAATGCCTCTGGGCTCTGCTTTGCTCCTTGATGCTCAGGTGAAGGGCAATATATAAATTTAATAAATGAACAAATGATAACATCTAAACCACTGTACATGCAGCTCTATGCATGTATTGAGGAAGGGCCAGCAGAAAGCATGACATGGGGCATAGAGCTAGCTAGTGTGACTGTGCTGGCATATTGATTTTAAAAAAATCAGAGGTGCCAGGACATTATGTACACACATGGATGCACAAAGCAGCAGTGAGTGTGGTGTAGTGATTAGAATGATGGGCGAGGATATGGAACCCCATTATTTCAATCCCCACATGGCTATGAAGTTCATTGAATGACCTGGGACCACTTGCTCTCAGCCTAACCTACTTCATAGGGTTGTTGTGAGGATAACATAGGGAGAACTACGTATGCTTCATGGAGCTCCTTGAAAGAAAGGTGGAATATAAATGTAATAAATAAATAAAGTGCGCTGTCACTGATTTTGCAGGGAAGAATCTGTTAGTGAGCAGTGAAGTGTGTAATAAAGTGATCCCCGAAGGCTCAGAAACATATAACTAAAAACTGACATGGAAAAGCCTTTTAACCCAGTGACGAATTTATTGTATTTCCATTTTCTTCTTTTTAAAAAATCACCGGTGGGAAATATGAAATATTAATGCATATACAAAAGGACTTCATTTTCATGCACTGTTTTACTTTATTTTCAGCTGTGTCAGTGCACACAAATTTTGCCTGAACAGAAGAGAAGAATAGTGCAAGCCCAAACCTTAGCTACTGCCCATTCATTTTGGCAGCTTTACATAAGCACTTTTGGTACAAGTGGAAAAAACTACAATGCAAACCAAGTCACCTTAATGCTTGGACTAGTATGTAGGGATTATTTGGAGCCTATGTCTTACTTCTACCCAGCTCTGTGCTCAGACAAGCTTTACATATGTACAAAGGGATAGTCAACACAATACAAAATCAGGTTCAGTGAAAGTTACATAACTAGACCCGAGAGTTCCTTTTCTTCTTCCCAAAGACAATGTTACTTTTTTCTCTAGAGCGAACATGAGTGTTCTGAGGAGGAGTGGAGGGGACTTTACACTGAAAGCATTTTAGCGCATGAACACTTTATTTTTATTTTTTATTTTTATTAATTTTTTGTTTTACAACATACAGATTACACAAACATCTCTCCCTCCCCCCTTTTGGACTCCCCTCGGCTTCCGTTTCTGATTTATTTACCTCCTTATATATTCTGCTATCTTCAATAATAATAATAATAATAATAATAATAATAATAATAATAATAATAATAATAATATATTATTTATACCCTGTCCCAGCCACTCTGGACGGCTTCCAACAAAACACTAAAATACAACAACCTATTAAACATTAAAAGCTTCCCTAAACAGGGCTGCCTTTAAATGTCTTCTAAAAGTTTGGTAATTATTTTTCTCTTTGACATCTGATGGGAGGGTGTTCCACAGGGTGGGTGCCACTACCGAGAAGGCCCTCTGTCTTCTCTGCCTTTTATTACATTACCTATTCCCTATCCATAAAATTGTGAATGTTTATTTAAATCCTACCATCAGATCCATATTTTTCCTTTGTTTCTGCAAATATAATATAAAAGGTTCCCACTCTTTTTCAAAGTTCCTATTGTCCTTTTCCCGAAGTCTGTGTGTCAGCTTCACCATCTCCGCATAACTCATCAGTTTTTCTTGCCATTGTTCTTTTGTTGGAATTTCTCCAGTCTTCCAATTCTGTGCTAGCAGTATTCTCGCCGCCGTCATTGCATATATAAATAGTGTCCTTTTCTCTTTTGGCAGATCTTGCCCTAAAATGCCCAACACGAAGGCTTCTGGTTATTTAACAAATGTCATTTTAAACTTTTTTTTAATTCATTGTAAATCATTTCCCAGTATACCTTAACCTTTTTACAAGAAGGCTTCCCTTATTTCCTTCCCTTATTTCCTTTGTTTTTTCAGTTATTTTACCATTAAGTTTTATCCTATTTATATAATTTTTGTTCACTTTTTCTCAATTGCCATGCCAGAAGCTTCCCTGATTTGTTAGCATTTTTTTAAAAAAATGTTTTGTCTTTTTAATTTTCCATGCTATTTCCTCGCTAATTAGCATAGAGTATTGCAACTGTAATAATTTTACTGCCTGTTTTGCTGTTTATTAGGAGTTTTATTTAACTCTTTTTCTTTCTCTGCTAATTTATTTATAATTTCTTTCCTTCTTTCCTCTTTTAACTTCCTTTTAATTGTGTTTTGTTGAATAAACAGTCCTCTCATCACCGCCTTGCTAGTGTCCCAGACTGTTTGTGGCCCGGTTCCTTTATTCAAATTTAGTTCAAAATATTCTCTCATCATTTTAGATAAAAAATTTTGCCTTTTCTAAAAAGACTTTATCATTTAAGATTTCTTCATTTTGTCTCCATCTAAAAGTTGATTGGGTTTCTTTTTGAATTTCCATCACTATAGGATTATTATCTGATAATGTTCTTGGCTCTATTTTGATTTTTCTCACCTTTAACTCTAATTATTTTGAAAACCAAGCTGCATCCAGCTTGCCATGTACATTAGAAAAAAAAGTGAACTGCCTCTCAAACAAACACTTGACTCTCCAAATATCCACTAAATTTAATGTTTCTACCATTGCACATAAACACTTTAGAAAGAAGGGTATGTATTTCTCTTTTCTTCTCCCATCTCACTTTAATCCTCCTCCCTTGAAGAACTGGGGACTTAAAGAGAACATTAAACAAAAGGTTGATGTTCCTTTGAAGAGATACTTCAATTTCCCATATCTATAATGTGCTTTCTGATCTCAGTGATCATATTGCTCTTCAAAATGGTAGCTTCATGTCAATAATGAAAGGCATGGGCATTCCTAAAAGACTTTGGGCTCAGATGTCTGCTTTGGAAAGTAAGCTTTGTTAACAGCATGATCATAAACATGCTTACTCAGAACCAAATCCTTTTCAGTTCACTGGGAGTTATTGCCAGTATGTCTATTTACAGTGGTGCCTCGCAAGACGAAAAGAATCCGTTCTGTGATTCTCTTCGTCTAGCGGTTTTTTCGTCTTGCGAAGCAAGCCCATTGAAGGATTAGCGGATTAGCGCTATTAGCGGCTTTTAGCGGCTTATCTGTTGATCGGATCCGCTGATAAGCGGCTTAGCGGCATAGAAAAGGGGGGGGGGAAACCAGCAGGAACTCGCAAGACATTGTCGTCTTGCGAAGCAAGCTCATAGGAAATTCGTTTTGCGAAGCACCTCCAAAACGGAAAACTCTTTCGTCTAGCGAGTTTTCCGTCTTGCGAGGCATTCGTCTTGCGGGGCACCACTGTATTGCTGTCTAAATCTTATGAGAAATTGCTGGTGTCTTCTCTCTGACCTCCTTACTTTGATTTGTTCATTCATTCAGTGTGTACACCACAAAGTGGTTTACAACTAATTAAAACACCAAATAAAACAATAGATAACAAAGCACTACTGAAGAAGGTGAAATATAAAGTATACATTCAAAGCAGCATAATGAACAGGAAACTGAAAATATGGAATCATAGAATAATAGAATTGTAGAGTTGGACCAACTTCCTGAAATGAAGAAATCTCAACTAAAGCATCTATGGCAGATGGCAATCCAATGTCTGCTTACAAACCGATCCTGATGATTAGTCAGAATCTTCTTTCTTGTTCTTGTAACTTGAAGCCATTGGCTCGAGACCTAGCCTCCGGAGCAGAAGCAGACAAGCTTGCTCCATCCTTCACGTGACAGCCCTTTAGATAATAGAAGATTGCTATTGTAACTCCTTTAAGTTAAGGTTACCAGATTCTGGGAAAACTTTTTGTTTTTTTTAAAAAGAGGATTTTTTAAAAAACAATTTTTTATAAAAAAATAAGAAGTCATATCTTCTCTTCTGTGGTCTCCTCTGTTGCACGGCCTCCCTCTGGGCCCTGGCCTGCTCTCTTGGAGCGCTAGCAGCCGTGGAGTAGGCTCGGGTCGGGCCAGGGCTCAGCCACGTGTCCTTGCCCTCCTGGTGCTCTCATGCCTCTCCTCTTCAGTGGTGGTGGCAGCGGCGGCAGCGGCGCAGCAAGGTCGGGGCTCCTCTCTTTTTTTTCTCCTTCCTCTTTCTCCTCACCTTCTTCTCCCAGCATCGGCTCCAGGATTTTTACTGCCCTGGAGCGTTGCAGGGCAGTCGGCCGGGTGCTATCGCTCCCAGCTCAATTTGGGCCGTGGGGGGGGGGTCAGCGGTTCACCCAGTTGATGCACCAGACGTCCCCGGTTCCCCCTCAGCAGTGGCGGTGGCAGTCTCAGCAGCCGGGAGCCAGCCTGGTAGTGTAGTTGGCTCTGGCTGGCTTGAGGAGCTGCTCGCTGCCATGGTGCCCACCGTTTTGCCTCACCGGAAGTCCCCATATGATGTGTCTTGTGCCGCTGAACCAATCACGCAACATTCATTCCCTACTAATAAATCTACAACATTTAAAATATAAATCCAGGGGCATTAAATGAAATCCGGGGACGGATTTTTGTCCGGGGACAGATTTGTAAATCCGGGGACTGTCCCCCGGGAAAGGGGGACATCTGGTAACCATACTCTAGGTCCCCTCTTTACCAAACTGTGGCAGTGATGTTGCATGACCACATAGCGCCTGGAGCATATGAGAGCACCTGGGGCAGGGCACAGAGGTCAAGGAGAAAATGAGCTCCCTTGGCCATAGCGCCTCGCGGGCTCTGGGCTGATGGAGCTCATTTTTCTGTGTTCTGGACACCAGCGCCCAGAGTGCAAATGAATGAGCTCCATTGACTCCAACCCCAGGAGGTGCTGTGGACAAGGAAGTTCATTTCTCCGTCAGCCTGCGAGGTGCATGGAGGGAGAAATGAGCTCCACTGGCCCTGCAATGAGTGTCAAGAGTTCAGCCTACACTCGAATAGGACCCTGGCAGAGACACATGCCCAACAGGCATGTTCTCTCCCTCCTGGTCGATCATTCGGGAGCTTCATAAGCTTTCTTCAGCCCAAACATCACAGCGTCCAATGCCAACCGACACTGGCACACTTAGGGATCCGCACAGTTTGCGCATTTCGAGTGACAGACCTCAGCAGCTCAGCATTTTGACTAATCTACTTTATTTACATATATTATTTACATACGGAGCACTGCAACATGGCTCCCTCTCTAGCGTCAGACAGCAAAGACACCCCCCCCCCAACACTACACCACTGAACTGTGGAACCCAGAACTGGACACAGTACTCCAGTAGTCTGACCAAGGCACAATACAGAGGGTATAAATTTCCACAAAAATAATTAAATGTAAGGTAATATTAATTGCAGTTGCGTGGCCAATTAGCAGTCAAGGTTTCACCACACTTCTTGTTAAAGGTAAGGTCTCCTTAATTTGGAATTGTAATGGACATGCAAATCAAACATGCAGTCATTTTAAATTGAAGACCTAAATTGCTCTGTTACTGCCTGATCTTTTCTAGCAGCAAATCAGGAATTGTAACTGAAATACAGTGGTGCCCTGCAAGACGAATGCCTCGCAAGACGAAAAACCCGCTAGATGAAAGGGTTTTCCGTTTTTGCGTTGCTTCACTAGACGAATTTCCCTATGGGCTTGCTTTGCAAGACGAAAAAGTATTGCGAGTCTTGCCATTTTTTTTCGCTCCCCCCTTTTTCTAAGCCGCTAAGCCGCTAAGCCTTTAATAGCCGCTAAACCGCTAATAGCACTAAGCCACTAATAGGGTTGCTTCGCAAGACGATGAAGAGACTCACGGAACGGATTATTTTCGTCTTGCGAGGCACCACTGAATGTAAATCAATGCATCTCCCTTCTTTATATCAGGTTTCTATGCTGCTTTCCCCCGTTCACTTCCTTTGACTCCTCAAGAAGCCTTGCTCCCAGGAACATAGTGAGCTGCTTTATAGACATCTAGGTTAGGACTGTCTGCACTGAAGAGCAACAGATCTCCTGGGTTTCAGGTAGGGGTCTTTTCCAGCCTACTAGAATATGCAAGGGATTGAAGCCGGGACCTTTTGCATGGAGCCTTCCTCTAGGATGCTACATGTGAAGCAGCTCTTAAAATGTTTTCCCTACTTTGATTCTTGTTTCACTGCTCAATAGGAACAATAATCTGCAAGATTTTTCCATGTATTGTAAGAGATAATAGTCTGCAACAGGATTTGCAATCACTGTTTGGGAGAGAAGGAAAACTCACTATTTAATTAATGCTTATGTATTATATGTGCAATATAGATGATCATTTAGAAAATTATTTCTATATGCATGAAAGTTAACCAAGTTGGGCTATGGTCTAAAATAAAGTCAGGAAAGTATTAGTACTGTAATATAATCTATTTTCCGCCCTGGGCAAAATTGTTATATGCATTTCCCACTAGATGGCACTGCAGAACAGTTTAATTGATAGGTTCATTTGTGGGCTAAGGACATTTTTTGTTTCTACATTAGTCCTTAAAAATTTGTTAACAGCTTAGTCATATGCAATGGACAGACCTAAATGAGTCGGGCAAAATTGTTGATGAAGTGCCTTTGAAGTCATAAGATCAAGCTAATCACAGCACTTTGTCAGTAAGGATTTTTGGCAGGTGTCAGATCTACCTGTGGAAGTAGGAAAAACTGGTGATGAGCTAATCATGCAGGATGGGAGTAGCAAGAATCTATCAATGATATCAATCTATCATATACAGTCGTAAATCAGAAAGCTGAACTGGATCCATTCCAGAAGTCCATTCGACTTCTGAAATGTTTGACTTCCAAAGTGTGGCTTCTGATTGGCTGCAGGAAGCATTCCAAAAGAATGTTCGAAAACCAGAACACTCACTTCCGGTTTTCGATTGTTTGGGAGCTGGAACGTTTGACTCCCAAGGTGTTTGGGAGCAGAGATACAACTATACAAGTAAACAGAGAACATGCTCTGTGTGATTGCTCTGTATATTGAAATTGGACATTCACAAACAGTCCATGCCTTCCAAAGCCATATATATATATATGCGTCAACCAAATGGCCTGGAATGGATTGATACATCTCTATCTCTCTGTCTCCCTATCCATCCATCACTTTTATCCTGCACTTATTGTTCCAGAAAGTTCAAGACAGCTAACTGTGCTTCCAGTGAAAGCAATGAGAATACAATAAGAACAATACAGCACAAATCACCAGAAGAGGAAACAGCACAGCATGACATCAGAATCTTAAGGAGGGGAGCATACAAAATACTTACTTTACTGTAAGTATGCTAATAATTTCTTATTGGCTGAAACATGATTAGGAAAGCAAAAGCACAACACTCCCATTCCACTAATCTATATGCTTCTTAATAAGCAGAGTGCACTAATTTTCACACCTTCCTCCATGCCTGGCTCATATCTTTACTATGTGGACACTCACTAAGGAATTCCCCTAAGTGAAATTCTACTGGAACTTTATGTTAAGCCTAACATTCAATCAGTCCACAAAGCAGAGCTCAATATGTACAAGACATCACAAATATGCCACATACATCCCTAACATATATTCATGATTTTGTCTGTACAAAAGAACAAATGGATATTGCACTGGTGGGTAGTTAGGGCACATTCAAATTTCATTTTGTGTCATGTTTCTAGGCACAGGTCCAGACGGGCTTTAAAGCTCCATGTCTGATCTGATCAAGGTTTTGGGGGGGGGGGGTTTGTCCTGGCGTTTTCCACAGGAAAACTCACATTTTACTGCTGAATCAGAGCAAACAAAAACTGGGTTTTCCATGGATTGCTGCTTGCTCCAATTCAGCAGTAAAACATGGGTTTTCCTGGGGAAAGTGCTGTGGCGAAGAGGACTCACTTAGACATGGAGCTTAAAAGCCCAGACCTGTGCCTAATTTCATTGCACCAGTCATTAGGTATAGCAGAATGCTGCAGTGTGCATGAGCTCCCAATAATTTTTCTCCATGCATTTTGCTTATAAATGCCCACTACATTATACAACGCTTTCCCTTCTAGTTGTGACATAACTGGGATCTCTTTTAGTTCCACAACCAAATGCTGCATTTCTTTCCCATTCATATATCAGGATGAGCAGGAATATTAATTATAAGCAGGTAAAAAAATTGTAAGCAGGTAAAACTAACCTATATTTATTTCAAGGACCGTGAAAGATCCTGCCTTTCGTTTACCAATTCATAACTATTTTTAGCAACAAATCTGGAACAGACGATTTCACACCATAGCTTTACTTGGTATTAATACTTTCATTTTGTTTTGTTTTTAAAATCTGTCTGGAGGCAAGAGCTCATCAAACCGTTCACTAATAGCTGCAGAAAACTGTAAGCAGAAAAAGCGCAAATGTACACAAGTGATGGTGGAAATATGAACTACTGTGTACTATTTATTTTTTAAAAAATACCTTTAAGCAACTTTTCATTTAAAAATCACAAATTGGTGTAATAAAAATGCAGTAAAACCAAGATTTCTACAATTAAAAAAAAAAAAAAACAGATTAAGAGCAGACTGGTTTAAATTGCCAGCTAAGCCTTGAAAGTGAGAATGAGCAATTGTGGGTCAAGTCAGGCAAGTCTCATTGCTGACCTCTTTTAAATGAGATATAAAGGCATACGTTTTCAGAAAAATCTTCGAGGATTAAAACGTGAGGTTGGCTCTTTGGGCATATGTCCAATGATAGTTTTAGCCTGTTAATTTGTCTGATTGCAATGAGATTTCATTGCTGTATTTCACAGGTTGTTATTTTACTCCTTTGTGTATAAAAATGCTTATATACTGCAATTTTGTAACACACATAAGCACAATAAAGCACATAAACACGAACATCACAGGTCACCAGGGAACTGTACAATTTTATTTTAGTTGTCTGCACAAGATTGTCAGCAAAGAAAAGTTTTCAGCAAGTAAGTATTTGCAAACAAATGCTAACAATGTCTGCTGAATGTTTACTGGAAGAGCATTCTACAAGATAGCCAATAACACTGAAGGCTTAGTTTCATGTTGGTATCAGATGAACCTTATCAGGTTGGGAAGCAACCATAGTTGATCTCAGTTATCAAGGTGGTACAATCAGCGCTTTGTAAATTAATAAATGAACCTTGATCCAGGTTTGGTTGCAATTGGGCAGCTAGTGCTGATATAAAGGATATATTTTAGTGTCTATACATCACTTTGTGTTGTGACTATTCTGAAAAGCCTTATAAATTAATAAATGATAAATATGAAATTATGCTGTCACTCTTATTTGGTATAATGTATTTGGCCTGTGATTTATTTATGTGTTGTTGTTTTTTAAATAGTCAAATGTTTTATTCCACTTCAAAGACTTCCCTAAGTGTGCTATTACGGCAAAATCACAGAAAGCCATCAATTCAAAATACTTGTTTTCCATTCAGGATTCCAGAATGGTTCCTATTAGCAATTTTCTGTCTGGATTTAAAGGAAGATGCTGTGTTCACTAACCAGCAAAGAGAACATTTTGTGCAGTATTATTCAATTCACTATCCCTGCATCCCTCATTTTGCTCAAAGCTCTTGAGTAAAAATTGCTCCAAACTGGACAAAAGATAAAACGGGGGAGGACGATAAGGCAATCATGTATGTGTGCATCAAGTCCCATTGCCTAAAACAAAACAAACTATGAACACCTCAAATTGTTGCATAAGCAAAGCAGAAAACAGCAAACAGAGGGAAGAAGTGAATTGAGCAATATATGCGAGGGGCCAGTTCCAACCCTACTTTTAAAAGATGATGGATTCTTGCAAATTGTACTTGCGACCTACAGATCAAGCCAAACACAAGATCTGCTGAGATGAGTGAGTCTGAATTAGGCAGATCTTGGGCTTTCTCAGCTCAGCCAGAGCTCAGCTGGCAGAATTTACACCAGCGTAAGTTCCCCCAAAGGGCATTCTAGGAACATGGTGGGATGGAGCAAGGAGAGATTTACACTTATTCTAAACCTTGTTCACCTCAGTCTTGTGGCCAAGGTGGGGGTGGGGACAGGGCAGCAATGTCCTCATTTTTTTAAGGCTCCTAGCCATGTGAGATAATCTTGATTCTTATCACGGCAGAGAAGTGAACAGAAACCTACATGCTCTGGATAAAACATAGCAACCGCCTTGGAACCCTTTCCCTGTATTTCTGTCTTATTTTGTTCTTGAAAATGTTTCTGTGGGTCTTTGGACTGAAATAAAAAATGTGTGTGAGTGAGAAGTGAACAGATAAGTCTCTCCTTCCCACATGCTGTCTTCCTAGTAAGGTTCATGCACCTGTAACTATTTCAGGAAAAACAAGATATGTAGATGCATGCTTCATATTAAGTAAATACCTAGGCTGGCTCTCTGTTGAACAAAAAACTGGTGTCTTGCAGTCAAAATGAGCCATGAAATGTGCTCCGGCTTTGTTACTTCACGGTACTAGCGAGAAAAGCAGCTACAGCATATTTTATTGTAGTTTGTGCACTCTGCATTTCAATGTCTATTTAAATCCTCTTGTTGTTTTAGTATAGCAAGAAAACAACAAAAACCTTTAACCAAGGAAAATTAATTCTGCTCCATGGGACCAAAACTGAGATTCAAGACTTTCAGTTAATTTTAATTTATATTCTTGAATGAAACCCTGAACCTGACTGTGACTGTGGATAATAGAGCTTAGAACAATGAAGAGATATGACTTAATGCTGTGAACAGAGGTGCGTAGTGGTTTTTTTAAGTGTTATTAAAGGTGCAATCTGTCCCTGCAAAACACTAAATAAAGAACCTGTGGAGAAATTTAATTAGGATTTAGGGTAGTACTTTTCTGTGATCTGAGATATTAATTTAGAAAACAGGGCCTGGTTCAGATGTACATCTCTTGGCCTGATAAATCAAGATGAGAACAAATTTTATGCCCCAATGCATCAGTTTCCTTCTCCTCCCTTCTCAGCATGTTGTGATTGATGCCCTCTTCGCACCCACAAAATATGCTCCAGAGAGTAGGCGTTGTCTCCAGAGCAGATTTTGATGGCATGCAGGGAGAAGAGAGGAAGGTGGAGTCCCATTACATGAGTGGAAAGCCACTGATGCAATGTTGGATGCAACCTTTTACTTTTCTATTATTTCATACTTTGAGCTCATCTCTGTTCCTCAAATTAGTCATTTTTAAAAAAATTAAATTGATAAACAGCACTACAGCATACACAACAGAGATATGCTACCTACTTCTTCCTCCTACTCTCAGTCTCAGCCAATTTACATATAGACTATATACTGCAACATTGCGTAAGAACTGAATTCTGCACAAATACTAAAATGTGGTGCATTAAGTGATTTACAGTGGTACGTCTGGTTACATACTTAATTCGTTCCAGAGGTCCGTTCTTAACCTGAAACTGTTCTTAACCTGAAGCACCACTTTAGCTAATGGGGCCTCCCACTGCTGCTGCGCTATTTCTGTTCTCATCCTGAAGCAAATTTCTTAACCCGAGGTAATATTTCTGTAACCCGAAGTACCACTGTATTCGATAAGGCTTCAGCAGTGATTATTTGTAATACTAATGCTTGATGTAGGTGCTATACTAAGCTAAAACTATAAATCATCACTTTATAGCTTATAGCCAAGAGCTAATTTACATGGTAACACTTGTGGGTAGGTGCAAATGAGTATGTATGCAAGTCACGAAGAGGAATGACTAAAGATAAGATGCATTAGATATTCAATTATCACCATACATTTGAAGAGAAGTGTCATGCTCTGTAGGGCTAATACTATAACAATTCTGCATTCTGGCAGCCAGCCACTATTGGATTTTGTATATCTTCAGAAGGTGGAGATTATTTGTACTTGCTATAGATCACATAAATTAAGAGATTAATATTGGCCAATATTGAGCGGGACATAAAGGTAAAGGGACCCCTGATAGTCAAGTCCAGTTGTGAATGAGCTCCCGTTGCTCGGTCCCTGCTCCTGCCAACCTAGCAGTTCAAAAGCACGTCAAAGTGCAAGTAGATTACCGTATTTTTCACTCTATAACACGCACCCGACCATAACACGGACATAGTTTTTAGAGGAGGAAAACAAGAAAAAAAATATTCTAAACAAAACAGTGGATGTATGATTTTGTGGTTCATGCTGTGGCCACAGACATGTGATCTGACGGTGAGTTTGGGGTGACCCAGTGCAAAAATCCTGAGGATCCATGTGGATCCATGTTTGTAACCACGTTTTTGCACCCCAGGCAACAGTGGGTGCGTGATTTTTTTGGTGCAAGCTGTAGCCATGGACATGCTATGTGATCTGATGGTGAATTTGGGGTGACCCAGTGCAAAAATCCTGAGGATCCATGTGGATCCGTGCTTTGTAACCAGGCTCTCTGTCCCTCTCTTCTCCCCACTCAGTGGCTCTTCTCCCGCTTTGCTGTTTCAAAGCGAGCCACGGAGGAGGGAAGGAAGGGGAACCATGAATCCTCTGCTCACGACTGCAGCAGATCCCCCCGCCATCCGCAGGCATTCGCTCCATAACACGCACAGACATTTCCCCTTACTTTCTAGGAGGAAAAAAGTGAGTGTTATGGAGCAAAAAATACGGTAATAGGTACTGCTCTGGTGGGAAGGTAAACGGCATTTCCGTGCACTGCTCTGGTTCGCCAGAAGTAGCTTAGTCATGCTGGCCACATGACCTGGAAGCTGTACCGGTTCCATCGGCTAATAAAGCGAGATGAGCGCTGCAACCCCAGAATCGGCCACGACTGGACCTAATGGTCAGGGGTCCCTTTGCCTTTACCTTTACTGCACACATATGAGAAAGGTTGTTAATCAGCATTACAGCACTTTGCAAAGCAGGCATTGATCAGACCAATGACTTATCTGTTGCAGTGACCTTGCTAGTAGCCATTAGTACTAGATGTCACAAATAATGTTGCAATAACATAGATTGACTAAATTTGAGAGAAATCCAGTATAGTGTATACTGGCCAAATGCTGTGACACTCCAGGGAACAGCTGATGAAAGAAAAATTGTCTCTCCAACTCATATTTCTTAATTCCATTGTCATACTCTGCTTGGTTCTCAATTATGATTGTCCATTCCTAACATAATGGTATTTCAGAGATAAGAAACTATAATACTAAGATTATCAAGCTTCATGGGTATGTTGCTATATGGAGGAAATATTCTCTCTCTCATTTCTTAACTTGCTATTTTTTGGTTTAATGAAATGGCCCTTTCTTTCTTTTTCTTTTACTTACTTAAAAGCAGAACAAACATCCCATGGTTTTTATTCTGTATTATCATCTTTGTCAACTGAAGCCTTGTGCTCTTTTTTATTGATCACCATCATAAAGGTTCTCAAGTTTCTTACTGGGGTTTTCCTAGCCATATTCAGGTTCCACCCTTAGATCACTTGATCTTTGCATGAATGATATACAGCAGGGTATTATCTTTGTAAGAAGACTGTGACAGAAAACATTTTCTGCTGATTGAAACAGAAGCTACATTTTCTCTTTTTCTTCTGAATGCACAAGCTTTTTTAAAAATGGATTGCAAGCCTCAAAACCTCTGTTTCCTCAATCACCATCTAGAAGTGATTTTAAAAAACAAAAACAAAACAGATGTTAGAAGTAATTGAAAACTAGCTGGGAATTAAAACGCTGACAAAACCATATCCTTGGCAGCACTTAGCACAGCCTGTTTTATTGCAATCAGCTCTATATTGTAAGCTTTGCCTATGAATCTCTTTGATTTTAAGCTAAAAAAATGTTTAGATATCAATTCAATTCTATCCATTATGTGTCCTCTGAACTCCCATCTGGAGCCGATGCATAAAGAGCCTGAAAAGATTATTCTTCCTTCACTTATGTAATTGTAGATCTGAAGTACTGCCACTGCATTAAATACAGCTACACTATGCTAACCAGGTGCAAGAATATGCAAAGGACTTAGCAACATGGCTCCATCATGGCTCAGAGTCCCTCTTTACCTTTTGCTTTTGAAGACTTTACTGTGGTGCGAATTCCTAGTGGATGCAAAATTAAATTTATTTTTTAAAAAACAGTCTGCAATGGACTCTTGAAAGTAGAGCAGATCCAAGCCACTTCCTTTCCCCCACTGGATGTTTTTCACTAGAGACATATCCATAATATCTCTTTAAAACATACATTTTTTGCGGGCTGAGTTGCATGTAACATAAAGATCATAACAGCTCCTTCAGCAGTAGCAGCCTGTAAAGTGGAACAAAAAGCCCGGACCACTGCTGCTGAGCAGGAATAAAACCGTCAGGGCAGGACTTCGGGACAGAAGTTATAGAATCATAGAATTGGAGCATTGGAAGGATCCCCAGCCAGATGGGCGGGGTATAATAAATAGAATTGTTGTTGTTGTTTAGGCTAATCCCCTGCAATATAGGAGTCACAACAGAAGATTCCCTGGCAGATAGCTGCCCTCTGTTTGGAAATATCCAATGAGCAAGAGTTCACCACCTTCAGTCCAGAGTCCCCCCGCAACATAATGAGCACAGCAGCGGCCTCCGCAGGCAAGAGGCCTGTCTTAGTACATTCTAAAGCATTATCCCATGTTAAGGGAGGCAAATTACCAAATTGCACTGAACAGGTACATGATAGAGACTGTAAAGGCAGAAAGTGGCTTGTGGACATGCTGCTGGCAAATCTGGTATCCGTTATGGGACACAGGCATCACTGGGCCTTTCTCATGCAAAGATGGGAAGGGCTGCATTTTTCCTCAGCTGCATTCAAAGACACTTGTTGGCTTAGTAGGGCATGAGGCTTCTCCTCCTCTCTCTCACACCACTTCGCAGAGGTGGCCATTTGCTGCTTTCGGCCCCAGCTGATCAGCCAGAGGGCATGCTAGCTGGAATTACTATCGCTGAGAACATTCTGTAATAAAAGATGCCATTCTCAATGTCCTCTTAACTTCCAAGTCATTTGGCCTGCTTTCTCTCTTCCTGGCAGCAGAGACAGTAAAAAGTACTGATACCTTTCCTGGTAGTTATTTTTAGTACCAATAAAACAGAAGCAGTAAAATAAAAAAGTATGTTATCTCCAGTCAGAGAAAAAGCAGCGACTTGAATAAGGTCATTGGTTGGTAAAAGGTCAAACCAACTGTAAAACATTTGAACTTCCACTTTTGTTTGTCTTCCATGCATTTTTTAAAAAAATTAAACAAAAATAGCTTCACTTTAGAAATAGGAACAGGGGAGACCATGTAGATTCCACGTACGATGGTCATCTTACAATAATGGAAACTAGTTGGACTGGCAAAAGGAAGCTGTGGTATGGGCAATTCTTATTTATTTAAAGTATTTCTATCCCTAATTTTGGGGATGCGGGTGGTGCTATGGGTTAAACCACACAGCCTAGGACCTGTCGATCAGAAAGTCGGCGGTTAGAATCCCCGCAATGGTGTGAGCCCGTGTTGCTCTGTCCCTGCTCCTGCCGACCTAGCAGTTCAAAAGCACATCAAAGTGCAAGTAGATAAATAGGTACTGCTCCGGTGGGAAGGTAAACAGCGTTTCCATGCGCTGCTCTGGTTCGCCAGAAGTGGCTTGGTCATGCTGGCCACATGACCTGGAAGCTGTATGCCGGCTCCCTCAGCCAATAAAGCGAGATGAGCACCGCAACCCCAGAGTCGGCCACGACAGGACCTAATGGTCAGGGGTCCCTTTACCTTTATCCCTAATTTTACTATGAGGCAATGAATGATGGTGACTCCAGGCATAAGATTTCGGGCACCACTCATGCAAGCAGGTTTTTCATTGTGTTGGTTCTCCCTCCTTCAATCCCTCTCATCCTTTCAACCATTCCTAAATTCTATCCAGTTTTCACTTAAGTAATTCAGGGATGGATGTGGAGGGCTTTGAGGGATAGGAAGGCTGGCAAGGATGTTGCGGGGGAAGCTGGCAATTTTTCTCTAGTTCAGATTTTGATCAGAGCTGGAGAAGAATCTGGAAGCTTTAAAAGCTCATCTGTCATTTGAGTCAGGCTTTTGGAATTCCACAAAGTCCGTTCTTAACCTGAAACTGTTCTTAACCTGAGGTACCACTTTAGCTAATGGGGCCTCCCACTGCTGCTGCGCCACTGCCACATGATTTCTGTTCTCATTCTGAAGCATTGTTCTTAACCTGAGGTACTATTTCTGGGTTAGCGGAGTCTGTAACCTGAAGCGTATGTAACCAGAGGTAACACTGTACTTAAATTATTAACTTTCTACTCCATCCTTCATCTGATGATCACAGGGCTGTTTACAATATAAAACAGAAAAATACATGACAAGCAAAAACAATAATGCCCACACAGTTTAAAAGATAATAGATTATTTAATTACCAAAAGGCCTAGGAGAAGAGGAATGTTTTCACCTGAAGTCAAAGGCACTAGGCAAGTTTCCCTGAAGAGAGCTTTCCAAATTCTTTGGACATAATAGTTTTTGATTGCAAAGAAGTCCCAGTTGCACTAGGATTTGTGTTTAACCTTAGACTTTCATCACTTTGTAGGTTACTCCACAAAAAAAGAAAACTGTCTTTCTTTAACCATTCCTCCTTTTATTTATTCAAGTGTCCTGTAGCTAAAATCTCTTATTTCATTTTGGGTTGTCCCAAGCAAGTTTCTGCTTATTATTATTTTAGGACCATTCCTGTTATTTATACAAACTATTAAAACAAACAAACACCAAGCATTTATCCCATTGAGGCAATGAAATAATTCTAAATCTACTGCAGCTTGGAAGTGTTTGCAGGGCAATAAGGTAAGCAATGACTTAGTAACCACTAAAGGTAAAGGTGAGATCAATAAGTAACATTTTTCAGGTCCTTTGTGTGCCAATCTTCCTGTCAGCTTATTTAATGGACAGCAAGACAGAAGGGCTTTGCTATAACTCCCATTTACGATATATACCGTATTTTTTGCACCATAACACTCACTTTTTTCCTCCTAGAAAGTAAGGGGAAATGTCTGTGCGTGTTATGGAGGGAATGCCTACGGGTGGCATGCCTACAGATTTTCCTCCTCTAAAAACTATGTGCGTGTTATGGTCGGGTGCGTGTTATAGAGCGAAAAATACGGTAATTCACCAATACACATTTTCAATATTGCATTGTTTGCCATGAAGTTTGAATAGAAAATAAATAACCACTTCATTAACTGGTCTTTTAGTTTATGCATGGTGAACAGATTGTTAAGGACAGAGACAGCAGGAGGGGGAAGCACAGAAGAGGTAAAGTAGGTGACTCATAAGAATAACTTGGATAGTGTTCTCATGCTATGTATAGGGAACCAAGTGATTTTGCTGAAGCTTGGAAAGATCAGGAATATCAGCAATGAAAAGCTAGAGGGAAACTCCCTTGTCCCGGAAAATTGTCTTCTGTTTATAACTTAAACCAAGAGAATTATTACTGATGTGTGAATTGTGAATCCTTATCATTGTAAAAGCCGCTGCTTATTTTTTCTTGAATTCGTTGATATCTGTGGTTCTTTTTCTAAAACTTTTTTAAACAATATTGTATTGCTTTATGAATCTTTCTGTTACTGTCTTTGAACACTAATACATAGAAAAATAAGATATAAATGTATTGACAAACAAATCATTATGAGTACAGTAGTACTTTGGTTTCCAAACGTAATCCATTCCGGAAGACCGTTCGAGTTCTGAAACGTTCGAAAACTGAAAACTCAATAGCCAACAGCTAGGCCTCAGGATCTTGCACTCAGTGGAAGCCGTGTGGCATGTTTGACAACCAAGCATTTACTTCTGTGTTTACGGCATTCAAAAACCAAAATGTTTGTCAACAGAGATGTGCAAAAGCTGAGTTACCACTCTACATTGTCTATTTTTTGCTAGTGTGGTCTGCATTATTCAGACAGCACAAAAACATGGTGCATGCTAGTCGATTGCTGCAATTTACTTGAACTTTGAAAAACAGGTATGCAAAGTACACAGCAATAATCTGGCTCTGAGTCTGGGGATTCTCAGATTAGAAAAACTCATATTCACAAAGTGAGGGATATACATCATGTAAATGTAACCTTTACAAAACATGTAGATGCATAGAACTACAAAACATGTAGTTCTCCTCCCCAATGACGCTGCCTTGACTGCATACTCTGAAAGGGCAATGAATCTCAAATGTAGATATCCTTTAAGAAACATTTGTGGTTGGATGTGGCTTAGGTTGCATTCTGCTTCAACTCTAATTAACTGTTCATAAACAAAATACAATGCAAACTGCTTAACTACAAGTATTAGCAACATAGGAATCTGCCAAATTAGGAACACAGGAAGCTGTGCAAGAAGTCAGATAATTGTCATTGTAGCAGTGGTTCTCTAGCATTTCTCTCAGTCCTACCTGGATATGCAAGGGTTTGAACCTTGGGATCATTAACATGCACAGCATGGGTTTTTATCACTGAGTCAAAGGAAGGGTTAGCCCTGTTTTAAGTCATGCTCATGAACATTTGAGGAAAGGCGGTTGTCTCTTCGCAATAAAGCTTACCAATTACAATTTTTCACTTTTCCTCTCCTATTTTTTTAATGACAAAATGTATGAAGACTAAACATAATAACAATGGAAAAATATACACTCAGAATATATTTTCAGACTATAACCCCAGAAGATCTGAAGGATGCAAGAAACA
Source organism: Podarcis vaucheri (assembly GCF_965113315.1). Classification (NCBI taxonomy): domain Eukaryota; kingdom Metazoa; phylum Chordata; class Lepidosauria; order Squamata; family Lacertidae; genus Podarcis; species Podarcis vaucheri. The sequence goes on along the minus strand of NC_138766.1, from coordinate 55,814,882 downwards.
GCAACCCCAAAAGCAATGAAAACATTGTTCCAGTTTATGAATTATATTTCTTTTGTCTGATTGACTGCCAAATAGACAGATTTGCAGAAATTCTGATTAATCCAGAGCTGTCATTTAAACAAGATGAGAAAGATGTTTTATTATGTCTCTTCTTCATGTACATTCTTCAAGCACAAGAGGCTACAAAGACCAATGAGCCAAAATCTGATCACAGCAGGGTTCAATATCTGTTCACAGCCTGGCAGTTTTTGAGCTTCTCTGCTAAAAACATATTTGAGAAACCTCTAATTTTTAGCTGGATAGGTTCCAGATCTTAAACCAAGCTGTTCTTGGTTCTAGTCCTATGGTAAGTAGCTGAGGCCAAACTTTAGCATCCACATCTTTAAGTTTCTTCCGGAAAAGAAAAGGCTTTGATTCTGTAAAAGATCATCTGGTGTAACTGGGGCAAATTGGTGCAATGGTCATACCAGCAAGGTCTGTGCCAGTTTCAGAATGTTTAATGGTTTCAAAGGTTGTTGTTGTTTAGTCGTTTAGTCGTGTCCGACTCTTCGTGACCCCATGGACCAGAGCACGCAAGGCTGTCTTCCACTGCCTCCCACAGTTTGGTCAAACTCATGTTGGTAAACTCATGCTGGTTTCAAAGGTACAAAGTTCAAACTCAAAGGTACAAAGTTCAAACTCATGCTGCTTTCAAAGGTACAAAGTTCCAATTCAGGCAATCCTCCTGTGCATAGTATCCAATTACAGTGAGCTTTTGGTGATTAGGATATGCATGCCAGCCCCAGGCCCAACTTTCCTGTGTATGCAATTCCTACCCACTTAACCCTTGGCTTTCCAATATTGAACAGGAAGTTCTTAACAGTGTGTTCAGGGGTTTGCATTTGTAAGCCTCTCCATGAATGGGAACTCTTGATAACACAGGGTTCCAAATAATGGAAGCTTGTTAGTACAGTGGTGCCTCGCAAGACAAAATTAATTCGTTCTGCGAGTTTTTTCATCTTGCGAATTTATCATCTTGCGAAGCACCTCTTCAAGCAATGCACCCTGGGTATTAATGGTTTTAAGAAAAAGGAAACAAACTTGCAAGATGTTTTCGTCTTGCGAATCAAGCCCATAGGGAAATTCGTCTTGCGAAGCAACTCAAAAAACGAAAAACTTTCGTCTGGCGAGTTTTTCGTCTTGCGAGGCATTCGTCTTGCGAGGTACCACTGTATGTTCGTTCGAACATGAGTAGAATTCTCTTTCAGACCTTCCCACTCAACTTGGGGAGGAGCAAGGAGGGACAGCACACATGGAGAAACTGATAAATGACACCTGAACAAGGCTACTATCAAGCTATGAAATTCAGCTGTGTGTTAAGTATTTTAACCAATCTTTCTAAATTTAAACTTGTTAAATAAGAAGCCAAACCAAGCCTGGAACCTTACTGACCCATCTGTCTTTAAAAAGTGAATGTTCTGCCTTCTCGGAAGCTCACTATTATTGGCATTTAATCATTTATGCCAGATGGAACTGAAAACATCATGACTGAGGTAACAGGTAGAAGAAATAACCAGGCACACAGCAACCATGACACCAAAAACAAGCCACCAAGACTAGTGGGAATAAAATATCTGTATATTATTACTATTATTGAAGCAAATGTGGCTTAAAGGGTTTTTTAAATATATTTGTAGCAGTAGCACTTTGGTTCAGAAAAGATGTCAATTCTTACAAATTTCATAGGATAAAAAGGTGGCACTGCATAATTTTATCCCTGCTTACTCAGAAGTACCGTATTTTTTGCCCTATAGGACACACTTTCCCCCCTCCAAAAATGAAGGGGAAATCTGTGTGCGTCCTATGGGGCAAATACAGGCTTTCGCTGAAGCTTGGAGAGCTTGCAGATAGCTTCAGGAAATATGGGGAGCCCGCGGGAGGTCCGGCAGGGATGTCTAGGCTGCGGATAGCAGCCTGCCGCCCGGCGCGCAGGGCGCCCTGAAGCAGAGTGCCCAGCACACCAGGCAGACATCGGCCAGCCCCACAAGCTCGGGGGACAGCGGGGAGGCGCAGCGCTGCCATCCCGCTGTTCCTCGACCTGGTTTTGGGGGGGAAATAAAGGAAAAATTGTTTTCCTTTATTTTCCCCCCAAAAAACTAGGTGCGTCCTATGGGACGGAGCGTCCTATGGGACGAAAAATACGGTATGTCACATTGAGATTTAGAAAATTATTTTGGATTTTTAAAATTATTCTCAGCTTCATTCAAGAGACTGAAGCTGTGCGAGACAAGGTGAACACCATATACAGTAGCCAGTAAAATGTATTATTTGCTCAACTAGTTTCATTTTCATTATAAAACAATCCCATTGTTATTTACCTGCATCATAAATGTATTGTTTATGTGGTAAATAATTGTGTTCAGAGACTCTGACATATCACATCTGCTTGATAACTAGTCTTCTCAGCAGCAGAGAACAAATTGCTAAATAAGTATTGTCATGCCACTAGCTTCTGAAGAAAATTAAAACGATGTGCATTGATCACGGAAACAATAAGCATAGCAAAGATGCCACCCTCCCGCCCCCCGAATTGACAGTTCACTGTGAAGAAACGTAACAGGCTTTGCTGTGGGATTTAAAAATAAAATCAGCTGCAGCAAAGCACAGCTGTGAGAAATTAAGTACCATTTATGCAGCCCTATGATGTTTCTGTAAGCCGCCCCTCCTAAATGTTACATTATCTGAGGAACTGCACTGAATCATCATTATGCTCAATTCTTGAGTAGAAGTTTGCTAGCGGCAGAATTTTTCACAACTTTTGCCTTAAAAAAAAAAAGGATTGAAGTTAGTTTTTAAAATCTTTGGCACCCCATTCCCCCCATCCCATTATTTGTTATATTTACTACTTCCTATTCACTAACATATTAGATTCTCATTCCTCTGCAGAGAGTGCTCTCAGAGAGTGTTTTTTATTGGAAGGTGTATTCCTTCCAATATTTTCTGCTGCCTTGTGTGGCACCTAAAATGAACTTACAGAATCTGATTCACAAAGAAACAACCTACATGCAAATCCACCTACATACAAATCTTTGGTGGCTTAAGTTTTTTACTCACTGATATCATTTGGCATAATTAATGGCAACCCAAACATAACAACCCAACGAGCCATTATAAGCAACTTATTATGGATGGAAATGTATAGATTTGAGAGTGTTTGTGTATTCATTTAAAATAGAAAAGATTATCATGTATGCATTATCACCTATATGAATATGAAGCCCAGCCATATGGCCTGGGAATCATAATCATAATGTGGTTAGTCTACCTCTAAGATTTACTAAGTTTTTAGCAAAACTAAAGTAGCTCACATTCAAAACATATCTGAAACAACTTGACATGCAGAAGTTGTTGGGTTTTTTTTAATTGGGGGGGAATTATGTTGATATGCATGGCTATCAGAAATATTGCTAGAATGGAGCATTATTTTAAATCCAGGAGATCTTTGGAGACTTTTGTTGGAAGCTGCCCAGAGTGGCTGGGGAAACCCAGCCAGATGGGCGGGGTATAAATAAGTTGTTGTTGTTGTTGTTGGGTATAAATAAGTTGTTGTTGTTGTTATCATTAAAAATAGTTCAAGTAGAAGGCTTGGAACAATCTTAAGGGGAATTTATGTCCCATTCTGAAAGAAAAGTGTGTAGTGTCATGTATATCAGTCTTTTCCTGTACAAGGCACTGGCATGCAATTAGTAATATGTATGTTCATTAAGAAGTCCTTCTTAAAAGGACATTTATTAAGGATATCCTAGAACAAAACGATTCACAGAATAAAGGTGAAGGAACTGGTCTATAGTATTGCCAGTGTACATCACAACTACAAGCATATTGTTTCTGTGGTATAGTGTCTGCAGCAAGAATGGCTGCATTTGTAAATCTACTAGACAGAAGAATATACCACTTCAGAATGAGCATATACTGCTTCTAGCCAGCATATGACATTTTGTACTTTATTATGCCCATATTTAAAGAAATACAATAATGTTACTAAATAAAGTTTTTGAATATGAGATTTTGGAATTTTATAAAAGGAGATTGTTAGATCAATAGACATTTGGGCTGTACACTGGAGTCAGCTGAGTCTTTAGCCAAAGCGGGTCTATTTTGGAGGGACTTGGAATAGAATGATTTGGTTACAGACAGCCATGAATTGTATATGCAGCCAGGAACCCTGCCTTTAATAAAGTCTAAAAATGGCAGTAAGAATAAACTTTTAATAATGTCTGAAAATGGCCATGAGAATAAGCAATTACAACAGAATGGAATCTAGGTTGAATGTCAAATTCACAGAATCCTTGGTAATATCATGTCATGTGCTTCTTTTGACCTGGCGACACAATGAAAGTTGCAGATTGTTACTAAAGATGGATCCTGGCACTGATGTCACACAGCCTAGTTGGTAAGCAAGCTCTTTGAGTAACTATCAGCAACTATCAGCTTTGGCTCATTTTGGTTAGCCCCCAATGTTCATCCCATGCTTTCAACCTGGTAGCATATCTCCAGATGTGCCAATTTTTTTTGTTGACCTGGCAGCATCATGTCTTGTTTTGTACTGTGGAAGGGAGCTGACTCTTCAACCTACATGCTACACTGTCTCCTACTTTCACAACACTTAAAAACACAGAATTACAGAACTGTAGAGTTGGAAGGGACCCTGGGGGTCATCAAATCCAGCTTGCGTTCATTGATCCAGAATGAAGGTAAAAAAGCACATTGCCTCTCATGATTACAACATAAAGGCTGCTAGCGTTTACCACCCATACATACAGGGAACTGCATTTCTGGTCTGGATTTTCCCTTTAAACCCTGGCCTTTTTGTGTAGGAAAATTGGATTATTTAAGTTTGTTAAATCTAAAACACATTAATAATAGCTTGGCAGAAGCTTGATGTATTTCTCCTTTGCTTGCTTTTAGCCCCCATTAAAAATAAGTTATTCTTTACTTCAGTATATATAGCATTAGGTTGCATATATGCACACAGCTTTATCTGTACATATTAATTAAGACCGATAAATAAATAAATCCTTACCTTGGAGGGCCTGAAGAGTACGTGTCTGTACAACAATGCAGAGCTGAAGGACCAGTTGTGGGGCACTTTCTAGAAATGTAGCAAGCAAATGCAGCATACTCACATCTGCATACTCATAGACCATTTTCCAATAAAAGCGCCATCTGTCACTATCACCACTCCGTCTACTTCGGATACCCAAGTAGATAGTGTGAAAATACCTAAAAAGAAGCGAATGAAAGGTATTTCAAAGGATGGTATTTTTACTCTAATGTAACACTAATAAACTCTCTGCATGCAAGTATTTGTAAATTGTAGATTGCAAAATCTTGGAGAGGGAGCAGACTTCAAGATTAAATTAATATATAATTCAAAATCAGAATAGTTTAGTAAAGCCTTTGACTTAAGCTACCAATGAGAATCAGCCAACGGAACCCTCTTCTGTACACGCACTGGGAGGAGTCTATTCCAAAAACTAGAAAAAAGATCAAACAAGTGTACACTTTTACAGACCAGTCTCATCACTGAAGTATTATTATATAAGTTGGCTAGAAAACTCATCAGGTAAATATGAACACTAAAGCACTTTTTAATCCACCAAATACCCAACAACTAGGCTGTAGTCCTAAGCACGTTTTTCTGAGAGTAAGCCCTTTGAATTCAGTGGGGCTTACTTCTGCATAGACATGCATAGGATTGCACTGAATGAATATTTTCAATTATTCTGAAACGGCTGTTAGTTTTCTTCTCGGGCTGTAAGGATGTAAACTTCAGTGGGGCAGTAAGGGGGGGACAGTGGCGTAGCGTGGGGGGTGCCAGGGGTGCCGGCCGCACCGGGTGCAACATTTGGGGGGGCGCGTTTGGCCGGCCCTCCTTGAGGAAGAAGGAACCCCACTGTCCTCGGACCTCCTCCGAAGGCTGGCGGTGGGGCGGAGAGACCTTCTCCCCGCGCCAGCCTTCGGATGGCTGTCCTGAAGACTTGTGGTGGGAGCAGTGGCATAGCGTGGGGGGTGCAGGGGGGCCTGCTGCACCTGGTGCAACATCTGGGGGGGCAGAAGAGACTCGAGTGCTAAAATCCACGGGTTAGGGGGCGCAAATTACTTGCCTTGCCCCGGGTTAGGGGGCGCAAATTACTTGCCTTGCCCCGGGTGCTGATAACCCACGCTACGCCACTGGGGGGGGGTTGATGTTCTGTTCCCTGTCAGTCAACCTTCCCAGATTCATGTGCTGGGCTTTCGGAAAGGAGCTGCAAGGCTCTGGCAGGGTCCTAAAGCGCTCTGGCCTCTTTCCCAAAGCTGACGAAAGTGCTAAGTAGGCTTTGGGAAGGAGGTGGGAACGTGCCCCTTTGGCTCGGCATACTATGCAGGGAAAACCTGTTGCACTGCCCTAAATCACCCATGTGCTCAGTATGGATCGGTCTTGTGTAGCCTGGCCCTGAATTAATCTGGAGTTACCAGATCTTTCAATAAATGATTGACATTCAGCTTCTTCACCAAATTATATGCTATGCCTATGAGATGCTCTCTTCAACCTTTTTATAGCAAGATGTTACTAAATAAATATGCTACATAGTAGTAGATAGAGTAGTGGAAAGACAACCTACTTTGCTTTCTTACAAGTCAAGCAAATGGTGTACTATGACCATTTGCTTGATTTGAAATTGCTATGACGATACAGTTGACTAGAACAACATTTGCATTCTACAGAAAAATAGAAATGTACTGATTTCATGTCTCATACACTCTGATATTTATGACAGCCACCCAAGTCAAGAGAGGGCAATTGCTTATAATATATAACATATTGAAACATTTATGAAAAGATCAAATATTACTAATGGCTTGTTACAGATACAGGAGACGCTTATTCCAATGTCTAATTTGCTTCCTGCACCAAACAGTACATTAAACAATTTAGCTACACCATAAACAGTTACTCTTTCTACCATCTCATAAGTACAGAGAATAAAAATCTCTACAGCTGGGATTTAAAAATAAAAAGTAAACAGCAATTCAGGTAAGTGGTGTTTTTTTCCAGTTGCCTAGCTACCAGGAAAAAAAACCTATGCTGTATTTTTAGCTCAATGGAAGTGACTGTTTAAATAAAGATATATTGTCCTATTTTCTTTCCGAAGTATTTGCTTATTAGCTGTACCTGAATATAAAAGTGTGGGGGAGTTAACAAATGAACACATCTTACCATAAATAAGTAAATAAATCTATACTAGAGAACCAGTTTTATTGGCATCTTAAACACTTGGTATTATAACCTTCAATCTAAATTGAGGCTGAAAAAATGTTAGTGTTATATTTAAACAGGAATTGTAGCCATGAAAATGATCTGTGACAAAGAATGACCCAAAATTTGTAGGAGTATCACATTCACAACATTCCTGGCAATTAAGCAACATAGAACTAGACTATGTTTTCTTTCACTATTAAGAGGATTATACTGAAAAAATAAGTTTGTTCTTTGTCTACAACAACTCCTACCACAACCCGACTTTACTGGGCTAAAACTTCTGCAGGCAGAAGTGACCAACTAGAACATGCAAACTTCAGGGTCTGAAAATAATATGCGGAATAAAATTCTAGGATTCTATGACCTCTGGTTTCACAAAAGAGTTATGGTGCTTATAAATTCCACCAAGGCAGCAAAGAAAGTATGGAAAAAGTGAGCTACCAGTCTTAACTTCAACACTATGGAAATTGAAGCAAACCAAAAACCAAAAACCCACACATTTGATTTGACTGTCTCACACACTGTTCTCACCGACAGTTTAGCCTTCAGCCCCAATCCTCTTCCTCTGGACATCATTGACACATTGACACTGGGGTGGAATGGGGGAGGTGTGTGGCCTGTTGTAAGAACAAGCCTAATGAATCACACCAAAGGCATTTCTAGATGCCTTGCATAATCTTTCTGAAAAACATGTTACCTGTTTGATCAGTTTTGTATTATGTGCTTGGAATCATCTGTGGGGAAATGCTGTGGGTAGGGAGAGCCACTATGCAGAGTGAGTGGTCGAGACATTTGAAGGAGAAGAGAAATCCAGCATTTCAAGTCTGCTTCACCTGATCCTAACATGCTACTCTGAATAATCAAGCTACCCTCTTACAATGCTGCTATTTAATGATCCTGAATGAGGAGACTGACTTTGCTTGTGTCACCAAGATTTGAAAGGACGAAAAAGGTAGAGCTCCCCCCCCCCCCAGACACAGACTTGAGGTTCAGGAAAGGGCTGTTGCTGTTGTTTATAGGGATTTCATCTCCCACTCCAGGCTCCCTATCAGATTGGGTGCACACTTTAAGTATCTGTACCTGGTGCTGAGAACAAGGGACAAGGTAGGGCTGCTGTTGGCATAGTAATCATCCTGCAAACAGCACACATGATACAAAACAGTAAACGGGGGGAAATGTAACCCAGAATGATGTTGTGCATGACCAAGAACATGGTCAGAAACAGATAACTTCACCTTCAATGCAGAAGCTTTTAACTGCTAGAACTGTGCCATTTCCCCCTCAGTTTTTAGCCAGACTATATCTCTTACCAATAAATTCTCAGTGAATTCCACCCCCCCATGAATATAAGAAATTATCCTGATGCTATGAAAAATAAAAAAATGAATGTGTCATAATGGCAGGATGCTGAAAAGGATGCTGAAACTATGCAGCTGCATAAAAATAGGTCTAGTCACTGCCATTATGCAGAAAGTGCCACATTTCATTATGCAGTGGAGGTTACCTGGTGACAGACACACATTATAATACCTAGAAGTGGCCTGCTATATCTAGCTTATAGAATTGGAAATGAATGGGGTGTGTGGATATTTTAACTTGCTATAATTATTTCTTGTTTCATTTTACTAGAAATCAGTGCTCTTGGATTTTCTGTCACCTGAGACCGAAAACCCCAATATCCAAATTTACTAACTAGAAAATCAAGTACTGTCAGTAGCATGCTGAACCTAGCAGTATGTCATCCATAGAAGAAAGCAGTCGGAGGAGCGTAGGTGCTCGCAAAGATTATACAAAAGAATGGCTCACATGACACTTGCTATCCCCCAGCTCTCAATGTTACTTCACAGAAATATAACCTCCCTACTTTTTAGCGGGAGTGGGTCTGAAGGGTTAGGTTGCATCATTCAATTCAACGATGAATTTGTAAGCTAATGGCATCAGCTATGCTCCACAGAAGATTTACCAGGGAAAACCCTTGAATTTCTACTTGAACAATGAACTGTAAGCTGTTCCTCTGTCTTGTGATGGTAATAAATATTGTATTGCTAGACACTCCTTTTAGGCCACATTATCTTTGCAACAGTAGACATCTAGCCATTCATGATTTTATTCGCTAAAATCCACAAGTTTCTACTAAAAGAAAAAGTTCCTGATGTGCTTTCTTAGTATCATGTACTGTTAAATGCTTTTGCAATATCCACAAGTGGATTTAGGAGGATGAGTGACCTGGATCATAGACTCATCTTAAAAGACAGATCTAGAAAGGAGATAATTATCCACAAGAGGAGCTTTGCTCAAGTTCATCAAGTTTGGCCCTAGGATTTTAAGACTGTAGACATGACACAGTGGCTAATGCCAGGATAAACATATGTTCCAAATGTATCATCTTTATGGCCTCTGGGTCCACTCTTCCTTAATAGAGGCAGCCCTCACTCGAAGGTGAAGGAAAAACAAGGATGATTGAGGGTAAATCACCCCTGCAAATTCCCCCCAGGGATGGGGGGAATGGACTTCACTCACAGCGAATGCAAGATGCAAGAACCTGGCTCTCACTCCAGCATGGAATGTGGGGGGGGGCAGGGAGGTGCTGAGTGCAAAAGCACTTCGCCTGGTGATAACCCTCCAATGCAGGCATTAAGAAGCAGAGGTTCTCCTGTTAATTAGAGCTTAATTGGACTAAAGAACAGGTGTGTGCTAGAAGAGATGAAATCATAAACTGCGGAACAAGCCAACTGCAAGGACTTTAAGGTTTGAATTTAAGTTAATACTTCATTCGGTGCAAAAGACAGTGGGAAGGAGGGGAGCCTACGGTTTCTTTATTTAAAGTTTTCTTTTCTACATTTATGGTTCAACAACCCTCCTCTGAATATTAGTTCAAATTATATTTGAACAAGTGAGGATGGAAGAAATTGGATTATAAATATGGAATAAAATATGAAAAGGAACTGTGTGTGTAAAAAAAGGGAAAAGAGGGGGAAGCTCTACTTTGCAAAAGGTTTACGATGAAAACTTAGAGCTCACTCTTTCCCATCCTTTATTATCTATGAACTGAACTGGATAACGCTAAGAGGACTTGAAATTTAATTTAATTGGAAGGGATAACTGGCTGTATATCTTTAGCTGGAAGGAAGGATGAAAGGAGTCTGATCTGTCAAGGAATTGATAAGGTTCTTTATTGAGTCATCTGCAGTTCGACAGACTGCTCTTCTTCCCAGCCTGATAGGAAAAATGGTGAAAGCAGTTTATATACTGGGACAGAGCGACATTTGCAGCTGTTGTTAAAGTTCTCGGTGCAAAACAATGAAGCACAGGACAGAGCAATGAAGAAATTTCTGGAACAACAATGGGATATCAGCTCTGCCCAAGGCACAACATGTTACAGCAACAATCGGAGTAAAGAAAGACATAACATCTTACAAGGGCAGAAAAAAATACCATGGACAGAATACTTGCCACACACAGGAAGAACAAGGAGATAGTTTAAGTTCCTCACTTGAAGATTCATAAATCATTTAATGTGTCAACATGAATAGAAGTTATTAATATTGCAGTTGTTGTATAAGGGATTATTATTATGACTGGGATGTAATTGAAACTAGTAAGATTTTGTAATGCAGAATTAAAGAAAATAATTAAATCATCAAATCTAGCATGCTGGGGGCCACTTTAACTAAATTATATAATTCAGTATTTGAATGATTGGTATTAATAATTGCATTATAAATTGGTATTGTTATAATGAGACTATTATTGGACCGTAATTGAAAACTAATAAAATTTATTATATAAAAACAAATATATTATATTTATAATACTGAGCCACTTTTAAAATATATTTATATAGGATGTATTCATGCTCTAAATACTTTGGTAATTGATAAAATTTCTACTCTGCCTTTCTGTAAAACACATCAAGCACCTTACAGTGCCCTGGTTTGCACACAACACTAAGCCATGGTGAACATAAACCAACAACAAACCACAGCTTGAAGGCATAATTTGTTCATGCTTAATAAACCAGAATTAAGATGCTGGGCCAGGTTTGGAAGATTAAATTAATTAACAATTGCAATGATACTGAATATCTGAAAAAGACTAAGCCTGATATCCGATAGTGGGGTTTACAACTTCAATAAAATATTGGAGGGGGCCTAGATAAACTGAGCCCTGCATAACTGATCACAAGATGCAGTGCACACACTTTTTTTTTTTAATGAGGCAATTGCTTTTATTTGAAGATTGGCAAGAAACGCAAATTCCGAAAGCATCTATTCCTACAGCATTTCATTTGTCTGGGTAGACACAATGGGGATTACGAAATCCCCTCTAGTGCCGCTGCTGAATCCTTAAGTGTGTCTGCATTCCCACCTCCAGAGACAAAAGGCAATGATGGCTATATAGTCATACCGCAGATGGACATTCATTTTAAGAAATGAATCAGAAGAACAGAAACAAACAGCAAAGGTTGTTGCTTATCTACCCTTCCAGCTGCAGGAAACATCTGTATTATGACAAAAAGAATTACGGGAATGAAGATCACAGATCACCATGTTAGCATGCAATGAAGCTGAAAAGACTTCAACCAATTCCTTGCAATTTAGGAGAAAGGATTCCAAGTAGATTTGTTAATTCCCCCACTTCTGTGACAGCAGCATCACCACTGGATCTCATCATCCTGGTCAGCAGTATCGATGGTGGTGGGAAGATAGCTCCATGACACCACACTGGTTGCTCTTGGTTATGCCTTTAGTGAAATGTCACATCTAGATTGTCTCCACATTAGCTTTTTCTCTGCATATCTCAATAACATTTCATGTGGCTGCATCTGGGAGACAAGTGAGACAGTATTCATCAGTTCAGCTGTGGCCAACAGCCATTTGGTTCCTCTTCTCACAGGCCTGCCAGATCAGTGGCTACTCTGCCTGGTCATTATATATTACAGTGCTGCATCCATCTAAGTTTTGTTTAAGAGAAGACCCACTGAAATTAGTGAATCTAAACAACTTGTGTTCATTAGTTTCAGTGGGCCTACTCTGAGTAGGACAAACACTGGATACAACCCTGTATGTATATATGCCTCCATTTCCTAGCATTCCTCTCAGCTCCTAATCAATTTTTCTTTGCTGTTATATTTATTTGTATCTTGCTCATTACATAGTTAGTAGGAATATGCTGTTCTCTTAGTCTTTGCACAGCGCTTAGGAAACTTGGGTGTCTTCTAAATAATGATGATGATTACAACTATAACAGTATAATAGGTCTAGAAAGCTATGCTCCATTGAACTCAGATTGTCATCCAAGAAAATGTGCACAAAATCAAGCTGCACTTTGGATTTCTCCCCCCCCCCGTCCTTTTTCTTTTTTTAAAAAAACAAACAAACTTGCTTTTGCTAGCATGTACAAGAAATGCAATTTACTCTTTGTCAAAGATCACAAATTTGCTAATTATATATACACACCTTCAGAATAAAAATGGTTTGCAGTGATTCAAAGCAAGTATAAAAGAAATGGAAGCTGGTAAAAATGGAGATAGGTTTGCTGAACATAGTTTGCAGCAGAGATGAGTGAACTTGGCTAGTTTCAGGCTAAAAACTTGAACAAAAGATGAGACTCCTCATGTGATGCCTCTCTTACTTAAGACAGCAGGTGTGGATATTCCACAACTTAATGTTCCCCATATAAGAGATGAGACTTTCAATGGCCCGCAGCAAGAATATTATTGACACAAAAATGGAAGCAAGAAGAATCACCGATGAAAGAAGAATGGTGGATGAAACTGATGGACTATGCAGAATTTGACAAACTAATGGGAAGGGTTCGAAGCCTGCGGGAACAGAGATTCTTAGAAGACTGGAGTAAATATACAAACTATTTGAAAAGTAATTGTAAAGAACAGATTATGCTAGTAGGACTGCAAGAAGTTTTGTAAATATTGCAAGAAAGACTATGAGGAAAATTATTAGTTAATGATAATTAAATGTAATAGGGAAATTAAGAAATGCAGAATAAGTGACAAAGAATGAAAAATCATCAGAGGTGTTGACTGAAGTCTAAAACATTGTATAAGATAAAAAGTTATGTTATATGATTGTTGGAAATGATGTTAAAAAAACCTATATATATATAGAGAGAGAGAGAGAGAGAGAAACTTTCAATGGCCCAAGCAAAGAACTTCTTGAACAGGGGCCAATGCTGATTTCAGCCCCTATTTCATGGGCTTCATTTAAGCTAGGTTCATTGCTGGGCCCTGTAGCATTTTCCGATGCTACAGTTGAGTATGCTTACAGCTCAGGTTGAGCCTGGAGCCTAGTTATCACTGCCAGTCTTCAGGTCACTATCTCCTTGGGCTCCTATTAATTTCCAGAGAACAAATGCGTGAAACACAATGCACAGTCTCAAAGCTATTGAATTTTATTCTCTCTTGAATATGCTGCTCATTCAAGCAATCTTAGCTAGTAGTTTTCACAGCTAAAGCTAATTTCTTGTTATGGAACTTTGCACATACATAAACCCAAAGCAGTAAGATATATAGGAAAAAATATCAGAAATATTTTTGAGATATTGCTCCATGCATGAGTGGTGAGCCTCTATACAGAATATCCGAGAAAAGAGTTACAGCAGTTATCAACAAGCATCTTGCACAAAAAGGCACACCAAAGCTCAGGTCTTTTCTATTCAGTTTTTTTGATGCTCCGCCCAAAATATAATTAGACAAGGGTACCATATCACTGACTAGATTAATCATTCTGACATTTCTAGAGTAGGCATAGGCTCAAGGTTCATGCAATCTGGTTAATATTTCCCATTTAGGCGTCTACATTTTTATTTGGAAATTTCACATTTGTATTTAATGGAGCTTTCCCCCCCGTGTAAATTATTCTGTTTTAAAACATGTGATTGCTTGAAAGGCAGACAGCCTGAACTAGCAGTATGCTCCTATCAAAGGAACCTCTTGTGTTCTCATAAAGAGAAGTTACACCCAAAAACCTTTCCATTCACTTCAGTAGAGTGCTGTATTCTGCTCCTTCCACAGAAACAATACAGTATACAATAAAAAATGGGAAAACTTTCCTTGTAGATATTTTGGAAGGTGTAGTGCAAATATATATAGATATATAAAATTGCATGAGATATATGTGTATTCAATGCTTCAATCTTGTGTTCATTATTGATATCAGGCACAGCTGCTGTCCATTGTTTTTAATAAGATCCTATTGCTACAGATATACCAGTGGTCTGCAAGCCAGCCACTGTTGAAATAAATGGTCCCACCCAACACCAGTATGGGGATTTCAGTATTGTGTAGCATAGATGCTTAATGGCATGATTAAATTTGTCCTAAGGGGTCCAATTCCAAGATAATGTAAAGCTTACAGAATAATCCACTGGGATTCAGTCATGAGACACAAAGGGAATATTTGGTACAAATGCCCAGAAAACCACACAATAATATTCCCAGCTGTGGTACATACATTCTTCCTCTCTTTAAATGTTGTTGAAAATACTGTTGAAAATTTTCCATTTATGATTTGCTTGTTCAGAGAAATATTTAAAAGGAAGACATTACCAATACTAACTTTAGGAGAAAATGGACCTGTACTTGTGTCCAAGGCTGCACATCACATTCCTTGAATTCAAAATTAGCTATTTGGAGTTGGGAATTGTTATTTTATTTGCTCAGACTAAAAGGTCAGCATTATTTTACCAGCTTCTTATTTTCTGTATTTAAAATGTCATCCAACATAGTTAGCCTGGGTAACATTTGTGCTTGCAACATTTCCTCTTCTGTTTCTTATTTCTGATAAGGTCTTTTATGCAAAAGGAATTCTAATTATGTTTAAGTATGGATGTGGGGCTTTGAAAAGCATCCTTTTTAAAAAGATAAAGGACAAACTTATATGTCCATCCACATCTTGTCATGCTAAAAACGTATTTTACATGGGTTACTTGTGCTTGAATGTAAATTCATTGGAATCAACAACCCTCTAGAAACCATAACCCATTTTGGAAGATTTTTAGTGCCATTTCTATCTGAAGCTTGTTTAGATCTATAAGTTGCTTTAAGACTAATTTGTGTGAAATGTGACAGATAAATGAAATAAATGAAAATTTAAAAATAACGATTTGCTGCCATTTCTTTGAAGTCAGTACTGTTTTGCATATACTATAGTCTGATAATATTACGTGCAGTGTAGTTCACATGACTGTGTTCATTGCAAGTCTTTTAACTAACCACATAAATTTCTGGATTTTTAAATTGCTGTGATGAATGAGATCATGCTGTTGTGGGGAAAATGTCTATTACCAGCCATCATAGCTCCTATTGTTTGAACACATTAAGCTTTGTAAAGGTTGACAGCAGTCAAGACTTCATTTTCTTGTCCATGTCCATAATATGGCCCTAGGTGCCACTGTGTCAATAAAACAAAGTGCTCCTACTGATGAGAGATGTGAATAATACTTAACAGTTAAATATGAGCACAACTTAACCCACCTCACAGTCTAGTTCCTCAGGTTACCAGGGCTGGTGCTGGGATAAGAATGGTTGCTTCAGCCATGCAGCAGCTCCAGCTGACAGCTTATATAGGACGTGGTGGTTTAACCTGTGCCTGGCTGTGTCAGGTCCTGATCTGAACAGATATTTACATGCAATTTCCTTCCTCCCATGTAACCTCATATGCAGCTACCTGGGCTCTTTAGTTCTGATGTCCCTGTCTGGATCACCCTTTCCTCTGCTCCTGTCACCATGGAAAAGATAAAACAGGGGAACTAGCCAGAAATCCAGGGACCTGGTTGGGACAAGCCTCCAGTCCAGGGGCAAGGATATCTTAATCCGATGGCTCCTTAGTGCTATTGGCAATGTGGAGCTCTGCTAGAGGGTCCTGTTCCACTCGCTGCTCACCTGATGAGGTCTCAGGTTTGAGATATGGGTAAGACAGAAGCCTGACACACAGCCAAAGGGTGAAAGCAGAAATCATATAATACTGTAACAGTTTAGCTTGATGTTCCACCTTTATTGTGTAAGATTCTTAACAGATGCCTACTTACTTAACTGGAAGTCAGGTAATTAAAGAAAAAAAGCACTCTGTACAAAGATTCTGGCCTCATAAATATGGTAGGGTGGCTAACCTGTTGCTATTCAGACCTTCTTAAAGGGAGTCGTATTCCCACCACATCTGTTGTGGTCACAGAGGTCAACCATAAAATACAAGAAGACTAACCTGCTAATACTTGCCTTCTCAAACTCCTGTGTTATGGTACTCAGTTGTTTTCCCTATGCTACCACTTGTGAGTGCAAGTGTCTAGTGGATGACATAACCTTCCCATTATCTTGCACACATGCATGGTTGATGTGTAATCATTTTTACCACATCTCATACTTTGTAGCATTGCTATGAATCCTAGGGGGTAGCATCCTACAAGTTTGCCACATTATGTAATGCTTGGAATGCTGATTATTTCTTTTCAACTTTATTGCTGAGAGTGCACAGGAACTAGGCTGATACACTGATGTTAACACACCACAAACATAGCAGGACCACTGAATTTCTTGTCCCATCACCTTTTTAATATGCTTTTGATATGTAGGTTTTTTTGTGGTAAAAGCAATAAAAGCTGATCCTCTTCCAAAGAGCTGCTTTTGTCCTAACAGTATTTTTATGCCTGTGTTTATCTGCTTTCTAAATTTCACCCCTGCCATCTGCTTTTGAATATACAGGTCATTGTAACCTTATAATATCCTTGTGAAAAATAAGATGTAGAAAAATGGCAAACAAAGAAAACAGGCACTGACAAATTGGGGGGGGTGAGAAATAACAAAATGAGAAGATGGAAAGAAATAAAAGTAATAAAGTGTCTTCTGGATAACATGGCAAAATAGATTTATTGTTTCTTTGCTAACACTGTGTCCAAATCCTAGCCTAGTTTTAGTGGCAGATGTTTTTGACTAAAACTCCCATCATCCACAACCTGGTTTGGATGATGGCAGTTGTACTCCAAGACATCTAGAGGTTACCAGGTTGAAAAAGGCTGACTTGAATCACTACTTACTTCATGGGAAATACTGGTAAGATTAAGCAGACATTGTTGCATTTCCCCAAAATGAGGGGAAATGTTTTTGGGGTTTAAGATTATTTGGAAATTATGCTCTCTGCTCCAAATTCTGGACAGGGGATAGCTGCAGTTCCTATGGAATTACACGTCGCACATGCTCAGACCTATTTAAAATTATTTCATCTACTGTATTTTATGAATGATCCCTGACATTTTCAACAGTCATGGCACCATTTCAGCCCAGCTTGTGTGGTATCAGTACAGAACCTTATCTTGCCCATGGAAATCTAATGAATTCCTCATAAAGGCTGCTTATACAGTGCATCACATCTTAAGTCCTTCATTTGAACGCTGTTCCTCTCTGCTCATTCCTCTCATTTATTGCATAGATATTGAATACTTATTAAACATGCCCCTGCTAGTTGTTTCTTTAAATTAGCTTCCTACTTAAGGTTTGATATCATTCTGAAATCCCTCAAGAACCATTCAAGCTGTAATCTGCACTCAGTATTGAATTTGCACCAGATAAATAAATTAGTTGCAAATTATGGAAGGTTCCCTTTATGCGCTATTTGAGTTCACTCAGCCAAAACCACTGTAGCCCTTGGCCACTGTAAAGAACTTTGGCCTCCTCCCAATAAAATCAGCCATGAAAGAAAAAAGAAAAACCAGGCAAACTCTACGGCTTCACAACAGCTGGAATCCCAAGCAAGTCCACTGTTATAATTGCCCTTTATCTGGTCTGAAGCCAGCTCAGCCAGTTTGCTTGTGTCCTGGCTTGTATTTTTCTTTTCTTCAAAGGTTCAAAGTTAGTCCAAGGGTCAATACTACATGTGCATCATTTAGATAAATTGATCTGCATATGAGCAATGCTTTCAAACAATCTTGGAAAGAGAGCAATCCCACCCACATTGCCACCATATAGCATAATGCTATGCGAGTTTTAAAGGCATCATTTTGCACTAGCACATTAAAAAATAGAAAGCAAATGAAAGTTTACAACTGTTCATAATTTTCAGTTCAAGAAAAATGTGATCAACCTACTCCCAAAGTATCCTATTTCACAGAAGTTTCTGTTGTGAGGACACATTGTTTTGTCTCTCTGTTTGGCTCAGAGAACACACCCATAAATCATGAATGCTGTTCTCTGTTGGTAGTACAGCTGTTACACCACAAGTCCTGTGCCTTTTATGGTCACATATCCAGCTCATCTCTGCTAATGGAGCATGTTGAGGCTCAACAACAGTTTCCTTGGGTCACTGAGTTCTCTCTGATCTTGCTCATCCATCCCGACTTCTGGAAGCTGCTACAAATATGCAGTAGCTTGTTTGGAGGTTCTAGCAGGGGAGCACAGCTATCGTATACCCTTGACCGAAGAACGGTACACTCCTTCTATCTGGGATGGTCGTCCTCTTCCACTGAGCGCGCAGCTTGGGAGGGACACACATGGAGCGGTGAGGGAGGAAGGGGTTCACCCACCTAGTCAGCCAGATCAGCCGAATCAACCCTGGCGATCAATGGGGTGACAGATGTTGCAGCCAGATCGCCCTCACCTTCAATGCACATTTATGCATGGTGCCATGCATCAAGCAGTAAGTGAACACTGAAAATGAGCCATAACCTTAGCTTCCCAGTATGTGACATAATACACAGGGAGAATACCAACAGAAAGTTTTAAAGATACATAAAAATGAAAAATACCCCATAGGCACTAATGTGATCCTCAAACTGACTCAAAGGTCTTCACTTTCTAATATGTAACAATCCAAAACCTCCTTCAAAATCCCTGCAAATGTACCAATCACTTCTGAACACCAGCTATATGGAGGCACACAGACAAGGGGTGGGTGATGGGTGGACAGGAAGGAGTTTGAAGCTGGTGGGACTTGAACCTGATAAATGCTGGGTTTAGTTAAACTAGCTTTTATCACATTGATGAAATACGTTGTGATAGAAAGGAAAATTGAGGCTATCTAAAACAGTTCAGGTGTGAAACCAAGTATACTGTGGGCAATAACATAACTATGATAGAGTGGTAATAACTTTGGTGAGGGAAAGCCACAATGCTTGTGAAATCTCTCATGCAGCCTGGGGACAGGATGCACATCCTATGAACTTGAAAGGAAATAAGACAACTATGGCTTTCCCCCCAGGGGTAAAAGTGCTGTTGTGAGGAGAACTGATTTGCTGGGGCAGAGTATTGCTTCCTCTTTTTCTTTTGAAGAAAACAGCTTGAATCAATTTGCTTTGGAAAACACACACACAAAGATCATGCATTAAGAATAAAAGTACATTATAAGAGAAAAATTTCAAGTATGGTGTAAAATGAAACATATTAAATTGATGTAGTAGTTAACTATGAACCACCCTTGTATTTATATAGTCTCCTACTTTGCTTTAAGAAAAAGAAATGTTTATTTCTATGTGTTGGAGTAACTATACATGGGAAGGGGTCAATATACTTCATGAACATATATCACCCCATGGATGAGCTAATCACAGGTACAAGGTCAGCCAAGCCAGTTGGTATGGTAATAGCCCAGTGCCCTAACTATATATTTGATTAATGCATGTCAGTTCAGCAGTGTTCATTGGTGTGAGTAGTAGGTCATATTGTCTAGCTTGAACTGCTGGAGTTTATTTGGAGCAATGGAGATACTTTGTCCTTGTATGTATCTATACATATCTGTATCTGCAAAAGCCTATATACTATCTATCATCTATCTATCTATCTATCTATCTATCTATCTATCTATCTATCTATCTATCATCTATACACACACACACACACACACACATCCAGAAGTATTTTACTGCAGGGATTTTGAAGGAGGTTGCAGCTTGTTATTTTATCTTCTGCAACTGTAAACTATTTGGACCTTAATCTGCTTCCATACTAGCACTGGGAGAAACTAGTGTACTGTACTGCACTCCCCCACAGGCCAACATGATACATTTCATATGTTGTTAGCACTCCTATCAGCCCTAGCCAGCACAGGCAATGGTCTGGGATGATGAGATTTCTAGTCCAACAACATCTAGATAAAAGCTAACTGTTTAGCAGTCCTACTAACTAAAATTGGATCCTCTTGTAATGTAACAATAGATCATATACATGTTTATTCATTAGTATAACAGAATCACAGAACCGTAGAGTTGGAAGGGACCCTGAGGGTCATCTAGTCCAACCCCCTGTAATGCAGGAATCTCCACTAAAGCATCCATGACAGATGGCCACCCCACCTTTGCTTAAAAATGTGTGAGAGATATTTGCTAACTGTATTTTTGTTTTGCCTATACTTAAATCTAGGTGAACAAATAAATTAATTATTGTAGAACTACTGTATAGTACTCTATAGATTAACTCAGCAGTAATCTGATAGGGACAAAAACAAATGCATTTCTAAAACTGCCAGTGTTGGGATGAATCCAGGCTATGTTGAAACATCAGTTTTAAATTCTGTATACAATTTATTTCCACCTATTTTGCTTCTTTTGCACTTTAGCCGAGAGGAGCAAAATGCACATTGCCGATCGAAAGGTCGGCGGTTCGAATCCCCGCGGCGGGGTGCGCTCCCGCTGCTCGGTCCCAGCGCCTGCCCACCTAGCAGTTCGAAAGCACCCCCGGGTGCAAGTAGATAAATAGGTACCGCTTACCAGCGGGAAGGTAAACGGCGTTCCGTGTGCGGCTCTGGCTCGCCAGAGCAGCGTTGTCACGCTGGCCACGTGACCCGGAAGTGTCTGCGGACAGCGCTGGCCCCCGGCCAATAGATGTGAGATGGGCGCACAAACCCCAGAGTCTGTCAAGACTGGCCCGTTCGGGCAGGGGTACCTTTACCTTTACCTTTAACCCCAAATTGGATCAGTTTATCAGAATGTTTATTATTTACTGATGTACTGTAAAGAAGACTTGCTTCTGTCATCTTTTCACATGGCTGCCATCCAACCAGCTTCAGGCAGTCCTAGCTGGTACTTTGTTAACTTGCCCTGCAAACGCATACTTTTCTGCATAGTTTAGACTTGCCCCCGTCATAGGCATATCTGCATAAGTAAATAATGAGAAGCAACATCTGCCCAAGTTGCTTAATAGCTAGGATCCTTCTCATTCACTAAACTGCTTAGTCTATCCGCATTTCTCTTTCCACAGACCACTCAAATGAATCCTCTTATATCCAAGAAAGACAATGAAGCACCTGTCTCAACCATGAGAATCTACTTAAACCTTTCCCAGCAGGATCTTTGCCTGCTAACAGAATGGATGCATTGTGGAAAAGCTGACAGCAAATTTCTGGAAGTGTTCCATAAATTCAGATGGGAAGATGTCTTAAATGAAATGATGACAGATGAAATAAATGCAAAGGCATTTCCTGTACAAGGTTATTTGAATCTCTGACAAATAAATCCAGTGATGTCTTAAGCCAGAATAACCAATATACAAAGCTAACATAGCCAGGATACAGAACACTTTCTTGGTATGATTTAATTAAGAAATCCAAAGCACCTTTGCATTACTTGAGGTGAAAACTTGAGTAGTTTGCATGTCTGAACTGATACACAGTTGATGGTCAGCAATTCTACTTACTACTTTACTTCACCAAATCTTTATTAGGCATTACAAATATAGTCCATCACAAAACATCCATATATAATTTTTTAGAATATATACAAATAAACAGCCATGTAAAAAATATGAAATAATGAGGATTTTCATTGGAGTTTCTTCCCGCTAAGTAGTGCCATTCATGACTCAGCCACCCTTGCAGTTACTTCTGGGTTAATGTCAGACAGATAGAATCTGATATTTACATTGTGCCGTGATGTTAGACTACCCATAGTTTGTGTAGCTCATTGTACAATGGACAGTACAAAATAATATGTTTGACTGTGTCTGGCACATTCAAAAAACATCTGCAATGTCTATCATTTCTGGGGATGTTTAAATATCTGCCCTTGACAAAAGCTGTGGGGGAAAACATTTAGTCGGGCTAACATAAAGGCCCTGTGTTGGACTCAAATTATTAATTTTGAAATATAAGTGCCCCTGCTATCTGTTGTATTTAAACAATAAAACTTGGGGGAGCAAATTTTTACAGGGTCAGCAATTCACTGTTGCTTGGATACAAAGATCTCAAGTGGAAAAAAAAAAACCTTTAATATTTGCAGGTAAGCAAACACCATTGAAAGTCACATCAGTTACATTAGTTTTAATAACATTTTCGTTTGGGGATGTGTAAATCCAGACAAGACAAGTTAAAGAGATAAATGATATAACCAGGTTTTCTGTTGAATGATTTAGTTAGAAGACGAGAAGTAGATTTGTAGACAACTGAAATTCCCTCAAGGCACAGCTCATAATAATTTGTGCAGACAAGATACATTCCTTTTCGAGTTGACCCATTTTCATAAAGAAAATCTTTGGACTCGGTCCTGCAAGGCCTAGTCATCATTGCAGTACTGCAAAGTAGTTTTTACACATGCTTAGCTGGAATTGAATTGTATTTAATACTGAAGCACTATCACAACAACTATTTACTTACAAGGGACATAAAGTAATCTTCTTTCCTACTGGATTGGAAAATACATCCATTCAGTATGTTAGGCTGAGGTGATGAGCTATTTATTAATTTTACTGATATGATGTTCTCTTACACTCACATGATGGTTATTACTATGTTTAAAGATCTACATATGTGTTCTTGGAGGAAATTGATTTTCTAGATCCCTTTCAGTTAGGGTTTTGGCACAGAAATTGTTTTGGTCACTCAGTATGATGACCTCAGAGATAGGGGAAATGTGTCCTTGTTAATTCTCCTCAGCCTCTCAGCAGCTGTCCAAGACAGGGGTGTTCAATGCTAACAATAGCCTTCTCTACCATGAATTTGTCTTTTGAAGCCATCTAAATTAGAGGTCATTACTGTCTCCTGCAGGAGGCGTGGTTAGTGCCACATTGTCCTGAATCTTCCACAACTCATATAGCATTTGTAGACTTCCTTCTAGTGTCTAGAACTTGGGGAAGAGAGGCAACTGAGAGGTTGTCTGCATAATCCTGTATGCAAGTACTCAAAAGTAACTCCCATTGAGTTCAATAGGATTTACTATCTGGTAAGTGGGTTGAAGGTAGGAAGTTTTGAAGGGCCAAGTTAACACTAAATGAAAAACACTGAACTCAAGATGGAATTTCTATTACAGCTACAATACTTAAACTAGAATGTCACTGTGTTGTCATTACATTACAATCAGGCCGTAGTTCTTGCTGTGACAAAAAAATGAGCAATACCAAAATTTACATTTGGCCCAATTAGCTGGAGGTAGTGATGCTACTTACTGCACCACCAATCACATAGCACGAACAGCATCACACCATTACCAATTAAAGTCATTATTATTTTATAAAACGCTTTGATGGCATAAAGCACA
The DNA here is from genome assembly GCF_965113315.1 of Podarcis vaucheri. Classification (NCBI taxonomy): domain Eukaryota; kingdom Metazoa; phylum Chordata; class Lepidosauria; order Squamata; family Lacertidae; genus Podarcis; species Podarcis vaucheri. Next base: position 55,791,130 of record NC_138766.1, on the reverse strand, counting down.
TTGGAGGTGCTAAATGAGAAGAATCATCATTAAAAGGTTTTGGCCCATTAATTAGAATCATCATTTAAAAAAATACGGAATCATTCTAGGCACTTAGAAACTATTAAGCACAGTCAGCTAAAAAGAAAAGGATCTCTGAAGTACAGAAGAGGAACATTCGAATTACAGACTGGATATAGGGAAACTGTGCTGCTCTGCCAGGGTCAATTTCCTACACAGATATTGTAGCTATATGGGAGAGGACAAGCATCTTAGACCCTCATTAAGTCCAATTCCATCAGTTTTAATTTCTGTCAAACTCTTGTACAGGGTAGTCGGAAGGAGAAAAGCGCTGTTTCAATGTGCAAACCGTTATACATTCTGTCTAGAGAAACAGCCAGTTGTGATGAAGAGCTCATACCCATTTTAAATAAAACTCCCAAGAGTCAAGCTAGACATGATTCCACATGCATTTGCCTGAAGCATATCAGGTTTTTAGAAATTAGTATAAGGCACATGGGGGCAAATTGCATTTGGACTGCAGTGCATAGGAAGGGGATATTTAGCCCTTTCCTCCACTACCAGGATCCTGAGGAAAGTTACTTTCCCTCCACTTTTATTAGTGGTGTTTTTATTGTAATGATCTGTATGTGATTATAAATATATATTCTACTAATGTTTATAGTTTATGATTGCTTTTTTATATGTGTTTTTAGTAGTGAGCCACATTGAGTCCCTGTCAGGGGAAAAGTTGGGATATAAATAAATAAAATGATAATAATTGGCCTGGGAAACTACTTCCATTGGTATCAAATGGGAGCTTTTCTCCAGGGCTAATAGCTGTGCATGATTTTTAGGATGATTTTAATCAGGATCTTGGATGGTATGGGAAGGGCTAAGCATCTCCTCCCCTCACAGTATGGTCTTAATTCATTTGCTCCCTCCCCTGCACCTGCTATTAATTACAAACAAACAAACAAACCTTGACCTGGTTTAGAGCAAGCATAGGCAAACTCGGCCCTCCAGATGTTTTGGGACTACAACTCCCATCATCCCTAGCTAACAGGACCAGTGGTCAGGGATGATGGGAACTGTAGTCTCAAAACATCTGGAGGGCCAAGTTTGCCTATGCCTGGTTTAGAGCAATGAGTTTTAGTGTCACATCTCATTTGGCGCGCAGAAAAACAATGTTTAAAACATGTATATACTCTTCAGCAAAACTGGCCGTTAATTATTATCATTTGTTGTATTAATGATGAACATAGAATTCACGTATTTAGTATGAGTTTTCCAAAATGCAATCTGGCATCTCCTTGATTTAGCTAGCTTGGTTATTGCTAACCAGATGTGTTCATCCACTTTGGACAAAGCTTGAATACAGAACCTAGGTGGTATTCAGGCCTTCTCCAAAATGAGCTAGGTCTTCTCCAAAGTGGTCCTAAGCTGTGTGGGTTGCTTTCAAAGCTTTGAGAGCTTCAGAAGGGTGGGTGTCCCCCCCATTAAGCACAATTGAATACTTGCTTTCAATCTCCCATAGGCAAGCTCTCCATAAAAAAAAAAAACCAAGGCAGAGAGGAGGGGCTTGTAGTTCTATGACTGACAGCTTTAGATTCCAACAGGGAACAATTTTACCAGAGCTCTCAATATAACTTGCAATCACAGTGCTTTGGGATGGGATGTAGAAGGAACTAACAGAAGGTGTTCTAGCATTTTTCTTTTCCATTTACTTTTTAGCTGTAGTAATGCACAGCTTTCAAAGTGATATACCCATCACTAACAGGGATTTGTCTGGTATCCTACTTGCTTCCTGTTCAGTGAGTGGTTGACACCAACCAACCCCCCAATGATGCATTTGGATTTCTTTCCACCATGTCCCTCACAACCTGAACCAAGCTGCCTGAAACTTTCTCTCTGGCTGCTGGGGCAGAGCAGTGCAGGCGGCTCCTACTGGCAACTGGTCTCGCCACCCGAACTTCTTCCTTTCCCTCTGTATAGCCACAGTGATGAGCTGGGCTTTTCAGCTGCAAAACTAAGAGTGAGAAGGCCCCCTCCATATGCACCCACCCTCTGCCTGAAAGAATAGTCCGATGGCGCTCTGCTGACTTTGCAAGCAGGTAGATCTTTTTCTAAGGATGCACTAAGGACTATCAATTAATTAATTAATACCATTTACATCCCACCTTTCCTCTAAGGAATCCAATATGGTATACAATATGGTTCTTCCTCTTTTCATACTATCCTTACAACAACCCTGAGATAGGTTAGGTTGAAAGATGGCTGCCCAAGGTCACCCGGTGTGCTTTGTGACTCAGTGGGGATTTACACTCTGCTCCTCCACGTCCTAGTCCATTGCTCTAACCAATACACAACACAGACTTTCTAACATGGTATGTATTGCACATTCACACAACAAAGATTAGCCACACCTTAAAACCCACAAATGGTAAAAAATAAAAAAATGAAAAGAATGTTCCTTTTTAAAACACCCCAAACTTTAAAAACATTCCTAGTGGGCACCAGCACAATATTATACCCCTCTATGTTTTCTCAAAGTATAATCCATCCATTCCACCAAGGCATTTGCTGCCAATTCAGAGCAGAAAGCAAACTCAAAACAAATAGCCTCATACTGTTTTGATATTATGTAAGAACTCCTGCCTTTCAAGCCAGTGAGAAGCTAGATAGTAGATCCAACTTTTTGTCCCTTTTACTGAAAAAGAGTTCTCTACTGATGTTTTATTTTAGTTGACTTCCCAAAAGAAGTCAAGACTTCAAATGCTGATAAATATGACTGGAGAGGAAGAGGAATAAACCAGTGACTTTCTATAAATCTTGATAACCCTTTCACATTTTTCAGGTAAATGTGAAACAAAGTAAAGGCTACCTCAGTTGCCAAAGAACAGAAGAAAAGATTGGTAAGCAGACGCTAGCTGGATACATGATGACACCATATTGTTGAGAAACAAATTCTTTAGCACTGAGCAAAATCTGAACAATGTCTTCTCTAATGCCCTCCGCATTCAGAACAGTTGACCTTTCTCTTGCAGGTATGCTTAGGTATATAGAATCTTTCATTCGTTCATTTAATCCTTTCAGTTTGGGTCCAGCTGCTCCCAAAGACTATATATTGGTAGCACTGCATAAAACCAACAAAAAACAGTATATCAAATATCTTCTGCCTATACAATCTACACAGAGGAGGGGGTGGATGGTTGTGTATGGTTTCACACAAACGACCTGTCATTCATTGTGGCAACTTGGTTCTTTTTATTTTATCTCTAAGTATAAAACCCCACCTTTATATTATCTCAGACAGGAGCCACAGCACTTACACCTTCTATATTCAGGGCTCTTTCTGTTCTTCTTATTTCTTTAAACTCAGCTGCTACCAGCTAGTTCAAAACATTCCATTATAGGGCAATCTTGTGTATTTTTACTCAGAAGTAAGGCCAATTGAGTTCATTGGAACTGACTTCCAGATAAGCACATACAGAATTGTAGCCTTATTCGCCTGTTATCAAACCACATCTGGGTTTAGGACAAACAGACAAGGAGATATATATTTTGGGTTTAATTAGGCCACAACTTTATTTGGGGTAGGTGCTGTCAGTTTCTGTCCTGAGCTGTTCAACATCTTTATAAATGATGTGGATGAAGGAATTAAGAGGATGTTCATCAAAAATTTGCAGATGACACCTATCTGGGAGGAGTAGCTAATGCCACAGAAGACAGAATTGGGATTCAAGATGACCATAACAGACTGGAGAACTAGGGTTGCCATATTTTGAAGATCTAAAAAGAGAACACATTTGCCAACTTCTATTTTTAACTATGGATCACTATGACGACTCTACCCATGAAAAGAGGATGTGTCCTGGAAAAAGAGGGCATTTGGCAACAAAATGAAGTTCAATACAGACAAATATAAGGTTCTACACTTAGGCAGGAACAACCAGCTGCACAGATATAAGATCTGGGACACCTGACTTACCACCAGCGGTACATATGAAAAGGGATCTATGGGTCTTTGTAGACCACATTCTTAACATGCGTCAACAGTGTGATGCAGCAACAAAACAAACTAATGCTATTCTAGGCTTCATCAACAGAAGTTTAGTGTCCACATCAAGGAAAGTCACAGTCCTGCTCTGTTCTGCCTTGGTCACACCACACCTAGAGTACTGTGTTCAGTTCTGTGTGCTACAAGTTAAGAAGAACATCAGCAAGCTGGAATGTGTGCAGAGGAGGGCAACCAAGATTTTCAAGGATCTGGAAACCAAGCCTTACTAGGAATGGTTGAGGGAGTTGGGTATGTTCAGGCTGGATAAGAGGAGACTGAGAGGAGATATGATAGCCATCTTCAAATATCTAAAGGGCTGCCAAATAGTAGAGGAAGCTTGTTTTCTCCTGCTCTGGACTGTAGGACCCAAACCAACGGCTTCAAGTTACAAGAAAGGAGATTCCCACTAAACATCAGGAAGAACAATTTTACAGTAAGAGCTGTTCAACAGTGGAATGGACTCCCTTGGAACATAGTGGACTATCCTTCCTTGAGGGTTTTTAAGCAGAGGTTGGATGGCCATCTGTCATGGATGTTTTAGTTGAGATTCCTGCATTGCAGGGGCTTGGACAAGATGACCCCTCAACTCCATTCTATGATTTCTTTTACCGGTACCTATTTTTCCAGTTTTCAGGGTTATGGGTTCAGTAATGCATTTATCCCTGTGGCCTCTAATTCCTGAACTAATTCCTTTGTAGCAGTTCCTCTGTGCGTGTGATTATAGCTGAGTGAGTAATTTACAGTGAATAATTTATCTGCCTTTTCTGGTCACAAAATATCTGCAAGGAGATTGTAATTATGCTCACTTTATTATGCAGATGTATTTGATTTGTTAATTCTTACTCTCTGTTATTTATCATGATCAGAGCTACTATTATGAGAGCCATTTTGCTTATTGGCACTTTGCTTATTGGCATTTGGCTGAAATAGATGAAAGAATGAAGCTCCTTAGATTTTGTGACAAAAACATTCGGATATATTTAAAACCACCAAACTTGGTGCTACTTTCTGATAATAGATGTAAACTCTGGATACAGCAAATAAATCCAATTAGAAAATAAAGACAAATGAAGCACAACCCAGTATTGTCTATTATTTTCATTACCTCGGCTTCTCCCTCACTTTTTTTTATTGTACACAAGTCCACTGTACACAAACTCCTATTTAATCTTTTCTTCTACAGCTCACCCAGTGACTCTGCTTTTCCATCATAAACATTATAACCGAGTATCAATCTTAATGTTCCTGTTTATAATATTCTTCATTTTGCTCCTCTTTATTCCTGGGTCTTCAGTACGCTTCCCACCCTATTTCTCATCTCTTTCTGTTAGGTGTTGTTCTTATGTGCCAGATGTCTCACAATGTTGCTGTTTACTGAGAGGAGGAAGGGAAAGGCAGTGGGAGCTTCATTTGGTTCCACTGCTTTGCATGCACTGAGTTCCTGCTGCCTTGCCCATCCCTGCCTCAGTAAGCAATAGCATTGGGAGGCACTGGGAAGACAGGAGAGCAAAACATCAGCACCCATGCAGCTCGGCCAGCCACTACTGGATATTACTGAGTTATTTGTGACAAGTGTATAATCAGTTGGGTTTTTAAATTTTTTTAAATAAGATTTATATATCACTTAATCATCAAAACCTGTAAGCAGTTTATATAAAATCACACACCTTCTTTCTAATGTAGAAGAAGAACAGAGCAGAAATTCAGTCAAAACGTAGAAGCAATCCAGGTTCTGCCGATGGGTAGCTTAGTACAAAATACCTGGATGATTGCAGAGAGGAAGGTTTCACATGACTTAGTGTGCAAGAGTGCAACTCTTTTCAGTAGAAAAGGCCTGACAGGTTTTATCCGAGAAGATGCTAACTACTTCATTTTGCCTCTCAAACAACTGCTTGCTGCCTTGTGCCTTCCCTCACAATGACTTCTCAGGAATGGACCCAAGAGATGTTTTGGGTCACGCAAGATATTTGCATGAGCTTAAGCTATGCCATGGCTTAATGCGAACCTTGTGAAAGATACAGCCGCTACTTATTTTCAAAATGAAATTCAGTATCCTCGTTACGCTTTATTTATAGAAGCTACTTAATTCTGCACTAACTCTGACTTCAAATTAGTTCAGTCTTCCAATAGCCTCCCAGCCTTCCCATAGTTTGATATCCTGTTGAAATAGAACAAGAATAATGAACATGGCTGAAATGAAGGTGTCTAAATTTAGGGGGCTTTGCAGAAGCACAGGGCTGTCTTACCCATAGGCACTAGGGGTGAGGGGCACCTGGGCACCGGGCTCTCGGGGCAGGGGCACCAGGCCAAGAGTCCAGGGCCCAAGAGATGAGTCTGGGGAAGAGCACGCTCGTCGGTAGGAGAGCTGCGGCAGGCTCTTCTGCTGCAGGCGGCTCTGCACCATGAGTTTGGGGGCGACTGAGCCAGCGAGACGCTGAGGCGCCTGGCTGGCTCCACCCTCCTGGGCGCCTGGGACTGGCAGCCAGGGGGGTGGTGCTGGGCGGATCATTGGACCCCAGCGCCGCACATGCTTAAGACAGCCATGCAGGAGCATGTGTTTGGATCACTGAAATAGTAGTTTTTGTTATCCTCCTGGTGGGGTGGAGAAGCCCAGGGGGTGACTTTTAGGAATGGCACAGGGGTTCCTCCTTTTTAGAACTTATTTTAACTCAGTAGCAGCAGTGATGAGATCAGCAATAATGGCACTCTTTCTTCCGGAGTCATTGCATCATTGTCTTATTTCCCTGAGAGCTGCCAAAAACAATGTTGTTCCAGTCGGTGTGTTGTATTGACAAAAGCATTACAGCAGTCATCTTTTTTTTTGTGGCAAGACATAATTTTTCCTTCTTCACAGCGAACAGGAACTTTGTTGTGCCTGGACACTCTGGGAGAGAGAAAATGGTGGTGCATGTGCCACTGAAGAGAGCTCTTGCTGCTGTTTCATGAACACTGGCAAAGAAGGACAAAAAACAACAACAACAGAAAGATCCCACTGCCTCTGTTAAAGATGAGTAGCCCTACCTCACATTGAGTATTCCCTCAAACCTTGGAAGAATATTGCCCAGGTTCACCACCAGTGGGGCTGCAAACTTGGGGTCATATGTGTTCTCAGCCATAGAATTTATTTATGACCAGAAAGTTTGGTGAATGGTCACAGAAATCGGACAGCGAGAAGTGTTCGAAAACACAATTGGCATCAGAAACCCATGAAATGCTCACAATTGTGTACGGAGATGAAGCTGTAACTTGAAAGACAGTGTATGAGTGGTTTAAGCATTTCCGTGAAGGGCGAAAAACCATCGAAGATGACCCTCAGTCTGGCAGACCGTCGACAAGCAGAATAGTGGCAAATGTTGACAGAGTTCATGAGTTATTAATGCGGGATCAGCATTCGTCCATCTGAATGATGGTGGAAGAATTGCATACTCCACATGAAATCATTACTGAGGTTACTGAGTTGTCCCACCCTCCATATTCTCCCGATCTGGCCCCACTGGATTTCTTTCTTTTTCCAAAACTGAAATCTGCACTGAAAGGGCACAGATTTTCCAACATTTTCCAATATTTCACACGTCTAAGCTGCTGTGACGAGGGAACCAAAAGCAGTACGAAAAGAGGACTTCTCCAGATGTTTCCAACAGTTCTACAAATATTGTCAATAGTGCATTGTATCAGAGGGGGCCTATTTTGAAGGCCTTTAAGGTATGTATGTTTGCATATTTCTCGCTGTCCAATTTCTGTGACCATTCACTAAACTTTCCAGGCACACCTTGTATATTTAGTGCATTTATATAGGCTACCCAAACTAATGTTCTCTAGGCAGCTCACATGAAATAAGAGAATAAAACACAATATTAAAATACAAGGCGGAAATATTTTCCACCCATAAAAAAGTGATGAAGCCTGTTTATATATAATAAATACAGTGGTGCCCCGCAAGACGAATGCCTCGCAAGACGGAAAACTCGCTAGACGAAAGAGTTTTCCGTTTTGGAGGTGCTTCGCAAAACGAATTTCCTATGGGCTTGCTTCGCAAGACGAAAATGTCTTGCGAGTTCCTGCGGGGTTTTTTCCCTCCCCCCTTTTTCTAAGCTGCTAAGCGCTTATCAGCTGATCCGATAAGCCGCTAAAAGCCGCTAAAAGCCGCTAATAGCGCTAATCCGCTAATCCGTCAATGGGCTTGCTTCGCAAGACGAAAAAACCGCTAGACGAAGAGAATCACAGAACGGATTCTTTTCGTCTTGCGAGGCACCACTGTATAAACATCAGACATAAAGAGCTCAGATTTTGAAGATGGACCAGGGAGTGAAACCACAATTTCCTTGGGACTGCTGTCCTAAGGATTCTGCTTTAGAGGATTCCTTATTTGGGGCCATGACACAATTAATCATCCATTCCTTTTTAAGTCCAAGGGCTTCATTTTCTTGTGGCGACCCTTCCAGCAGTCGCATGTCAGCAATGAACGTAGCAAAAATGAAGGTGGCAAAAGTGGTCATTAGTGGGTAGAGCCATCTCATAGTCTCCCCCCCCCCACATTCATGTGTGTGTGCGTGCGTGCGTGTGCACGCAAACATCCACACACCACATTCATTTACACACCACCTCTACCTCTCTCTCTCTCTCTCTCTCTCACACACACACACACACACAGAGAGGGACACACACTACAAGGCTTTTTTCAACCCTAGCATAGTAGCATAGAAGCTTTTTCAGCAAGGACATCATCACAGCACATGAGAGTACTGACCCTTCCCTCTCCAGCCGTGACCATTCCAAATGCCGTCAACTCACATTCTGTAAAAATTTAGATGCGCAGCACATGCATTGTTGTAATCATCAACAACAATAATAATATTGAAAAGTCTATGTGAGCCTACAAAGGAAGCAGTTCTATGTGTTCTGTCATCAACATATTTATTTGTAAAGGCTTCCATCTATAATAGGGAGTTGCTGTTAAAAAACCAGTGACTCCAAATCATTCTGTTTGGTTAGGAAACTAATCTGCATATTTACACATATGCAAGTCCCACTGAGTTCAGTTACACTTACTCCCAGGTAATTGGGTATAGGATTGCTACCTAATTACATTACAATAAGATTTAGGCTGCAGCCCTATGCAACTTTGTCTGGAAGTAAGTCCCACAGAACACTAGGCATACAGCTAAGATTTAAACACACGGTGTATTGCTCTTATATTAGCACAAGCTATAGGAAATGGGGGGGGGGGAATTGCCCAAGAAATGCTGCATGGAACAAATCACCAATAATGTATATGGCAGGGCCATGTAACCTGAACCTTTACTGGCTAATTATGGCTTGGTGTTTGAAAGCTTTTCCTGTAAATCTATCCAGGAATAAAATTTAAAGTAGGGTTAAAAAATCAGACAAGTAGAAAGAGATAAGGTATAAATTCAAAATATGTGATTCCATCAGCACTTTAAAAAGTAATCATATTCTAAAGCCATATCTGCCTGATTTAGCATTCTATGCTTGAAGGAAAGAATTCATTGTCTTCTGTTTTCAAACTACTTGCGGCTATCAATCTGTATGCCCATTGCATGCATTCCTCAGGGAAGGGCTTCATGCTGATATTTCAGCAGGAATCTCAACACAGAATAAGTGTGAGAAAATCTGTTATCTGTAATATAACAGTGACAACTTTGTAATATATTGGCTTTGTTTGGATCTTAGAAAATCAGATAGTGTTTTGCACACAATCTGGTACCCTTTCATAGGGATAACTTGTTTGGCAATAAAATGATATTCTCCCTATTTTACTGTTACTGGATCTATGGTTGATATGGCATTTGTCTCTGTCAGTGGGAAACATTTGCCTTAATTTTTTTTTAAAAACAAATGCATTTATTCAACATTTATACCACGAAAGGGAAGCTACCTGCCCATGAGGACTCCCCATCCAGGCACTTTCTATCTATCCAAAACTCATTGCTTTTGAATACCATTTTTAGGCTTTGCTTGGGACACTTCTAAATTGGGCAAACTGAAATAAATGAAGGGGTTTGTGTATACTCACAGTAAAATAAAAGATGTCAACATTGCAAATCATAATCCAATGGGGAAATTGAGTTTTGAGAAACGGGCATAGAATCTGAAGTTGTGCTTATGCTTTATTTAATGCATTTTGAGTAGTACTCATGAGATAAGATAGAAGCCATACATAAAATAGGAATCTGGTCTGTCCTTCATGATACAAAGACATTTTTCAGAGAATACCATTGTTCAAAATGCACTGGGTTATCATAATAATATATGTGTAACGTACAGTGGTACCTCGGGTTACATACGCTTCAGGTTACATACGCTTCAGGTTACAGACTCCACTAACCCAGAAATAGTGCTTCAGGTTAAGAACTTTGCTTCAGGATGAGAACAGAAATCGTGCTCTGGCGGCGCGGCAGCAGCAGGAGGCCCCATTAGCTAAAGTGGTCTTCAGGTTAAGAACAGTTTCAAGTTAAGTACGGACCTCCGGAATGAATTAAGTACTTAACCCAGGGTACCACTGTACAGCAACATCAGATTCCACCATTTCTCTTTGAGCTGTAACCTAGTGCTACCACTTAATTTTTTTTACTGTTTAGAGAAAAAAAATTATTACAGCTTTCCAATTCTGCGTCAGTTGACACATGATTGCACACAATATCCAACCATGAAGCCCTTGAGGTTTATTAAAATAGTTTAAGACACAGCAATTTCATTAAACAAGAAGAAATGCCAGACTTATACTAGGAAATATCCTGTACTAAAAATCGCAGCTTGACTTGTCATATTACAAGCTGAAGGGTCAAAGCATTTACATGCAATTTTAATAGAACTCACAGCCAAGTAACACAGCTGGAGCCCTGTCACTTTGCATCTTAGGGGACAGTATTGGCACTCTCAATGGAAAATACAAAGGATACCCTTGGAACATAGCTATGGAATATCACCTTTCCCCCTTTTTTTTCTTATTTGGACCTGCTAACACAGCTTGACTAAAGCAATTAGGTCCAACCTAAAAGAATGAGTGCAAAATCACTGAACCCACATTTAGAATTTATACATTACGTATGCTCAATAAAATGTCACTCAGATCAGTCTGCAACAGCAATAAAATAATTGCACAACACACCAACCCTGAAAGTCAGTTGCACTATGTTATTGTCTGTTCACCAGCCTAACAGCCCATAGATAGAAACTGTTTTTTAGCCTGTTGCTACGACTGATTATACTTCTATATCTCTTGCCTGAGGGTAGAAGATTAAAGAGGTGCTGGCCGGGGTGTGAATTGTCCCTCCTGATTTTTCTCGCTCTCCTAAGGCAACGATCCCTTGCGATGTCATCTAGTGGGCTCAAGGGGCAACCCATGATATCATGTGCTGTGTTCAGCACCCTCTGTAAAGACTTTCTGTCCATGGCTGTCAAGGCAACGTACCACACTTTGATACAATATGAGAAGACACTTTGTATTGTGGACCGGTAGAAGGAGGTCATCAATTGTTTAACATTGTTCTTTCACAAGACCCTGAGGAAATGGAGTCTCTGTTGGGCCTTCCTAACCACCTGAGTTATATTGTTTTTCCAAGTGAAGTCTTCACTAAGGTAAACTCCCAGGATTTAAAGGAAGAGACTCTCTCCACACACACACACACACACACACACACACACACACCCGATATACAACGGGGCTAGTTCCCCTCTCTTCCTCCAAAAGTCCAACACCATCTCCTTTGTCTTGCTAATATTTAGATACAAGTTATTCTCTACACACCATGTCAATACTTTTTGAACATCCCCCCTGTACACTGATTCATCTCCACCTGTAATTAGACCCATTATGGTAGTATCATCTGCAAACTTAATAATTGCGATGGATGGATCAGATGAAATACAGTCATATGTATACAACAAGTACAGGTAGGGACTCAGCACACATCCCTGTGGGGTGCCAGTGCTGAGCTTCAGGGAGGTAGATGGAACAGGCCCAATCCTCACTGTTTGTGTCTGATCCCTCAGAAAGTCTTTATGAATGGTTTTGTTAAAATAAAATAAATCTCTAGAATTTTTGTGTGTGGTTGCAACCTCATATTATATGAGAAGCTCAAGAACATTATTTGAAGCTTAGGAAAAATGTCTGTGTATATTGATGCTAAAAATTATGTAAAGGTTTGCATCTGCAAAAGCATGAAAATTTACATTAAGTGAGAGGTTCCACTCTAGGTGAAAGAGGAGGTCTGGTGTTTTTTCATTTCACAGGCTTAGGCTACCTGATGACTCATCATTGCAAGAAACCCAAGCTGCTAAGTGCTCAAGAAGATAATTGCAGGCACTCTTGGGGGATGCTGATTATCCCGTCAGTAAGATAAATCTTCCTGTTCTTTGACATTTGTGGGAAGGCTATGCTCACTGCACCATCTCTTTAAGAGGTAGGATCAGAAGAGTCTTTTCCAGTGGCCATAGGATATATCAGATAGGCCTCTTTGACATTAGAGACAGAAGTCCTTTCTGACACCACTTGCCTCTTTGAATCTCTTGCCCAACTAATGGATCCCTGGCAGCAGAAGGGCCAAAAAAGGGGCATGTTGGGGAGCAGTTGTGGTCCAAAGGATTTCCAGGCCTTCCCGTTCCCTGGGACACACATCTAAACTTGGAGAAAAATTAGGCATACTTTTAAATGTATCTAAAACTCTTCCTCATTTTTCCTTCCATTGTTTCCAGTGGGAGGGCAAATGTCCTAGCCAGACATGGAGGGAGGAATGAAGACCATTTCTATGCGCTCAGTTTCACCTTGTCAGCAGGGCTCTGAATGAGGAAGTTAAACTGCCTTTGTCATTCATCATGCTTCACATTAGGATTGCAGCCTAAAACACCTTTTCTACCAGCTTGATAATTTTTTGCTGCTTATAATACTTATTTCTTTTTAGTGTTTTAAGTTCGATTCTGTTCATTTCACTGTATGCTTATTTTTTGCTTTGTGTACTATAGAGATTATTGGGGAATTTTGTAAATAAATAAATAGACAATCGATTTATGTATAAGTTCAGTTCTGTGCACGCACAGAGATCACTACACATATTTACTAGCCTTTTCCTTCCCTCTTGCCCCTGCAGCTGATCCTGTTGCTCCCTACCACCCTCACCACACACTTTCAAGCTATCCCTCTGTGGTCTGCCTCTCATAATATTTTTTTGTAGATGAATAACTAGTTACTTGTACTTTGGTGAACAATGAATTCTACATAGAAATGTAAGATCTGTGTACCATGGAAACAATTTTTTAAAAAATATATAAACACTGATTACTGTCCTGCTATGATTTCTAAGGTCTTTCAGGTATTTGAAGCTCAATAAATATTTGGCCAAAGAGAGGAGGGAAATGAACATGTACTGTCAGTAACAACGAAGGTATTGCAATATGAGCCAAACTACCGGTAAGTGCTTGGTGTCTAAACAGCAGAACCTAGGGTTGGCCAATCAGAAGGTTGGTGGTTCAAATCCCTGTGACTGGGTGAGCTCCCATTGTTTAGTTCCAGCTCCTGCCCACCTAGCAGTTCGAAAGCACGTCAAAGTGCAAGTAGATAAATAGGTACCGCTCTGGCAGGAAGGTAAACTGTGTTTCCGTGCACTGCTCTGGTTCGCCAGAAGCGGCTTAGTCATGTTGGCCACATGACCCGGAAGCTGTCTGCGAACAAACGCCGGCTTCCTCAGCCTATAAAGCAAGATGAGCGTGCAACCCCAGAGTCGTCAGCGACTGGACCTAATGGTCAGGGGTACCTTTACCTTTACCTAAGTGCTTGGTGTATAGAAAGTATAAATTATTTTGTCCAGACAGTTCTACAAATTAATAATTTTGTTGTTGTTAATTGTAGGAGTATCTCAGAGTATTTTGCTGCTTTTGCATCTCAACAGAATCAAAATATTCTAAGGGGAAACCAGCAACCATATGGACTCGTTTCCTAGGTTCATCCATGTGATAGCCCACCCTTTGATGAGGCTCACTCCAGGGGGAAGTGGGGATGGGATTGCAGTCTAATTAACACTCTTACTCTAAGGATGAAGCTGGTCTGCCAAAACAGCAAAAAAAGAATTAGATGTATTCAGCTATTCTCATAGCTTGCTGTAACCTTCTCCCGCAATCTGCAAAAAAACTGAATTGCTGTTTTTCCCTGATTCAGTGTTAAAGAGTGGGTTTTCCTGGGGAAAGTGGTGGGGCAAAGAAAAAAGTGGTCAGACACAACACTTTAAAGTGCAGACCTGGGCACAGAAGTGTTGGGGGCGGTGGAGATAAATGTGGATGAACCCCCACAGTCTATGGATTCAAAGGACAGGAACTGAAGTCCACTTTTGATAGTAATACAGCTATGAAGAACACTATAGAAAGACATGCTTATATATTTTGGCAAGAAAAGCTTCCCCAACGATGTAGGTACAAAGAAAAAGAAAATATAGGATTATTGTGAAAACAAGAACATGATGCAACTAACTGATATGAATTTAATGAAAATATTTATTTAAATGGTGATATATACAGTGGAGTGGGGGGGGATGACAACTGTTATCCAAACAAATATCTGTAATGCTTGTAAGTACGTAAATGAAACTAAGAATATAATTTATTGGGGTACACTCTGGTGAAAAAACACACACTAATCCTAAATAATAATAATAAAAGTGATGATGATGGCCTTGTATTACAACACACTTTCCACCCTTCTGGATGCCTTCTGCTGATAGCTCAACTCCTGTTTGTGCTTTAATGAGCACACAGTGCTTCTTCACATGACGGCAACCCATTTTCTTGGCAGAGAGGGCAGTTCTGAGCATGTATAGAGATATCCCCTCCCCTGTTTTCTGTTATAGGACAAGTCTTTGTGGATAAGGGACCTCTGTGTGTACATTGAATATTGCTTTCCCCCACTTCTCTGCCTGCAGTTACTGGCTGGATCAGAACATGCTTGTGCTTTCAAAGATACAGACAATATCTCAATGCTGCTGTAGATAATAACTTAGACTTGCAAGTTCTACCAAAGATTCAATCCTGGACTCAATAAGTGTTGCTTTCTCTCATACTCTGTTTCTCCTTTGTAAAGCAGCTATAACAAAAGATGTTTCAAACATTATACTTTTACCAAAATTATGTGTGAGATCATCCCAGAGGGTGACCTAATGCATAACCTCTGAGGAGGTTCTTAGTAGCCTGCCTTGAAGAACGGATTCTGAAGCACTCTGCATGGGCAAAGTTGAACAATGATTATGTAGCAGTTTGAAACCACACTCTAATCTTGGTAGTACATTATCTTTACAGTAAAAGACTATTTTCTAGTGATACAGACTGATAGGATATATATCACACATATTAAAATAACAGTACCTCAATTGATCACTAAGGTCAGTTTGTAGGTCACGTTAGCGGAAGCAGGCTATATACTTACAACCGTTAGATGCAGTGAGTCTACTAGCAAAAGAAATATATTTAAGTAATTTGGTTGTTAATTTTCCAGTGCAGGGTCAGCAGCATCCTTGTTACATGCCTTAGGCGATATATAGTTCATTATGTAATGGAACCTGCCAGCCTGCCAGCTATGTTTATACATCCTGCACACTGGTACCATGTACTGGAGCAGATCAGAAATTTGACTCTAATTATGGCAGCTGTGTTCACTGATGCATCCAAATTAAAACAGACCTGTGGGAGTGAAATCCACATTGCTTTTAGTTTGAGCATCCTTTCGGGAATTGTATAACCTATGAAACATTCTTGGGTTCATTTCAAAAAGGCACAGACTTCAAGATGCAAAATTTCAAGCACCAGTTGTCCAGTTCACACATAAAAGCACAGTGCATGCCCGCTGAGACATTTTGATCTTCAGCCAGCTAGTAAAGAACCAGATGGACAAATTGTCTAAGGCAATACAAAGTATCTCCTTATAGCTTTGTATTTGATTCTGCCCAGTGTTCCCAACCCACCCTTCCCCATGTCCTGTGTAGTTCATTACCAGTGCACGGAGGCTGTTTTCTCAGAGGCTCCTGGTGACTGTATATTCTACATTGTGGCACAGCAGTAGGGCTGCCAGGTCTTCACCCAGAGTTAGTTCTTGTCCTTTTAAAAGTTCCGAGGCACCAAGAGAGGATGGATAAAGACAAACCTGTGTAGTAGCAGTGATGTCCCAACCCCAGGCATGTATAAGCTGCAGCAGGGGAACAGAGCACATATATCAAATTGTGTGGCATGAAACTATGCCACTCTGCTCCCACACCTACCTAGTCAATCTCTACCTTACCCAATCACAGACTGGAGAGGAGGGTGGGGCAAAGGTTCTGTTGGAAATAGTGTAATGCAGGCATAGGCAAACTCCGGCCCTCCAGATGTTTGGGACCACAATTCCCATCATCCCTGACCACTGGTCCTGTTAGCTAGGGATGATGGGAATTGTAGTCCCAAACATCTGGAGGGCCAGAGTTTGCCTATGCCTGGTGTAATGGGAGGTGTCCAGATGTCATCTACGCAAATCCTTCCTCAAAACAACCTAATCCTTTCCTCTGTTGATGAACTTTGTGCACTTGTGGACACCTGCAATTCATAGCGTACACCCACCCTTCTCCTCTTGTTTTCCCACAAATGGTGTCTGTGAATTTGACATCCTAGGTAGGATACAAATGTGTGCCACTACACAATTTGTATGGTGCATTTCCAGCATAATAGCTCTATAGTCTTACATTTCTGCTACATAGGAGCTATGTATCTCAAGGGTGGGCCATAGTCAGCCAGGATGGGCACTGGCCAAAGGCTTGATGGCTCACTGGCCTCAACCAGCACTGCTGTCATATCCCACCCTCCCAGCTGGGCCCCCTAATAGCTGGTTTAGGGGTGGAAAGGCAGCAGAGCCGCTTAAATAGGATCCAAGCTAGTGGCCATCTACCACCTTAAATGCTCTAGTATAAGCTAGAGCATTTATATACCACCCTATCACATTCAGATGAATCTAGCAAGTGACCACAGGGCACAAAGCAGAAGGCCTAGATGCTCCAGTAAAATAGATGGGAGGACAAGGGGGGGGTGGCGGCAGCAAAGTGACTGCAGTGCCATCCATGTCTGACAATGTTAGAAAGACTGAATGAGCCTAGAAAAACTTTGTTGCAATAGAAAATGGAGCACAATTTGTGAAGAAGAGGATGCTGGATATACTGGAAGCCTTTGTTTAGATGCAGAATGCTTGAGGGAATAGTAAGATCTATATTGGCAGAGTGTAGATGAATATACAGTGGCAGGGTTCAGCGTTTCTGCAGGAAAGAAAAGCTCTTTGCCTGTCTTTTCACACAAAAGAACCTTCTATCAATCCAGCAGGTGAGTGCCTATCAGGTATATAAAAACAGATTTTCTGCACAACTTATAAAAATGCTAAATGATATTTTTGCAACATTTCATTCCAGTATCCTCAGATTTTAAGCACTGTTGTATGGATTAATTAATTGTAGCAAATTTGTTTTAAATTGAGCTGTCATTCTTTTTTTGTCACTGAAATTTGGTAACGCACAGGTATTGTGTATAAATAAACTATGTCATTTGTTATCAATGTATTACTAATGAGCTCTTGAGACGTTTTATTCTACTGGCAGTCTTTGAATAACAATT
The DNA here is from genome assembly GCF_965113315.1 of Podarcis vaucheri. Classification (NCBI taxonomy): domain Eukaryota; kingdom Metazoa; phylum Chordata; class Lepidosauria; order Squamata; family Lacertidae; genus Podarcis; species Podarcis vaucheri. The sequence continues at coordinate 55,773,462 of NC_138766.1, read as the reverse complement.
CACTGAATTTCCAGACTTATTTCCATGGTGAGTTTAGGAATACATGCTTGAAAAAAACACAATACAAATTTCATCTAAATTATTTTTTATTTACTGGTTTAACTAGCAGCTCTACTGCACTCTAGGTGGTTTATTTGCACTTGTTAATGTCAAAACTGTCTCTTAATGGTGGTTTTCAAATGCTGATTAATGAGGAGTTTTAAAATTTATTACAAATTGCTTCTTCGGTGCTCTTAAAGCAATTGTGTGATTTAAACAAATAAACTAACAACTACAAAATACTCTGCATTTGTTAGCAGCCCTATTAATCCTTGTCCCACTTAGGAGGGCCATACTAGTAACACTGACCACACTGGTGAGAATGTATTGCCTCAGCAGCACATAAAAATCATTTTTATAGGACTCATCACAGTAAGTGGCTTGCACCCTTCTCCACATTATGACTCCATCCACAGCGTATCACCTTGCATGTGTATAAGCTACCCATTCCTCTCATTCTTTTATTGACACATATATTGTACTGTCAGCTCACTGGAACCACTTGAGCTGTGCAACCCACAACACGCACCAACCACTCGGTTTGTCTGTACAGAAAGGAATGCTTCAACATTCTCTCATTTTGCCTACTTAAGGGGAACACAGGCATCCGGTGCATGGTTTTATTTATTAAATTTGTATACAGCCCTTCATCCAAAGAACACAAGACTGCTCACAACATAAAACTACAAAATGAGACAACACAAAACAATTTTTAAAAAAAAAAAACCCAATAATTTCCCCTCCCACATTATGGTATTGCTCAAGGACTGACGTTATCACTCGGGAAACCTTCTAAAGTGTGACATTCTCAGGACATCCATGGCCAAGTAAAACAGAAAGCAAGTACAGATGATGCACTGCTGCTGCTGGAGCAGCTGCTAGTGGATGGACTATGGTGTAGCAAGAGCATCCTGAGTGTACAGTCACTGTTGGACCTCCTGGTTGGTCTCCACCCTGAGTGTACCACAACTGACCACTCCAAAGGGACAGGCTCGCCTCAGACTACAAATGGGAAGTCTCCTTATTATTGAGAGCAATGTGGGCAACTTCCTTATCAGTGGTGATAGGCCTGAGAGCCCCACCATCACTACCCAAGGACCCTGGCCAGTACTGCATCTGGCTGAGCTGGCTTAAAAACGGGAATTATGTGTAGCTTATGTGTATTTTAATGAACTGAACAGAGCGAAAAGTTATGAGTCATGGGGGCATGAAAAGAGTGTGTGTATTAACAGTGCTCAGTTTATATTTTTTAGTTGCCATTTTATTAATGTTGCTAAGATTGTTTTATAGATTATAAATGCCCGAATGATTTGTTTGATAAGACTTTTGGTGTAATTGTGATGCTTGGCTTATTTTTAGATGCTTTTTTTTTTGTTAATAGTGGTTTACAGATTTGTATTTGTTTTATGGATGATTTGTTAATTATTTTTATATGATTTATGCTCTATTTGTAATGTTACATTATGTTTTATCGCTGGCGTCCGTCTGCCTTGAAAGACAATAGAGTGCTCCTCTGATAAATAGTAATACAATAATTAAAACTGAAATATATCTGGAATGTTAGTTTCCCCATTCAGTCTGGCTCATTTTTGTGCTGTAACAAATATGCATAGTTATAATATATTATGGCCAATTTATCCACACCATTATATTTGCCTTTGCAATGACTATTATGCTCTGACAGAACTACAGACTTTCTTAAATACTGTTTGATCATGTATCATTATATATGCTGGATTTTAAAAAGAGATGCCAGAAGTTATACACAGAAAAGTCTAGACAGATGTACTATTACTAGCTTGAGACCTCTGTGTAGGTAAACATTTGTGCTCCTGGACCACATGAACCCGGTCCTGCTACCTCTTCAGTTGTAGCTGTTATGGAATTAGCAACATATGACTTCTTTTCCTTTCAGTTCCTGCTCGGGTAGTGGACGTATACTAGGGTGTGAGCACACAAAATATTCTGGTGAATGTGGCTTGCCTGAGCTAAATGGGAATCTCTCCAAAGTGCCCCAAACTGAAGCAGGGACCTCTGAAGCAGTATCAATTGAAACAGTGGTACCATGATAATGGGATTATCTCAACATTAACTACTTTACAGCACTATGTGGTTGATACAAGTCTCTCTAAAATAAAATGGCATAACTTTAGTTCAGCCTTTTTTGTCTATCTGTGTTTTAAGAATGTCCATGCATAACAGAAAACCTCGGTTCACTAATATCGTATTCCAGAACATATCTGTATCTGCTGTAGGAATCTATGTTTCCAAAATTAATTGGAAAATGAACTGGAAATTAAAATACAGGAAAACAACAAGATGGGGGGGGGGAGAGACATAAGCATGCACAGAAGCTCAATCTAGCAATTGTTGCCCCTAGGTAAAGAGTAAGAATGACAGTTTGTGTGCATAGGTCCCGTGTGATATTTCTGCCATTTATTCTATAACTCCAGCTGAAAGAAGATGAAAAGAAAAAATATTTTTATCTAACCTTGAGGGATTAGGTTTTGCAGCATGCTTTAGACTAGAGATGATTGCTAATGGGCAAGAGTTAAAGATGTTAAAACTGCAATACAGTGAATAATTCAACTGGCAAATGCATGACAACTTAAAATTATCTCCTGATAAAGGGGCCATCGGGGAAAAGAGAGAGAGAAATTCCTTGGATTCTTTGTTGTGAGGAACAAATAGAAGCTTTACAGCACAATAAAATCAATCAACCCAATGTAATGGTTTTTAATAGGCACAGGAGTCACAATGCAAACACAAGGGCTTTTACCTTTCTATAAAGGAAGCAGATACATGTGCACATTGCATTTAACACACGGATTATTAGAGTCCAGAAAAATGAATGGAGCAGCTGTTGTGTGTAGGGGAAGTATATGCGCTTATTGGAGAGGTTCTGATGTTTGCATGGTGCGCAGAACATATTACAAAAGCTACAGGAACTTGGACCTCACTTTTCATTTGCTAGTTAGATACACATTCACCCCAGCATAAAATGCATGTCCTCCTTCAAATGTGAATGGTGCACACATGCAGGATTAGGAAGGAGTGCCCAGAAGGAGCAGCTGGACTGCTGCTTCTGTTCAGCAAACTATTTTGTTATATACATTTCACATTGACAGGATGCATGTGTATTTTGTCCTGAGCATATGTAGCCAAATAAAAAAAATGTTTTTGAAGAATCCACCCCATGGCAAAGAGAATAAACATAAACAACTGGATACATTGTTCCAGCCAAGGTTTTTAAAAGAAAGAAAAGCAAAATGCATCTTTCCTTGTCTCTTTTACTTTCATCATGACAGCAAAAATTCTTAATACAAACTTAATACTAGGTATAAAGACAGAACACTGTATAAAGATGGCATTCTGGGAGTTGGACTGATTTTATTTTATTTTCTACTAGGAAAATAATGAATTAGCTTTTAAAAGGAAAACTGAATGTGGGGGGAATCACTAATGGTGATGGCTACAAAGATTATGATGAATCAATTATTATGGTAAAGATAGATACATTTTTCTTGAGATGGATACTTGTCATTTTAAAAGCATTATAGCAAGAAAAAGTGGCCCATCCTGTCAGATTGGATTTAGCCCTGCCATGCATTTCCTCTTGTACCATTCCTCCCAACTTGGTCAGATATTGTCTCAGAGACTGATACTAATCCCAGTCCAAAAGGTGCAAAGGGACACTCAGTAGGCAATCCCCTTTCCTCTATGCTGCAATACAAGCAGTTCTTTAATCTCTCATAAATGCAAAACAGGGTGCACTGTAGAGTGATTGAATGATAACAGTAAAAGTGTATGGATTTTATTGTGTTGTTTTTTTTAAAAAAATATTATGTGGATGCAGGCATGACTGCATATGTAAAAGGGCCCTCTGGATCAAAGTTCTAGCCTGGTTGAAGAGGGAGGGCCTATGATGACATCTTGCTGTCTGAGGCAATGGGCAAGATGGCAACCCCTCCCTCATAGCACATGCAGAAGGTAACTGGATTGGCTGTTACACCACACCAGAGGGTAGCAGGCCGGTGTACAGCTCACACGGCATGCACAGCTTTGTCTTCCAATGGAGGAAAATAGCTGGGGGTGGGAAGACTTGAAAGGATGGCTGCCTCTTTGCCCCAATACTCTTTAGCATGTTGCCTAAGATGGCCCCTCACTCTACCTAATGCTAGGGCTGACCTTGAAGCTGAAGGAGCACCAGAGGTAATCTAATGGAGAGTCAGACAAAACTAAGTAACAGCTTCTGTCACAGAGACAATATCAGATCCAATACTTATGCCAATTTCTATTAGAATTTGCTCGCCCTTGATTATTTGAGAACATGGAACTATTATTTGGCTTTTCACTTTGTGTAAGGGAGAGACACTACACCCGCCAGCAATTCCTCATTCTTCACATAATGTCTACTTCAGGCATAGGCAAACTCGGCCCTCCAGATGTTTTGGGACCACAACTCCCATCATCTGAACACTGGTCCTGTTAGCTAGGGATGATGGGAGTTGTAGTCCCAAAACATCTGGAGGGCCGAGTTTGCCTATGCCTGGTCTACTTGATTCATATGCATGTAGGGTCTCAGAGGCGGACTTTGGAAATCTTTTGTAATATGGCACCATGTGTGAGGCCATTTGGTGTCCCCAAATGGATCTTCTCAGTTATGTATCTTCCAAATTTTGTGCCTCCTTGTCTTGGCACCCTTTGCGAGGCAACCACCTGCACTGCCCTAAATCTGGCACAGAGGATCCTGTTTGTGAGCCTCCGTCAAATATGGTGATCCTGCATAGCAGGGGTAGCTTACAGAACAAGTGTCCATCAAAGAATGACTTGCTGCCTGAAGTTTTGAGGATACTGTTTTGATCCTCTGTAAAAGTAGAAAATGTTGTTCTCCATCAAAAAGAGATCAAACATTGCACTTTGTTCACCAATATTAACAGATAAAAACAAATACTATTTGTTTTAATGTTCACCAATGTATGGGGATGAGAGAGCTAGGTAAGTGGCAAGTTCCACTTGTACCATCTTCATCCCAGTACTTAAATATATATGCAAAATAATCTAGTAAAGTAGAACATGATAACTTTAAATTGTACAACCTAATTTTGTGCATCTTTCTTTGGCAACATGCCCAGATACATTCAATTAGACTTATAGAGGGTAAGCGTGCATGGGGTCTCAAACTCTGGTGCACTTAACTGTGACTGAACCTCAATGAATACAGTGAGTCTTGAAAAGCAGCATACGATAGTGCTGTAAAAATAACATTTCAACTGAAAGGTACCACTTTATCACAACACAGTACATGTTTCAATATGCACATGTGCTGATCGATTTATGCAAAAACACTTTCCATTACGTGGATATTAATGTTACTCTTATTTAACATTACACTAGTGACATGGTGTGCGAACTAGATGCACTTTTATTGTCTGACACAAGGGCCAAGGGGGCTGATATTTCGGCCAACAGAATTTACTAATTTGCATGTGCGTTTGCTACTCATTTGAAGAATAAAAGCTAGTATTTCATTCCTCATAAGAGACTTATCAAAAAGTAAAAAGCTAAAGAATAAAACAAGAACAAATTAAATGGTGTTGAAAGCCTCAAGGGGAAAAGTAATTCGGTTTGCGTTGCTTGGGATTTTAATTGCTGGCAAATTATATTTTGGAATGCATTCAGGAGATGAAATGGTTTCTGTTCTGTTTTGTAAATCATTTTCATATTTTACAGGCATGCAGCCAACTGGTTATAATGACATATTGAACTCAAAGTCCCACATGATGTGTACTGATGATATACTCATACTGAAAAGAGGATTTCCAACTATGCTTTCTAACTATATCTAACCATCTGTCTGTCTATGAACTGTTGACTGCAAAAGAATATGAATATATGTATATAGCCTTGTAAATAATTATTCAGTAGATACTCATTCACCTGGTCCTTTACCTATCTGCACACCTGCCCCACCTCCACCATCATACAATGGGACAACTTTTCTCCAGCTAGCACAGTAGCAGTAATTTGATTAGTAGCACTAGAAGTAATTATTAGAGAGATAACTAGTCAAAAAACATAGTCAAAGGTTGGTAGCTCTTCTCTTAGTTTTTCTCATTTACTTCTTCTTACTGTATTCCCGATTTAAGACTAACACGTAGGCTATTGAGTTCAAGGGTTGCTCAAATTTGCATCTCTTTGATGTTGGCATTTAAACTGTTCTAAACTCAAATCTATAAACTGCATGAAACTTTTTTGCCGTTGAGTATCTCCGTGTTTTGTAAGTGTCAAATGCCACCAACGCAAGTTCCCAAATAGAATGCTGCACACCAAGTATCAGCCTGTGCAATGCAACATGCAGTCCATTGAAAAAATGACATGTTTTTCTCCTTATTTTCCCCACTAGCTATGACACTACTCATGAACCTTGAGGGCACTTAGCCCTAAACTGGGATTTTGGCACAATGAAGACAGGGTGCTTTTGAACAGGACTGCACATCTTGGGATTATTCTGCTTCAAAATACCCTTAGAAAGACTGCATGTTCAATTTCTTGTCATGACAAAATCTCTCTATACCATCACTTCATGATAAGGCTACCCCAAAAGCCACTTCATTGACATGCTAGCTTTTACAGGCAGGGTATATTTGATAGCAGCATCTATTCATGCCATTTCCTTCTCCAAGAGCATTCTGAATAGCTAGATTCTCACTGGAGAAATAAAGAGGAATAATTTACACTCACTTTCTCTAAATGGATAGCTTTTAAAGTACTGGAAATTATGGAGGTAAATAAACAGGCCAAATTCAAATGACCATAAGGAGTTATACACTTAAGTCCTACTTTATGAGAAGTCTGGGGATAATAATTTTGTGCTTATAAAAGTTGCATTATTAATTTAAAAGGATATGCCTGTGGTTTAACATCTAAATAATTTTAAAGCAAAATTTCTTTTTCTTTTTCAAGAGATAAGTTCATAATGTTATTGAATGTGCTTTAAAAGCCCAGCCCTATGACAGAAAGAAGAGGCACATTGTTTTTCTGCCTTGCAACAGTGACCATAGGCTTTGAGCCACAATAACCAGAGGCTCATGAAATCTAAGGATTTGCCTGAGGTCCAACAAGATTGTTGACCCTCTTTTTCTCCATGCTAGCTAACTGCAGGAGGTAACCATCAAACAGAGCGTGCAGGCAATACGCCAAGAGCTCCTAGAGAGGTTGCAAGACATTTGAGATGGGGTACTTGCCAAAGTTAACCTATCTCCTGATGAAATGCTGATGAGCAAGAATGAACAGCTCCATCCTGCAAGCTACTGGGCACTTTTACTGAATACTCATAAAAGCTCAAGCCTCTGGGGCATTTGATTGGAACACATGCAAAGGCTTGACTTCTTTTAGGAATAACTTTCCTAGGACCTTTACTGCTAAGGGAGGTGGGCTATTAGAAGAGAGATTCAACCATGTTGGGCAGCTGCTGAGACCCAAGTGTGGTCACCCTTGTTCTTAGGCCATGGCAGCTATAATGTGGTCCTCTGTTAGTACATAGTAGTGGTTTGTCAGATGTGGGTTTGCAATAGTTGGTGATGACTGCTGCCCAGTGGTGTTGTTAGATACTTAAAGGACTTAAGTACCATGAAAAAAACTTTTGCATAAAATTTGCATATGTATTGATGAACATTAAAGGCTGACTTTCAGAAGCAAAAACACAGCCTGTGTCTCTCGCTGTCAGGGTTTACCCTAAGCTATGGGGACACGGGTGGCACTGTGGTCTAAACCACAAAGCCTGGGGCTTGCTGATCAGAAGGTCGGCAGTTCGAATCCGTGCGACGGGGCGAGCTCCCATTGTTCAGTCCCAGCTCCTGCCCACCTAGCAGTTCGAAAGCACGTCAAAGTGCAAGTAAATAAATAGGTACTGCTCTGGCAGGAAGGTGAATGGCCTTTCCGTGTGCTGCTCTGGTTCACCAGAAGCGGCTTAGTCATGCTGGCCACATGACCCGAAAGCTGTCTGTGGACAAATGCCGGCTCCCTCGGCCTATAGAGCGAGATGAGAGCTGCAACCCCAGAGTCATTCACGACTGGACTTAATGGTCAGGGGTACCTTTACCTTAATCTTATGGGGTACCAACAGGATTTTCTGGGCCCAGCACATTACATGTGGATTGGGCCCTCCATAAACTGAGATGGGGAGTCTCAGCAGCACTGCACTTTACAGCCACCTGCCCTGTAGTTAAAGGACTTTCTTTTTTAAAGTGTGGAGGAGAAAGACTGGGCCCCAGTACAAAATACCTAGGAGTTGGCCACTTGGGCTATCCTCAAACAATGCTCCTGCTGCGGGCAGAGTGGGGTCAGTGATTTATGGACCATGAGTTGGGTAATAATCATATGGTGTAACAGCTCATAAGTAGGCCTGCTGTCCATGGTAATACAGTAATGGTACAATTAACTAGAGTGTGGTTCAAGGACAAGCAAAATTGTGCCAGACACACACATAGGCTGGCTACCTCTGCCAGACTCTTTGGTCATTTATTCAGGCAGGATTATAACCACCATGCTTGATAACTGTGTCATCCATTTTAATTCCAGTTCCTGATGTATGCTGCATTATTTCTTTAATCTACAATTTGAACTTTTAGAACTTTGGGGATTTCAGTAAAGTTATAAATTCAAGGCAAAATACTGCAATTGCCTTATGTGCTTCTTTCCTTTCTTCTCTCCATTTTATGTTGCTTGTGAAGTTATTTGATTTCAGAAAATAACTAATCCCCATTAGACTAGACTAAACTGGAACAGACTAAAAACTAGCAATTCTGTTCATGTAGTGGAATTATTTTGCATATTTTTTCAATAATTCCAATCTATTTCTGCGTGGCCCTACCTTTCTAACCGCTTTTGACCTTGGCTGTTGTAGGAATTGAAAGCATCTGCTTATGTGAAATGGCATTAGATTGTTTTTTAGATTAATATAGTTTGACATAAAGTCTAGTATATGCAAGCGCACATGAGAATATGCACAAAGAGATAAACATATGGGATGAAAAAGGCAATACTCTGTTGATAGTATTAACCAAAATAAAAATAAAAATGTTATCATGTGAATTGGCTCAAAGAGAATTAGGTTTCCTTCTGTATCCTTTTTAATGATATATTTTATTCAAGTTTGGGTTAGAGATTTCTTTCCTTCTATCAAAAGAATGCCTATCATAGGCTTACAAGAAACTTGTTAAAAGAGAATTTGATTAGACTAAATCTACTTGTTATTTGACAATAATGCAGCATTAATGGAATAACGCAATGAATAATGGAATTAAGAACTCTGAAACAGCTCAAACAACATCCCATTACACCAGACTAATTCCACTATTTCAGCAGTAATCTGTTTCACAGCACACCGGAGTGCTTATGCAGTCAAAGCAAGGAACAGTTGCCAGGGAAACCAATCAATTGAAGATACCTTGTGTGAAAATGCAAATCGGGGAGGGGGGATATGAAATGGCTGCACATGGTATTTTGCCAGCTCAGGGTAAGTATGACTATTATTTCCTTATCTTCTAGTTAAGTTAATGATCAAGTAAATATTATCATCACTACCCTCTGCCCCAAAAGGAAAAGATTGGGTGGACGCAATCATGTTGTGAAGCAAAAAAAAAAAAAAGAAAGAAAGAAAATGTTCACACTATATATTTAAGACAAAGGTCAACACATGGCACAGGACACTTTTTACTTAAAGCTGTTCTGAAGCTAATTCAACATGCTGTGAAATAAATTGAAGGTGCAGTCAAAGAACAGAGGCATAATATGAAACCAAGTAGGCACTATTCCAATGAACAGTCCTCATGAACTGGCCAGATTGAATTCTACTCTTCTGCAGCAACTATTCATTTCATTTCAAATCCCAGTGTGATTTGTTTTCAGATCTGGCTTTAAAAATAATATTTCTCTTATATAGATCCCCCCTCTGATTATTCCCTTGGCTGCCAAGTGGAAATTTAGAACTATTATTCTGTGAACACATCAAACATTGCTGTATGTAGGAGCTCTATGGGTAATGTGTAATAATAGGAAGTGTATTTTTCTTGCTAATAGTGACCACTTTATAGCCTCCACAGCAACCTATGAATAACCTCCATACCTCTTCTAGATGATGATAAGACCACAAATCATGATGACATTATTTATGCTGCATCTAGGGTTGTCAAAGTGGTTTATATACAATGGCAGGCTCCTTGCTTTAAACACACACACACACACACACACACACACACACACACCAAGCAAGCCAGAAGTTAATACAATTCAATTCTGTTTTGTTTTGTTTTTAATGATATTTATTGGGAATTTAAAGTTACGGGGGGGGGGAGAAAAGAGAAAATCAACAAAAAAGAGATTAAACAATACAGATCAATAAAAAGAGAATAAAAAGTACAAAACATACAATACACCAAAAACAAAAACAAAAACAAAAAAATAAATTTAAAAACAAATCCAATATTCCCATATCCTTATCTTCATTAACTTGTTTCCTTGACCTCCTGACACCTCCCTCTTTTGTATTCAAATTATTAATTATCTCAGCAAATCCTTTCCATCTTTCACTATATTCTGTCCTTTAGTTATCTTAATTTATTTTAACCTTATCTTACCATAAAAAACCTTAGAACTTAAAAACTTATTTATACATAACTCCTTATAACATTTCTACTAAAGCCTAGTAGTTTCATTCCAAGATTTTGCTAACAGTCATTAATTTTGCAATATTTCTCTAAATGATTTTTTAAAAACTTTCTGCCAATCTTCATCCATCGTCTCTTCTTCCTGGTCTCGGGTTCTGTCAGTCCTTTCTGTCTGTTCCATCTAGTCCATCAACCTGGTGATCTTATGTCCGAGGCTCTTAACTCTTTTCCATGTCCCTTCTGCAGATCCTCTTCATAATTGTACCTGCACTTTACTTTGTCTTCTGCTGGTCTTGTTCTCAATTTCCTTCCTTTGTCTCTGAGGAGTAGATCCCGGGGGAACAACCTAAGAATGTCTTTATCCCTTCTCGACCGGGCAGCCCGTCCTCCATGGCTAGCACCAAAATCCAAAAAATATTCCAAAGCATACTTCAATGCCCCTCCAAAATTGGGGGCCTCGGCCACTCCAATCTCCTCCTGGCCCAAATCCAAATCCCAAAAGTCAGAGCATCCCTGCATAGGAGGATCTGACCAACTTGCCATCTCCAGTCCCGACCGGACTCCGTCTCTCCAAGTCTGACTCACTCCAGATTCAGTCATGCAGGGCCGCATCTCTCTCGACTTGTATTGCTTGAGGTACAACAACAACCTCCTCCTTTGTCTCCACCCCAGCTTGCCCTGTCAGGGCAGATTCCTGGATCAGTTCTTGAGCAAGTTCTGTATCAGTGTTCACTGTTAGACCGAAATTATCAATTGAGGTAGTCATCAAATCCATCTTTGCATGAAGCTGCTCCAATAAAGCACTTGTCCTGCACAAAGCAGACACTAAGGCTTCCTGTGTCAACATCTTATCCAAGGTCAAAGCCTGTTTCTCACGATCTTTAATCTCTACAGCTGTAGAGTTCCCCAGGTCCACTCCAACAACAGTTCAAAAGCTCCCTCTAGAGGAAACAATTTCTATTTGTATCCATCCTTTTACAAGCAGATCCAGCAACAAAATTGCTTTCTTTTTTCAACTCTTTGTTCCTTTTTAGTGCAAAAGGAAACATTGGAGTCAATATGTTTCTCTTATTTGACTATCTGTCAACATACTTTATTATTCACAGTCAATGAACTTTCCCAAAACGTCTATCTTTGACAGCCTGTTCCCAGGTTCGAGACGATAGAAATTTATCTTTCTTTACTCCCTCTCCTGCAGGCTTGAACAATTTAAAATTTCCCCCCTCTTCTCCTGCTTCCAAGGGGTTTTTTGTAGTTTTAATCAATGGAAATTTAGTCCTTTACAAATAGCTTTCCAAACTTTAGCTTGCGGTGTCTTTGCTTCAGACTACTTACAAAAGCGGAAGGCGGACTTCCTGTTTAGACCTTCCCGCTCCGGTGCCAAATTACGAAGTTTAATAATCCAATTTTCCGATTCTACTCACGGGTACTTGTTTAGAGTCCAATTGTCCACAGGAAAAAAGTCAGCGCTCTCCGACAACAGCAATGCAGCTTCACTCCATGAAAAGAGCAATCAATTCGAAGCACCGCGCCGCTCACCCCACGTCGCTCCGGATCCCCGTAACTGGGTTTCCCCGTGAGTAGGGGAGGCTCAAAAGGTGCCAGCTGAATCCCAGGTCCACAGGCTTCTCCTGCCTGTGGTTTTTGATGGGCCTCCGCCTCGCCGTGGCGGTCCAGACCCTGATTTTCACGGAGCGGATTCCTCCAGATCAGAGGAAATCCGCCATTGCCGGTGGCGCTAACCCGGAAGTCGCCAATACAATTCAATTCTGAACTTCACAGTTGCGATTATTCATTATTACTCGGCTTTATTTCCAGCAAACATTTAGTACTCTTCATGATCTCTACAAAAATGCTCATCATGGTTCGATCTGCAAAGTGCAACTAGCATGCCTGAACTACAACACATCTTGTTCCAAATAAAGTTTTGCACTAAGAAAATATTTTTTTAAAAAAATTAACAAATATGAAAAGAACATTACTGTACATTTAGTAACCTTTGATTATTCAACCAAACTATCTGGTCATCCTGATGGAATGATGAATGGTAGATAAAAATACAGCAAAGCTGTAAATGATGAAAAAGTAGCAGAGAAAATGTCTTGCATCAGTAGGTTCAAATTTGAAATCCCCATATTCCAAAAGATAGTTGCAGCTTACGCCATGGGTAGCTAATGTGGTGCTTGCAGGTGTTATTGAAATATAACTTCCATTATTCCAGACCTCTGGCCATGCAGGCTAAGAACAATGCAGTCCAGCAAGTCCAGCAACAACTAAGGTACCCGTGTTGGCCATCTCTTGTGTGCTCTATTGTTCCACACCGTATTCCCTTCTAACTTTTGGACTGAATATGCTTTTTTGCTACCCTGTGCCTTGGCAACAAGAGGGAGGATGGGTTTGCTTTCACCTGTAATCAGAAGCCAGGCAAGAGGGGATATTTGAAAACCAAACAGAAATATGATTTAACAAACCTAACACAAATTGTTGTGATTTAACAAATTATCTGCACTGTTATCGTGCCAGAACTACTTATACTGCAAGTACATATTTGTAGATATCCAACAGGAAATTAAGTTTGCCTGAACAACAGGAACAGTGAAAAGAAAAAGGTATGAAAAATATAGAAAGAAAAGATCCTAATCCTAGCAAAACTATGCTTGTTTGAGAAGATATTTCATTACTGAATTTAGTAATTTCCCCCTTTGTGTTATAGAAAGAGCTAACTAGAGAGCAGAAGAAATTCACTTTGCTGTTAATTGCACTGAAAAGCTAACCATTGCATTTCTATTTGGCCATAGTTTTGTTTAATCAGCCTGGATTTTAGAGAAATATAAATATTTTGATATTTATTTATTTTAAAATGTAAGTATCACATAAAGGATTTGGTGTGTAGTCTTGGGGGGGAGGGGGAACTCTTAGATTCTACTTTGACATTCGACACCCATCTCTCTCTTCAATAGATTTTCTCACCAGTGGGAAAGAAGTCTGGATCCAAACAAAAGTATTTATACCATAGCATTTGTCTTCTGAATAACTGGCAACAATATCTAGAAAAGCTAAAACTGAAAGCCCTTCACACATAACAGAATGTGCTTTAAATAGCATAATTTAATAGGAGGAGGAAGGGAAATTATGCTCTGATTATAGTATAAAATGAATGTGGTAGATATTCCCCATAATTAAAAGATGCATAACCATTACTACTGCAGCTTGCTTTATCATTCTGTGCATTTTCGCAAAAATAGCTTTGTTTTCAGAATCTATTATTGCAGTTAAATGAAAAGCCAGCATTTAAATTGCATTTTCCCTCTGCACCTGTTCTTCCAACTTTGTTTCATTTCCCCCCACAATGTAACATACACTATGGTTATTTATGTAAATGTTTCAAAGTAATGGTTTTGTCTTAAAGGTTCTTTTATCTCAGGCTGTGTACACACTCCCATTTGCCCTGCATCCAGACCACTCCCACCACTAGTTTAGTAAGTGCTGTACACATTAGCCACAATTCATATCGACCCTATATCTACCTTGTTTCTTACAATATACTTTGTTCCTATGCACCTCCCCCCCCCACAACCAGTTTCATTGCAAATGGGGGGGGGGGACCTGACCTATTTGCATTTTAAACCAGTAATGTGTCTACAGGCTTAGTGTCTAAGAAACACGTGAGAAAAAGCGAGTAAGGTTAGAGTTGCCATCAAATGTCAGTATTTTGTGGTGAGGGTTTCTCACACTACAGGAATTTTGAGGCAAGTTATTTGATTTTCAGTAAAACTTGTTAGGATGCATTTGCCATCAATCTGGATTGGATCTGAGAAATCATTTTCTCCTAGTTTATGCTTTGGAGGGGTGGGGGGCAAATAGCAGCAGAAAACCAGTAATCATGCTCTGATCCAGACTAGGAGTATATTCAGCATCAGGACCCTTAAATGCTCTTTCTCCAAAGTAAAAGCAGTCAGGTTAAGCACATGTGACTAACATCATATGGAATGTGGCACTGAGTTGTCTCACTCAACTAATTTGGTTTGGATTCCAGCCACTATCTTTTGGGGCCGTTAATAAAGTGCACTAATGTTATCAGCAGCTTTAAATAGTACAGCCACTCAGTTTTTTATAAAAGTGTAGAATGCCATAAAGGATGATGGGGCTGGGGTACAGCCACTTCACTGGTCTAATCCATGGAGAGATATTTATTTAAAGCATTTGCTGGTGTCACTTGGTCCTGCGCTGGCCTGTGGTGTAAGGCTTTGTTTTATTTTCATTTGGTAATGATACAGGGTCCCCCCCCCATAGAGTTCTAGAAATGAGCAGGACAATATGACCAGCGGAAATTCCACTGGAGCCTTTGTAACTTGGGAGGAAATTTACAGTTGGCTAATTGGTAAAGGATGCTTCTCAGAATTATTTTTACACTTATTTAAATATGGTTAAAATAAATAACCGTTAATGTTTTAGAATGCTATGTCATGTATAATAGAGAAAAATGGATTCATTGTCATCCCAGTCCTGCTTAATGCATTTTTCATCGTTCAGAAGATGCCTTCTTGAACTTTGTGAAATTCTTGCTGTATAAATAGCCTGCCTAATGCTTGTGTTCTGACTTAAATTGATTGCTACCTTTACCCCATAGAGTATGTTAAGATAAAAATATGGGTAGAATAACTAATTTACTATTTTAAGATTGGTATATTCTTATACACTAGCTGGCCCGCCTATTTTTCCTGTTCTTGCTTATTTACCATCAACTCAGTGTTTGCAATTCAGTGACAATCATGAGTAGTTTTTGCCCTGTAGCAGCACTATCTCGCTATCTCTAAGCAACTGAAACAATTGAATAATTGTTGAGCTGGCTGTGGATGTCACAACCTCTAGGACAAGCATGGGCCTGTCTCAAATTGCCATCAGGCCAACACTTGACTCACATCAAATCCTTAATTTGATCTTCGCTCCAGCTTGAAAGTGACAAAGGATAGACATATTTGAAGTAAACCTATTGTTATGGGCAGAGCATCTCCTGGTGACAATTGGCCTTTTGGTGACAGTCTTCCCTATGCAGGGATGGGAGATCGCTCAAGAGTTTGGGGTGTTAAACTGGGTGCCAGACCCCTCTAACCTCTGGAACCAGGAAGTGCTCAAATTTAATCAAAGTTTCTAATTCTTGGAATAGCCAGGGTAGCCTCCTGGTGAGGTGAGAACCTGGGTGATGAGACATTAAGGAGGATTAAGGGCTCAATGCATTGGGAAATGTATGGTGCCCCCTTCCCTCAACAGTAAAAGCTAGAGTTTGGAACAGTGGGAGCAGTGGTGTGAACTAAATGTAAAGCAGCAAGCTGGAGAGTGTCAAAGCAACGTTTGAGAGGAATGTTTGATTTCAGATTGAATCCAAGGCTGTGGCTATGGGAGAAACAAGGCCTCATTTGGGGTGGTAATGTTGTGAGGCCTTCCATTAAAGGTCCAGGTTGCATATATGTCATAGAACCATATATCATAAAGACACCACAGTCTCTGCTGTGCCTCATTTCCAAAAGGAAATATGAATCCTGGAGAAGCATCTGGGACCCCTGGAATCTTGCACTGTTCAGAAATTGGGGTGGTGTGCGATAATCCATTTTTTATTAGAATGGAAATACTTCAGAAATCTCACAGTAAAGTGAGTCCAAACTGGGCGTCATATTAAGGAAATGTAAGTATGAACTATGTTCAAGAAGGGAAGAAAAAGAAGGGAAGAAAAACTACACAGGCCACTGTTAAAGGGCCTGAACCGGGACTCTTTCAACAGTTGTTACTAACCAGCTTGTGAAGAATAAATCATATAGCTAATGAATCTCAGTGCTGAGATATTTCTGCTCCTCAGCCTTGACTTCTCCTTTGTGACAGCTGGAAAATCAGCTAGGTACAGTGGTACCTTGGTTCTCAAACACCTTGGTTCCTAAATGCCAAAAACCCGGACGTAAGTGTTCCAGTTTCAAATGTTTTTTGGAAGCTGAACATCTGATACGGCTATTGTCTATTGTTTCTGTGGCACCTGCACCAATCAGAAGCTGTGCCTTGGTTTTTTGAACATTCCGGAAGTCAAATGTTCTGGAAGTCAAATGGACTTCCGGAACAGATTAAGTTTGGTGCTTTTGTTTTTGCTATTTATTTTGCGTTTTTGTTTTTGAGGCTTTTCGGTTAATTTGTTTTTGTGACTGTGTGGAACCCAGTTCAGCTACTGATTGACTGATTACGTGACTGTGGAAATGGATAAAAGCCCACCATTCAAACAATGACTATCATCCGTACAGGTAGGGGAAAAAATTAATTTTAATTATTTATCATCTAGAATACTGTCTTATTTATTTTATAGTACAATACATTGATTATTGCTTTCATTTTATGGATTAATGGTCTCATTAGATAGTAAAATTCATGTTAAATTGCTGTTTTAGAGGTTGTTTTTTTAAAGTATGGAACAGATTAATCCATTTTGCATTACTTTCTATGGGAAAGCGCACCTTGCTTTTGGAATGCTTTGGTTTTGGAATGGATTTCCGGAACGGATTAAGTTTGAGAACCAAGGTATCACTGTAAATCTTTTTGATTTAAACCATGAGCTTCAAAAACCCTTTAAAAGTTTTGACATGTGTTTTTGCTGGTGACCAGCGAAAGCTACACTCTGATATCACATCATATATATTGTAAATATTGTTTGTTTGTGTATGTGTGTGTGTTTGTGGGAACGTTAATTCTTATTACATCCCTCAAGTTTTTTTATTTAAAAACATAATGTAAATACAATATTTGTTTGGCTCCACAAAAGAAAAGCAAGTGTGTTTCTTTATGAGTGATTCTCACAGATCCTGTTTAACACAAGAAACTCAGTTTACTTAGTTACTGCTGTATGACCACTAAAGCAAAAAGTGACAGCAATTGATTTACATCAAAATCAAATGACAGACCACTGGTATCCAAGGTCAGGGGTGCAACACATAGCGACCCAACGCTCATTTTACATATATGAGTAAAAAAATGTATTTACTTATTAAAAGATTTATATCTTTCCCTTCTAATGCATTTACATTACTCAGATCAGCTTACAACAACCAAAATACCACAATCAATGCATGCATGGTCCATTAAGTGTGAAGGGCATGCACCTGCAAAATTATGAGAACATCAGAGCCCTGCTGGATTAAAGTAAAGGCCTATCTTGTCCAGCATCCAGTTCCAACAGAGACCAAGTAAGAGGCCAGTGGGAAGCTCACGAACATGAATGCAATCGCCCTCTCCACATACTGCCTCTGGTGCTTGAGGTAATGTAGCCATCATGACTAGTAGCCATGGGATTTCTCTAATCCCCTTCTAAAGCCATCCAAGTTGGTGGCATCCCAACATTTTTTATAGCAGATAATTAAATTCGCTACTATGTGCTGTGTGAAATAGTACTTGCTTTTGTCTTCCTTCCCCCCAAAATTCAGCTTCTGAATTCAGGGGGATTCTCAGGGGCATAGGAAGGGGGGCAGTCCGCCCCAGGTGCCATCATGGACAGGGGTGACAAATTATCAAGGAACAATTACTGCTCTACTCGGGCGGTTCATAAAAAACTTTTTTTTAAAAAAAAATGCTTGCTCCAAAGGTCTTATATTACTACACTAGGGATTATATAGCTAAATATGAAATTTCATGCATATCAGCTAATATCTTGACCCTCCTCCATGAAAATAGCTGTTTACTTGGCTGTTTTCCTATGTCGTGAAGGCTGAAATTTCAATTCAGTGGAGCAGGGTCAAGATATTAACTGATATGCATGAAATTTCAGATATAGCTATATAATCCCTAGTTTAGTAAGAGAAGACCTTTAGAGCAGGCATTTTTTTTTAAAAAAAAAAGTTTTTTATGAATCATCCTACTGCCCTACCCTCTGCTGGGCTTCCCTCCCCCACCCCCAGTCTCTGTTTTTGTGTCTTTATCCATTGTGTGTCCTGGCTGAGGGGAAAAACAAAAGAAGGATGGCCACCAGTCAGGGATGGTCTAGTTGAGATTCCTACATTGCTCCAGGGGTTTGGCTAGATGACCCTCAGGGATACCTTCCAACTCTACAATTCTCTGGTGCAGGTTTGTGCAGAGTTTTAGGTACAAGTTGGATGCAAGGGGTGCATAGGATTGCAGCCCATCTTATGCACCGTCGGCTCGGGAATAAGTCCCATTGATCATGATGAGACTAGATTGCTGCTGTGCAGTCCTGTTTTTTAAATAAATGCTTTCCTTTTCAGATAATACAGAGCATGGTAAAATCACAATAAAAAAACCTCCCCTTCAGTAGTTTCAAGCACTCCTACAGGTTTCACATAATATCTGTACTGCATTGTTTAGTGTGACAGCACTTGCACTTTGGAACTCCTCGCCTATTGCAATAAAGCTTGCCTTTGCTAGACTCTTTTCGGCCACCTGCTAAAAGCATTCTTCTTTAGGCAGGCATACTTAGATGCTTAGGAAGTTGAAGTAATTTTAATCTTGATATTTTAGCTTTTGTATGTTTTAAGGTAGGATTGTTAATTTTTCTTGATTTTACTGCTGTGGTGTTTTTTTTGTTTTGGTAAACCACTTTGCAGGTTTTTTTAAAACAATTTTTATTAAATAAGTAAACAATAAATATAAATAAAATAACACAAGCCAAAACACAACCCATCCTGTAGATTTAAATATCTGTCCATAGTCGCCTACTTGTTATCAGAGGCTCAGAATCCACATTTCTTTGTAAGAAAATATGAAATAACATAAAACCATTTTTGCAGGCAATAAAATAAATAAAAATCAATGTGGGGGGTGGTGACAAGAAATTTTCCGCACCGGGTACCACCTGACCTTCCTACGCCTCTGGGGATTCCCCCCCCCTTCTCTGCCCATTTTCTCTATCCCATGCATGGTTTTATATACCTCTATTATGTCTCGTTCCCCACTTTTTTTTCCAAATGAAAACCCAAAAGGTAACTTTTCCTTTAGGGGATGCACTTCAGTCCCTTTATCATTTTGGTTGCCTTTTTCTAAAGCTTTTCCAACTCTAGATAATATTAATATTCATTGCTAAATTTATTTATTAAATTTGTATCTCATACTTTTCCCAAAGGGAGTCCAGGATGACATGATTTGTGAGGTGCAGCAAGCAGAAATAATACACCATATATACACACAGTATTCCATATATTAGTATAAAAATATTATGATATTGGTAGTTTTATTTTCCTTTTCCTAATGATCCCTAACATGAAAACCACCATTTTCACAGCTGCTGCACCCTGATACTATGTGTGTTTCTTTTCTTTTTCTTTAAAGTTAGTAATACTTGGAAGCAGCAGCTAGGAAAAGGATTCACTGCTTCCCCTGAGTGGTTGTGTGTGGTTTTTTTAAGGTAAGAAAAAAAGGCCTTTCAATTCTACATGGGCATCCAGGAATTTTCCTTCCCAGCAGATGGGGAAGATACCTCATCCTGCCTCAATGTGATAGCACTGCTATCAGCCCTATGATTATATCACACATATTGTATATTTTTCAATAGATGTTAGAGTTGTTGCCCACAACTCAAGCCATGATAGCCAATGTAACACAGACCCTCCAATATTTCTCCTATGAAAATAGGGACATCCCATTCCATAATGATAATTTCAGCACAGTGGTACCTTGGGTTACATATGCTTCAGGTTACATATGCTTCAGGTTACAGGCTCCGCTAACCCATAAATAGTACCTTGGGTTAAGAACTTTGCTTCAGGATGAGATCAGAAATCATGCGGCGGTGGCGCGGCGGCAGCAGGAGGCCCCATTAGCTAAAGTGGTGCTTCAGGTTAAGAACAGTTTCAGATTAAGAACAGACCTCCAGAACGAATTAAGTTCTTAACCCGAGGTACCACTGTATTTATACCCCCCACATTTTACTGGCTTGCCCCAGCACTCTGGGCAGCTTCCAACATATATAAAAAACATAATAAAACATTAAACATTTAATAAACTTCCCTATACAGTATTGCCCTCAGACGGCTCAGGGGTTGGATAACTCCACACTGTCCAACATATCTCCAATGAAACTAGGGACACTCTAAAGAAAAACAGGACATTCCAGGATCAAATCAGAAACCGGGACGGCTTCTCTAAATCAGGGGCGTCTGTGGAAAACAGGGACACTTGGAGGGCCTGGCAATATTGGTGTAAAAAGTGTTAGTGTATGGAGTGATCTGCTAGTAGTTTGGGCTAACAAGTTATGCAAGTGCTAGCACACCAAATAGTGCAACTAGTGCTTAAAAATGAGGTGTACAAATACATGTTCTGCACTAGGATTTGTGCAACATCTGGCAGAAATGGAAATTAATCATTTCAGCTGTTGCACAAGGCTGCCTTTTGCTGTGCAGGCTTTGCACTGGCAGAATACTACTGGATACAAAACACATTATTCTGTTCAGCATATGGACAAACATTGGAAGTATAAGATGAATTCTACCACTGTTGTCACCAAATGATGTCACTGGTAGCAAGTAGGTATATGAGCAGGAAAGAGGAACTGAGAATTTAAAAAACAATAGGAGATCTTATGTTTACAAGATTATGTTCACAAAATACTGTAATGGGGGAGGATAGGTCTTTTAAATGCCCAGCTTTCAGAGTCTGTGATGCACAATATCCTTTCTTTTCAACTCAATTACACTGTGGTAGCATGATGCATCTGTTATGGCTTTGCTGAATTGTATGTCCTAGGCATTTTCTAAAAAATAAGTAGGTGAAAGGGATTCTTCAGGTTCTTTATTCCAGAACTTTCCTGCATTTCTAGCCAATCCAAAGAAAATAGGCTTTCATTAACTCTGCTTTCAATTTAGAATGTCAAAAGCTGTATTATAATTTTTTAATCATTTGGGATTAAGTATGCATATGACATTAAGTGTAGTATAATTCTACACATTCATCACCTTTTTCTTAAATGGTGGCAAAGGGAAGAAGAAAGGAGACAATGTTATTCACTAGAGTGATTAATTGTAGGTTTATTTTCACAAAACCTGACACATGCTAGTAATAGTTTTGCTATATATTTCAAAAACTGTGCGCATACACACACACACTTAGGCCAAAGGTTTTTGGGATAATATGTTTGTTTGTTTGTTTGTTTGTTTGTTTAAAAAAACACCATTGGGGCAGAGTGAAATGTAGAAAAAAATAATAGATTTTTTTTTCTTAGCAAGAATAAATTTTAGGTACTTTTATGGGAATGCTTTTTAAAAAAACAAAAAACCCTGTTCTGCCACCTTAACAACAATGGATCCGCAGCTATCGGCACCCAGCAGGCTGCCATGTCTTGCTTTCCCATGCCCCACTAGAAATGATTCTACATTATGATGTAGCATCATTCTAAAGGCATTGTGAAGGGGAAAAGATGGGTCTCCCAGTGGCCATTGTTGGAGCAATTCAGTTTAAGAAAGAAAAACAGCCAAACAGCTGCTTCCACAACAGCTTTTTTCTAGTAAGCCCTCAAGACAAAACTTTATAATCAGTACCCATGGAAAATAACACCTATTGGAATATATTTTCAGTACTTTGGCTAAGAAAGTTATAGCTAAAGAGCAAAACCTTGGGTTACAAACTTACAGTAATTCGTTCTGGAGGTCCGTTCTTAACCCGAAACTGTTCTTAACCTGAGGCCCGCCTTTGCTAATAGGGCCTGCTGTGTTGCCGGTGCACGATTTCCGTTCTCATCCTGGGGCAAAGTTCTCAACCCAAGGTACTACTTCTGGGTTAGCAGAGTTTGTAACCCAAAGCGTTTGCAACCCAAAGCGTTTGTAACCCGAGGTAACACTGTATTGTACAGTTGAGTTGTAGGAAGGCAAAATTCTGTTTTGAAAGACATAATGCTATGCATCTTCAGGGAGAAAAGGAGGAATTTAAATACTTCTGCCTACAAACCATGCTTTCTCCTCTGAATGCACCCACGCACAGGTAAAAATGTGGCATTTGACCACATTCTCTTGGCTTGTTATTTTAATATTGTTCTCTTTATGGTTGTTTTATTACATGTTCTTAAATTTGATGCACATAGACCTGCCCACACATTCTCCATCACTCACAACATCCCATTTTGTTTTTCTTGTGAAATCTTCTGCAGTGTAGGCAAGGTTCAGTTTAACATGCTAGCTCAGCTATCAGTGTTCGGTTTCTTTTTTACAGCTGCCAAAAAAGTCAGTGCTACTCTGTCTCTGTATTTTAGGGACATATATACCTTTGACTCACTCCCTAAGTATGCATTTTCTCATATATTCTGAGAGGCTGAAGAAGCCTAGGGGCTTATTAATTGTGATTATGATGAGAACAAACCCTGAGCAATTGTGAACAGTACATACATGTTTCTGTGACCTAGAAACTGGAAAGGTTTGATTTCCTAGCCTCAACTTTTCTGCACTGCTACCAGTTAACCCTTCCATGTGTTTCATCCTTTTGCTCCTCTACAAGGTTTTCTTCTCCTATTTCTTATGTCATGTTGTTCCTTCCTTATAATTTACTTTTTAAAATATTTTAGGGTTGTCTACTAAACAAGAGACAAGAGGTGAAATTCAACATAGTTCCAAGACACGTGTTTTGTTTCTGCAAGCATTTCAGTTTGCTGGACATAACAATCACCTGCTCTTTCTCCATTCACTATTCTGGGGGTTCTCCTGAACCCTCCTCCCAACCAGTTTTGGGACTCGGGGGTGTGTACATATAGAAGAGATGGAGGAAATCCCATTGCAGCAGTGCTTGTGCAAGGCTTCTGCTGACAGGACTTGTGACGTAAATCCTCCCCAAGACATATAGAAGCTCAGGAGAAACCTGAGAGTAGATGAGCAACACTTTTGTATTTGAGCTATAAAGCGAAGGCAGTGCTCATACAACATTTTTTGTTAAAGTGAAATAAATAACAACAAATAAATAATATGGGTATAATAAGTGTGTTTCACTGGTCATCATTCCTGTCAGTCACTAGACATTGCAGCCTGGCTCTCATATATCTGTGGTGGCGGCCTTGATCTAAGATTGTATTCTAAGGAGGTCTCAAAGCTCCTGAATCATTCAGAACCACAGTACGTGGTCGTACAACTAGTTTACCCCTCCTGACTGGCAGAGGAAAGAAGAGTTAACAAACCTGGTATTCTAATTCAGATCTTTCAGGTGTGGAGTCTGACTAGACCAGCTAACCAACTTATAGACTCCCCTTGAAGAAGGCAGAAGACTAGTTGCAAAAGCAGTCATAATCCAAAGTACAATAAGTCATGCACAAGAATTTATGCAGTAGAAGCACTGGGCTTTCTCCCCTATTCCCAGTAGCAACAGCTTATTACATTGTTTGGTTCAGAGTTTGGTTCTAAAGTTATCCAGTGTCTAAGAACACATGATCAGAATTAAGAAAACCTGGGAGACTGCTTGTTAAATAAACAGAGTTCTTCATGTTGCCCTCTTTTCATTGTTTTGAATGAATGCATAGCTTTGTAAATAGTGCTACAAAGATTCATTTGAATAAAGGGGTGGTGATGGAACAGCATGAATTGTTGCAATAATTAAAGGGCAGAGGTGTTTGTTTGTTTTTTGTTTTGAGGTGCTTAACATTTGATAATCAAGCCAGTTGACTGATGCTTCTATTCTTTAAAAAATGAGTGTTATGCTTGTTATCATGATAGCACATTATAAAATCACTGAACATTTCAACCCAACAGCCCTCATTTATCTAGGGACCCCCAGCCTAAGGAATCTTTCCCTAGGAACTCGAATCCTGTTTGACAAGATATTTACTGTAAGCATAAATTCTACAGTCTGATGTCTAAACTTCTTGATTTCATAGCATGTGACAATATATATCTGTGGGACAATATCACAATGTGGAAGACCTGAATTTGTTGTGACTGTATTTCTACCAGCAATTTTATTATCTGTTCAAAATCATGCCTGGAGAGTAAACAAAAAATCAGTAGACTTGGACTAGACTGTAAGCATGCAAATTTCTATCTGCTTCAGAACTTAATTTACTTTGGGAAGATAAATATTCACCCAGCAATATTCATCTAAAGATAACAGTCTTTCTGTTGTTTTATATTTGATTCTGAAACTGTTTGCTACAACATGCATATTTTCAGAGCATACATATTAAGGTGTGGAAATCCCTTCGCAATGGTGGGCTATTGACAACATAAAGACAGCAGTGAAGTTGTGGTGTGCAGGTGTTCCAGCTGCACGAGCACCTATCATACCAGAAATAATAATGATGCCCTGAAATAAGATATTTCCAAATACTGTTGCATTTATAATTAAGTGCTCTTCCCAAAATAAATCTAGTCTATGCATTAGCTTTGTTCATATTTCAGTAATAATGATGATGATAATAATAATAATAATAATAATAATAATAATAATAATTATTATTATTATTATTATTATTATTATTATTATTATTTATACCCCGCCCATCTGGCTGGGTTTCCCCAGCCACTCTGGGTAGCTTCCAATCAAATATTAAAATACAGTAATACATCAAACATTAAAAGCTTCCCTAAACAGGGCTGCCTTCAGATGTCTTCTAAAAGTCTGGTAGTTGTTTTTCTCTTTGACATCTGGTGGGAGGGTGTTCCACAGGGAGGGTGCCACTACCAAGAAGGCCCTCTGCCTGGTTCCCTGTAACTTGGCTTTTCGCAGCGAGGGAACCGCCAGAAGGCCCTTGGCACTGGACCTCAGTGTCTGGGCAGAACGATGGGGGTGGAGATGCTTCTTCAGGTATACCAGACTGAGGCTGTTTAGGGCTTTAAAGGTCAGCACCAACACTTTGATTTGTGCTCGGAAACGTACTGGGAGCCAATGTAGGTCTTTCAAGACCGGAGTTATGTTGTCTTGGTGGCCACTCCCAGTCACCAGTCTAGCTGCCGTGTTCTGGATTAGTTGTAGTTTCTGGGTCACCTTCAAAGGTAGCCCCACATAGAGCGCACACTTAGTACATTTATTCAAAGCACATTATTGAAGTGCAGATACTGGCATATAACCCAATAGGCTCTAAACAGATCTCACTTAATGGATCTACTCAGTAAGCCAAAGTAGTTCCTCTACATGGACTACAACTCCCATTATCCCTGACCAATGGCCATATGGGCCTGATGGGAACAACATCTGGACAACAACACCATTGGCTACCCGTTCCTGAAGGCATACAGTTTCATACAGCTTGGGAAAAGATGACACCTTTAAAAAACCACCCTATTCTAGTTTCTGTGTCAAGTTACTATTTTGACATTGCATTTGAACTATTGTACTGAACATCTAGTTTATGAGTGAAACACACAAAAAAATCACATTAGCCTATTAAAGGCAACAATTACAAAGGGATGTAAATTGCAAATGCAGACTTATCGTCAACAAGCAGACTAATACCATCTTTGAATAATGCATCTTTCATTCACTCTTCCAGAAGATATAAGAGCACTATAGCCACTTGCCAAGTTTCATACTAATGTGCCATGGGGCAAATGGAGACCCTAAACTGTCACACCTTATTTAGATCATACATGTTGGAAAAAGGCTACTTCAGTTGCTTCACATATTAAATTACTATTACTTTACTCATATTTCTTTATGGACAATCTACAAACCCAAATAAATTATTAAAGAACTGGTTTTTGAAGAGAAAATTATTTCCTTTTCTGCACAAAATACAGCCTAATATGATACTGTGCAAAGGTAACAGTCACAAAGGGAAAAAAAGAAAGAATCATTTTATGTAGCCCAGGATACAATCACATGCCAGAACATCCGGTTTCCCATTTATTTTGTGGGGGGCACTTTTGTATTTATATTACAGTGTCACCTGCATAACTGCGCAGACAACAAGAGGAAATGTCATACTTAAGAATCCTAGCATAGCCCTTATTTCAGTAATCAGTTATCACAAGTTCTTAATTAACCCATAGCAAATTGTTGCTGACAGTAATTAAAATCTGTCCTTCTGACACATGCATTCATGCACTATTGTTTAGAGTTCAAAGTAGTTATTATTGAGTTGTGTCAGCCTCATTAATTATCCTCTACTGTATTTGGCTTCATTCTGGTAAATCTTTGTTAACTGCTTTGATTGCAGTAGCATTTTCTTGCCTGATACATTGTGTATAAACTGTAAAGGATTTCTTTTTCCTAATAAGGTTGTGTTATGTGTAGTTTTCAGTTATTGTATTAAACATTTGTGCAAGCAAAGTGCACACACATAAATGTAACTTTAACATTAATCACTTTTAAATACTTCACCGACATGCTCCTTGAGCCATTCAGCTTCATTTAATTAAATTACATTTGAAGTCCTTGCTACAAACTGTATGATGGTGGCTATCTAAAGCAATAATTCCATATTAAGTCTTAGCATATAACTGTGCTATTTGACAGGTATTTGCTCTTCTACACAAGTTCGTCTTAGATTATGTTTTGTGGATTTACCCCTTTGTGAACTGCAATCCTCAAAACATGCAGTCCTCAAATAGATTGATACAACACAACCCCTGCAGGTACCGGTGGTGAACTGAATTGCACAACAGTGCAATTTGGTAAATGTCTACTGAGAAGGCAGTCCCACTGATTTCAGTGGGACTTATTGCTAGGGAAGTGTGTATAGGATTGAAGTCCTAGTTAAATTTGCACCATGGTGCTTTAGCTGTATTCCTGTCATGCTACCACACCAAATATGGTGCAGCAATCTGAAGTACTGACTCCATCTGCAACATCACATCACCACAGTGATGTTGCACTAGTAGAGCAGTGACTTAATCCTATCCAAAACGCTTACTAGCCTATGCAGCAGCCAATGGTCTCATGAAGTTCATCATTTCAGCAGCCTAAAGTGGGCTGATTTTAAAACATGTTCTGCTGAAACAGGTAGTTCTCTTAGTCTTGATATATGAGGCAGTTAAGTTGGTTAAATGCAACTGCTACTGTTGTTTTGTGACAACTCAGGTTTCACTCTCATTACTGTTAATGTAAGGAAAATTGAACTGTCACTATTTATGCTTTCCCTGATCTACAACAAGATAGATGGCTTTATTTGCCTAGCT
Source organism: Podarcis vaucheri (assembly GCF_965113315.1). NCBI lineage: Eukaryota > Metazoa > Chordata > Lepidosauria > Squamata > Lacertidae > Podarcis > Podarcis vaucheri. Next base: position 55,745,687 of record NC_138766.1, on the reverse strand, counting down.
TCACACATGCCACACTACCACACCATCTGTTTGTTTTGTTAATGGCACTTTGTAAAGTCCTTGGAGTTCCTCATGGGTAAGTTCTAAATCTCTCTTCTTCAAAGTACTTGGGATGACTAGGAATGATTGTCAGTTTGGGCCTTAAGTTCATTTTCCAGTCTTAAGTTCATTTCCAAATATGTTTGATAATTTGAAAGTCGGCGTGAAATTTCATATACATGTTTTCATGCATGTTTTTCCTAGTATAGGCAGTCTTGTATGCTGTTTTTGCTTAGTGTATGCATTTTTGCAATCAATTTTCTCCTAAAAGCATGCATTTGTGTGTGTTATTTTCACTAATATGTTTGTTCTTGTGCACATTTCACTAATGTATATACATTCCTATGCATTTTTAAGTTGAAAAACTGCATTGCAGTGCAAATTTTGAAGGAGAGCTGTGTTTCAGTTTGTGCATTGGCTTAGTAAGTGTGCCTTTGGTAGGGGCACATGAAACTGCACACTGGACAAACTTCTCTCCCATCCCTAGTGATGACAATTCAACCCCCTCTGGCAGCATCTCATTGAACTCACTGAACTGCCCTCAACCAACAAAATAATCCCTTGCTTCAAGTTACCTGTTTTACTGGCACTTTCGTCATCCTGGAAAAAATGAAAACAATAAGCTTGAAAATATTTATCTGCCTTGGTCACCTTAATCACCTCTTGCTGCCATCACATCCTTTCTGGCATTGGTCTGTGAGCTTTAACTGCCACAGCAGAGACTGTCACATTGTGTTTAGATCCCAAACTATCCCATTGGACTTCATGATCATGTGTCTGCTATTAACAGAACTTTCCCCCAGGAACAAGTTCAGCAACTAGGTTAAACTGCATCAACTGTGCTTTCTCTGAAAGAAAAGGGTACCTTTAGTTGTGGCTGACAGGCAGCTTGACTAGCCATGCCTTATCTCTGGCAGCCTTACGTCCAGCTGACATTGTGAGGTCATCTGGCCACTGAGGGAAAGGCCAATTCTAATCTAGATTGGTGTCATGTGGAAGACGACATACTCGTATGCATGTCACAGGCAGCAGCTCTGGAGGCCTGTAAGGGGCAGGGGTGAGGACAACACACTCTGGGTTGTGAAACCTGCTGGCAACAAGTTTCACCCCGTACTGTATTTGATGGTTTCCACTAATTGATTTTTGTGCATGGATGGTTACTTTTGTTGGGACTCTTTTCACTAGTCACGTCCAGAAGTTACATCCAAGTTATTTCTGATCTCTCTTCTTATTTTTAACCATCTTGTGTTCCCTTGCCATTCCTACTGAAGTGCAAAGGGTTGACCCTCTGGAATTTCTTTAAGAGTTACTACACAATTGGCCTGCACCTCTGTATAATCGTTCTTATGACTCCTATGAGGAGGCAAAATATTTGAAAATGTGGTCAGTTGGCATAGATTAGGGAAGAAGACTGCACTACCCCCATTTCCCAGAGAAGCCTTGTTGCTAGGCAAAAACTAGCAAAAATTTCCCTTTGATGATTCTGTCAAAGTTGAACCTCTCCAGAGCAAAAACTGCAATGGCAGAGAGTCCTGGTGTCTTTTATTATATTGGTGACATTATATCAGATTATTACTGAGAAGAGACTAGGCCAGAATTAACAAGGAACTGAATTATAGCTTTATAAATTAGAACAAAAGTAATTATACAGCTAGCTTCCTATTTCTGGTTGCAGTGCCACCTACTGCTGGAAGAGCAACTGATAGTTGCTGCTGTAGAGCAGCCCCTTAATTTGGCAGTTTTATCCCATTTTTAAAGTGTATGCTGGCACTATTGTTTTTTTTATAAAAAAACAACACATTGCTATTATAGCCTTATTATTTTCTGCCAAATATTATATGTTTTTGCAATGTAAAATTTAATAAAGTATTTAACACAGAATAAGTTCCTCAGTTTGCTGCAGATGGTATTCTCAAATCATTTGGTACTGAGAAAAACAGCAATATTCCTTGCATGGCAGTGCCAGCTTGAGCAGAATATTTCTAGCAATATCATAAGTACTATGCGTGTATGCTCACCAGAAGATTTAGTACTAAAGCAATTAGGAGCTTTGGAACACAGCCTGCCTTGGTCCAAAGTAATTCAAAGGCTGCCCAATTCAGTTCAGGGTCCCAGGCCAAATCTGTTTCAGACAAAAGGCCCATTCACTATGGGAGAAGGCAATTACTATATAACTTTTTGCTTTTGCTTTTGAAAAAAATCAATGAAATTTGCAGGCACAGTAGCCCTTCAGAGTGTATTAAACCTACCAAATTACAAGCAAATGCAACCAGGATCTTTTGTGTTGAGCACTTTTTTTAAAGTTTGATGACGATGACTTTCTTTTAAAAGGAAATATCTATAGATTTTTTAATTTCTAGCAGAATTAGATGAAATTTGCAAGCAGATTTGACCCTTCAGAAGAGATTGATCCTACTTAATTTTGAAGGATAACTGCTTTGGTTTTCCTGCAAGGGTAACCTTTACAGTTTGGGGATGGATAAAAATTATTAATTTAATCTCACCTAGTGTTTTGTAAGTAATTGTCCTGAAAATAGTGGGCATGAGAGGTAACACTGAATTGTTTTATAAACAATTCACAATTAACACAAACTCTCACAACCTCCCCTGACAAATGCATAAACTTTGGAACCTGGTGTTGGGATGGAAATAAGATGCATTCCTAACTTCCCTATCAGCTACCTCTGACTCCTCAGGAAGAATCATCTTATCATTAATATTCTAATGTTAAATATTTATATCCAGTTACAACATATTCTTTTTCAGCAACTTATACATTAAGGAACAGAGAGCCATAAGAAATTCTAATTTTCCTTTGAAAGCAACAGATGAAACCATCTCCCATGTTCACCAGGTTTGGGTAGGAGGGACTTGGATTGGACAGAGGTGTTCCTCCACCCACCTGTATTGGTCAAACTGGCCACCTGCTGCATGCTACTGGTTCAGAGCTTTCCATTCTGCCTGCTGAACTTTTGGGTGGGAAGAAGTGCTGCTGGTGGGTATCCTGCTGGTAATACCCTGTAGAAAGCTCCAAAACAGGGTGTTCTAGAGGCTGGGAGGGTTGTGGCTAAGCCATTCTGGGAGCCATTAAATCCTGAGCTGGTCCCACTATTGTCCTGTTATGATATCAGACCTAATCTGTGCCTGATCACTATGCCAGTTGCATGTTGGCACAGTGATCATCCTGGCCTTGTTTTCTGATCATCCATCATGCACAGGAGGGCTGCAGATGCAGTAGTGGCCTCACCATTCCACAAAGAAGAAGAGGAGTTTGGATTTGATATCACTACCCTAAGGAGTCTCAAAGCAGCTAACATTCTCCTTTCCCTTCCTCCCCCACAACAAACACTCTGTGAGGTGAGTGGGGCTGAGAGACTTCAAAGAAGTGTGACTGGCCCAAGGTCACCCAGCAGCTGCATGTGGAGGAGCGGAGACGCGAACCCGGTTCCCCAGATTACAAGACTACCGCTCTTAACCACTACTCCACACTGGCACCCTTGCCAGTCAGCAGTGGGAAGTTTTATTTCCCCCTAACAGGCAATGATAAGAACCTCTCTTACGTACTCAGAGAAGAGGGGAATATGAGTTGCCATATTACCCCATGGATGTATCTGTAAGGTTTTTTGTTTTTTTTATAACCAACTATAACATTCTCAAAAGACACAGAAACTTCAGACCCAGTCCAGTGCACACATCAGCTTGACAACTTGGGAAAGCTTTGCGTAAAAAGATGTGGGCAGGGCATATTGATCTAGAAGAAAGTGAAGTCTTTGTGCACAAATGTTTTGAATAATATACCCAAACAGTGCAAGAGTGGCCTTGGCAGCATTCAGCTACTACCTTTAAAAAGCTCATTCATATCAATGAATTACACTCTACATAAGCATGAGGCCATTTTCAGCATTAGTTCAATTCCCATTCTTACTTCCTTGAGTGCAAAAACATTTCTCATGCCAAGAAATAAACAGCAGCACAGCATTGAAGTCACCTGTCTTGCTAAAGTTAATATTCATAAATATGATGCATCGTTAATATAGATATTTCCAGAATATATCAGGTGTGAATCTGTATTTCTGGGGGGTCATCTACTTTTCTCTATCCACGTATTTGGCCTTTCATGAGATACAACATGTATAACTGACATACAACACCTTTTATACCCACAGTATTCAAGAAGCAGAGGGTAAAAGCAAGTCCTAGACCAGCAAACCAAAAGAGGGATAAATTAATGAGAAGTACACCTATCCATCAGACAAAGCATTATGAGAGAGACAGAAACAGAGATTGTTGCAGTGTGCACCTACGTGGAAACCACATGAAGTCCTCCTCTCTAATCCCAAATATCTGTGGACTAACTGTGATTAGTAATGGAAAGGCATTCTCTCTATGAACAGATGAATTCTCTTCATAACTATTGCTTACATATTATTGATAGTCAACATTCCAAGACATTCAAAGTATGTTCTTCTGGAGTGAGCCATGGTAAGTCCTAGCTCAGATTAAACTCGGGGGGGGGGGGGGCTACTTCCATGTTGTGAGATGGACTGTTATCATACCTGCTAGAAATAACATGCCCTAAAATTAGAACAATACATGAATAAGCAAAATGTTCGTGTAAAACACATTATGTGAAACATGTCCTAATTACTTCAGAAATGCAATGCCATCTTGTCTTCAACATTAAATCTTGAATTAATGTCACTATAAAGCGCAGCCCACAAATAGCATCTAGGTGAGGCTCATCTAAAAATCAATGTAACTTCCAATTACTGTGGTAAAATGCCCCCAGTCAAAAAGGAGGGGAAGAACGCTTCAAGTGATGGTGTTCCAGGAGACATAAATGTAATGTTAACCAGTACCCTTGACTATCACATCTGAGACATTAAAATATTGGCTGAAAGGATTGACAAACAATTGACAAACATATAAATACACCCTTGGGAGTCCCATGAGTTAGACAAGTTATTCTAGAATTGGACAACATATGAAAACGTGTTTGTGTGTGTGCGTGTGCGTGTGTGTGTGTGTGTGTGTGAGAGAGAGAGAGAGAGAGAGAGAGAGAGAGAGAGACCAGCATGAGTTACAGTTGCTGACAAGGATCATGCAGGAAGAGGGAAATGTGCTGCAAGCAACATGAATTGAAAGCACTGAAAATATAACCGGGATAGACTCCAATTCAGACACAGCCTAGAGGGACAGGGCTCAGTGAGCATACACATGATCCTCTTGACCCTTGCTGTCACTGAATATGGTAAACAAACAAACAAACAGGCTATGGATTTTGAGTGGCCTTTGTCATTTCGCTATTTACATGTACCATTTCAAAACTAGTTTTTACACATTCCCAAAAAGAGGAAAAAGAAAGATAGTGCAGCCTTTAACCTTGAGGTCATAGTTGATCCCACACCTTCTGGTCATAGCTGAAACACCAAAAACAAAACACATTTCCCCAATTTTTAGCACTTGATATTGAATGTATATGATCCAAAGAAACATGGAGTCCAAAGAAGCTTCAGAATGCTTTTTCTTGAACTCTGACCACTCCTATGTCAGATGGAAAACGTATTTTAAAATTCATGTGATTTTCAAAACAGTGTTTCAAAATTCAGGTGAGTTGTTTGCAAAATGATTTGGGTGTCCACAAATAAGTAATAAAATTCTACTAGTCTATAGCAGGCATGTCCAACAGGTAGATCACAATCTACTGGTAGATCGTGGGGTGTTCCTGGTAGATCCTGGTTGATCTCTGGCCCCTCAGTGATCTTCTTACAAAAAAAGCAAAAAACTTTGGCTTCCTAAAAAAAGCTCCATAATTTTGGTGAGATTACTGCCAGTCTTTTTACGACAATGGGTAGATCATTGCCAGTTTTTTTTATACTGTGAGTAGATTGCAGTCTATTGGGAGTTGGACATCCCTGGTCTAGAACAAGTACCGTATTTTTTGCACCATAACACTCACTTTTTTTCCTCCTAGAAAGTAAGGGGAAATGTCTGTGCGTGTTATGGAGGGAATGCCTTATGGGTGGCATGCCTACGGATTTTCCTCCTCTAAAAACTACGTGCGTGTTATGGTCGGGTGCATGTTATAGAGCGGAAAATATGGTATTTTAAGTAACTTTTTTTATTCTGGACTGTTTTATTTTCTTACAGTACAGTAGTACCTCAGGTTACAAACACTTTGGGTTATAAGCACTTTGGGTAACAAACTCTGCTAACCCAGAAGTAGTACCTTGGGTTGAAAACTTTGCCCCAGGATGAGAATGAAAATCATGTGGTGGTGGCACAGAGGGCCCCATTAGTGAAAGTGCACCTCAGGTTAAGAACAGTTTTGGGTTAAGAACGGACCTCCAGAATGAATTAAGTTTGTAACCCGAGGTACCACTGTAATTGTCTTGTGCTTTAACCCCTTTCCTAAAATTTTATGGATAAGTAAAAATGTGCAAGTCAAAATTGAGAATTACAGACTAGGAAAACGGTTATTCTGACTTGTGAAAAAGAAGTTCCTTATATATTCAAAATAGATATATTTGTCTTCAATTCTATGCACACACTTATGCCATTCCATTTGTCATCCTTGCTTTTAACCTTTCCATCCAAGCATTTTCCTGTATTGTTCATCCCATACTACAATCCATGCAGGTTTAAACTACATGTTTCCAGCATCACAGTGTAGGACCTTCATATGTACAATGAATGCATCCCACAAATCATTCATACATTTATAGAATGATTTGGGTACTTCTCACCAGCATACAGTCACCTTCCTTGTACCACAGCTGTTCCCTGTGTCATTCTAGTTTCTGTATACTGATGCAAACATAGTTCTGGTTCTGATCATGCTTTAGGTGAGTAGGAATGAGCCCTGGGTTTACCTGCATGAGAATTGAAGCTTTCACTTTTTGCTTAAGAACAAACTGCAGCTCCTTGTTTTGCATCAATTCAGGGAGCTATGGTTTGTTCTGAAGGAAGTTAGTTTAAGAAAACCAGATTAAATTGTGATTTGATATCCAAATTAGTTAAACTAAGGGTTTATCCACACTTCCATTTGCTCCGCCACTTTTCCCTGGGAAAACCCATGGATTAGTGTTGAATCAGAGCAAATGGCAATCTGGCGTTCCATGGATTGCCATTGGTTCCAATTTATTGCTAAAGCAGGGGGAAATGATGGGGCAAACAGTAGTGTGGAAAAGCCCTTATCCTAGAAAACATGGAACAAGTGAGAAAGCTCTCAGACCCATGCTTTCTAGGCACAGGACAAGTGGAACTGTGAATGAACCCTCTCTTTAGCCCGAACAAACCTCATGTTCTTGTATGTAACATGGAACTGAGGTTTGTTCTAATGTGAATGCAGAAACCTATACTCTGCTCCTCTCAAGTTCAAAGGAGGGGGATTAATGGAGAGCATGTGAGCCTGACATTCACCATGGTTTGTTCACACTCATTTATTAGGTGGTTTAGAATTATCATCTGAATTGGGCCATAGTCTTGACCTACTCTAATTTTTCATCACATCCTGCAGTGTTTCTTTGTGTTCCCAAAATATACACTCCGACCCATTGTTCTAGATTTCCCCAACCACAATACTAAACCACTGCTATTAAGCACTAATCACTATGGCAAACTTTACTGAAATAGGTTCAGCTCAGACCTGGAAAAGAGCCTCTAATTATATGATAAATGTCCTTATTATATCCAAATTAGGAATTTTATATTACTTAGGACATGTTTGATTTTTTTCCAGGGGTAAAAAATGCTGCGCAGATCATCAGACACTATTACTAGCCAGTATTTCATTTGTAGAAATCTAGGCACAAAGTGGCATTGATTGTATTTTTTCTCTAGTCTGGAAAAGAATTGATTATCACTGACCTCATCTACTTGTGTCTAGGACATTGTACCATGAGCCTTTCCCACAACTTCATTATATGGTTCATTAACTTAACACCTTTATAATTTCCACATTCCTTGGTGTCTACTTTGTCTTGAAAAACTGGTGCTAAATTATTAGCTCCCTGTTCTTTAAACATCCGCACCCATTAAAAGTTGAATGCAGGAGTTTCACTAGTCCCCAACCACATCCTTTCTAGTCCTTGCTGTGTGTGCTGCTCCATGCATAGAAATCTCCCTAGTACTGCTCCTTCCCATCCATAGCCCTCCTGCACACAGATATATGCATTTGTATCAGGGTTACATAATGCTGTTGAGTGCCTTCAGAGATTTACTGGGGATTCCATTCTGCCCTAGGGATTGTTCTCTCTTTGGTGCTACTTCCGTCTCATGCATTACAGCAGCAAGCCATTATTATTTCTAATTTAGATGATACTCCCTAGATAATGCATTGAATTGAGAAAGTCATGAAAATATTTTTCCTTATCAGTTTTAATTAACACTTTTATTACTATACTTAATAATTTCCACTTTATTCAAATATTGAATTATTTTCTTTTAATTTTGCCAGGTTTCCCTTTTTTCTCTTCACTGGTTACCTGCTCTTTTATTTCACATATAGTAACTTATTTGAGGAGCTTCCTCTAATATCAGCCCCTGCCACTTTAATATTTTCTCTTTTGTTTTGTTTCCCCCGTATGTAAGACCTACAGGTCTTATCTATACTCTTAGTATGATCTGATTTTGCACTGAACAAGAATTGAAATTCCACAGACTCTTGATTCAATAAAATTTCCAATAGTCACATATGTTGAAGTTTTGAATACATTAGAATTAGAACAACACAAACTTACTGAAGAGAGATGGGAGGGGAACTAGGAGAACTATGGGGTGGTGTGCAAGAACAGGAAATGTGCATAACACAAACACAGATAGCTGTATGTCTTACTCATACTGTTTCAGACATTCACCCTAACGCAAAGTCTCATGTGCACTCATATGCATACATGATTTTCTTGTGAGCACAAGAAAATTATTCATTCATAGGCATACTACAAACACATTATTTTCTGCTCATGGGAATAAAGGAGAGATGGAGAGAGAGAGAGAGAGATGGAGAGAGAGAGAGAGAGAGAGAGAGAGAGAGAGAAGAAGAAGAAGAAGAAGAAGAAGAAGAAGAAGAAGAAGAAGAAGAAGAAGAAAATGATGATAAAGGGACAGAGGAAAAGGGACAGAGGAATGGCGTGCCTTCTTTGCCAACTATGGAGTTGTTGTTGTTGCTGTTGTATAGAAGCCACTTTGAGAAAGTATGTATGTATAAGTTAAGTAAGTCTCAGCTGGGCTTTGTAATGTTCTCTCCACTATTCACACTCTGCTCCCCCCACCCCACCAGCTATACTATGCAGCTATACTGGACTAATTTCAGATGCAGATTTTTGCAGATATATTTTGAGGAAGCCATTCCCCACTCCAAATAACAGAAAGAGGAGGGGGGAAATCTCTACTTCAGCGCTAGGCTGGGTAGCTAGAGCTTTCTATAGTGTGGTAGTAAATATATATATTGTTGACCCAAAGAGAAGGACAAGAACAAAAGGAAAGTCAGTGGCAGACCTTGGCATCTCAAATTTCAGTGGTGCCCTGTGCAACACCAAAATCCGGTGCCCCCTCACCTCCCGTTTGACATCATAGTTGTGGTGCCTGCTACAGCGACCCAGAAGCTCTGCATGTGGTGCGACCAAATTGGCTGCGCTCCCCTAGATCTGCCTTTGGGGAAGTGCAGGAAAGCAAATGTTAGCTAACAGGAAAAACCAGACAGCCTCATAAGGTGATGAACCCTTCTTCACTGGAATTATTTAAGCAGAGACTGGATAAACATTTGTTAGGGATGCAGTGGTTGCATCCCGCATTGAGCAGGGGGGTGAATTAGATGACCTCCTAAGTCCCTTCCAACTCTGTGTTTCTATGAAAACACATTTCTATGAAAATTTGGTGGGAGAAGAAGCCAGATTAGGTGAAAATCAGAGAAAGAAATCCACATCTCTCTACAAGATAGGGAGATGCCTCCACCTGCCTGCACCATTTGAATACTCCCAAATGACATCATTGCTCATGTTGTGCTTCCCAGAACCTTCATTGAAATAACTGCTTCTTCCAGCACTTGCTGAAAACACATTTATGGGGTAGATCTTCATTTCCAGTAAGTCTGTTATAGCACACACAAGATGTGAGTTAAGAGTGCTGCATGTACCGTATATACACATAGCATCGATAGATCATGCATATATTTGTCAAAATATTCTTAGCTTTATACTGAGAAATTCAATAGTAAAGGTAAAGGTAAAGGTACCCCTGCCCGAACGGGCCAGTCTTGCCAGACTCTGGGGTTTGTGCGCCCATCTCACATCTATTGGCCGGGGGCCAGCGCTGTCCGGGGACACTTCCGGGTCACGTGGCCAGCGTGACAACGCTGCTCTGGCGAGCCAGAGCCGCACACGGAACGCCGTTTACCTTCCCGCTGGTAAGCGGTACCTATTTATCTACTTGCCCCCGGGGGTGCTTTCGAACTGCTAGGTTGGCAGGCGCTGGGACCGAGCAGCGGGAGCGCACCCCGCCGCGGGGATTCGAACCGCCGACCTTTCGATCGGCAAGCCCTAGGCGCTGAGGCTTTAGCCCACAGCGCCACCCGCGTCCCGAGAAATTCAATAGGGGATGATAAAAGATGATGATGAAGAAGAAGAGTTCGGATTTGATATCCCGCCTTTCACTCCCCTTCAGGAGTCTCAAAGCGGCTAACATTCTCCTTTCCCTTCCTCCCCCACAACAAACACTCTGTGAGGTGAGTGGGGCTGAGAGACTTCAAAGAAGTGTGACTGGCCCAAGGTCACCCAGCAGCTGCAAGTGGAGGAGCAGAGACGCAAACCCGGTTCCCCAGATTACGAGACTACCACTCTTAACCACTACACCACATAAACAATAAAATTCCATAAGGTGATAAGACTCTGACTCCCGGATGAAGCAAAACAACTATCTGGCTGTATCAAGTATTCAGCCTATAGCAAGAACATGAACTCCCTGATCACCTCCAATACCTGTTTCAACTTTTCATTTGTGCATTCTATGCCAGAGTTCAGCATTGACATTTGTAGAAATGAGAGGCAGAACACAAAGAAGGCAGTTTTAATTATTATTCATAAATCAAGTGTCATCAGCGGCAGGCATCACTTTCCACGCATCCTAGTAAAATGTTCATTTTAATCATTTTAAGTAGCTTTTTCACAGCATCACCCTGTGCATGTGATATTAAACCCCCCATTAATTCCCCATTAGTATGCTTTAATTAATAATAATAATACATAACCGTTTTCAACAATAGCATTTATATTTGTAAAGAAAATTTGAACTTAGCTGTATTACGAAGAATAAACAGGTTCCAACAATTCAGTGGCTTAACAAATGCCACAATTATAAGTGAATGACATATTTTATCGCGAGATTATATGAGAGGGCAAATATACCAAAGAATCAGCAATTTACATCTCTAGGGAAGAAAGAGGAAAAAAGTGGGGAAGAGGAACATGATATATCCTCTCTACTTCTGTCCTCCTTCCCCAGCCATCCTTCTGTCTCTCCTTGCAACCATTTCAACAGATGTCTCCTGCAGTTGCAGCTAGGGATGTCAGAAAAATTCTTCACATTTTTGCACAAATTCCATGTGTTTCTGCACCTCAAAGTGTATCCTGGAACTAAAGCTCCTCCTTGTCTTATATACCCCTCTCTTTTTTGCTCGGCAAAAAAGGGGTATTTTACTCATAAAGCAAATGGTGTGGTGTAGGTTATGTGGGCATTGCTGTTTCCGAACAATATTTCTTACCATTAGTAACTGTGGCAACAAGTCACTCTTTAGTTATGCAACAGTATGTCCAAAAAACGGAAATGTCCCAGGCTATTGACTTTACAAACGAAATTGGTTTGACTAAGATTAAAATAGGCACTGCTTGGATATGATTCCTTTTGGTAATGAAAGTGTAGCGAAGATGTCTAACCATAAATATAAACAGCGCAAAACATGCAGTTCACTGCACAAGGGCAGGGGACGATAGACTGGCAATATCTTACTTTTGCATACAGCACGGGACAACGAGAAAGATTCAGTCTATGCACAGGAGGGTGGGATAGGGATTCACATATGCCTACTGATAGCCATTGAGGTGTCTTGCTAGAGGAAATCAACAGCCACCCCTGCAGGGCTATCAAGACAGGAGAGGAAAAGCTGCAGTTTGTTGGTAATTGTCATGTGGTGGCAGGGTGTGTCTCAGTCAGCACTGTGGAAGCACATGGTTGCTGTCCGACTAGCACCACCACCTATGTTGGAAGCCAATTCTAACACTAGGACAGTGTTTCCCAACCTTTTTTGGGCAAAGGCACACTTGTTTCATGAAAAAAATCTCGAGGCACACCACCATTACAGCCCCGTGACATCAGCGCGCAGCGTCACGCCGGGAGGGACATGAATTGCTAGCAAATTACATAATCACCTCCTTGAGGGCTGGCTCATCTTCTCCGAAGGCAGAACCCCATTAATTAACAGGACAGACTCACACCATAGCCAAGACGAGGGGGGAAAACCTCAGTCATGCACAGTCATGCACATGTGGGGGCTAAATGAGGACGAAGACCGGGCAGAGAGCAGGCTTCCAATCACCCCACCTGGCCAGGACAATCCCTGGGTGCTCCCTTGGGCCACTCGCCTGACCCACCTCGCAGGGCTGTTGTTGCGAGGATAACACGGGGAGAACCACGCGCGCCCCCGGAAGCTCCTTGGAGGAGAAAGCGGGCGATGAATGCAATGCACGAAATATATGAGAGGCGACCAGGTTTTGCAGGTGAGGGGCCCCCGCCAGCCTCCGCTTCCAACACCCGGCGCAACGACGCCGAAGTTTCCCCCCGGGCTCGGCTCGGGGAGCAGCGCTGCTCCCCCCCGGCTCCCCTTCGCCCTCCCGGCTCTCTCTGCCGCCCACTGGGGACCCCCCTCACCTGCCAAGTCCGGAGCGCCGGTGGAAGTTGCATGCATGCATGCAGGGCGCCGCGTTGCCATTGCATTGCACTGCACTCCATGCAACGCCTGCACGCATTTATTGCCTTGCACGCCCGCCAAGGGGTCTCCCCGCGGTCCAATGCGTCCCCTCCGGCGCAGATGCAGCATTGCAAAAATAAAAAAACCCCGACGCAGCCCTACCTGGGGGGCAGCCTCCGCCGCTCCGCCTCCGCGGGGATCCCCGGGCTCCATCCTGCCGCCCGATCTCCGCGGGGGCGCAGGCAGGCTGCGCGGGGTCTGTGCGGAAGAGCCCCTGCCCGCCTGGCCACCGCCGCTGTGCTCATTCCATGGCCGGCAGAAGAGCGCTTCAAACAAAACGCCCGGCCCGCCAGGCCACGCTGGGAAACGTAGTTTGCGCACCCCGCGCGGGCGCGGAGCCCAAGGACGAGGGGACTACGGATCCCGGCAGCCCCCGCGCCGGGGACGGAGGGGGAGAGGCCGGGTGCAGGGATGGAGGGACGGGTGGGCGAGTGAGTGGCAGCCGCCAAGCCTTGGCCGAAAGCCAGGAAGGGCCTCCCCGGAGGAGGAGGAGGAGGGAGGCACAGAGCGGGAGGGAGGGAGGGAACCCCAGGGGTCATCTAGTGACGGCGCCCCAATCGAAAAATTGACTTTTAAAAAAAAAATCATTCGGATTTTTTAATTTTTCCCGCGGCACACCAGGCAACATCTCGCGGCACACTAGTGTGCCACGGAACAGTGGTTGGGAAACACTGCACTAGGAACTATTAGTCACTCAGCAACCATGCATTCACATGGTTCTGGACTCCTGATAGTTACTAGTAAGAATGAGCTTTGCTGCGCTGGATGATTGCTACTGGGTGCCAGCCAGAGACACACCTCACTGGCCAGTGCTGCTCTCTTGTTCTGTTAGTGCAAAGTACTTTTCACCATATCCTGTGCTACTTCCAAAGTTCCAAGTACATTAAGATGATGGGATAGAAGACCAGTGCTACTGCTGGGAAATATCAATGCTTGTCTTCTGAATCCTTGCTGATATTCTTCCTTTTCCACTTTCTCTAAATGACCTACAGCACCTCCAGCCCTACTGCTAAGGCCAGGAAATGTTAGCAGGGAAAACACAGAAATGAGAAGTAACAAACTGTTACTTTACTAGGCTTTGCTTAACTGTTAACTGCACCAAATGTGGTCAGAAGAAGAAAATAGAGCCAATCTAACAACATCAACAACAACAAATGCTAGAATAATTTGTCTACACATGTAATAATACATATTAAATATATAAAATAAAACAATTTTCAGCCTAGATTTCCAATGTATCTATATTATTCTTAATAATATTTTTATTAGTCATTCTCATGTGCTTTACCAAACGGGTTCCAATATAGTATTCTGTTTAGTTTATAGACCTTTTAGTCCAAAATATCCTGCAACATGGAATGGATATATATATATGAAATTTTAAAATGATGAGGAATGCCTACTTTTGAACCTCAGTCATATGTAAACATTCCCCCAAGCTTTGCAATAAATCTGCTTTTCGTGTATTTTTTAAAAAACAACTATTAATGCCTATCTTTGGTGAAAAAATGATAAACAATGTACATATCAAAATTCTAAAGTGTGTAAATGTGTGCTTTTTTTAAATAGTGTTGATTCTCATAGTGGGAAAAGTAATAAGCCCTCATTTTTAAAATAAAAGCAGATATTCTGAGAAGAATGAGGAGGCAATGCTAAAGTGTCTCAAAGGCTGCATGTAGTTTCCAATTCTAGCATTCAACAATGATGCCATCTTCTCAATATCATACAACAGTAGTGGGGAACTTTCAGCCCATGGGTCAAAGAGACTCGCCAGCTTTGGAAGGTCATTTTGGCTAACCCTATCTACATTTGCTAGGGCTGACATCATATATGACATCAGATATGGCACATATTGAAATTTCAGTCCATGGCCAAAGGAATGAAAGAATCAAGTGCACACTTTCCCCACCCCCCTTGCAGCTAAATGTCAGTGCTTTTAAGATTTTGGTATCTTTTCCTGACACCCTGCTCAGTGGAAGGAAAATTTTAAAAAGTGCTGGCCTTTGACTGCAGGGGAAGAAGGGGCGTGAGCATAGCTAGAAAATGCTGATGATTCTTTTTGTGTGTGTCCCTAAATTGAATTCAGAGCGGAGATGCAAAAGAACATGTTTTCTCTGCAGTTAAAACCTTCCTTTGCAGGTGTGGTTTGATTTGAAGAAGTGGCTACAAAGAAAGATTGTTCCTTTGCAACCACTTCTTGAACTCAAGATATGCCTGCAAAGGAAAAAAGGAAAGAATCAGGAGCATGCTTAGGGTGCACTCCCAATTACTTCCTTTGAAGTCATGGTGGTGCCAGGTGATTTACAGGTGGCTGGCCCCACCCACCTGTCAAAGTGGCCCACAAGGGTGGGGGGGTTCTGAATCCACTCCACTGGCTGAATCCAGTTCCCCTCCCCTGCTGTACAACCTTAGCTACGGAGCACCCCTAGTTTAACAAATTCTCACCTGGAAGTCCTGATGGTGTCCCATACAGTGAGCTGCTTTGTGCTCACCCAGGTCACAATGCCCCTCTCTTTCTTCCACGTCATGACACAACATTTTGAAATCAATTATCTGGATTGCAGTCCAGATAACCAAAGTATGTGAGCAATAGGGTGTGGCCAGTTTAATAAAGAGATCTTTGACTAAAATATAAATAATAGAGATAAAGGTGGATGTCATTTTGGAATGAAGAAGTTCCATATTATGTTACAGCAGAATTTTAGAAATATTCTCTTCCTTCAGAAACATTATAAGAAAATATCCATGAACACAAAGATTTATTGAAATATACCTTTAGTCACAAAGCCAGAATCTCCAATATTATCATCAACTGTAAGCTATATCATATGTTACTTTTTATATAGTTCTATATACAGGTTCAGATATACTTTAAAAAACAAATATCAACTATCAGTTAAAATTCACTGCAGCCATTCCACCTCAATTTTTAAATAAATCACTAAAAACACTTGCTGTCGGAATTAAGTAAGACACCAACCAAGATCTCCAGGAACAAAGTGACTATAGTCCTCTATTTTTAAGTGCTCTAACACTTTTTTACACATTGATTCAATCAGGCAGCTATGTACTCACCTGCAGTGTCCTTCATAGCTACTAAGAAAGGAAACCCACTGATCCTAGTCAGTCCCATAATAAAATCTGCAGTCATTTCAGCTGGATCACAATTTCAAGCTTAACCAAGGTTCTTGAATTCTACTTTTATCAAGTAGACAGACAAAAAGACACACACAGACAGACAGACACCTGACGTTACATGGAGCCTTTTAAAAAGTACAGTAGTTTAATGCAGAGGTTAAATTTGTGTTTCTCTAAATTTGTCCAAATACTTTATTACACTTTAAAGTGAATGCTAATTTATTATTACTATCAATTCCATTTGTTGGTCTCAAAGTGACTTAACAAGGTGCGCATACGAACACTGTTATTTTGTGGGGAGAACCAAAGACTGCTGACAAACTCATCTTACAGTACAGCCCGCTCCATCTTTACTCAGAAGTGAGTGCTAAGTAAATGTGCAGCCTGCAACACCTATTCAGGATTTTGAAACTACAGTCCTTTACAATGCTCCTCTTCTCTAAACTTATTGCATATACTTTTCATACGGTGACGTTATGGCACCAAAGCCATAGGAGCCTTAAACAACTAACCATGTGCTTGTTCCCCATATTACTTTTAAACAAGTAACAGCCTCAGAAATAACGCCTTGTGACTGAGCAAGTCAATCGAAGCTGGAGCTGGAATTTGCGTGTGCTCCTTTTTAAGCAGACACATGGATTATCCTAGTGATACGGTATTTCCGCTTCAGAATTTGGAATGACCCCACCCATTATTACCTGCCAAGCGCATCTCTGCTTTTAAAGCTCAGGTGGCAAGCAGGGAAACAGGCGAGGTCTCAGCATCACGCAGCCCAACAGTGCAAAAACAAACGAGTCTCCTAAGGGGCGTGGATGCCATCTCTCCATTGTGTGCCTATTCAGCCGCTCCTGAAAAGCCCTAAGTGGCAGCACTGGCAAGCACACGCCAGGACTCGATGCCTTGGCGGGTCAGTTAATTCAAGCCCGGGCGTTGACCCACAGAGAGTTCAAGGCGCACGACACGAGACAGTTGCCCTTGGAGAGGCGCGGGGGGGGGGGTGGGAGGCCCCCCAAGAGTTAAGGCAACCGGGCCTCGGCGTCAGACCCGGCTAGGCGAGTCACCGGCTCTCAGCCTCTTAGGACCCTTTCCCAGGCGACCGAGGCCCGGCTGCGCGCCTGCCTTAGCGCAGCGTGGCTGGGGGGAGTTCAAGGAAGGTGAGCGCGCGTGCCTTACCTCCAGATCTGCCCCAGCTGCAGGATGTGGATGAGCGACTGCATGAGCCAGATGCAGAAGGCGCAGGAGGCGGACCGGCTCTTGGGGGGCCGGATGCCGCCGCCGCCGCCGCCGCCCGCCCCTGCCGCTCCTCCGGTGGCGGCGGCGTTGGTGCTGCTGCTGCTGTTGGTGCTGTTGGTGGCGTTGCCCTTGCTGGCGTTGGACGCCTGCCGCTGCGGCGTGCCGGGCCGGGCGCCGGCCTCCATGTCCCCCGCGGCGGAGCCGCTGCTCACCAGCAGCTTGCTCTCGCCGTGGCCGCCGGCCGACGAGGAGCTGGGCGCCCCTGCCGCCGCCGCCGCCGCCGCCGCCCCGTCCTCGCTGCTGAAGTCGTGCACGAACCAGCGGAAGCTGAAGACCTGCACCGAGAGCGAGCCCAGCAGCACGAAGAAGAGCGTCAGCCCGAACCACCAGCGCTGGCCGCGCAGGTAGTAGTCGACCGCCAGCCAGAGGTCCGTGCCCACGTCCGCGAAGTAGACGGCCACGGCCGCCAGGATCCAGAGCCCGTCCCACAGCGTGTAGCGCCGCTGCTCCCGGCCCAGCCGCAGGCACAGCGACGACGAGCCGCCGCCCGAGCCCCGCGAGCCCCCGGCCGCCCGACCGCCGCCGCCGCCGCCGCTACAGCAGCAGCGGCAGCCGCCGGAGGAGCAGCAGCCGCCGCCGCCGCCGCCAGGCGCCTCGTCGTCTTCGGCGCCGCCGGGCCCCGCCGCCGAGGGCAAGCCCGAGGCCAGCGCCTGCACCGAGCCCGAGTGCTCCGAGTTCTGCAGCGGCGTGAACGCCACCTCGCTGCCCTTCTTCATCTTCAGCCGCCCCCCGTCGGACTTCGCGGCCATGATGCGGCTGGAAGGCGGCGGCGGCAGGGAGAGGGACCCCGTCCGGGAGCCCCTTGGAGTCCGCCCCCTCCCTCCCCCGCTGCTGCTGCCGCCGCGGACAAGCCGCTCGCTCGGCGGCTCTTCTCGGGGCGCTGACGGGGCTGGGCCAGCGGCGCCTGCGGGCGCTGCTGGAGCGCCGCCTGCCTGCGGGGAGACCCGCTCACCCGCCCAGTCCCAGGCGCGAGCAGCCCGGGGAGCGGTCCCCGAAGCAGACCATCCTTTCCTCGGCCTGGCCCGCCCCGCCGCTTTGCCGCTGCCGCCGCCACCCAGCTGACTGACGCCGGGAAAGAGGATGACCTCATCCCTCTCCCCCCTCCCCAATACACACACGCGCGCGAGAGCGCACACACACACACACACACACACGGAGCAGCCGTGGCGCCCAGGAGGGAGGGAGGGAGGGAGGGAGGGAGGCGATGGCACTGGGGAGGGGCCGCTGTGGAGCAAGCAGCCGATGCAACAGGATGAGGGGATTTGAGGGGAGAAAGCATGAATCGCCTAGACGAGGAGCGCTGAGGGGTGGTCTGCAGAAAACGTTCCGCAAAGGACGGGAGGAAGAGGCGTCCGCCTTGCTTTGCAGAGCGGAGGGGAAAGGGTGGCTACTTGTGTTCAGGGGACACGGGGAGGGCTAGCAAGATCGCACTCTAAGCAGGGCGGGGGGATTTTATTTGACGGGAACACACCTGTGGGGGGCATTTCGGTGGGTGGGAAATATATAGATATGTATATACGTGAGGGGAGAGGTAGAGACTAGAGTTCCACCACAGACTTGCTGCCGCTGCCCGCTTAGGCTGTTTAGTGCCACGCCGGTGTGGCCCTGAGCCTGTTTCGAGGCTGCAAGCTGGGCGGGCGCGAGGAGACAGCGGCGGAGCTGCAGCTGAGGTGATGGGGCCGCGTGGGAGAAGTTGCAGGTGCCCATCCGCGCGCTTGCCGCGAGGGGTCTGCTTGCCCTCCCGGACGCCAGTCAAGCGGAGCAGGTGCTCGCGGGGCGGGGAGGTGGGGGAAGCTGGTTTCCCGCCTTCTTGGTACGGGCGAGTGAGCGGAGCCGCGCAGGCTGCTGCCTCATTAGCAGTGCTTTGTTACCTCAGGCCGCGTGGCGACGAAGAGGAGGGGAGCCTTCCGCAGCAGGTGGCGCACGGGGGTAGGAGGGAGGGGAGCGGGAGGCGGCTCGCGTGCGACGGGCCATGCCCGAGAAGGGACCTGCTCTTGTTACACGGATGCACTATGTATGTGTGCCACGAGGGAGGGAGGGAGGAGGGGCGGACGCGGGAAAGCCTTTCTTGGCCGCGCGCCAGCTCCACGCTGGTGGGGACGCAGGGGGTGAGTGACGGGGGGGGGGCGTCGCGCGCGCTGGAATCAAACGGCTGGAGCTGCAGTCGCGGGAGCAGAGAGAGCGAGTTTTCGTGGCGCTGCCTTCAGCTGAGCCTGGAAGTGCCTTCGCACAAGAGGCGTCCTTATCCCCCTCTTCCACAAAGCCAAGTGAGCAATCCCCGCCTGAGGCCATCTGCTGGGGATTGGAGACAGGCACATTAGCATGAGGATGTCGGTTAGGACGAGCCAGACCAAGAGCGCAGCTGACAAGAAGAAAGGCTACGGAGGATTAGCGCTTCCTTGGCTAGGCGCGTCGCTCGTGGGCAGGCAGGCGAAGCGCGAAAGGACAGAGTCGCCCACCCGGCAGAAAGAGCCCATTGTCTCTTAGAGACGTCTTAACTTGGACCGGTGCAAGAGACGCGGGAGCTCCATTCGCCACACAGGGAAAACCCAGCGCCCGGGCATCGCGTCGTTTTTCGGCTCATTGCACTCCTCACATCGTAGGCACCTTGTTGAAGGTTCCGCTCCCGCAAGGAGACCTGGCGGGGATGGAGCTGAGGGCTCAGCTCATAATTTTGAATATTGCAGTTTTTTCACGGCATCCCTTTAAATGGGTGGCAGAAACCGTATTAGGATTTGGGTTTGGAACATGAGCCTGCCTCTGAGCATGTTCAGAGTGCTGCCGGATGCCTGACAAGTTTGGGTTTAGTAGCAAAGGGTGTTCATAGCACCCAAAGCCAGGGCATCAGGTCCAGAGTACAGATTCTAGAAAGTATTGGCTTCAGTACCACTTTTGCTCTTAGTTTTAGAAACTAAGCCTTCTATATGGACCATATGCAAGTGTCTTTGCACAACCATATATCTCAGCAACCAATAGCAACTACATGAAAGAGCATACTCAGGGGGAAATACTGGCACACAGACCAAGCACCTTTCCCTACATGAACCTTCCCAGAACCTGTGTTGCCCATCTTTGTGTACCCCCCCCCCACCATGGACAGTGCAAAATGTGGCCACATGAGAAGTTCCTTTTCAGTAGTGACTGCCCAGTTTTGCACTGCTCTCCCCAGAGAGATGCACCAGGCACCATCATTATCAACTTTTAGGTAACAGGCAAAAACATTCTTGTTCACTCAAGTATTTGGCTTTTCGTTGGGGTCATAAGTTTTGATGATACCCAAGCCTGTATTGGTGTTCGTCTTTTAGTAGGGTGAGATAGGAGTTGCCCTTTTATTTTATTGCAGGATGAGTACTCTTCTTCAGCTGATGTTCTTTTATATTTTTGATGTCTTTTAATTTTTGTATCACATATGCTTTTATTATTGTAAGTCACTTCGAGGCATTTTTGTAGTGACAGATAAATGCAATTATCATCATCATCATCATCATCATCAAATGCATTTATACCCTACCTTTCCCCTGCAAGGAGCTCAAGGTGGCATGGGTGGTTCTTCTCCTCAATTAATCTCCACAACAACCCTGTGATGATACTAATGAGAATGGAAACACAGATTTCTAGTGCCTGCTAATGGAGTCAAGCGTGAAGATCTACCTGCTGCCTTTACAAATTATAAATTATATTTAGTTTCATTTGCTTGCATTTCCTTCTTGTACCCACCAAAATTTAGGAGCTTTTCAGTGACTGAAGCTTCTGGATCATAATTAAGGCAACCCTACATATATCACGGGACGTGGGTGGCGCTGTGGGCTAAAGCCTCAACGCCTAGGGCTTGCCGATCGAAAGGTCGGCGGTTCGAATCCCCGCGGCGGGGTGCGCTCCTGCTGCTCGGTCCCAGCGCCTGCCCACCTAGCAGTTCGAAAGCACCCCCGGGGGGCAAGTAGATAAATAGGTACCGCTTACCAGCGGGAAGGTAAACGGCGTTCCGTGTGCGGCTCTGGCTCGCCAGAGCAGCGATGTCACGCTGGCCACGTGACCCGGAAGTGTCCCCGGACAGCGCTGGCCCCCGGCCAATAGATGTGAGATGGGCGCACAAACCCCACAGTCTGTCAAGACTGGCCCGTTCGGGCAGGGGTACCTTTACCTTTACCTTACATATATCACAGGACATAGGTGGTGCTGTGGTCTAAACCCTCAGCCAGTAAAGTGAGATGAGGACTGCAGCCCCAGAGTCGTTCGTGACTGGACTTAACTGTCAGGGGTCCTTTACCTTTACATATAACACATTATGCCATTATGGGAACCATTGGCCCCCAGATGTTGCTGGACAACAACTCACATCAGTCCCAGCAGCATGGTCAGTGGTCATTGATGATGGGAGTTTTAGTCCAGCAACACCTGGGTGTCCACAGGTTCTGCATCCCTACATTACAATAATCCAATGGAGAGGTTGCCAGAGCTTGCATCACCAGTGCTAGGCTAACCCTGTCCAGGATTATCACTGCAGGTTAACCAGATGAACATGGTTAAAGGCTCTCCAGGCCACTAAGACCACCTGGGACTCAAGTGACAATGCTGGATTAAGGTGTTCACTCAAACTGCATACTTGCTCTTTCAGGGGGGAGCGCAATCCTGTCCAGAGCAGGATGAACATCTTTGTATTTCAGCCTCTGTTTTGTTCTATAGAAGAAGTGCAAAGACTATGCCAGAGGTACTTCACATAACTCTAGCCTTCAGTTTACTGAATAAGTAGAGTAGTAGTAGTATGGGAAGTAAGGCTAGGTGAGACTGGGAATCTTGCTTTTTTCTTCTTCTGTTTTGGAAGATGCATTGGCATGTTTTTGTTTTCTGTATTTTGCTTTGTTCTGTTTTAGTAGTTCTCAATATTTCATTTTTTTCCAGTTATCTTTATTTAGAAAGCATCTGCTTCATCCCGATGTTTTTTCTGCAAATGTTTATGTTAACCAATTCACATCCAAATTCTCTGTTTTCATCTAATTTTCTAACAGGTGTCTCTTTTATAAGTTTTTTTTCTACAGCATCCTCAAAGTCTCTGTGTTCATCTGCTTGGATTCCTTCTATTTTACTTTTTTTTCCAATCTGCAAAAGCAACAAGTCACCATACAGAGAGATTGTGACTGGCCTCCCCGTATAAGACTAATTAGTCTTTCAATATTACAGTAGCATTGTTTCATTTATGCCTCACACTGTAGCTGTCAATCCAAAAGAAAGTCCTTTTCATACGGGCACTCTCCTTGGATATTGGCTTGCAAGGATGAAGAAATGAGAACTGCTACAGTTTAATGAACAACAAACACAGGAATCATGCTGCTTTCCTTAAAACTACTTACTGAAAAGCAATAATGAGCACATTAAAAGAAGTTTGTAAAATTATGAGTGATATCAGGGCCAGCCCACACATGAGGCAAGGTGAGGTGACTGCCTTGGGTGGCAGGATCTGCATGGACAGCAGATTCAGCCTCCAAGGAATGCATCATCTGCTATTGCCCAGTAGCAGCAATGGCTGTGGCACACTCCTTGGAGGCCTTCTCAGCAGAAGCCTCCCAGTGCCACCTCTACAGTGGCCTCTTGGCAAATAGGAGGTGTTGCTGGTCTCCCACCCTTGTTCCTGATGTAGATTTTTATTCCCTTTCGTGCTTCACCTCAGCTGTCAAAATGTCTCAGGCCATCCTTGAGTGATGTGGAGAAAGTGGATCAACAGATTTCCACCAACTTTTTCCCCTTTCCCCATGAAAAACACCCTCTGTCAATGCCCACTCACATTATAAAGAGCTTATAACCCACCTACTCTCAGCAGCCTGAAGCATCATAGCCAGACACTGGAGAGACTTGTCAGGAGTGAGCATGGACCACTGGTACCAAATCCTATGGGAAACAGCCTTACTAGAAAAGCTAACCTACAGATTGAAACTTACATGGGGACAAATAAAAGAGGACACCTTCACTGTGGTATGGCTCCCATTTATTACATACACAGCAACAAGAACAAAACAACAAGAACCCACCACCAACATATGAATCGATATGGTTAACTTGACCCATGCAAACAAATCTCACTGCAACCATGCCCTGGCCATCCCAACCTCTCTCACTACCAAGGAAATATAATAAACAAATAGAAAGAGAACCTACTCAAGAGACGCTAACATAAAAACTCTGCATATACACCAAGTATTACCACCCCTCTCCCCTCTACTTTATTCTGTATACAACACTAATGTCTCACTTAAAATGTAAAAAAAAGTCTACAACCTGAAAAAGAGACAATGTGTGTGCTTTTGTAAACCAATAAAATCCTTAATAAAAATTGTTTATAAAGGTGAGAAGCACCCTCTGCCCTCAAAGCCGTTCTTTGACACAGAATGAAAGCTGTCCCTTGTGCCTGTATTTCCCATGTCAAATAGCAGCTTTGGGGAGACAGTTTTCATGACAATTGCAGCACAGGGGTAGAGAGTTAAAACAACAGCAGCAGTACACAATAATTGGTTTCCTATGCTTAAATGGCATTTCTGCTCTGTAAAAAAATAACTGTTTGGAGACTCAGAACCTTGTAAGGAAGATTGTGACCTGAAAAGCTACTCCATAAAGTGTAGTAATTCAGGAGGAAATTCAACTCTGTACATGTTGAAAGGTAATGTTTTGCATAAATTGCTGCATTTTACAGAGCTGAGTCCTGGCACAGATGATTGCCACAATACTGCTCCAAATTTGGAGTGCACAACATCACACTATCTACATGTGTGGCACTGCTGGCACCAGCTCATTAGTCCCTGTCCTGCCCATTCTCTCACTTAATTTGCTAATAGGAAAGATGCTTTAAAATATGTTACCTGCGGCAAGGGGTAGGACTAAATGACCTTCAATGTAGTGGTGAAGCTGTAGCCATTTAACAGCTGCAATTTGCAGCATTTTTAAAGCTTAAGTGAACATAGAAAGCCCTTTCCACAACATGTTGCATGGAATGGTTTTTTGCTAGCTGAGCAGAATATTCAAATGATTCCATTTAACTAGTACTCTCTTCCCACCTCTCTTTCTCACACACAATATAAAATGTCCTAAACCTCTAGCAGAGTTTTGGGGTGGGTGGCTTACTGCTCTGAATAATTTGACTTTATTCCATGACTTCATCAAGATGCCAAATAATTCCTTCATTTTACTCTCAATATGCATTTATTATTCCCCCATGCAGCTACACAACATAATGTGTAGAACCATCTACACATAATTCAGTTTATTTTAATATGGTACACAAACTGTGAAAACATTTGCCAAAGGATTACGAGAGAACACTCTGTTCTGTGCCAGAGGTAGATATAGTCTGCTCAGTGTAGAATAGTTTTTTAGTAGTGTTATAGTGGGAACACACAATACTTTTGTTGTGTATTACTTCTCTAATAAGATTGCATTAAATGCTTAGTGAATTCTGCTTTACCAGATCAGCACTTCGAGAATGCTGTCTGCTTTAAATGAAGTGGAAGCTGCAGCCAAGTACCATTTTTGAACAGCATTGTCTAAGTTATTTATGGCTAGAAACAAACATTTCAAAAGCCCCCACTGTCTCTATAGAAACTGGCTGAAGACTAGATTTTAGAGCTTTCTAGTAGGAAATTTACTGTTGTCTCTCATGGTTGAAGAATTCAAATAATTTTTTATATTCTTATTATGAACTGCTAACTGAAAGTTTAACAGGGAAAGGTCTTTTCATTTTACATTTCCTTTGTGATTAATGGCAAACTGCCACCCTAAATAAATTTATTTGGAACCCCCATTGATACCAAAGGGGTTTACTTTCAAGCAAATATAACTCGGGTGGAAACTGTTCACATAGAAATCATCTTTCTGTCATTTCAGCCAATTCAGCCATGTTCATTTTTCATGCTTCCATTGAACAAATTTTGATAAAAAACTTCAGTACTTTGGAGTTACACTTGTACACAACAATATAAGTTGCACACTATAGTCAGGAATTATTTCATAAACTAAAGTTCACTTTCTTTTTTAAGAAAATTATAGAATGAATTATAATGGTACACATGAGTAGTTCTAAGTCTCAGTACACCGAATCCAAGAAATCATAGAATGATTTCTTGTAATGATGAGTTGGGTACTACTGATTTGGGCAAAGTGCATAGCATTTGTTGGATGGGGCTGCACTCCCTGGAACAGAGTACAAAATTTTAGGTCCAGAGAGTGAAAGTGGCTCTGCAGGACCCTCTATCTGCCCCTCAGAATTCTTCTCAAGCCACACTCCTTTCTGGTACTGGTCTGCACCCACAGGAACATGTGTCTGGTTTTTGTGCCGCTGATTGATGCCATTTGAAGAACTGCAGTTAATGAAATCATAAAATTGTTAAGTTGAAAGGGACACTGATGGTCATCTAGTTTTGCCTCTGAAGTTTCCCAACAATTTGTAGCTCACTCAGTAGGCAAGGATTAGTGGATCTACTGCAATCTGAAAGAAAATCTTACAGGACTTGCTGCCAAATTGTGTAAAGAATAAAATTCAAGTTGAAAATTCTGATCATGAAAAAATCTGAATCTTGGACAACATCTGAGGAGAGCCAGTGAATTTAGGGGCGCATAGTAGGCCATGAGGCACACACTTCGGTTCACTTCCAGCACTTCATCACTGCTACCTGTGTCCCAGGGACTGCTGCCTGAGGTGGCTGAGTCACTCTGCCTAATGGTAGGGCTGGCACTTTTTAAAGCATTCACCAGATTGTGGCTGCTGTGTCTAGACTGGTTGTCTAGACTGCAATGGGCAATTGAGGGAAACCATGAACAATGGAAATGTGCATCCAAACAGACATCAGGTAACAAGTTTCCCATGAAAACCTACTGCTTGGGACCAGCAAAATGGAGTGGCCCGTGGAATTCCTCTTATGGGCTTTGCAAAGGCCTGCTCCTTTGCATGGCTTTCACTATGGTTGTTCTAAAGAGTGTGCTATATTCCTCATAAAACTTAACCTGGTTTCTTATTATAAATAGCACAAGCTTGTATGTGTGTGGGAGTGGGGAATAAGCAAATAAGCTGTTAGGAGATGCTGTTCGGTGTTAGTAGAAGCAAACAAATTAAGAAGGCATTATTTACACTTGATAAACTAGAAATGGCATCAGGGTGAGTTAATATTACAAACTATTAATGAAAGACACTCTAAATGAAACAAACCACATAATAGATCACAGCAAACTGATTCTGTGTAATGAATACTGATACTGACTAAACTCATCTGTGCACTGGGGATAGAGTTTTAAATTCATTTCAGCACGTACCTTAGCAATGTAAGCACAAAGAGAACCATTGGAGAACTAAATTAACCCTGTTCCCTCAGTCAATCAGAAGACATTATACTGTAGGTCTTACAGCTAATAATCTATGAGACAAATTAAAACTAAAGCAAGTCATCTGCAAGTAGGTTAATAGTCTTTATTTTAATTTCTAACCAAGTACCACCTTACCTATTACTGTCTCTTTCCTTTACTGAACCTTTACAAGTCATCAAAAATCTGGGTCTTATATGAGGCACATGGAAATATTTAAAATATGACTTGTCAAAATGTTTCCCTGTAGCACATTCTGAACCATTCATTTTTAGAAACTCTGCAAGGACAAGGGCAGAGATGGACCACAACTTGCAAGAATTTAAAACAGGAATAGCCAAATTCATGGAGGAGAGGGCTATCAGCAACTTCTTGCAACGATACCTATGTACTGCCTCCACTGTCACAGGCAGCAGGCCTCTGAAGGCCAGTTGCCAGGAATCACAGGTGGGCAGGGTCCTTTTGTGCTCATGTCCTCCTTGCAGGCCTTCCAAAGGTATCTGGTTGGCCACTCTGAGAGGAGGAAATGGACTAGACAGCCAATGGTCAGATTCAACAGGCTCTTCTTATGTTCTTAAGATA
This sequence comes from Podarcis vaucheri, assembly GCF_965113315.1. Taxonomy (NCBI): domain Eukaryota; kingdom Metazoa; phylum Chordata; class Lepidosauria; order Squamata; family Lacertidae; genus Podarcis; species Podarcis vaucheri. The sequence goes on along the minus strand of NC_138766.1, from coordinate 55,718,275 downwards.
GAAAAGCAGAATTTCTAGTACATATTGTTATGCATTACAGTGGTACCTCGGGTTACAGACGCTTCAGGTTACAGACTCCGCTAACCCAAAAATAGTACCTCAGGTTAAGAACTTTGCTTCAGGATGAGAACAGAAATCGCGCAGTGGTGGCAGTGGGAGGCCCCATTAGCTAAAGTGGTACCTCAGGTTAAGAACAGTTTCAGGTTAAGAACAGACCTCCAGGACAAATTAAGTTCTTAACCCGAGGTACCACTGTATCCACTTCTCCAGTCTCTTTACTGTAGTTAAAAGTAGGCAATATCATACAATCATAAAGACAGAAGCCAGTCTTCTAACTGCTCTCCCTCCCAGATCTAGAAAACAGTGATCTGCACAATTTCTTGTTGGGATTTGAACTAGAAAGCATTTTTTTACAAGACCACACCAATAGCAGCAGAAGGCATGTGACCACAGGGAAATTTCCATAGCTATCAAGGTGATATTTGGTCCAGTAGAATGACTGGGCAAAACAAGTTCTGGGAAAGTACTTGTGTTTTTCATTTATTTAAAAATATCTACCTTGGAATATATATTCCTCACTACATAATCTATATTTTCTTTTCTTTTTTTAGGTAAAGGTACCCCTGACCATTAGGTTCAGTCGCAGATGGCTCTGGGGTTGCACGCTCATCTCGCTCTATAGGCTGAGGGAGCTGGCGTTTGTCCACAGACAGGTTCCGGGTCATGTGGCCAGCATGACTAAGCCGCTTCTGGCAAACCAGAGCAGCGCATGGAAATGCTGTTTACCTTCCTGCTGGAACGATACTTATTTATCTACTTGCATTTTGACGTGCTTTCAAACTGCTAGGTTGGCAGGAGCTGGGACCGAGCAAAGGGAGCTCACCCCATCATGGGGATTTGGACAGCTGATTTTCTGATCAGCAAGCCCTAGGCTCTGTGGTTTAGACCACAGCGCCACCCACGTCCTTTGACAACAAATCCCAAATATTGTGAAATGATGGAAAACAAACTTACAAAAGTTGCAATACTGTATCTCTGCTTTATTCATGTTTGGGTACAGGTGTTCAGAATTCCTGGTAACATTCTCACTCGAGTATTCAAATATGATATATTGTTTTGATATTTCTTCATGATAATTATAGTTCTTTCACAATTAGAAAATACAAATAAACCCAATCAGCTTGATGTTGAGGGGAAGCATGTTCAAATAGGATTCTCTGAGTGCATAATTACACGGAAAGCTGCACTACGGTACGTCCATCATTTTCATCTTTAGCCAGCCACCTGGTGAAGAAAATATGCATTGCTGTTGGAAGAGATGGTTCACACATAAAAATACTCTGAAAGGACATGAGTACTGAATTGTCTCTAATCTTAAGGAACCTGGGTAGCACCTTGTACTGACAGTGGACTAGTTATCCATCACTTAAAACCCACATTTGGGAATGCCCATCTGAAAATAAATAGGGGGAGAAGGTTGGAGTAGGCATATATATGGATCCATTGACCAGGGATGATCCCTAAACTCACTTTAAGAAGAACTGGGAAGGCCAAGTTATAAACAAGCAAAAAACCTTTCAAAATAAACCAATAAACAAAAAATATCCTTTATTTACTGGGTGGAGTAAATCTGGCACATCAGGAATCAAGCTTGCCTTGGGTTGTTGACATATAGGGTGCCTATGCAAAATTAACACTCTTCTGCCACTGCTTTATGCTTCTTCTAACATTTATTTATGCAAAATCTTTTACATGGACTTAAAGCCTGCAATTGTCCATTGCATGGCGTCTCCCAAGGGAGCTGAAGGCAGTTGCTTTAGATCATGGGTAGGCAAACTAAGGCCAGGGGGCTGGATCTGGACCAATTGCCTTCTAAATCCAGCCTACGGGTGGTCTGGGAAGCAACGTGTTTTTACATGAGTAGAATATGTCCTTTTATTAAAATGCATCTCTGGGTTATTTGTGGGGCCTGCCTGGTGTTTTTACATGAGTAGAATGTGTGCTTTTATTTAAAATGCATCTCTGGGTTATTTGTGGGGCATAGGAATTTGTTCATTCCCCGCCCCCCCAAAAAAACATAGTCTGGCCCTCCACAAGGTCTGAGGGACAGTGGACCAGCCCCCTGCTGAAAAAGTTTGCTTACCTCTGATGTGTGTGTTTTGCCAAATCACCACAAGGCAACCATACATGTACTAGCTAAGAGCATGGCAGCAGCATTGTTAAATACTTAAGTTTTATGATCCTGTGGGTTTATACATAAAAGAAAAGAAAATTTCCCACTTCACTTTTCTCATGTGTTTAAGTAACCAGGCTGTGGATTACTGACTTACCTCTTTTCTATATGTAAAACGGATTTTTTATTGGAATTGAAGGGAAGTACTGAGGGCCAATGAAGCAAATTCTTGATTATTTGTAGACTGAAGAATGGGCATACTGATTCTTCCCATTTCCTTTGGTCTGCTTGTTTTTGGAAATGGAAAGAGGACTGCCATCAACAGTCTTCCCTGAATTTTAATGTGGGAGATTTGAAAGTTGCATATTTTCTCTAGTCTGAATAGTATCACTTTACTGATACTATTGTTTATGAAAGTTGTAACCATCTGTAGCATTCATGCTATAATCCTATAATCTAGTCTGAATAGTATCACTTTACTGATACTATTGTTTTTGAAAGTTGTAACCATCTGTAGCATTCATGCTATAGTCTTAATCCCACATGCCTGGGAGTAAACCCCACTGAATTCAACAGCACTTGCTTCTGAGTAGACATGGTTATGATTGTGCTGTGATCAAGTTTAATAACTGGGAAACAAACCGGTTGCAACTGAAGGAGTATAGTTCATTCGTAGACACTTCTGTGATTTCTACTTTTTCCAGAAACCAGCCACTAGCTGTAAAGAAAGGACAATAATAAAGTATGTGCACCTCTGAGTACAGATAAACCCAAAGAACATAATTCTAAATTTATTTTTCAGTCATAGCTACACCTTAAAATTGGAGAAAATTTTCTAAATGAGAAAAATTATTGGCTATTTTGACAGTGATTGTCAAAAACTGAGCAAATGTTAACATTTACCATTCATTCTTAAGATATTTGGTTACAGTGGCCAGTGCTTCCAGAACATTATGAACCGCAAGGCCTACTCCTAACTTTATAAATAAGGATAATAAACAGTTTAATTGTAAACTTGGAAAAATATGTCATTGACCATATCAGTCTGGTAATTTTTTATTTTAAGCCCTGTGGCACAACCACTGTGGACCAGCTCTCTTTTAAAATATCCAATTTTATCAATGACAAGCATTTACCTGTGAAACATACTGGTCACTAGGGGACAGACACAATGGGGTGGGTGGGTGTGAGAATGGCAGGCTGGGGTACTTTACTGATCTACTTGCAGACAGAGATACCAGCTTGTTGCATAAAATTGAAGCCTGGGGTGCTTTCTTGTGAACAAATGTGATTCTGGATCAATGCAGTAGCCTGGCACTTGAAATAACAGGCTAACTATTCATCTGTAGATAGAGTGATGTGCCACCTGCAGCTCAAATCAAGCTGTAAAACATATTTTCAAGTTAAATTTGAAAACGGGTCTCACTACATTATATGCCATAGAGCAGGTGACATGTAACCAGAAATAAGTGCCCTGCCATTTCAAATGACATCTGCACAGCAGAAGTTTATATAGGGAGAGAAAAAATATCCTCTGACTGCAATGATTGTTTATTGGCACTGATTTCTTGGAATAAAATAAGTCAGTTAATATATCTGCAATAGCTTCAGATAAATCATAACATAAAATGTCCGAAAAGCAATTTATTCCCTCACAGTTCTGGACATTCCTCACTCCAGCCTGGTAAATACTGACATTTACTCATAAATGATGGAAATCTGGGTGAAGCTGGGTCATTTATTGAAGAAAAGTAGTGGTTCTTGAAATGTACTGGTACATGTCAAAATTGATTGTGTCCTGAAGTTTGCTTTGAACATTCTCTGACAGTTATGGGGAAAACATCGTGATTAAATCTTTTTATCTTTTTTCTTCCAACAACTGGTTTGAGAAGTTAGTAAATGAAGCAAAGAATGAAGCAATATGGGGAGAAATAGTGGAAAGCAGATTCAACTTCCCCCCTCTAATTTAAAATGTTATCTAATAACACAGTAGCATGCAATTAAATGGATTTTGAGAAATTTCTAAGAAAACAATACTGAATTCTTGAGACATACAAGTAAAGAGAATTAATTTTCTTAAGGAAGCAAAATAGTCTTAATAAGCAAAAAAATTACATTACATTTCTTCTTGATAGATGTCATGGAGACTTGTGTAAATCAAAATAAGTGGATTAAAAAAACCCAGATGGTTTCCCTACATAATATCTGAGAGTCAAGTCACATGCTATTCTGAGGGCTCTATAATATGTGGCATCAGTTCTGGCAATGTTATAATTCTTTTTTATTACATTTATATCCCACCCTTCCTCAAATTGGCTTATAGTGGCATACATTGCTCTCTCCCCCATTTCACATTCAGAACCACCCTGTGAGGCAGATTAGATTGAGTGAAAGTGGCCATCCAAAGTTGCCCAGTGAGCTTCATGGTGGAATAGAGACTTGAACCTGGATCCCTAGTCCAATACTCCATCTGCACCATCAAGCGCCTGAGGGAGATTTGAGGCGTTTCAAAATTGAAGGTGTGGATTCATATGCAGATAAATGACAACAAGGATATGCAATAAACCTACAGGTATACTTACCAAATCCTTTGCCATCATGTCCAATTTCAATTTTCTGCAGCCTTCCAACATCCTTTGTTTTGATTCTGAATGTGTCAGTCTTCAAAATAAGAGAAGCAGCTTTCAAAATGTGACAAGTCTATGTCTGGAAAACAGTATGCTTATCTGGGACTGGTTTAACTTTATCTGTGTGCAGGGGGTAGTGGATGGCTGGAGGAGTGCATTATTGTTACTGTTCCTTTTCTGGTACAGTTGTATGCTGCTAATTTTCAGCTCTTCTCTGAAAACATAAAACATGTACTTTCCACATTAGGTTTTGAAGGTTTCTTCCCTTTTTATTGGTTTCAGAACCCAAGAGATGTTTTCTCTCTGGTAAGTGCATTATGAATTGCCAGTCAGGTGAAGAAACAGCACCTTTTGTTTTCATTTTTTTAATTTATCTTTTGTTTATGGTACCCAAACCTGCCTTTGGAAACATAAAGATAAGCGATTTGACTCTAGTTACAGCCAAATCTCTCAAGTGGTATACAATTTGGTTCAGAATATAGTTTCACTTCCAGTATTCTTGGCAGCAGCAGCACTTTATGTGCATGGATAGTACATTTCCAAGAAGCACCACAACCTCCCACAACTGCATCTTTCATCTATAGGTAGAAGATGCCCTAAAGACAGCAGTGAAGATGGTTTCAGACAGATAACTAAAACAAGGCTAAATGGAAAGTGGAATCTTTTCCCTTTTATAACCTAAGGCTTCAGCATTTACTTTCATTTGCAGGCAAGATGAGGTGGAATCAAGTCACAGTCTGGCCAGTATTTTACAGGTTTGTAACTTAGGAGCACATCAGGGTTAGGGTTTGTAACTTAGGAGCACATCAGGGTTTTGATCATTTAAAGGAACATTCTACCCATGTGGCAACAAACTCAGGATTGCCCCAATCCAATAGGAATCCGCAGCTAATCATGACTGAGGAGCAACCTGTAGAATCCAAACCCGTGTTTGTCTCATTTGCATCAGTCTTAATTGTGTTTAGTCAGACGTAAGCCAGGTAAGTGGTGGACTTAAGACTGCCACCTAAATGTAGCATGTGTACACCTAAAGGTGTAATGTATGAAGTGCCCCTGAGATAGAAAGAGTGGAAAACATAGACACTGAACTATTTACCTTTGTTCTTTCAAAGGGATCTTGATGATCTAGAGACTCCTTGAGTTGAATTAACTGAGATGTGTCCTTGTCCCCAAACAAAATTATATGAACATTTGCGTCAGTTCCTGCTCCCCTTTTGTCACCGGTGTACACTTTAATAATATGCTCTATCAGATTTTCTGAGCTACCGTCTTCTTTGGTAATAAAAGAGAGAGGGATTTCTTTCCTTATTTCAGGTTCATTAGCATCCAAAAGGAATATTCTAAAAGGAAAAGGAAAAAGATTGAGATCAAGCCACATAGTGATGGTTAAAATTCAATATGGAACTTAATAAGGAAAAGAAGAGAAAGAAATATAGTTAATTTCTACAGACGTGTAGAAATAAACAGGGATATTTAATAAATATTCTGTCACATGCTATTGGCTAACATGCTAGGCAAGTCAACAAACATTTAGTGTGATTTAAAAATGTATAAAAACTCACTCATTCACTTCAAATATGTATACAGGTTCGTTCTTTGGGGCTTCCTTCAGGTGGAGTGCTTTAATATCCAGTTTGCAAGCTACAGCAGAAGCAACAAGCAATGAAAACAATTTGCTTCACATCAGATATTAATTTGAATCTAGTACTATCTAATATAATAAAATTAGATATCAATAAATGGTCTTTCCACCCTATTACATAGAATCATAGAATCATAGAATCATAGAATCATAGAGTTGGAAGAGACCACAAGGGCCATCGAGTCCAACCCCCTGCCAAGCAGGAAACACCATCAGAGCACTCCTGACATATGGTTGTCAAGCCTCTGCTTAAAGACTTCCAAAGAAGGAGACTCCACCACACTCCTTGGCAGCAAATTCCACTGTCGAACAGCTCTTACTGTCAGGAAGTTCTTTCTAATGTTTAGGTGGAATCTTCTTTCTTGTAGTTTGGATCCATTGCTCCGTATCCGCTTCTCTGGAGCAGCAGAAAACAACCTTTCTCCCTCCTCTATGTGACATCCTTTTATATATTTGATACATCTCAGCCTTTTATACATCTCAGCCTTGCACTGAAAAGATGTACTTTTGGGCCACAATGGGAGCTTTTGTTCAATTGTGAACAGCAAGTCCATGTGTAAGTGTGTGGGAACAATTCTGCTTGAGACCATGGAAGGGCCAAAGGGTCAAGTCACCTACTTCTGCATCATGATCCCCATACAGCAGGGCATAGCAGGGCAAACTGAGGGACAAATATCCAAGACCCAGACACTCCTACATGATCAAGTCCTATTAGGATGATAACTTTGAGACTATTTTATCATACTGATTTTAAGAGGACCAGTTGAGTTTAAATACATTCTTTTTGTTCAGTCACTCTGCACTTGTGCAATGTAAGGATTGAAAGAAGCAAGTTGGTCATCACAGAGAGGCACCCTGGCTCTACCTCTATACCAGAAGTTGTAGCCAGGCTCAGCAACCACATGCTTGAGGAATAAGTAAACAATTATTTTATTTCAAGCTGCTTTTCATTAATATATGCAGCGCTCTGTATTGTTTTAACTTCTGCTTCTTTAATGCTTTACACCACAAGCCTATGCAACCCTACTCAAAAATAAGAGTTCAATGCGATTTACTCCCAAGTAACTATGACTTCAACTTTAGTGTTTTAAGCTTGTGGTTGCGATCTTCATGCCAGTTCAGCACAATGAAGTCTTGATATGATTTTATTCACCAAGAAAAACAGAGGAAAAGTCTTGTTTACAGTAAAATGATGTGGGCATTCTCCCCTTTTGCAAATGGGTGTTCACTGAGCAGTTTGAGAAGATCTTGAATTTCAAAGGTGCCTAATTCAGAAACTTATAGGACTTTGATAGATTCCTTCTAATAATGGTCACCCCCAAAGCAAAGGATGCTTCTTAATGAATAAAGCACCCAGAGCCCTAGCTGCATCCCTACCCTAGACCTGATCAGGTATTTATTTATTTATTTCAATTTGCATACTGCCCTTCATCTGTAGAACTCTCTGAGGTTCACAACATAAAAATACAAGATAAAAAACACAAAATACAGAATAAAAACAAGAACAGAAACAAACCACTAAGCCCCCTGCTGGTGTTGGAAAGGCAGCTTTGCCTTGCTACATGTGCAGCTACTGCTATTAATATTAATGTCTAATGTAAATACAAATATTAAGAAGCTATTTCAGTGGTATCTTTATAATAAAAGAAACTTACATGATTTGCTTCCAATGAGTAGTGTAACTTTGTGTAGCTCCCCCAAATCCACAGCATCTATCTGACCTGTAAATGACTAAAAAAATCCAGCAATATTTAGCTTATTCTCTCTCTCTCTCTCTCTCTCTCTCTCTCTCTCTCACACACACACACACACACACACACACACACACACTCTTCTGTAATAGGTTTCAGACACAAATGTAAATGACCATTCCAAACATCTGTGAAGAAGTGAATTACCTCCCTGTCTTTTCCTAGCTGAGATGGCAACAAAAGCTTCCTGTTTTCAGTGTCGCCATTGGTTCCGTATATACACAGAGACATATGTATGGAGCTGATTTTGCTTGAGGTATCATTGAAGAATACTTTTACATCATATATAACAACTGTAAAATAGAAAGGAAAGCCAAATCCAATAGAACACCTTGTGTAACTATTTTGTAATTCATTACTTTATAAATTTGCTTCCTTCCATTTGCCACATACTAGTCTTGACATTGTGTATGTGTGAAATTATGCTTAGAGAGGTGCTTAATGGTGGTGTTCAACTAGGTTTTACTCAGAGTAGACAAACTGAAATTAATGGCCCAACTGAGTCAAATTCACTAACTTCAGTGGGACTACTCTGAGTAAAACATAGGGCTCATTCATATACACTTTCATTTGCCCTATCACTTTCCCCTGGGGAAACCCAAGGTTTAGCACTGAATCGGAACAAATGGCAATGGAGGTTTCTGCAGATTGCCATCTGCTCCAGTTTAGTGTTAAAGAGCAGGTTTTTCCAGGGGAAATTGTAGGGCAAAGGTAAAACTGCTTGGACCCATTGCTAGAAAGCATGTGGAAGTATGGATGAGCCTTTAGCTGAGCTTCACTCCTATGTGATTAGGAGCAAAGGCCTTTTCAACTCCCACTTCTTAGCAATTCACTGAGGAATAATACAGAAGACACATCCTGCTGAAAAGCTCCTATCCCCAAATTCCTAATTCTATTTACATTCTGTAAATAGTTTAGTGCTCATTTCTGTGTTGTTTGCTTCAAGAAAAAAATCTGTTTGCAAATAATATGGAAATGAGTGCTAAACTTGTACTATATTCCACTATAGTTCCAGAAGTGGCTTTTGCATCATATGAAAGCTCAGATATAACACAGAATTTGACAGGGGAAATTTGTTTAAAAGGAATAAACTGCCATGTGAATGCAGTCTACTTCATGGCCTTAATGTACAAAATGCTCTGTCTTCCTTATCTTATTAATTTTTGTAGAAATTCACTGGGGTAGGTAATTAATACTACTATTTTGGGCAACTGAAGCTCAGCCAACTGCACCATGCTAGCTAATGATTGTGGAAGATGTGGGTTTAATGAATGTCTAAATGTGATGAAGAGCTCATGCAACTGCTTTATAACATTCCGAGATTCAGATTTATCACCATGAATTTTCATGGCATTATTGCCACTACAGTTTTGGAGTCTCTACAAAAGAAAAGACAAATCTGAGGGTGCTGTGGAACAAAATATGGATTTGACAACATGCGGAAACAGCCACACAACTACTGCTCATGACACCACCAAGGAACTGATCTTCAGGCCAATCTGTCTGCACTACTTTATGCACTCTGGTCCCTGGGTGTTTGTAATAATAAACTAAGTGGCTTCTTGAGAATACAGCCCTTTGCCCAGATCTGGATGAAAAAAATGAAACAGCAGATGGTTGATTGGCTTACAGAGTTAGGAACTCAGATATATTGCAGGGATAAGAGCTACAACTGCAAGAGTACTGGGTTGTCAAATTCGCAAGCCAATCACTACAAAGATTTTAAGCTGCTTAGGTCCCTCTGACTTCAGAGAAAGTGAATTACCTTAAACCAAGTACTCTGACTGAACTAGCTTGGGCACCCAGCTATTAATATTCAGGATGTAAACTGTGTTTCCAAGGTGCATTCAAATCAGGATTTTAAATATATACATTTAGCATTACAGATGATATATCTTCAGAAAAAAACATATTTAACATTGATTTGATTTTCCAGAAAGAGTTGTGTGTATCCAGTTGAATATTTTGGTTAATTTTATTTGCTTGATGGTGTATGTGAGTGAAAGCTCTGAACTTAGGTAAAATTTCCATAGGTAAAATAGTTATTGTAGCAATATGTATTATAACCTTATGTATAAAATCTCTCCTGCTTCCCCTCTCACTTTGAAATACTCTCCTGGTTCATACGTTCACCATAGATGAGTTATATCTATAGATGAGTAAAACAGATTCCCCACCCCCCTTCAGGTGTTATGGGTCAAATTTCCAAAGTGTGATTCAGAATTCATATATGCCCCAAGTGTAGTTCACTGCATCCTTATCTTATCCAGATCTGTATAGCTGCCAATGGATCTCATTTAACAGTGGAATTTAGTGGTATTATTGGATTCAGTATGGCTCATTATAAATTTGTGTCATAAATAAGTGTAAAACTAGTAGGAATGTACATAAATTAGGCATGCCATATTTAACACAAACATGCCTATCATGTAGCTTTTATTACAATTATCTATTTACCTATAGTTAATTAATTTATTAATCAGTTCAAAAGCAGGTGATAAATTAAGTGACTAATGTGCATATTGCAAATAAACTAACATAGGCATCATTTTGATATATTGAAAAAAATGAGATAATATACGATCTAATAAAGAAAAGTTACTACTCATTACAGCTGCTTGAAAGTTATCTCCATCATTCTTTCATGTGATGAAACTATGGTTGAAAACACAGTGAGGTCACCGGCCCCCACAGCATTTCAAGTCACATTTGCATGTTGCTGTACACACTAGAGAAGACAGAGATGTTTTCACCTGATGCATACTGCCTGTTTGGTTTCCCTAGGCCTGCAACTGCCCCTAGCTCTTATTCATGAAGCTATCATCTACACATGTGTAAAGTCTGTCTCAAACGCACACACCTCAGCTTAACTGAAAAGTGAATGTGGCTTACATTTTCATATTGCATGGAGGCTGATTCGTGGGGAAAACACATCAAGCAGTATACAGGATTGTGCAGGATTGATATGGATTGTGGACATCAGGTGTCCATGACTTCAGACACCAGTGGTGAGGCTGCCTTGGAGCCAGAATGTGTACACAGCCTAAGAGTGAGTTTCAAGCATTTTTCCTTTATTTCCTTACATTCAGTCCATGTAGAAGCCAATGCCTCCACCTGGAAATTCTGTGTCTAACTGAACACTGTGACCATGCTGAATACAGGGTCTCCCCCAGATCCTGGATATTAGGACAGCATCTCATGGTATAAGCTTCTATGCATAGCTGGAGTTTGGGAGTGAGAAAAAGAAAGGTGAAAACCTGAAGCCATTCTCTAGTCTTGCTGAACCGAGGTGAAGGGAAAGCTATTCCCCTAGTTAGAAGGCAATGCTATCTTTTTTTACTTTAATACGTCAGAATCAGCATAACTACAGAAAATAAACCTACTCTTAATTCTCAGCCCAATAAATGATAATGTTCCTTTAACATTTAACCTACAATTAAACCAATCAAAGCTTGCAACTCTATTTATTAGACAAATTCTCCATTTCTTTGTGTTTGGGGGGTGTTCACACATGAGAGACAGACTGAGGCTGGGTGTCCATATTAGGGCCTAATATACCCACAGTCTCAGTCTGTTTCATGTGCACAGACGACCTTCCCCACCACCACAAGTGGAGGGATAACTTGTGTTGCTCTAACTTATTATGTGTTGCTCTAACGTATTTTCTTAAAGTATTTTAAATGTGTGCTTAAACCATATTATTTTATTACAGCAACTTATCTTGGTTTGAACTGTAATAACAGAGGTCTTCTGTGCCTGATGCCAATATATACCTACCGGAAAGTGCTTCCCTTAATGGCCACTCTACAGGGAATTCAATCCATTGGTCTCCATTAAGGAGAGGAAGTGTTTTATTTATAGAGAGACTAAAGGTGTCCAGGGTTCCTGTGTTCTGCATTTTACAATGATGAAACAACTGGAATATGCTTTCTCCCAAGTGATGAAGCCCAAACGTCACTTTATAGAGCATTCCCAAATCATCTGGGAAATACACCTAGAAATAAACGACACAGCAAGTTGATCTTTTGAGTGATTCTGTTGGCTTTAAAGGACATTTTGATATGCATTGTACATCCCTGCAGACCTCAGAAGGAGCACAAATGGCCAATATAAATTGTTTTGAGATTCTTCCTCTGAGAGCCCAGTCTTCCTTCTTCCCACTAAACAGCTAAATTTACTTACTGGCTTTGTAAAGTAAACCCTCAGTATGGTAATGAGGACACACATTGGGCTAGATACAGATGCAGTCATGCCTTATCCCCACTGAAATCAATGGGACAAGACCTTTGGTGGTGGGGATGGGAGTTAATGGTGGAAGAGCTGGCAATTCTTCCCCCATACAACCCTGCCAGTCTCTTGCTGCTACAGTGGATGTTGGGGGGAAGGGCAACTAGAGAAAAAATAAGTATGGCAGCTCCAGGACTGGTGTACTTTCCTTTCCCATCCTGGGGGTACGTCAGGGGAAAAGGATGGCTTTGGATCTGGTGACCCCAACAGGGACATATTCCTCCTGTCTAATTTTTGGCTTAGGTCACATACCAAGATGACCAAAGCCATTTTAGCCCGACAACCAGGGCAGAAGCCAGGCTGCAGTGGGTCTAGAACATCAGTTCTATCTAGGAAAACCTGGAGCAGAGACACTATCACTTGTTCCAACACTATGCTCACAAAATGAATATTTGGGGTTGGCCAAACACCATCGGGTCTTGAGAGGGCTTTTCTTGAGAGGGTGGTATAACCACTGTCTCCTTGAGGCCCGATGGTTTCATGCCATGCTGAAGAGAGGCATTAACCACAACAATAACCCACTTGGCCACTTCCTCTCTGTCTGCTTTTATTAGGCAGGCTGAGCAACAGACTAGAGTACAGCCAGTGGGTCGGCTATCTCCAAGGAAACTATCGACTTCCTGATGTAACATATGCCAAAAAGAATCCAGAGAAAAAGAGGGAGCCGATGATGAAGTCACAGAAGAACCAGCACATGCATTCAAGTCAGAATGAAAATTAGTGATTTTATCTGTAAAGTGTCTTGCAAGCAGGCCAACAAGGGATGTGAAATCATTCCTCTCTGGGGAATTACCCCCCAAAGAATCCTTTGATCACCTGAAACAGTTATGTTGGATACCTCTGCACAGATGCAATGGTGTTGGAGGAAAACAATTTGTTTGGCAACTACACTGACATGGAGTACGTTCAAACTGGGCTGTTGCCTGCTTGATTCACCACAAGTTTTCCACCAGTATTGCTCCAGTCAATGTCCTTCCAGTTTCATTGCCCAAAGCTCTGGGGGAAACCAGGGGGCACACCTGGTTTTGCTTAAACATAATTCCTACCATATTGACAAGAAAATCCCCAAGTGCTACCATAAAACCATTGGGATTCACCGGACTTCTCAGACAGGCCATTTTAATAGGTCCTTCACCCCTGCAATAGAGTTGGTTTGTTTGCAACTTAACCTATGCAGAAGTATGCAGCTGCTAAATTAAGCCTATACAAAGCTCATCTACAAAAAACATTGGCAAAGATGATAACAAGTATACATTATTTTACATCATATGTTACTTGGTCCTCAGCTTGATCTTCTACTTTATCCTCCAAAGAAATTGGTTCAGATTTGCCATTGCATCCATAAAATACCAAAACAAGTTTAGAAATGTTTCCCCAAGACATCTTAAATTCTTCTGATGAATTTTCATGACATTCAGTGAAATAAATCTTCCATGAACCTTCTGAAAAAATGAAATTGAATAACATTATGAGAAGACTAAACAAGTTTTTGTAAATAAAACCAATGGGGGGGGACAGTAGGCTAAAACGTTATGGACTCTTCTTTAAACCAATTATTTCATGAAGGGATAGCTCAGACTGTAGAGCATAAGACTCTTAATCTCAGAGTTGTGGGTTCAAGCCCCATGTTGAGCAAAAGACTCCTGAGTTCTAGAGGGTTGGCCCCTCCCATCTCTACAATTCTTTGATTCTAGAGCAGGCTTTTATTATTATTATTATTATTATTATTATTATTATTATTATTATTATTAACAACTTTGAGACATTAGAGAGGAATTAACAATACTTGAAAAATAATATGATAATAAATAGTAATTCACAAACAGACAATTGCATTATATTTATTATAAGCAATAGGATATATTTATTTACATGTATAGAAACCGATAATGATAGCATTTACGAGTAAATATTCTCAAATAGGGTTGGACAAAAACAAACAAACAAGAGAAAAAGATGAAAGGAAAAGAAAAAAATTAGCTTAATTGATTCTTTCTAGAGTAAGCCGCTCCAGGGATGCATAATTGACTGCTATTTGAGATTTGCATCCAGAATCTTCTTTTTCTTCTTCTTTCATTCTAATTTTCAAATTATATTTGGTTTAGAAGCTTTATGAAAAGATTGACAGTTCACTTACAGTATTTCATGGAAATACATAGAAAATAGTTTCACATTTTAAAATACGAAAGAAACACAAAAGTTTAAATGAAAAACCATAACTCCATAACAAAGAAAATACTTTCTGTCTGGCATTGAATGAAAGTGCCTGTTATAAAATCAGAACTGATCAAACTGCACCCTGTAGTGAGCATCGTTGTACTGTACCATGTCCTTTAGCTTATCATCCAGTAATATATTAAGGATTTCCTTTTCTGTTTTATACAGATCATTTTGCCATCTTCCCTCTCTTACTTTCACTATTTTGGCAAATTCAGCAATATGAGCTGTGCTCCACCCTCTCATCCGTTGCTCACCAGTGGATGGTGAACTGATCTTTCCCCATCTCTGGCTAATAGCTAATTGTGCCACTCTCAATGAATGCAATATGATCCCTTCATCATCAAAGAGTGTTATGTCTTTTAGAAAAACCAACAGGTTCATAGGTAATTAATAAATTATTTTTAAAAAATGTTCACTTTTTATAGAGACCCAAAAAGATTGCAAATTCAGAGCAAGTCCCAAAATATGGTGTATGTGTATGTGCGGCGCGCGCGCGCGCGCACACACACACACACACACACACACACACACACACTCTTTTGGTAGAAATATGCTATTGTTAGAGACAGAATTCTGATTGACACAGCTGCAGTGATATAAAATACCTGATTTCATCTCTTGCTTTTGTAACAGTGAGGCAGTGGTGCTTCTCCTTTCCTGTATTTCTAATTAAAACAAGATGGAACGCTGCATTAGTTTTGCAAAAGAATGTCTAGATAACCGTAAATGTCTATATCATAGATGGGGAACCTGAGGCCCTCCAGACATTGCAGCACTCACTATGACTGCCAGTGGCGTAGCGTGGGGGGTGCAGGGGGGCCGGCCGCACCGGGCACAACATCTGGGGGTTAGGGTTAGGGGGCGCAAATCCACGGGTATGGGGGCGCAAATCCACAGGTTAGGAGGCACAAATTACTTGCCTTGCCCCGGGTGCTGACAACCCACGCTACGCCACTGATGACTGCCATCATTCCTCACCATTATCTATGCTGGCTGGGACCAATGGGAGTCCTGCAACATCTTGTGGGCCGCAGTTTTCCTATCCCTTTACAATTTATTTTAAAATGTTTTATTTAATATTATTCCTAAAGACTTGGGAAATGATTCCTGGGGTGAAATTAACGAATTTTGCTGTGGGCTTGCAAGACTCCAGTCAGCTTCCCAGGACTGGTTTAGCATGCTGGCAGGGTCTTCCCTGCCTCAGGTGACACAAAGGAGGTTTCAAACTCTGACTAATAAAACTGAGTTATTTCCAGAGTTCAAGCCTGGAAAATCCAAGGCAAACTGAAGAGAGGTAGAGAAAAAGCACCTACCACTAGCAGCCGCTAGTTTAATCAACAGTCAGATTAATGATGCTGCTTCTCATATTGTAGGTGGAATGGCTGTGAACATTCCATGCCATTACAGTAACTCAACCAGTGGTTTAGAATGGGATGGCTTGCAGACAAATGACAGGAAATCGGTGACAGAAAATTCCCATAAAAATTGCATTCCATTTCGTTGCAAGTTCTAATAGTTTATTAATATTCTTTATCCTAACTGCTAAGCTGGCCAGGGCCATTGCTGTGGTAAGCAAAGATTCTGCATGGTGTGCTTTCTCTTATAACAGGCTTATAATAAATAGAAAAAGTGGCATGGTCTGCAGTTCTGAAGGAGATTCTCAGCAAAATAAGTAATATCTCAAACAATACTGACCTGTACCAGTCAGAGTTACTGAGGCACATCTTTTCCTATCAGTTCTGTCTCTCAGCCATGTTTGAGCCATAAAAAGTATCTCCTTTCCTGAAAACTTTGGCTCCTTCACAATAATCTTCTCAAGGTGCCAATCAGAGCCTTTTCCTTTTTCCACAAGCAGCTCAGATAGAGTTCCGATATCTATGGCTTCCACTTGAAAAACATCCACCTGGAGGGATCACAATTAACATTCAGAGGGCTTAATAAACAGAATAGTTAGGCTGGAACATCATAAAATGAAACTGCCAAGCATCTAAAAGCAAAAGGACACCAAACTGTTTTATTATTTAATGCTGACAGACACTAATGAGGAGACTTGGGAAACCCAATTCACTCACAGAGCAAAACTAAATTAGAATACATTGACTTCCAAACAGAATGAATTGGTACGATCCAATGAAATCAATGGACCTCTGTGGGCACATGCATGGATAGAAAAGAATGAGAATCTGCAAACACATGACTTGGGGTCACATTTATTGCTTAGCTGCATACACATATCCAATTGTTAAGGGTTATGCAGAAGTGAGGGACAATTTACAAAGACAGATTTACACAAACACTAATAACTCTAGGAACTATGCTTCTGCTACATAAATTGGTCTTATTTGGAGTTAGCCACCTATTAAGGTCAATTGGACCACTTGTCAATGAGCAGGTCATGGACTGCAGTTTAATATTTAGAGAAATTTGCACATTGCAAAATCCCTTTGATTTATTGTTTAAACTGTAACCATCACCTTGAAAACATCTTGGCACTGAAAGATAAATTTGCTGCCTAACATTCTCTTGGACTAATCTACCATTAGAAATAGAAATGGACGAGATGAAGGCCAATAAAATGAAACACAGTGCAGTCAGCTAAGTGGTACTGCTGGCAGGTGCAGCTCAATTGCTGGGGCAGAACAGAAGAAATAGCCTCTTGGTAGTGGCATCATTGCTACTTACCAAAAGGGACAAGAGGATGGTGAGGTTGGGGCTGTGTGGGCACGATAGCAAAGCCAATCTAGCACTCCAGCCACTGTGCCTGCATAGTCCAGGTCTCTCTGTGATCTTGCGCCCTCCGCTCCTGGAAAGTGGCAGCGATGCTGCAACCAGGAGGCTATTCACAACTCCACAACACTGGCTGAGCTGCTCCCACCTGTTATGGTCTGTCTGAAACCCCAGCAATGAAATACCCTCCTAGAATTTGAGATATTTGTCTGGTACCATATCATTTGTCATCTATGTGACAGACCACTTAGAGGATTAATATGAATTCTCTTCCACTGTTTTACTGCTAGTTTCATTCATTTTGCTGTTTTACAGTTTAAAGATTTCATTATGGGCTTGCCTTCAGTTGTAAGCCACCTTGGGGACCTATTAAAGGAAAGTTGGAGTACAAAAGATATATTAGGGGGGCAATAAGTTTTAAAAGATGTCCTGCTGCTTCTCTTGTTGAAACTGTACTGCTTTGAAGTATATGTGTTTTATCTTCTTGGTCACAAAGTCCCAAACTGAAATTTCAATTGTTCTGTCTTAGAAACCAAGCAAATTCCCTTTAAAATCACAGCAAGCCCTTTCATATTTTCATTTCCACTGATATAAACTCCATATTTTTTGTGATATCCTTAATGTACAACACATCACCTTAATGCACAGAAATGTTTCCCAAAGCCTCATGTTCTGAAAATGCCAATCAACTTTCTTTAACCTGAGTTGGCTTTATCCCGCATTTATCAATGTCAGCTCCAAAAGCTTCCTCTTTCTGTTCATGGCAGCAAGTAGCTGTCTTATCAGCAACAGATTCAAAATAAACAGTCTTTGCATAAACATCAATCACATATCTTCAGTACCGGTAGTTCAGATTTGATGGTTAGTTAGCAAAAATATTCCCAGCAAAAATGGAAATGAAGAATCAGGCACACCATACCCCTCATCTTCAGGTCTTGAATGTCAATTGCTTCCCATAGCCCTTAATTTCTACTCATTTACCACAATCCCCACTTTCAATTTTAAATACTTCCCTAGAAGCTAAAGGAAACTGTTATAGCCAGGCTTGGATTTTAAAAATAAATAAATTTAAAGCTGAGATTCATAACTCCTAGTTTGTGGCTTGATTATTCCCCTCTTTCTTTTGGAAATACTTTATTCCCTAAAATAGAATTACAGAGATGGAGTCTGGTGGAAGTGGCATAAAGAGCATCATCCTTAATTTGAAAACTGGGACATCTATGAATAGAAATAGCAGTAAAAGGATCCCACAAATGGCTAGTACTTGCCAATCTTCCCCTTTAACAAATTCTGATATATCTTTTCCTCTATAAGGATTTGCATATAACACCTTTTGACAAATGATAAAAAAACAATATAGATTAGATGAAGAAACAGGAGAACTGCTTTTTTAAAAAAGAAATACCCTACTTAATATTGGAAAAGTAAGGATTTGAACTTATTTCAGATGGTATTAACGAGTTTAAAACAAGGTTTTGCTAAAAGTAAGAGTAACATTAGCTCTTTTAACACGTCACATTGCTCACATTGAGGGCATAAGCAAGGAGCAGGGGTGTGCTTTTAGCTACAGCTGGCCATTATATCTTTTCCTTTCAGTAGCCATATACCACATGTGGTTGTGCGAACAGAAAATTTAATGCATGAACTCCTGCTCATGAAGAGGGGCTCATTGCAATCAGGTTGTGAGCAGGAGCTTGTGCATTGGTTTTTGTGTCCCCACAACCACATGTGACATATGGCTACTGAAAGGGAAAGATAAAACATTGGGAGTGTAAGTTTCGTGTGACCAAAAGGCAAAAGTGTTTCTTGAGAAAAAGTTGGAACTGAAGCCTGCATTCTTGGGAGTCGTTCCTATATGGATGCTAGACTAAAAATGGTATAAACAGAAACTGGTGTAGCCTGCATACATTATATGGAGCTGGGCTAAAAACATGCCCCCACTCTTAGCTCTGTGCAGCTGTGCTCTATAAATAAGAAACACATGAATAAAG
This sequence comes from Podarcis vaucheri, assembly GCF_965113315.1. NCBI lineage: Eukaryota > Metazoa > Chordata > Lepidosauria > Squamata > Lacertidae > Podarcis > Podarcis vaucheri. The sequence continues at coordinate 55,698,857 of NC_138766.1, read as the reverse complement.
TTATTGATTTAAAGAAAGCCAATAAAGAAAACTGGAATGACTACAACAGAAAAATAGTCTAGGGGGGAAATGCAATCTATGTTATTGTCACTAGAATAAATATAGCTTTATTTGCTTTTGGTTGAAAACCAGAATCACAGAGACCCGTAACCTTTACTTTACAATAGGCAATGCCTCAAATACACAGGCTAGAGGGCTTATATACATGTTACATCCTCTTTGGCAGGGGATGCTGGTAAATATCCACAAGTGGTGACCATAACATGCGAGAACTACTCCTGTGGAAAGTCACTGTGCCAGCACAAGCTGCTACAATTATATGGAAGAGGGCTGCTGAAATGGTTAAATTATTACTTTAAGAGCTGCCGAAGAAAACACATTAAGCTTTATTGATTACTTAGTTATTTGTTCTTTTGGATTTCTCAGTAAGCCTACTCATGGGGGGGGGGTCCTGACACTGAAAAAGGCAGGGCATAAATATAATAATAATAATAATAATAATAATAATAATAATAATAATAGGGGGGCCTTGCACTTCAGTTGCTCTGGTCAATAGCTCAGTTTTGGGAGGGCACATCCCAGATGCTGCTGCTGGGGGCCTGCTGCTCTGGCCTTTGGGCCTGCAGGGTTTCAGTTTGTACATGATAAAACTGCTAGGCAAGGTTTCCCCAAGATTTAATCTGAAGTGTTGTCTGGATTCAGGTGATAGCCAGCTCTGTCTCTCTTTCTCATCTGATCGCAGGGGGGAACTGGTGGTTTTGAACTCTGTCAGATGCAGATAGGCTGGATGCAGGTGAACAAGCTGAAGCTTAATCCAGGAAAGATGGAGGTAATGATGGGTGGGGTTTCTACTGATTTGCGCAAAGTGCATAGCCTTTGTTGGATGGGGTTGTACTCCCTATAAGAGAAGTACAAAACTTCAGGCCCAGAGGCTGAATGTGGCTCTTCAAGCCCCTCTTATCTGTGCCTCAGGATTCTTCCCAAGCCACACTCCTCTCTAATCCTGGCCTGCACCTGCAGGAGCATCTGCCTGGTTTTTGTGCTGCTGGCTTATGCCATTTGAAGAACTGCAGTTAATGGGAACATAGAATTGTAGAGTTGAAAGGGACTGTGAGGGTCATCTAGTCCAAATGCCTGCAATGCAGGAATCTAAGCTAAAGCATCTGTGACAGATGGCCATCCACCTCTGCTTAAAAAGCTCCAAGGAAGGAGAGTCCACCACCTTCTGAGGGAGAAGTGTCCAACAGTTCTTACTGTCAGAAAGGTCTCCCTGATGTTTGGCTGGATTCTCCTTTCTTGTAATTTGAATCCATTGGTTTGAGTCTTACCCTTTGGAGTAGGAAAAAGCTAATAGGATCACACACATAGGATCACACAACAGTATTGCTGTTGTTCAGATGCTGTCAAGCAGCCAAATGACTCGATGAACAACTTTTTGTTTTTTCAGACAAACCAATAGACATGTGAAGCAATGTATTGACTTGCTCATCTGCTCCATAGGCTCAACAAGGTCTTCACCTGGTCCTGTCACACACAGCTGTAATTTTCAGAATACTAAAATGTAATCAAATTTTTGACTGCCATTTGTGAAGCAATCTTCAGATTACAGATGATGCTCAGCCAAGCCAGGCCAGGCAGAATCCAATGCAAAGGGCCCCAGTTTCCTCATCTCTTGAAAATGTATTTAAATATTTCAGGCTTTCTGATATATTTCTACATCATTAATCTGCTGTTTATAACAGTCGTGGCATTTGTATGAGGCTAATGCCATATTTTGACATGATATTAAACAGGAATTTTGTTACATTGAGTGGCAGTTACTGTAGAGTCAGGGGGAAAATTATTGCTAGGCAAAGCACATTTTAAAATGTCACAACAACTGTTAAGGTGTAGCATGCAAATTCCACACCTGAGATAATGTAAAACCCTTCACTTCCCTGTTTCCAGGTTCCCTTGCTGCAGAGGAGGAAAGGGACTCAAGGTACATATCTGCTTGACTAAAAATGAGTCAATTCTACTGGAGTTTCTTTTCTGTTTTTAGTTTAAGGAAAAGAAAACACACATAATATACAAACATACAGTTTCCAAAAGTAAACATATTAAAAAAATAAATCACGGCTAAGGCAAGGATCAAATGATCCCATCATATTTAAAGACTGATATTTTTCAGTCATGACCATATAAAACAGTCAGGAGAATGGAACATTTTTATAGGCAACCACACTTACTTAGTGAGATAATTTTGTAGGATCTCTGTAGCAAACACCAGGCAATATTGATGAGGATTTACTAGGAATGCTTCTATCCAATTATATATCTCCTCACAGTTCCTGTGCAATGTTGTATCAAATACGCATTTATCTCAGATTTTAATCTTTAAGATGTTGTTGTACAATGTTTTAAATGTATTTTTTATTCTTGTGAAAGCTGTCCCAGTTGTGCTTTTCAAGCTGGTCTTTGACCGTAATAAAATTATGTTATGTTATCAAATAATGAAAACAAATGGTGTGTGTGTGTGTGTGTGTGTGTGTGTGTGTGTGTGTGCGCGCGCGCGCGCACACACACACACATGCTTAGTTCCCTTATGGTAACAAAGGGGAGTATAAGAAAAATGTATTAATTAAATAAACCCATGACCTTGCACTGATATTCAACCCACAATTTCAGCACACTTCTGAACTGGCATGCAGTATTCCATGTTTTCCAATTCAAGGGCTATAATATATGGAAGGATCTGTTTAGCTTTCTTTCTTTCTAAATCAATGCAGCCAGCCCCTACTCCTCCTGTGTCACATGACAAAATGCTTTTGATGCTTAATGGAGTTTCAAAAACAGTTACCGAGGTGAGTTATGGAGGCTGCTGTTTTGGGTTGTCTGGGGTTTTTTAAAAATAATAATCCATAAATCTCACTGGGTTTCTGCAACCTCATGTGCATGCCTAAAGGACCACTGTGGATTGTGGCCTTTTTCCAGAAGAAGGAGGAAATGTCCTAGCATGTTCACAGACAGTGAATCTGTAAAGGTCAGTAGAAAAATCCCCCCGGGGTGTGGCCCAAACTGGTTTAGCATCCTAATGCTGGAGAAAGGGGTTTGTGGCTTCATGAGCTTATGATCCACCCATCAGCGGTATATTTTACGAAATACCAAGAAAGAGACAAAATTATCCTATTGAAAGTACTCATTAAATTGCAGGTAATAATTTTATTTTATAATATTGTCTGCATATGTAAAGTATTGCTCAAGGTAGTTTTCTTCGTGAGAAGCTGAATCTTTTCGAAGCTTGAAGGCAGCAGAAGGAGATGAAAATAAAAGTGCATGCAATAAAGAAAATAATATATTACCACAATTTAAAGCCGTGGTATAATTACACAGGCAAAGACCTCTCTCATGACATCTAATTAGGAAAGCAACTGCTTGGTAGAATGTGATTCATTCTCTTTTGCATGTAGGGGAATGCTTTCTACTATACGTAATCTGCCAGTAGTAAAGAGCAGGCTTACCCTTACAAAAACGACCTATAATCTCACATACAGCCATGCCAAATTTTATAGAGGAGCCTGCCCTCCAGACATTTTGGACTACAACTCCCCTCAGTACCAGCCAGCAAGACTAGAGTTGATGTGAATTCCAATCTAAATGTGTGTTTTCAGGATCCACTGTATTCCTATAATTGTTTTTTCATTCTAAATTTTAAATTGTTGTAACCTGCCTCAGCGCCTAGGGCTTGCCGATCTAAAGGTCGGCGGTTCGAATCCCCGCGGCGGGGTGCGCTCCCGCTGCTCGGTCCCAGCGCCTGCCCACCTAGCAGTTCGAAAGCACCCCCGGGGGCAAGTAGATAAATAGGTACCGCTTACCAGCGGGAAGGTAAACGGCGTTCCGTGTGCGGCTCTGGCTCGCCAGAGCAGCGTTGTCACGCTGGCCACGTGACCCGGAAGTGTCTGCGGACAGCGCTGGCCCCCGGCCAATAGATGTGAGATGGGCGCACAAACCCCAGAGTCTGTCAAGACTGGCCCGTTCGGGCAGGGGTACCTTTACCTTTACCTTTAACCTGCCCCAGAACCTGCTGAAGGGAAGGTAATAAATTTTATAATTATAATTATAATCCAAAACATCTGGATGATGCAGACTGGGGAAGGTTGTATTAGCGAATCTGCAGTAAATGTTCTAAATCCACTTATTGCAGTGAATGATACATGGAGGATTCACATTAACTGCAGAAGGTGGTAACAAATTTGAGTTAATGTCGTATTTCCGAAGAGAGTTGGTAGGATCAGCCATTTGTGTCATGTAAACAACTATTACAAAATACTTTATTTCATTTAATGTAAGAAATTAATGTAAGAAATTTAAACATAGACTGCAACTCTAAGCACACTTTCCTGGGAAAAAACCATTGTGAACATTATGTGTCAACTTTTTGGGGTCGCAGTTAGCTACAATAACTAAAATTGACTTCCTTTGTGAAAAACTGTTCTGAAATCCTCTAGTGCAGAGGTTCTCAACTTTCTAGCCCCATATCTCATTAGAGACAGCCCAAATTTATTGAGGGTCACCAGTCTCAAAATGGTGGTGCAGAGGCAGAGGCAGTTCCAAAATGTTGGCAAATGGAGACAGAGTTTGGCATAATCAGCTGGCAATTACTAACATCATTTTCAATTGATACCTAAACCATTTCTTTGTCACAGCATTTTCCTTGTGTCAAGCTAAAGGCAGACATTTGCTCTGGAGGTATTGTGGTTCACTCTCGCCATTTTCGACAGAATTTGCTGAAGGCTTTTTCCTTTATAGTTGTCCCTTCCCATGCCCACATGCCTCCTAAAATATTGTTATTTATCTACTGTAATTTCTTCTGCCATTCTCCATTCACACCCAACTTTCAGCTAACCCTCACCTGCTAACACTGGTCCAACCGAAAGGTTATGACATTGCTAGAGCATGGAGCAGACAAGGGAGGAGGCACTGGCTAGACTGTGGCACTAAGGTCAACCTGTCCTACTAGCGTGTCCTGGCCTACTGGATGTAGGGTTTAGCATTATGTTGACAACTATTTGGTTACCGATTTGAAAAGAGAATAAAACAGTTACATAGCTAAACTTCTAATGCCCATGTTTTCATTAAATGCTCAAGGAAAGCACACTTATGCATTATTTTCTAAAATAAGGTAAAGGTACCCCTGCCCGTACAGGCCAGTCCGACTCTAGGGTTGTGCTCCCATCTCACTTAAGAGGCCCGGGGCCAGCGCTGTCCGGAGACACTTCCGGGTTACGTGGCCAGCATGACGAAGCTGCTCTGGCGAGCCAGCACCAGCGCAGCACACGGAAACACCATTTACCTTCCCGCTATAAAGCGATACCTATTTATCTACTTGCACTTAGGAGTGCTTTCGAACTGCTAGGTGGTCAGGAGCTGGGACCGAAAGACGGGAGCTCACCCCACCGCGGGGATTCAAACTGCCGACCATGCGATTGACAAGCCCTAGGCACTGAGGTTTTACCCACAGCGCCACCCACGTCCCATTTTCTAAAATAGGCAGTAACAAAACATTCAAGTGTAATAATGAACAAGTTACTGGAAACCACAGAAGGGAAGAATTCTGTTGAGATCAAGTCCTGTTTGCAGGTTTAGCCACCATGAGAACAGGTCTGATCCAGCAGGCTCTTGTTCTCACGTTAAACAACATTATTACATGTGCATCTGCAGTGGCAAAGGAACCCTCTCCGTCACCCGGGGCGGTATGTTGAGGGGCGGGGTCAACCGCTGGGCAGCCTGATTGGACACCATGCGAGTGGCAGCCATACGAAAGCCAGTACGGATGCCACACGTGAGCGGCAGCCTGTTCGGACTGTGTATGCGTAACAGCCCGTACGGATGCAGCGAGCGGCGCCCATACTGCACCTTTCGCTGCTCCACACCTGGGAGGAGGCAGCGGCCTATCCTGTCACACACACCCCAGGGTGGCACCCAGGGTGGCCTGCTCCCTCTGCCCCTCCTTCGTACGCCACTGTGCACCTGTAGTTTCTGTAATGCAAAGCATTACAAAACAGGTATTGTTGCAAGACAGTGCACCTGGCAACCTACCTTCCCCTTGGCAAAAGTGTCCTTTCCATTCCTAACTAATTTCCTCTTGCCAGTGTCTCCCATGGATCCTTTCAAAGTGACGTACACATCTGAGTCTGTTCCTGATTCTGGGGAGGAGTCCGTTGAGATGTACAGAACATACTGTTTAACTGTAGAAAAAGCAAGAGGTATTGACTCTCACTCAATAAACATATACAAGTTAATAGCACTATACACATACAAGTTAATAGCAATATACTTTTATTAGGAGACCGCTGGGTGGGCCTCAGCTTGCACAGCTATGGGCAGGACCTCAGGGAGGAAGCCTTGGGCTTGGTTCCTGAGCACTTTTTACAATACTAAGGATGGCATGTAACTAAGTTTTGCTCACAGCAGGCACACTGAAATTAATAAGCAGGAGAAAGTTAGGTCCATTATTTTCAGTAGGTCTGCTCTGAGTTGGCTGCTACCCTAAGAGCCTTTCTGGAAGCTCCTTATCACTCCCAGGCAAAAAGGTAGGGTGTGTGCATATGAGTGTGCTGCCCATGTGCTGGTATGGAAGATGAGTGTGTGAGTGAGAAATGACGTTGTCCTTGTGGGATAGTAGTGAAAAAAGACATGCTGCAGACATTTCCTGCAGCATTGCTAAGCCCTCTTGGCGGTCAGGGATTATACACATGAGAATCTTCTCTTCTTCTAGCTCTTCTTCCTTGAATAACTTGTTTGTGTGTGGATCTTCACAAGTGGCAAGTCTACAGAAGAAGTGGCTTTTACATGGATTTACAATGCTGGCATTAGTATCCACTCTGCATACTGAGGACTTACTGAGCTATTCCCAGCCTGTGAATGGTAATTTTAGCTAAATGTTGCACAGTAAAGTAAGCAGAACTATAAGATTTTCCCTTTTCTGGCTTTGCCAATTCTCATGTGTCACCAGCAGCAGTCTTTCTTTAGGCTGTAACAGAGAAAAGCATGAGATGCAGGGCCACCCCATTGGCTCGGCTGAGAGATCTACTCCATAGGACTTCTCCTCTTCCTGAATTGTTTCTATTCCAGCTGATCAGAAGCACCACTGAGGAAATTGGTGTCAGTGTTTTCTTATTTTCCTCTTCCCTACTCTTCCCATTTTCCTTTTTTTATTGTGTATTTTAAATCTTTACGTTTGCAGGGACTGTGGTGTGTGGGTGTGGGTGGGTATTACAAATCTGATGAAAACAGGTCTGAGAGCCCTTTTGGCTGAAGAGTGAGGTAAAAATGTTTCAAATGAAATAAACAAGCAAACAAATCTGTGTGGCAATTAACAAACCTGCTAAAAAGTTGCAGCCAGCTGTGAGAACTGGAAATTCAGCCATTGTGCTTCCTTCAGCATCTGAAAAATCTCGGACACACGGGAATTCCAGGATTTGTTTGCTTTTTCTGTGCTGAAGTTTCACCTGTGCAAAATGAGATATGTATAGATCAAACCAAGCTCCATGTAGGCCTATAGTTTGTTTCTGGGAAGCTCACAAACAGGGCATGAAACCAATGGACACACCCTATGGCAGGGATGGGTGGACCCATGTTCTCGAGATGTTCATCATCCTTGATGGTCAGCTTCATGGGCTGGGGTTCCCGGGATTTGGAATCTAGCATCATCTGGAGGGTGAGAGATTTTCCAATCCAGTCCCCAGCTGGCATACAGAACTCCATAGCCCTTGAAGACAGCAATGGGGTCTACACCAAATGAGTATCTTCCAAGCAGACACAACCACATGGCAGTCATATTGTGAGAATCAATCCTAAGTCCCAGACTCCAGCCATCAATTCAGATAACGTAAGCTCTACTGGTTCAAAACTAGAGCATGCTATATCCTAAGCATAGTTATTCATTATCTATTGTGTACAGATAATGAGATATTGAAACATTAGCCACGGTGCAATTACAAGCATTGAGCCACACTTTCAGGCAGCGGCATAGCCGGGGGGGCACTTGGGGGCCGTAGCTCCGGGTGCATTTTTTAAAGGGGGCACAACTAGGTGCCCCCACAACAGGTTTCCTCATTGAGAGAAGCCGCGCCTGGGCCCGCGCTTTGGGGCTGGGGCAGCGGTAGCACTGGCTCCTTCTCCTTAGGCCTGCCCTGGGCCAGCTGAATAGAAGAGGGAGGGTGCAGTCATCAGCTGGCCACATCTCCACTCCTGGGTCAGGCCTGACCGGGGTGACAGAAGTGGTGGAGAAACTGGCAGTGTTGCCGCCCCTCTCCGACACTAGAGGGAACTGCAGAGGCAGCTTCCTCAGATGGTGGCCCAACACTGTGAGCCAGCTGCAGCTCCACCCCAAAGTCAAGCCTGACCCAGGGGCAGAAGTGTTGGAGAGGTGGCGGCAGCGCTCCTCTCCAATGCTGGGACCCAGTGCACAAGGGAGCTGTGGAGGCAACTTCCTTGCAAGACAGCCCAATGCTACAAGGCAGCCACAGTGCGGAAGCAGCGGGCTCTGGTGGGTGAGTGTGCTGCCTGGCGGTGCTCCCCACCCACCTTCAGTGCATGTGTGTCTGACCCAGGTGGTGATCGCAGACGCTGCACCCCTGTTTGCAGGGGACTTTGCCACCAAAGGCAGCACAGAAGAGTTTATCTCCCTACATATATAATATCATCTATCATCCTCTGAATGTTTGAATCAGTCCAACACTTGCAGGAAAAAGCATTCCTTCCTGTAAATACTTATGAGATGTGAATTTATCACCCTCTGTGGAGGATGTTTCTTGAAAACCCTACTTTAAAAATGACTTCAGAATACACAGTGGAAAACATGGTTTTGTAAGAGCTTTAAAAAAACAAACCACACACACACACACACCAATATCCAAAGTTCGAGTAAAGCAATACGTCCATTGATGGGTCAGCTCAGAGCATGACTTCATTGGATATCACCTATTGAAAGCATTTTTCCATCTATAAGACGCCCCCATGTATAAGATGCCCCCTATTGGGGGGACTCTGATTTAAGAAAATGGGGGGAGATCTATCTGTGTATAAGATGCCCCCAAATTGTGGACATTATTTTTTAGGGGGGAAACTTAGTCTTATACATGGAAAAAATACGGTAACTAGTATTTCATTTAGACCCAATATATTTTGTGTAAATGCTGTTGGGGAAAATGGATTTTCTTGATTTACATTTCAATCAGGGTTTTGGCCTGGTTTCGGAAGAGAAATTGCTTTCGTCACCCTACGTGATGACCTCTGTTGGGAGAGAGAGGTAAATATGTACCTGTTAATTCTCCTCGACCTCTCAGACCTCTTTTGATATCATCAAACATGGTATCCTTCTGGAGTGGCTGTCTAAGTTAGGGGTGGGTGGCACCACTTTGTGGTGGTTCCAGTCCTATTTGGATGTTTCACCCCCCCCCCAGAGGGTGATGCTTGGGGAGTGCTCTTCAGCCCTGTGGAGCCTTCAACGTGGGGTTCCTCGGAGTTCAATTTTATCCCCTGTGCTGTTTAACATCTACAAGAAACTGCTGTCTGGGGCTAACTGGAGTTTTGGAGTATGGAGTCAGAAATATGCTGATGACACACAACTCCTTTACATCTACAGGTGAGGTGGTGGATGTCCCTCTGAGCTTTGCCTCACCCAACCTTCTCCCTGCAACTGTTGACTACTCATGTACACTCTTCCTTTGTGATTTCTGCTTTCTTTCATTTCTTATATAGTCCCTTCTTCCAACACAGCTCATCCGTAAGCCAGTGTGGTGTAGTGGTTAAGAGCGGTAATCTCGTAATCTGGTGAACCGGGTTCATGTCCCCGCTCCTCCACATGCAGCTGCTGGGTGACCTTGGGCCAGTCACACTTCTCTGAAGTCTCTCAGCCCCACTCACCTCACAAAGTGTTTGTTGTGGGGGAAGAAGGGAAAGGAGAATGTTAGCCGCTTTGAGACTCCTTCGGGTAGCGATAAAGCGGGATATCAAATCCAAACTCTTCTTCTTCTTCTTATGCGGTTTATTTTGGTGCCTCCCACTTTTCTTTCTTGTTGGAATTGCCAGCCTTTGTGCCTTCAGTAGTTAACCTTTAAGAAACTCCCATCCATCTTGGACTCCCATCTCTTTGAGTAATTTTGACCTTTGGACTTCACCCAATAGTTCTTTTAGCTTTTTGAAATGAGCCTCCTTATAGTCCAGAGTGCATGTTCAACTACACTCAGCTTTCCCTTGCTTGTGTATCACTTCCTCCCAAGGTTCTCTGTACTTTCACTTCATTGATCAGTTCCTCCCTGTTGTTGAGGACGAGGCCCAAAAGAGATGACCCCCTTTTTGCATCTTTCACCTTCTGGGAAATGCAATCATCAGCGGAGCAATTTAGAAACAATGCAAGACTTTCAGTTACAACTATGAATTAAAAGCTATTCCTCAGAAGCATTTTGACTTTTATTTTGTCAGGGAAAATTCCTTATATTTTCTGCAACACAGCTATTTTGCTGCAATTGATGACTTTAGCTTCAGCATCCTAGACATACTTGGAGAGGCTGTCACTTTGGTGTTCTGTCTCTTTCCTGGGATGTCAGTTTACATGGCAGGTACTTTTGTCAAGGCATTGTCACTGTCTCCCTTTGTTAGTTGCAAGTCCAGAATATAATAGCCAGTTTGAGAATATGTAGATATAGAGCCATGTTTTACTAGGTAATATTGAAGTCAGCACCTTGGTGTAGCTGATCCAAATAAATATATGAGAACGTTTCTTACAGCTGCCGATTAGCTACTGAGCCATGTTCAAGCTCTAAACAACTTAGGACCAGGATACCTAGCAGGCCAACATACCTGGCTGATCACTAAGATCTTCAGAGGAGGCTTTGCTGACTATACTATGATCAGTGGATGGAAGCGAAGATGCAGAAAAAGCTCAATACGGAGCCTAAATGGCCGAAATATTGGGAAATTTTGGAACAAGAGGGAGACAGATTGAAATTGCAGAGTTTTGAAAAACTAAAAAATAAAGTGCGAGATTGGCTTCATTATTATCAGATAATGGAGGCATATAATTTGGACAAGAAAATTGGCTTCCAGGTGGAAAAATCAAAATTGGAAACAGAACTATTAGAACCCAAAACCAAGATTCTGTCAAAGATGTATAACTTGCTGTTGAAATGGAATACTCAGGATGAAACGGTGAAATCTGCTATGATTAAATGGACACAAGATGTTGGACATAACATAATGATGGCTGCCTGGGAACAGTTATGGACCACAGGTATGAAGTTTACGGCATGTAATGCCTTAAGAGAGAATATTATGAAAATGATATACAGGTGGTACATGACACCAGTCAAGCTTGCAAAAATCTATCATTTGCCCGATAATAAATGTTGGAAATGTAAAGAAACTGAAGGCACATTCTTTCACCTTTGGTGGACGTGCCCAAGGAGTAAGGCTTTCTGGGAGATGATCTATAATGAAATGAAAAAGGTATTTAAATATACCTTCCTGAAGAAACCAGAGGCCTTTCTCCTGGGCATGGCTGGCCAGTTGGTGCCAAAGAAGGATAGAACTTTCTTTATGTATGCTACAACAGCAGCAAGAATACTTATTGCAAAGTACTGGAAGACACAAGATCTACCCACCCTGGAAGAATGGCAGATAAAGGTGATGGACTACATGGAACTGGCGGAAATGACTGGCAGAATCCGAGACCAGGGAGAAGAGCCGGTGGAAGAAGATTGGAAGAAATTTAAAGACTATTTACAAAAATACTGCAAAATTAATGAATGTTAGAATGATGTCAGAATGAAGTTAAGTGGTTTTAGCAGCAATGTTACAAAGGAGTATGTAAAAATGGTTTGTAAACAGGTGAGAATTCAAAGTTACAATATATTAAGTTAAAGGATTAGGATAAAAACAAAGAGGGAAAGGATTTGCTGAATTAAATAACTGAACTGGAATACAAAAAAGGGAGGTGTGAGGAGGTCAGGGAAACAAGTAAATGAAAGACAAGACATGGAAAGATTGATTTGTTTTTAAGTGTTTTTATTTTTCTGTATTTTGTATTTTTTCTTTTCCTTTTTCTTATTTTTGTAACATTTTTTGAAACTTTAATAAATATCATTTTTTTAAATATATATATATATACTATGATCAGTGGAATGTCACCTTGTGATATTTAGACAGCAGGCCTTCTCAATTGGTAACACTCACCCACATGCAATCCAGGAAGTGGAAACAATAGCTACTTTTAAGCACATGCCATGTCCCTAGATAATAGATTTCTGTTTTTATTGATATATATATATATATATATATATATATATATATATATATATATATATGCAGGTTTTGGTGTCTTCGGGTGTCTTCCCGTGTAAGAGTCGGGGTGTCTGTGCGACGTTTCGACGAGGTCTCATTCGTCATCTTCAGGCTGGTGCTTTCGGCTTCTTGTTACTGGAACAGAGCAGAGTCTGGTGTTTGAGTTCCTATAAATACTGTTGAGGGGTGTGGTGTATAGCTTCCAATGTTCTGGGCAAAGAGGAAGTTCCTAGATTAGTGTGCCTTTTCTTCTTTTGTTCCTTAATTACTTGAGGGATATCTTGAGTGATTTCATGAGTGATATTCTGAATACCACTGGGTGGGTCATTAAGTGTAGATTAGTTGCTAAAGCTTTCGTGTCTTGACCTCTTGAGCTTGTGAAGAGTTTTTCTGAGAAGATGGCTGTGCTGCATTTAGTTGTGCTCTGGCTTGGCTTCGTGTATAGGGGCGAGCTGTGGTTTTGTGCTTTGTGTATATGATTGCCACTGGCTTAGCCAAGGGGTTGGGCGGGCTATACACGAAGCCAAGCCAGAGCACAACTAAATGCAGCACAGCCATCTTCTCAGAAAAACTCTTCACAAGCTCAAGAGGTCAAGACACGAAAGCTTTAGCAACTAATCTACACTTAATGACCCACCCAGTGGTATTCAGAATATCACTCATGAAATCACTCAAGATATCCCTCAAGTAACTAAGGAACAAAAGAAGAAAAGGCACACTAATCTAGGAACTTCCTCTCTGCCCAGAACGTTGGAGGCTATACACCACACCCCTCAACAGTATTTATAGGAACTCAAACACCAGATTCTGCTCTGTTCCAGTAACAAGAAGCCGAAAGCACCAGCCTGAAGATGACGAGTGAGACCTCGTCGAAACGTCGCACAGACACCCCGACTCTTACACGGGAAGACACCCGAAGACACCAAAACCTGCATTCCTGTACCCGTGAAAATCTACGAAAGCATATATATATATATATATATATATATATATATATACTCTTTCATTTCCATATTTTGTTATATTTAGTTTTAATATTTTATGCAAACTCTTTAGGGGTCACTGTATTATAAGCAAAATAAATAAATAAATAAATAAATAAATAAATAAATGTTCAAATATGTTAGAGAACAATGTCACTCCTCTGCATTAGAGAGGAAACAGGTTTACTCCAGCCCTTGGAAGGACTGAAGGAACGCAAAACACAATCATTCAAAGACATCAGCTGGAGGTGAAGTATAGCCAGCCACTAATAAATAAAGCATCCTTTTTCATCCATCCAAACTAGGCATGGGAAGGCAGTAGCCTTGCAGATATTGCTGGACTCTGGCTCCCATCAGCCCCCCCCCCACAGCCCGCCCAACCCCTTGGCTAAGCCAGTGGCAATCATCAGAGTGAAATCATACTACCATAGTGAAATCTGTAATTGTGTTATGTAATAACACTTCCTTCTGTCTTCCTAACCACCTGCCAACTACTTCACTGAGTGACTCGGGGAGGGAATCTTTCCAGCCCCCACCATTCATGTTTTTTTAAAAAAGAAAACATTTCTCCCCAAATAAATTTTTGACGCATACTATGGAAGCCGTAATAGTTCTGCTATAAACAGATATTAATATTATGCAAATAGCCTGATATGTGACAAACAGATCTGAGCATTATGTTACATAAGACTGTTAGATAACTGTTGAGCACAACTAGAAGATGCTTTCTGAAAATCACATCCCTTTAAATAGGAATATGTGTGTGAGAGTGAGAGTAGGTTTGTGAAAGATAGCTGGGGACAGCTCTACAGTACCTCTGTTTTTCAATTGCTCAGAGGCAAGGCTTGCCAGTAAAGTGTGGCTAAGACAGCCTGCTGGTGGACAAGACAGGCAGCTTCCTCTCTGTGTGCAGAAGGCAGATAGGGAAAAGGGGAGGAGGGGGACAGAGTGGAGGTCTTGTGGGAGAAAAATATGAATTCACACGACCCATGTGTGGGGGGTAAATAACAAACGTATTGGCTGGGCACATAATATAATAATGTAGTATTTTATTATTTATACCCCGCCCATCTGGCTGGGTTTCCACAGCCACTCTGGGCAGCTCCCGACCAAATATTAAAAACACAATGCAGCATTAAACATTAAAAACTTCCCTAAACAGGGAATGAATTCAAAATGTGGGGCTAAACTAATTCAACAGCAGGAGAGAGCCCTTAGTAGCAGAGTTTAAACTCAGAAAAGTTAAGCAGTAGTATAATGTGGAAATATAGACCTTTTGATCCCATTTAGTTCACTTGCAAAGTGCTCTACTCTTTTCTATCCCTCTTGTAGAAGTCATAAAATAAGTTTAAAACACTTTACTTACAAAAAGTTCCAAAAGTCAGATTCATGCATTTATCCAAGCAGCAGCAAACACAGATAACACAGGCAGAATATTAAGGAGTAGGAAATACTGAAAGATGGCTTTAAACAAGCAGGCAAGCAAGTGGGGAGGTGTGAAGCTTCAGGCTACACCTAACCAGTGCCTTGAGGCTGGGAAGCTGACTGGAATGAGGCTGGAGGAATTTGAGGGTCTAGTGAGCAGTAGGCTATGCCTGAAGAAGGGATTGCTCTTGAGTCCCTGAAGTGGGGATGCACTGACACAGAGCTTGCTTGTGTCAGCCTCCAGAGAGGTAGAACAGTCTTGCAAGGGAAAAGAGGGCGCCCCCCCCCCCTTCTGCATGCTAGTAGCAAGGAAGGCAGAGGTAAAGCAGCCCAACAAGGTGTCTTTGGATTACCTTTACTGGATACCCAAATAAAAAAAATTCCTTCCAGTAGCACCTTAAAGACCAACTAAGTTAGCTCTTGGTATGAGCTTTCGTGTGCATGCACACTTCTTCAGATACACTTTTTAAAATTATTATTATTTTGACTATGGCAGACCAACACGGCTACCTATCTACTACTGGAACCATGGAAGGCACCACATTGAGCCGCATGAAATGGAAGTCCATCAACCTCACTGTGTATCTGAAGAAGTGTGCATGCACACGAAAGCTCATACCAAGAACTAACTTAGTTGGTCTTTAAGGTGCTACTGGAAGGAATTTTTTTTATTTTGACTATGGCAGACCAACACGGCTACCTATCTACTACTGGATACCCAAATGTTACTGAGTGAAAATTCTGTCTGACCATTGGAGGGGACTGTCTAAAACCCTAATCCGGGAGGCTGTCTTCATGCCCTGGGGGATCTATCTTTGTTGGGGTGTGAAGTGTGCTGTAACATTTAATCCCTAATAAAAACCATGAACAGAATATCCTAGTGATTTGTGGCCATTTGTGCAAAAGAAGAGGAATGAGGGAATGGACACCGGGGCCTTTGATTTAGCCTTGTCCCTGGAAGCCCAACAAGGTTATATAAAGAAGTTTTTTCTTCCAGTATAATATACAAATGCATAATTAGGATTTACCTCACGACAATGCCACATTTCCCCATCTGTGTCTTCTACTTCCAAGCGAACTTTGCATATCATATTAGACTTCTTATCCAGCTCCAGTGTTGCCTGATAAGCCTCAGCCCTCTGAAATGATCCTTTGGGAATAAAGACTGAAGAAGATGCCCCTTTGTCATCACAAACCGCAAGAGTCAACTTAGGGTTCATAGCATTGCTTGAAATGCCTCTAGTTGTAACAATGACATCCCAAGTACCTAGAAAAGCAAATCAGTAGGAAATAACAAATTGACTGTAGTGTTGCAGAAATCTGAATTTGCTCCACAATTTTGAACTTTTGTTAGCCACAGAGTGCATGAAATAAGCCAACAGTTAAACCCTTGATATTTCAATACTAGCAATAGTGCTGTGATTGTTAATCATTTATATACTATTCTGAATTTGTACATTGTTTTACAATTTTAACAGTGTTTCTGCTCACATGATATCAATAGGATCAAAAACTGCTGAGAGATTAAGCAAGAAGGACAGAGTAATACTCCCCATGTCCCAGGGCTCATCCAGTCTTAAGCTTGTCCCGTGTCTAGAAAGGATGGGTCTGAGCAGTTTCCCCCTTGTCCCACACTTTCTAGGCACAGGTCCAAGTGGTTTTGCCTTTGTCACACCACTTTCCTCTGGAGAAATAATTCTTTAGCAATCAATCGGAGAAAGCATCAATCTGAAGAAAACCCAACTGACATTTGCTCCTATTCAGTGCTAAATATTGCATTTCCCCAGGGAAAAATGGTGGGGCAAGAGCAAGTAGGGATGAGCTGCTGCTCTCAATGCACTTCCTTCTTCATCATCATCATCATCATCATTTATTATTTCTATCCCACCCATCTGGCTGGGTTTCCCCAGCCACATCAGGGCAACCAAGGTTGATTCAGTGGTAAAACTGCTCCTGAACCCACACTGAAATGGATCCAGATCGTCTGTAACATCCAGGAACTGCTGCTACTGCTTCACCAACACTCTCTCCACCCCCTTGACCAAGAAAGGGGTTTGTGGGCATGTTTCAGTTCATCACATTTTAAAACAACATTCCTAAATGGGGTTTACTTTTTTACCCTAAATGGGGTGTAGGTGAGATAGAAAATACTGCTAGAACAGATTAGATATATCAGAAATAGCTTCAGATACAAGAGCCTTTGGTCTGTCATTCATCATGCCTGAAGAAGTCTCCTATTTGTTTTTCTCTCCTCACCACCTTCTGTTGCATCTAATCCCCAAATCTAATTTTAAATCATTTCTTATACTTCTTAGTCTCTGTATCTCCCCCCCTCTCTCTCTCTGAGTGTATGTGTGTGTGTGTGTACACACACATTCACACACACACTCTAACTGTATTATCCTGCTTTGCAAAATGTCATGAGGATACATGAATGATGTTACTTAGAATAAAGGTATATTATATTTGAATAGCATTTTTTGGTTTCAACAGACCCATCCCTGAAAGACAGAATAAAATCTATCAAAACAGAATCTTTAATATATTTTAATAATTTTGCATCTCACCATGAAAATTTTCAGCCAGCTTCTCTTTCCTAACTTTTCCAAGAAGTTGCACCTCTCGTTTCATTTTTCCATCACCAACTCCACTGTCCAACCATTGCTGGCACAGGAATACATACTGGTCACTATTCTTCTCTGATTCTTGTATCATGATTCGGTCAAGGTACCAACCCGCTCCATAACCAGTTCTATTGTGTTCCACAACCACTTTGCTCAACATTCCTAGATCTATTGCTTGGACACTGAAGGTATTCAACTATTGGGGAAAGGAAATAAAGCAGGGCCAACATCCACTTAATAAAAACATATTAAACATTGCTTAATTCAACTACTCTATTAGAAAAGAGAATCGTTTTCCTATTCAGTTGTTCCTTTTACTGGTACTTAAACACAATATTGATTCAATAGCTTTTAGATACCTTATTCATATGCAAAAGTCTCATTGTTCAGAGACTAGAAGAACTCTGTCATGCCTAAAATGCTTTTTGTAACTTGAGATTGAGATACATTTATTAACTAAATGATTCCTATAGTAATATTTTCCAGCAGCATTCAAAGTATGCAGCTGTTGCTGTTAACTTTACAGGTAGACCACAGTGGCTGAACAGTATGTGCAGCATAAACCCAGCAAATCCATAGCTGTTTCAGGATTTAAACTCATTGGCCAGCTCCCTGTCTCTGGTATTTTGGTCTAAATTGATGACTTTCAAACTGTGTTGTTTGGAACCATGGAATTCCTGCAAAGGTTCCTGAATTAAAGTATTAGTAATAGAAGTTCAATTTCCACCACACAGCTAGCCATACAATACAGAGCTGCAGGGGAGTTCTGGGTGTATTCAAGGATATACACTCAGTTCACATGGGCCAATAGGACTCTTCAGTATCCCATATGGACCCTACAACACCCCCTCCCCGATTCTTCTGCAAAGGTTTTTTGGCAGGAATGTTGATATGAGAAGAATTCCATGGACACAAGAAGCTTGAAAATGGCTGGTTCATACTAATACCATGAGTGATTTTCTCCATCTACTCAGCAGCAACTCTGTGAATGACAGCACAGTGCAATACAACAAATCAACCAATTTGTGCGTGCTTAAGTTTTACTCCTTATAGTGTTTCAAATTCTAAGTATGGATGGCAATGCTAACAATGGCCAATTAGACTGACCACAGAAAGCTATCAGTCTTCTGTGCATGAGAGTTTGATAAAGACAAGAAAATGGTGTGGGTTTTTTAGTGCAAATGAACACTTCTAATACTATTCTAGCTTCCAGTAAACAACAGTGCAGTAGCAGCTGCAGAGATGCATGTTGGGATGAATAAATTATATTAGAGGGAATGAATGTATGCCCATTTGATAGAGAATACGAGCGGGTGGGTGGAAGTGTGGGCACATGTGGGTAGCAAGACGACCAGATGGATGGAATCAGCAGCAGCAGCTATAATTTTACTTGTTGACAACTTCTATACAATGAGACAAAGAAGAATGAAATAAAACATGATTAAATTAAAATAAAATGGAAATGCTTTATGGTTTTAAAAATCAGATTCTTACATGTATCTTTTGGTCCAGGTATATTCTACAATACTCCCAGGAAATGTAGCCTGGAGAATATAATTTCAACTAGAAAAATAGAATTTCTGACATTTTTACCTTCACATATTTATACTCTTCCAAAAACAGTTACCATGACAAAGTACAACTCTGAATGGGAAGTATAAAAAGCCCCAAATAGTCAATAGTCAAGAAGAATGTATTGTAAATAACTTCTGGAACATTGCACCACTTTTGATTTTGTTATTTGAAATGGCAAATCTTGTTATGGTGGCACACTATATGCAGAGTTGTACATAATAGGCTATACCAGCAATATTCATCTTTCTTTCCTGTTAGTACTTTTCAGATTGAAATCAATCATTAATCCCTTTCAATAGGACAATAAATCAAAGTCCTCAGGAAACAGTGGTCAAAATCACCCCATTGTTATCAATGAATTTGCCTTATGATGCATTACATTACACAGCTCTCGCTGTTAGCCAGAATGTATTTTTGTCCTATGTTATTTCTCCCTTTGTGTAAAGACACATACACTTCATTGGAAATGTAATTGATGAAAAGCAAAACCATTTTATTAAATTGGCTCGCCTGATTTAGATTCTGCTTTAGTTAGGCAAAATGACAATTTCCTACTCATTTAACCCATTAAACCAATGAGAGCATTTAACTAGAAAGATAATTACTTAAGCAATATAAACCAGCTTCATTCACTGTGATTTGATTTAATTGAATTGCTTCATCTTCTTCTATCATACAGTTGTGACAGCTACAAGCAGTAAATTCAATTTAGGCTTATTAATGCGGCTGAATCAGATTCCCAATTTTTGGAAGGGATCTCGTGAGTCATGTAGCTCAACCCCTGCAGGAGCAGGATTCACGACACTGATAGATACTTATCAACTCTCTTCTTTTAAATCTCTAGGAAGGGAAATTCAACAATTTTCCTGTGCAAGTTGTTCAATTGCTCAGCTGTTTTAGTGGTTACAAAGGGCCAAACTAGCCAAGGCGTTGCAGATCTGTGATCAGATATTCCATCTCTTCACATTTCTTTTAAAAGCAGCAGTGAGATATCTGCATTGGATTTGGACCCTGGATTTCTGTTCAGAATTATATGCAAATATCTAATATCATAGGCACAATTCACCAAGTACTGCTGCTGTTCAACCTCAATTTATTTCAGCAGGTCTTGCATTAAGCTTCCAGACAAACCCCATTAAATGAATGGAGGTTGAACTACAGCAGTGCCAGTTTACATTTTATATGCATGGTATTTATTTCTATACACATTCCTTAAGAGAAGTGGTTTGAATAGGAAAAGAGTCAATAGAAATTAGAATTATGGCATCCTGTGCTTATAGTTCCAGGAATATTCCCTTAAGGCTGCAGCTGTAAAGCTTGAGAGGCTCTCCTTTCTCTGTCATTAAACAAAGTTGTTTCAGCAGGGTATTGATGCACATCACAGTAGTCTGCAAATTGTATTTAGAATCCTTTAAATATATAGGGTTATCTTAATAACCTCAGATTCCCTGGGAGCTATGATATGGGAATTCCTGGAGTTGCAAGAGATTTTCTAGTTGGCATACAGCTACCCTATGGAATAGCAGCTGAAGAAGCCAGATCCGTCTTCATGGAAAGCAAAGGGGATGCAGATCTGAATGGGGAAATAACTCGGGTCTGGATCTGGACTTGGTCATGTTTAGAACAGACTCACTGAAAGAGCCCCAATGGCTCCATCTAGCCATGTCTAGGTCTGGACCCAGCCCCCTCAGCTTTGCAACTTCATGACTCCTCCAAAACCCCATAAACTTGTACAAACATTCCCAGAGCAAAAAATCCACCTATTTTTTATTTTTTTTATTCCAGCCCTTGGTTATTGAATGATAGAAGGTGGCTATTTCTGACAGCATCAGCACTGCTAATTTGCCAGCATTTAAGTGTTGTTTTGCATGTGTGCTCTGAATGTTGCAGCTCCTTTTTCTTCGACTTTCACAAGCAATATAGAGAGGGAACACATCTTAAGTGTATTTTCTGCATTTTTCATGATTTCACATAGCAATGCCCGTGAAAGCAGAGCTTGAGGTAGCTGTGTTGTGAACACTCTGGTTGAAGTTTACAAAGCCCCTCAAAATAACAGCTAGACAAATTCTAAGCCTACCTGACCCTTTGCAAAGTATGCACATGACTTTGAACACCTAAGTCTTCTTTTGTAAGAGTCCCCGTTCTCCCCGAATATTGTAATGAAGACATCTGCTTCTGTTTCTGATGCAGGTAATGTTCCTGTGTGGACACCGATTGAGTAAGTAACCACTGTGGAAAAAGATCAACGATAGAAAATGTGACAAAGAAACCTATGAGAAGCATAAAATTAATATGTGTGTAAAAAATAAAACCAATAGTCCTATATCCTTCCTCCTTCATAAACAAACCACACAGGGCCTGCTTTATGAACTTAAGCTATGAGAAAAATCACTTATCCAAAAACACTAAATTAGTACCCAAACCTTGCTATACATACCACCAATTTATATATAAGAACAGAGTATTTTACTTCATTGTTTGCTTTTTGATGGTTGGCTGAGAAATGGAGGGAAGGAGTAAAGGGGAGCAATCAGACAAACCAGAGAACATTTTTTCTGGGTTTTTGGGGGAGTGGCTTTTGTGGGTCAAACTTCCATGGTCATGAACACAACCACTTCTGGCACAACAGAACACCATGATGGAAACCAGAGTGCACAGAAACACCGTTTACTTTCCAGCCGCAGCGGTACCTATTTATCTACTCACACTGGTATGCTTCCAAACTGCCAGGTTGGCAGGAGCTGAGACATAGCAATGGGAGCTCACCCCGTCATACAGTTTCCAACTGCCAACCTTACAATCAGCTACTCCATCTATTTTCAATAGACAAGCAAATATGCTTTAGGGCAGCCCTCTACAGGTCGACTCAGAAGTAAGTCCCACTAAGCTCCATGGGACTTACCCTCAAGTAAATTTGTATGGAAGTGCATATTTAATGAAACCAAACAGGTGTACAAAAGAGTATTTATGGCATTTGCCTCTTTTTCAGCTTGGTACTTATCTTCCTTAATTCCTGTTTTACTGTATCTCCCCAATAACATCCCTGCTCTCAGTATAATTTCTTGCAATACACCACACGTGCACACTTCCAAAACCCATAATACATGGCTACTAAAAAGTAGTTCCACTTTTTAGCCCAGTGTTACAAGTTTATAGCATTCTGCTTATTATTCAAATATGAACAACATCAAATCTGTACTGTCATTCCTGGCTAGAACTTTTGTCACCAAACTATGTCAATATGACTTAAAAGTGCAATTAAATGAAACTTGAGTCATTTCTTGCAGAAGCCAAGAGAAACAAATCCCCTTTTTTCATATTAATTGCAGGACTTAACTCCAGTTAGCATCTATTCATTGCGGCTGATTTTTCTGTAGAAAAAAAAGGAAAGTTAACAGGGCTAAAGCCCTGCTGTTTGTTCCAGATCAGCTGCTTTCCCTTTGAGCCTGCCAGTTAGATAATTGCTGCCACTACCAATTAAAGTGCTATGAGGAAGTAGCTCAACTCTTCACATCAATCTGCATTAATATTATTCACTACAGACGGAAATCATCATCTAGTATGATGCCTGGATGACAACACATAGTTTTGTATACGTCTGCATAGTAATGCATACGTCTTTAGGAAGCATGACAGAACAATTTTTAGAGCAGTAGATGCATGAACTCTGCATAGCACTGTACAACTAAATTTGCTAATTTATCAGAGTTTGAGTTGGGATGTGAAGAAAATCACTTTTACTGTAACCCAACAGAACCCTTCATACCAGATGCAATCCTCCAAGAGTTAGAGGTGCTTAAAGTGAGATGGGCGGAACCTAATTACTTGAATATAAGTCCTACTTAATTTAATGTAACTTAAACATGCCTTTCTCCAAGTTTTTAAACCCAGTTAAACCAGTTTGCCTGGACTTAAATATTTTATTAAATTTGTATACTGCCCTTCATCCACAGGGTGGTTCACAGCCAGAACCTCAACTGGGAGAAGCCAACATGGTATTCTCCATACATTCCAGGTCCTTATTCAATTCTTAGCAGTGCAGGCAGAACGTTATCTGCAATGGGAGTGCTGGTGGAGGCTTTAACCCCCCCCCCCCGCGCATCCCGTCTCGCACTCCCAACACAGACAAGATAGTTGCATATTAGCACACTAATTGCAGCTTTGAACTGCTGAATTGGAGTGCTGGGAAATCGAAGGGGAAAGGGGTGTGTGTGTGTGTGTGTGTGAGAGAGAGAGAGAGAGAGAGAGAAGGAAAGAAGGAAAGAAGGAAAGAAAGAGTTGAATGTCTATGTGTGTGTTGAACAAGTGTGTTAATGGCATTGCCCATGACTGGCTATCCCTTCTGGCACACAGCCAAATGTCCACCCACCACATGAGGCTCTTAGGGACAGGAAGGTTGTTCACCTGCTCTGGAATAATGTATAGCCCTTCCTACCATGTTTTTCACAGAGGTAATTTCTGGAAGAGAGCATTTAGTTTTGCTTGTTCTGTGGTTGGGAAACATACCCTTAAGTGGTGCTTTATCTGGTCTGACTGCTGCTAGCTCTGTCACGGTCTCAGACCCATCTTCTTCAAAAAGCCATTGGTTTAAAGGGTGGAAACCCAGTTCTTCTTTAGTGTCCAAGTCTTTCATCCGGAGCTGCAGCCAAGAGGACATGGAGGACCACAGATTAGAACAAGCCAATTCCTACAAATGCCTCAGGATTCAGTTTCATGACTCTTATACAGTAAGAGCATGATTTTGATATTTATTCACAAAAGGAGGCAAATTTGTTCCAGCAGCTCTACAGGCTTTCACTGCAAAAGCTGAGAACCAGATTTTGTATGGAGCCTCAATCTCATTTCCTGGGCTTAGATTTTCCTTAGAAGGAATTCAATCCTTCTTCCTTAGAGCTGTAGTTATTACAGCTAGTACTGTATTGCTAGTACTGCCATGAACTTGAAAACTGGACTTGTCTCATTAAGTAGATTGTCATGGATGCTCTCTATTCAATGCTGGCTCCATTGCCCTGCCAATGTCTCTGTTGTAGCAGATGTTGCTAGATTCTTTTGTGTCTACATGAAAAAAAATGAATCAATGAGGGGTGGGGCTTTTATCTGCTATCTTTGGATCTATGAGTGGTTATACAATAAAAGATATGGATACGCAGGAGTCACATGCATCACTAATGGGCCACTTATACCACCAGGTCACTGTGCCTGACTTGGTCTGCTTCTAACAGAGATATGCAATCCAGCAGTGGGTCGAATGGTCTGCATGTGCTGTAGAAGGAAGTGAGGGGCAGATGGGGCTCATCAACCTGGGAAGGTAGCCCATCTAGCAGAAGGAAAACTTTGCTCCTTGTATGCCTCCTCCTGGCAACTCCTGCAGCCAAGCTGGTGCCAAACGTATTACTCTGCTTTACTTTGGACCATATCAGCAAGGCCAAGAGGGGGTCTTGTCATCGGGGCAGCCCAGAACCTCCATACACACTTTCCAGGCTTGCAGTTTGATTTCACCCCTGGAGGTGCACACCATTGTCTCTCAAGACAGGCAGATGCCAACAACAATTCCCTTATGAGGCAGTTTTCTGGCTGATACTTCTAGACACTTTTGAGTATCTTTCTTGAGGAGTCTAATAAATCTACTAATGTATCTATATCTTAAAGCTGTGGTATCTCTTAATTTGCTAGTATTGTTAGCTCCTACCTCAGGCATCCCCAAACTCAGCCCTCCAGATGATTTGGAACTACAATTCCCATCATCCCTGACCACTGGTCCTGTTAGCTAGGGATGATGGTAGTTGTAGTCCCAAAACATCTGGAGGGCCGAGTTTGGGGGTGCCTGTCCTAGCTTGTCATTTTTAATAATTCAGCATTGGTTGCACTGAGGCAGTGATTTTGTGCTTCTTTCTATTTTGCACTTTGCTTAATGGTTGATCAACCATAATAAACATTTGATTGATTGATCATTATGAAACAGTGCCTCAGTCTCCAAGAGGGTTAGCTAGGAAGAGGGATTCCTTACTGTCATTTAAATTGTGATTCTGTATCACAAATAGTGCACCAAGAGCCAGGCTACACATTGTTTATTTATAGAATTTATTCTGCCTTTTCACGAAATGAGCTCAAATGTACATGTTTCCTTGCATTTGTTGTAAACTGAAATTATCAGATTCACTTTTGATAAAACAATTAATTACTTCCCTGAAGAATGATTTTGATTTCCTAAGTACAAAAAGAAAAAATCCAATTCCTCTTAATGTTTTTCTTCTGGAATGGATTTTACTAATGTTGCAGTAAGAACTTTTAAATAGTGATATGATATCTGCTATGATATCATATGATATATATATGACTGCGCTATAAAAAGAGAATAATCACTGTAGAAAAAATGCAGCTCCTGAACACAAAAACAGCAGATGTAACCGCAACACAGATGGATCTCCACACTATCCCTTCCCTTCCCAAGTGTGATAAAAGACAATATTTAGGGGATGAAATGTCTTTGCACTGAGACCACTAAGATGTGTGGCCTTGTTTGTGCTTTTAATTTACCTGGCTGACAAACTACTGTACTTGAACTGGTGTTCAAAAACTTCTTTTACTATGGTTCCTCACACACACTACATTTTATGTGCCTTTCCATCATTCTTTTGTGCTGACTTGGTTGTTTCCTTTTTCTCCTTTCTCTGTGCCACAGTGCATGAGGTCCTGCAGAACCATGGGGCGTTCTTGAGTTATCCAATTCATGATTAGGAGAGAAATTCAAAGGGTAGTAATGGCTGATTAGCTGTCAGCACCCACAGACCACATCTTCAGGGGTGATCCAGGGGTGCTTCCATACTCTCACTACTTTGGGGTGGGATTCAATAGCACTCCAGAAAAATCAGGCTGTGCAATTAAAGCTGACTTGGAGCTCTGGCAAAACAACCCCACTTCCCCCAAATTTCTTCTCCTTGCAATAACACAAAAATGCACTGCAAAGTGGGAGTGAATGCTTGACGAAAAGTTGCCTAATATCCCCACAAACAAATCAGGAGGGACAGTTTTATCCAGTCTTCCTGTGAGCAAATCGGACTTCATTAAACAGGTTGTCTGGAAATGACCCAGGACTCTGTCTTGTACCTTCTCCCGTTCCATGTATATTAGGCTACTGAATATGATCATAATGAGAAAGGGAGGTTGGCTCAGTTCCCATGTTAGGCTTTTAGTTATCTCTCTCCTTTCATCCCATCTAGAATTTGCAGAGTTGACACTTAGCGTTGTGCCGAGCCACAGAGGCAATTGGATGCAAGCCAGTCAAGTGAAGCTGGATCCAGGGAAGACTGAAATAAGGATGGCTGACAGGTTGCATAATGGGAGAGAGAGTGGCAGCACAGGGATTCCCTAATCATTCAGGCTTATAACCTTGGTGTGGGTTTTTGATCCACTGCTTCAACTTAAATGCACATGATCTATTGGTACACACAGGAGTGCATGCTTTTTTCTTTCATATTCAGATCAGTCATGCCTTTGTAACTATCAATCATGCCTTGGTAACCTTAAGATTCAGTTCCACGAATAGATCGTCATAGGGCCATTCTGATGAGAATGAGCTGCTAAAAATTACATTAGTTTCCCAGCATCTGCAATGGCTTCTTACAGCTTTCTAGAAATTTTTGTAAGAGCTTGTACATAAAAATGATTTGAGCAGTGTATGTTAAACTGTTTTAAGCAAGTTTGTTACCTGGCCTTAGCCTCTAGAGATAAGCAAGTTATGTAAGTCTAAATAAAACAACAACAAGAAATCGCAAGTCAGTTTTCAAACTCCTACAGTATTACATAAATAGAAAACTTGTATTTTAAAATCCAATACCACTGGAGTACCAAGTATTGTGCTATAGTACAGAGAGTAACATAAGGTCATGTGAGGCAATTGTAACATACCTTGAGAAGTTTAACTCCTCTGCTCAAACTGGTGTTGGATAACACAAAGGATATCTTTGTTATGCTGCCTATATCACCAACGCTTAACTGTTCAAGAAAACAAAATGTTGGCTGAACTATACATGTCACACATTCATTCTGATGATTTTTATTATTTTCTCTTTCACCTTAGCTCAGTTTGAATCTTGAGGGTGCAATACTATACACACTTACCTGGCAATAAGTCCCATTGAATTTAGTGATACTTCTGTGTAAGATTCATAGGACTCCTTTGTAAATGAAGTTGCTAAAATTAGTTTTTAATGTGTTGAGCCGCTGCATATATTTTATATGAATATTGTTGGTAGAACAATAAAACCCAGTTAATTCAAACTGTTAAAAGCAAAGGTTGAGGAGAATACTCAACACGCAACATCCAACATCTTGGTAAAATTCCATTCGTCAAATGTGTATTTCTTTTCTCAACCTCAGTTTTTAACAATCTCACACTTTTTCTTTAAATGCTGTTCACTTTATCCTTAAATACTAGCAAAACAACCACCACCACAATTGTGGTTTCCATATGTAAGTTAAATAATATGAGTTAAATAAATATGAGTTTTTAAAGGGTTTCCTTCAGAAATTAGCATCAAAAGTTACGAGACTGCAAATGTAAGAACTTTGGGAATGGATATCATCATCATCATCATCATCATCATCATTATTATTATTATTATTAACCATTTTTGGCCAAATTATGTTGCAAAATTACAGTGGTGCCTCGCAAGATGAAATTAATCCGTTCCGCGAGTCTCTTCGTCTTGCGGTTTTTTCGTCTTGCGAAGCACGGCTATTAGCAGCTTAGCGGCTTAGAAGCTATTAACGGCTATTAGCGGCTTAGCGGCTATTGACGGCTTAGCGGCTTAGGGGCTTTAAGAAAAAGGAAACAAACTCGCAAGAACTCGCAAGACGTTTCATTTTGCGAAGCAAGCCCATAGGGAAATTCATCTTGTGGAACAACTCAAAAAACGGAAAACTCTTTCGTCTTGCGTGTTTTTCGTCTTGCGAGGCATTCGTCTTGCGAGGTACCACTGTAATGTGCACATTAGATTTGATGGCACATTTACATTTGCCAGCAAATACTATTTTTAGTTTCAAGGTTATGAAAATTGATTCAGATGCGATGGCACATTAGACGTGAATAAATACAGTATTATTATTCTTTATTTATTTAATTTCTATATCACCTTTCATTGAAAGATCACAGGGCGGTCTACAATAGAAAAACACCAAAATACAGAACATGGTAACAAACAAAAATTCTACATTTCATCCATATATAACCACATAACTGAAATCTACATTTCTTAGGTGGAGGCATATTTGTATCAGTTAAAAGAAGTTAAATTTTATAAGGAGCTGATAAGGGTTGCATTCATTGCTTGGGTGCTGTTTGGTGGCCATTTGAAAGTCTCATATTTTTTATTTATTTTTTTGGTAAGCATGCCTCTATTTAAGGGGTGGCCAGGTGTAGGCTGCCCTCTTGGCTGGTCATTGTGGGATTTTTCCACCCACCCAGTACACCTCTCCCAGTGGTGGTCTGTGCAGGGTCATGGCACCCAATCTCTGTTAGGAGCAACTCCCCAGCTCAAAGTCAATCCCACTGGGTATCTATCAGGTAGTAGGTGGGCTGCCAGAGGATGGATATATGCCCAATGCCTTAGCAAACCTACTATTTCCTGTAATAAAGTTGTGATCTAATTGAACCCAATACCAGCCTCCTGTGTCCATTCTTTCAGACGTCCCTGCACTGGACATCATGTGCCTGTGGCAGCAATGCAGTAGAACTGTACAGTAGAACATACGGTGTATGCTACAAAAAGAAATTAGAAACCCACCAGAAATGGATCATTTTTCATACTCTGCACATTCTGTGGAAGAGATACCCCATTGGTTCCATACACAAGCACTTTTACAACAGGAATCTTTTCTGGAACATGGGCACAATCCATCCACATCTTCCATTGTCCTTGACTTCTAACATCAAACATTTTCACTGGGCCAGATGTTACAGTCATTTCTGAATGGAAAAAATACCCAGACAAACAGCATGATGTCTATTTGAGTTAAATATTAATGTCAGTTCCAAAATGTATTACAGTACTCAGCTATATTCAGTATTTTGTATTTTCAGCCTCATCTTAATCTCCTGGGCTGCCATGTAGCAGGAAATACTGGACTAACATCACAGGAGAACACATGATTTGTGGTCTGATTTGGTTCCCAGGATTGCAATATTGGGGTTGGATCTTGTGCAAGGGTACTATCTGTGCCGTATCTTATGTGCTTTGAAAATGAAGCCTCTAGATTATTCTGAATGTAGGAAATTGGGGAGCTTAAACTGCATTAACTTCCAATAAATCTGAGTTCAACTTGGGAAACCTATCTTGGGAATGGCTTAAAGGCTGTTATGCAAGTGATTCCTAAGCAGTTAAGGCTTTAGTTCTTTGAACTCATACTTGGGAATTTCTGTGGGACTTCCTTATGAAGAAACTTGTGTTGGGATTTGGATGCTGGTTCTTCAGCATAGACTTTGGCAAGTACCATAAAACAAAAAAGATACCTTGCAGTGGAATTGAAAGCTCCGTAAAATCTTTTTTTGAATGTTTACTGATCCAGTTATTGTGAACAAAGGTGTATGTAGTAAAAGGGTAGCTTTCTTCTTTTATTACAATCTTCTCTAGGAACCAATCATCTAGAAAAAGAGAGAAAGAAATAGGTTTCCATTTCTGTCCAGCGACTGCTTTTGTGTGTGGTCTAAATGATTAAGAATTGTAAAGCACTTGCACATGCAAAACTCTACAGAAAGGAATTAGTTAATAATAAGGATGATTATATGCATTTCCAATGAATGCTAAACAAACAAAAAAAGCCTTGGGGAATTCAAGGATTCAACAGGAATACTTGAAGGGTCCAATCAATTTCTGGGGTGAGTATCAAGCTCATTGATCATGTTGGCGTGCCGGATGCATATGTACTGTGTGTTTGTGTATGTGTAGATATATACATCCATATACTCTCTCTCTCTCTCTCTCTCTCTCACTCACACACACACACACACAGCAACAGAATTCACATAAACAGCTTTGATTGCTAGATGCAGAAGAACGACTAGAAGATCTTCATGTATAATTTGTTGTACAGACAGTGCTTAATTCAGCAAAGGATATTGTCTCTAGTTATCCACACTCATTACATGCAGTATCAAAAGGTTGTCTCACATACTGGCAAGTCAAATTGGTGAAATAGCCAGTCTTCTGTTCCACAAGTAAGTGACAATTCAATCCTATAAATGTATACTCAAAAGTAAGTCCTATTGAGTGCAATGGAGTTTACTCCAAGCCAGGTATGTATAGCACTGCAGTCTCAGTGAGTGAGTGTATCTGGTGCTGCTGGGAAGACATGAAAATATTTTTTGCAGCTATAGACTAGCATAGTCACCTTTCTGGTATTTGATACAGTATACTCAACATATATACGTGTTTTCATTTTGTACCTTTGTTGAAACTTTTAAAGCCTACAAGGACATGGCTCAGCTTCCCAAGGTGCACTGCTTTGATTGTGAAAACATCCACCTGTAATTTGAGGGGAGTTAATAGTATTGGTTTAGATGAAGCGAGATGCAACTGCTATTAACATGCAAGAGCTGTAACTAAAATTTAAGCACTGCAAAAATCTTTCTTTGGATTTTTTCACTACATAGACAAACATTTCAGTTTAAGAAAAGAAATAACATTTTCTGTAAGTTCATCGTAAAAAAAAGATCATTAATGAGAGTGATGTTCTAAGTGTCAGTGACTAGTAAGACTTTATTGGAAATATTAGTGTATCACATTATTAAGAAGTGCAGTATTTCCTGGAGTGGTTTAAAGTTCCAGTAAACTGCTAATTTGTAACAGAGCTTCTAGAATGAAACAAATAAAATCAGATGAATTATAGTTATTGCTCAAAGTGACCTTGCCTTTCTTCTGAAGTGTCTCAAATTAGCTTCAGATAGAGCTTGGGTACTAGGCTAGATTGGCCTAACCTAAATAGCAAATATATCAGTCATATTTCTCTATTTTCTACAGACAAATCTTCTCCATATTATAATATATGAAAACACCTCTATTAAATAAGATGTTTCTTGGTAGCAGTAGTTAAACATCCTATGTTGCTCATTTCCCCCCATGAATACTAATATTATTTCCTCGGCATTTATTTATTCCAGAATTAGTCCCCCTCCCCTCAGTACATCTTCCATCTCATACAACCTTCTTATATTAGAAATATCTTCTGTCTGTGAATCCTGACATTTTAAATTGGACCTATGCATTCAGTCGCTTCTGACCAGTTTTCTCCCTGATTTATTCTCCAGGCATGCAGCAAGCACATGTTGAAATGATGACTACATGACAGAACATATTTGACTGATAGAGCTGAAATGACTACGGCAGATTGTATGCATATCTACTTGGAAATAAGCCCTATTAAGTTCAATGAGTCTTACTCCCAGAGTGGAGTTCAAATCCCTACTCAACTATGAAACTCACTGGGTGACCTCGGGCCAGTCATTCACCCTCAGCCCAACCTACCTCGCAGGATTGTTGTGTTGAAAGCATGGGGGGGGAGTGTATACCACCTCGAGCTCCTTGAGCTCTTTGGAGGAAAGGTGGGATAGCAATGTAATAAGTAAGGACTGTAACCTAATAGATATGCACTGTGATTTACAAAATACACATGATCTCAATCTCGGGTTAAGCAGCACGAACTCTAGACAAAATATGGGATTTACCTGCACATGTCACTGATCCAGCACAGGATTGGTTCAAGAAGCTTGTGAGACCAGAAGCAGCTTGCTAAGTGGGGCAGAGTTGCTACTGCTTACCAGGAGGGAGAGGGAGATTGGAGATGTTGGTGCAGCACAAACACACTGGAAGAGCCAATCAAGTGTTCCTACAGGTGTGTTTGCTCCATGACAACCTCCCTGCCATCTTGCCCCTCCCCATAAGCAATAGCAACCCACCTTTTGGAAAAGTAGCATAGAGTCTCTGCCCCACTCATTGAGCTATTTCTGCATAAAACACGTATGTTTTAAATGTTTACCTACCAACTGACTGAAGAGCAGAAATCACAATGGGTACAATTTAAGTTTTTAAAGTCCCATTGGTTTTGATGGGAGAATTGTCAAACAAGTAATTTAGCTCTGTTCCACTAAAATCAGTGGGACCTATAAGCACTTAACTGCTTAACTTTGGCTGGATAATAATGTTCATTGACAATAGTGGGGTCCCATATGAATATTCAGATTCTTTTCGAGGGAAAATACTCTGTGTACAATGGGAGAGATGTTTATGTGTGCACATTTGCTATGAATTAATTTTACCTCTCCTCTGCTGAAAGTGACTGGACCACTTTTTGAAGGATTAAGCCATCGTTTCCCAGAGTCTCCCCTGCCTCCTTGAATACAAATATAAGCCTCTCCAGTGGCATCAGCTTTCTTTTTGTCTCCGGTGTGTACATGGATGGAATATTCCACAACTGAAGTAAATAAATATATATATATATCTCACTCTAATGAAAGAAATCTTTGAAACTGTTTGTCACTGGCTATAAAGTAGGATTACTTGATTACTTACCAGGCTGCTCAGCTGTTGCAAAGTTTTATGGACAAACCACTAGACATACATTATTAACTAAAGGAAGGGACAAATCTCATTTTAAAATTTTCTCTCTTAAACTGTAAATATGCAGTTGTTCCAATATCTGGATGAAAAACCTGTTTTGTTGCCATTATTCCATTGACTGTATTGCTGTTTTTTTCTAATCAGTACCCAGTTTATAGAATCAGAGCCCATTCATTCTGGTTACCACAAAATCAAATGCTAGAATAAAAAGGCTGTGTCAGTCCTAAACCTTCCAACATATAGCAGGCCAGGCACAGAAAGTAACAGGGAAAATGTTATGAACCCCATTACACATGTGGGAGCATCATTCAACTGCATTTTGCAAGATCAGAAATACATGCCAACATAAATTCATGAAACTTATTCTGAGAGAGATCTGCTCATATATGTAATTGGTCACAGGGACCAACATGTGTTTATTTCTTTTATATCCCAACACTTTCTACCACCATGGAGCTCAAAGCTGCATATATGAAGTTTCTAGATAGTTTCACATCTAGACACTGACCAGATCCAGACCTTCTTAGCTGCACCAAATCTATGGCTTGGGGATCTCCCTAGGATCCTAGCGGGGGAGACAAGATATGTGGGAGGTTAATGCTGTAAGCCCCTCCTTCCTATGCTCAGATTCCTATGCTCCTATTTGCAAATATGTGCAAATAAAACCATATATCCTAATGACACCACAGTCTCCATTTAGCTTCATTATACAGAAACCAAACCCTGGGAAAACATCTCTGGTGTCTCTCACCACTTGGGGATTGTGGTGCATGCAACAATATTCATGTGCTGTGTGCTTGTCTGACTTGAAGAGTCCTCATGCTCTGCATTCTTCCCTAAACAGTTTTCTTCTCTTTATAAAACGTCACTGACATATCTACACACGGACGCCTTAGTACCCTAAAGTGAGTTTGCTAATTAGCTGCTCTGGGGGGGAAATAACCTAATTAAATTTGCATAAAATATATGATTAACTTGCTCGTATGAAGCATCTCTGAAACCAAGAACAACCTGTTCTAACGAAAGGAGATAGTTGCTAGGGAAGTAGTAAGTTCCGCCCTTACTCTGTCCTCCCGAAATATATGGGTGCTGCCCACTCACCCTCTGTCTGTTTTCAGAGATTCTTCACACAAAAAACTTGAACAAACGTGATCAAGCTGATCTGAGCTGCAGTGTAAACTGCTCACAGATCCTGGAACCATTCCTGCAGAGCTTCTGTGGCATTGCTTCTAATCGTTCTTTCCAAATCAGCAGGGAAACACTAAAGATTGAATCAGTTGACTGGCTCTGAGGAAGAGAAGTCAGACCCTCCCAAGACCTCTGGGGCTGCTGTTACAGTAGAGCATTCCAAGTTACCAAGCCCTTAGGACATGGGTGGAGACAGGGGCAGGGAGGGACAGCTGTCCTTCCATATAAAAAAAATCAATAAAAATACATAGCAAACTGAGGTTCTCTCCCCCCCCCCCAAACAAAAGGCCAACTCCCCACAAAAAATATCCTGGCTATGCCCATGCCTAATGACACCTCAGACTCAGCTATACAGCTGCAAATAAGTTTGTTGTAAATTGTAATATATAAATGTGACACTAGGTGGTGACAGGGAGTTATAGCAAATTCAATTTATTTTTCAAAACTTTTTTTTAAAAAAGCATGTTCATAGCTTTTCTTATATATGTATAGATTCCACCCTCACCTACTCTACCCCCCCATTTTATTCTTTATTATTAAATGTATACCCCACCCTTCCTCTGAAAGGGGCCCAGAGAAGAAAACCTTCCCCCATATATGACATCTTGATCTCTTCCTTGACTCTAGACACACACATCCTTTTATCCCCAGCCACCAGTTGATCTCAGTTGAGACATAACAATAAAAAAACGCTTAAACACCTAAAGCCATACCGCATAATAATCCTTAATCAACATAAAATCTCTAATGCTCAATGGCACAAGCCAGCCAAATACAGAATGATCTGCAACATGATCCTCACGAGTTAGAAAAAAGTGAGTTATTCTTTTTAAATTTGCACCAGGATTTGACTATTTGGAGAAGACCTCTTGTGAAGCTAGGCTATGGTGATGGTCTCACAATCCTGGGAAAGAGAAGAGGCAGAACTAATTCTTGCAGCCCATCTGTTTTCACAGTAAAGGCAGGAGGACAGGAAACGTCTGTACTTTGCTCTGGAAGACTCAAATGAGAATCTGTGCTTTACCTAGTCAATCTGCTCTAAACAGGCCTCCCATTCTGAAGTCTGATGGCATTGCAGAGCCGGCCTGCCCACGAGGCAGGGTGCAGCAACCGCCTCAGGTGGCAGAAGTAAAAGATGCAGTGCTCTGCCTGAACCACTGCTTCTGCCATCACCAGTGAGATGGAGGCATTCTGGCACATTGTTCTGCCACTGGGTCATTCCAGTGGCAGAAGGGGTGTGTGTGGTGGCAGCAGACATAGAAGGGCAGGAGGCAGCAAATCTCATTTCGGCTCAGGTGATGAAAAGGGGCAGGCCACCCCTGTGGCCTGGGATGTGGAAGGAAAACAGAAGGACGTTTTTGGGAGTCCCTGACTATTAAGTTTAAATGTTTAACACAGCACACACACAGAAATACCATTCTGAGAACTGTAATTTTCAAAACCCTTCTCTGTAGAATGCAGGATAATCTTGTCCTCTAAGAGTGGAAGAAAATGGATAGCCAAACTTACAGACCACATTTCAATCATGGCTTTTTTAAACCTTTTGGGCGCAGTCACAGCAAGAGCCACATTTCCGCTGAAACATTTTAGTGCAACACTCAAAATGTCAGTTTTTAAAGGACTTTATTAAGCAGCTGTGGCAACTGCTGCCTTCTCCTCACCTTTCTGCTGTACTATAGCTAATGTAGCTAAAGTGGCTCCCTAATATGAACTGCTTTAAATATATGTAGCTGGCAAGGAGCTCATGTATAGGTGCTGAAAAGCACTCATCCAGCAAAGGTGAGCACTCATCCAGCAAAGGACAGTCTCCCCTTGCCTTCCACTCTCTCTGACTGTAGGATTTTTATGACACAGTTTTTAAAAATGGCTGGGCCAGCATATCACCTAACAGCAACTCTAGATTCGCATAACAAGGCTATTCTCCACTAGGGAACAGCAAGCTGGAAATGGTGTTCTTATCTGTAAGGTATAATATGCCTTAGGTAGGGGTTTTCCAACTTTTTGACCTTACCCTACCAGCACCCGACATCCACTACTTTATGCCCATCTTAAAAGTGAAAGCACGTGGAGATCTCAATGCCAGTTGTGTGTAGCAGCAGTGTGTTGCTCAGTGCAAAGATTTATGGACTTGATGGGTATGTATCTAACACTAGGATTAAAAGAAGACTAGGACAGTTCTGACCCCCTATGGACAGAGCTATTGGAACTGAAACAGTGGGGTGATAGCCTGAGATTCCCAAATCAGGTTGGGATAACTGGGAGGCTGGAATTAAGAAAAAAAATAGTGTTGGGCTGTGTTCATACTCCCATTTACTGACCCCCACCCCCTTAAAAACCTACAACAACATTACTGTTTGATGCATCATTTCTTGAACCAGCTTAACACCAATTCAAGTCATTAGGTAAAGGTAAAGGGACCCCTGACCATTAGGTCCAGTTGTGACCGACTCTGGGGTTGCAGTGCTTTATTGGCCAAGGGAGCCGACGTACAGCTTCCGGGTCATGTGGCCAGTATGACTAAGCTGCTTCTGGCGAACCAGAGCAGCACACGGAAATGCCGTTTACCTTCCCGCCGGAGTGGTACCTATTTATCTATTTGCACTTTGACGTGCTTTCGAACTGCTAGGTTGGCAGGAGCTGGGACTGAGCAACGGGAGCTCACCCCGTTGTAGGGATTCTAATCGCCAACCTTCTGATCAGCAAGTCCTAGGCTCTGTGGTTTAACCCACAGCACCACCCACATCCCTATTCAAGTCATTAAACTGGTCCTAATCTGTCTCTAGCCAAGGTGTGAATGCCTTGACTTAGGTTAAAAACATTTACACCCCGTCAATACCCCCTGGTGTGTACACAGTCAGATGAATCAGGCACTAATGAAACTGGGCATGTGAATTGTAGTTGTTTAACCAACTAGAACTCATTTGATTAAACAATTAACTAATTGGTTAAAGACTGCATAATTTAAATTGGGGAGTGACAACAGTGAGTTATATCCAACATAGCACCATGTGAGCATTCTGTCACCGGCACAGAGAAGGCCTTACTGCTGCTTTTGGCAACTGATCTTATCTAAGTCTGTCTATTGTTATACCAAATCTTTTCATACAGCTGCTCTTTAGTGTGATTCCTGTTCTTTTCAACTTGAGCCGCATATAATGAAGTTCCCATTAGATTGCACCCTTGGCAACTAGAAATGTATGATTTCCCATTATAAAAGCAAAAGGTCTGCTACCTGTCATTTATCAGGGGGAAGGCAGATAATGTGATGCTCAATAGTTCTGATTCCATGCACGCATGCTGGAGCACACATTTCAGAAGATTTACATGCACAAAATATTAAAAGCCACACTGTAAATCCAGTGCCAAATTTCAGTGGTTGTCTTCATCAGCTTATTTATTTGCAACTGGGTGTGAGGAAGCAAAACATAAAAATAGTGGCAAAGGACTTGAAATTTGTCTCCAGGTCTTGCTCACTTTTGTGGGATTTATGATTAAATTCCAACCCCAACTTCTCCTGTCACATTTATTTTTGACTGACAGCAGGAAAGCTGGAGGCTTGGTTTTTGTATCCCAGTGTAGTACGGAATAAATGGAAACTTTGGCCCCATCTGCACTGCACATTTAAAGCAGCATCGTGTCAGTTTAAACAGTCATGGCTTCCACCAAAAAATCCTGGAACTTTAGTTTAGGGTGCTGAGAATTGTTAGGAGATCCCTAGTTCCTTCACAGAGCTGCAGTTACCAGAGTGGTTTAACAGTCAATCCCTTTCCCCCAGGGAACTCTGGGGATTGTTGCTTTCTGAGGGAAATAGGGGTCCCCTAAAAGCCTCAGCGCCTAGGGCTTGCCGATCGAAAGGTCGGCGGTTCGAATCCCCGCAGCGGGGTGCGCTCCCGCTGCTCGGTCCCAGCGCCTGCCAACCTAGCAGTTCGAAAGCACCCCCGGGTGCAAGTAGATAAATAGGTACCACTTACCAGCGGGAAGGTAAACGGCGTTCCGTGTGCTGCGCTGGCTCGCCAGATGCAGCTTTGTCACGCTGGCCACGTGACCCGGAAGTGTCTCCGGACAGCGCTGGCCCCCGGCCTCTTGAGTGAGATGGGCGCACAAACCCCAGAGTCTGTCAAGACTGGCCCGTTCGGGCAGGGGTACCTTTACCTTTACCTTTACTAACAACACTTAGCACCCTTAACAAACTACAGATTCCAGGATTCTTTGGTGGAAGCCTTGACTGTTTAAATTGGCATGATGCTGCTTTAAATATACAATGCAGACGAGGCCTTTATTTCAATCTAAGTTACTGCTGGGTTTACATTCCCTTACCCCCCAGCATAGACCTCCATCCCCCCCTCTCTTTTTATTTAAAAATATATGTTCATGGTAAAGCATTTCAAAATGGAGGAAATCTGGAATTTGCATAGGCACAAGAGAAAAAGGCCAGGAGAAACGGTCTAGTGTGGTTTATGATTTCAGATCTAAGCACATGCATAGCACAATAAAAGCATGTGTCCCCTCAGAAAGTCCCACTGAATTCAATGAGGTTTATTTCAAGGTTGGCGTGTAAGAACTGCAGACTTAGTAGAAGTCAGTCTCACAAAACTTGATGGGATTTACTTCTGAGTAATATGTTTAGGATCACTCTGTAAAACTGATTATGGAAAACACCACGAGAAGGAATAATAAGTAAGATTGATGACAGATGACACATTAAGTACAGATGGGGGGGAGGGTAATAAAAAAAGTGCTTGATTCATTTCAAAACTTTTCCTACAGCTCCTGTTATAAGCCTCAGCTATTCATATCGAGTAATACATAATAAAAAGGGATGAATTTAGATATTGTGACATTTCATGAAGTCATTCTTTAATAAGTCTGAGGTATATGTATAGAAAGGATTGTATCATGATTGAAGTAAGGATTTTAAAGGCCAATTTTGCATCAAAATGTGAGAGACACTGGCACATGAGAGACGTATTGCTAATAATGATGGGCACCAAGAAAAGATATTCTGGTTAACTGTACTTAGCTTATTTTCAATGAAACAGAATATCAGCAGAAATTAGTGTGGAAAGAAAGATGGTTATTTTAAATGACATCTTTCCCCCACTGAGCTGTGCCTTTCCTAATTTGGTTGGGGGTGGGGGTCTTCTTTATGTCTTTCCCCCTATCATTGTTGAAAAAATTATGCCATGCTCCCATTAAAACAGACCTACACTCAAGAAAACCTAGCATTTTGTAACAGTTTATTTCTTTCTATTCTACTATATTTATTTTCTCACATTTATACTCCACTTTTCCTCTAAGGTGCTGTGCATGGTTTCCCACTCTCTCCATTTTATTGTCACAACGACCCTGTGAGGTGGATTAAGGCCGAGAGATTATGGCTTTGCCCAAGGTCACTCTGCAAGCTTCATGCCTGAGCAGGGATTTAAACTGTGGTCTCTCAGGCCCTAGTCCAACACTCTAACCACTATGCTGCAACTCTTCATTGTAATACAGAGAAAACAAAGGAAGCAGGGAGAAGCACAGTGAGCAAAAAGTAAGTGTCTTTGTGTGACCATTACTTCAAGGATATTATGCCATTATTTAAACGGTGGTATTCTAGACTCTAGGGACACGGGTGGCGCTGTGGGTAAAAGCCTCAGTGCCTAGGGCTTGCCGATCGAAAGGTCGGCGGTTCGAATCCCTGCGGCAGGGTGCGCTCCCGTTGCTCGGTCCCAGCGCCTGCCAACCTAGCAGTTCGAAAGCACCTCCGGGTGCAAGTAGATAAATAGGGACCGCTTACCAGCGGGAAGGTAATCGGCGTTCTGTGTGCTGCGCTGGCTCGCCAGATGCCGTTTGTCACGCTGGCCACGTGACCCGGAAGTGTCTCCGGACAGCGCTGGCCCCCGGCCTCTTAAGTGAGATGGGCGCACAACCCTAGAGTCTGTCAAGACTGGCCCGTACGGGCAGGGGTACCTTTACCTTTACTATTCTAGACTCTAGAGTAAAAGATAGTTCTGTGCTTGATGTAAAAGCAGATCAACATATCATTTGAAAAACAAACAAACTTAAATTGGAATAAATATTGGAAAGTTTGCTTTTGAGATATGAAGCCAGGTCTCTCAATAATTTGGGCAATTAAGTGGTACAGGCATGTAGGGGAGGAGATTGGCAAACAGCAGATATTCCCTTCCCCTTGTGCTTTCTGCTTGTGTAAGGGCCGTTCTCAAATCATGCTAAAATTCTGTGAAAAAGGACTGCCACCACATTCTAAACACATTTGCTCACAAGTCCCAATATTCAAGAGAGATGGCATCAGACATCCTAGATCACATCTTAGAACAGGGTAGACCAACATGCAGCCCACATACGGCCCACGAGGTCTTTTTTGGAGGCCCTTGCTAAGTACCAAAGCTGCAACGAAGAGGAATTGACAACATGGTAGCCTTGCCCTGGTTTGCGACGACCACCGCAGGTCACCTGTCCCAGCAGCGGCTGAGAATTCTCCTTGGGGGTGGGATGCGGAGAGAGAAAGAGGGATGAGAGAGGGGGGAAAGGAAAAGAGCAAGATGCGTTTTCTCCAGCCAATCCAGCATTGTTTCATTTGGAGTAGTGGGGGCAGGCATTTTGAGAGGATCCCTAACTGGACCTGGAGACAGTGAGTGCACACATGAATGAGAGCGGGTGCGTTGCATATTTTCTCAGCAGCAGTGCTGGAAGCCGGAGCAGCAAAAGACGAGAGAAGGGGGGAAAGGGGAAGAAGCATAGTTGTGTGTGTGTGTGTATGTGTTGCATATGTTAAATCTATTAGTTGTGTGTTTCATTATATATATATATAATTAAATATATCAATTGTAAATACAGTGGTACCTCGGGTTAAGTACTTAATTCATTCCAGAGGTCCATTCTTAACCTGAAACTGTTCTTAACCTGAAGCACCACTTTAGCTAATGGGGCCTCCCGCTGCTGCCGTGCCGCTGGAGCACGATTTCTGTTCTCATCCTGAAGCAAAGTTCTTAACCTGAAGCACTATTTCTGGGTTAGTGGAGTCTGTAACCTGAAGCGTATGTAACCTGAAGCATCTGTAACCTGAGGTACCACTGTATTAAATAATATCAACTACACTGCAAACATTTTAATTTATAGTATGGAAATTTAATTCAGTCGGTGGCCCCAGGTTCTTTGTCAAAGAACTACTGCAGTCCACTTCATCTGAGAGGTTGGACCGTCCTGTCCTAGAACATGTGCAAAGGATTGCAGCATTTGCTTTGGCTGTAACCCCATGCATACACACAGTGGCATTTATTTCCTTGTGAACAGGCATAGGATTCAGTTACAGATGGGTAGCCGTGTTGGTCTGCCATAGTCAAAATAAAAAAAAAATCCTTCCTGTAGCACCTTAAAGACCAACTAAGTTAGTTCTTGGTATAAGCTTTCGTGTGCATGCACACTTCTTCAGATACACTGTGTATCTGAAGAAGTGTGCATGCACACGAAAGCTTATACCAAGAACTAACTTAGTTGGTCTTTAAGGTGCTACAGGAATGAATTTTTTTTATTTAGGCATAGGATTGTTCTCCTAGTTCCATATAGCAGACTATTTTTGGAGATGAAAGAATAGATGCTCTGAAAAAAGCACTTCCAACCGTCACTTTAGAATAAGGTCAAAATCATTCTCTTGGAAGGTTGCACCAACAACAGCTGCACAGGGGCATCCAAGGTCTTTAGCCTTTGTAATAAAAAAAAGAGAAGATTTCTCTTACCAGGTAAGGGATCCTGATCGGGACACAATGCTGGCAGTTCAACACATCTCTCTTCACTGGGTTTGAACCAACAGTCAAAATTTAGCCACATCTCTTGGTTGGTGCCTGTATGTTTCATATGCAGCATGGCTAAATGCCAAGACTCCTTCAGCAGAGCATGTGGACCAGATACTTGAATTTTGTAAAGGGAGCCAATGTTTGCCAGTTCAGCCTATGTGAAAGGGAAAACAAACAATAACCAAAACTTGCCTTTTGTATCAGCATAAAATAATTACTTGCCTGTCTGCTGTGTTTGAGGTCTTAATGGTTTCAACCACTAAGGGCACAGCAAAACCTCCCCTTACTGCCAGAGCTTTTAGGAGCAGTGAGGCCACCACCACATCCACCCACAGTCCTGCTCCTCATGGTGGCTGTGTGGAAAGTGGGGGCAGGACGATCAGGCCCAGATTGGGCCTCATGGCATTGTCCAATGACAATGAGGCCAGCACAAGATCCAATGGATCCCAGCTCAGCCCTTCCCTGTGTCCAGAACACCGTTTCAGGGCTTCCTCCAGGCAGCGGTTGGTTGGGTGCCCTGATGTCAACAGTCCCATGTGTTTCATAGGTGGAAGGGGGAGTGCTGTAACACTTAGGTGTGGCTGGAACCATTGGCAGTGGCTGGAAGGAAGCTAGCAAAGCCAGCAGAGCTAAGTGGAGAGACATTTCTACTTAGTTCAACCCTCCACCTCCCAGCCCAGCCTAACACTGGGTATGGATTGCTTTGCTCTATAAGAGCAACACATCAACATCATAGTACAAATAGGATTTTAAAATAATTATCAACCTTTAAAATAATTATAAAAGTCCTGGTTAATCTTTCTATGCACAATATTGTTACAAACATTGGGTGCCACCCTCACTCTCTGCTGAGTGGTAGCAAGATTCCAGGGCGTTCCAGGCACTCACAGGGTGTCAGTTCCTTTGGAGAATTGAGACATGGCAGAGACTGTCGTAGCTTTAAGAAATATGGTTTATTCACCTATTTATATCTTCAGGCTGCACAGAGGGAATGCAGATCTTACAGCATGGTCATCTGAAGACATGCTTGTCTCCCACAGCAGTGCAGCCCTGGAGTCAAATGGATTTCTTCAGCCAGCCTTCAGCCAACCTACCCAAGATGGATCTCTGTCTTCGTTCTCTCCCTTCTTCCCAGCAAAACTTGCTAAAAACACTCTTTTCCTGTCACCTCAAACACACACCCCCATCACCTTGGCAACCGCTGTCTGTCCTGGCCCAATAATTCCTTTTCAGTCAGGCCATCAACACCTTTTGTCATGTTAATGCATCTATCCCAGGCGAGGGAGGGCCTGGCTTTGAAAGGAAGCTTAGCCTGTATTTTTCCAATGGCTGGCAATCTTCCCTACAATACTCCAAAATACAGTAATCAAAATCCTACCATTTTTTAATTTCTAGGATTTAGGTGGGTCCCCCCCCCCCAAATCTATAACAATATTATTCACATGGACTATTGTGAACAGACGATGAGGTTTTCATCTGAATTAGATAAACAATAGAACACTGAGAGTCCCTTCGTGCATCACGTTTTTTACACCTCCTAAGATGTTTTTGCATTC
The DNA here is from genome assembly GCF_965113315.1 of Podarcis vaucheri. Classification (NCBI taxonomy): domain Eukaryota; kingdom Metazoa; phylum Chordata; class Lepidosauria; order Squamata; family Lacertidae; genus Podarcis; species Podarcis vaucheri. Next base: position 55,655,773 of record NC_138766.1, on the reverse strand, counting down.
CGCTGAAAAATATACAGCATAATTTCAACAAGCACATATTTGCAAATAAATACTGGTATCACACATGCACAAGAAAAGGAACTCAAGAGTTGGCTTCAGCAATACCCTGCAGTATATACATATAAAGTGTGGGAGAAAAAGCTTTATCTTTGCCTTTATGTTCTTTTGTGTGATTCTAAACAATGTTTTCATTTTATCTTAACACCAGGAAAATTAAAAGCTATTGATCCTTTGATTTATAATCTACCATTTAGACCCTTGTAAACAAGGCACTTTGCTGTGCTGTTTTTATGAGAGGCAATCTAGCTGCACTGATGCTAGCAAGGATTCAAGTACTATTTTCATTCCTATCAGTCTTTTATGGAAGAAACATCTTTCCAGGGTGAACAGTAAGTAAAGTAGCTGAGATCAGCAGGGTCAATGTCAGCCCCCAACATACCTGAGCAACTGCTACTCAATGGGCCCATCACTGTCCTAGCCAGACAGCAGCAGACAGCTAGGTCTAACCACCATTTAAATTTCCCACGATGCTCCCAACAGGGCATCATTCTGGGGCGCTGTGAGTAATTAGTAGGGTGACTAGATCCAGCTGCTTGAATTGCTGCTGCTCCACTTGCTGCCAGCTAAGGCTTTCCAAGGCCCTTTCAAACCTGGAGGGAAGTTCACTAAAGAAAAAGCTGAGGACACGTATTGGCAATTCATCAGTGAATAGTGCTTGGCATGTGTGCAAATGTGTCCCAGGTTGTGAAAAGTAAGTATAGTTTCACTTAAAAGGTGTCATTGTTTCTTCCAGTGGCACATTACTGCCCCTGCAAAATTGCTGAGATCATGGTGGCAGTGGAATGGGAAGGGCCCCCAAAAGGGATTGTTTCAAGATTTGACAGTTGCCAAGTTTGTTTCCAGACCCAATTCAAGGCACTCGTGTTAGCGCTTAAAGCCCTAAACAAGTCAGATTCCAAGTACCTGAAAGACCGTTTCCTTCCCTAGAGGCTTCCTCAGGTGCTAAGATCTGTGAAGGTTGCCCTCTTGGTTGTTCTACTGCCTGCAGAAGGTTGAGAGTGATAGCCCAAGAGGTGGCATTCTCAGTAGCAGCCCCTAAGATGGGAAACTGGCACCTTCACTATACAGCTTTTGACAAATGTTTTGGATACTTGAGATGTATATTTTTAGGACCCACCTTGTTGTTTTTAATTTTAAGTTGTTTTAAGATGCTTTTGATACTGTGTAATATTGTATTTTAATATAAATGTTGTGTTTGAATTACTGCAGCCCACTCTGGGACATAAGGGTAAACAGTGGGTAATAAATAGTAGCAGCAGCAGCAGCAGCAGCAGCAGCAGCAGCAGCAGCAGTAGTAGTAATACATAGAATGAGTTCACTGATCTTTGGGTCATCTTACAGCTTTAAAGTGGCACACACATGTACACATGGTATAGCCCCCAAATCATCTACTCTAAGCAATGTCTTTAGCCTTTGTATTTTTGTTTCTTGTAAAAAAAGAAAAAGAAAAAAGGAATACTTAATTACTTTGATTTCTGTTGCTGTTCCTGAAAACTGATGTGACAGCTTTTTGTGGTCTTGGTCTCCATAGAAAATGAAAGTCAAGTTTACAGGTTCAGTTTCAGTGTTCATATCAGACCCAATGATATCCATTATCCATAAACCGGAGGACTTTTTGTTGATTTGAGGATCTTTTGTGCAAGAGATCAGTTTTTTACCTTAAAAGGGAGTAATGAAAAAATCAATAATTGGATATAATTGGATCCAGTTTGGGTGGTAAACAAAAGGTGTGATAACTCACTTTAAGTTCTACTTATTTCAACTGTATTTAATATGTATATGTATTTAACTTTTAAAACTTCAGCAACTCTGCCCCCTCCAAAAAGCTCAACAACCCTACTTACATGTACTTACGATTGGCTAAATTTTACCCCAGTGCTATGTTGCTTTGCTACAACCATGACAACAGTAGTATTGCACCTATAGAGTTGCTCTTTAATAATTTAATACCCTCTTAATTTTAAATCACAGATATAGAGTCCTTTTAAACTAGTACCATTTGGGTTTCATTGTCCATTCTGAAGTTAATTATTAAGCAACAGACAGCATCCTTCAGAGTCCTAATTAATTGTTCTCATAGAAAACACCAATGCTCTGCAAATTCCACTATATCATCCACAAATACTCTTTAGCGTGAGAGACAATGACAGGTGAAGATAACAAATGGCTTCAACAAAATACTCTTGCAATCAGGCCATAAATAGGAACATGCTGTGTGATAGTGACAAGTGAACATATAATAAAGCCTAATCTGCTCAAGATCCTAGCACAGCAGGGTTGAATATTTGGGTTTCTGTCTACTATATTTGTACCATTAACCCTGCAGTAATAATATCTATTAATGTATTTTTGTTGTTCCCTGCAGGAGGGTTCCTGTGACTTTAACAGTTGCAAGAGGCAGGAAATCAACAGGTGATACTTTTCTTGGCTCAGGCACATAGCTGTGGGATGAAATGTCACCCACTTAATTTGTTAATGAGACAAGAGCATCACCCTTTGGTTCTGTAGTCCCAGGGCAACTGGTAGTTGGATGTAAGCATTCTTTTTGGCAGGGAGGTCAAAGCATGGAGCCAGACTGGGCTCCCCTTTGATGCCATTCTGTTCTAGGAGGCAAGGCGAGCAGCCTCTTAACAAAAGCCCTTACTTTGCCCATGGAAGAGATCAGATTTTGCATGTAACCTTTCCCCTTAAAAATCCAAATGCTTATTTTTTATTTGGTAATTTTGAGAAATCATCATTATAACTGGGCAACTAATAAATCTTATATAGATAGATTTATATGGTTCCAGATTCAAAAGTTCACAAGCTGCAGACTGTGGGATACTAGTTAATAATGTATTTTGTCTACCAATACTGTCAGCTATTAAATTTCACTGTATTGTATATTTAAAATACTTTCTGCGAGAAACAAAATACCATTGCATGGCAGCTATTAGATGGTGCAATATAAAAAAATGCTTTTCTGTGCCAGTTATCAAATACAGTGGTTTTCAAACACAGTTCTGACTGGTGGACAAGTATCTAAAAAAAACCCACTTGTCTAGCACAGTTGATCTTCCTCTTCAATGTGCAGCCATACCAGAAGATCCAGTGTGTTTGGACAATCCTCTCTGTTTGCCCTGTGTAATGGCAGACCCCAAAGTGTTCCAAGTGAAATGAATATATGCTTTAGGGCATCCCTGAATTTTCTGCAACACTCATTGTTATAGGAAGTGCTATTGAAGACATAAACTCTGCTGTTTCAGTTCTTTAAAATGATAATAAGAATAGCTACAAATCACCGGCAAAAAGCAACTGTCAGCTATCAAACTGAAACATGGTGAAGACAGAAGGAACTTATAGAACAACCTACCTATTGTTTCAATCTCACACACAGTGTCACAGATTCCCAGGTGAGTATCGAGCCAATTCCAACATGGGAAGACCCATTCTTTATCAGAGTTCTCAGACTTCTTAACTGTTACCATCTTCAAGTATATTCCGGCTCCATATCCTTCTCCATCATGTCCTATAACTACCTTTTTCAAATGGCCCAAGGCAACCGCCTCCACTAAGAAGGAATCCACCTGAAGAAGAGCTACTTTTTAATTTACAAATATTAAGTAATCAAGTCTAGACATAACAGTTTTGGGTGTGTGTGGAATTTGTATAGAGAACAAGATCTGGATGTCATGCCTGACTATTGAATCTTTAAGCACTTCAAGTTATTTTCCAGATTGAGGCACATTGACTACTTAGTGAATACCATTTAACAATTACAATAAACTCCATCATGTTTCTCATACTCAGGAAATTACCCATCCCCAACATGGTCCCTTCCAGATCTTGTTGGGCTGCAGCTTCCAAAATCTCTGACCACTGGCCTTGCTGACTAGAACTGATGTGCTGTAGTTAGCTGCATTCTTAGTACCCTCACCATTTTGCTATCTTTTCATATCTATATCTATATCTATATCTATATCTATATCTATATCTATATCTATATCTATATCTATATCTATATCTATATCTATCTTCTTGGCTCCTCTGTGTTTCAATTCAGGACAGTTAAAAATAAAAGTTCCAGAGAGAGTAAGGCTACTGTCTCTCTTCTCCTGCAGCCCTATTTTAGGATACTTCAGCTGACTATTTTTTTAAAAAGAAGAGTCCCTTGCTGGCTGGGACACACCATTGCTATGCAATACCACTCATCCAATGCTTATCCAATCCAATTATAATAAAGGAGGGGGAAAGAACTGAGATTTCTCCCCATCTCTCAGCAGCTAGTCTTTCTTCAAGCGACGAATCTACTTGCTACCACTATGTAGCAAAGTGATAACTATACAATGTAATTGTAATATTCTGTTGCATTTGGAAAATGTATAGGAGAATAAAATGAAACTGGAAACTGGGTAGTTACATGTAAACAATGAGGTTCATAATATTTACAAACCACTTTGTAATCAGGTGCTTTGTACCTTCTCCATTTCATTGCATTAAATGAGGGTTTGGGTGTTATTGTTTCTTGCTGTGTTACCTTATTCCTTGTAAACTGTTCTCCTGCAGTGAAAGAGCGTTGCAGTTTCCTGATACCTGTGTCACCTCTATCGCCATAAAGTATTACGTAAAGGTTTGCAAAAGTTTCTGCTCCCCATAAATCTCCAGTGTGTACAGAAACAACATATTTATGCACTGAGAAAAAGGAAAAATAGGAGAACAGCATTCAATAATACACTATTGCTTCAAAACTACAAAATTACACACAGAGAGACATTGTATTTCAGTGCTGCCAAAACAAAGTAAAATACAGTATCCAAATAAAGTAGATATAATTGATATCTACTGGTATCCAGAGATCTACTGCCTTTTTTACTAGAATATATAGCAATCATGATTATATATAGCCAATACGGCATGGCATGGATTAGATCAGGCACAAAAGATTGAGGAATAGACACATGAAGGCTTAAGGTTCTTAAGGGGACAGCTAGCTGAACTTAACTGTTCCAGGAACGAAAAGCCAAAGTGACAAAACCAGCCTATTTAACAAGTGAACCTGAACTAAATGCCCCCATGTCAGTGACACAATGTGGAGTAGGTGAGAAAACTGACCCACCAATGCCAAAATTCCAACTCAGTGACCAACAAGTCAGACTATGAACTAGGGATGTGGGCAAGTGCCACCTATAAAGGAGAAAAGAGGCATAGCCAGAGCTTAAATAAGATCCACTGTCCTACCCCCTCAGGCCACAACTATGTCCCACAGCCCAATATATCAGACTGCTAAGAAAAAGGAAAATAGTTTTTTGGATAGGTGATAGAATAAGTGGGTAAGGGGTTTGAGGGTCTTAGAAGGAGAATAAGTTAAAGCTGTCTTCATATTTTAAACATAATCAAGAGTCAAATTCTGCAGCTTGTTCCCAAACCAGGAAATATAAGTCTTCACAACATTTCTATTTATAATTGCACCCGGTAACTTAATTAATTACAGCCCATACATTTTACTTGTGTTTGCACTTGGAAATGTAGGTAGCATTATGAGAAATAAAGCAATCCTTTTTAAAAATTATTATTACACAAGGAAATCATTCCTAATAATCACTTCAGCCATTCAAGTTCGTGTAAGTGAAAGAATCCAGTGCTCCATCTTACAAAAATGACTTTCCATTACTCCCAATTATGTGCTTTATCTTTTGCCAGTATAATTCTAACTTTTTGGTTTGCACACAAAGTTGTGCATAGAGTATAACAATGGCCAAGCAGTTTCTCATTTAATTAAGAGGGATTTGAGTACTTGTGAAGCATTGCTTCAGATCCACAGTAATTTTCAAGCACTGAGAAATTTAACAAAATACTTAGTTTTGCTGCACTGATTTCTTTCAAATGTTAGTTCACCTTGTTCCTGTCTTCTCTGCTATTTTTACCTGGTAAAGGCTTCTGGTTCTCAGTCACTGCAGGGAATTCTTTCACCAGCTCTTGGTGTTCTCGGCTAAGAGAAAACCAGCAGTTACAGTCAAAGTTCACTTCTTGATTAGTGTGCAGCTCTTCCATCTGAAAAGACTTCAAATGCCAACCCTCAAAGTCTGGCAAATCATCACAGCTGACCCGAATCTTATACACATCTCCAACATCTCCAGATTCAATCTGCAGTGAAGAAAAATGGAAGAGCAGGTTACCTGAGCAGAAGGAGGGAGGACACAATATAGATTTTTACAAGCTGGAGAAGATGCCTCACTATATTGAAAGCATGGTATGGTCTGAAGGCATATGAAGCCAACCACTTATGGAACGCTTTCCCCATTGAGATCAGGAAGGCACCAATTATGGGGCTTTTTTCTGCCATCAGTTAAATACATGTTTGTTTACCCAGGCTTTCCCTGACCACCAGTACCATGGAATCATAGAACTGTAGAGTTGGAAGAGACCCAAAAGGCCATCTAGTCCAAATCTCTGCAATGCAGGAATTACAGATAAAGATAAAGAATCACTGGCAGACCCTCACATCATGCTGCCTTAGGTGTTTCAATGCATGATAGATACCATTTCCTTTCCCCAGTGAAGTTAGGTTTTGTGCCTAATCATGAAGTATGTGAAGACTAAGGCTATATTTGCGCATTGCATTTTTAGGACAATGTTAAACTCTTTTAGTATATTAAACTCAAACTTTTTTTGTTTTATATTATTTAATCAATATTTGTTACTCATAGTGGACATTACAGTCTCCCTGTGTTATTGACGGATTGGATGCTGGAACTGAAGGTTCTGTCATGACTTTGCTACTTCAATTGTGATGGTCATTTTTGTTGCTACTGCTGCTGATAGTTAAAAGGTCAAGAAAATCAATGTAATGTCTTTCACTGCTCACCTCCTCCCTGGATTTTTTCAATTTATGTAGGCAGAGAAAGAATTGATGGTGAATAATGCCAAGATGAGAATACAGATATAGATAAGGAAAAATCATTCCCAATTACTTTCATCCTCCCCTGTATCAACATAGACAAGGCAGAAAGAACCTCTCCCTTTTTGCAGCACTATCACTTTTTTTGTTCATCCATATATTTTTTTCACTTACCCATATACCAGAATCATACAGTGGTGGAATCTACACACATATAAAAAACGCTGTGAAAATTCTTTTTTAAAAAAAGATTTGAAAAATATATTGAATTTACCATAGCTCACCAACGCCATTTAGTGCCACGTTTGTATATTGAACTTTACAACACACTTTAAATGCTTTATTTGTCACTGTATAGCTGAGTCCCATGTAACTCTGCTAGAGTACAGTGCTTCAGTTCACAGTAAGGGAATCACACATTGGAATGCTTCCTCTTAAAACTGAAAACATCCTCTGCACATAGAAGATGTGCATGCAAGATGCGTGTGTTGTAACCATGGGGCATTTAAATGAGTTAGTCAGTGACTGCATATTTATACTCTTTAGAAAAGCAGTGAATGCCTTGTGGCAGGAAAGCTTGCCATGCATTTCACTGAAGCGGTTCATTCAATGTTCTTCAGGTTGGCCTGTTTATTCCACATCCATCCTGATTCGTCTGCACAAAGCTTACACGCTAGTTAGACTAGGCCTAGCTTTTACTGAGCTATTGTTTTGTTTATAGAAGGAGCGGGGAACCTCTGGCCTGCAGACCAATCTTGGGCTGCCAAGGGCTCCAATTTGGAAAGCCAGTCCACTTCCCCAAAACCATGTCCACCAGTGACATCAGCTGATGGGTGGCAGAACAGGGTTTAATCCTGCATTGTCTGCCCTGCCCTGCTCCCAGCAGCAAACAGGAGTGCCCAGCCTAGGCAGTAGGATTTAATATTCTCTCATCTGCTGATGAGTGGAGATTTGGAGAGAGATCAGAGTGAGACTTTAAATCTCAGGGATTTAAAGGGAAAGCAGCAAGCTTAATGCATTTTGCAATATTTGCATTTATTTACAACTATGCAAGTTGAGCATAAGGTGGAGGTTGATAGCATTAACACTCCAACAGATGCTGCTCCCCCACTAAGTTTCTAAGGTGGCAAAAAACTCCATAAGATTTTTCCAGGGTGCAACTCAACCTTCTGTGCAACTCTGTCAGTTGCAGTCTCTGATACCATCTGCACCTGATGACACCATTCCCCACAGAAGAAGAGGGACTGCCTGAGGAAGATGTGCCCCCAACAATTCTCCAACCATTAGCTCCTATGGAAGCAAATTGCTTGCACTTGGAGAACTGTTTTACATAATAACGCTAAACCTGTCTGCCAAGTTGGATCACTCAGGCAATCCCTCTGTCATCCCCAGACCCCAATCTTACAGGCAGTGGGGAGAATCCTGGAAAAGTCCTTTAGTCTGAACACAGTCCAACAACTAAGGAATAGGATTGATTATCCCACAAAATGTCTTGGGCCTCATATTGAGATGATACCAATGTTTTAAAGGACTGTGGTGTAACACAGTAAATGCCTCCCTAGTTCCCCTGCTACACTGGTTACCCAGGCCTGTTGCTAAAATACAGAAATTCAAATGACATGCAATGGATATAAAACAAGGGGGGAAATTCATTGCATTAAGCACCTTAAAAAGATCCCATAATAGTATAATACCAATTTCCATTATGTTGGTTTATTATATTCTACTAAGAATGTTTTTCCTACTTTCTATTAGCTGAAAAATTATCTCCCAATAAGATTTCCAATGAACAAGAATCCATATTTTGCCCTCCTGAACCTAGGCAACAATCTTAAAGTTTTCTCAGGTTTGCTGGGATATGCCTCATGCAAACTTTCCTGCCAGAGTACCAGACAAAAATTTGCACTTGGGGCTTGGCCGTCAGGAAGCCATAGATATCCATGAATTTGCAAGACTATCATGATGTCAGTCATTTTTCTCTGGCTCCTATTGATAGTTTGATAGCAATCCATTTGATTAGTTTGACTGGCTATTGCATCATCAAAAATTGCTATATGAACTAAAGCTCAAACAGCCCAAACTTAGATGGCAGATTTTATGAAATTGGGACTGCATCTAAATTTCACACCATGTGGATTAGTCACTTCTAACGCCACATCAGCCATTTTGCATACATGGTCAGGATGGATAAAGGGAGGTAAAAAGGTGGATTATTTTTCAGTCTTTCAGGGCACAGAGTACAAATGAGTAGATTAGGAACTCTGATCTCCAATTGTATTCCAGACCAGCAAATCTAAATCTAACATATTTTTGTTCCAATTAACCTGAATAGGCTGGCAGATACATTATTAGAAACAATTGCAGCTACTGCCTCTTCTAGGAACACCTTTCTGCAGTTCATCTGATCTTTGTTGTGGCCAGAGGTGAGGAAGTGGGTCTGTGGCTAGCATTCAGCAGCACCTTCTGAGTCTATGATACAATCATCTCCTTTTACATGCCCCCACTCCACAAAAAAATCTTAGTCCACAATTACTTTCTCTCCACTCTGTTCTTCCACTTGGGTGTTTTTAAGTCAGTTAAAAGTAGCTGCACTTTGTTGTTTTGTTGTTTTGATTTACTTGGCTCCTGAGGATAAAGTTGTATGTTTCCGTTTCTCTGTCAGTCTGTTATTTGATCTGCTCTTGAGATCCTAATAAACTCTTTTATCCCTTTGATTCCCATTAGCCCCAAATTAACGTAATGTAGCTTTTAAAGTCAAGCCAAGCAAATAGTTTGTTTAAAAAACTCTAACATGAACTCTTTGAACTAATCAGAGTTCGATCCAATTTTTCAGTGCTCCACATGAGCTCTGTTTGTAGTTGTGCCAGACAACAAATCCTCATCATGTTCTAACTGCCCTCTTCCTCTGAACAAGTCTCCAGGCTGGTTGTCATAATTATGTCGACTATCCATTAACCTGAGGAGGCTTCATGTTTACATCTTGAGCATAGCGAACAGCACCACCTCCATTTAGCTCAGCTTTACAGCCTGAGCATACATTCCCAATAAATTCAAGGGAGGTTACATTTCAGCAACTGTGCCTAGGATTGGCAGCATGCATTATAAAGAAATATCCATGAAACCAGAATGTTTGCATTTACTAATAAAACTGTTCCAGGACACCTTCATGACTGCTATGTGTCGCATTAACATGGCAACAGTCCTCATAAGCACTGGTTACATAATGAGCCGCTGTCTGGAATTGCTTCTGGTTTTTTCCCCACTGAAATAACAACACTTGAAAGCCAGTGTGCTAGAAAAGGCCACCGTGGGCGGAAAAGGCAGGGTTGCATCTCTCATTGAAAAAAAGCAAGATTCTAAGTGACACGGAAAACACAGAATGGTGTCTTGAAATCTTATAGCCTTATATTTTCATAGCTGGGGTGTTCTTTTCCTGAACCAAGTTGACATCTTTGGCTACCTCGCAATATGCACAAGTTGCCCCATTTCACCCCACTCCTACTAACCACACTACCATGAGAGCCATCTCCATCTCCAAGTATTTTGGAGTGTTACATTTATACGTTGCTTGCTCTTCCTTCTAGGTAGTGCAGGGTTGCATCCATGGCTATTCCCCTGCACTAATTTTTCCTCACACAGCTTGTTGTTGTTTATTCATTTAGTTGTGTCTGACTCTTTGTGACCCCATGGACCAGAGCACGCCAGACACTCCTGTCTTCCATTGCCTCCTGCAGTTTGGTCAAACTCATGTTAGTAGCTTCAAGAACACTGTCCAACCATCTCATCTTCTGTCATCCCCTTCTCCTTCTGCTCTCCATCTTTCCCAACATCAGGGTCTTTTCCAGGGAGTCTTCTCTTCTCATGAGGTAGCCAAAGTACTGGAGCCTCAGCTTCAGGATCTGTCCTTTCACTGAGCATTCAGGGCTGATTTACTTAAAACTGGATAGGTTTGATCTTCTTGCAGTCCATGGGATTCTCAAGAGACTCCTCCAGCACCATAATTCAAAAGCATCAGTTCTTCGGCGATCAGTCTTCTTTATGGTCCAGCCCTCACTTTCCCTGATAGAAAGGCTTTATCGAAAGATAGTGACTGGCGTAACAGGCATCCAGTGAGCTTCATCACTGAGTTGAGATTTAAAACTACATCTCCCCAGTACAAATCCACCACTCTTACCATAAAACTATGCTTTTTTTCAGCTAGAACTCACTGGAACTCGGTTCCAGCACCTCTCACGTGAGCGCCATTGCCATTATAAGAGAACAAGGGAAGCATTCATGGTGAGTTCTGGCACCTCTTTTTCTAGAAAAATAGCACTGCTCTTCACTGTCAGGGAACACTTCATATCCGCAAATGCAAGACCTCATTGCCCAAAGTGGAGAACTGTCAAACTCATAGATGAGAGTGGGCAAAAGCTTCATGTTCATGCGGAGATCTGTGTATGCATTCAAGGTTCCTATGAGCACTTAAGCTGCTGGATTGGTGCCAAATATATGTTCAAACTTAAGCAAATCAACACCCACATACTCATGGAAATAATTAGAAATCAAATTTATGGATCAAAATGAGGCCTGCCATTTTTGAGAAGCTGACTCTGTACAAACAGTACTACCGTATATTATTTGTATGTGAATCCTGACTAAGTGCTATCGTACTGAATCCAGATCTTTGTTGTTCTTCTGCTCCTGCATATTGCTTTGCTGAATTTGCAGTCTTCTGTTAATTGCAACATCACACAGCCATTCCCATGGCAACCAGTTTTGCTGCCACAAATGGGAATAGGTGAACTCACGCAACAAAAGCCTATGATCATTCAAACAGCCTCAGCAATAAGGTATAAAGGGGGCAACCAAGCCTTGATGTTGCTTAAATGGTTTGGAATAGAATGGCATCTCAACATTTTCATGCCGCAGCTATTGCTCTTAAATTTCAGACTGGCTTTGTGAGCTGTCAAGATACTTGAGCTGCACAGCCAGGGGTAGCTCTAGAAAAAAATATTTAGGGAGGAGGGGAGAGACATGAAAATGCAAGGTACAGTATAAGGGAGGGGGGCAAAATCTCTGTATTGCACATGCAAGATTAACATGTAGAAAGCTTGTTTGCTTATTAGCGGTTGCAATTGTTCTCATGGAGCTGTGTCAGCATGGGGAGGGGTGGGGCAGAGAAAAATAATCAGGAAGGTCACATTCCCATGTGTGTGACCATCTATTTTAAAAAAGAAACAAAAACAAATTTGTGCACAAAGAATATTGGCCAGCATTACTGGATTTGCAAAGATTTTATGCACATAATCACAAAGAAAAAAACGTACTCATGTTATCCTGCTGTTCTCTGGCAAAGTAATGCAGCACACTACTGAAGAGCATGAGCTCTCAGCTATGAAATTCCACATTCTTAGCTCAACTGTGAACACAACTGGGAAAAGGGTCGGGATAGGCAAGCCCTTACCTCTCATGCCTCTCCTCCCAATTTGTATTATGGAGATAAAATATGGGCTAGATGACTTTTGGGGTTCCTTCCAACTCTGCAATTCAATGATTGATCCAGTTGCCTGGTGATGCTCAAAGTTCTGGGCCCATGGCAGGTATCACTATTGGGCCCTGGCAGGTGCCCAAGGATACTAGGGACAGATGCCAGCCCTGATTCTGCAGCTTACTAAAATATGTGTTTGCTTAGAATGCTACAGAATTGCTAAAGTATGTGCTTAGTTAGAATGCTACAGAAACACAAACTATTGCTACTATTTGTCAACTGTAACACAAGTCATTTAGGAACCAGATGCAGTAGGATCCCACTATGTTGAATGTTGCACATTCATGCTCTACCATGACTGAGGGCAAAACAATTACAAAGTGTCTGAAAAACTAGCTTTTCCAACAGCCTATTGCTCTATTATTGAAATGAGGCATTCTCCCCAACAGACCCCTGCTGTAATAGATTCCACTCTGAGTATGCTATAAAGGTCAGATGGGACTTGAATTAAATTGCTTCACTGTTTGAAAATCTACCAGCAAAGGTAACAAGCCAGACTATGTTTTCTACTCCAGTGCCCCCAATATGAGGCTATGCAAGGAAGGACTCTTGGTGAAGCAGTCAATCAAAAATAATAAGAAAAAATGTGCCAGGCTTCAGCAGGGGAAGAGATGCACAGGTATTTGGGGAAGAGCTGTAGCTCAATGAAAGAGCATATGCTTTGCATGCAGAAGGTCCCAGGTTCAATCCCCACATCTCCAGGTAGCTCTGGAAACCACTCCTGCCTGAAACCCCGGAGAGCTAATAAAGGTCAGTGTAGACAATATTGAGCTAGATGGACCAATTAGGTTTGACTTAATATAAAACAACTTCCTATGTTCCTATTCAGCAATTGGGCAAGGAAGCCACCAATAGTGAACATAGCAAAAGTACTCTGAGCAATAATCCCTAGACACAGGTTGTGGGCAATATTCCTGCAGTGCAGGGGGTGGGACAAGAGGACCCTGGGGTCCCTTCCAATTCTACAATTCTATGAGTCTATGATTCTATGTCACATTCCCCTCTTCTCCAAGGAGCGGGGAAGTAAGGGTTGTTTCCTGCCTCCCCTCCCTCCTATGTAAGCTCAGCACATGTATGAGGCTGGAGCTCCCAAGCCCAGGCTCCATGTTTGAAGATACTTTTTTGTATTTTGTAACCAAGAATATCTTATCCGTGTTGTTTCTGCTGTAGCATTGAACAATACATGGGCAAGTAAAGTATTTACACTTACTTAAGTTTGTGGTCTATTCACTCTGAGAGGGGTAGAGGTGGGGGAGCTCAATCGTAAATGCTTAATACAGTGTGGGAGAGAAGAATCTAACTGTGAACAGTTGTGACACAAAATCAAATAGATAGTGGCTCTTCTTCTGAGCTACAACCCAATACAATACAATAGAAGTTAAATGCCCCTAAATGGGAAACTAAAAGGATGGCTCCCAGACCCAGCCATCCAGCACTAATAAAATGAGAATAAAGAGAGACCCAGGGCAGACATCAGGACACCCTTGTGGGGCCCTAGTAACTGCCCAGGAATGTCATGGCCCAACACTGGGCCAGCTGTCACCAATTTGCCTATGTTCTGTAAAGTGTCAATTTATTTCTTCTGAAAATGCATAGAACCTACCTTTCCCGACCATAGGCTGAGCACGGTCTTTCAATAGATACTTCTATGATTCTCATTGTTTCTGACTTTGGGTATGTGTTGCATTCCATATTGGCTGCATCCAGTTTACAGATTGTAAAAGAACAGGGAAAATATATCGAGAAAAACTAAACCACAAATCAAGCCATCTTTGTAAATAAGAGATGGCATTTGCTACAGTTGTAATAGGATTCCAAATATATCCTTTGGCTAGAGCAAGATGCCACTGCAATCTCTGTGCTGTGCTGTAGCTGCAACTTACAAGGAATTCATCAGTTGCTCCTGGTTGAAAGGGCATATCTCCCAAGCTTTGGGAAGAAAGGAGAAGATTGTCACTTTTGCCCTTTGAGCCGTAAATCACAAGGGTTCTTTTACACTCCCGTGACAGTGGGGAATCTTGAGCGGTCTTTACCAGCACTCTCCACTGACCTGTGGAATAAAGGTAAACAAACAATCAAAACAAAATTGTATTTTATAAGACTGAGGAAAAACTATCAAGGGTTTCTTGCTATTTTTGTGACTAAAATGAATTTCAGCAGTGCTGTACATAAGGAAAGGACTTTTAAAGTCAAGAACTCACACATTCACTGCAGTGATTTGTGGGGTTTTTTGCAGAAAATAATAATTGCCAGTATTCATGGCTTGATAAAAGTGCTTAGAGTGCCAGCACAAAACAGCTGCCACAAGCAGCAAAAAAGGGGGTGAAGATGCTCTGTACCATCACAAAAAAGCTCTGATTCACTAAGATTGTGTCAATGGCAAGGCAACACAAGATCAGGCTATGAGATGTTGGAGACCAGTGTATTATACACTATTATACAACTGCATTTTAGGCAAAGAGTAACTGCATGTTAGGCAGCTCTGTGACATTTTCAAGTAAGTTAATTTATGAAATAGCTACAACATCATTTGTCAACTTCATTTTCTGTCCTCCCCCCCAATTATGGTTTTTTTTAACAAGCTTAACATTAGTTAACAGCAATAAAAAATCTAATGCTATTATAGGCTGCATCCATAGAAGTATAGTGTCCAGATGAAGGGAAGTAATAGTACTGTTCTATTCTGCATTAGTCAGACCACACCTAGAATACTGTGTTTAGTTCTAGGCAACACAGTTTAAGAAGGATATTGACATATTATGCCAATAAAGGATGAATGAATAAATACTGACAAGCTGGAATGTGTGGAGAGTAGGACAACCAAGATTATCAAAGGTCTGGAAACCAAGCCTTATGAGGAAGGGTTGAGGGAGCTGGGTATGTTTAGCCTTTAAAAAAAGGAGATATGATAGCCATCTTCAGATATCTAAAGAGATGTCACATGGAAGATGGAGGAAACTTGTTTTCTCCTGTTCTGGAGGCTAGGACCCAAATCAATGGCTTCAAGTTACAAGAAAGGAGATTCTGATCAGGAAGGACTTTCTGACAGCAAGAGCTGTTTGACAGCGGAATGGACTCCATTGGAAGGTTGTGGACTTTCCTTTCTTGAAGATTTTTAAGCTGAAGTTGGATGGTCATCTGTCATGGATGCTTCAGTTGAGATTCCTTTCTTGCAGGGGGTTGGACTAGATGACACTTGGGGTACCAGTGAACTTTACGCAATTCCATGATTCTTCCCCATTTTCCCATTTTTAAAATTCCCACTCTCACACACTCCTTTGCATGTGCTGTCCTGGCTCATCCCCCTCCACCATACACAACACTGATCTATCACCAGTGAAGAGCTAACAATTATGCAGATCACAGGAGCAAGCCTCATCAAGGGAAGAGAATCAGCAATTATAGAATGGAAGAGTCAGATCTGCTGAGTCAGACATAGTTTTCCATGCTATCCTGCTCTAATTGATCCCTTCAATCAGTCAGGATCTGGTGCAGGTGTCCCCTGGCACAGATAAGGCATCATACCATATTCTGTAGAGGGTGGCATGGGGTGGGTTTCCCACAGGCAATCACAATGAGAGGCTTCCATAGCTGCTTGTGGCAGCAAAGGCTCAATTCCTAAACATTTGAATTAATTTCTGCTTGTTTTAACTCCCCTCACTAAAGCCCTTTGCTGTAACAGACACTTTGCTTCTCCTCTCATGTCATTTTATATTTAGTTGTCGACATGGATGAGGGAGATCAGAACTGCTACTACTACATTGATGATGCTCTGTCATCTTTTTAATTAGTAATGTAGCAGCAGGAGAATAAAGGGAGGTGCAGCTCCCAGAGCAAAAGTGATTACATGATCTGGCAAAGCAAGAGGGTGAACAACAAACCCACCTTGGGATGATAATGAGGGTTCATGACAGATTAGCACTGAGAAAGACAGTAAATGAGGGAAATAATAAAAAAAGGCTGGATACTGCTCTTCTTTTCTTTGATGGCATTCCTACTTCATGCCAGGAAATTTTAATGCAAAATGCTTTCCATTTCTAATAGAAAACCCAACTTTGCATTTCACCTAGCTGACAATCTTTTGTTAAAGCTCAATGTGTTTTACAAGTTGAATCGAGGCAATCAGAAGCACAGGCAGAGACCATTTTAGGTCTCCATCCATATTTTTATGAATACTAACAAGAAAACACAAGTTGGTCTGTGTAGCAGCCAGCACTCCATCAGATGATGCTAGATCCTTAAAAGTAACAATGAAGCCATATCAAATTAGCAAAATAGGTCAGGATGGATAGATTGGTCCATGTCAGTCTTGCATGTGTTCATTCATAAAACATCAATTGCATTCCTTTTCTGCATTTATCTGTGAATCTTTTATCTGTATGAAAATTCTTGTTTAAATATGGATCTACATATAATTTTATATTAAAAATACACATTTAAGTATTTGTTTTAGCTCAATGTGCATTTTCCTAAAAAAAATATTATCCTAATACAGTATAGGCTTTTTAAAAAATGATCTTGGTACATATTTTTAGCTGAGAACTGTATTACAAAACTTTGAGAAGTTACATCCCAATTGGTGTATTAGTGCAGGAGGTGAAAATTAGTCTACTTAAAAATATGGACTGAATGAAACATCCCTCTATCCCTCGTAATACCAACAGCCCAGCATGGACTGCCATCACCGATGTGAAATAATATATTGAAACAGAGCATGAGCAGCAGGAAAAACTGGTGACCAAGCAAGAGAGACTGTTACTGGGGCAACAGCAATAAGCAGGTGAAAAAGCAGAAATTTGACAGACTGTCTGGAGAAGCTCAATGGACTTGGTGGTGTACATGGACTTCAGGGCAGGGATCTGCAAAACGTGGTTGTGCATAGTAGCTGTATAGCTTAAGTCGGCATTATTTCTGGATACTATGAGAATACCCTGATGAACTCTGACCAGAAACTGCTTTTGCTGTCACTTCACAATGCATTTTTTCCACTCGCTTGCTAGAGTAGCTGTCTCCAATTATTAAATGACAGTGATGTTGGCATAAACAAAACAAACCTTGGATCTGCTCTCAGAAGAACCTCTGACTCATTTTAGAATAGAACAATAAATATGAGGAAAACACTTTGTGAGAAATCCTTTTCGCTACTCAGCTAAATGACTTATGATGCCCCTTCTACAGATCATTATCAGACAATCTATATTTTCCATGTTAGCAGAAGCTTTCCATGAATGGCTACTTGTAAAAGACAATGGCTGCATTTGCATGTAACACTAAACCATTATTGAATGCTAGATGGACAAGCCTGAATAAACGCAACCATGTGTTCCTCCTTTTTTTTCTTATGTGTCTGCTTCAGCCCAGAATGATGTTTAAATTTAAACAGCAAAGACTGTTTCTACAGGAAATGAATACAGAGTGCAACTTACCTCTATATGCCATTGGTGCATTACTGTTTTCTAAAATAGAAAAGCAAAAACAATCTTATTCTTATTCACAAGAAGAATCTATAGTTTTAAGTTTAATTAGCAATTTGGTACCTAGGATATAATTATAGTACAAATGATCTTATTTTCAGTACTTACTTCTGGCAATTAGCTCTCTTTCTGTCTTCCCATCATCCTGGTACTCATCTAGCCATCTTCCATTGTAAAAAAAGAAAGTAATTACAGTGAAGGCAGTTAGTAATTAGTCTTGGTAAATCGAAGCCCTGCATTATTTCCTCCCCCCCCAACTTAATAAAGTTTCTAAGTATCACTTGTCAAGTTACATATTGTCTCTCCAGATATAAACAAGGGTAGCTGTTCTTAATACAGAGAAATTGTGTAGATTTATTTACTGTAAACAATTTTATGTCATGCTTCAGCCTAACAACTCCCAGGGTGGCGCACAGCAATTACAAAACCAACACACACACAAAAATAAAACATAGCAAAACAATTTTTTATTAAAAAAAACTGCAACAAAGAAGAGCATTGTACATTCAAGATGACACACCTTGAAAGTTCTTCTCTTCCATTACCACCTATCTCACTTAAGCAGGTTCAGAGAAGTATTTTTGATTACGATTTTAATGTTACAGCACAGCCATAGGGAATATAGTGGTCCTTTGGTTCCGGCTTCCCAAGCCATTTAGTGTCATCCACTAAGACCTGGCAAAATGTGTTTCATTTTGGCCTGCCCGCATTAGTAATCTAGCGGGTGTATTAAGCTTTGGAAAAGTCCTCAAAAGCAAACCCACATATAAGATATTGCAGTAGTCTAGTTTGGTGGTTACCAGACCACAGCCAGGCTATCTCTGTCCAGGATAAGTCGCATCAGCACACCAGTCTTAGCTAATAAAATGCGCTTTAAATCATGGAGTTTACTTGGGCCTTCTATAAGTAGCTGGATCTCTCTCAGCACCCTCAAACTGTGAGCCTGATATTTCAATGGGAGTACAAGCCCATCCTTAGAAGGTTCAAGACTATGCCCCTAGTAAGACAAACAACCCACCAACAGTGACCTGTCTCATGAGAATTCTGCTTAATTTTATGGGCCGTCATCCAACAACCCATTACTGATCCCTACCATCAATTCATCACACCACTATAAACATTTCTAGACTTAATAATAATAATAATAATTCCACTGCCTCACCTGAATCAGCTGAAAAGGAGAATAGAGCTGGGTGTCATTAGCATACTGACATTCATCCTAGTCCAAATGTCTGGATTACCTCACCCAGCAGATTCAGGTAAACACGTCTCATGGAACGCAAGATGGAACTTTGCAGAGCAGATTGTCATAAGACCAAGCAGTAGCCCCCCTAACACCAGCATTTGAACATTGTCACTGAATGGCAATGCCCATGAGCCACAACCCAGAAAGTCTGTTGAGGCTTATCATGCTCAAGAATATTAAAAGGCACTGAAAGATTCAGGAGGGCACACTCCTTCTTCTGACAACACAGATTATCCATCAAGGCAACCAATGCTTTTTCAACACCAAACCTGCTCTTGAACCCTATGAGGTTCTTCAAAGTTCTGCCCTGCCTCCCCATTATGCCTTTTTACTGCGTGCATGAAACCCCTGAGGCCATGCAGGGATTTGGAGTGATGTGTTGTCATATGTAGAAAACACTCAATTGTATTTCTTTTTTTCACTTGAGTCAGGGAAGCAGCAGATGTGCTGAACTGGTATATGGAAATTATCATGAACTGGCTGAGGATCAATAAAGTGAATCCAGACAAGACAGAGAAACTGTGATTCATAGATGCATAGAATTTTAGAGTTGGAAGGGACTACTAGGATCATTTTAGTCCAACACCCTGCAATGCAGGAATCACCTAGCCATGGAGCTGTAGTTCAGCCTGTTCTGGTTTATATTATCAATATACCGGTAAATCCTTCCATTTTGATGAGGAACTCTTGCACATTACCCACATTAGCATACCTATTACAGGGAAACACTACTTCTTCTTCTTCCCCTTCCTCTCTCTCTTGAAATTTGATGACAACTTTTTCAAGGAACCAACCACTGCCTGTGATTCAATGACAAGAACATCCTATGCTTAGAATGCTTGTGTGTGAAAGAGGGGTGGTAGTGGTGGTTAATTCAATCATATCAAACTCAGATAATCAGGACAAAAGGATTAACACAGTTCACTTGCGCAAAGCCAGTAATTAATACTCTCAACACTTTATTTTTCCTCAAAAATAAGAAACCTTTAGGTTTAAGGAAATATATTTTGTCTGAGATGGTTTTAACAGAATACTTGATGAGCTAAACACTTCATCTTTTTTACAGTTTGCATTGCATATGGGTGAAGGATGAAATGCTTAGCTTTGGGGTAGGGTGGGAGAGAGAGTTTTGTATTGTGCAACAGAAACTCAAGGAGAGCTAGGTCAACATATTTCATTACCATTCAAACATATTTTAGAACCTTCCCGAATTATTGCTTTAAAGAATAATATAATAAATTATCAGCTGATATTTATTTGATTCAGTTGTGTTTACAGTAAGAAATACATTCATTGCAGGGGTATTAACTTTTCCCAGCAACCAAACCACATCTTTTATTTAATCTGGTTACATGACTGTGACATCCAAACTCATAAACAACACAACTCCTCCACAATACCCACACAATTTTATCATATTTTAACAAGTTATATTTTGGGATTTTAAAAACTAAGAGGCTGAGCATTTCCCTGATTCGATGCTCTAAGCTGGCAATCTTGGTATTTTAGGATGAAGCCTCCACCGGAGACAATGGGAATTGCTTCTGGGTAGACACATATAGGATTGCACTGCAATTACTTTATTGGTGAAATATTTGAACAAAAATGTTCACTAAACTGACTGATTTGTGAGTAAATTCCACTCTTTGAAAAAGCAATATATATTTTTATTACTTCATCAGTGTGGACCTTTTCTTTTTAAAAAGAGATATAATACATCAAATGTTTGTTCCATACAGAAAAAAAATAAGTCTGCTTCACAGTTTATGTCGCGGATGTGTATGTCTACTGCATGCAAACTTGTAACGTTTAACAAAGCAATGTATTTTCATAAGCATGTAGTACATATGTACCAAGAGTAATAGCCAATCGTAGTTACTTGGTGCATGTCTACCACATGTCCCCATGTTTGGAGAGAAGGGGACATCACCTTAAAACATTACTGTGTTTATTGGGAAGCATGTGAAAGACAAGAAGCGCACATGCTTTCCCATAAATTATGATTAAGCCATTAGACAAAACAACAACTATAATATGGGAGGAATCAACAGTAATGCAAAGGGAGAAGGCTCAGAATTGTTTAAAGTTCTTCTATAAAATTTGATTATCTTTATAAAATATATGTTATTATATAAGATGAATAAACTATATGCTCTATATACAGCAAGAAAAGAAAATCTTGTCTGATCTTAGACCATGGAACTACACAGAAGAAAATGGGTATGCACTTTCAAACAGATTGTGAAACTGATCTGTCAATAGGAAATTAGTTTTACCTGGACCAGTTCCATCATGGCTAATGAGAATTTTATTCACAACTCCAAGTGATACAGCCATCACGGAGAACACATCAGTCTGCAGAAACACAAAAACGAGAATCACAGACTGTTTTGTTTGGGAGTTTTTAACGATAAAGCAGAGCATAAATTTTATGTAATAATTTTAAAACAAATATAAAATTTCATTTCCAACCATCACTGCTGTACTTTTACTGGGACGGGAAAAATGTCAAAGGGAAGAAAGGCTAGCCAGAAGCAAGTGAGCCTAGCTGATTGAAATAGTAATCACTGCAATGTTAAGGGCACCAGATTTATGTGCTCCAGTTCAGCAGAGTCCAGAGCAGCTCCAGTCCAGATTTTATAAAAAGCTCAAGAGCTCTAGTGACCAGGGCCCTGGGGCAGTTGAAGGGAGATTTCTGGTGGGTTTTTAACATGGCTAATATGTGTTCCAGTAAGTTCTAGAATAAAATGGTTTGGTTAGCATCCTTCATGTAAAGAATACTGAGCATTTAAGTAATTCTGTTTTAACTATGAAAAAGAAATACTTCGCCACATTGTATCTCTACATTTGAAACATATGGAGTGGATGATCACCACATAATAAATCTTCCCCATAGTTAACTGAAACATAATGCTCAAGTACAATTGCAGAGTGGTGCATGCCCTGGTTATCTCCAGCTTAGACTACTGCAATGTGCTCTACGTGGGGCTACCTTTGAAGTTGACTTGGAAACTACAACTAATCCAGAATGCTACAGCTAGACTGGAGACTGGGAGTAGCTGCCGGGACCATATAACACGGGTCCTAAAGGACCTCCATTGGCTCCCAGTATGTTTCTGAGAACAATTCAAAGTGTTAGTGCTGACCTTTAAAGCCCTATACCTGAAGGAGCGTCTCCACCCCCATCACTCAGCTTGGACATTGAGGTCCTCCTCCAAGGGTCTTCTGCTGGTTCCTTCACTGCAAGAAGTGAAGTTACAGCGAACCAGGCAGAGGGCCTTCTCAGTAGTGGCACCCTCCCTGTGGAACGCCCTCCAGATGTCAAGGAAATAAACAACTATATGACTTTTAGAAGACATCTGAAGGCCAGTGGTGTCACAACAGGGGGGCAGGTGTCATGTCTGTGGGGGCAACAAGGCGGCATCCTGCGGGGGCCATCGCGCCACTGCAGCTGCATGTGGAGGAGCCTCCGTTCGCGGCTACAGCCATGAGCAGAGGATCCTGGTGCCGGTGGCAAACCGCTATGTACAGTGCATGTGTGGTGTCACATACATGCGCTGTATGTAGCGACACCGCATATGCACGGGGAACATAGCTGTTTGCCGGCAGTGCTGCTTCAGTGCAGTACGGACAGTGCCATGATCCCTCCATCGCTGCTACAGCCACGAACGGAGGAGCAAAGGATCCCAGCACAGTCTGTACAGCGCTGGAGCGGTGGCGCCAGCAAACTGCTACATACAGCGCATGTGCGGCGTCACTACGTACAGCGCATGTGTATTACATAGTGATGCCACACATGCACCTTACTTAGCAATGCCCCGCCCCAAGTGTCACAACACCTTCATTCGCCCCTGCTGAAGGCAGCCCTGTTTAGGGAAGTTTTAAAGGACTGATGTTTTAATTATGTTTTTAGATACATTGTAAGCTGCCCAGAGTGGCTGGGGAAACACTGCCAGGTGGGCAGGGAATAATAATAATAATAATAATAATAATAATAATAATAATAATAATAATTACTGCAATTATTTGACAATTCCATCAGCATCTTTTTCTTTACCTGACCACGCTGAAATGAAACTTTATTAGTCCTTGATTTATGAAATTTTCGTTTCCCAGAATCTCCTCTGGTTCCAAAGAGGGTAATGTACACATTAGAATTTGTTTCTGCACCAGGGATTGTTCCAGTGTATACACTGACATTGTAGAATACCACTGAAAGAGGGGGAAAAGCATTACTACTATGTGGTATTCAACTAAGTTTTACTCAGGGCAGACCCACTGAAATCAATTAACATCACCAAGTTAGGTTGATTGCTTTCAATAGGTCTACTCTTAGTAAAACCTAGTTGAATGCCAACTATTATCATGACATTTCCATTATGTCCATATATCTGTCAAAAGACTGTTCCATACTGCTCTGTACTGACTTGAAGCTTATGGCACAAGCACTAGGGCAACAGAGTGATTTAATCCACTTTAACTGTGCAAACTTAAATTTCCAACTTGTATTTGAATCCCTCCTGCAAAATATTGACAGTCTGGAGGTGACTCACTCTCTGTCTCTGCCTCTGTCTTATACACCCACACTTTTAAAAACTTGCTTTCATTTCCTGCTCAGGACAGAGACTTGGAGAAATTGGAAGGGATACAGAAATTAGTAATACAACTGTCGTCACTGTGCTAAACTCTTAGGCTGCAAGGCTTTGCAGGCTTACATGGACTAAGCCCCGCTGAAAGTGTTTCTTAATTCTGGGTAAATTTCACAACCAGTCTTTCAAAGCTATTATATTTATTGTATTTAATATATTTCTATACCACCTTTCAAGAATAAAATCCTTATCAAGGCAGTTCATGTGAAATACAACAATGAAATTCCATAGATCACATTTTAAAACAGCTCAATAAAACAATCCCATATTGTTAAAATTAGCAGTCCAATATAAAATGAAGCAAAATACAGCCACCAGCAACAGGATACATAATGCCATCCTGGGCTCCTTTGGCAGGAAGGATGGGATACAAATAAAGAATCAGATCCCCCAGTTTCTGTAAGCCAAGGTAAAATGGCAGGTTTTAAATGCCCATTTGAAAATACAATGGTACCTCGTGTTAAGTACTTAATTCGTTCCGGAGGTCCGTTCTTAACCTGAAGCACCACTTTAGCAAATGGGGCCTCCCACTGCCACCACGCCGCCAGAGCACGATTTCTGTTCTCATCCTGAAGCAAAGTTCTTAACCTGAAGCACTATTTCTGGGTTAGTGGTGTCTGTAACCTGAAGCGTATGTAACCTGAAGCGTATGTAACCTGAGGTACCACAGTACAGTAAGCCCACAATTTACACGCATTTAACGTGCTCATTGATCTTTACACACTTGGCAAAAATTAAATAGGGGGTGAGGTTTCAGGGGGGAAATGACTTTGGCATCCCCTTCCACCACAGAAACAATGTTTTTTGACGATATGCGATTTTGGCTTTAGGTATGACCCCTGGAACATAACCCCTGCATAAGCTGTGGGCTTGCTGTAACTAGGCATGAGGCCTGCCTAATATTACACAGCATAATGTTCCACAATTGTGGAGCTACAATTTAAAGGTACCCCTGCCCGTACGGGCCAGTCTTGACAGACTCTAGGGTTGTGCGCTCATCTCACTCTAGAGGCCGGGAGCCAGCGCTGTCCGCAGACACTTCCGGGTCACATGGCCAGCGTGACAAAGCTGCTCTGGGGTAGCCAGTGCAGCACACACGGAAACGCTGTTTACCTTCCCGCTATTAAGCGGTCCCTATTTATCTACTTGCACCCGGGGGTGCTTTCGAACTGCTAGGTTGGCAGGTGCTGGGACCGAGCAATGGGAGCACACCCCGCCGTGGGGATTTGAACCGCCGACCTTTCGATCGGCAAGCCCTAGGCGCTGAGGCTTTAACCCACAGTGCCACCCGCGTCCCATTACTAAGTACCTAAATACAAGCAATTCATTTAAGGTGTAAGCAACTTTGCTTGGAAGTAACAGGACTGGACTTTTCCAGCTGGCTAGTACACAATAAGGCTTAGCTTAATAGCTCCAGCCACCGTTTGTAGGAAGCCATTAAAAAACTAATTTTTTGGATGCATAGAAAATTCCAAATCTTTTACTCACAGTTCTGTACACACTGACAGGATTCAATAAACAACAGCTGCCATGGTGAAGTTAGTGGGGGGAAATCATGATTCATTAATAAACAAGTGCCTGCTATGAAATATTGTACTGAAAAGCTTGGGGAAAAGGGGAAGCTTCTCCCTCCCTCAGACCACCCCTCACTCATGCATAGACACACTTCGGAGGGCGAACTCTACATGTGACCATCAAGTGACACCAAAAGCACACCAGCTTCCCCAAAAAATCTATGGGTGCCTTCATTGGCTTGAGAACTGCTAGTGGAGCTTGTGTGTGGCAACAGATTTACCCAGAAGTCAGCTTCTGTTAACACTGATCGCACTGTATTTGATATCCCTTTGATATTAACACTAAAGCCTGTCTGAGCCTGTGCATGCTTAAGGAAAGGAATGCTGGAGGCAGCACAGCTTGCAAAAACGAGAGAATGAAACTGATTGCTAGCTAAAAGGACAGGCCACTTTTAGCTGGGATTTCTGCAGTGATCCCTCCATTCTCACCTAAGGTAAAACAGAGGTCACATGCAGGTCTTCGAAAAGAGATGTGTTGTTGGGCTTTTTTGCACCAGCCACTTGAAAAACCTGAGCATGAGCTGGTGGGATGTATTGCGGACATTGCACCAAGCACCACTGCAAACAGATGACCATGTGTGTGGTCCCTTTCAGCCTCAACACTTACTGATATTGATCGCCTGTCAACAAATCAAATGGCTCACGAACTCTAGGCTGAGCACCAAATACCAACTTTCCACACATACTTGAAAACTTCAGGAACCTGGTTGCCTGACTTAAAACACACACATCTACACAGTAACATGGCAATGCCTGGGCATATCAGACGGGTACGGCTTACCACATTACACACTGGGTGTATTAACTTGCCCTGGCACGTTAACTGGGTGTATTCATCTGCCCTCTAACCAATGAAGTTTCTAAGCTGCAGAAGCAGAAGTTGTGACATGCTGCTGCAGCTGAAATATGTATCTCTGGCCAGAGGAGCAGAAAGTTGCTAACTAGTTGTGCCCCCATTCCCAATAAAGTACTACTCACTTCTAAAGCTGTCACTGAACCAGAATTTTACTAAGTAAAACAGAAATTCATTCCCTTGTGTGTTACTAGGACAGTCAAACAAACAAGCCTTGGTGTGCATTCTGTATTATATAACTTTGTATAAGCTGTAGTATTCAGAAAGATAGCGCCATTCAGGAAAATCACTCTGCACATGCTCTTTTGACTCCTGAAAGTCTTCTTATTGTTATAGGAAAAAGGCACTCTGCATACTCATTTTGACACTGGGCCCTTTGACACTGTTCTCTTCATGGGAAACGTACTTGTTCAAGGACACTTGGTCTGAGATGCCAGGTTTTGTTTTGTTAATGAAGAAGTGATTTCTTACTATAAGAAGTGGATCAGATCATGCTCAGTTCCCAGCTGCATGGAAGAGTCTATGGGAATACAGTTCTATATACATTCCCACGTCCTCTGAGCAGTGGCGTAGCGTGGGGGGTGCAGGGGGGCCCGGCCGCACCGGGCGCAACATCTGGGGGTTAGGGTTAGGGGGTGCAAATCCACGGGTTAGGGGGCGCAAATTGCTTGCCTTGCTCCGGGTGCTGACAACCCACGCTACGCCACTGCCTCTGAGCATGCGGAATTTTAGGGGGAAGGGGGGACACAGACATTTTCTGAACACATTTTGATGGTGCGAACAGACCTGAGGTCTTAAGAGTGCAGTTTCAGTCAACCCTGATGAAAGAAGGTGCTTCCTTTGTTGGTTATTTAGTCTTAGCATCAAATCTTATGATCCCTGAATCAGTGTAGCTTCTCATAGGATTGAGACATGTCTCTTTCTCCCCCCTGACTTTCTCTGTAAGTGGTTTGGAACACTCCAATTCTCCCCAAACCACTATTTATCAGCACAGGAGAAACAATATTGTAATGGTTTAAAATGCCTATTTTTTTCTTGTACTGCAGCAGTAACCAATAGCAATATATAATATATTGCAATCATCATTCAGGGCCTGATTCCTGGCTCTTCAGCTTGAGGTCATTGTACCTTGAATTCAGTGACATTACATTAGCATTAAACTGCAGGGAAACAGGGTATTGCCATATCCTCAGTGAAATGGGAAATAATATAGGCAAATACCATTCACAGGATAAAACACAAACCTGGAGATGCTATTTTAGCATGCAGAAATGACACTATATTTAGACACTCATCTGGAAGCATACAAGATCATGAAAAAGAAATGAAGGGCAAAAATTAAGTCAATTAATGTAAATATCACGATGGTGCTTCCTGGAGTGAAAAGGGGTGATTTTTATTTTTATTTTAAAGAAAATATGAGATTCAAATGTGAGATTCATTTCTTAAAGGTGAGCATTAATCAAGCTCTTATATCACACAGAAACAAAATCACCACATTACTAGGCAAAAGAGCAAAGGAATAACAGGAATCTGTTAAGTGAAGCAAGGGGAAATCCAAGAACAAAGCTTTCTTTTTAATAGGTTGCCAATGATTGCCCACTTCACCCTTCCAATCAGCTATTTCTTGACTATTTGAAAAGGCAAACAGAACTAGGCAAATGTTTTTTCTTTTCCCACTTCATTTCCCTCCCCCTTGCCATTTTGCAATATTTTGAAGTGTATCTGAAAAATTCAGGGCACTCTAAAAGCAAACTCATGAAAACATTATCTTGAAAGTCTCTGCTATGCAGACTGACAGTCTTTGAACTTAAATCCATCTGCTGGGACAAACTTTGTATACCTTTATTGGACATATAGCAATAACAGGTTTACTCTGAGCATTTGAACAGTATTTTCCTTCAAATGCTTTGCAGGCTTATAAAAGCAAACATCATAATTGCTGGTGAGTCAAACCAATGCCCTATGTAGTTTCAATGGTAGCAGAAGATGAGGTGCTCTAGGGAAAACGTCACGGTTGGGGACACAAGAACAGGCCTTTTAAAATGTATTGAGCTCAGTCTAGAAAAAATAAGAGTAAGCTTAATTTAGTTCCCTCAACCAATGGTCTAAAAATGGACAGAAATTGGCTTCTGCGGTGTCATGGAACCTTCAGGAAGAATCAAACTATTAAGCAGCGGTTGACTAGGAAAGGGCGAAGGTTAGGCATTTCTGAGTCAGTGAGATTAGAAGACAGGAGTGATAACTTTTAAATAAAGATCTAAATTCACTGCCAGATCTTGAACTGCAGGTCTCTAGTTATTAATGTATCTCTTGCAGTTTGTTAAACATTTGTCACAATGACCACATTCGGATAATCATGTGTTGAATTAGAACACTCCAGAATTTCCTCTCAAAACAGGTGCATGAAACCCCACCAGCTATATGTTTCAAATGTCTTTTAAAACCTCATTTATTTACCCAGGCCTATTTTGATACTTAGGAGGGTTCATAGGAGCCAACTCCCAGGGGCCGAAGTTCCATTCTGCTTCCCCATTAAAATATTTGAGGGAGCTGGGCCCCCCAAAGTTGATGGGCATTGTCACTCAAATGGTGTGTGCGCGCCACATCATGTGATTGATTATGTGGGGTGGGGCTTACCTGCCTCCCCAATATTTTATTCAAGCTGGCACCCCTGGGAAGGTTACTCTGTTTTCTTACTGACTGCTAAATTTTTATCATTTAAAATAATGCATTGTATTTATTAGTGTTTTCTTTTTTAAAAAAATGTAACCTTTTTTGTGCTGTTTGGAATAGTCATGTACTGCTTAGATATTTTTCTTTTCAAAATGTGAAACAATATATACATTATCTAAATAAATAAATTTAAAACAGCCATTTGTGCCCTTTAAAAGCAGCACATAGTCTTAGTCCCCACTTTTTATAGTAGGATCAAATAAACCAGGAATTCTTCTGCTAACCATAGATTCCCATATTGTCCAATATAGGAAACCATGGTTGATGAGCTTTGGAAGAAGCCAACATATTAAATAGTGGTATGAAGATGGTTTAATATCCTGGCTTGATCCAAAGAATAACAAAACAAGAACCTATAATTAGTGGAAGACATTTGAATTTGTTTGTGCCCACCAGAGAGGGAGAAGCAAAGGCACTGCATGTGAAGTCAAAAAGATTCTTACATCAGATTATAATGCTGATATATGATTGTTCAAACTCTCTTAGTAGGAACTACATTACAATGTTCAAACCAAGTTCAAGGTTAATGCTGCAGTTATTCAAGTCTACCCGTCTGTGAGTTATGATTTAAGGATTACGAATCAGCTGTCAAACAGAGTAAAAAAAAACCCAACCATATAAAACTACTAGGAAAGGATTTCTAGGAAGATGTAAAAAGCAAAAACAAAAATAAAAATGAACCTGGATATGAAAATGAGACATAAAGGTCCAGACAGACACAAAGCATGACAGGGAGATGAAAAAATCAATGGCATGGAATTATAGGCAAAATAATATAAGCCTTGAACTATGAAGAATACAAAACTAACAGAGTTGGGGGAAACATACCATGCGGGGCCAGAGATTCTGGAGAAATAGTATTTCATTGTCAGCATTTTGCATTGACTGGTATAATGAAAGAAGACAATCAAAAAGTGAGAACCTATCAATGCAAGATGCAGAGAAATATGAAGGTGTGTCAAACATTATGTCTAAAAAAAGAACTACCATTATCTAGAGATAGCCAGACAGACAAATTACACAGCAAGGACAGAAAAATTAAAACCATCTTCAAGCTTTATGGTTCCATTGTGGCAGAATATAAAAAAGAAGCAAAATCTTACAGCAATAAATAATGAAGTACAGTAGCAACTTGAAGCCTGCTAACACCTCAGTTGAATTTATGAAATATAATTTCTTCTGCTACTTCATATTTTGTACAAAATAAGTTTTTTATAATTAAGTGAATGGATTGCTGGAAAAATATCCAGATTGATCTGAAATTTATATTGGATTGTAATTATGTATCATGTAATACATCATTTGTTTACTGTAATATAACAACCTATAAAGGCTGCACATTTGGTGCTTCTAAGCAATTATCCCTTTAAAATAGGAATGCAGATGGTAAAAGTTTCCTTCTCAGAGACAGAGGGGGAAAAGCAAAAGTTTTTAGTTGGGCTGTCTATTGATATTCAATTGAAATGAACCAAAAATCAATAGGTAATTTGAAGTCATAAACGTATGAATTTAGGACTTGTCTAACAGCAATATAATGTTTCCATTTGCATTTATTTGTCAAATATATTTCAATAAGTATAATGTGCCAGAGAAGGAAAATATAAATATACCATTATAACACCATTATTAATAAAGCTGAACAAATGTTCTACTTTGAAAAAAAATACATCCAATGAAAAATACTGGCCACACTGAAAACTCATTTACTCTAAAACATTATTATTGGGCTGGATCCAAAGGTGCCCTTCTGCATAAAGAAGCTGTCTTCTGCTCATTAAGGATACCAAAGATGTTCATCTGGAGATGCAATAGCTTGCACAAGTTCTTGTTCCAGCTGAATCAAGAGAATGGCTACAGAATGTACCTACTACAATATCTCTGTATGAATTCTTGTGCAGTACCTATTTTGCTTTTATTCATTCATTCATTCCAGTGTTTATTTACAGTACACCCTACATTTCAAGGCAAAAAGCCTTCACAAAACAGCTTACAATAAAGCTAAAATGATATGGTAGAAATACAATTACGTATAAAAATAATAAACTTCATCACAGCTAACACTGGATTTCTCATGGTGCCTGTCTCCACTACTCCAGATGTGAGGACTTGAACTCAACTCCCTTGTGAGCAGCAGAGGGCTATCACCTACTCCTTGGGGGCAGCACTTGTCTGCCTTTTAGAACGGACTGATCCCATGTTCAGCTGATGTTTGCATGGAATGCTTTCCCACTTTGGCCTCACAAAGTTCTCATTCACCTTCCTTTGAGTGATCTTAGGTGGATTCTATTGTACCTATCCTGCCTTACAAATAGTTCCTGTGCTTCATCTTCTCATTCATTCTTATTGTGGTATACTTTATACTATGAATGACCTAGTCCATGATGTTAAGTTGGTATGCAGAAGCTTGACCTTGGTGCCTTTCATTTCCCTTCTAGGCCTACAATTCCTGGATTCTATAAATAATTCAGTTCATTAGGAAGCCAAACATAAATTTACTGTATTTTGAATCTCTGAATACCCTCAGATATTTTATTTCATCTTGAATAACATTTGCCTAACCGATAGCACATGTATTCCCACCAGGAGGCACTACTCTTTTCTTCTATGTTTATTACATTTCTATCTGGTCTTACTTCCAAGGAGCGCAAGGTGGTATAAATAGTTCCACACACACACACACACTCATCCTCATAACAACTCTGTGACATTGATAGTGAATGGGCCAAGGTCATCCATTGAGATTCATGACTGAGTAGGAATTCACGCACAGATCTCCCCACTCCTAGCCTTACAGTCTAATCATTACACCACACAGGTTCTTTTCTTGTCAATTAAACTATATTTAATAACAGTGAAAAGCTAACCCATCCAGATCCCACAGCTGAAATTGTAGGTCCTAACTCTTTGAATAAACTTCTGTTTCTCTCTCTATAAACAGCAAGAAGCTGCTAAAACAAATAATTGAGCTTAAGGACACTTTGGTCATAGCTCCAGGAACGGTGCCTGAAAGAGAAGGGGAAAGGGTAACAACTTGCCGTAGGTTCTAACAGTTTCTGCTGTTTATTTTGGTTTCACTTCTTTGCAATGATGAATCATAAAAGATGCTCAGTGGAGCTCAGTCCTTTACACATGTAGCTTAATATATGTAATTATATACTCACATGGTAGAAGTGCTTTGTTAGGCCTCCCTATTGCTATTTCTCTCCATGTTTCTCCATCACCTTGGCTTTCAGATAGCCAGCAGTTGACAGGTAAAAAAATTTCTTGGTCCAATGGTGAGTTCATTCTAATCTCATCAATGTACCAACTAGGATCTGGTCCACTATTGTCATGGCCAATCCGGATTTTATACAGCTCTCCAACATCTTTTAGATTAATCTGCAAAATAATAAAATAGCAAAAGCTATTATTATAGTTCATTGGCCCATTATAATTCATTTGCCCATCACAAAACTTCCCTAATTAGTACGGATTACCAAAGAGGTATACCAATCATTCCCCCCCTAAGTGCAGTAAGTCATATAAAATAAAAGCCATTTATTTGACTGTCTGCACCAGTACCTTCCTGCTTGCACTTTAAGATCTGCTTAGGAGGCTCTCCTAGGCTCGATCTAGACATATCAAAGAAGCATTTCAGGGAAACACGTTGTAAACTTTAGTTACAGGTAGGTAGCCGTGTTGGTCTGCCATAGTCGAAACAATAAAAAATTTCCTTCTAGTAGCACCTTAAAGGTAAAGGTAGTTTAGTCTAGTCACGAACGACTCATCTCACTTTACTGGCCAAGGGAGCCGACGTTTGTCTGCAGTTTTTCTGGGTCATGTGGCCAGCATGACTAAGCCGCTTCTGGAGAAACCAGAGTAGTGCACGGAAACGCTGTTTACCTTCCCACCTATTTATCTACTTGCACTTTGACGTGCTTTCGAGCTCACCCCATCGCAGGGATTCAAACTGCTGACTTAATTTGTTCCGGAGGTCCAATCTTAAACTGAAACCATTCTTATCCTGAGACACGCTTTCACTAATGGGGGTTCCCACTGTGCGCATGCCTCCATCACGTGATTTCTGTTCGCATCCTGGGGCAAAGTTCACAACCAAGAGCAGCTACTTCCGGGTTAGCTGAGCTCATAACCTGAAGTGTTCGTAACCAGAAGCATTTATAACCAGAGGTATCACTGTAAAACACTTTTTCTTTACCAATCTAGCTGAGTTCCAAGTGCACCCACACTACAAACTAGTAAGGATGGCAGTCATGTGATAGAAATCCATCTCTATGGTAGCCCCACAGCTATGGATTTCCTTTCTCTTGAACCTGTGTGTAATGCCTACATTACAGGCAGGGCCAACCAACAATGGTTGATTTATTTACGTCTTTGCCAAAGGTGGAGGTGGAGGAAGGAGAAGCAGCTCTGGTTCCAGTGATGCCATAGGTGACATCTACCTCTCTTCCTCTTCCCAGTGTGGGTATTTTATGCATGTTGTAGGAACCCGTATAATTTGTGGGAGGAGTTTGACAAGTGGGTAGGTACAAGTATTCTGCATTCACTTTCTCAAAACTATCAACAACTTTAGAAAAAGAAAAGAAAAAAATATATCTAATTTGGCCCAACAAGTGGACAAATTTCAACATGAAAAACAGCACTAATTTTCACAGCACCCTTAAAATCCTTTACCAAAAAAAGAAGGTGCAGGCATTTTATTCATGGAAGTTACTAGTGAATTTCATTTTAAATAAAAAACACAAGCATTGTGTCATGCAGAATGCAGAAAATAGATACAAACTCCACTTTGGCCTGGACTGTGAAAGGAGTGTGCTAAGTAATTGTAACCTTCATAAGCACACTTAAACATGTCCATGACAACAAATGATAGAAAATGAAAAGGCAATGAACACACCGCAGGAAAAATAAATATGATATTCTTGCCACACAGTTAGATGGGAGAATTCTTAACCCCAGTAAAATTATGAAGGCTGAAGCCATGGCCTGGGTGACAGTAGAACCGTACTTGGATAATCCAGGGTAAAAGAGGGCAATGGAGGTGCTGCCCAAAAAATCACGGAGAAAGAACCAGAACTAATCTACTCCTACCTAGTGCCTCAAGGCAATCACTGAAACATTAACTCTCTACAGAATATACCATGGCAGATTACACAAGATGTGCCTGCAGGCAAGGAATAGTCTGTAAAACAGACAAACTGATATAAATGCCTTCGGTTTTGAATGGTGCACTGCAGCCTTTTAAGAGAGTTAGTGCAGGCTCAGTTCTCCTATTCAGAACACTAAAGCACACTTCATCAAGTCAGCACCCCCTTTTCCTCCTCTTTCAGTTATTGCATGTGATACTAAAACTGGGGATAGCTGGGGATTCTGACCTATGTTTTGCCATAATATGGCCACAGGCAGCATTTGGACAGTAGTCCTAAATGTATGTACTTGACAGCCTACCTCTCCAAAGCATTCCTCCTGTTGAAGTACAAACACAGTAGTCATGCTCAGCATGAACTTTAGCAAAAGGCAAACACTCCTTAGCTTTCATTTTGTTACCAGGGGAAACGCTGCGCATACATCTGAAATTACTACATGGAATTACTTCTGACAGTTGCTTGTTATCATATGAAATCTGCTAGCCCTTTTGCTATTGTACAGATAAACTGTATTTCTGAAATAAGAGGATATGCTTATATTTTCTCAGAGTAGTTAACACAAATATGATCCTTAGTAGACAGAGGCCACATTCGCACTGTGCATTTAAAGCACTTTGATGCCTTTAAACAATCATGGCTTCCTCCCAAGAATTCTGGGAGCTGTAGTTTGCTAATGGTGCTGAGAATTGTTAGGACAACCATTTATCCCTCCTAAGATACGATCCCTGGAGTGGTTTAACAGTCCATCCCCCTTGCCAGGGAACTCTGGGAATTTTAACTCTGAGAAGGGACTAGGGAGCTGTTTCATGTTGATGTCAAATGTGCTTTGCCAACTTGGGGGACAACCAACAAAACTCTTGCAGATGACCTCAGTGATTAAGCTGGGATGTAAGGCTTTAAGCAGTCGCTAAGGTACCCTGGATCTAAGTTGTTCAGGGATTAATAAGGGGACCTTTAACCTGGTTTGGTAGTAGATGGGCAGCCAGTTCAGATGTTAACAATGGTACCACATGTTGTCAAGTCATAAGCACCCTGGCAACTTCCAAACCAGGCCCAAGGGCAGCCCTGCATAGAGCTCATTGTAGCAATCCACCTTGAGGTTACCAATGCATGGACTACACTGGTCAGACTATTGTTTGAGCGAGCATCACTGGAGAAAGGAGAAAGGTTCCACAGTTGTGCAATCTAGTGAGTGGGAGAGGCATATTTTCTATCTGATCCGAAGGAAGTGCGCACTCCATCAATGCTTTTCCTCCTCCCTCCTTCCACTTTCTTCAGTGTCCACGCAGCAAAAGTCCCTGGTCACAAATGAAACCTTGTTCAGTAAGCAAATCTAATTAAATGTATCACCAGATTGGAAGGAATAGAACATGGTTTCCATTAATGATTAAATTGTATCTTAAAGAAGAAGAAACATTTGTGGGAGAAAGTTCAACTTTTTCTCACATTAAAAACAGACTTAATATTTTTTCCAAATTTATAAATAATTGCAGCGTATTTCCTTGCCAACAAATCAATGTGTATTTTTTCTTGGAAATTCAGCCAGACATTTCAGTGGCATGTCATGAGTTCTGAAAGGACGTACAAAATATAGTGCTTAGTCCATGTATTGCTGCAGTTTAAGGTTGGAAGAAGCTATCTTACTTATAGGTCAGTTAGTACATCAGTATCTCAGCAGTTTGGACTTCATAAAATGCAGTTGTTTGGCAATGAGGAAGCTCTCAGAGGAGTGTCATCTGTGGTGTGGTGTAAATGAAAAGGCTCTCCCAATAGCTCTGAACCACTAAACATTTTTTATATGTTAGGAATATTATACTTTGCTCTTTTTTCCCCTTTTTGTTAACAACCATCACAGCTATCCAAATTCTTGTTTTCATTTACACAATTGTTTGGGACTGTTTTGCTATGGCAGGAGACATAAGAACATTGGATCAGGCCAATGGACTATCTAGTCCAGCATCCTTATCTCAGAGTGACCAACCAGATACTAGATACCTGTGGAGAGTCTGGACATGACTGTAACAGCACTCTGCTCACCTGCAATAACTAACAACTGGTATTCAGAGGCATACGTAATGCAAATTCTAAGCAGCATCTACAAATCTTTCATCGAAAGACTATTTTTACATTACATGAGTCTACAGTTATTTGCAATGTTGATAAACATTACTCTAGGTCCTAGGAGATTATTTTGGCTGCAAAGGTAGTTTTCAGTTTGATGTGGTACTAAGGTGCTTCCAGACAGGAGTTTGTTGTGGGGACAGAAGTGTTCACACATACAAGTTTTTTGCAGCATCCACTATGACATCACTAGGATCAATATGCCAACCCATATTTTCTCCCATTTCATCCAGATTTACCCTTTGGGTAAAAACAAAACAAAACAAAACAACCTATTGCCAATGACCTGTTTGGAATAACTCAATGATCAGTTTGAGAATTAAGCTCCCATTGGAAGCACCCTAAAAAAATGAAAATGGGGCAAAACTAGGGAAACCTAAAGAACACTACTGGCATTCCTTTTTAAGATACAAACTGTAAGGCCTCTGTCTTAAGAACTATCTAAATATTATATAAAGGAGAAAGTCTGAGTATATCCATTTTGACAGCATTTGGCAAATCTTCAAAAGCTTGTCAAAAGCCTTGGAGCAAAGAAAAATGGAGAGGTGTTGCCTTAAAACTAATGATACTGTGACCGGTCTACCTTCTCCAATGAGCAATTAGAGATTTGAACACTGGAGAAAAACAATTTATTTGAGAAATGGGGCTGAAACATGTGAGCTCACACCTTGAGGCCTCCAACCCAATAAGAGGTCCATGTCTCCCAATCTCCTGTCCAAACCCCGCTTGCTCATTCATACCATATTAGCAAGAAAGATTGCTCTCTTCTTCCCCATGATTTAATTGAGAAGAATTCCAACCTCAAAGGTATTACCAAGACAATAGTTAAGTGGACCAGTGCTATACCAGGTACTTGATCTGAAGCATTTTGGAGTTCATAGTCAAGAAGGTAGGGTGGCTTTGATTCACTGTGAATATGTTTTTCTTCTGCAAGTATCAAGCATAGACAGAATCCAGCTTTCACTTTGTGTCCACTGTGTTGAGTCCCATGCAGTGGCGTAGCGTGGGGGGTGCAGGGGGTGCCGGCGGCACCGGGCGCAACATCTGGGGGTTAGGGTTAGGGGGCGCAAATCCACGGGTTAGGGGGCGCAAATCCACGGGTTAGGGGGCACAAATTACTTGCCTTGCCCCGGGTGCTGACAACCCACGCTACGCCACTGGTCCCATGGTTAAATATATTAGCAGTTTCAGGATGGGGTGGGAGGATTTCACTTTGGGAATTAGGCATCCTCTACCCCAGTATCACTGCACTGAAGGAAATTCCCCACACATGCTGCTTTTAAGCTTTAAGAAGCATTAGAAGGTCATATCACACAACTCCCACATGCTGTGGTTCTATGAGACCATCTTTTAACAACCTTATCATGTCATTCTGCTTCCTGTTCTTTACTTATATTACTCTGCCACTGGTAAAGTGAGTAAGGAGTAAGGAGATTAATTCAGTCTGCTGCCTTTGCAGAGGAAATTTCTCTTTCTCACTGGTTCTTTTGTTTCATCATCCAAGGAGAAGCCACAGTTGTGCAGAGTGGGTAGGAGAAGTTCTAGCCCCCAATTCTCAGTGAAACTTCCATATGCAGTACCACTCTGTATGGCTATGGAACCATCAAGATCTATGGAGCCTTGCCTTACACTGCTTTCCCAGCAGTGCATATGCCTCTTTTGTATGCGACAGGGGTGAGAAATATCTCCATCTGATAGTCCTGGAGAGGGGTGAGTATTCCAATGCTCTGTCTCTCTGCATGCACATCCATCCATCTCCAACTCCTTGAAAGCTTCCATCAACGGTGTCTCCAGAAAAAAAATTACACATCACTTGGGAAGACAGGCAAACTAATATCAGTGAAGCAATGTTCACCAATGTCGAAGCAATGATTCTTCAACACCAACTTTGCTGGACTGGTCATGTTGTTCAGATGCCTGATTATTGTCTTCCAAAGCAAGTACTCTATTCCAAACTTTAAAATGGAAAGCATAATGCTGGTGGTCAACAAAAGAGGTTTATAGACCCTCTCAGGGAAAATCTTTTAAAAATATAACATAAACACCAGCAATTGGGAAACACTGGCCGGCGAGTGCTCCCATTGGAGAATAGCCCGTACCAAAGGTGTCATGGACTTCAAAGAAACTCAGGATGAAAGGGAGAAATGAGCTTAGAGGAGGGCATGTTTGGCAAACCCTCACCATCATCAACTCCCACCTGGAAACCTATATCCCCACTGTGGAAGGACATGTGGATCCAGAAATGGCCTCCACAGTCACCTATGGACATACTGTCAAGACCATGTTCATGGAAGACAATCTTACTCAGCTATGAATGATTGCCAAACAAAGAAAGAAGCCACCCAAAGTATTCACAGTATGTTGAACATGGAGTTGATTTCCTGCTTTAATTTGGAATGTTGTGATTCGCCTCCCCCCTATAATATTTCATTGATCCAACTTCATCATATTTATGGACTCCAAGTCTGCATATCACTTTGGTTTCAGATTGCATTCAGGAGGAGCTCATATGTGAAAGATGTGTGAAAGATCTCCTTGCTCTCCTAGATATTGGGAAATATTATTTACACTTAAGGCGACTTCTCCTGCCAATATAAACAATATTTCACTCTATCAGTACAGAAGAACTTGCATGTTGTTGTTGTTTAAAAAAGAAAAACAGCTAAGGAAACCTCTAAACACCTAAACATTTATATTTACCAGTCTCTTCTGAATCCTTACCCAAGGATAACCAACATGGCAACTTCCAGGTGTTGCTGGACTACAGCTTCCATTATCCCTGACCTTTGGCCATGCTGACTGGAGTTGATGGGGTCTGGAGTCCAGCAACATCTGGAGTACCACACTGGCTATTTTGAAAATATATGCAAGGTCCCAGAATTATTTTACAGTAGGCATCATTTGAACATCCCACAACAGAGCTTTGTAAAACACTTCATTCCTTATCACCTGCTATTTCAGTTCCAAAACTATCTTAAGCACAGATTGCCAACTGCGCTGATATGTGCCAAGCTATGTGATGTGTTCTGAAGGGGCAGACAGCTTAAACCTATGCAGCCACTGCTTATGCAAGACATTCTGTCAATACTTACTAACCTTCAGAACATTACTGTCAGCACAGTACAGTGACGAGAGGCATCCCTTCTGTCTTCTTACATTTCATTTCACTGTTGCAAGCAATAAGTGTACTTACCTATCCATCACTGTCAACATTTCTTACATCTAAAACAAGTATTTTAACATATCAACAACACACAGAAGGGAGTAGAATTCCCTTCCATTTCCCTCATTCTAATTCTAAAACCAGGAAATCAAATCTCTACTATAGAAATAAACTATATATCTTTTGCACATTTAATTTTTTTAAAAATGGAAAGGGGTGCAAGGGGGTTATATGTGGCTTTTGGCTC
The DNA here is from genome assembly GCF_965113315.1 of Podarcis vaucheri. Classification (NCBI taxonomy): domain Eukaryota; kingdom Metazoa; phylum Chordata; class Lepidosauria; order Squamata; family Lacertidae; genus Podarcis; species Podarcis vaucheri. The sequence goes on along the minus strand of NC_138766.1, from coordinate 55,616,099 downwards.
ATTAAGCCAAATGAGAGAAATGATGGCATGCTTGATTAATGTAGAATAACCACAGCATCCTAGTTCACAATTGCTAATGGAGATTGAAGCAGCCAGATTTTTTTATAGGTGTCAGACAACTGAAGATATGGGTAGTTGATGCTGCCTCAGTGACCTATTGGCTGCTTCAAAACTAGGATCTGTTTTCTGATTGTCATGTTCAAAATTGTGGATGATTCCTGGATAAGGATGCCTGTAAGCTTGAGTACTAGTGGCTGAAGTGGATGGTTCAGTCCCCAGGTCAGGCTCAGTCCTGGCAGGCTGTAATCTTAAAATCCTGAAGTCAGTATAATAACATTGTACTGCAGTAGAAAGGAATGGGGAAGTAGATATCCAATATTGGCTTACAATCTTCCTGGACTTGAATCATCTGCTTGAACACTAATCTTAGTAATGTACTGCTAAGTTGATTACTGCCATAAATATACAATTACTCTATTCTCCCAGGGATGCTGCACGCCATATCAATGAACAATTCAGAAAATGAAATGTGGAACTGAAATCATTACAATGAAATCATTTTAAGTATCTATTACTTATTCACCTTGGAATAAACCTGTTCTGCTTAGCTTGTGTAAGTAAACTCTCCATTATTTATATGCAGTGCAATTGTACCTTGAATGTATCTGTACTGTGGGGATTAAACAGCTGGTGTTTCCCAGATCCCAGAATAAGAGGACCAGAAGCCTTATTTTCTCCATAAACATACAGGGACACAGTTGCTGTTGTGCCAGCTGTTTCAAAACCTCCAGTGACTACAGCGATTTTCCAATCTTCTCCTGCAGGTAAAAACAAAATGAAAATGAGTGCCACTGACTGAGCAGTTTTATCTCGGGGACTATCATGTGCCTGGAGATGTGTGCAATACTGGCTTTATTGCAAACAATGCATCACTAAGTTTACAGAACAGGAGTAATTGTTCCATTAAATAGGGAAGGTGGTGCTCAAAGGAGAGATGGGTGAATGAGAAAATGCTGAAGACAAAAGTTGCGTTGGATAATAATAAATATTTAAAGGCAAGATTGCATTAGATTCTAGAGCAATGAGGTGCTCTTCAGATATGGTTGGATTACATCCCTGGCCACTGCCCATACTGGATGGGGCTGATGACAGCTGGTGACCAACAACAGCTAGACATTGGCTATACCTGTTCTAGAGGGAAAGCATCATGCATCTTTAACACTAATGCATTGCATATGATTAGCTTCTTGTAATTGCAGTTGGATGGACAATGACATTTCTAAGTAACCCCCTGCATGCTTACATGTATCCCTTAGTTTACAGTATCTAGAATTTAGCAGGATAATACAAACATAATTAACTAGGACTAGGTAAGATCACTACTGTCTAGTATTGCATTCCTACATCAAAAAGCAGAAATTATGTTCATTTCAATCACTTTGGAGATTTTCTGCCTTTATTTGCAGCAGCCTCCATTTAGCAATTACAATTCAGTCTGCAGAGAGCAAACACAATTAATAAAATACCAACCCACAGACTTGTTAGTAATAAATGTCACAGTGTGTACTTCAGCTATATTAATAGGGAGGGGAAAACCTTTTGCTTGTTAATTGGTGAACAAAGGTGGAGTCTGGAATCACAGTCTCTCTTTTCGCCCACTTTTGCTTTCCCTTGAATGTCTTCTTTATCGCAAGAGAGGGACTGACTGGCTGAGGGTTTGATGAAAAGGTGGAAAATGGGGCAGTGCCTCACTGGTAGATGGTTTAGTCTTCCCAGTCAATGCTGTATTATACTTATTATGTTTTAAAATGTTTGATCTCTCTCTCTCTTTGCAAGCCACAATGCGACTTGGAAAAGCATCACATAAATATTTTAAATAACTTGTTAGATGTTCCTTCCTCTTGTTAGAAAGCTCACTCCACTATGTCAACCAGAGCTTTAGCCTTAGCCAAAGTTTTCCTATGTCCTACAGCTGGTATTTTCAGCAGTGGAGAACACTTTATCCTCAACTGAACCCTATGGATTGAGGACCCTAACATCCAGCACCTCCTGGGTGCATTCTTCCCTGTGTTTTTTCCCCTCCTGTTCTCTCAGTAGCTTGCCAGTCTCTTCCCTCATCTCCCCCTGCCACTGGAGAAGTGGGCAAAAGCCAAGCATGCACCCTAAATTTCTTTTGACACAAATAAATGAATCTACATATTATGGCAAGGACTGGGATCACTTGCCACTCAGCGGCTGCATTCTACAAATGTCACATGTATGCCATCTGTAAATTGGTGCTCTTGAAGATCTGGGAATGTGAATAGATGGCAGCACATGCCTGAAAGTAGGGATACTGCAGAAGTTTGTAATTTTGGACTTGGGATTACAAACACTTGTAACACTTGACTACGAGTAGGTATGTGAGTGTGTACTTGAGTGATGCCAGCCACCTAATTGAAAACAGATATGATCCATAAAAAGGTACTCCACTGTCAAAGAAATAATATCTCTTCTTAGAAATACATGCAAGTACTGAAGACAAAGCTAGTTGTTTGAAAATACTATTTATGCATCTATGTAGATGTTTACATAAGTAAGCTGTCACTTTGCACATATTTTTGCATAATAGGTTCAAATATAATAATCAATTCATCAGACAGACTGCATTTGAATTATAGGTAGTGGAATATAATTGCATATTAGGAATACACGTTTTCAAAACTTTCTCTTGACAATATATTAAATGTTCATCAGTTTAGGGGCCAATGCAGGATACTACTTCAACTGTGCTTATGGGATCCGAGATGGACCAAATCACACATTCTCTCTGCACTAGGGTACAAATTCCAGCCACCTGCTGATGCGCTTAAATGTGATTAAGTTTAGTCACTACTTGTTCACCTCCTGGGTGGGGCTGCTTTTCTGTCCAATCTGCTGCCTGGCACCATTATTATTTTTTCTTCAAGTGCATGTTAATGAGATCCCAGCCAATCCAGGATCATGTCATGAACACAATGTCACAAGGTCAGAGTGAAAGTAGAAAGCCTTGTACACTTTCTGAATCAACTTTGTGATGAGATTTGAATTTATGATGACATCAAAAGGCTAATTCAAAATGAGGGCAGGAATGGGGGCTGTGGAGGTAATGGAACTATGAACACTTTCACCCCAGTTTGCAGTCCCCCTGCCCGCAAAGGTGAGACTTTGGAAATAATCACAGAAAGCCCACCCCTACTCGTTTCAGCTCAGCCTTAGTCTTGATTAAATGATAGAAAGCAGAAGATGAATTTACCATTTTCTTCCTCTTGCATTTTCAGCTGATGATTTATTTGCATTTCTGCCAAAAATAAAACATCAGTGCAGTTAATAATAGAGTTGTCAGGTTACAATGAAAAGTGGAAGGAGGGAGGAGGTGTTCATATATTAACACTTCTGCTTTTACAGAGAAAAATGTATTCTTTCACAAACCAATATGGAGACTGTAGAAGCATTTGAAAACAGTAACAAAAATGGTCCTTTGACATGGTAGACTAAATAAGTGGTAATTACTGCTTTATGCTCTGCCCATAACTCACTGCAGTATAGAAGATCTGGAGGTATAGGTGCAGAAATACCTGGACCATTATACCTGTAGTGGAAACTGATCATTGGCTGGTTACTGGTACTCCTGCAGCGATGCCCCCTTGCTGCTATTACCATAGAATAGAAATGCAAGGTCATATGCAGTGATTTGCATGGATGAAGAGAAGGCAGGACAGTCATGTCAGCTGTTGGTACATATGCTCATGAATCATTACTAGCTGGAAGGCCAGAGGTGAAAGGGGCATTGCATTGCATTTACCGGCAGCAACACAACTAACTTATTGTGCAGTTGCAGATAAGATACATACTATAAGTTTTAAGGGAAACAAGGGTTTCTGTCCTGGTGTTACGTAGTTTCCATCTTTATGCTAATACAGGAGCAGAGGGCAAAGGCAAATGTCAGAGCTGCTTCCAGATCCGAGCTCACAGAGGATCACACTAGCCAGCATTCACTGTATAAAAGTCTTTATTGATTTACAGTTTCCATTTTCAAGCTGTAGCGCGCAACTCTACGTCTTATAAGCTAGACCGGCGAAGCTCCGTCTGAGTCTCCGCCTCCTGTACACCAACTTAATACCCTAGCCTTACTCCACCTTTTCCTCCTGACCGTTCTTCTCTGGGTCCCTCTGCCCCCCATGGTCTCTTCCTTCCGGGACTCTTCTGACGCTGACCCCCCGGACCCTTCTGTCTCCTTGCGGCGGGCTTTAGGACCTGGCTCCCTTTCCGGGCTGCTTACTGTGCTGCCTTCCTGTGCATTTGAACTTGGCGCGCACGCCCAACCTCCCACTTTCCGTTTGACCGTTTCTTCTCTCTCCGATGGAGGTGTGGCCACTCCTGACTCATGTCCTCCCCCCTGCGGCGAGCCGCCTGATCCCGATGCCTGGCGCCCTTCTTCCCCACTGCGCTCTGTTGGGGATGTTGGCCCCGATTTCCAACTGCTGCTCTCTGAACCCCCTTTTGTCCCTTCTTCCTGGGGTGTCCCCCTAAGCTCCCCCCTTGCTCTGGTCACTGGCGCTCCTTTCTGTGAATCTTCCGATTCACTGGAAAGACTCGGAGATCTCGGGTCGTCGTCATCGCTCATCTTTCCTTCGGACTCCTCCCCTTCACTCTCTGTTTCCTCCCTTGCCCTCGCCTCTGCTCCTGAACCCCTGACAGCAAAGAAAAATTGCAAGCATGAAGGGAGTGCTTAACCCTCCCACTCCAGCCTGGAAATTCTCCCTTTGTCCCAGTTGTTTTATAACCCCCACCCTGCTAGCCTCTAAAATCAACTGGGCCACTTGGCTTTCATTTTCCTTTGTGCAAACAGCAAATTGATTTACAGAGCAGTCCTATGCAATGTTACTCAGACGTAAGTCCCACTGTGTTCAGTGATGCTTACTCCCCTCGTGTTTAGGATCTCCACCTCCACCTCCATATTTTAATTGTATCATTTACCTTGAGCAGAGAGTTCTATTTCTGAATGAACTGTGCCTTGGGAGGTATATGGCAGCCATCTGAGAGTCGGAAAAGAGAAAAAACAAAATGAAATAAAGAAAATGAAGTAAGTTTTGTTATTTCCATACGTAGCATTAGTCTAACTGGGATAATTTCTTCAAGTGAACATGTTGCATAGGATAGGAATTGTTCCATAAGTCCTACAAAGCTTTTAACATTGATAATGAAATATTTGCATGTGACACACATGCAATTATCATACAGCAGCCCTTAATTTATGGGAAGCTTGGGCAACACACCCTTGGCAGGAGCAATGCAAAACACAACAGACCATTTCAGAAATATTAAGTTTTTTGAAATGACTATCATTATGTCACCTTTTAATATGGTAAATAAATATATGGTTTCGGCAAACAAATCTCATTCTGGTACAGCCCTTTGAATTATAGAATGCTCTACCTTTTATCTCACTAAGTACTGCTAATTTGCCCTATCATACAATGGCTTTGTTAAACTTGAATTATAAGCCCATCCTAAGCAGCAGCAGAGCCATGTAGGTCACAAGAAGAACAAAGAAGGTAACTGCAGTATCAGAAACTCAATTTCCAATGAAACTCCAGATGGTGCATACATATCTGGAACTATCCAGGCATTTTTCCCTTTCCAAGGATGCTTTGTATCAGAGATGTTTCAGACTGATGAACCACATCCGTCTGCTCCCTTCACAGAAGGGAGAAAAACAGTACAGCAGCCAAGGGATCAATTGCAAGGAAGGGCCCATGAAGTGAAAAGAGTCTTGTTGGGGTCTGGACTCCAGAGCTGGTCCAGCCATGAGCCAGGGGCAGGTGGCACCATATATGGTGGGAGGTGAGTAGATGAAGACAACAAAATTGGGTCTGAAAGGCTTTTTAAAGTTTTGGCCCTAGCAGGGGAGTGAGCAGCACCATTTGGGAGCTCTGTTTTAAGGAAGCAAAATGCATCACACATCATCTAAACACTAACAAGTACATTTGACTTGGAAGAGAACAATTAGGAAGGCAAATGAAAGAACTCAGCACCCTGATAGAGATTTTGAACTTCAAGCAGGAAAGGGCCCTAGCTAATCAAATATATGAAGCGGCTGATTACTTCAGTGCTAGATATTGTGAAGGACTGATTACTATATATGCACATATTGCTCATGCAAAACTAAAAGATAAAAAACCGTTAGGCTTCTAAATATAAAAGCAGACAAAAGAACAGTTAGCTGAAATTCTTAAAGGTTATTCAAAGTCATGCATTTTGGCAGCAATAAATATCTTGGCAGTCGACAGGTTAAGAGTGGTAGGGAAGACATGGTCTATACTGGAGGAGTTTTTGCTAAATAAGGTAGCTGGGTGAAAAGGAAACAATGGGGTATTATTTGTTAGAGCAGGTGTGGGAGCTTGAGTTGAAAAGGGTATTGTATTTCTGTATTAGGGAGAGAAGGTTGTTATGTACTAAAGTTCTCACCCTGGGCCAGCAGGGGGATAGTGTAGATAGTTTTCACTCAGGTCCACGTCAGTTATTTTAGGCGGGAAACCCTGGGTTGTTGTTGCTACAATGTTGATAGCCGGCTGCCTATAAAAGCAGGCCGGCTGAGCTGTTTGCTGTTCAGTTCTGTCCAGCTTTCAATAAAGAGCTTCTCTGGAGAAATCACTGTGTCATCTGCTATGTTCGCCACAACTTAACAAAGGTCCTACTGAAGTCCCATCTGTCCTAGTTCTGTGTGGGAATGGGACAAAGGCCATCCCATTTCCATGTGGATCTTTAATCTAAAAACCTTTCAAACTCCATACAGAAATGCAAAATTGCTTCTTTTATAGTACTTATGAAATGGTCCAAAGGCTCCATCACTGCTTCTGTTTGTATTTAAAAGTTGTTGTTTTTTTAAAAAAATTAAAACTTTTAAAGAGGCATTAGCATCCACTTAGGAAATAAGGTGTTGGGAAAGTTACTTTTAGATGAAGTCTTTTAATGAAATACAACCTTTCACAGTTGAAAATATATTCTGAGTTTTTCTCAGGTTCTCTGATGACTACTTTCTCACAGTACCAATACTGTGACATGCTATAGGCCTTGCAGCACAACAGCACCTTCTGTAGTCTTCCAAGTGACACAGCTTGTATTTCAAACCGATCGACCTAAAAGGCAAGAAACAGGTTCCATATACATTTATGCGGTCAAAGATCACAACCAGCTCAGTGCTGAAACATTATGCTGCAAACACTATTAAGAAAGCTTGATTAACCACTTCCCAAAACTCATGCAAGAATTCCCATTGGCTTTAAAAGGAAATAATATCTTCTTGTTAGTAATAATTAGTCTCTCTTTATATCCCTTCTAAACAAAGAACTATAAAATATCTCAACAACAGTCCAAAACATTACAGAGGAAGATATTATTATGAGTGGGGAAGATGAAAATTACTGTGGGTTAGCTGTCCCTCTCCAGGAACAGCCATATCTGGTGAACCAGACAAAGCTGGTAATAGGCACTTCTAGTTGAAGCCTCAGCCTCAGCCTCAAATAACAGTGCTCGATTGAGGAATACCCCCATTTTCAATGGTACACATTGAGATGATTTATCTGATCAAAACATATGAAATTATGATTCTATTCCCATTCAGAAATATTATTTAATGGAAGTTTTACTGAGGTTCTCAACTTAAAATAGAGTTTCTAGAAGTGTGACTAATAGAGCTTTTTCGATTCTGTCTGCACTGTTTGGCTTGCGATTCCACAGGTGAATTTCTAAGATACTGAAAGTGCAAGCCACATGAACAAATCAGTTAACCTGAACTATCACATTCTCTCATCTACCTTTTCTTCACCTTTCACAACCATCCCAAAAGTCTTTCTTGCTGCCTTATTTTTCTCTTTTCTATTTTTCTTCAGTTTCTTTTATCAGTTATTTATAGGATCCTGCTTTTCCTGATACTGATATTCTCTCTCAGAAAACGTATGCAAAGGTACTATAGTTTACTAAGTGTTAGTAAAGAAAGTGGTGCAAAATTTGACTCAATTTCCTTCAGAACTAGTGTTAAGTATGCTGTGTATTGAAACCACTTTCAGTTGATCTGAAATGGGAGTATACTGATTCTCTTCAGCAGGCTTACCATTCCTCTCTGAAATTTCACCACCTTGTCAGATTTGTGAAGAAGTCTCAAACCAGAATCTCCTCTTTCTCCATATATGCATAAATAAACAGAAGAATCTGTTTCAGCATCTTCCAAGTGCCCCGTGTATACATAAACCTGGTAACTCACGGCTAGAGAAGACAACCAAGATTTTAAAAGATGCAAATAATTTGAAACCATACAAACTGAGTGTAATGTCATGTTACACTTAACCTTCAGGCTCATGCTTAAATACACAGCATGCATTGCCAACCTAGCACTCATGGAGCACATAAGAGGCCCTCCCTGGGACCTACCAAGTTCTAGTCCTCCTGCTCCTCACACCACTGGGGCCAGGCTTGAAAGAAATCTTCTTTTGTGCATGTCCACACATGCACATGTGGTACATACATGCACATACATGGTGCATGCATAACTGTGGTGCATACACATTGTTGTGCCCACAACAGTTTCGAAAAGGTTGGCAGACCCTTCTGTAAATACATGGGTGTGTAATGGCTTTTAGTTTGTTTCTGTTGGTGCTTCATAAAGCGATTCATAAATGAAATCAAACAAACAAATAAATACATAAATATACATGGATACTATTGTGAAGCCCCGCTGATTCGAATGAGTGATTGGCATTGACTGGATTGTGCCCAATGATCTTTGTGAAGGCCATCTCATTTGGTAATAGTTGTAATATTAATTATTATGGTTCTTTGAAGAAAGAATATGCTATTACATGAATAAAGGCTTCTTCCTTTTTCCACTACTGGAAGTTCACACAGAGTATCTCCATTCCCTCTGCTCCTTGACAACCATTTGTTTGCTGGAAAATTCAGAATTTTCCCACTCTTTAGATGTTGTAGGATTACCTATGAAAGGAGGAAAAAGACAGCAAAAACCTTTATCCTTGTAGTTTTATCACTGTATTTCTCTGCTGCACTGAGATGTAACTAATATAAATAAATAAATTCCACTTCAGAAATTGTCAGTTACTACCCATTATAACTATTAACATACCACAGGATTTTTCTGGAAATAACCTGAGGATTAATAATGGAAAAGAAAAACAACACAAGAACATCCACATTTATATAGTTAACCACAGAAGGGAGTGTCAATTTAATTCTTTTTTAAAAAAGTTGTATTTAAAAATTGAATATTTTCATTTTGACATAAAATTTTCAGGTGCAATTTTGATGGCTTCATTTAATGGCTAGAATTTTGCATGTTTACTGGCACAGCTTCTCCGCAAGGGCAAACATTAGCTGCAATGCCAAAAAACACAGTTTTCCAATATGTTATTTGTTGCCTTGATTGAAAGTCACCCTTTGAAAAGCAAAAGCTACTGTTATGAGCCTTGGACTCAGATGTTAAAGAAAAGTGAAGCAAACAAGACAAGGTGTGTGTGTGTGGGGGGGAGAATCCCTGAAATAATTGGAGCTGAACTGAACTGTTGGCAGACCAACACGGCTACCCATCTGTAACTGAACTGTTTCCAGTACAACTGGGCTTACTGTTTCTAAAGTTCTGAAGTTAAGATCCTTGAGCTGATGTTGGAAGCTATTGTTACTACATGATTCAAGTTTTAAGATTTCAGCTTATAAGCTAAAATGTCAGAATAAAACATGGGCATGCCGCTACAGGAGCCAGCTACCCAGGCAAGACACAGATATGTATTGAGTTCCGAAAGTGTACTACATTGTAGCATGAAAAAATATTCCAATATAATACCAGGTGCTGTGAGCAAAACATGAGAAAATAAGTGTTTTGTTTTATTTTTTAAAACCATATAGACAGGGTTGTGGCACTCGGGCAATTTTATGACCTTCAGCGCTATGCCATGCTTGTGAGTCAAAACAGGATGTTGCTCTCAGCACAATTGCCCTAAACTAAAGAGGGAGGTTTGTGCACTGAAACAGACTTTTGCACACAAATCATGTACTGGATTAGAACCAGAAGGCCTGCAAGTTTGATGCATATTGAAATGCAGAACTCATCTATCAGCATCACATCCATTTCAACAGGGTGAACGTTCAGACACTCATGTGATGCATTGACACTCAATGTGATTCTCCATTACAGCATGCATTTAGATGCACACCCAGTTTGCATCCATGCTTCTTGATCCAGAAAGTGATAGATAAGAGCAATTCATAGGTAAAGGCCTTTACTCAAGTCATGGACACCATAACCAGACGCCGTACAGAGCAACTGTGCAAAGATTTTGCATGGAAGTGAACTGATCAGAGAAGGGGCATAGTTAAGAACTGATGAAGAGAAAACACAAACAATGATTACGGCTGTCGTTCTTGAGTATTTAGAGGGCTCACTTTGAGTGCTCAAAGCACTTCACAATCAAATACATTATCATGTTGTAATCTTTGCAACAATTTTGCAAGGGAAGCCAATATTATTAATTTCCATATTGCATAAAGGAGGCTGTCAGTGATAGTCACTTTGCTTAATGCTACTTAGGCAGCAATCCTGTGCACACTTACCAGGGAGCAAGAGCTATTGAACTCAGTGGGACTTCTGAGTACAGAAGAGTAAGATTTAGTGATTTTATGGCTAAGATGAGATTTGAACCAAGAACTTCTCAACTCACATCTTCGGCAACTACAGTATATAAGCATGGAATAAGCACCACTGAAATGAATACTGATTATATTACAGCAGTGCTTGGTGGAGTGGGGCCATTAATGCTTTGAAAGTTTTAAATCAATCACATGAATCAGCAGTTATAGATCACATACACTTAGGCGGTAGAAGTGCATGTTATGAATGAAAACATATCAATTTCTTGGGTGCCTCAAATAAGAAGACATTATGTAGAGCTCTGAGGTTGTGCTTATTTATAAAAACAAAACTAGTACCAATAAATCACCTGCATCCCTCAACAATCAACAGTGAATTCAATAAATAACTTGTGCTTTTAAAAATAACTGACAAATGTTCATATAGTATACTGTATTTTATTAATGGAATGAGTCTTGAGCCTTAAGAGCACAGTCACAACTGGAAAGCGTTTTCTTTTTTTAAAGCACTTTTTGTTGTGTAATTGCATGTAAGGAGAAAAATTGATTGGGCTTTAAGTTAGTGGGTTGAACCTGAGATTCAGAGTATATCAAAGCTCCCTTTGCATTGTACCTAATACTGCATAGTGAAAAGCTGTGCTTTTATTCTTCGATAGAAATGTTATATAAGCACTGCTGTTTTTAGAATGGCTAGTCTAACATTGGGGGGGGGGAGTGTCAATAAAATGAATCATTAACCAACTATAGAAGCACCCAGAAAATAGACCAGAAATCTTACCTTTTCCAACATCCATTCTGGCTGTTTACTTGTTCCATCATGCCCTATTCTGATTTTGTAGATGTTTCCAATATGTTTTATTTCAACCTGAATTGTGACAAGACAGATACAATATATCAACTATGGCATGACAGAAAAAAAGCCATTCTGTACATGGCTGGCAGCATGGAGTCACCATTACGCGTACAAAGTACCATTTGATATGAACATACATACATACATACATACATGCACACAACAACCTGCTTTTCATTATTTTTCCATCACATCCTATATATGGTTGTGAATACCTGATTAGGATGGTTAATCAGAATGGTTAGTCTATCACAGTTTCTGTTAAAGTATGGGATGCCAGTGTTCAATGTCTCAGTGTCTCAATATGGGGTCCTTCACCCCTAAGAAGGTGAGAAGAGCCCCTAGGAAGAGAGACTGACTGATAAACATCAAACTTTGGTGCAAATTCGACATTAAGAGGTGTGTTGCAAAAGAGAGAGAGAAACCTAAGGCCTCTTTCAAGCCCTCCTCCCCAAAGCAGCAAACAACTCTCGTCAAAACAAAATGCAACAATTATTTTAGCCTAATTTTCTGTGGGGTGAGAAGTGTGGATTTTGGGGGTTGAGGATACCTGCTGGTTTTCTCGTTTCAACAAGTACTCAGTGTAATGCATCTTAACTCCTCGGGTGAGAGAGGTGTGTACTTGCAGCCCAAGTTCTTCACTAGCCTGATTTCCAGCTCCTTGTGGCATTCTGCCAGGGCACGACACCTGGCATGAGCTGCTGGGCATGTGCCAAAGTGTGATGCTGCCACATGCACTTTTGGCTTTGCACGGAAGAAGCTGTTTGAAGGAGTCAGGTTGGAGACTGTTTGTGTCTCTTTGATATATTACCTGTCTTGGCCTTGTGAGCTGAACAAGACAGAGAGATCAGAGGAAAGATTGGGTGTTTGAATTCTGAATATCAAAAGGCAGAAGAAGCAGAGAGGTGCTGATTTCGACCACAGTGATATAACTTGGTGAGATCCATTCATTTTTAACTAAGGGATAGTATGGATTCTTATTGAACCAAGTAGCAGATTACTAATGAATTTAAAACAACAAATTTACTAATAATTAGGGGTAACTGACTGTTTATGACAATATATTAATTTATTATGGAACTGAAACAAACTGAGACAAAATTTATTGGTTAGCTTTTCTAGTAAGGCCATTTCCTGTACAATTTGATACCACTGGTCCATGTTTACTCCTGACAGATTTCTCCAGTGTCTGGCTCTGAGGCTTCTGGCTGCTGAGAGTAGGTGGGTTATGAGCTCTGGATAACATGAGTAGTCGTTGTGATCTTGGAAGATGTTCAGTAGGGCCAGTTCTGGGGTGAGTTCTAATCAATCTTCTTCTTTTTTATCTATGTTTTAATTGAGGTGTATGTGTGTTGTTTCTGCTGCACTGGTGTTGCTTTTATGTTTTCTTTTGCATTTGTTTTCTTAAGTATAAATTGCAATTCATCTTATGGGGGAGCATACAAATGCTGTAGCCAAATAAAATCTATCAAATGAAGAAAACCAATGGCTGAATTATTAAGGACCCAAAGCACATTGATTATTCACAAAAAGCCTCAAATAATAATGATAGAATTGTTTCTTAACTGACTGATACAATTGTCTACTGATACACTCAGATTAACTTGTTGTGACGAATCTGAACAATATTAATTGCTGGTAATTAAACACAGATAATTGACAAAGATTAGATGAAGATGATAAGTTTTGTTACACCTGGGATTAGTCATTAAAATTCCCATTTGTTGTTGACAAGCAGTACATTGTTGGGGGGGGGAAGTCTCTTATTTAAATGCAGCACCAAAGAAAATTAACAATCAAGATAAAGAAAAAGGACCTAGGACAGTTATGAAGACTGAAGAAATTTCCAGGGGGCCACCAGTTCCTTCATCATATTCCAATATGCAGTTGACCCTTTCCCTTTTGTGACTTCCTGCCCAGAAGAAAGGTCCTGTCTCAAGACTTTTCCACTTATTACAGAAACTCAAGCAGAGGGTGACTGCTTTTTGGTTACTCCTATTTATACTCTGGTTGCATTTGGAGAGGAGGTAAAAATGGTACAATTTTGAAGTTGTAAAGAATGCTTTATATAGTCACTAGGAATATTTCTCTCTCAGACATACCAGATCTTATGGCACTTTTGGCAAAGCAAACAAAAGCATTTAAAAAGCAAAAAAACAGGCTGTTTTAAAAAAAAAATCCTGATAAAAAAACAAATATATATACAAGTCAGAAATATATGAAGAAAGATGGCAGAAGAATTTCTAAAAAATATATCAACTAACCCTAAAGCAAGCTGGTAGCATGATTTTTAGGAAACCTGTAAGTTTGTTGGGAAGGGACGCGGGTGGCGCTGTGGGCTAAAGCCTCAGCGCCTAGGGCTTGCCGATCGAAAGGTCGGCGGTTCGAATCCCCGCGGCGGGGTGCGCTCCCGCTGCTCGGTCCCAGCGCCTGCCCACCTAGCAGTTCGAAAGCACCCCCGGGGGCAAGTAGATAAATAGGTACCGCTTACCAGCGGGAAGGTAAACGGCGCTCCGTGTGCGGCTCTGGCTCGCCAGAGCAGCGTTGTCACGCTGGCCACGTGACCCGGAAGTGTCTTCGGACAGCGCTGGCCCCCGGCCAATAAATGTGAGATGGGCGCACAAACCCCAGAGTCTGTCAAGACTGGCCCGTTCGGGCAGGGGTACCTTTACCTTTTAAGTTTGTTGGGAGACAAAGTCCAACACTTTGGTGAAGCAGATAGATTAAGCAAAGATACATACAGGAGGAAAATATTGGTGACGAAACCATAACATTTTAGTTATGGACATACTGCATGTGAATGGAAAAGCTTTCTGCAGTTCTCCGAGGACAAAGGACACTTTTTCTAGTCCAGCTTTATTCCATTTATCTCAGGTGTTTTTGAAGCTAAACTATTATCATTATTAAACCTGAAAATAAACCATTTCATGTATGCACTGCACTACAAGAAGAGGTTTTCAACACTTAAAAAACAGATCTTCTGTCAAATTATTTATCAAATGATTGCTCTTCTGAATAAAAACTAGTGGCAGGTTCCTCTGATATGTTTTCTTTCTTTTCCTGCTCAACCATCACTTTCTACCTCAAAGAACTTATTAGAGTAGCTTTCCTCTTAGTTCCCATTTTAAAAACCCCTCAGTAACACTGTCCACTTATCCTTTCTGCTCATTTATTACAGTACTTTTCTCCATTGTATAGAATGCTAACCAACCAAGACAGTGTACTGGCTCACATGTGCTGCCAAACTATGGTTTGGTATCACATGAATGGGCCTTGCACATGCAGCCTTCTCCCTCCCCTCACAAATTCTAGTTTTACTCTGTTACTTCTGCTTTTGCGAAAACCAGTTTAGTATCACATTTGAACCAGCAAACTATGGTTTAAACTAGGTTTGTGCACCAGATGTGGCTGAATCTGATTCTAAACCAAACCGAGTTGATTCAGATTGATCCAGGAATCAATTGGATTAGGTTGTGGCAACCCTGGTTCACTGCAGATAGGATCAGATCCACCAGTCAAAGGGGGTGATGTCTGCTGGTAAGGAATTTCACAAGGAGCCTGTGTGCATCTTCTTCTTTCCTCCTCCCAACCAACTAAACAAGGACTTGTGTTGGGGGGAGAAGATGTAATCCCACTTCTCCTTCCTGATTACATGCTTAATTAGAGTTTAGAACTCTGATTAAGCACATGGTCAGGAGAGGGGGGAAAGGAGATAGAATCGTAGAATTGTAGATGCTGGAAGGGACCATGAATGTCATCATGCCCAACCCCCTGCAATGCAGGAATATTTTGCCCAATGTGGGGCTCAAGCCCACGATCTGAGAATAAGAGTCTCATGCTGAGATGCACATCTTCTCCCCACCCATGACTACATTAGTGTGCAAGGCCCCAAACTCCAAAGTGCCGAATAAGACCCCAAATAAGATTAAATTTAAATAAGATTAAATTATGTAATCAAACCAAGATCATGCACACCTGTTTCCATTTCTGCATATGTGGAAATAATTGATCAAAAGGGAGTACCTGAAGGAGAGGGGTAGAAGGAGCATGGCATCATACGGATTGCTCATGCAATTTCAAAGCTCAGATTCACATTGGCCCTGAACTAATCTAAGCACACCGATTTCAGTGGGTCCACTCTGAGTATGGATACCACCTCCAGAGTTTTGTGTCCAAGCAAGTCCTGCTGCTACAAACCTCCTGGAACTTTAATTGGGCTCCTTTTGTTCAAGACCTATTGAAATAAATAGATATTGCAGAACAGCAGTTCTTGCTAGATTGTTTGTGCTGTTTACTTGCAGGGTAAATTCTGCCATTATGCTGGATGCACACTTCTTGGCATCCAATGTTCCCTATGAAAACCCAGAGACTCAGTTCATCCATGGTTATTCTTCTTTCCCAGAGATTCATCTCTCACTCTCTCTGTTACATTCTCTATTGTTTCTCAGACCCTTCCTTTCCAGGTCTGCCTTGTATGACTGCTTCCCTTGGGTCTTAAGCCTTCCTAATTTCTCCCACTCAATTGCAGTTCCTATCTAGGTCACAGCTAACTCCATCCTTCCCATGACGAAATACAACCACGTCTAATTGCTTACAGCGTTAAGGAACTAAGACTCATACCCTGTGCCTGCTTCCTAGTTACTGAGACAAAAAATGTGTTTGCAGCCTGACAGCTATTTAGCAAGTGAGAAGATCTGGGATGTCAACTAAAGAGCTGGTTGGGGGAGCAGCTGCTGCAGATAACTCCCCTACCCCCATTCTTATCTGTTATTGTGATAATGCCTATAACTTTCAAATCCTACTTCAAATTTCTAATCCCTCTAGCTTGACATGCATGATAGCAAATCAGAATAAAGAAAGTGGTGAACAGCAAATTCTATAATTAAAAATAAATGTGGTTTTTGTGGCTTGCAATATTCATAGGAATCACAGGTACTAGATAATGGTGTAATTGAAGAGCCAGTCAAATCCTGGTCACATTCCCTATCAGATCATCTTTGTCTCTTTAATGGCAATCCTTTATAGAGGCATTGGTTATATCAGACATAAAGCAAAATCAGGTCAGCATGAAGAGCTTGAATACCCAGGGTACACACACACACACACACACACACACACACACACACACAGACAGAGTAAGATCAATATCCTCAGAACACAACAATACTAGGTAGCATCTGATTTGCGGCAGGTCAATATACTCGTATCTCAGGGAATCCATGTATTCTGAGGAAAGGTAGTGCTGCAGACATGCTATTACCTATATTGGTTATGAATAATTCACTAGGTGAGGGAGAGGAAATCCCAGAGATCTTTAAACACAGGTTTCAAAAGCAAAAATCTCCAGAACTTTCACTGAGGCTATTTATGCTACACAAAGCATATAAAAAGTATGTAACAAGAACAACTATAAACATCCCATCCATTCTACACAATCAGATTTTAAAAGTCCCTCCAATACAAGTTTAGGTGTTTAGGTGAAATTTTGTAATTCTTTTCAGTCTGTGGAATAGAATAGCTGGGCTGTTGACTTGGTATTGTTTAAAAGCATTGGGTTCATTTGCAACAAATGTGGTGAAGGCTTTTAGCCTTTCCTTCTTCATGCCAACTTATAGGGATGACTGTATCTTTACTAGCTGCATGTAAATCCTGCTGAAGAAAATTCATTTCGTAGATCTATTTTTCTAATTTTGAGTAGCAGATATCCATGACAAATCTGGTTGTCAGTATGAATTCTGGCATGCTCTTACTACGCATAAATTAATTTCCTATTCTCTGTTTCCTATTATTCTTTCTTTCTTTTTTAAAAAACATTTATGTTTTCTGCAATTGTGTTTTGCTTCTGATTACACTGTTTCCTGGGTTTGAATTTTAAAGGCTTCAAAAAATAATCATTCCTGTTTTGAGGGAGAAAACATAATTTGCTCTGTGGCTCATGAGACTACAATTGATTTGGCTTGTAACGCAGATGTCAAGAAGCTACGTAATGTTTCTTCATGTGGGCAGATGTAGTAACTGGAACTGTCAACAGCTTGCTGGATTTCAGGATCACTACCAGATTTTTCAGATCAACATTTGAAGGTGGCACAACAGCACAACAGCAGCAGTCAATTCACATTCCAGAACAGTTTAAACAATTTTGGCCGCAAGTCTGACCTTTATGCCTGGCAGCCAAGCCACAGAAACATAGTTCAAATCACCACAATCTTTACCTCTCTGGATGTTCAAGCAGGCTGTTTATGAAGGTCCCTGGGAGTGAGGAGAGGAGAAGAGAGCCAAACTACCACAGCCAGAGATAGGTGAGGCCAGCTCAGCAAAGGCCAAATCCCTATACTCTCCCCTACATTACTTGTCCCACAGGCATGCCATTGAAAACAGAATTCTCAACCATCGTGTGTAATGTGAGGAACACTACACCCTGTGATGTTGCAACATCAACTTGTTAGTTTCTGTGTCCCTGAGTCCTAGCAGTAGCATGGCAAGTCACAATGGGTAAAATATCCCTAAACATTAAGGGGGCGGGGGAGAGAGGAGAGTGTCCACCAGGCGTTATAATTCTGTGGCAGGCATAACATGCAATGTGGCCCTAGCATTCAGGTGGTAAAAGCCAGCTAGAAAGGACCGGGTCTTCCAGATTTGATAGTGTTGAAATCCACCAATAGAAAGCCTAAGTGAAACGTCAGCATCCTTTCTCCATCAGTACAGCATAGTAAAGATGCTATAATCAGAGGGGGTTGCTATTCCTTGGCAAAGGCACAGAAAGTGATTTTGAGTAGTTCAGTACACCCTATGAGCTACATGAAAAATTCTTTCTAACCTTCAGAAAGGGATAGTCACTCCTGCTGTGATTAGAAAGGGTTCTGTTTATCCTGTCCTTCCAAGGACAGTTCCAATAGTTCCAAGACAGTTCTAACATGAAAGCAGTACGGTCCAGTTCCAGTTACTGAAATATTTTAGTAAAGTGGGTCCTAAAATTTCAAGCTAGCATAATCTGCCTACAAGTACCTTGTAACTTCTTATAATGAAGCCCTTTTCATTCTCTTCTTATTTCTTTCTGGAAAACAACCCTTTTATCACTCTTCACAGACCCAGCTATGAATTACCTCTTTTACATCACTGTTCACAAGATGACATTTCAGTATCAAAAAATGTTGCAGAAGCGATATATGCCTTTCCTTAGACAAGATGTTTACTTTCCTTTCATTACCTATGATTTCGACAGAGGCATATTGTTTTAAAGACAAGTTTTCAACCAATTGCCTATAACTAATTGTCTTAATGAAAACAATTTGCTTCTGCAGTTTCCCCTGCTCTCAGAGATATGGCAGGAAAGAGAATTCCAGCTGCCATTTCCTATATACATTCAGCTGATTTAATGATTAATCCAAAGACATTAGATAAATTTATTTGAGGCAGTAAATATAGGAGGAAGTTCTTCTCCCTAACACTGGAAAGAATGATCTTGTGTGGGTAGGAAATATGTCACAAAATAATATTAGCTACCTGGAATGTATCTTCCATCCTGGGTAGAAACAGCTGTTCTCTGTTGTCCTTGCCAAGAGCTATTGGTCCAGCAACCCCTTTGTCTCCATATATCCAGAGAGTGACATTTGCTCGGGTTCCTGCATTTCCTGTCAGCACTGACACTTTCCATTTATCAGCTGAAGGAAAAGGCGACTCGCCATCTTGGATATTTCTCATATCCTCTGTGAAGTACAGAATGTCAATAGTAGTTATAATAGGATAAACATGAATCTGAAGGCCTTTTCCCAAAACACAATGACAGAGAACTGAAAACAACCACAATATGTGCAAATCACACTGCTCTGGATAACTGATGTAACTATCATGGAAAGCTTGGGAAAGGACAGCAAGTGCAGTCCTTGCAAGTGCAGGACAGTGTAGTCACCTTTTTGAGTCTGTAGTAAAGTACTCCATGTTGCAACTGCCACATGTGATTAAATGTTTATGTGCAGCAGGTTACCAATTAGACACTGATTTATTTTTTTCAACATCCCCGCCCCTTTTTTCAAGGGTCTGCAGCATGGAGCAAATAACTCAGTCTCCCAAAAATAACAGTGGTGCCCAACATAGTGATAGTTGCCATGGGAAACTATCATGCTAAAGTGTCTGTCTGAGGTGACAGAGCTGGTCTCGGAGACTGTGTCGTGGACTCCTAGATTGCTGGTTCTGGGAGACTTCAACATCCATGCTGAGGCAGCTGGCTCTGAGGCAGCTCAGGACTTCATGACCACCATGACAACCATGGGGATGTCACCGGCCCCACGCACATGTCTGGCCACATTCTGGACCTTGTTTTCTCAAATGTTCAGGAATAGGGTGATTTGAAGGTGGGGGACATTGACATCAGTCCCTTGTCATGGTCAGATCACTTCCTGTTGAGATCTAGGCTGTCAGCACCTTTCCCCCTTCTTAGAGGTGGTGGTGGGGCTATTAGGAAGGTCCACCCAGAGGCTGATGGATCCAGTGGGACTCCAAACAGCTCTGGGGGTTTTCCGGCTGATATGACTGGCGCCCCTGTCAAAGCCCTGACCGAACTCTGGAGCACCCAAATGGCTCAGGCTATTGATACAATGGCCCCTGAGTATCCTCTCTCACTTTGTGGAGTCCATTTGGCCCCCTGGTATACTCCAGAGCTTAGGGTGAGGAAACAAGCTGGGAGATGGCTTGAATGCAAGTGGAGGAAAGATCTGAATGAATGCAGCCAAACACTGGCAAAAACGTTCCTTCTTAATCAGGACTTTGGTTGATTTAATTGACATTCTATGCCCTTTTAAAATGGGGTTGAGGTTGGGGGGGTTATTGGGCTGTTGTTTTCATTTTATTTATTTTGTAGTTTTATATTTTGATTTTATTCTGTGATCCACCCCGAGACCTCCGAGTATAGGCCGGTATATAAATTCAATAAATAATAATAATCTCTGGATTCAGTACAGATAAAATCTTCACCCAGCTCATAGTTAAACTGTGGAACTTGCTCCCACAGAAGACAGTAACAGACTCTAACATGGATGGATTTAGAAGAGGATTAGACAACTCCATGGAGGACAAGGTTATCAACAACTACTAGTCAGGATGCCTATATTCTACCTCCACTGTCACAGGCAGTAGGCCTCTGGATATCAATTGCTGAGGAGCGCAGGTGGAGAGAGTGCCCCTGTGCCCATGTCCAGCTTGCAAGCTTCCCACAGGCATCTGATTGTCCACTGTGAGAACCGGATGCTGGCATGGATGGGCCCTTGGCCTGATTCAACAGATTAGTCTCATGATCTCATAGAATAAGAACATAGCATAAAAGGAGCCTGCTGTAAACATAGTGAACGGACACCTAAAAGTACCCAACGGCATAAGATAAGAAGCAGTTGAGCTCGAGTCAAGTGTGCAACCACCTGACTGATGAGCATTGAGAAACCTGAAATCTGAAACATGGGTTACAGAAAACTGAACATGGGAGAAAGACAGTAAAACTGAAATAGCAGCTCTTTGTTTTAAAACCTGTGCAAGCTAATTATGGATTATTTGAATCATTTATTTCTCGAAGAATGAGGGTGTGTGTGAAGTTTATGATTCAGAATCCGTTGGTGTCAGGAGTAGCAAATGAAGCTGACAGCAATCTTGTGAAATGTGCTATTGCAAAGTGGTTGCGGGGAATGGATAGCAGAAGCTCTCAAAGTGTGATTCCACCTCATGTGTGATAGCATATCCACTGTTAGAACAAACACTTTCCTACTTCCACAAAAAGGTGGGAAAGTATAAGTACCATTTAACATTTACGGTGTGGAAGCCCTAGTTCTGTGCTCAAAACTGACTGCTAAAAAAGAAGAAGCAGCAATCTTTCAAGTATACATTTTGAGTCCCGGAACAAAAATTAATACATTGCTCAGTTTGAAACACATAAATAACCTCATCACTATTATTAGAACTTCCAATCTGTTTTTTACAAAACAAAAGCAGAAGCAGCAGAAGAGAAAACTATTAAGCAAAGGGCTGCAACATTAACTGATTAATCAAATGCAATCATTTAAAATTATGGAGCTCAATTAAAATATAGGACCCAGTTAAATGGGCATTGTCCTGACATCCTCTGAACTCCCATTTAAGATCACCCCAGACTTCCCTATGACAATTGTAGAGAAACTATCATCAAGAAATGGGAAGGATGCCTAGAGATGGCTGTTGGCTCTGATTTTCTCAGCCTTATATGAATGGAAAAGAGCTGTGTTCTGCTGCCTCCTCCTGCCATCCCTGCCACTGGGAAATGGAGTGGGCCACCACTCAACTGAATTCTCCTCCAGGTGGTCCTCCCATTTCCAATGAGAGGTGGATTTGTAGCTGGTTTAATGGCCATTAGTCATGTAAGCCCTAGTTGAGATCCCTGCATTGCTGGGAGTAGGGCAAGATGACCCTTGGAGTCCCTTCCAACTTTACAGTTCTATGATTCTCTAAGGCTTTTGCCAACCTGCTGTTTCTCAGATGTTTTGGACCACATTTCCACCAGGTGATTGGGGCTGATGGGAGTTGCAGTCAAAAAACGTGGAGGGCACTAGGTTGGTGAAAGGTGGCCTACACCATTAGTGATGAGTCAGCCTTACTAGCTTGAATCTGATTACAATTGAGAATGTGGGTATTTAGACCAGAAACCTGAAGAGGCTGGAGAAAGAGGAAGGAAAATAAGATTATGCTACTTGAAGTATTGAGGCAATGGGTAATGTTATGTGACCAAACTGTAGATAATGCCTGGGTCCTGCCATGATGATGAACTTTCCTTAGAAAATCCATACGCAAATAACGCTCTGCAAGTTCTGTGTTATAAATAGTTCTTTGGAGACATGTAAACCAATGACATTTGTTTCCTACAGGCTAAAAATGTTCTACTCTGAAAACTGGATTTGATTGTTACCCTGGATTAGTCACACTTCAGGGGATCAAGATGCAAATCCACCATGACAAAAAAAAAATATTCTAAAGGCTAAATAGATGGGTAACTCAGGCTGCTTCATAAAATCTTTTTTCCTTTTGTCTCTGGCTATAATGCATCTAGATCAAAATAAATAAACAGAAACTTATTCCCATAGAAACCTTGCAATCTAGTTGCTTTATATTTCCTAGCTGAAATTGTGAGCTAGTTCTTGCTGATTTTTTTCATTGCCTTGTTTCTTGGGGCTAGATGCTTTATAATATAATTTATATTCCTTTGTTTGAAAGAACATTAAACTTTATCAGGTTCACACAGTCCAGCTGTATGCAGGTTCTATATCAGACTTATCTCTTTTTTTAATTTTTGCCTTAAGCACTTGCATTTGAAGAAGGGTAGCTCAAAAGTAACTCCTAACATTATAAACATTGGTCGTTGGAGTAAAGGTATTGACACTTAGAGTGAATTCTACAGTAACAAATCAGGATTGTGTTAACTTAAAGGCTAAAGGCATAACATAGAAGCCAGCACAATCCACACAAAGAGAACAATCGTGCTACTTTAGATTTTGAAAAGACCTTGTGCTTTACTCAGGGTTCAATCATAAGAACATTTTTTCCAGGGACGCGGACTTATAAAAAATATTGGGGGGGCCCGGGAAAGCTCATGAATAATAAATAAGCTCATGAATATGCAAATAAAGTGGCGCCGCCTCCTCGTGAGCGAATAGAGGAGAGCGTGCTGCGCCTATTAATCAGCTCCGGAACAGCTGATATGCGGGAAACGTGGGGCTAGCCGGAGAAGAGAGGGCGAGCCCCCTCCGCTCCGGCCCTAAACCGCTGAAACCGCCAGGAGGAAGGAAATTCCCCCCGGCAGTGCCTTGGCAGTGGCGGTGGTGCTGCGAAGCAGCGAGGCAGGAGCCCCCGCCCCCGGGGATTCCCTAATCTCGCGGGGGACGGCCGGGGCTCTCCGACTAGGGCGCGCGGCTGGCTGGCTGGCGAGGGAGCAGGTGGGGAGGAGGCGGGGGACGGCGGCGGCGCTCTGCTGGAAGGGCGCCCGAGATTATTGGGGGGGCTGAGCCCCCCCAAAAAATTTTTTGAGGGGGCTCGAGCCCCCTCAGGCCCCATGGAGTCGGCGCCTATGATTTTTTCCCATTTTTTTCACTCCTCCCCCAATCAGTTTGGATGAACACATGTTAGGAGAATAGCAACAACAGAGGTAGAGAATGTACTTTGTATGCAAGAGACATACCCAATCCTGATTCAAGATAAAAAAGCAGCTATAACAATTTCCTGTGTGCAAGAAGAGTACAAAGAATGTTTAATACACAACAAAGAATTGTGGACTGAATTAATTATCTAAAACAAAGCTCTGCTCAATCTCCTAGTAGCTTAGCTTCAAATGCCTAGCACCATATGACAGACAGTTCATAACTAGGAATGGTGGAAAAATTCAGTTCAGTCAACATTTGAAGACACTCTTACTTAATTTGCACTTTGCAAAAGAATACATGAACTGAAACACAATTGTCTATGGAAATTCACACTTATCCAGATTTTGCAATGCAGTTTTTCAGCTGAGTGTACAAAAATGCATCTACTAGGGTTGGATGTGCACATAAATGCATATATTTGTTTACAAAAAAGAAAAATACATTGTATTAGGAAAAATTGCTTTGCATAATGATGAATATTAGGGGAACATGCATTGAAAAATGTGTGTAGTAGGAGAAACCTGCACAAAAGTTGTGATGAATTTTCATAAGAACTTTTATTTTTAAAAATTATAAACTGATGTGGAAACATGGATAAGTGAACTTAAGATTGGGAAAATGAGAAAGTGAAAGAAAGCAAAAAAAATTGCCCATCTCTAGCCATAACTTGGAGGGATTTCAGATGACATAAGCTCTATGACAGCATAAGGTCACCATCTGCAACTCATTGTAGAGCTTAAGTGGTAAGAAAAATCAAGTCTCATCAATTAGGTGCCAAACTGAAGCAAGACAACATTAATGCTGTACTATAAGGCTATTGTTTTACATGGTCGCTTACTTGAGGGAGGAGAATCTGGACATCTGTAGGACACTAAATTTTGAGTTCCTGCTTGCTGGTGTTTGGATTCTCTGATTACTTTTTTCTGCTGAGCAGGCGTTGCAGATGTT
The DNA here is from genome assembly GCF_965113315.1 of Podarcis vaucheri. Lineage (NCBI taxonomy): Eukaryota > Metazoa > Chordata > Lepidosauria > Squamata > Lacertidae > Podarcis > Podarcis vaucheri. The sequence goes on along the minus strand of NC_138766.1, from coordinate 55,591,472 downwards.
CCCATAGGCTTCTCTCTTCCAACTGAAATTTAATTAAAAGGAAAATTAAAGGTCATCATATTTTATTTCTCTAGAAATGTCCCAAAAAATCAAGAAGGCAATAGGTCTTGCAGTTTTTCAATATATCATATTATTAATGCATGTTTTATCTTTATGCATTGTGGAAGATATACATATTTGAGTTTGGTCTCCTAGAAGCTCACTCCTTAATATCTCCCTACACAAAATGAGATGGTAATAAATTCCTATTACTGCTTTGGAAATCCAAGTCATGTGTTATCAGCTATGTATGCTTCAAGTGGCTTGTCCCTGAGGTATATTCCACTACCACATAATTCTGTTTCCTTCTCTTTAAAAAGAAAACACTGCCATAAGCCTTCTTCAGCCAAAATTAAATGTGTGCACAGTCCACCAAGCTCTGCTCCTATACATACTGCAGCAGCAAAGAAGAATCAGATGTAGAGTTATAGATTTCAAATTGGCAACATCTTCTTTGAAATAAGCTGCAACTTATTGAATTCATTGAAAAATTCATTGAAAAATTTAAACTTACAAATATTGCAATAATCAAATCTGGTCATGATGGAGAAGAGGTCTAACCACTCCAGTTCCCCTGGGGCCGGGCCTGGCTGTACCACTGAATGACTCCATGGTCCAGCTCAGTTTTTTCAGTCAAGGAGGGGAGTCCAGCCCCACAGCCACTGACAGGTTCTGCAGCCCAGCTAACAAACCCTCTCCCATCTCTGAACAACAAGGCAGCTTCTCTACCTGCTCTCATATACTGTAACCCCTCACACCAGTCTCTAATAGGAGCTTTCAGCACTCATCTACTTGCCAAGTTGTGACAAGAAATGCAAATTGAACAACTGAATTAATTTCCCCCAACTCAATACCCCCAGGAAGTCAAAAAACATGATAGGAATAGTTACAAATGCAAGGAGATTAATGGCTTGGCCTAAATATGATCCTAAATGAGACCATTTTACAGGATGAATCCAGACTTTGCCTTTCACAGATAGAAAGGCTGTTTCCATCCATGGAAAGCCTTTGATCCAGCAAAAGGGGGAAGCTGATGTTTGCCTATTCCCCTCACACCCTGCAGTCCCAGAGTGACTTCTTCCCAACCCTCTAGTACTGTGCAGGAGGTGTTGTTGGGGAGAAGAAAATCAGCAAAGTTACTTTGCAGGAGCAAAGTCTGGATGCAAGATCATGCATTCATTTATTATTTCTTCAGAATGATAAAAAATATATCCTTTCCCTAAGGGCTCTGGCCAGGTAGTAATACTGTAAGATAAAAGTATGTGCATATAGATAGACAGATGTGTGTGCACACACATTAAATCTTGCTTACTTAGTCCACCTAAGAAAGTGCTGCAGTGCTACATTGCCTCTTAATGATGCTTAAGTGGAAAGTAACTGCAATGGATCTACCACCACTGACTGCCCTCAGTTAAACGTGTAGTGAACTTATTGTATGGTGCGCCAATTAATTTAATTTCTAAATTGCCACCAGTCATCTTTTTGGGTTCTTGTGTGAGTGAAAACTTAGCTTGCCTGAGGTATTTTCAAATACAGTGGTACCTCAGGTTACATACGCTTCAGGTTACAGACTCTGCTAACCCAGAAATAGTACCTCAGGTTAAGAACTTTGCTTCAGGATGAGAACAGAAATCGTGCTCCAGCGGTGCAGCAGCAGCGGGAGGCCCCATTAGCTAAAGTGGTGCTTCAGGTTAAGAACAGTTTCAGGTTAAGAACGGACCTCTGGAATGAATTAAGTACAGTGGTGCCCCGCAAGAAGAATGCCTCGCAAGACGGAAAACTCGCTAGACGAAATAATTTTCCGTTTTGGAGGTGCTTCGCAAAATGAATTTCCTATGGGCTTGCTTCGCAAGACGACAATGTCTTGCGAGTTCCTGCTGGGTTTTTTCCTCCCCCCTTTTTTCTAAGCCGCTAAGCCGCTTATCAGCTTATCCGATCAGCAGATAAGCCACTAAAAGCCGCTAATAGCGCTAATCCGCTAATTCTTCAATGGGCTTGCTTTGCAAGACGAAAAAACCGCTAGACAAAGAGAATCACAGAGCGGATTCTTTTCGTCTTGCGAGGCACCACTGTACGTAACCAGAAGTACCACTGTAGTATAATATACCATGGGGATCACCACACTCTTTTTAACTGGTCTGGGAGTCTTCTCTTTCTAGAAGATCTCTCCCCTCCTGACTGAGATGAGACCCAGGTAGACTGTATCTGCACACCTGCTATCTCCCCTGGCTCAGACTCAGCCCTCCAGTTAACTCCTGTCTGTATACTCCCCCAAGACACTCACTACAGTCTTACTATCTAAGCTATGAGGCTCCTTCCTCTAGCTATAGATATTCTCCTCAGAGGAGATGTTAAACTCAATTCTGAACCAAACTCCCTCAGACAAACCCTGTCCTAATCCCTGTCTCCCATCTCAAATAAAGCCCTGTCTAAAAACTCCCTCAGAAACTGTTCCTCCCAAAGTGCTGCTCTGCACCTCCTATTTGGTTAGCTGGCTTGGTAGCCAATCAGAGAGAGGTTCCAGCCCTCTGGTGGAATTCTGAAGGACTGCATCACCAAACTCTAGTTTGGCTCTGAACAGTTATGTTCAACTAAAAGTGTCCATCTAAATGCAATTCTTGACTGAGCCTGGTTCTAGGATGGTATATTTTGTAGACTGCATACTGAGAAACTGCAATGGGATACATGAAATGGCACAGTCTCTTACCTGGGCTGCTCCTGCAAATCACCTGGGCTGCCTGATCAACACAATAACACTGAGTTGCATTAATTAAACTAGTATTAATGTTTGATTATTGCAGTACGATAGAGCAAATGCTTCATAAACAAGCCCTGCATTAGTGCCTCAAATACAGTTTTGATCTTTAGTTTCAATCAATGTCTTTATCTTTCTAAAAAGATTCCAAACAATATTTTTAATGTAAAAGACCAACCATTTAGAATGTGACATACATTTGACAACTTGCGGGTAAAACCAAATGTTGCTTTCTCCAGTGTGAACAACTGGTTTGGTCTGACCATTAGACAGGAGACCTACATATATCCCTCTGTTTCGTGCAGATTCTAGGCTTACAGACCCACTTTCTAAATTCTTTTCCACTTTAAAATGACAGTCCACATCTCCTGTGCCCTGTAAGAAAGCAGCATAATAACAAGAAATCAGCTGAATGTTCACACATCAATACATAGATTATTTTTCTGGTAAATTTCTCATTAAGGCAAGGGAGTTCATAGAATCATAGAATTAGAAGGGTCCCCTAGGGTCATCTAGTCCAACCCCCTGCAATGAAGGAATCTCAGCTAAAGCATTCATATACAGTTCAACATGCAGTTCGGTGGTCAAAAGATGCAGAAAAGATGTTAAAGACAGAATAAATCTGATTAATTAAATAAATCTGTGCAAACCAAACAAAGAATACAGCCTACCAAAATCTTGACCCTGTTCAACCTACAAAGAGCAAAACCCTAAGTAACGCCAAAGAAAGAACTGCTCCAAATTTGGTATACTGAACGACTTTAAAACATGGAGTGGATTTCTAAACATAACATTTCCTGTAGAATCTGACACAGCTTCCAAAATAACAGGTCTCCTACTGGCTTCCCAGGATAATACTTAAAGTAACATTACTATTTATCCCTCTAATAGTCTATCTCTATTCTGAAGAAGCCATTATTAAGAGCCTGAGAGCTCAGCCATCTTATTAATAGTACTGTTTGACACAACATTATAATGGCCATTTCAGTATATTCATTGACATTCACATTACTAAAGATCTACTGATACTTATTAGATGCAATACTTCAGGCATATTATAGGCAGCCATCCAGTTTTAATCAGCAATTTGCACTGACCTTAAAACCAGATTTAACATTATTATTATCAAGAAACCCGCAGTTAATCAATTTGATCCATGGGGAGGAGAGAGACTCATAAGGTAGGCACACTCTATCTACAGGAACTATTAGCATGACTATCTGAAACATTTTACATAATTGTGGTTGTTACAAAGGTTGTTGTATAACCCCTTACAGAATAAAACAGGCCTTTTTGTAAAAAAAAAAAAAAAGTTTTAAGCTTTCCTGTTTTTATTATTATTTATTACATTTCTACCCTGCCCTTCATCTGGGGATAACAGGGCAGTTTACAATATTAAAACACAAAAAATACATAACATAATAACAGTTCAAAAGGCCATATATTATTTAATTAGCCAAAGGCCTGGGAGAAGAGGAATGTTTTTGCCCGGCACCTAAATATATGTAGTGAAGGTGCCAGGCAAGCCTCCCTGGAGAGAGCATACCACAAGCAGGGAGCCACCACAGAAAAGGCCTGCTTTCGTGTTGCCACACCTCAGAAGGAGGCACCTGAAAAAGGACCTCCAATGATGTTTGAAGGCCTGGGTTGGTTCATATAGGGCAGGGGCAGGCAACCTAAGGCCCGTGGGCCAGATGCGGCCCAATCGCCTTCTCAATCCAGCCTGCAGACGGTCCAGGGATCAGTGTGTTTTTAGATGAGTAGAATGTGTCCTTTTATTTAAAATGCATCTCTGGGTTATTTGTGGGTCATAGGAATTCGTTCATATTTTTTTTTCAAAATATAGTCCGGCCCCCCACAAGGTCTGAGGGACAGTGAGCCCCCCTTCGTGTCCTCTCCCTGCATGCCGTATACATGCCTCCTCCACCAGACCAGGAGTGCAGGGCTGTAAAAACGAAGGCGGAAGGGGGGATTGCCACAGCTCCCACTCTTCTCCAGACAGATTGGAGTAGGCGGGAGTCATGGGCGGGCAACGGACTGAATGTCACCCCGTTCTGATATGACACCCGGGGCAATAGGCCCCTACTGTCCCCACCTTGCTCCACCCCTGCCTCGTTCCTCCCAGGAATCCCACCCTACTCAGTGGTTCTTTCATATTATGACACCTGTCTCATATAATCTTTACCATATTTCTGGGAAACAAAAATCATAGTACTGTCAAGTCTTAGCCAGATTCCTCTATGTTAGCACACTTAAAATTGCTTCTTCTTGTGGCAAGTTATGTCCACATCCACAGAGAAAGCATGAAAAAGAGCTCCTTACCGTTCCATTACACTGCCCATCCTTGATCCTCAGATACATTCTTGGGTTTTTTACACTTTCAAACATGCAAACCCCAGAGCTGATTTTATGTACTCTCCAGTAAGAGTCATCAGATTGATTTCCTGCTCCACTGCAGCTCCCATCAGGCCTCAGGCAGAGAGACTGGCAGTAGCTAGTATTGAGCAAAATTATGGCACTGTTGTGGAACACTCCCTAGAAATCAGCAAAAAGAACCAACTGTAAATAATATGGCCTTTCAAACAGCTCTTTACTTCTTCACCCTTCATCCCAGTGCAGTGACTCTCCAATCCTTGTTACCCACAGCAAATCACAAAATGTTTCCTTTTTTATGGTGCCAGGTCTCCCACACATTTGATACAAGCCAGTAAGGCTGCAATCCTATACCAGCTTACCTGGAAGTACCGTATTTTTTGCACCATAACACTCACTTTTTTCCTCCTAAAAAGTAAGGGGAAATGTCTGTGCGTGTTATGGAGGGAATGCCTACGGGTGGCATGCCTATGGATTTTCCTCCTCTAAAAACTACATGCGTGTTATGGTCGGGTGCGTGTTATAGAGCGAAAAATACGGTAAGTGTCAAATAACTCATTGGGACTGTGTGTGGTGGAGTCTCCTTCTTTGGAGGTCTTTAAGCAGAGGCTTGACAACCATATGTCAGGAGTGCTCTGATGGTGTTTCCTGCTTGGCAGGGGGTTGGACTCAATGGCCCTTGTGGTCTCTTCCAACTCTATGATTCTATGATTCTATGACTTACTTTTGAGGAGATGTCATGTGTAGGATTGCACTTCCACTTACTTCAGCCGGATTAGTAGATGCTGGGAGAGGGGGTCTGAGAGATAGTGGCTTGCTTAAAACCAAGCCTAAGTATTTCCTAGTTCTCAGCTCTAAGACAAATGTGGTACTTGTGAAATGTGGCACATATATTTATTTTGCTCCAATTAAATAAAAACCTGTGTGGGAAGTTTATCTTTTCACAGGGAAATAAAACTTGTGCTCCACTTTGCAAGTGACAGCTTTAAAAAAAAGATATTATTTCCATGTAGGAAGGGGGGGGGATCACAAACAAAGTGTGAAGCAGCCCTACATATCAGACTTGGTTGTTTTTATATGTGTTCGCACACAACCTCACCTGCCTTTTGGTTGTGTATGGCAGAATTATTCAGGGCCACAAGGAACAACAAAGGGGTTTAAAAAGAAACCCTAGCCTCACACAGTGATTTTGACGATTGCAGTCTTCAGCTCCACCTAGTGGGTGGAGAGATCTCTCTCATCTGTTGAAACCAGTTTAGGCACTGGCTTATGACACACACCACCCAATTGCCTTTCTCCTCCAATCTTACCTTAACATGAACTACAAACTCCTTTGTCAGTCCTGCATAGCTTGTGGCATCATCAGCTACAGTGCCTTGGAGATTGAAAGTCACCATTTGCCCTGGGTTCTGGGCAGATTCCAGAATTGCACAACGATTTGGTTGAACGTGAACCTGCAGCTCACAGTGGACGTCACCATTGTTCTAATAAGGGCAAGATGGGACTAATCAGTATATTAGACTGAAAACTGAGCCAGATAAAAGTAATGGTTTTCTTTGCACCCAAACTGCAAGGCCAACTGCAGATTGCCATAAGCACCAAAGATCACCCTGCAGTTATTCATTTATTATTCGTTATTTAGTTCAACAATTTATAAAATCCTTAACACATTAGTTTCTATGGGGACATTTTTCTTCTGTTGCCTTCAGGCTTGCATTCTGACGCTGCTGGATGCTGCAGGATTTCAAGTCTCAGATTTCACTATCTGGAGATATAAAGTATCCAGAGAATTTCACCTCTCCTTATTTCTTAAAGGGTACTTTAGCACCTTCAACAACAACGCTGCAAAAGGTCACACAGAAGGCTTCAAATCAGAAGGTCATACTCTAGAACCAAAGTCTCTTGGCAGTTCACTTCAAATTCAAGATTTCCACCTTATCATTGTCTCCAGTAGAAACTATCTGTGGCTTCTTATAAGAGTGAAATCCCGTTACATTGTACTTATAAAGAAAAAAACAGACATTATTAAGGCCAAACCAGCAAATATGATTTGTGGGATAATCCACAGCATTACCGGCATCGCTGTGGTTTTATGGATGGTGCTCTTAGCTAGAATGCTAAGAGCATAGTATTAAGTAAATTATAACGGGTACTAATATGCAATAGTATAAAAATACAGCAGCACAGTGCACAGCTTTGGAATAAAACACTCTAGGCAAAGAAGACTTCTTTGTGGTACAAGGCTTTTTAGAACTACACCCCACTGCCCTCTGGTTCTCTCTTTAACTGTGTTGGCTTTTGTCAACTTGGTGCTCTCTTGATGTTTTTGGACAACAACTCCCATCAGGCTGGGAAGACTGCACTACATATTAATCAGTTCCTGATCTTGCCATATTTCATCCTATCTGCTGAATGCAATCTGTATGTTTTTTTGTAAATTCTCAATATCAGCAGCATTAGTAGTTTTGGTTATGCCAAAGAGAAAAGACTGAACCAAAAATCATGGAGCCCAGTACGGTAATTCAAACCCACCCACAAAATGTAAGGTGTTAACCTTTTATTTATTTCCACTTTCTCTGCATGATTTCAATCCAAAAGGCCCTCAAGAACTGTTAATATGTCACAAATATAGCTTTCCCACTATGCTTCAGTGAGAATGCATAAAAGAAAGCTACATTGCTATTTTAAATAGTGAAAACAAGCAACTTTTTTACTTCTTTCTTATTATTCACTCTAAAATAGTACGTTTCACACATTTTCAGGGACAAATCCTGAAGGCTTCAACAGTTTGAGAATAGTCACTTGAAATATACTGGCACAATTTGTCTCCTGTAATCTCATCCTGAAAACAAACTTCTTAATATTTCGATATTTAGCTATTTATAAACAAAAAACTGATTACAAATGGGGGTGGGGAGGCAAGGTTCATGAGATTCATCACATACGTCTGGTTTTGGTGACCACTATATTTGCGATACAGTTTACATTTTTGGAAATTCATAGACACATGGGAAAAACCTGGGCAGCTTCATACCATTCCAGCAACTGAACCATGAGCAAAGCCAAGGGCTAGGTGTGGCACTGGGTGACTTTTAAACACACATGTGTTTCCTTTTTTGATGGCCACATCGAAAAGACCTTTAAAAAAAACAGAAGCAAAAAAACCTGATCAGCTGTTTCATAGCATTTTGTCTGGGATGTTCTCATTCTTAAAACCCAAAAGACAGCATGAAGTTTAATCTTTCTGAAATATATTGTTCCTCTCACAGATAAAATGTGAGGCTTTTAGATTCTCTGGGGATGGTCCTGGTGGTGGAATTGCTATATCAATGTTGTTCTCTCAGGAATGTTTATCCTTGCCCACTAGTGTGACTAGACAGTGGGTGACATCGAAACACACCCAGCCATACTGATACAAACAAGGATGTGAAGATACAATTTGAATCACAGTGTGGAGAAATGACCTTGCTGCATTTTAAGCAGGTAGTGTACACTGCTGCTATCAGCACTTAGGTCTTACAAGCTACCTTCCACACACACACACACACACACACACACACACACACACACACACACGTGTAGAATTACAGAGGAAAGTGGCTGGGATGAATAGAGCAATTTCCAGGCTTGATATTTGCTGCTTCTCATTTGTGAAACTACACAAACCCAATGTGAGCAGTTCTGTGTGGTTCTACAGCCCGTACAACAAAGTCTCAAGGAGCTGCCCTTTCCTCTTAGCCTTAATATGTGTAATGTGTGTAAAACAAAGAATTTCGTTTAAATAATCTACTGTCTTAACTCTGTACTGTACATCTACAAAAGTTTAGAGAGTCCTCTTCACAACAAGGGTTAACAAAAATTTACCATGCTCACAAAGAAGAGACAACAAAGTTACCGTATTTATCTTTCTTGTCACCACGGGCATGAACAGTTCCATCAGGAGACAGGCATATGAATCCATGGGATACCTTGTTGTAAAACTGAAGTGTATTGCCTTTCTGAAATTTCCACTTTTCAGCTGCCCACTGGAAAGGCAGACAACAAATCATCACACAAACGGCAACACATCAAGTATCCTACACTGAATTAATATAAATTTCAACCAGCCTATTGCTGTCTGCTCTGACAGGCAGAAGTTCTTCAGGGTGTCATCAGAAGCGTTTTAGCCCCGCAACCCATGGCCTTTTAGCTGGAGATGCTAATTAAGGACTGTACCTTGTGCTTGCACAGTGCCCATTTCTACTACGAACCTATGGCCCCTCCCAAAGACTGCTTGTGCGAAACACATGGACAGCCACAGATGTTGTACAGCATGATTTAAATGGGTCTGATAATTTTGTTTAAAGCTTTAAAAAAAGGATAGAAGGTAGAATTTTACCATTTCTGCTCTTTTGATTTCCAGTTCTTGTCCTACAGAAATAAAAACACTAATATAAGTAAAGTCTAAGGGGCAAATTTACTAGAATCAACAAGACTTAAATCCTATATAATTCCAGGGAAACTTTGTGGTCCTACGCATGTTGCTCTGGAAGTAAGTCCCAATGCATTCAATTAGGCTTACTCACAACTAAACATGCATAAGAATACAATCTCAGACTGATTAAGCCTTAAGGCTTTGAAGCAGGTATCAGTGCTAAACCTTAAATATCAAATAAATTATATACTGGTTGCATGCACAACCAACATTGAAACACCCAGAATGTGACCTTCTATAGACACACCACAAAGTGGTGCCATGGCTCATGAAATGTTCTTGTCTGCCAGTGGTTTATACTTACTCCCAGCAAATGTGTCATCAAGAGTGACATACAGTTCTCTTACAATTTTGCCATCATCTTCTCCTTGATCTAGCCACCTTTGGGGGGAAAACACATTATATAACAACAATACATATTTCCATGCTGCTCTTTATAAACTCAAGTACGGTATATTAAAATGAACCTGGGTTATTAGTTTGGCCAACTCTAGATTACATATCAGAAACATGGTTGTGGGACCAGATAAAGGTCTACCTTGAGGAAAAGACAAATATTTTAAAAGAGCAACATTTTGTTAACTTCTCTTTCATAAGTTTAATAATGAGTATTTCCCCCTAAGAAAGTTTAATCTCAGTTTTGTAAAACTGGTGCACAGCTATGTATGTGAAGAGTAAAAGCTACTACAAACACAAGTACAAGCACAAACAATTCTTGTGTTTATGAAAAAAAAGTGATTGCCATAAAATTAAAACTGTACTGAAAGATCTCTACTGGATGAAGCCATTAACCTCTTGAGCAGTGTGTGATTTCTATTGATAGATTGGGAGCTAGCATTAATATAGGAAGACAAAAATCTGTATGTTAAAGGAAATGAATGGGTAAAAGAACAAACTAGATATGAACAGGTCATTAATAATGTTTTGTTGTGAAAATCCTGCTCACCATAATAATAATAATAATAATAATAATAATAATAATAATAATAATAATAATAATAATAATAAAAAATCTGGCTGGATTTCCCTTGTTTGGGAGCAGCCTTATTTGAGAGCAGCAAGTCCCACTGCAGTCAAATGACTTACTTCCAAATAAACTTGCATAATACTGGGTTGCATGGACAAGATTATATTTAGAACCTTTCATGCAATACAGCCTCCATAAAAAAGGATGGCCAAAGCTTGAGAGGGAACATTAGCTGGGGGTAGACCTGTGCTAAGGTCTATGAAAAGAGGATGAGTTCTGCTTTCATTGTTTTATGTGGGTGACTGAGGTAAAGAAATAATTACTTGTATTCCCTGACACCCCACAAGCAACTGTGGAACTTCCCCCTCACATTGTGTTTAATGAAGAGGTGTGAATGGGGCTGACTGCCCAGGAGGGGGCGATGTGGCATATCTAATCTCTCTTACATGAGGACTGAGAAATCTATGGCCCTCCAGAGGTTGTTAGGCTCCAGCTCCCATCAGCTCCAGCCAGCGTGGTCAATGAGCAGAGGCAGTGGAAGTTGTAGCCCAGCAATACTGCAAGAGGCACAGGTTCTGTACCCCATGATTTGATCAAAAGATCATATGCAATGTTACCACCCATAGTATTTGACTAGTAGATGCATATAACAGGTGCTCTATATCCTTGAAAGTTTTGCTTCGTGTTTTGAAACAGTAAGCCTTTTCCCAACCTCACCAAATAGAAACATCTTCTTTTATAATGAAAATACAAATAATTGTCAAAAGATGATAAAATATTTGGAATCTGCTGAGGAAGACTCATTTTGAGCCAGGTCTTTTCTCAGAACCTGTGAGGTAAGCCCCAGAACCTTCTTTAAGTACTAAAGGCTATATCTGGATCAGGTGAGATAATAAATGTTGAGTGTGCCTTTGAGTGGTCTTAGAATCATAGAATAGAATCATAGAATCATAGAGTTGGAAGAGACCACAAGGGCCATCGAGTCCAACCCCCTGCCAAGCAGGAAACACCATCAGAGCACTCCTGACATATGGCTGTCAAGCCTCTGCTTAAAGACATCCAAAGAAGGAGACTCCACCACACTCCTTGACTGCAAATTCCACTGTCGAACAGCTCTTACTGTCAGGTCTCAGTGCATTTTCTTCACTATTGAGTAAAAACAAACAGTATTGCTGGGGCGTTGGACTAGATGACCCCTGGGATCCCTTCTAACCTACAATTCTTTGATTCTATGAAATTCAGAATATGCCATTCTTCTAACTTAACAACAGGTTCTTGGAAGGTCGTAGCTGATCATCACGTACAATGAGGTCTAACATTATGAGTTGGTTAACACAATCTTTTTCAAAATTATAAACTTCACAAACCTGTGGCACGCAAAGTTATAATCCGAGCTGGTTATAAAATCCTTGACTACAATTTTCTCCAGAAACCAACCATTTCCTAGGAGGAATTATGAAGATGATAAAGATTCCATTTTTAATAGTGAACTAATCACACACACACAATTGACTGTTACTAAGATCCAGATAAAATGTGCATGAACAATGCATGGGATGCTGTAGATATGCAATTGAGTCATCACAGGGCTAACGAAACATATATCTTACTCAATGTCACCTTGAATTCACCTTTTCCGTTCAATCTGAGCACATGCTCACCTGCTAATAATCAAGTCTTATATAATCAAATAATCAACACACATCTGTGGACCATTTATTTGTACTACATATGAATAGCATTTACATATTAGCAAACTTTTCTCTATGATATTTTAGGGAGGGGGGAATCAAATGTGAATTGTATATAGAGGAAAAAACCCTAATCCTACAGTTTATGCGGTAAAGGCTGCAGTGCTTACTGAATGATAAACTGCTGTGAAGCAGTGTAATTTTGTGGCATACTCCAGGAGCACGGAAAAGTAATGGTTCAATCATCAGCCAATCAAAGCAAAGGTTCACAATGCAGATTGTCACCAGTTTGGGAGAATTGTATATTGACAAGCACAAAGCATAACTGAGAAGATTGATTCTTTTATGCTGCAGTTCTCAGTAAAAGGCTGAAAATCAGTTTACCTCTTCAAACATTACAGTTTCCCTACACGAAGTTTAAGAAAAAATATGTAAAAAAATGTGTACACAATCATGTGTGAAAACAGTTTGAATGTCCAGTTTGCCTACCAAATGATGGTAGGCATATTTTTCCTAAAATAACCTGCTTGTCCTAAATATTGATCTGTCATTTTAAAAATAAAAATATGTAGCTTCTGTGAGTCCAGCAGTCATATAAATGGGCTACTTGTCATCATTTCTATGTCAGCAAAACAGGTTGACAGAATTCACTGCATTGACATTTCTGACCTGAGCCAAGTCCATTGTGTCCTATAACAATTCTATGCAGATTTCCAAGATGCACAGCTTCAAGTAAAAATATATCAGTCTGCAATCAAACAATTAAAGTGTGATTAGAAAAGTTTCAGGATTAAAAATGTTAGATCTCTCTCTCTCTCCACATTATCAGTCTATGTGGTCAGTGAAGCACATAAGTATGAATGGATACCCAAAACCAGTTTCTACCTGTGTAGTAAATGGCAAAAATATTTCTTGTTGATCACAGTAACTCGCCTGAATTAAAATAATTGTTCAGTGGGCTCAGATCCCTTGGAAGCAACACTGAAGCTAGGTGGCTGGCAGCTGAGGAATCCCCTAGCCGGCTGCTTGGATTGATGGGCTTTCTCTCCAGCTAACCATTTGAATCTTGGGCTAATCCAGCCATGGCAAGTGGGTGGGGCTTGGGAGTGGAGCAGGCTTCACTCCTATAAAGGCTGGCTGCACCCTACCCCAGGGACCTCAGTCTGCTGAAGAACATCTCAGCCAAACTACATAGAGTCACTAGCCGATCTGACTTTGGCAGAATACTTTCCTAACCTACATATTTGAACTGTCCCTACTGATATGATTTTTTAAAAAATGTCCTGACATATTGCTAGTAGCAGTATTGGGACAAATGAGTTTATGGGTTAGAAACCTGTGCTTTCTGAATGCATGAATAGCCCTGTAGAAATATTCACAATGAAATGGGGACAGGGGAGTACTTCAGAAGATAGACACATTGCTATAATCCACTCACTTGTCCTTTTACACATTTCCTAGGTTTCTTTGACCTACGGAGCTGTCGAGACCCGGTGTCACCCTTTTCTCCATAGACAGCAATGTAGATATCAGCTTCTGTTCCAGCATTCCACAGATCACCTGTTACCACATGCACCTCATACACTGCCACTGACAGTAAGAGAAGACAGGCTTTTACAAACATACTATTGCATGCACAACACCAACAACTGATATAGATGTATCATCCTATTGGGAAGTTTGGCTTACTATACAGTAAGAAGAGTTGCCCCCATATTAGCTAGTGTCTATAAGAAAACAAATCATATATAGGGTGTTTCTTATGTGTCATCAACATCAGGATGTATGTGTTTATGGAAAAATAAATGTTTGTACTCTGCCTCATTCATGAAAGGGTGTGTGCCTTTTTCAATATGGAGGAGCAAGTGCAAAGCTTGAGGGTACTGCTATCACTCGAGGCACAAGCGGCCTTGGTGGCCTTGAGTGCCTTCCACTAGCTTTGGCTGGTGGCCCAGCTACACCCCTATCTGGACAGAGATAGCCTAACTTCTGTCATCTATGCTCTAGTAACCTCTAGGTTAGATTACTGCAATGCAGTCTATGTGGGGCTGCCTCTGAAGATGGTTCAGAAACTTCAGCCGGTGCAGAATTCAGCGGCTAGGTTGCTCACTGGGGCAAGATGGTTTGAGCATCTTATACCAGGCATAGGCAAACTCGGCCCTCCAGATGTTTTGGGATGACAACTCTCATCATCCCTAGCTAACAGGACCAGTGGTCAGGGATGGTGGGAGTTGTAGTCCCAAAACATCTGGAGGGCCAAGTTTGCCTATGCCTGTCTTACACCGATCCTGGCCCGACCGCACTGGCTTCCAATTACTTTCTGGGCCCAACTCAATGTGCTAGTTTTGACCTTCAACATGGCTCAAGGATCATGTATTCCTCTTTCCTTGAATGAACTGACCTGGACCCTGCAATCATCATTCGAGCCCCCTCCTCATGTGCCTCCTCCACAAGAGGTGTGGAGGGTGGCAACGTGAGAATGGGCCTTTTCTGCCCTGGCTCCCCACTTGTGGAATGCTCTTTCCAGAGAGGGTTATCTGGCACCTTTGTTACATACTTTTGGCACCAGGTAAAAACATCCCCTTCTCCCAGGCCTTTGTCTAATTAAACAATTAAATGTCTTTTAAACTGGGGGGAGGGGGAAGAAATATTATTTTTGTTATGATGTTATATATTTTTGTGTTTTAATATTGTAAACTGCCCTGTGATCCTCAGAGAAGGGCAGTATAGAAATTTAATAAATAATTAAGATAACAATAATTCTCTATAATAATGTGGAGAATGTGTTGTATATCAAGGCAAGCAACTTCTGTAACATCTGTCTGGGAGCAATGACCCAGAGGCATTAAGATGATTTATACAAGAAAAATATTAATGTATATAAATAAACGTGGAAAAGAAACCAACCAGGCAAAGTTAAGCATCTTGAAGTTCATCCAATTTCACTGGGAGAGATTTAAACATATGCTTAATTGTCCCACTAAAATCAATGGGTTAGTGGACCATTAAATCCCATTGATTTCATTGGGACTGTTCTAAGCATGACTGAGTTGGGTCTCCAACCCAATAAGACATAATTTCTAAATTAACTTCTTTATCTTGGCATATTTCCACATCTACTATCGGAACTCAGAGAGTAGAGAAGGGGGAATGGTTGCATGTACCTAATGAGGAGAATCTCTGTTAGCAAATGTAGCTACGAGATATAACACTGAGTAGGAAGCGATCAGAGCAGTATATGAGAGATGTGGGCAAAGCCCTAAACGGTCTTGGTCCAGTGTACCTGAAGGAGTGTCTCCACCACCATCATTCTACCCGGACCCTGAGGTCCAGCACTGAGGGCCTTCTGGCAGTTCCCTCACTGTGAGAAGCCAAGTTACAGGGAACCAGGCAGAGGGCCTTCTCAGTACTGGCACCCGCCCTGCAGAACGCCCTCCCACCAGATGTCAAAGAGAACAACTACCAGACCTTTAGAAGACATCTGAAGGCAGCCCTGTTTAGGGAAGCTTTTAATGTTAAAAGTATTGGGCTTAAACATGTATTTAATGGTCATATATTTCTATTTATCATTCCCCATTAAGTATTTTCCATGTCTAAGCAGTTTCCTATTGATTGCAGTTATAGGGAAGGGAAGAGTCCCCATAACTCCTGCTATTTTTGTATTCCTTACCTGGAAGAATGGGCTGACCCAGATGTAAAACAGGAAGTTCTTGACATATTTCGCCATCATCCTGTTGTGCCAGCCACCTATCTACAGGGAAATCAAACTGCTCCCTTGTCACAAGATTCTGCAAATGCAGCTGAAATGCAAACAATCAAGTCTACATTATTGTGGTATCTTTGCAAAAGTGAACTAATACTATTCAAAAATGAACAAATGCTGTTACAGTCTTTACTGGAACAGACCCCTGAGTATGTGAGGGTCACTTTTTATGCTGCATTGTAAATATAGAGAATGAGTTTTCCAACCAAAACCCATGTCAGAGGTTTCCTGAATTTGTACTGGAAATACAAATTTGTACTGAGAGATACAAATCTCTCTAATCTACCTTTTCCCCCTCAGAATATATGATAATTGTGTCTGTGCCCTTTAGAAGTCTAGGATGAGTATATTCAAGGATGGAACCTGACTACACCCCCCAGAAATGCACAAAATGTTTCTCTGGTTTTTTTGGTATTCTGAATCACACCAAGAGCTTACTTGACCAGAACAGTCTCCCAACTGCAGACACAATGCAACAAATTCAGTTCATGTCTGAATCTATCAAATTTACACTTTAATGACAACTAAAACACAACCATCCTTCAAAATTTGCATTTATCAAATTTTGCAGTTGTCAAGCCAATGTTTAAAAAAATGCATATATTAGGGTGAAGTGAAGATAAAAATTAATATATTAGTGAAAATGACATACTGTACTAAAATGCATTGAGTGAAATTGCTTGTAAATATGTTTACATTACTCAAAACAGCATACAAAGACGTGTAACTAGATAGAAATTAACAGTAAAATGCTGAAGAATTTTCATGGGGATTAAATATGTATACAGTGGTACCTCGGGTTACATACGCTTCAGGTTACAGGCTCCGCTAAGCCAGAAATAGTACCTCGGGTTAAGAACTTTGCTTCAGGATGAGAACAGAAATCGTGCTCCAGCGGTGCAGCAGCAGTGGGAGGCCCCATTAGCTAAAGCGGTGCTTCAGGTTAAGAACAGTTTCAGGTTAAGAACGGACCTCCAGAACGAATTAAGTACTTATCCTGAGGTACGGTACTTTGCCACCGCCGTGTGATTTCTGTTCTCATCCTGAAGCAAAGTTCTTAACCCGAGGTACTATTTCTAGGTTAGCGGAGTCTGTAACTGGAAGCGTCTGTAACCCGAGGTACCACTGTATATCACAAACCATGAGTCTGTGGCTTACCAAAATCTTGTTTACTGGATAACATTTTCTTCAGCAGCAACAATGTACTATTCCAATGGTGTAGCTATGCAACATGTGAACATATAGTATGTGCATGAGTAAGGTTTTGGCGAAGCAGCAAAAGTGTCATTTGCCGAGATCTTCAGAAAGAATGATTGATTTTAAGATATGGACATAGCTCACCGCTTTGCAGTGCCAGGCAGGGGTTTCTCCAGAGTTATTGTGCCCTATCCGTATTTTGTAGAGCTCTCCTAGGTCTTCCGTTTGTATCTGTTAAAATAACCACACACAAAACAGCAGTTCATCTAGCTTCTTTGAACATAAAACTGCTCCAGTAACTTTGGTTCAATATGTTTCACATATTACTTCAGAATACTATTTCATCTTTGTAAAGCATTTAGCTCAAGGAGGACTGAATAAGTAGGTCCAGCTGTGAGTCTGCAAAACTGAGTAAATTTACTTGAAATAGAATTCAAATGAAGTAAATGTGTTTAGGATTTTTGTGTCAATGGGCTCAATCTTAGGGCATCAATGCAGCCTACAATATATTGAAGCAGCAAATCCTTGCTTAGAATGGTGTGATAAATAGAGTGTTTCATCTTAGGACATTAGCCAGCTTATCAATTTACAGTCTGGAACGACTTCATTACTTATATGAACATCGCTGTTTATTTTTATATACTTGTAGTCCTTGAAGCGTGAAGCCAACCTCTACAGGGAAATGTGATGAACTGAGAGTTATATGGGTTGAGGTTACCTCAGATGGACCAAAAAGCAGAAGGCTAGCCAGCCAATGGAATACAATCTCTTGTTCTCTGGCCTCAACTCTTCTTCCCAGCCCAGGGGAAAATCAGAAGAGGAGGAGCATTGTCTGGGAAGCCTTTGCCCTTTACTCAAGTACCTTCTAGGCCAGAGGATGTTGCTTTCCCTGACTTCTCAGACTCAGTGTACCCCTGATCCATTCATCACCTTCCACATGCCATTGGAGGCTGCAGCTGCAGAATCATGAAATGATTCTTTAAGAAACAGACAGCTCCTCATAGGGGGAGATGTTAAAAGTAGATCCAGACCAGTTGGCCTTCAGAAGGCCTCAGAATAATTCTGAGGTAGCAGTTTCTGCCTGTACTTGCCATAGTGATCTGTCCAGGGTTCTAACATACTGTGCTTTACCTTGGCAGTTATTATCTTGTACAGCTTATTAAATGTGATTCTGCCTTTCAAGATTTGACTTTGCTCTTCAGGATGTGACCCTATCCTTCCAGTAAATGCACTGCTTCAATCCAACCTCCCCTGGGTACTATAAGCCAAGCTAGGACAGATCATACAGGCCGATGCATACTTCACTCATTTTTCATTTCTACTGCTCCCTCTGGGGACTGGCCATTTCTGATGGTGGCAACCATGGATTTCAACGGCACCCATCTATCTTAGGCTACATTTCTCATGGTTTTGCAAAAGCCAACTGGACTGAGTTCACCTTTAATAAGTATCACTGGAAAACATAGAGTCATCTTGGCCTCAGCTGATATGCTGGAAGTCATGAATTGACCCTGGGAATACAAGTGAGCTCCATCAGGAAAACCCCATTATTATTGTTTACTCACCTTAAATTCAAGTCATGGGTTGTATGCAATGTAGCATTACATAAACATTTTGTCCATGCAAAGATTTCTGTTCATGCAACATATTGCTCTCCCCATCTCCTCCCCCTACACCCCCATATGTGTTCTAGGGGTTTTCCCAACCCTCTGGAACAGAACCGAGAGGGTTCAGGGCATGTTGTGGAATGAGAGGGATGGAAAAGTCACATCGTGGAAGCAGAAATCTTGTGCTGACAGCATGCAGTCATTGAACACCACCCAATGGATTGAGAACTGCTTCCCCATGACAAAATGTTTAGAACATCCATTACAACTGATCTGCAATGAAAGCAGTTTTTGCAAATTCAAAATGCCATGTGACGGTGGCAAATAATATAATTCAGTAAACAGGATTATGTGGAGCAGCCCTAAAAGAATGGCAGCCCTAAAACCACAAAGAGCTACTTTAGAAGCATACACCACTTTTTGTTATAGTTTTTTCCACTCCATACAACTGGAGAATGACTGAACTGTGTTCTCGACTTAACAGTAAAGAAATGGAAACTTTGCTTAACCAAAAAAAAAAGTTAACTCTTTATTTTTAATCATGTGCTATCCTTATAAAATTTGACCAAACTGCGGGAGGCAGTGGAAGACAGAAGTGCCTGGCGTGCTCTGGTCCATGGGGTCACGAAGAGTTGGACATGACTAAACGACTAAACAACAACAATCCTTATTAAAAAACAGTATTTTGTTATATTAACTTACAATGAATGTATCTTCATTTCCTCTTTCAAACACCTTTTTCTCCTCTCCATATAGAAAGACAGCTCCTGAATTATTTTGATCCCCATATAGTACAATATAAACTTGTGAGCTGGTGCTGGCAGATGGTAGGTCACTGGTAAAAACTGTTACCTTCCACTTCCTAGCTAAAGAAACATATAAAGAAATCTATAATTAATGGGAATTAGGATGTGCCTCTCACCAGGTAAGAATTGCCTTTCCTTAAAATAATCACAAATTACTGGAAGTTGTACCTGAAATACCCATTTTCCACACTCTAGTTTCAACTAGGCAGTAGCAGATGGCATCGTAGGGCAGAGGTGCTTACCTGACCTCCTAGGTGAGTCGCTGCTGTTCACTAGCAGGAAGGGCAACAGGGGATACAGCAGCTTGGATGGCACACAGTAGATGCACCGGCAGGAGTGCCAGATTAGCTCCTCTGGTGTGTTTGCTCCATGACACCCTTGTCAATGCCTTACCCCCTCCCAATAAGCTTCACTGACTCACCTAGGAGGTCAGGTCAGGTAAGAGGTCTACTCCACTACACTGTCCACTACTGCAATAGGGCTTCAATGATACACATTCACACAAACACGCTCATGCTTCCGTGAACCTCAGACAGTCTTTCTTCCTCATGCCTTATAGTTTCTTTTCTTCGCCAAGGTCGATTTTGATTGCCTTTTGGATCCCGATTCCAAAGGAAGTTGATAAGAACATGAGAAGAGGCCTGTCGTATCAGGAGAAAGGCCCATCTCGTCTGGTCTCATGTTCTCACAGTGGCCAAACAGATGCATATGGGAAACTCACATGCTGGACCAGAGAGCAACAGCACTGTGATTCCCAGCAAGTGTTATTCAGAAACATACTGCCTCCAACAGTGCAGGCTGAGCATAGCCATTATGGCTCATAGCCATTGTCCCAATTCCAGCACAGATTGCTTTGCCACACAGATTTACAATTATTACAGCCAGATTCAGAGGCTGTCTTCCATCACATTCAGTTTTAGCACAGATTTTCCTCAGTGATTTTCTCCTTACGGGAATTATCCATGAAATGAACAGGAACACTCAACGGGCAACCATTTAATTTTTCTCATTCTGTCCCTGTACTTGTGCCTTGATAATGACTTATAATGTTAATAATATAGCACCAATAAGACCTGTACAGCTTTGCTTTTATTAAATCATTCTCTTCACTAGTTGTAATTGAATATTATGCTCATTTGCTTAATCCAATTTAGCAATATCCACGAGATTAAAAGAAGAAACTGGTTTTAAGAATCAGCAGTTAAGAGATAAATGACAATGGGTTCTTTGGGGCAATAGCACCTGTGAAAGGGAACTGAACATCAGTGCATAATGGCCTGCAATTCTGTCAAGCAGAAATCATTCTCTGCATCCTCAAATGAAACAGTGTAATGCTTTCAATATTTAGTCACTACCCATTAACCACTTGCTGCAATATTTATATTTAGAAACTTCTATAACACAAATACTATATGTATAGCAGAAGTACCACATTGGTTATTACACCTAAGGAGTCCAAATAGTTTGTGCCCTAATAATGAAGTCTTCAGATTTTTCAAACAATTTTTTCATCTGAAAATTTCCAGATATTAATGGCAACCTTTAGGTTAATCTCATTAGTTAATGCATGTGTTCATGATAGAGTAAATGAAGAGTAGGAAATATTTTCCTACCCAGGAGCCATTTCCCCTCCCGAGTGACCTTCCAGGACCACATGCCAGTAGTGGACAAATCCAGAGGCAAAAAGTGTGTGCAGCACATGACTCACCTTTGTACCGTAGGCTACATTCCAGCTATGGAAAACAGAGTGGTTGGGCTGTGCTGCTTAAATGACCTCTTTCCAGTTCCAACCACTGAAGTACAGTCCAGTCAGCTACCATCTTGCCTTTCTCTACTTTCCAGCTATTCACATTCTATCAGGGGACTTACAGCCTTCATGACTATGTTTTTTGTATAAAATTATCATGATGGAATTTGTTTGTTTGACTTATATACCACCCTTCATCTTAAGATCTCAGGGCAGTTCACAAGATAAAAATACACCTTTTTTGTTTGTTTGTTGTACTTCATGGTACTTCAAGTTGGAGCCCTATGCAAAGGTCTCCATCCTATGCTCTTCCCATTTACGAGCTTCAGTAACTATACAGGCCATTCAAAAAAGCAATTTTCATCTGTGGTGGGAACTGTAGTGTGCCCAATTTTTGAGACACGTTTAGCTTAAAAAATCTAAAATAATATAAAAAACAATTCCTTGTTTGTTTTAGCACTACTTACAGTAAGTTACTTATTATAAAATGCACTGAAGTGTTAATAAATGATTACACAGTCATGAATTAATTTGCATTATAGACTTTTCTTATTGGTTCTATGGACCCAGCATTCTTACATTGATCTAATACAACCAGCACAGTCTGGTTGATGTTGGACAGAATTCAATGTTATATGAGTGGACCTCTGCTTGTGCAACAGGAGTTAGCTTTCTATTATTCGACACATACACCCCAATCTTTTTCAGAGGATCCCCCCAACCCTAAAGAGCAGGTTTTGAGGGAGTGCAAGGTAATGCAGGGGCATGAGAAGAAAGTGAGGTCCTGTTGTGTGACTGACAAACCATTCCATTTGTGCATTGGCAGCAACATTTACAGCCCATTGGGTTGAACATGCAACTTCAAATACATGTTCAATCACGAACCCTCTGGTTGGTCTCTGGATGAATCACCTTCCCTCAGAGTCAGTTTTCTATCCATAAACTGGAAATGTTATTGTGAAAGCCTGATTCAGGGATTGTGAGGATAGATGAAATAAATGCTGTATTGTGTTACAATAATTATTCCTTTAAAAACTGGTTTCAAAAATTAGTGCAACATATATGTAATATCTCCAAGACTGGTGTTGTCATCCATTATGCTTTCATTAATTATACAAGGTACAGACTGAGGTCAGGCTGTTCAGCAATCTTCCATTTTTCTCCAATAACAAAGGGCTGTTCTTTTAGCTTACTTTATTGTTCATAATACAGATTCATTATCATAGAAACACAAATACAAGGGTAATGATAGCTATTGCTTTGAAACAATGTATAACAGCCTAGTATCTGTAGAAAAAACACATAGTCTTCAGTGTGGGCTTCCTCAAGGTTTGATTTTGTCCCCCATGCTGTTTAACATCTACATGGAACCACTGAGTGGGGTCATCAGGAGTTTTGGAGTATATTGTCAGCTACAGTATATGCTGATGACACACAGCTCTACTTTTACATCTACAGGCATGGCAGTAGATATGCTAGAGCATTGTCCTGCCTCAGGAATGGACCAAATGAGAGCCAATAAAGTGAAACTCCATCCAGATAACACTGAGACACTGTTAGTGGGTGGTTCCCTAGATCAGATGGATGAAAAGTTGCCTACTCTTGATGGAGCTACAACCCCCTCTGAAGGAGTGAGTACACAAATTGAGAGTACTTCTGGACCCACTGCTGTTGGATGAGGTTCAGGTGGCCTTGGTGGCATGGAGTGCCTGGTTAGGGATAGCATAACTTCTCTCATCTGGGCTCTGGTAACCTCTAGGTTAGATTACTGTGATACATTATACATGAGGCTGCATCTGAAGACAGTTCAGAAACTTCTGCTGGTGCAGAATTCAGTAGCCACATTACACCAATCCAGGCCCAATTCAGAGTGCTGGTTTTGACCTATAAAGTCTTAAATGGCTCAGGAGCTAATAATAATAATAATAATAATAATAATAATAATAATAATAATAATAATAAGTTTATTCTTTATACCCTGCCCATCTGGCTGGGTTTTCCCAGTCACTCTGGGCAGCTCCCAATCAAATATTAAAAACACAATACAACATTAAACATTAAAAACTTCCCTAAACCACAGTACCTCAAAGACTGCCTCTTCCATAAGAACCGACCTAGACCCTGAAATCATCATCTGAGGCTCTTTGTGTGCTTCCTCCGCAAGAGGTCTGGAGGATGGCAACATGAACATGGCCCTTTTCTGCAGTGGCTCCCAGTTTGTGGAATGCTCTCCCAAGGGAGGCTCACCCGGTGCCTTTGTTACATATCTTTAGATGTCAGACATAAACATTCCTTTTCTCCAAGAAATTTGGCTAATTAAATAATCTATGGCCTTTTAAATTGTGGGGAGGTATTGTAAACCATCCTGTGATCCTCAGATGAAGTGTGGTATAGAAAATAATAATAATAATAATAATAATAATAATAATAATAATAATAATAATAATAATAATAATAGCTGCCTTTGGACTTTCAGAAATATGAAGCAAGTTCTATTACACTAGCTACATTTAGCTATTGCAATGTTAGACTAGTAGTTTCTATCACGATTATCTCCAGTAGAAATGCAACAGAAGTGGTAATGTATATGATGTTTTCATTTTTTGACCATTCTAGAGTAGTCTCTGTAATTGAAGACTAACTAGTGTCTGATTTTATATTCATTAAGACAGAGGGCAAACTTGGTTAAAAAAACACAACCCCAACAAAACTAGAGAGTGGCCTGGTTACATACATAAATGAGATCAGTTAGCCCTTCTTAGAATCATGCCTTTGTGTATTTTCTAAGTTTCTCAGTGTATAGAACACAAGAGTAAAGCTCACCGACATCATACATAAGAATATTGCCTATAATTGCAATACTTTCTGTTGCCCATTTCAATATACATTCAATATACAATATTGTTTTTACAGTTTGTTAGAAAAAGTATCTTTAACATCTGTTTTGTAAAACTAAAATGTTCTGTATACGGATCTCCAAAGTATTTCACTGGACAAATTATAATTATAAACTATGATAAGAATAATTATGAAGATTTAGAAATGTAAACTTAACAGTTTTTTCAGGTAAGTTAATTACACTTGCAGTTTAGAGAAAAATAACCATAAATAAAATGATCACAAATGGCCTCTCTAATAAAATAAACTTAATATCAGTCCTACTCCCTGTCCATGCTAGCATAATGGGCTGCATTTCTAATGTTCAATAACATGGGTCATGAGTTTAATCTACCATCACAAAAAAACATTATTAACTAATATTTCCATAGTTTCTCATGCACAAAATTTTTGTAATGTTATTTTGCATTTGTTAAGGAAAATATGTAACAAGAGTGCGAAAAACAAACAAGAACAAAAAAAACCTTTTCACAGAAGAATTATTAATAAGAAATTAGGAACATGTATTCCTCAAACCAGGGCATAAATTCACTGTCTTTATCATTTGTGGTTTTGTTTTGTTTTAATATATAGGCAGTGCTATATAATTCTTAATAACTTTTTTCGGAGTCTGAATACTCATTGCCACTTTCATCTTCTTTTACATAAGGTGAAGTTTCTTCTTTGATACTGAGGGCATTTTCACCTTCCAAGTTTACAGTTAATTTCAAGCCAGTACTATTTAAGAGTGCCTCATGATGGTGAAAATTTTCATGTTTGCACCTTTCTGTTACATCTGCTAATGAAGAAGCAGGTTTCTCTGCAACCATTTTGTTTCCCTTATCTTTTGAGTTCTGCAGTACAGATAAATTATTATTCTGCTCCACTGTTATCTCACTGAATGCATCACTACTGGCATTATTTTCATGACTGTTGATCTCCTGTGTGCCCACATCAATATTTTCTGTGACATATAATTTCTTTAAACCTTGATTTTCTTTCAGTGCTGCTGACACAAGTAAACTGAAAGTACTGCCATTCATGAAATCTAAAGTATTGTCAGCATAGAGTCTGTTAAAAATATCATTTGCAATGTTATTAATGCTGCTGTTCTTCAGGTCTGTGTGATATTTGTAAAGTCCAGTTATATTTTTGCCTTGCCATACGAAATATGGAGTATTTGTTAACAAATGTGACCCCACTTGGTTCTCAACATCGGAGGCTTTTTGGTAAGCACATCCTCTGATCTCCTCATTAGTTGGCTTTATGATGGCTGTCAATATTGGACAATGTTGTCCACAGATAGCATGGAGTTTATCCAGCGAGTCTTGATCTTCACGGCTATTCCTGCTTGAATGAGTGTTGCTTATTGGTTGGGTTTGAATTGGCTCAACATTTGAAGACTGTTCTGCAGGATGCACCTTATTGTCTGGTAATCTAAATTCTACAGAAGTAAGAGCTGGGGAATTACTTTTCACTTCTGTATAAAATTGCGTGGAACTGTTACATGCTGCCTCAAAAAGCACGGAGCTACTACACTGGTTGTTTCTGCTTTGTATACTTAAAGTATCAGGAAATGGATCTGAATCACTGTTATGAGGCATGTTGAAGTAGTTGCATCCATTGTCATATGGCTTAGCCATGTCTTCAAGTTCAGAAGATGATATTTCTTTGAGAGGCGGCCGGAGATTCAGATTCCCAAAATGTGAATATGGAATTTCATCACTATGATTGTCAAATGCCGTGTCGGCCGATGTTGTCTCTGTATTGCCATACATTCCAGAGTTCTCAGGTGGTGACCTCCTTATTAAATGGTTCTCCTTAAGAAGCCATTTTCCTTTATCAATCAGTACTCCTTCATCTTCAGCAATGTGTTCCCTAGATTGGCAGTGCTGGTTTGTGTATTCCACTGAACAGTCATCATTATAATATGCTTCTTCCCCATTAAGACTAAACTGTGGTGCTGGCAAGGTAGCATTTTCTTTTTCCCACATGTCATTATTTGCGTTTAAATCTTCTGGGATTTTAGGTGATGCAAATTCATCCAGCCAGGTATGATTCTTTTGACACAACAAAGGAGCTCCCTCCATTACATCATGACAGGGTTCTTCTACAGCATTTCCTTGTAGTGTTTGAGTCAAATATGGAGGATCAAGCTTAGAAGGGGACTTAAAGGAAGCTTCGGCTTTACCATAAAGTCTCTCAATAGTTCTTTTCACATACCCTTTGTTGAACTCTTTTTCATATATTGCTTCATCTACACTTTCATTCGTCAAGTCACTGGAATGCCTAACATTGTAATCACTTTCATCAGTTTCTGGTCGATAATCTGACAAGTCAGAAGTGGCAGGACTTTTCAGGCATTTTTTGAATTCCAAAGAAGAATTTGAGTAGGATCCACCCTCAAGTTCCTTTACTATCAGTTTTACTCGGGACACCTGTTCCTCTTCTCCTGGAATTTGCTTAGATTCATAACAAAAAGATAATGGTGATGGTGTAGACAATCGTTCTGAAGCCTCCTCACAAGTACCATCTTCCTCCATGTCTTCCCGTACAGAATTTTCTACAATGTCACCATTTGTGGTATTATCAGCAATGGAAGTAAGACACTCACTTGAATTTTCCTTTAACAACACAGAGTTGGTCCAGTTTAAATCTTCTGTGCCCTTTACTTCCTTATCATCTACCTCTGAAGTTTCTAGATCAAACATGTGGTCTTTATCATTAGAGGTCATGCTGTGAGTGCTTGACTTAGGTTCTTGTGATATCTCTGATTCTTCATTATTAAATGATGTATCTGTGGTTTTTTCCTGTGTGCCTTGAAATGAGCTATGTTCAAATGAACTTTGTTCATTTTCTGTAGGCAGATCCTCATTTGAAGCCAAGCCACAGCTATTCAAGTCAGCATTAATGCAGTTCAAATTTTGCATTTCATCATGAACATCCAAATCATTTAGATCTGAATTCTCTACTGGAGTTCTGCAGTTCTCCTCCTCCTCCTCCCCACTAGACCTCTCCAATTCTCCTGCTAACACTTCTGCATCAATAACTTCCTCAGAACTCAACTTATTCTTAAGAGTTAAATTCTTGTTTACTTTTCCTTCTTCTTCAAAGACTGGTATATGTTTAATTTCAGCTTGAGAAAAAAATTCTTTGTGGTATGTTGGTTCCTGTTTCTCTATTTGCATTCCGGAGAATATTAAATGGTTTGCTGTGCAGTCCTGAAGATTGGAGACAGCAGTCTTCAGGTCTTCAGCTTCCTCTTTAATTGCAACTTGTTTCAAATACTGCAGGAGTGTAAATACTTCTGAACAGCTACAGGTAGTTTGTACCATGTCATCTTTATTTATATTGGACAAAGTTTCCTTGAGGTTAAGTAGAAGGAGCCAAGCAAGGAGGAGATTGGAAGAAGATCCAAGAAGGGAGGAAGAAGAAATGTCTGTAATGCATCCAACATGGTTCTTTTCAGCACTGAGCACTGTTGATTTCAGCTTGTGCAGCAACAGACCACTGACACAATCCTTCTGCATATCAGGTCCTAGAATGTTACTGGTGCCATTGGGACTAACCCGGGCAGCAATTTCAGAAATGTACCTTTGATCACTGGTTTCTAACAGAACCTTCTTTTTGTCATTTTCATGTATAATATTACACATGGATAGTTTATTATTGCTCTGGATATCTGACTGTAATAAATACTTGGCTTCTTCTATTAAACTTGCCTCAGCATCTGTCAAACAGCCAATGTGTCCTTCGTACAATTTTTTAACTGATTCTTCAACAGTTCCTAGTTCACTGAGATGATTTAATGTACCATTGGATAGTTTACTTTCACTAATATTTTTATTCCCTGATAGGCACACATTCTTTCCTACTAACTGACTTTCTTTATCTGAAAAAGACTTGACAGACAACTGATGCATTGTTCTGTTATCTGAATTTATGGGAGGTAAATGCTTTTCAGGCATTGCAGCATTTGGGAATATGTTCTGCAACCAGTTTTGGACATAACTTTCAAGAGAAAGTTCTGCAATCTCATTTGTCAAGGCTGCATCCCTCAAAGTATCCAATGTTCTAGTCTCATCCAACACAGGGACTTTACTACCTGAAGCAGTTTCAGGTTTTTTATTCTTTTTTACTTTTTTATGTTTCAATGATGATTTGTGTGATTTGGCAGAAGTTACCCTCTTTTCTTTTTCAGCCTTAGGACCACTTCCTGTATCAGTCAATGGCTTCCATGAAACTATGCAACCTGCTGTTTGTTCTGTTACATTAGCTGTGTCCCATGTACCTTCTTTAATCTGTTCAATTTCATTTTTGGGGTGATCTTTAGCCATTAACCCTTCTTCTGCTTTCAAGTGAGGTTTTTTGTCTGATTTGGCTTTTAGCTTAGGCAACTGTCTATTTAGATTTTGCTTCAGGTTAGATTCTAATTCATTTTTCTGGGATTTCTTAGACACTTGACTATATAAATCTTCTTTAGGACCTAAGCCTTTATTAGAACCTTCTAAGTTGGCAACAGGCAAAGCAAGCACTCTTTTATGAACTGTGATTTGAGGAGAAGAATGTGGTGCACTTTCTCTTGTGATATGCATCTCACAAGTCTTCATGTCATTCTCAGGGGTTGCTACGGCTGCTATATCATGCAAGTTCTGTGGAAAAGCTGTGCCTTGTTCCACAATATCAGAGGAAGATTTTCTCTTTTTCTTCTTTTTCTTCTTGCTCTTCTTTTTACTACTGGAAGATGCAGCTTGGCTTCCATCAGAGAGATGAGTTGCTGAGTTCTTGACAGTGATAGAAGAAGATTCTGTTATCGGGGGAGATCTTTGAGCACACTTGCATACTGTTTCACTGCTCCCAGGAGGTGAGTCATGTATGGGAGTTTGAGAAGAAGGCAATCCCTTGCGCTGGTTGCATATCACCTCCTCACTTCTTGACTGAGATAATTCGGGGTGGATGTTGAAGCTGCCTACTTCCCTTCCAGTTTGATCACTTTGATTAAGCAAAGGCAGTCCAGTTGCATTGGATTTCTTTAGAGACGTTTGAGCATGACTGATGCTAGAATTATAACCAGATGTTAAATTGTTATCTAAGCCTTCCTCTGCAACTGATTTCTCCAAAACGTTCTGTAATAAGCCATCCTCACAAGGCAAGGCATTGGACTTTTCAATTGTGACTTTGTTTGATGTTTCTTCCTCTGTCTGGTCATCCTGAGATTGATTCAGCGTATGATTGCTACAAATTTCGCTTAGTTTTGGTGTGGTAACACTTGATGTTTTACTGCTAGAGTGAGTGACCAGGCAATATTCAGATTTGGTATCACCATTGTCCATTTCTTCACTGTAAGAATACTGCCCAACCATCTTTTTTTGGACTGCTGTGTCAGATACCACAGTTACACTTTCAACCAAGGATTTCTTTTGCTTGACTCTTCTAGGCCCAGGAGTAGGTGGTCTATAAAAAGGAGGTTTGATCTTATCATTCTTTGACTGGCTCATATCTACGTTCACAGAAGAATTCTGCCAGATGTCATAATTGCTAGCTTCCGTTCCACATGAAATATCTTGACTGATCACTTCTGTGTTGATGGGCTGCAGTGAGACATCATATTCAGCCCTGTTGAAGTTTTCTGCATTTTTTCCACATGACTCATCTTCTGCAACAACTGCAGAGGTGCCAGCACGGCTAACTGTGGTCGTCCATTTTATAGTTTCCTCTTCTTTTATGTTGAATCGAACTCTCATCTCAACTGTCATGCTGCCATCTTGATTAAGATGAACAGACTTCTCAATGTCATCTTCAGGGGGCACCAAAGACAAATCTTCCCCAGTATGTGAATGATTTTCTGCTAAGCTTGTGTCAATATTAGGTATGTAAGAAGACTCTGAGTTGTTATCATTACTGTAGCCTTTAGAAGAAGAAGCAGAAAACATCTGTGATCGGGAGCTTGAGTCTATCTGTACACTCACTTTCAAGTAATTTATTGAAAACACCCCAAATGATAAGATTAGATGGAAAGTGCAGAAGACAGTCATCAGAAATAACCATCCAGGGACAGAGGCAGCAGACAGGTAGGAAAGAGACAAGAGAAAACACAAAAAGAAGGTTGTTAGTACAAAAACATTCAGATAAAATAGCATTGGGAAGGGATCCAATTATATAAAACATTAGTAATAAATGGTCAGCCCCGCTGGTTAAAAGGCTAAAACATGAAACAATGAAAACCTGTATAGCTTAAATAGTAGGGAGAAATGAGATATCTGTCCAGACACATCAGCTACTATCACCTAGTAAAAAAAAAGAGCAGCAAAGAATATACAAATATTTACTAGGTTTATGTATAGTCTTAAATATTAACAATGACAGATATTTTGGCCAGAAATAAACCAGGGATTTCAAGTTTTAGCCTTTTAAGATTAAGCAGGTGTGCAGTGTGCAATTCTATGCATGATGGTGTGGAAGGAAGTTTCATGATGCCTAATCATGTTTTCTTCACAATGACTGCATTTACCATCATTTTTGAACGTTCCAATTTATTTATTGAATTAAATATAATTTATACACTGCGTCATTGTAAATAGAATAGAAATTGCTTAACCACAGTCTAAACAGAGAGTTCATATGAAAAAATAACAAGTGCTGATAGCAACGTTTCCAACCATTCTTCAGACTTTGGCAAGGAGGGAGTTCATGAGTTTTGATACACTCCCTCGGCATGCCCTTGTTTTCCTAACTACATGCATCGCGGATGGTCAGTGGATTTTAGAGATTATTGTAAGAGATGGGAATGATTTCTTAAATAGTGTATTAAAGGTAAAGGTAAAGGTACCCCTGCCCGAACGGGCCAGTCTTGACAGACTCTGGGGTTTGTGCGCCCATCTCACTCAAGAGGCCGGGGGCCAGCGCTGTCCGGAGACACTTCCGGGTCACGTGGCCAGCGTGACAAAGCTGCATCTGGCGAGCCAGCGCAGCACACGGAACGCCGTTTACCTTCCCGCTGGTAAGCGGTACCTATTTATCTACTTGCACCCGGGGGTGCTTTCGAACTGCTAGGTTGGCAGGCGCTGGGACCGAGCAGCGGGAGCGCACCCCGCCGCGGGGATTCGAACCGCTGACCTTTCGATCGGCAAGCCCTAGGCGCTGAGGCTTTTACCCACAGCGCCACCCGCGTCCCTAAATAGTGTATTAGATTGTGCTTAAAGGGCATTAGGGAACCAGTACAGTTCCTAGAGTGCTGGTGTTACAAGCACTACCACTACCAGGAAAACAACTGCTGCATATAACAGTGTCTTCAACAATAACAGAATTTAGTCACTTATAACCTAGACTCACAATTATAAACACAAACAAATGCATTTGTTAGTCATTAACAGTGCAAGCCTAACAATGTTTATTTAGAAGTAAGTGCTATTGAATTCAGTTGGGTTTACTCCCAGGTAGGTGTGGTTAGGATTGCAGCCTAAGACACTACAGGATCTTCTCTGTTTTAGTGATAATCTTTAACAACCCTATTAGCATGTTTCATATATTTTTGCTTGTTTACTTATATTATTTTTTTGAAATATCTATTCTTGCATCCAAAAGAATCATTACATGGCTTAACATCAGTATGAACCAAAACAAGACAATCATAGAACCAGAAGCAATAAAACTACAGAACAAGATAAGGACATAAAGGCAACAACTTGTTATGTGCTATTCTAAATGCCCCGAAAAATAGCAGGAACAACTTGCCATCTGAACTCCACTAGTGAGGGAGCTGGGTCTGTGTCTGTTTCTGTCTCTCTCTGAGGGGGAATTCCATACCCAGTGTCACCACTGAAAAGGTAGCCCCTCTCACCCCCTCAGAGAACAGGAGAATATAAAACAGGGTCTCTGAAGGTGATCTAGTTGAATGAGTAAATTTCTGCTGAGACAAAGTTGATTCCTATTTTACGTCTGGGATGTTTCCTACTAAAATGCCGATATGCAATTTGTGTTGATGCAATGCTTTGTTATTTATTTATTTTTATTACATTTTTGTTGACTTTTGTCTGTGGGTATCATACACCCTACTCTGGCATTCATGTGTGGCTTAAAATGAACAGGGCAGGGCCCATGGAGGCAAAAAAATTCCCCATTCCTGGTTTAGATTCATGTCATGAATCATGAGTTAGGCTATGTACACACGACATTCGAAAAGAGATGTAGATGGTCCTGGCAATTGCGGTGGGTGAGTCCAGACCTGCCCAATGTCACTGTGGGTAGGCATATATTAAGGTTGCCATGACCTCTTTCTTTTTCTTTCACTTGGCACATGTGAAGGGAGGAAAAGGCTTGGATTCCTAATCAAGAAGAGAATTTTCAAATAGGTATCAAGTAACCACACCCAACCTTTTGGAGAGCAGACTCTAGATTCAATCTAGATTGAAAGCAGCATGTTGAGGACAAGCATGAACAGTGCTTTTTTTCTGGGTGTGTGCAGTACCAGCACCTTTTTTTCTAGAAGAAAAGCACTGAGCATGAATGATTCCCAGTTGAGAAAAACTACATTTTTTGTGCTGTAAATAGATTAGTGTGTACACAGTCTTACTTAGTTTTACTTTTCATGACAAAGGGTGGCATTCATGCTACAGCAACTGGAAATGAACATAAAATGTAACTTCATTACTTTCTAAATTAGAGTACTCACATTGGAGAGGAAGCGTTGTAGCAAACTAAAGTGCACTCAGAGTAGACCCACTGAAATGAACCTAAGTTAGCTATGTTCATTAATTCCAATGGGTGTGTTCTGACTTGGACTAACACTGAAAATAACTGATTTATAACAGGTGAGTTAAAAGATGAATGAGCTGTTAATAGAAAATGATGGTTTTAATATAGTCAAAACCTTCATATTTAGAGGAATAACAGAGACTGCTGGTGCTTAATATTCTCCCCTTCCCTCAGGCTCTTTCATTTTCCTCATTTGTGAGGATTTGGCTAGGGAGTCTGTAAATGGTTTAACTGGCCTTTTTTAATATACTGATATCTAGGCAGACCATTCCTTTTTGCCATTTCATTTTATAGAATAATAAAAGAGGAAGAAGGAAATTAGAACTGAGAATCATTAAAGACACTTACTTTTTCTACCCTCCGACTTGACATTTGTTCTGGGGTATACACGACTGGAGACCCCGGACAGTTTACTAGGTAGCGAATACCGACGAGGATCATAATTAGCTGCTTTAAAGGGCTCTCTTCCTGCAGCTACAACAGCTCCAGAGCAGAGTATTAGAGCTTGAAGGTTGGGGACCTGAAAGAGAAACAGCAGACAAGGTTTCTTATTGTGAAAAAGAAAATCATCATTCTGTGGTCCAGGATTTTGATTAAAAGCCATGCTTCTATGAGCACTTGACACCTTTAGAAAACCCAAAGGAGAGCTGCAACAAAATGAGGCATGGATGGAAAGTCCTGTTCAGTGTTCTAGTCATCCACCCATGCTAATCCTTTACACCTTCTCCTCTCTGTTTTTATCTGCCAATCTGTCCCAACTCCAAACTGAGGTCACTTGAAGATGCTCAGTCCTCATTGGGCTGCTATTGGTGTGTGGCACTTTTTCCCCCTTTAATTTCACCCCTCCCAAAAATTAATTTTCTACTTTTCAAACCTTGATGTTCCTGAGCATAATATTACCTCTCTTATTTCCTCATTTTGGCAACATAGCTGTCACAACTCAGTACTTAAATTTGATATTAGTATATATTTGAGAAGGTAAAGAAATAGATGTAGCTATCAATATGTCTTCTGTGAAATTTTACAGTCTTAAATAATAACAAATGTCTGTCTTGTTCATGGCCGCAACAGTTCCACATTACAATTTCTATTTGAGAAAGTGGTGTGAAATATTTTTCTTTTCTTCAAAGCTTTACCACAAAACTGTAGATCTTGTAAAATTAAAGGTACTCCAGCCATCACTGACTGGGTTTATATTCTGAAAAACAGAAACATCTTGAAGCACTTCATTGGAGTAAATAGGAAAGTCTGTTGCAGGAACTCAAGGTGTGCAGTACTAGGATTCTCTGACCATGCTGTAGCTTCATAATTGCTTTCCCCTCAACCTTAGATTTCAAATGTGGGGACATCACTTTTCAAATTTTAAAACTCTGCATGGGAGCATATAAAAACAATGAGAGGCAAACTGACATGTTACACACTGATGCATGTTATGAAGCCTCATCTCTATTCTTTAAATAAAAAGAAGCCATGGGAGGCTGTCATTTTAAGTGAAGGAATGGTGGGGAAAGGAGATGTATAACCCTTTCTCTGCCAACGGATTTTCTGTTTCACATTCCCCACCTATCTGCTCATGAACACGGCTTCCCAATGTTGCTTTGTTACCCACACTAACATGCTGCTGTGGCTTCCCTCTAATACTGGCTTTATCCCCAAATGAGATGACCCTCCAATATTTCTTGACCCCACCCAGGTGGGTTAGAGAACCTGCTTTTGTGTTTTAATTCTGTTACCCCCCCCAAAAAAAAAGTGAAAATAAAAGGTTGTGCCGCTTCCTTCAGGGACCTTTAAGCTCTTGGCAGAAAGAGATAGAATAATGCCTCATGAGCAGCCTAAACATAATATAGGGCTTCAAGGGATTATGACATGGCTAGAGCGTGCAGCACGATTGAGGTCACTCCTGTGGGTGCCCTTAAAAGCTCCTTAGTAAGCAGGAGTGTTACATGCTAGAACAGGAAGCTACAGTTTAAGAGAAAATTAGGTCTTCATGGATACCAGCAATTAAATTCCTCTCACTTCCATCTCTCTGCCATGCCAGGTTTTCCTTTAAGGGCAAGACAGTTATTGTGGCTCACAAGGGCACTGAAGCAACATACACCAGCCATTTGAATTTAAAGAGCAGCAGATGTTCTTGACCAGTGTAAGAAACATAAGAAACATTTTAGATAGCATGGTTTTGGTGAAAACAAAGCCGTATAACTGCAGTAGTACAGGAGCAGCTAACATCATACCCTCCATAAGCCCTAGACAGCACAGCCAATCATCAGAGGTTGATGGAAGCTGTAGCCCAACAGCATCTAAAGGATACCACATCCTCCTGCAGTAGAACCTAACGGTCTAATGACTTGTGATGCTAGGTGTGTCACTGCAAATCACTTTTTCTTATGCTAAATGTTATTACAGGCATAGGGCCAGTTTTAATTGACAACACAGTGCACAGGGATGGGAGTCTGATTCCTTGCCCCCAAGCCACCATTAGGCTTAGGGGAAATGGCCCCATTCGTGCTAATACGAGTCCTGCCCCCAGAGAATGGAGATGAATTGACATTATTCCAAAGCGACAAGTGTTACATCTCCCCTCCCTGCACACTGCATTCCCAATTAAAAGTGGACTGCCTGTAACTAGTTTTTTTAAAAACCACAAATTGTTTTGGAACCATGCAATTGATGCCATATGTAGTATCTATTTAGAAAGGTAAATGGAATCATGATCTAGCAAAAACTGGGGAAGTCGTGGGTTGGAATTTGTATATTTTGTTAAGGTAACTGCTTACCTCCCCCTGCCACGTGATCTGGTCTCTGATCATTTGATCTCATAACTTAATAGCTGCACACTGATGGCTGACAATGGGAAGCAGCTCTATTTAAGCAAGCATTTTGTTTGATATGATGTTTGATGTGAATGTTCTACCTATCACATCACCTCTGCAATGGCTCATTCATATCATCACTTAATGTTGCAGTTATGTGTAAACCAGCCCTAAGACCACCTGCCCAAAATATAAATATTTCAGAGTATCTTCTTATATTCTTACCTTTCTCCCATCTGTCATGTACAATTTCACAACAGGATACTGCATTAGCTCACTGATGTGGTCCAGAAAGGCCTCAAAGCTTTGTGTGTTCTTCTTACCCAAGACAACAGTGCGCCGGATTCTTACATTGCCATTTTTGAAAACAAGCAGCTTCTTAGGGTTACTGAGTCTGGCGGTGCTTCCTTGCTGGAACACACCACCTTCGCCCTCTCTAGCTAACTGTACAGCTCTGCGGCGAGCACTGACTGGCCTGCTGATCTGCCATGGCAATGGCTTCTTACTGGCCTTCTCCAGGTTGATGGGCTTGACTTTCCTCTGTTGGGAACAGATGTATGACTTGCCATCTTCAAGGTCTTCCAAATTATTGACACTGTGTATCCCTCGTGGTGTAGTGATATTTCTCACCCCAAAAGGCAATGGAACTCTTTTCGACAAGTTGTCAAGCAAGGCATCAAATGATTTGAAAGAGCGGTTATTGACCACCATTTTTACCCCATTAAACTGAGGGTCGCCACTCTTGTAAAAGCAGATCCGTTTGGCCACAGTGGGTTCGGTGACATTGAAAGGACGAACAGACAAAGACTGTTCACTCTCTGAAGTACGGGGCTGAATCATTGAGTAGTTGGTTGAAGGTGTTTCACTCATTCTGACAGCAATCTGGAAATAAGGAGGCAGAAGTAAATGCTCGCTTATGATCACAACAATACTGCAGTCCTCATTTCTATAAAGTCACAAAGGAGGTTTTAACAAAAGCAACCAGCAGTAAATCTTGCCAAAAATCAATGGCTTAAATAGGTCCAAGCTGTTATCTCTAAATTCCACAAAGACTGGTAGGATTAAGCTAACAAAGCTTTACTTGCAAATATGTGTAGAATTCTCCCATGTATTTTAACATATCTTATCATTTTGCTACAACAGAACATTTCACTTAGCAAGGGGTATTTTGTCACACCAGAATAGTAATTAGACTTTTCTGTTGTTGTTTTAATAGCAATGGCAACATTTTCTATTTTTGCATTCTAAATGCTTTCATATAAAGGATTTTTTTGTTGTTGTTCCAAGGGTGACCCAAGCAACTAGTCCAGGGCTAAATGTGTCCTTCCAGGCCTTTCTATTTGGCTGTTGGTACTCTCCCTAGGTCACACCCCTCATCAACCCTTTTCTGCATCCTCATCAAGTGCTTTTGCCAGAATGAAAGGTGTCCTTGAACTATGATAATGCCTCTTGCTTCCCTGGATGGAAAAATATGAGGGTGGTCAGGTTGGAAAGCAAAGAATCCTCTGGCTTTTGCACAGCTGGAATATCATGTACTATATAAACATCACATCCATTTGTCCAGCCACTTTTTGCCTATGGCCTCCCTGCAAACTGGCATGTGGTTTCTGGAATATTCCCCATGGGGAAATTTCAGACCTTGGCCTGAAAAATATTTCCCAGCTCTGAACTAGTCAGACATTGCACCCACACAACATGTTTAAAGAACATTCAACACACACTTAAAACACATGTCTTCCCCCAAGGAATCCAGGAAACTGTAGTTTACCCCTCACAGATCAACTGTTGCCAGCTACCATTCCCTAATTCTTTGGTGGAAGCCATGTGCTTTGAATGTGCCTTGAATATGCTTTAAATGTATGGCGTGGATATGACCAAAAACTGACAAAAGAAACTGGGCACAATCTAGAAAAAAGAATTACAGTGTGAGTTTACATAGTTCCCTCTAATTTCAACAGGGTTTGTGCAGGAGAACTTTCTGGTGGATTTTGCCTGTGATCCCAGGCATATTCGTTTTCTAGCACTGCAGTCCTACTGATTCTAGCAGGAATTCTCGTCAGTAAACACAATAGGCTAGACAACAGCACAAACATATTATAAAGTCTCACTGTGAAACCACACAGTCTGGAGTAGTCACATTCAGCTTAAGATACTCTGGGGTCAAGACTTTAAGATTAATTTATTACTTTTTCATTTACACCCCCAGTTGACCTGCTGGATTAAGACCATATTAAAAATATGATACTAAAATCCGTAAGATAAGTTTTTTAAAATAGAAAGCAAGATATAATAATACTTTATATTCATGTGTAGTACTTTTCCTTAAATTACATCCTATGCTATATCTGTAGCACCTACAGCTTCCTCATAAGGTAAGCCACTAACTCGATCCCCAAATTGCGGAAACTGAGAATAAGAGAGAGAAGCTTGCATAAGATTGCCCAGTGAGTACATGGCTTAACTAAGAGTTCAACCAGAAAGGATGAGGGAGAATTTACAGCTTATGTGTTTGAACCAGCTAATTAGAGTTACAAAAACAGATTGTAATAAATGACCTAATTCATGCTTAGATTGAATGTTTAGAAGGTACCAGGAAAAACATGGACTAGTAGAGGAAGAATGGGAAACCTAAGGCCCATCGTATGTTCTAGTAATTTATATGTTTGATTGGTCTGGAAATTCCTGCATATGAATAAATAAATAATAAAATAAGAAAGTTCAACTATTAAATTGAGAAAGTTGCCCTACTCCTTAGAGGCAAAACAATCCTAACCTTTTTCCTGGATGTTCATGAGTTGTTGCTGTCTCATAGGTGAGAGGCACAGGCATTACTATGATCAATATCATTATCATTCTTTTCGTACTATTTCCCAAGATGTTGGAGAGATGTTATCATTGTCACCATAATTTATTTTTTCCTGATTGTTCCCAAGTTATTTTTTTTGAGGAACCCATTTCAGAGGCATCATTATTATCCATTACAGTGGTACCTCAGGTTAGGTACTTAATTAGTTCTGGAGGTCCGTTCTTAACCTGAAACTGTTCTTAACCTGAAGCACCACTTTAGCTAATGGGGCCTCCTGCTGCCACCGCACCGCCGGAGCACGATTTCTGTTCTCATCCTGAAGCAAAGTTCTTAACCCGAGGTACTATTTCTGGGTTAGCGGAGTCTGTAACCTGAAGAGTATGTAACCTGAAGCATATGTAACCCGAGGTACCACTGTATTATTTCCTTCTGCTTGGCCCACAGCAGGGATTGTTTCCAAGTTGTTTGGGGAGAGGGGAGCTCAGCACAAAGGTGGGAATGTTGTTATTATCATCTCCACATACATCCCTAATTTTGAGAAATTTGTAAATTACATTCAGCTTCAAATATCACAAGTCTAGGCCAGTGTTGCTCAACAACTACTTTGGTGAGATTTTTTTCTATGTATTTCTATTCTTCTCTATTCCATAGTTAAAAAAAATATTTGCCAGACAGTATTAAGTGTGTAGCAGACTGTAGTAATGCAAAATTATTCCTGGATTTAGTTATATTTTATTTTCTAGCTCTAATCTACAGCAGCACACCAGCAATTTAACAGTGTCTGGAAAAGAATGAAGTTTTTCAAGCATATTTTGTTAACAAAACAACAACCATGAATGGTTTTTCCCATATTTGAAACAATTTAAGTTCCCATCTCTTTTCTATTTCTGCTCTTTAGGTGGCAGCCATTTTGTGCTAGTCCACACTCCTGATTGCAACTATTTTCTAACTGGTGCCTTTGGCACACTCTCAAAATTTCAAATGTTCTCTGGGACTAAAAAAATTAACAATCACTGAATTATGATGTTGCTTCTGACTACATATCATAGTGGCGACACTTCCATTTCTACCCAATTCCATTATACGGTAACATGGATTTTCTTTCATAATACTTGTTCACAATCATAATAATCAAGCATACCTCTTGAAAAGAGTGCTTGAAATCAACAGCCTTTTCACATAAATAATATACAAAGAAATTGCTGAAACTTCAGCACATGGCATAAATTAATGTGTCATTACTATAAATAGTTGTCCTTCTTAACTTCAATTAATTATACTAGGATAACTGAGTTTATTGTGTGGCTGAGCCAAATTTTCTCAGCAAATAACTTTCTCTCAATTTTTTTGAACTTATTGTTCGGAACTCTTCCTGTCCTGTTGGAGTATTCATTCATCCTTTGGATTTCTCAGTGAAATGACCTCTAATTTTGCCATCCAATTTTTTTGGGGAACAACTTTGGATCTAATTTTAATATTGTCTAATATTATTTTAATTTCAGTAGAGGAAACAATGACCTATACTCCTTTCATTCCTCTTCTCACAGTCCACCCCTTCCTTAATCCACCAACAACAACAGAGTTTCAATAAAGGTTAAGTCGGCTGAAATTTCTCAGAACATTTTCTGAGGAAAAGCTGTTGGATAATTTTACCTTGCCCCTCCCCGAATATATCTGCTGGCTTCCTCTGCCCCATTTTGCCACCCAGAGAGTTTTTTGCAGTGGGGGGGGGAATGGATGCTATTTTACCTCAGCCCTAGTTTTTGTACTTACCCAGAATCATAACCTATATGAGATAAAGGAAGAACGAGAAAGTCGTCTGAAGCAATCTGGACTTCCTTGCAAGTCAAGTAGCTAGTATTTTACTCATGTAACCTTTTCACATTGTTTCCCTTTAGATCTTCTTCCATTATGAAAGGAAACAAACACAACTATTGCATGTTTCTTCTTGATATTCGTTTTCCATGGGAGAGCATCCCCAATCACTGAACCTTTGGAATTGCGGGGGTGGGGAATCAAACTTTGATCATCCAAATCTTGGCATGACTGCAATAATGTTGCCGTCAGTATTCCCTCGTGTAGCAATTCCCTTTGGTTGTAAATCATTTCCAGGGGTGAAACTTCCAACTCTTAGATTGAGACGCCATGATTCAGCCTTCTTTATCACAAAGTCGAAGCTGTTCTTTCTCCTGTCAACCCTTCCAATTATTATGTGTGATCAGCCAAATAGTAAGAAGTTCTTCTTCTTTAAAGTGGCTTAAGATTATTGGTGATTTCTGGGGTCCCAGGGTTGCAGAGCATATAATTCTAGATCTTCTGGTCCTGTCACTTTTGCCCTGTATAGTCTGTATCCATCCCACAGTGGATTCCAGTTCATAGAGAGGCTGGATCAAGTAGAGCTGGCAGTCAAGTGAGAGATTTCAATGCAGTATTTTTGCAGACACAGAAGGATGGCATTGTTTTGTGCCTATGGAATGAGGTGACTCTTCTTATGGAAATGTATCTCCAGATGGCAAATGTTCTATCTAATTACTACCAAAGGTATAATAAGATTTGAAGCTTCTTCCCTTAATCCGGATTACAGCAAGCTTGCCTTGCTGACTGTAAAGCAGTGGCAATAACAATACTCCTCAGCTGATAGTACATATCACAACAATTCTTAATTGGCTTTCCCCCTTTAAATGTGTTTATTATATATGCTTATGCTGAGCACTGATGGGAACACTATATACATTGCTTAAGGCTAGTTTTGCCACCCATTTAAAATAAATAAATGCACAAGACTGATGTGATAATATACAACGCTCCCTTGGAACAAGTGTGCATTTTTTACACTGCAACCTGGTTTAACCAGCTTATTACAACAATAATTTAGTGCCCAAAGTACATGTCAGTTGGTATAGCTGCACACTGATCACAGCTCAGGCAATCGAGTTTTTGTTCTGTTCAGTTCAAAGTTCTTTCAGCTACTGAGTACTATTTCTTAAATTTAATATAAATCTCTCCATAGACCCTTTTAGAAATAAGTGCATGCCTTCTGGCTGAATTTTTAAATATTTGGTGGGAAATGGCTCCTTTTTAAGAATCAAGCCTAACAAGTCAGTGCTACCTGCATATAATCTCTGAATACAATTGTTTTGTTTCCTTTTTCCTCCTTCAGGGAAACATGGGCTTCCAACAATTCTATCACAAAGACATTGATCAGACCAAGACCTCCTTAGCTTGAACAGGGTTGCTGTGCCATGGACCTTCTGATC
The DNA here is from genome assembly GCF_965113315.1 of Podarcis vaucheri. Classification (NCBI taxonomy): domain Eukaryota; kingdom Metazoa; phylum Chordata; class Lepidosauria; order Squamata; family Lacertidae; genus Podarcis; species Podarcis vaucheri. Next base: position 55,549,549 of record NC_138766.1, on the reverse strand, counting down.
ATGCCCTGAGAATCAGTGGTCCGTTCAACATTATTGTTTTCTAACTTGCCTTTTTATTCTTAATCTGATTATTCAGGCTGGTTGTAATTTAAAAAAATAAATAAATGTGAGTAACTGTTTTTATTTCAGTTTTCTAATAACAGTACAGAATACAACAATGCAATGCAGAGCAGCTGTATGAATAATAATGATATCAATTTAAAATTTCATTGGTCCATTCATGTAGAAGAATAAAAATAAGCTGCCTATTGAGATACAAATATAATAGGTATAGGTTCATAAGATAATAAAGATGTACAATTTATCCCAGGAGATGCCTTCATAATGTTCCATATGTAGTATACATTCTATACAGCTATGTTAGCCTATATATATATATATATTCTGATTTGTATATACTGCTAATGATTGGATTTAGGTTGTTGTTTTATTATATTTTGTTATATATTTTTTTATTGTGAGCTGTTTTGAAAAGGCCTTGGTTCTGAATTGTAACATAAAATCACTTCCATATACAGGCACGCCCCACCCCCCTTATGTGTGATCAACTTGTGCACAACCACATATAAAACCAGTGCTAGGCAATAAATAAATAATTTAATTCAAGCCCGGAAATGGCAGGAGAGAGCTGGGAATTCTTTGTGGCTCATGAGGAGACGCTCCCCAGAGCCTAAAGTGGATATCAGTGAGGGTGGAGGAACCCCCAAAGAGACCTGAGGTGCAGCAGGGCTTTGTTTAGGCTGCTCAGCCTCCCTGCTTAACAGCTGACTTGCGTGGTAGTACAGCAGAAGTTCCTGCTTTCCCACACATCCTACAGCAGCCCCAGAGCTTCAAATCCATATTTTTTGGTCTGAACTATGGAGAGAGGAAGAGAGAGAAGTGGAGAACAGGGGAAAACGAGTATTTGGAGGCATTTTAGAGGGTGCTCCCCACTTACACACATAAATGGGGTGGGGGGAGACACCTGTATAAAAACAAATAACGAAAGGAGAAACATTTTGACACTGCTGTGGGATGCAGGGAGAAGTTGATTGAGAGGGCATCTCAAGCACAAAATAAGGGCTGATGTAAGCACTCCCCTGCTTTGTCATTGAAATTCCCCTTTCCCAAAGCTGCTTTTCTAAGAAAAAAAATACATGTGTGCCCACATAACATGCACTTAGCCCCTCATTGTCATGAAAATTCAACTGAATGAGAGTTAAGTCCCTGACATCTATGGGATTTCAGAATACGTCTGCTTCTCTGGATTCTGTTTCAGCCTCACACTGTCCTAGGCTAAATGGGAATGATTTCCTGAGTGCTCACTTTTGGCTGAATCATTCAAAGCAGGGGTGCAGCAAAATGGAAGTCCATGGAGCTTTTGAACTAAATTTTTGTGATTTCACCAACCTGTGCCCTTTGAATGACACTCTTTGTTAAGATTTGCCAGAGAGGACAATGCTTAGCAGAATATTTTTATCATTCATGTGTGAGTCACTCTATTAAAATATTAAGTTGCTACAACAGTTAAATGAATATGGCTGGCCTTGTGACACAAGAAAAGTTGATAGTATGCCTGACAACTCCAAGTCCCTTCAACCTCTGAAACCCTGGGAGGTTTTTTTTAATTGGACCATTCACTAAGGTATGGAACTAGGAAATCGTTATCCATTTGAAAAGGAAATTATCACATTAGAGATAGGGCCTGGGTTAAATTTCTCTGAATGTGCCCAGCCTACTTACATCCTTTCCACAAAAGTTGGGGGGGGAGTGCTATTATTAATATTTTTGGCTGATAAGATTGTGTTAGCACAGCAGTTTGATCTACATGAACTTTTAATCATGCTAATCCCTTCAGGTTTATGAAATTCTCCAAAAGAAAAATGTAATAACCAGTAACACAAAGGTAAAGGGAGGGGGAGTGCTATATAGGAGAAGAACAAACACATGGTTGTTACACATACTGTACACTCCATCAGCTCTGCTGTGACAGGACGGCTCCATCAGGCCTCCTCCCCCTTCAACTGTCATCTGAGGGCAGCCATTCATCAGTTTTTTGGCTGGGCCCTACTGTTTGGTGGTGGACACTGTCCCCTTAACCTAAGGGAATGGGATATCCCATTAGAAGGCTCCAGGAGGAGGTGTTTCTATCCAGATGCTCTGTCATGAACAAATAATTAATGAAAAGATGTGTAAACCACAAGCAAATTAGGATCTATGCTCAATAAAGAGGTCATCTGGAGGAGCCCTTGGTTGGTTGGTTGGTTGGTTGGTTGGTTGGTTGGTTGGTTGGTTGGTTGGTTTTTGGTCCTGGGTCATAGAATCATACATATTAAGTAGTGGGTGGACATAGCAGACGACACAGAGATTTCTCCAAGTAGTTCTTTATAAGTAAGCTGGAACTGAACTGAACAGCAAACAGCTCAGCCGGCCTGCTTTTATAGGCAGCCGGCTGTCAACATTGTAACAACAACACCCAGGGTTTCCCACCTAAATTAACTTATGTGGACCTGAATGAAAACTATATACACAATACCCCTGGTGGCCAGGGTTAGAACTTCAATACATAACAATACAATTGTTGAGCTGGAAGGGTTACCATGATTCATTTAGTCCAATCCGCTGCAATGAAAGAGTCACAGTTAAGGAATCTCTGACAAGATGGGCATCCAAGCCCTATTAAAAAACCTCCAATGAAGGAGAATCAACTACCTTCTGAGGCACACCATTCCACTGTCAAACAGCTCTAATTGCCAGAAAGTTCTTCCTTATGTTTAGTTGGAATCGTCTTTCTTATAAGTTCAATCCATTGAGTCAGGTCCTAACCTCTGGAGCAGCACAAAGCAAGCTTGCTCAACCATCCATGTGACAGTCTTTACTCTTCAGTCATGACCATTGGCTTGTCCTATGGCACCTGGTTTACCTCAGACTGCTACCCATAGCCCACGCCTCTCTATGTCACTCCCCTGCTCTTTCCCACAGAGACGTTCTTGCTAGATGGCTTAGTGGAGTGAGCCAGGGTGGGTAGTCCAGCTGGAACAGGAACAGGCTCTGGAATCTTCTTCACTTCTCTCCTCACCATCAACATTCATTACTGTATGTCACTTAAAGTCTTTGTGAGAAAAGTGGGGTGGAAGAGTTCTAAATAAATACTCTTTGCTATGATAACTAAACAAAACCTCCATGTTCTGCATACTAGATGCTGACAACAAATTACAAAAATACAAAAATAATAATGATGTCATGCTTATTAGCTTCCAGAGACAACTGGTTGGACGGGTGAAAACAGATGGCTGGAACAGATACATCTTATGTCCCCTACTCACATTGATATTGATACCCTATTATAACTCCTGTTTGCTTTAAAGAGGCTGATGTGAAAGGAGCTGCCACACTGCAGTAATCTGGTCATGCAAACTATCTCTAAGCAATTAGATAGTCTTATTGGTTTAATGCTATTTTGAGCCCATGCCTGTATTCAATCTCGCCTTTGAAAAACAAAACAGAACATATTGTTTGTGCAAGACTTCTATTTATCCCCATGCTGGACTCCATTATATTTGGAATATAAAATTTTTAAAACATATCATACTGAAATTTCTAGAACTGGTGCATTCAGTTGATCTGCTAGTTCAGCAATATGAATCCTTTACCAAGCATTCTGCTAATTTAGAATTCACTTTTTGGTTGGAGGAAAATAACATGGAGAAAGGCAGGTGAGGAAATATTGCTTGGTCAGGTTCAGGATCATAATTTTATTTTATTTTTTTATAAAATATTTATTAAGATTTTCAAAAAATTACAAAACAAAAAGAAAAAAGAAAAATACAAAATAAAAATGGTTAAAAACAATTCAATCTTTCCGTCACATATTTTTCATTTGCTTATTTCCCGGACCTCCTCACGCCTCCCTTTTCTGTATTCCAGTTCAGATTGTTAGTTCAGCAAATCCCTCCCCTCTTTATTCATCTTAGACTTCAATTTTAAAATATTGTGACATTAAATTTTTACCAATTAATAACCATTTTCTCTTATTCCCTTATAACATTACAGCTAAAGACCACTTAGTTTCTATCCAACATCATACTAACATTCATTAATTTTACAATATTTCTGTAGATAATTTTTAAACTTCTTCCAATCTTCTTCCACCGACTCTTCTCCCTGGTCTCGGATTCTGCCACAGGATCATAATTTTAAAGTCACTGTCACCTATTTTGCATAAGGCTGCCAAAGACTTATATAAAAATAAATGAATCCATGAATTTCTGGTTTTAAAAGTGGGGGGAAATTATTAGCTCCTTCCCTGCTGAGATAAATCACTCTCACTTGCCCAACTAGGCTTTGCATCTCCCCTCCCCTCCCCTCCCCTCCCCACCAATGCCCCCCCCCCAAAAAAATGCCCAAGGAGAATGCCCAAGAGCAGCACAGGGTGGTAAGAGAAAGGTCAGATCATTCCTTCTGGCAAGCTGCAATGCTTGTACATCTTAGTGCTATATTAAATTCCACCTTATGTTCCATTGTGAGTGTAAGGGAAAACAGGGAAATTCTGCTTGCCTTCTAGAATTGTTGGCTACCCACAAGATTCCTGAAATGATTTGCCTGAAGAGAAACCACACAACTCAAGGTGAATTTTGGGTTAAGGTGAAATGCAGTGAACCCAGGCATGTGAGCAGTGCTGGCCCTTAGGTACCTCAAGCAGAGTTAAAATGGTATTCACCCACCCCACACTCTCTCAGACACGAATAGCTAGGGTTGTTTTAAAAAGCCTTGCAGACCCATTCAAACAAAAATTCTTGCCTTTCTCTACCCCCATGTGTCATTTGAAGGAAAATGCTTTATTACACTGGATGGCAGGTCCAGTCCTGCAGGCTAGCACGACCTCCAGGGTTTTTGTTACTCTTTCCAAAACTTTCTGGCTTCTGCCAAAATTTTCTCAGATGTTATGCTAAATTTGTCTTATGTGAAATTTGGGTCATAACACAGATCACAGAACCACTGTCCCTTCCCATTTAAACTTGTCAGTGGTTACAGAAAATTGAGCTGTATGTTATAGCTATTGGTTACAGCTATAGTTCTGCGATCTATGTTTGTTAGAATTTGGTCCCAGGCACAGGGGAACACCACCTTGTGGAAGCTAAGCAGTTTGGGGTCTGACCAGTACCCAGATGGGAGATCACCTGGGAACCACTTGCATGTAACCTTGGGTTCCATAATGGAAGAAAGTGAGATATAAATGTAAGGAGAGAGAGAGAGAATGTTTGTTATAAATTATGTATCAGATTTTTGTGGACATCATCCTCAAACATATATACACTGGTATCCCATATTTAAATGTAATTATGTATGTGTATATGTATGTGCGTGCTTCCTAATTCTACAGCTCTAGAGATGCTAGTTCTACATTCAAGATAAATTGAAAGGCCTTCTTGCTGTGATAAGTACAAATATCTTTATCACTTAAGTTCATCAAGAAAACTATTTTTAACAGATGATCAAACTTGCTCTTGTGAAAGCTCTGACTAATTCTGTCTCCACCCACCAGACTTTTGCTGCTTTGTATTCAGTTTTGCCTAAGGGTGCCAAAGACTTATCTAAGAAATTAAATCCATACGTTTCCGGATAAAAAGTGGAAAAAATGATTAGCTCCTTCCCTGCTGAGATAAATCACTTCCCAATGTTCTCACTTGTAGACTTTACCATTTTTTCATTTTGTGCTTACTACAGCCACATTTGCAAAGGAATGTGAATGTCAAAACTAATTTATTACTGTGTGTTATGAACTCTCAACTCTGCATGAGAGTCTAGGAGCTCTAGAGAGTAATGGCCTAGCTAACTTTACATATATGCAAGCATCTACTTAATAGCAGGGCTATTCCTATTTTTACATGGTGAAAATAAATTGACAATAAAAAAATCGTACCTCAGCTGTCAAATCATTATTAACTAAAAGATAATTAGCAAAAATATGTCTGCTTATCTTTGGCAGCTCAAAGGGCAGACTAGTGTATCTATGGGATCCATATGGCCAATTAGCACTATACTTTATTTTTAGAGTAGGCCTCCATGTGTTGCAGCTCACTGGCAGAAGGAGGATTTGGCTATTATGGAAGGGAATGGCATGCTATTCCATCCAGTCCTGTGGTTCATTGACCTGAGGCACTGCAGTGCACACTTATCTTGGCAATACTTGGGGAGAGGTGGCTTCATCGTGCCCTTGTGAGCAGAAAGGATGAGGCTATACGTAGGCCCAACACTGCTTCTGTCATGTCAGTTTGCTTCCTATGCTAACTGTTATTTGGGGGTTTATAAAAACAGTAGGCAGACCTAACCCTCTTATACACTCCAGCTTGTAAAGGATTCCCATTCAAATAAACATCACATCCTCTAAGACCAGGATCCATAGCTTTCAACTTTCAGATTTGAAAATAAGGGATTAGCAGCCTCACCTATCCCGGAGACAGTCTACGGGATATCTAACAATCCTGGATAGCAGCGGGAAACGGTGCTGAAATAAGGGTATTTTCCGCAAAAAAGGGAAGGTTGACAGCTATGCCAGGATCCCTTTGCAAAAAAACGAGTGAAAGGCAAAGCCAATACACCATTCAAACTGCTGTGTGCCTCACTGCCTGGAAAAGGAAAGGTGATGAGTGACTTATCTAAACCTAATGAAGTCATCTGGCTCTTTCAGCAGCCTCCTTTGTAATATATGGCCATAATAATGTGGCAGGCGGATGCCAGAATTGTACAAAGTACAGCACGGCAGTAGTTCAATTTTGAACTGTCTTAATTTTTTTCCTCTCTAATTTTAGCACCATTTTGACTGCCAAGAGCCAGAAATAAAAACCTATCTGTGACTGAAGACAAAAGATGTAAATATAACTGGAGTTTTATCTCTGTGGCTGCCATACTTACTGCCCATTCTTATGTATGTTTACCCAGAAGTACTTCCCAAACACTTAAATGGGTTTATTCCCAAATGGGTTTACAGAAGGTTGCACAGGAACTTTCTCAGATCCAACAATAAAAAGGACAGAGTAGAATAGAAAGAATAGTGACAGAAGGAAGCCTCTGTCTCAGGTCTGTCCTTCCTTTTGAAGCAAACAACCATCTTCCCTCAAGGTACTAAGGCACTTGCCCTTCCAAAGGGTCTCAGGCAGCCTTAGAAAGCTGTTGCTTTTAAACTGACTGTGGGTGATTCTGTTATTAATTGCTGTTGCTGTCGTTAATCACTTTTTTCCAAAAATGAATCTCAATGGTAATGTACTGGTGCTGCTACGGTTGTGTTGTACTTTGCTATTTTAGTAAGACACCTTACATTATGTGAGGGAAGTTGGGGTATCAATATTTTTAAGCAAAGTAAGCCACATATACACATTTCAGGCTATTTTATCCTGTCAGGAAATGTACTTCATTTCCCTAAAGTTACATAAAACTAGTCACTTGATAAGCACTTTTAGAAACGGCTATTTGCTTGAAAGTCCCACTCACCTTACATAGATCAGGGATGGGAAACCTTTCTCAGCCCAGTGATGGATGTAGACACAGTAAAAGATGCTAAAAATAAGCCAGAAATTAGATAGTTATAACAAAAGAAAGAAATCCCTATGGAAAACCGTGTTTTAAAATTTCCTGCTCTGTGGCACAATCAGGTGTTGCATGTTTATAGTGCATTCAAATTGCTGTTTCTTTACTAATGTAGCTGAGTCCCAAGTCTTCATTCCTTTCTGGACAACCTTCTGCGGACCACATGCTAGTGGTTGGCAAAATCACAAACTAGATTTCTTCTTGAAAGTTCTTTGTTTAGTTTCTGAACATTTTCCAGTCACATCAATGCCAACTTTTCTGAAACCATAACAACGTCTATTTCAACCCAACTTGCTGAATTCTTTAAAATTCAACCAAAGGATTTTTCAGATATCTATAATCATCATTTTAAAAGTGTCTAGAAGAAACAGGTGTGTGAACAGGAAAATTAAAAGCCTAAGAGATTTCAGAGTTCCAAGAAGAACAGAAAAGCATTTAAAGATATAATGCTATAAAAGATAAACATGTTACAAAATATGTTTATCTGGAAGTCTGCTATGCAAAAAAGCAGTCCTTTAGCATTCCAGAGACAGACAGACACACAAACACACACACCAGAGAGAAAATATTTCCCATGTTTTCAGAAGAATTGAAAGAAACAAGTTGAAGTTTTACCTCAGTCTTTCTTTTCTAGAAAGGTGGCAGGGAAAGTTTAAAGGCTTCATAAAAGAAACACATGTGACTGTTAGGAATTAAATTAAACCTAAGGATGAGCTTCACATATTCTGGAAGAACTGCTCAAACAGTCAAGGTCAGGATAAATTGAAAAGTAAAGCACAAATGTATTGTTGTCTGCTGCAGATTGGCTTTTCCTTGCCAGAATAAAGTGTATGTGCTCTCCACATAATTTTTGGCAAAACTGTACCATGTCAAACTTGTGAGCTTTGATCAGCAAGCAGCAATCGGACTCACCAAGCAACAACTGGCTGATTGAAAAGACAGTTAAGAAAAGAAACCCAATAGATGCTCATTTAGATTTGGAATGAGAGCATCCTCACATAGAGAAGAATAGCACAGTATAAAAGAAAGCTATCAAAGGAACAGGATAATAATCAGAATGGCCAGACTGTGCTGTTTTTTTAAAGGTGCATGAACAAGTTCACCCTGAACACACCAACCCCAATGTCTGTCACATACATCTTTCATCACAGGTAACTGAGAAGGAGGGGGCTTAAGGGAATCTATTTGCATACATTGTGGCATGGTCTTCAGATGGCTAGGCCTGACACTTTTTCTTTCTATAATAGGATGCACCGAGAATAGCAGGCCTTTATCAGGCTTTATTGCCACTTGACAGGATAGAAAGCCCCTGCTGTGGTAAGCTGTGAACTAATGCAGCACACAGACAACCTCACATTTGTATTCTACAGCAGTTAATCCAAAAAGAACACCTCCTTGGGTCTCATCCATAAATATGCATTGAAAGAAACTTGGGGCAAGATCTCCTCTATTTATCTAGATCTCAAAGGTAGTCAAGGCTATTATTATTATTATTATTTCTTAAAGTTGCATGCTGCAGGTCTCAGGGCCGTTGACAAGATAAAATCGCAATATAAAAACTTAAAATACATAATAATTAATAATAATAATAATAACCCAATAACACACACACACACCCTGCACACATTTTAAAAGAGCACTAGATGTCAGTCAATCAAAGGCCTGGTTAAAGAGGAATGTTTTTGCCTGGCACCAAAAGGTGCATAATGAAGACATCAGCTGAAACTCCCTGGGGAAAGCATTCTACAAAAAGGGAGCCGCTTATATGACTCTGGCTATCATGTTCCCAGTTTCCAGTGCAAACCTATGCACGTTTATTAAGAAACAATTTCTATTCAGTTCAATGGGCTTACTCCCAAGTAAGAGTGATGCACAGAGGATTGCAGCTAAGTTAGTCTTCCCCTCTCCCCCCCCCTTTTTTTACAAAAATTAAACCTCAAGTATTAATGTGAATTTCGCTTGTATAAACATGACAAGGACTAGTGCTCCCCTTGCATATTAATAGAATTTAACTTAAGCCCTATCATTTTCTTACAACTGTTGACTATCTGGGTCATGCTCAAGGAACCTTAACAGTATGTCACTAAGCTTAAGTCAATCAGAAACAAAAAACCCACCATGATTTCATATTCAGTTTACAGTTTCTAAGGACACTGTGTATTCTTACTAACCTAAGTGATACCGTATCAAGGCAGTGGAATGCGTATAAACAAAATCTGGAGGAGTATTGCCATGGTGCAAATAGCAGAAAAAGTCAACAGGGATTACAACTTGGCAAATGTGTCAGAAAACAAAGAAGGGCAAATGATTGCATGGGCGTGTAAATAAGTGACACTCCTTTGGGAAATAAATTGCATCACAATAATACCAACAAAATATTCATAAATGAAACCAAGCAAAGTATTAGCTATTTGTTTCTTGACTCAAGTCTTCATCAATGCAAAGTATGGTCCCACTGAATGCAGTGCAATAACACCCTAGTCCACAGTATTTTGTATTGGTGTACTTGCCATAAGAGAAGCTGCAGTAATGTCTTTTTTCCTGACTCTGTACAGTTTTAGGGTGGTAGTGGTGGTCCATCACATACTAAATATAAATTTTGTGGTTTAACAACTTTTGGGATTGGGCATTAAGTCAGCTGCACCACAAGTATAATTGCAATAGTGCTTCTTGGACTGGCATTTAAAAAGTCATTGCCTTGGGTGGGATTCACCTAATGCAGGGGTTGGCAAGGCTTGCCGGGCATGGGCCAGATCACTCCCTCAGAGATCCTTCATGGGTCAGACCGGCACGGTGCGACACCGGAAATCGCGCCTGCGCATGTCTGCAGCACCAGAAATCACTTCTGTACGTGCCCAGATGCTGAAAGTCGCTTCTGCGCAGGTGCAATTTTCGGCATCTGGGCATGCGCAGAAGTGATTTCCAGCACCGTGGACATGTGCAGATGTGATTTTCGGCATCTAGGCATGTGCAGAAGCGATTTCCGGAGCCACAGAAGAGAGTCCCCATGCCATGCTGCACCGGTTTAGCGCAGCGTGTGAGGACTCGCCGAGTGGGCGGCTCGGTTTGGGGGTGGCTCATGGGCCGGTTAAGCGACCCTCATGGGCCGCTTCCGGCCCATGGGCCTTAGGTTGCCGACCTCTGACCTAATGAGTCCTGTCAGGGCATGAGGGTTTCTGCTTTGCAATGGGGCTTGCACCTCCCATCATCCCCCCTCCTCTGCATCCCCCAAAATTGGCTCTTGGGGGATCAGGAGAACCCCTAGGACAGCATGCATAGAAAAGAGGGGAGATCATTCTCTCAGGCAAGCTGCAATGCTTGGGTTGACAGAATGCTCACCATAGTGCAATGTTGAATTCTGCCCCATGACTTTATCTGCCTTTTGTTGGCATTTGTTAAGTTAGACTACAGTATTTTCAGTACATTCCACAGCGTACCAGTGGTCTAAAATAGCCATGGGTGGACTCTTGGCTCCATATTATTATTATTATTATTATTATTATTATTATTATTACAATTTATTATTTGATTTACAATTTATTATCAAAAATATCATTGATCATAATCTCTAGTGTCACATTGGTTGTAGTCTGTACATTGTAGTACCATACATTATCAACTATTATTATACAATTCTACATAGTAATGTTCCTGCTCTCTCATGCTTGATATTTTGCTTCATCTTATTTACCATCCTAAGTTTCTTTTCTTTTGTTTTTATATTATATTTGCTGTATCATTGAAAATCAATTAAAATAAAATAAAATGGAAAAGAGACAGGTTTACTCTGATTAATCACACTCAAAGTTTACCTTTATGCTAAAAGTGTGTGTGTGTGTGTGTGTGTGTACACATACACATACATATATCCAACAACACAGCCTATTTTATGCAAGAGAAAGGAAAAATAGGCTGTTAAGTACTAGGGTATTACGGTACATTTGTGAATCCTTGTACTTCATTGTATTTCATAGTCCAACCAGTGTGACCAAGCTGTGCAGATAGGGTACTGAAGTCATGTTTAGGATAAGGATGCACTTGCCCATTTTAAACATTCTCAGTCCTTCCTAAGATGGACACAGATATTAATCTAATGCCAGGCAAAGAACAAAAATACCACAAACATATGTAATGAAGCCGTCACAACCAAAGTAATCACAGAACAGCTCGCTCCCTAGTATCCAAATGTGGCCACAATAAATTCACTGAGATAAATATTTAAGTATGTACCTGACATTCCCAGGATGCACTTAAATTAGGAACCACTTACAGGTTTGAAGCTCTTTGAGATAATATAGGAAGCTGTGGGGAAGAACTTTCATAAAAAAAGTTGCAAGATGTTCCTGTAGCACTGCAGCTCTCACCTCACCTGTGCTGCTATGATACACTGTAGACAGTCGCCTTGTGCAAGTGTGTTGACACAATGTTAATGCCAGCATTACCTATAGCAACAACAAACAAGCTTCTATCAACAAAGGAAGTGTGTATTATTTCCCGATTATTGCTGTAGTCATTCTCCTCAATGTGGTACATGAATTAAACATCATCAGGATCAATACTACAGGAATACTACACCTACAGACTCACTGATGCCACAGTCCTCAATACATTTAGCAGATCTTCAGTAGAATGCACTTTCAAGCCACTGTGTTTAGAATCACAGCAGTGTGGTCTGGGCCTGTGGATGTTTACTTGGAAGTAAGTTACACTGTGCTCCATAGGACATGCTTCTCTGTGGTGTGCACAGTCTTGCAGTTCTAGCCTCTTTCCAACCTATTGTATCCCTCACAAACTGCAGCTGTTTCAAAGGAAGTATAACTCTGACGTGCACTGGAGACAAAAAATGGAAAGGGCAGCACTTCCACACCTTGTTTGTGAGCTGCTGGGTGAATCAGAATGCTTGACTAGGTGAAAGGGGTATACTATTTTCTAAAGGTAGGGGCGCAGGTGGCGCTGTGGGTTAAACCACAGAGCCTAGGGCTTGCCAATCAGAAGGTTGGTGGTTCGAATCCCCGCGACAGGGTGAGCTCCCGTTGCTCGGTCCCTGCTCCTGCCAACCTAGCAATTCGAAAGCATGAAGTGCAAGTAGATTAATAGGTACCGGTCCAGCAGGAAGGTAAACAGTGTCTCCGTGCGCTGCTTTGGTTCGCCAGAAGCGGCTTAGTCATGCTGGCCACATGACCCGGAAGCTGTATGCCAGCTCCCTTGGCCAATAAAGCGAGATGAGCACCGCAACCCCAGAGTTGGCCACGACTGAACCTAATGGTCAGGGGTCCCTTTACCTTTATGAAGAAATGGTACACTGTGATCATTGCATAGGAATAATGTGTTTCGAAAGCTCCTCCATTGATGTAATCCCAATCCTTATTGGGAGCGAGAAGGGAGTTGAAGTAATTGCAAAAAAGTACAAAAAATAAACATGCATGTCAAAACTACTTTATCATAATGTGTCTTCTGTCCCAAAGTCCTATTGTTTTTAATGAAAAACAAGTTTACATTTTTGTGTGAGCCTCCTGTTGTTGTTTGGAAATGTCTGTGATTGTGGAAAAGTGTCACATATCATTGATATATGATCCCAGCAAAGGCAAAATCTGATAGTTCAGAAGCCATGGGGAAATAAATAGAAACGTTCTAACAGAAAGTTTTTAATACTGTATTTCAGTGATATAGTAGCCAGTTCCAAATGAATAACCATCCTCATCAGATACAGCAAAAGCAAAAAAACTGTCATGTGATATGATAATAATGACTGTAGGTAACAAACAACAAAAAGGGTTTCAGGTTTCTAGTAATTCAGAAAGAAATCAGCTTGAGGGCATGAGGACTTACTACCTCTTAATTGCAGCAATTACAATTCAGGATTTCAAGCCACATAAAATTACTGTATATGTGAATGTGAACCAGCAGAGGCGGATGAAGCAAAGAGTTTCAGCAAATAAAATCCCTGGTAGGAGCAATTGTCACTGCACACATCTTGCTCCAACAATAACTATGAAATACCACCCAACCCCAAAACTGGAGGAGCCAAGCATATCTCTCTCTCTCCCTCACACATGCTATATTAATGAGCTTGCTTCAACAAATTATCCAAACTGTTGAGCAGTTTTCATTCACCACTGGTAAGTCTTCTAAATATCCCCTTATAAACTCTGCAGATGTGTCATATATGTACATCATATAAGCATTTTTTTAAAAAGTGCTCATCTCCACAAATAAAAGTTTTGCTTAAACAATGCATTTAAAACGCTATTATAAAGAACACTCACTGACTTCCACATCCAATTAAGGCTGATTTAAAATAGAAATAATTGCTGAAGTTTTTATCTTGCAGCAGACATCTGTTTCATCCATTTCTAATTCTCCACCTGCACTTGGAAATGATGCATAATAAACACTTCTAATTTGGGCATCATGCTTTCTGTAGAATGCATCAATAAAGGCAACATCAGAATTAGGTATAACTTCACTTCTGTTCAGCTGTGAATAATTAAAAACTAGTGTTTTACATAGCTGCCAGCTTCAGCTTCAACGATTTCACAGATACGCAGGGCCTGTTCATGCAGCCAGCCTTGGTTTCCTTATGTGCTCATCCACAAGAGCATGTGCAGCTGGCGGTGGCATGCCCTTCTGGCTCAGCAGAAAGTTCATGGAAATACCAACTGTATGAACTGTAGTCTCCATCAGGGACCAACATGCCAGACACATATCAGCTGGATAGCTCAGTTGGTTAGACCATGGTGCTGATAATGCCAAGGCTGCAGGTTTGATGCCTGCATGGAATAGCAGGGGGTTGGACTAGATGATCCTTGGGGCCCCTTCCAACTCTGCAATTCTATGTGCAATAGTGCAGTGTTTCCCAACCTTGGACCTCCAGCTGTTTTTGGACTACAACTCCCATCATCCCTAGCTAGCAAGACCCAGTGGTCAGGGATGATGGGAATTGTAGTCCATAAACAGCTGGAGACCAAAGGTTGGGAAACACTGCAATAGTGGCCCTCAGAAATGATGATTTCACACATAGCAGGTGCTATATTAGCTCTACATATGAGTAGCCACAGCTTTCCATCATTTGCAATTACATAAGGTATGGGGGGAGATATTAGTACAAACCAGGTGGGTGCTGTTGCAGTAATGTTATAGTTGAACAGTGGTGGACTTGGGTAATATGGCACCCTGTGCAAGGCCAAAGTTTTATTACCTCCCCCCCCCCAGCCCTTGTGCTGCCTTCCCAAAGCAGAGTAAGAAATCATGGGGCTTTGGGAAGCAGGTGTGAGGCTCTGGCAGGGTCCTAGAGCCCTCCTACCTTCTTCCCCAAACTGGGAAAGTGCTAACTAGTCTTTGAGAAGGAGACCTCACTTACCTGACTTTGAAAAGGCTCCCTCCTCAACTCATCACCCAGTGTGTGTGTGTCACGTTCGCACAACCCTAAATCTGCCCTTGCGCTGAAATAACTGTGGAGTTTGCTATTCTCTGTAACTGGCTCCAATCCAATTCAAGCGAATTTATCTGTTGTAGGAATACAAATTAGAGGGCAAAATGTGTTTGTGTGTAGGGCAATGGGAGCATGTGAACAGGCCGATTGGAAAAAACACACTAGTGATATTGCAGTGGTAATGTTTGGCCATATCTCTCAAAACCTTTCACAGAAAGTGGCATGAGCTTCAAACTAATGTACAGTGGTACCTCAGGTTACAAATGCTTCGGGTTACAAACGCTTCAGGTTACAGACTCTGCTAACCTAGAAGTAGTACCTTGGGTTTAAAAAACTTTACCTCAGGATGCGAACAGAAATTGTGCAGTGGCGGCGTGAGGCCCCATTAGCTAAAGTGGTACCTCAGGTTAAGAACGGTTTCAGGTTAAGAACAGACCTCCGGAATGAATTAAGTTCTTAACCAGAGGTACTACTGTAGTAGCAATAGAGAGCACACTAATCCACACCAACTGTGGTATGAACATTGTTTCTCTGTGGTGCTGTTTGCATGGATCTGGTGGGTGGGGGTGGGTGCGGGAGAGGGGGGGAGGGTAAGTGTGGCCAGAAGCCAATCATGTGGGCTTTTCTCATGATCATGGCTGAACAAAAATAAAACAGGCGAGGCAGAGGGAAAACTAAACTTAAGAACCAAATTCAATGACACTAAAGGTGTCGCTGGAAGAACACCAGGTTTTTGTTGTTGCTGTTTTAGAACAAATTAATTACAGGCACGGGGAGCGTTTTCATCATGGCTGCTATGTGCAGTGAGGGAGAGTTTTTTAGATAGGATAACAGAAGAATGGGGTGAAATTTAACATGAACAAGAAAGCTTTCATCAGTGTGATTAGAAACCTTTCTCCAATGCCAAAAAGAAGATGGGGGAGCATGATCCAAATTGGGAAAATGGCAAGGAAGAAGAGGCTAAATCTGCTCCACATGACCCCCACCATGGCCTCTGTCTGGATTGGGGCTGCTGCACCTGCTATTGTTTTTCTTTCTTTTTTAAAAGAAAAGAAATATCCAAAAAAAGATGTGGTGTGGGCATTATAATCTTTCCAGCACCAGGTTAAAATGTGTCTATTTGTCCAGGCATTTTAAATGGTTGCATTGCCTTAGACTGCCTTACATTTTTAATAATTTTAATGCTGCCTCCAATTCTGACATTCTGTTAGGAATATTTTCTTAGTACATCTTGTATTTGGTATGAATAATTATTATTTATACTATTGTATTTGGAATCTGATTGAATGAAATGTGGTCTAAAAATATTTTAAACAATAAAAGTAAGTTCACACATGGTGTCACATCTAGTTTGATTCTGAGTCCCTTCCATAAACAATGTGGGTCCTTTAAAAAGGGGGGAGGAGACAATATTTTAAAATTAAGACCACCTTGTTGTGGTTTGGATTAGTCACTGATTTCTTTTTACAAATATTTCCAGTGTATGTATGTATGTGTGTGTATATATATACACACACACACACACACACACACACACTTAAGTAGTTTCCCCCCTCTTAAATGCAGTTAAACCTTTGAGAAGAGAGTGGGAAAGGGGGAGGAAACAGAAAAAGTAAAAGGAAATAAATGGAAAGAAACAAAGGAAAGAATAGTGGCAAGTGTTCTCAGTCAAACCAAGGGCATATATTTTAATCCACTGCTTTGCCCGATATCATTCATACCCACATTTTCTAGGCTCACACAGTCTTGTCAGTTAATGTGCTTGGAAAAAAGCTAAAAATTCCTTATCCATGCTTCTTTGTCAAACGTGCCCCTCAGGAATTTGACTTTTAAAAACCAAATAAGAATGCCGCATTAGGATTTCTGGCTTTATCAAAACCGCAGCAAGTATTCCACCTGCTGGACAAAGGCAGCAGTGACGCTTCCTTCACAGGAAACAGATGTAGCCAATATCTGCAATCTACACAATGACAAACAAAGGGGGAACAAAATCAAGGTTTCCCCTGTCTCGATATGCTAAGAAAATAAATAAAGTGGGATATGCAACCATCTGATTATAAGGACGTAAGAAGGTCATGTATTTGTCACAAAGGTTCTAAGTTCCTAAGAAATTTTAACATTTGTTCAGTGTGTTGCTGCTGTTGTTTTAAAAAGGCAAAATCATATTTGTTGCACTCAAATACAAAATTGCAAAACAAACATAAACAGCTGCCTCCTGGTTCTCAGCACAGGTACTTTTTCTGAGCAGCTATAATACACAAGAGCTAACTCAAGAAAAACCATCAGAAAAGCTACATACGTGCCATATATTTAAAGTGCCTGAGCCACATGACCAGCCCCAAAGAATCCTGGGAGGTGTAGTTCATTAAGTGTTCAGGGAATTATCGCTCTCTGCCGAATAAAATACTGTTTCCAGATTCCTTGGGAGAAGCCATAAGTGTTAAATGTATTGTCTGTATGCAGCCAGACCCTCTTGGCAATAATATTGGAGTGCATAAACCCTAAAAAAAAAAATTAGGGCTACGCACAACCACGAGCTTCTACTCCCCTGGTGGAACCTGCTGATTGTTGAGTTGCAGCACAATGTGATCAGAGGTCACAGTTTCTTTTATGGTGTCCTGCCTAATTTGCCTGACATTTGTTATCTTATCTTTCCCGCTTTTTATACCTTATTTTCTTTCCTTAAACTATACCCCCCCCATATGCTCACAAAAAATTGCTGATGACTTCCTGGTACCTTTGCATTACTGTATTTCTTTATCAGCTATCAACACGGTGTGACACCTGCATAAAGTGACATTGTAATATATTGGGCAAAAGAGGAGGCCTTTCCAAATGATGGAACAAAGCCCTCGCCATTCTTTTCCGTTCCTTTCCTTATACCCACTCACCATCCAGTTTTAACATCCCCCATTGTTCTCTTGACCGTTCCCCATCAGACACAGTACTTCCCCTTTCACTTCCTTCAGATTTTGCCAACTCTGCATGGCCTTTCTGGCAGAACAATCCCATGTACAGTGGTACCTCTAGTTATTGGCTCGATCCATTCTGGGGTGCCGTTCGCACCCCAAAAAGTCCATAACTAGAGTGCCGCTTCTGCGCATGCATGCAGCACAATAGAGTGCTTCTGCGCATGCATGAAACACGCAGAACACTTCTGCGCATGCATACACGGCGAAACCTGGAACTATACACTTCCAGGTTTGCCACGTTCGCAAGCTGAAAAGATGCAACATGAACTTAACAGAACATGAGGTATGACTGTATAGGAAGGCAGTGGAATTTACACCAGCTTAAGTCTAGCAGTTTGAAAGCACATCAAAGTGCAAGTAGATAAATAGGTACCGCTCTGGTGGGAAGGTAAACGGCGTTTCCGTGCGCTGCTCTGGTTCTCCAGAAGCGGCTTAGTCATGCTGTCCACATGGCCCAGAAGCTGTACACCGGCTCCCTCGGCCAATAAAGCGAGATGAGCGCCACAACCCCGAGTTGGCCACAACTGGACCTAATGGTCAGGGGTCCCTCTACCCTTTACCAAGTCAAGCTTAGTTACCCCTATTCCAAATCCCACCTCAAGCCTGGTAGATAGGAAACAAGCCTTGGAAACAGAATTTTACCAACACCACCCATTTTTGCTGGTGTAAGTTTCACGCGACTGAACTGAAAAGGGTTTGGAACAGGGGTAAGTACATCACTAAGTTCCACTGGCTGAGTCAGCAAAGCCTGAGCTCAGCCGGGTTGAGGGAGTTATGTAGGCATATCACTTTCTGAGCTGTGATGAGGGAGTTGTGTCAGCTGAGCCCCTGCTTAGCTGGGACAGCCCAAGTTCCATCTACTCCAGACTCTCTCATCCCAATGGATCTTGGGTATGGATGGCTCTGTTAATTTAGTTCAGATTCTGGCTAGTCAGCTGTCCCATAGAGACATATTATTCACCTGTCTCTGTAAGCAGAAGCTTAAATTGTCAGCTCAGCAGCTGTGTGCAGGTCAGATCAGCTTGACTAGATGTTCATCTAGGGCAATCATAGGCAAACTCGGCCCTCCAGATGTTTTGGGACTACAACTCCCATGATCCCTAGCTAACAGGACCAGTGGTCAAGGATGATGTGAATTGTAGTCCCAAAACATCTGGAGGGCCGAGTTTGCCTATGCCTGATCTAGGGCCTAGAAAAGTACTGCAAGAACTATCTTGATTCTGCTTCACAACCTAGTGAAAAACACACCACAGCTAAAATGAAAGGCACAAGTTAAATGGGTGTGTAAACTTCTGTAGTCTGAATAACTTATCCTGACTACATCACTTTTTTTGGTTCCAGATACTTTTTGGGGACAAGGGGGGATCCATCATTAGATTCCTGACTCCAGTGCTAACTGATATTTTTGAAGATGGCTTCTTTTGAGCAGAAATAATGCAGAAATTGCTTGCTATGAGATCACTTTGTAAGAATAAAATGTAATTCATTTGCTTGTTTTTATTTGTACGTTTCTTTAACCACACTTTTTCTTGCATAACTGCCATGCAGTTTTGAATATTGATTGGCAGTAAACTATTCCTTTAACCACATATACTATTCAACTTTACAATAAAGCTGAATAATATTGCATGAGACATTGTAAAACAATTTAAGAAACAAAATGTCATAAAAGATGACAATATCAAGGAGGCAGACATTTCCTACAATTAGCAATTGTTCTCAAGGGCAATCTGATCATTCATTTTCATAACATAGACTGGTAAAATGGTGATAGCATTTTTATTTAATTGTTCAGCACCAATATTGTAGGTTGCTGAGTTAGCCATCAATAAAGAACCACAAACATGGTCAAATGTATAATCACATACGATTTAAGCAAACTCTGAGCAATTTCAGTCCAACAAAATTATTCTGTGTAAAAGCTCCATCAAATGATACCTTTCAATTTTAAATTGCCGTTTGGAAAGAGACAAACTTCAACCACATAATTATAACACATGTCCTCTCTGCAAGATCAGTTCTGAGAGTGGAGTTTTAACCTTTCTGTTTTACTATACAGTGCCTCATCTTTATCACACTTGATATAGCAAACATACTGTTTTTGTTTTGTTTTGTTTTTTGTCTTGCTTTACTCCCTATCAGCAAAACACACAGCATCTGAAGAAGCCACAAACCCTCCTTTTGTGTATGTTTTCTCACAGATTAAGCTAACTTTTAAGTAGATTAATGGTTTGCTTTCAACCCTGACAGTTTCCCCTGCCACACACACAGATCTATTTTTGACTCAAATTTTATTTTAGGATGTCCTGGCTCTGATGCTAAATTAGAAACCATGGTGTGAATTTTATAGAACACTATTTCCTTTTATAAAGGATGTTCACAGCTAATCTGTCATCTAAAGGGCAGACAGAGGTCAATAAGGCTAGGAAACCAAGACAGGTGGGCTGATAGAAGCATGAAACTTGATTTTTCCTAGTACTGCAGTGGCTAAATTAAAACTCTCCTTGTTTCTTTTCATTGTCAAACAAAATCAAAATGTATGGCAACACAAATAATACATATCAGTCCCCATCATGACTGATGTTCCTGGGATTTCACATCTCTTTCAGCTACAGTATATGCAACTGTCATACTGTCATACTTCCTGTTGTGATCAGCTTTCATGCTGCACTGTAAACCTGTACACATGATTTATGCCACATTTTAGAGGCCTTTTCAGTGCAGATAATGTAATATTCAAGAAATGAATATTGACTTTAATAAGGCACTGTAAACCTGCATACATTATATTGTATTTATGAGATATTTTAGAGTTGTTTTCAGTGCAAATAAAGTGGTATTCAACAAATGAAACAATCATGCATTGATCTTATACTTAAAAATAACATTTTTAAAAAGCACCAAGATTGCAATCAAGTAATTCGTGAGTTACGTTGATTGATGTCAATGAAGCTACTCTAAGTATGAGTTATTGAATATTACCCATAAAATATATGAATTTCTGTCTGCCTGCATTCATATTTTCCCTGACCTGAATATTGGAAGCCCTTGTCCATGATGCCTTTATGGCCTAATGCACAAACCACTTCAACGTGCTACTTTAGCTATATGGAATGAATGAATGAATGAATGAATGAATGAATCTTTATTTGCATCAGCCATTGACCATAGCAATAAAACAACAATACGATATATAAATGCTTATCTATATGGACTTTAATGCAAGTAAACATGCTCAAAACTAATTGCTCTGAATATTAGTTTTGTGGCTGAGGCTGATACTTGGACGTAGCTCTGTTGGTTAGAACACTATGCTGATAATGCCCAGGTTGCAGGTTTGATCCAGCTGTATATTCCTGCATCGCAGGGAGTTGGACTAGATGAACCTTGGGATCGCTTCCAACTCTACAATTCTATCTTTTTTTTAAAAAAAAACCACATCCTAAAAACAGTACAAAGATTTAAAAACAAATCCAGACATAAAAATAGTTCCAGTGCAGACGCAGACTGGAATAAAGATCTATATTTAAGTTATAAGAATTCTACTCGAAGTAAACAAGTTTTGAATGGGGGCATCAAACATCAGTGATGTGACAGTTTCTACTTTGGTAAAGATGTGGTTAATTGAAGACGTGAAAGTGATAGCACTCACGGATGGAAAAAAAGACTTTTATGATGCTGGCAGCAGTTTTTTGACCTGTAGAACTAAACAGGATATTCAGCTGGAGTCAAGGCTGTCTCTCTTTCAGATTTCAGGAAAAGCTATGAAACCAACCCTGCTCACAAGAACTGATCTGTAAGTTACATCATTTCAGTGGTGCTATGAACTTTAGTCAATTTGTGTGTGTGCATTTTAACTGCTATGTTTATTATGTGTCCCTTTACATTTTTAATGAGTCAATTATCATTTGTCAATAATTATCTCCAATGGTTTGCCCCCTACTAATTAGTTGCCCATCCACCCACAAACACATTAATCTTCCTTGAGTATTTTAGTTTCTGGAGCCTGCCAAGCCCTAAACTATCATCAACTCTACTGGTTGCTCAATTTACACCTGCTAAGATGAGATCAGCCAATATTAGTTTGGACAAATGAAGTTTTTGCTGGGGTAGTCTAAAGTTGCCTACCAGCCATGGATAAGCAGCTACCGTGAGATGCTTTAATGAGCAGCATTTTTTATATAAGAGAGAGAGAGAGATTAAAATCCCCCTTTTGAAAAGATGCCACTTCCATTCATTTTTTAAAAGCCAGTTATAAAAATGTAGCAGTTTATGTTTTTGCATTTAAGATAATGTAATTTTTTTGGAAATTCCTGCCAGTGGAAGAACAGCAAGGAGGGAGCCAAGCTAACTTCTCTAGGAATGGAATTCTAAAGTCTGGGAGCAGCCACCGAGAAGGCCCTCTCCTGCATGCCTGTGAAGGTGACAGGACCGAGAAGAGGCCCTCCCACAAAGATCTCAGGACCCTGGGAAGTTTGTATGAGAGAATGCTGTCTTTCAATAGCCTGGGCCTAAGCATAACTTGCACTTTGAAATGTGCCTGAAAACAGATTGTATGCTTTCTGTAGCCAGCTCTGGTCAACCATCTGGCTGTAGCTCTTTGAGTTTTGGAGCACTGGAGGGCAGCCTTAGCCAGGAGGGAGGCAGCAGCTGGGGCACCCTAGCCAAGTGCCACACGGTGTCACACGGTGTCCCACGCTTTGTCCTGGCTGCATTGTTAGGCAGCACTGGGCCTGTCCACTGGAGGGCATCCTGCAGCCCCAGTACCACCCTTGGCACCCCACTCCCCCAAAATCTCCCTTCTTCTGCTACTGGGTGCACTAGCTTCAACTGTGCAAATACCCCCTTGGCCACCTCAGAAACCTGGGCATCCAGACTCAGGGTGAAGCCCAGAAGCACCCGCAAACTGTGAACCTGTGTCTTCAAGGGGAGTGTAGCCCCATCCAGCACAGGCTGAAGAGCACTTCTGTCTTGTCTGGATTAAGTTTCAATTTGTTCACCCTCATCCAGGCCATTACTGATGGTAGAAACCAGCTTAGTTGATGAGGGTTTGAGCCAAACAGCATCTGGAAGGCTACAGATTCCACATTTCTGCTCTAGAGAGATTGCCAGCATCATAAGGAATATAAACCACTTAAAGGTTTTGTTTATGATTAAGCTGTATCTAAATTAAATATATAAGGCAGTCTCCCCTTACATGTGCTGGCTATGCTAAAGGGACTTATAGTCCAAAATTTGTTTATGTGAATCGTTCTTGGATCACAGTATGATGCCCATTAATTTACATTTCATAAAGGAACAAGTAGACAATCCCCGTCCCGTCCCGCAAAAAAACCGCACAAACACCCCCACACACCCTAGAAAAGCAACCCTAACATGGTTGTTTAATGAACTGAAATGTTAAGTCAATAATTATAGAGCACTGAGTTTTGAAAACACAGGATGTAAATCTTAAGGACTTGGAAGTGTTTTCTTCCATTTTCTCACCAATTAAGTAAGATCCACTTTCCTAGCCTCAGGAGCACGCAGGTTTATCAGGTGTAAGTGTGTACACATAGCATTAACCATGTTCCGTGGTGCTGCATCTTCCTATTATGCTTCTTACAGCCAAAGGAAGGAAGCAAACATAAAATTACCAAACAATCTTCAAGCTTTGCTTTCTGGGCCTGTGAAAAGATAAATGATCCATTCATCATATTTTCATGCAGAAACTTTTCATTTAATATATATTAATTGTTAATGATTAATTTTAATAATATTTCTGTTTCCTCCCGTAGGGGATCATATTTCCTCAATAAACAAGAGGGTACCTCCCTTATTTGGAAATACTGATATAACTGCAGGGGAAATTATCAGGTTAACACTTCTATATATGATTTAATCCCTTGCCTAGATATTAATTACACAACCCAATTCTGCTTAGTACCATGGTGTCATGTTCCCAATCATACCATTTGCATGTGATATGAATTCACTAGTCATATTTTGTGATATTCAGGATCTGATATGCACATACCACAAAGTCACAAAATTTCCACATGGAAAAACCCTGGCTGATCAAGTCCTATCAAATAATAAATAGATGTCAAAATCCACATATTTCAAAGGGAGTCCAACTTAATTATGGTTAGGAAGTAGCAACTGACCCATTTTCTATTCACCTCATACTCATCGGGAACTAAATTATTTAAAACAACAGCACAGATTTGCATTCAGAAATATGGATCCAAGTTTAGACATTGATGAATATTGGCTTGCCTTTTTGGTCATTCAGGATAAAACCTATGACTGCACAAACATATTCCAGTATTTTCAAAAAACAGGAAAATAATTGTTTTAAACAGGATGCATGCAGAATAAATTTTGCTTCTAAATCACAGCAACAAGAAGCCTTGAAGAAAATCAGACACTGTAAAGTAATCCCACAATACCTTGGAAAAAAACCCAAGATTACTTTGTTCCTAGACATATTCTTTGTGGATAAATGAAGCTGGCATTCTTTCGGTGAAGAAACAAAATGTTTCTTCATAACCCTTAAGAAATACAAAATGAAACAAAGTTTCGCTCAGATAAGCAAAGAAACGCAAGGCTTTTTCTGATACTTGCATTAAAAACAGTGCAGGAGACTTTTGTCTGCAACTATGAAGTTGGGATAACTTGAGATGACATTATTCTGATCTCTGAAATGGTCAGTGAGAGACCTTGAGGGCTTCTCTAGGCTGAACAAGTGCTTTTATACATGCATGCCTAAGCCATTGCTTAGGTAGCCAAAATAGTGCTACCCATATATAAGAGGGAGGTGCCGTTGATCTCCCTCCCTATCTGCTCAACTTTTGAATGCTTCCTTGTTTTTAATTGCAGGCATGATTAATCCCCATAATATATGTCAATGCAGTAGGAACATAACACAAACCCTGCCTGATAATGCCAAAAGCCTATCTAGTCCAGCATCCTGTTCTCCCAGTGGCCAATGAAGTGCCCATAGGAAGCTCACAGACAGGATCTGAGTGCAATAGTACTCTCCCCACTTACATTCTCCAGCAGCTCGTATTCAGAGGTACACTGTCTCTGATGGTAAAGGTAGAACATAACTATTGATGCCACTGATAGTTTTATCCTCTATCAATTTGGCTAATCCTTTTTTAAAGCCATCCAGGTTTTTGGATGTGACTACACCTTGTGGGAACAGATTCCACAGCTTATCTATGCAGCATGTAAACAATGCTCTCCTTGGGGGAATGCACCTGGCACCATGACTGTCAGTTTTTAGGTGCTTGGCCTATATACCCAGGCCTTCGGTATTCAAGATAGCTTCTGTTGTGATACTCACTGTGGGGTACAGCTTGTCCTTCTTATGGGCACTTTAGGAATTTTGTATTTTATTTTTCTATTTTTCTAAATAATTTTTATTGGTTTTTTCATAATTTTATAAAATTTAACACAACCATTTCAAACATTAAAGTGCAAGGTTCTTTTGAATCTTCGGACCTCCTTCCCTCCCTCCCTGGGTTCCATCTGGCTGCATCTTTTACCCTTATCCATCTGTTAAATAACCATAATTCTCATAAATAATTCCACATTACAAGTGTCATTACATCCCTGCCAGATATTTTAACTGTTTACAGTGGTCTTTTAAATAAATTACGAATTTACTCCAGTCTTAGAAAATACTTGATCAAATTGTATTTAAATTTTCTAGTTCTGAATTGATTGTATCTGTTTTTATTTTATCTTGCGAAGTTGCATTGTGACATTTTTTGGATAAAGCGACAAACAAATGTGCTGGTTGTTGTTATTGTGGTGGTGAAAAGGCTCCTTTGGTCTGTCCTGAATCTTAAAATGTTCATTTTCACTTTCCGTTGTCCTAAGCTATATCACAGGGTGAGGAGAAAATGAGAAAAGGGAGAGAGGGAGTGAAGGCTCATTGAAGGGAAGGTAAAAGAGATGAATAAAAATTGCCCATATATTATCCTGTCCTGAATCTGATAAATGGGTGTTGCCTCACCTGCTCTGTTCTTTCCCTGTTCTGTGGAACTAATGTAGCCTGTGACTCAATCAGGTGTCCGTTACTTAAATCAATCAGATAAGGAAATGTCCTGAGTCTTCTAGAAAGAAAGAAATGTAAAATTCAATCATGAGACTATCACTTAAATCAATTAGCTAGATATCCAGAGCCAGCTACAGAGAAATAAATGCAGAAGTCAGGGATCATCATTTTCATTTAATTGCAACCTGGCCATTAAAACTCAGTGGTTTCTGACTCTTTCCCCCTCCACACATTTGTGGAAGCCTTTCTCCGCACCAGCTAAGGGAAAATCTCTAGGAAATGTTTCATATTGGCAATGCAGAGTACTGTGTGAGGACTCAACATCTGTCTTAACTATCATGTCCAAGGGTGCTGCGTTTCCAGATTATCTGCATCAAAAGTTAAGATCTTGAATCTGAAACAAGATTGTGAGTCCTGAGTGCAGGTTTTGGGGCTTATACCTAACACAGAGAGATGAACTACAGTATTTGACATCTCATTTTGCTGAAATTACACTTTGCTGTAATTCACGCTTGTTGTGGATAAACTGATGTGTAGCCCAACCCCATGCACATTTACTAAGAAGCAAACACCACTGGGTTGAATTGGGTGCTTACTTCCAAACAAGCATGCATATAGAATTGCAATGTGCTCCTGTTTGCTCACTGCCATTTACCTGCTACAATTAAATGAGTTTCCAAATCAGGCTGCAGCCCTAAACCCACATGTAATCCGAGTCCATTCATGCTTACTCAGATGTAAATCCCATTGTGTAGAACAGGACATGCTCCCATTTGAGTGGGCATAGGGTGATAGCCTTAGACACCTACTTTACAGTCCATTTAATGTATATCCTCCAATAAGAGCATAAATATATTCTCTTGGGATCTCAGCAAACTGCTAAGCCTAAATTGCAGGTAGAAGCAAGGCAACATCTTAAAAATTACACAAAAAGTAAAGATAGCTTGGTTGGCTCTTACAAAAAAAAGTCCATATGAGGGCTATATCTTTATTAGGCCAAGCAAAACGTCATTAAATAAGGTAGTGGAAAGCACCTCATTTGAATGTCTACTAGCTTCACCCACACCTCCATCTTACCAATGCAGACATGGATGGCTTGAGTAACCCTAGCAACCTTTTCCTCCCCTCATACCCCTTGAATTTTCAACATTTAGTTTGATGAAGGGTTCTGTGGAACCTGAAAGCTTGCACACTATTTTATGACCTTTTGATTAGCCCAATAAAGGTATTTACCTCATAATTTCATAAGTATAAAAATAACTTCATAATTTTTAAAACATGTATTTCTTTTTCACAGTTCCGTTCCTTCATTAATGTTCATCCTGAAGAGATTTTCCCCAAATCCCCTTACATTGCCAGCCTAGATGGACCTGTGTTCAGTGGAGTGGGCCATGTTAGAATGATGTTGAATACCATGGACACTGGTATTCCTCATGTATTTGTTGATTGGCACACCCCTGCTGCTGCATGGACCAATTTTTCTTAATATTTTTTTATACATGGAGGATTTATATTGATTTTATAGCTGCTTACCAGTTAGGGCTTCCTGGGAATTGTATTTGGTGGTCCCTTGATTCTCCCTTCAACTATAATTCCCAGCATTTTGATCAAGCCTATTTTTCAGCCTGTAGCTGAGATAGAGATGATCCAACAGAAAAACAGCAAATAAAAAGTGTAAAAGCCTTTTCCTTGAGGAGCTTAGTGATACTGTGATACTTGATCTCATCAAAAGTTTTCCCTTAAGTACTATAACTGTAGATCACTGGTTAATCAATGTGATCAATATGCACAAAATGAACTGACATTTTAGTTGTCATGCAGATGCAAAAGCGACAGGTGGTGATGAGAAAGAGAGCAATTGCCTAAAAATACACATTTTGGCAAAACAAGTCAGTTAATTGACTCAGACTATGTTTAAGAAGTCTGGAATTTAGACAATCTCATTGTGTTTTGATGTTGAAGTGAGTTCATACACCAGTTATCAGCTGGATTATTTGATCTAGGCTGGGGCTATCTTTCTCTTGTAGAGATAGGTGGCCTTAGGTGTGATTAAGCTAGTCCTCACTTTTTTTAAAAAATGAGCATTTTGGAAAGCTTTCCCATTTTTCCACTCATCCTGAAACCACCCATTATTAATGTTAAGGATGTGCTGGTCTAGAGCAATATGGAAGGGGGACAGATTGAGTTAATATTGAACTTTAAGCTACAGTCCTATCCACACTTACCTATGAATAAGACTCTAAACAGTGAGATTTACTAAAGAAAAAGCCTGTATCTGGCTGTACTGCATGACTGCAGTCCCAACTATACTAATTTTGGATTAAGCCCCACTAAACTTAACAGGAACTTTCTTCCGAGTAAACATGCGTTCTCCCATTTTGCCTGCAAGGCTATTTTGGTCGAGCCACGCCCACCTACATCGTGTAGGCACCGCTGTGATAAATGACATTTTGCAAAGGCACAGGGCTTTGTGAACGCTGACAATCAGCTAACGTCAGCGCCTATCTACGTGGGCAAAGAGAAAAGGATCACCTGACATTATGACATCAATCGGTCGAAAGCGGGCCAGTTTATCCACATGTCAAATTTGACCCGTGGAGCGGTGGGTGGGGAGGGGGGGTTAGGATCTGGCCAAATCCAGCTCCCCAACCGTCACGTAAAGGACTAGGTGTGGCCTGCGAAAAACCGCAAGAACCTACCAGTGTTTATCGCGAATTCTCATCAAGCACAGTAGGTCTTTCTTCCAAAGAGGATTGGTTTGGGATTAGGTATTTACCAACCAATGGACCTAAATACAAACTAAAAATGAAGTTATGGTAGAAGTGGAGGTGGTGAAATCGAGTTAAAAGAAGACATTTGAAATACATACTGAAGCTTCCAATCCAATAAAGTGGGTTTACTCTAAAGTAAATACGATTGCCTTAAATGGGGCTTACTCTTAAGCACTGTAGCATCAATCTACAGAAATGACCAGCTTTATTTGCCTATTTTCGCTGCAAGGTGCAGAAAAACTTTCAATTCACCACCCGCTTTTCCTCCTACCATCGGTTTACGGTTTGTGAGAGGGCAAAGTGCGAAGTTACATATGTTTCCGCGCCTCTTTATCTCGCAGCTTGGAAGAAATTAACACGATCAGTTCCTAAACGCAAGAGAAAGTCACCGGCCCAATTGTTCCCTTGGGATAAAAAGGGGGCAGTTCGGATGAACCATTCCAATGAGTTCAAGCTGAAGGGGATCTAGTTTTGAGCCGAAATTGGCACTACCCAATTTCTTGCACCCTAGACAGTTCGGTTGACCGAATTGTCCTAGCGTGATTTCAGTTAATAGACCAATTGCTTTGAAGCGTCTCTTTTTCTCTTTTGATCGCCTTTGACTGAATCTGCAATCCTGAAACTAGAGCTAGGAAGGGAAAGGGGCGCTTTCTTTTTTTCTTCTCTTTCGCTCTCCCAGAATAAAGCGCTCTTTCAAGTGCTGCTCAAGAAACTGAGAAAGGGGAGAGGGAAAATACTTACGAGGTGATTTGTAAGTAAGACTGTGCTTTTTAAATGGCACACAAACTAATTATTTTTGAAGAAAATAATCCCCAGTATCCTCTTTCGTTTCAAGTTCAAACTTACAAGGAAAAGCTCTTCGTTACCCCAAGCAAAGGGAGACTGTGTCCGGACTGGAACACTTCACCTCACTAGTGATGGTGAAGTTTTCTAAAATAACATTTTCTTTTTTTCTTTTTCTTTTGTTTTCACGGTGCTGGTGTTTTTCCAATACGAATGTGGGACAGGGGACCTCAAAGGAAGAGATGAGGAAGTGATCAAGGGAAATCAAAATCAACCTGATTTAATCTGGAACGCTTGGTTTCATTCGGCGCCTTGCTGATAAACTTAAAACCATCACGGGACAGATAACTCCTCTTCTTTCCCTAGAACTTGATCCTCCTTTGCAGAGTAGCATTTGCCAACCTGGTCCCGCCCGCCCCCCGCCAGTGCTTTAGACCCCCAACTCTCATCAGCCCCAGCTAACACGACCAGTGTTCAGAGATGGTGGGAGAACCCAGTAACAGCAGGTCCAGTAACAGCAGGCGGGCACCAGGGTGACAACGGATTCCTTCCGAAGAAGTACACCCCAGGCTGTGCACTCGGGATCAAGCGTTTTGGTGTCCCTACACAAGGCTGTGACTGGGATCACAACTTACCTACACCTCCTACCTGTTCTTCCCAAACCTGTTCATTTATTGCCAGAAATTATTTAAACGGTAAACTCACTATTTTGAGAGGAAAGGCAATTGGAACACCGCCGTCCTTTATTTTCAAACCAGCTGTAGTGGATAATCACATTATTTTGCTAAGAAATACCCTTTCCAAAAGGGAAGCTACTTTTACTAGATCCCCGGGACCCATGAGCCAAAGGCTCACTGGGGGGAGGCAAGAGAGCCCGAGTTTCGGAGTTGCAGAACGGGGTGGAGTGGAAGATTCGTTTGCACGCAAATCTCCTCTTGGCTGCCTTCAGCATTTTTTACTTCAGCGGTTTAGTTTAGAAAAGAGTAGCGAGGGGAGAGAAAAATCGTGCGACCCCTGCATCTAGAGCCCTGCTTTAGTGACTCCTGTGGAAAGTTCTCCAGCTGTAGGGAAAAACTGCCAGCATTTAAACAAACTTTCTGAAGTACTACTAGTATCTGGAATAGTATTATTTGGAAAGAAGTGGGGTACGGATCTTGAGATTCGAGTGCCAGTGAGATTATAGTTCAGTAATTGTATGTTCATGGTAACTGCTTTGGGAGATGTCCCCCAAAGTCCAATACCTTTAATATGCCACCTTATAATTACAGATATTGGATGGAGGTAAAACAGACTCTGCTTTATACACATCTCACTCTACAACCTTCCAGCTTCTAGGCAGAAGTCTTATTAAAAGTGCCTACTCCAGGATCATTGTAGCAGCACCGAGGGGACCCGACAAGGAGTGTGAAGTGCGAATTGTTTGACCTGCTCTCGGTTCTCCTGTTTGGCACAGAGGAAGCTGCCTCGGACTAAGCCAGACCATTGACCCATCTTCCTCCATGTTTTCTACACTGACTGGCAGAGACTCCCCCCCCCCAAAGATGCTGCGAGCTGAACCGGAGACCTTCTGCTCTACCTTCCGCAAAGGTGTTGGGTATATTTACACACGGCGAAGCCCGCAAGAACGACACCATCACTCATAACCACCTGAGTTATTTTATTGCCGAGCTGTTTCCAAGTCAAACGTCTACTGGGGGTTCCCCAAGTCCCACCCCCTTCTGTACAAGGACCCCTTGAAGGAAGCGGGTTCGCAGGCGAAGGGCGAGTTGCCTCCTAGTGAGCTCTAAGGGCAGCCTCGCTGGCTCTGTCCGATCATGTGGAGGTTACAGCAAGAAGGAAAGGGGGAAAGGGGAAACGAAGGCTCCGGCGGGTACTTAAAAAAAAAAACCCGCTCAAAGGTCCCAGGCCTGGTTTCTAAAAATGTTCCAGTCAATAAATTACAATAAATAGAACCGAGGGATCCAGTCCGCTCCTGCCTCTATTCCAGTCCGCCGAGTCCCTCTCACAGCTCCGGATAGCCTCCCCCTCCTCCCGCGGCTGCGCAGTAGTAAGCGGCGGCCGAGTTCGCCTCCGAGGCCTCGTGGCTCGCATAGGGAGGGAGGCCCAGTTCGCCGGGCCGGCAGCCGAAGGGCAGATACTGCTCGAACTCGGCGCGGTCCACGTCGGCCAGCAGCTCCACGTCATGCGGGGGAAGGTGCTCCAAGCCGACGGCGGCGTCTCCTCGACGGCAGGCCTGCTGCTGCTGCTGCTGCTGCGCGGGATCCTGAGCAGAGGCGTAGGCGGCCACGGGAGCCGCGAAGCGGGCGCGGAAAAGCCCGGCGCTGCTGCCGCCAGGGGCGCCGTTGCAGGGATACTCGGCCCCGGGGGGCGTCGGGTAGCCGTAGGGCCCCAGCAGGCAGCCGCCTTCGTCGGGCTGGTGAGGCGGGAAAAAGGCGGGCTCTGCGCAGGCGCCGCTCTGCGACTCGGGCTCGGGGGTGGGCAGGTTGTAGCTCCCGAAATGGGCGCCCAAAGCCGGCAGCGGGAGAGGCGCGCAGTCTCGGTAGTGGAAGTTCCCGCCGGCGTAGCCCGGCTGCTCGGGGTACGGGAGGCCCAGCCCCTCGCAGCCGCTGCCCCCGTCCATGGACAGCCCCAGCTGGTGCTGCGGGTGGTGGTGGTGGTGCTGCTGTTGCTGCTGCTGCTGCTGCACGGGGAGGAAACCGCCTTCGCCCGCGCCGTCGCCGCGCTTGAGGCGCTTCACCTGCTTCCTCCGCCGCGGCCGGTACTTGTAGTTGGGGTGGTCGCGCATGTGCTGCAGCCGCAGCCGCTCCGCCTCCTCCACGAAGGGCCGCTTCTCCTCCTGGGTCAGCGCCCGCCACGACTGGCCTGTCAGCGAGAAGAGAAGGGGAAACGGAGGTTTCAAACAGGCGCCCACCATTCAGCCTCGGCGGCTGCCGGTCATTTCCCCCCCCCAACCTCGCCACACTCTGCCCGCTGGTCTCCCCTCAGCCAGGCAGGAAAACAAGTCAGTGGACAACGCAGTCCTAACATTGAAGTTAATCCCATACAGCCCTCACCCCAAATCTCGGCGCACTCTTTGCCCGCTTGGCGCGGACTTTCCCTCAGGCAGGAAAAAAGTCAACTGACAGTCCTAGCAATGCCTACTCAGAAATGGATTCCATGCTCCAAGGTACATATGACCATTGCCTCCCACACCACCTCGCATCCCTCTCGGGGATGGGCAATCTGTGGCCCTTGAGGGGTTTCTGGATTCCCAGCTCCCATCAGCGTGAAGCAACCATTGGTCAGCGGTGATCGGAGCGGAGGTCCAGCAACTTCCGATGGGCCAGAGGTTTCCACGCTCCTCTCAGCCGGGTGTAGGCAAGAGGGATGCACCTTCGGGGACGGACCTCTTCGGAGCCGGGGCGGTTGCTTCTGGCTTTCGGGGGGATTTCAGGCTGCAGTGAGGTAGCCAGCATTTGAGGGACGACCACAAGCAGTTTGCTTAATAACTAGAAAAATTCCTTCCAGTAGCACCTAAAGACCAACTAAGTTAGTTCTTGGTACGAGCTTTCATGTGCATGCATTGGTATCTGAAGAAGTGTGCATGCACACGAAAGCTCATACCAAGAACTAACTTAGTTGGTCTTTAAGGTGCTACTGGAAGGAATTTTTTTATTTTGACTATGGCAGACCAACACGGCTACCTATCTGTAACTTAATAACTAGAGTATGTGACACTTATATCCGGGCTTCAAACAAGTGTAGACCCTTCGGGAGTCTGGATGGCAGAAGACTAGTTTTATGTGGATAAACAAGGTCGGCCTCCTCGCGCCCTAGACCCAGCAGCTGAGAGGAGCAGCGCCGGCATTGCGAGGCCAACCGTCCTCCCGGTTGCGAAAGAGTATTTCCCTTCCCGTTCCCCGGGCCAAAAAAGGCACGTCGGATTATAGCAATGTAAATAAATATGTCGCTGGAATCCGAATCTTTGCCGTCGGACATTCCATTAGCTATGTCGAGGTTGAAGCCTTTTCAGCCCTCCTGCTCCCGTGCTGCCCTCTTAGCCAGACCCTGCCTGCATGGGGGGCGGGATCGAGGGCCAGAGCGGCCTGGGAACTGCTGCTCTGCCCCGTGCGCTCCGAGCTCCCGAGTGATTCCTTCGCGTGGCCGAGCCAGCTTCCCAAAGAAGGACCCTTCTCTTGCCGAGATGGCAGTTGCTTTGGGGTGTGCTCCCGCGCACAAAGGCCAACTCCTAGGGGTCGACGTCCCTTTGGCGTCCCCAATAATATATTGGAGTGGGCCGCGCGCCCCCGGTTGATGGGTATTATGCGGGTAGGGGCTTACCTGCCCCCCCCATATATTTTATTTAAGTTGGCACATCTGCTTTCGCGGAGCTACTTGGAATCCCCTTGGACTTACTTCCAAGGGAGCATGGGTGGGATTGCGCTGTTACTTTGTTGCAGGTAACAACAGCAAGGTCTAGGGACTTTCTTTGACACTGGCGCCTTACAGTCCGTGCCCCCTTCCCCCGTGCCTTTTGCCAAGCCACCCGGGCACTTACCCAGCATCTTGCTGAGCTCGGCGTTGTGCAGATCCGGGTTCTGCTGCGCCAGCCGCTTGCGCTCGTCCTTGGCCCAGACCATGAAGGCGTTCATGGGGCGGCGGATGCGCGCTTCCCCTTTGGCCCGGCCCGGGCCGCCTTGCTGGCCTGCATCGGCGGCCGCCTCGCCCTTGCTCTTGCCCTCCGGGCTCAGCGACTCTGCCCACGGACACTGCATCATGAGCGGAGGAGGGAGCGAGCACCGTCCTTGGTCGTCGCTGCTGGCGTATCCAGCATCGGGGCTGCTCATTGCCACGCTGCTCCGCCGGACCCACCCGCTCCTTGCCCTCGATCCTCTTCCTGGCGCCCCCGCAAGGCAAATCGGGATGGCTTGCTGGAAGGAACGCTTGGGAGAGACTCCGAGCGACACTCAGGCGGTCCGCGCTGGCTCTCGACTAGCTGGCGGCCGTCGCTGCGCGGCTTCGTTTAAACTGAGCCCGGGCCAATCGGCTTCGTGGGCGGGGCCGGGGACCGTCGCAGCGGGCGAGCAGAGGACCAGTTCCATCTGCAATTCACCTGTATGGGAGCTGGCCAGGAGTAACCTTTCCAGCGACAAGTGGATTTTTCCATGACTTGGGGCTACGTGGAAGTAAATTCCATTGAGATCAATGGGATCTACTTTCAAGTTAAGGGCGATTGGGCTCGGAATGAGAGGAACCCGAAAGTGACTCGTTACAGGTGACCGAAGAGGATGTCTTTGCTTGGGATCACGCTATTTAAGTAGTTTGTTTTTCTGGGAGGGAAAATGAACCACTTTCGACCTATTTTATCTGTTTCCTGTCTGCTGGACGTGTTTTCTAGACAGGAAATGTCATTGGTAAATCTGATGGAAGAAATACATTTTGAGAATGGGCTTTAAGAAGTGCATTTATAATTTGTAAGCGTTACATTTGTACATGATACGTTATCGTGTATCATAATTCGTTAAGTTTTTGTATCGCATGGGTACACGCACACAAATGGAGTCTAAAAATATATATTTTGTAAATGCAAGTATCATATTTATTATGGAAAACTATGCTCTAAATGTACTTCTTTTGTTTCTCAAACAGCTGCTGATGCTTCAGTTGGTATAATTAATTTAGAGTACTTGAACTTTAACTGGTTCATTTCCGATTATTTCAACAGCAGGAACTCAAGCACGTTTTAAGGGGTTTAAGTTTTTTCGAACTTAAGGGATTTCTAACATTTCAGCACAATATTATGCAATGTGTTTTTTACGATGTACATTAATGCACAAAATGAACAAGAGTATCACCTAATAATTTTTAAATGCTTTAAACCTTGTAACCTGCTCTGCGACTTGCTGTTGAAGGGCAGGTAATGAATTTAATCATCATCGTCATCATTACACCTCCTGCCAAACCACTATTGTTAACTCAACATTGCGCGGTTATGTAGGGGGTAATGAAAATCTTGGACACTTGCTTCAAAGAACCGGAAGTAAACGGTACTGATTCCAGCGAAAATGACTCCCAAGTGTAGCTGTAGGTTAGTATTTACGTTAGAAGGCGATGCTATTAAACGCACTGATGCTTACATGCTTTGAATTCCGATCTAATATTTTTTCTGAAATCAGTGATACTGATTTCAGCGTAGTACCTTCTTCCCTAAATAGCCTTACTGGAAAATAAGCTCCACAGCGGGACTTGCTTCCGAGTAAGCATGTATTGAGTTTCGCCACAAGGCTTGGTGTAACAGTCTTGACAGCTTCAGCCAAAACCAACATTCAGGTGAACGTAGTCGCTCCTTGCCTTAACTCAGCCTCACCAACTTGCGCTTCCTGCGGAATGCAATTAGTTGTTTTTCTTTGACCATTTAGTTATTTTTCTTTGACTATATCGTAAAGGTTCCCCCTGATCCTGAAGCCGTTCCGAGTTTAGTGTTTAGAATCGAGATTCCCAGGACCGCTTGGCTGTGAGTCAGCCTAGTTACTTTGGATCCAAGCTGTGGGTCAAAACGCCGCTGGATTGTATTCCAGGGTGAAAATAATTCGTGGATCAAGATGTCTGAGATACTGTGCAGTTAGGCTTATATACTTTGAACTATTTATTTATTTATTTATTTATTTTAAACCCCAAAATTATATTTTTTTTTTGCTGCTGAAAAGAAACGAAACTCTCTTGAAATGGTGATGGTACTTTCTGTCTCATCTTGCTAGCCATTACCTAGGAAACGCTTCGGGATTCCCCGTCAAAATATTTATTCCGCTTGATAGCGGGACTACGCCATGCACAACCGCAGGAAAGCGCAGAGCGCCTGAGTGCTATGTTAGGAAAGTATCTTTGACCCTGGGGCAGACGTTACAGAAACAGCTTCAGAGGAAACAGATTGCTTCTCTGTGGGACATTTACGTACATTGCGCTAGAGAGCCTTCAGCCCCGCATCCCACGACGTCTGCGTAAACTGCGATCCACAAACAACTGAGGCCAGATTGTTTGCGGTTCAGACCGATCTGGTCAAGGAGATTGTTGCATTTTAGAGCATTTTAAAAAATTTACTGGCAGCGAAGTGCATTGGGTCCCTTCTATATGCGAGCCCCGCGCTCCGGGGGATCGATCCAGCAGTCCCTTTTCTCTAACCCGGTTGTTGGAAGGTTCTCTGAAGAACCTCAGCATCGCCCTTACACCGAGTCAGACCATTAGTCCATGCAGCTTAGTCTTAGACAGACAGGCCACTGTCTTTCCAAGCCCCTCCCTGGGCATGCCAGGAATCGAACCTGTGATGTGGCAGGCCATACACCGCCTTTAGGGACTTGAGTTTTTTGTTTCATTTTGTTTTCGAAAATCAAGTTCAGGCCACAGCAAATTTTCCGTTCCAGATTCAGCGCTCTAGGATGAAAGGCAGAGAAAGGCGAGTTTCGAACTCGGCTCAGAACTTTCGAGCGAACTCTTGGCAGTGATCCTCTGGGAATTCAAGGATCCGGAGTGACAGAAGGGAATGCGGATCTCGGGAGAGGTACACCCCCCCCCCTAGAGACCCGCAGGTCCCTCGCACCGGTTTATGTGCAACTACCTGGCCGAAACCGGCACCGCAAATCTATTTGCTTGCGCGCTCCGATCCTGGACACGCAACTGTGGAAATTAAATCCCGCAGCAATCGCGATCGCTTTGAAGTTTGGGATCAGGCTATCTATCGGCACTGGCTGCCCCTTGCCAAGCACCGTCCAGTTTGGTTGCGTTGGGTTAGTGCTGCCTGCATTTCACTCCAAAGGAGTGAAGACCGGAGTAAGACCAGCGAGATCTGAATGTGCCCATTTTGGGAAAGTCCCCACGTGCTCCTCCTAACCCAAACCCCGAAAAGTGCTGCTGCTGAGTCTCCTCTCGGCCCGGGATCCCGTGTTTCCCTTGCCCCCAGACCCGGCGGGAGGGGGCTCCCTTTGGGGACAAAGTGACCTTTTCAACTCACGGCGCTGGAGCGGGGAGAGCGAGCGCCCTTTGCTCAAAGACGCCGCCTTTCTATTTCCACCGTTTTCCCAAGCGCGACGTTGAATGGCTGCGGATCTGCCCGCCACGTTATCAGAGCCGGCCACAAATGCCACATGAAAAGCAGCAAACATCCGCAGGGCTTCCTGCAAGGCGCGCTGGCTCGCAAGACAAGCTGGAGGGAAGAAAGGGAAGGTGGGTGGGTGGCCCCCGCACGGGGCGCGGGGGAGGAGGTGCGCCTATATATCACCGCACACATTGCTCGGGACAATATTCGACGCAATGTACTGCACACACACACGCACGCACATGTAATAGAGACAATACCTGGTGTGCACACATGCATATACGTGTGTGTGTATAAGAGAGAGAGAGAGAGGGATGGGGGGGTGTCCACTTCTGCAACAGACCTGCTGCCAAATAAGTATATTTATATTGTGATAGTTTCTACGGAGCAGTATTTCCATATGAACAGGACTTGCAAAACCGTCAGTAAAAGCAGGAGGGTAATAAATGGTATAGGGAGAAACACCCACTGTGAACCCGACAATGGCAGTTGTTCTTGTGCTTTAACAGTGTCACTAATTTCCCCATAGATAGCAGCAATCTTGACAGGAAATCTGTCAGTGACTATCAGAACCCCTCTT
The DNA here is from genome assembly GCF_965113315.1 of Podarcis vaucheri. Taxonomy (NCBI): domain Eukaryota; kingdom Metazoa; phylum Chordata; class Lepidosauria; order Squamata; family Lacertidae; genus Podarcis; species Podarcis vaucheri. The sequence goes on along the minus strand of NC_138766.1, from coordinate 55,511,330 downwards.
CACTTCTCGCTCCATCATCCCTGAGCTAAACTAAACTCTTCTAATTAGCTGCCTAAGCTTCTAATTAGTGGAGCAGACTTTGCTCTTAACACACTGTTAAACTGTAGTTCACAGTTGTTTGGAAATACTTAAAAAGTTCATTTTCTTATAAAAGTGGAGAGTAAAAGAAATAAACTAACATAATTATATGTATACCTACTTAAAAGTGACGTCTTCCTGATTTCAGTGGGGCTTGCACTCCACTTGATTTCAATGTGGCCTAGGGCTTCAATGTGGTTTGTGGGCTGCAATCCACAAACTGGAACAGACTTCAGCAATCTCAGATTTAACAGACAGCCAGGGCACAATCCACAGTTTCTTACACCCAAACCCCAAAACATGCTGAGTGTTTATTCTATTTTATATCCTGCCCTCCTTCCAAGGAATTCAAGGCAGGGTGCTTGGTTGTTCCTTTCCCTATTAGTGGTTTTTTTTTTTTTAATAATTTTTTTTATTGGTTTTACAAATTTTTTTAAAACAATACAAACATATAAAAAGACATACAAACACGTATAGTTTCATAACCTTTTTTCATAAACCGTGTTTCTCCGACTTCCCCATACCTCCCCTTTCTGCATCCCAATGTCCAAAAGTTTTTAGCAACTCTAAGTACATCTGTCAATCCTCTGTCCTCTTACTCTTTTCTTCATCTAATCTTATTTCGCTGTAACCCTTTCTTACTCAAACCTCGACATTTTAACATTCAGCGAGTTTATAGTAGTCCTTAAGGTAAATCTTAAATTTCTTCCATTCTTCTTCCGCCGTCTCCTTTCCCCGATCGCGGATTCTGCCGGTCATCTCAGCTAGTGTCATATAGTCCATCACTTTCATCTGCCATTCTTCCAGGGTGGGTAGATCTTGTGTCTTCCAATACTTTGCAATGAGTATTCTTGCTGCTGTTGTAGCATACATAAAGAAAGTTCTGTCCTTCTTTGACACCAATTGGCCGACAATGCCCAAGAGAAAGGCCTCTGGTTTTTTAAGAAAAGTACATTTAAGTACCTTTTTCATTTCATTATATATCATTTCCCAGAAAGCCTTAATCTTCGGGCATGTCCACCAAAGGTGATAGAAGGTACCTTCAGTTTCTTTACATTTCCAACACTTGTTATCAGGCAAATGATAAATTTTTGCTAGCTTGACTGGGGTCATGTACCACCTGTAAACCATTTTCATAATATTTTCCTTTAAGGCATTACATGCCGTAAATTTAATACCGGTGTTCCACAACCATTCCCAGTCAGCAGACATGATGTTGCGACCAATATCCTGTGCCCACTTAATCATAGCCGATTTAACTGTTTCATCTTGTGTATTCCATTTCAGCAGCAAATTATACATTCTTGACAAGTTCTTAGTATTGGGTTCTAACAGTTCAGTTTCTAATTTTGATTTTTCCACCTGGAAGCCAATTTTCCTGTCCTGTTTAAAGATCTCCATTATTTGGAAATATTGAAGCCAATCTTGTACTTTAGGTTATTAGTGTTCTTACAACAACCCTGTGAAATTAAGACCAGTCCTAGTCTGGCACTACTGTACATCACACTGGCCATCTAAGTCATAAAGAGTTTAGGATTGCGGTGGTATTCATCAATGTCTGTGGAACTCTGTGATATCTGCAAGGTTGCAGCCAGAGACGTTAATGGAAATGCAGCACAATCCTATGTATCATGATTTTGCAGAAGATGAACTCAGTGATTCAGTGGGGTTTACACTCAAGATACATACGACCGGAGACTGCAGCACTGACCATTTCTAGGTCTGTGCAATCTGATGTGGTACAAGAGAGAGAAAGAGACCATGGTGTTCAATATGGTTTAGGATTACTGCTCCAAAGCAAAATTATGATTTTCAAAGAAAATAATATAGCCAGAGCTAAACACGGAGTCTCATGTTTTAATCCAGGGGTAGCTAAACAATAGTCCTCTGGATTTTGCTGGACTACAACTCCCATCTGCCCCAGCCAGCATGCCCAATGGTCAGATATTATGGGAGTTGCTGTGCAACAAGAGATGACAGACCACAGGTGGCCACTCCTGTTTTAATAAGAAGTCAGTTGAAACTTATTCCAAAGTAAATGAGTTTTGGATTACAGTCATGAAGTCTATACATATTTACTCAGAAGTAACACAGTGTTAATAGGGATTACCTTCATTGAAACATGCTAGAATTTCGTTGCATATTTTTACTTATTTCAGGATCTATATGACAATCTCCATTTGACTAACGTCTGGGCAGTTTAAAGAAATACCAAAGGCTAGAAATGAGAGGAAAGAAAATGGCATCTCCAATACAATCTTATTTATTGATAAGTCTGGGGAGGGAGGATGGCATAATATGATCCCTGACCATTAGCCATGCTGAGTGGGGCAGATGAGAGCCAGAATCCACAACATCTGGAGCGTCCCATATCACCTATGATGATCATCATACTTCCTCATGATGTGTCTAGTCCAGATCTATGGCTAGTATCTTGCTAAGTTACACTCAGAGGAGACCCACTGAAATTGTTGTTGTTTAGTCATTTAGTCATGTCTGACTCTTTGTGAGCATGCCAGGCACTCCTGTCTTCCACTGCTTCCCACAGTTTGGTCAAACTCATGCTGGTAGCTTCGAGAACACTGTCCAACCATCTCATCCTCTGTCGTCCCCTTCTCCTTGTACCCTCAATCTTTCCCAACATCAGGGTCTTTTCCAGGGAGTCTTCTCTTCTCACGAGGTGGCCAAAGTATTGATCAATATCATCCCCTTCTCCTTGTACCCTCAATCTTTCCCAACATCAGGGTCTTTTCCAGGGAGTCTTCTCTTCTCACGAGGTGGCCAAAGTATTGGAGCCTCAGCTTCAGGATCTGTCCTTCCAGTGAGCACTCAGGGCTGATTTCCTTAAGAATGGATAGGTTTGATCTTCTTGCAGTCCATGGGACTCTCAAGAGTCTCCTCCAGCACCATAATTCAAAAGCATCAATTCTTTGGCGATCAGCCACCTTTATTGTCCAGCTCTCACTCCCATACACCACTACTGTGAAAACCATAGCTTTAATCCATTAATTTCAATGGATCTGTTCTGAGTATGACTAGTACTGGATATGAACCCATGCTTCTTCATAGCCTTGTTTTGTAAAATGTTGGCAAATTTCATCTCAATTTAATGACAAGAAGTAGCCCACAATATCAGTGTTCTGCTTAGCAATAGGTAATTTGTTCAGAAATCCAAAATCTGGCTTCTCAACACCAGATGGATGCAGCAGCATGTCATTATTCAGTGGTGAGCAAAATTATTCTGCATATGTTCAGAGGTGCTCTCTTCAAGACAATTTCAGATACAGTGGTACCTTGGGTTAAGCACTTAATTCATTCCGGAGGTCCGTTCTTAACCTGAAATTGTTCTTAACCTGAAGCACCACTTTAGCTAATGGGGCCTCCTGCTGCTGCCGCGCCGCCGGAGCACAATTTCTGTTCTTATTCTGAAGCAAAGTTCTCAACCTGAAGCACTATTTCTGGGTTAGCGGAGTCTGTAACCTGAAGCGTATGTAACCTGAAGCGTATGTAACATGAGGTACCACTGTACTTTGGGACTGAGAAGTGGCACAGTAGTTAGATCCCAAGACTCAGTGCTGTTGATTCTTGCCTCAGATTAAGCCTGCAGAACAGGCTGATATTGATCTAGTTGTCAGGTAATTAATGTTTGGCTCTGCGAAAAAAATTGTTCCCTGGCCTGATTGACTGGGGATGGAAAATCTCCACTCCGCTTCTTGAAGTATTAGTGTCTTTCAGATCAACAGATTCCCTTTGAAACTTGTTTGCTTGAAGGGAGGGGAGTCAGACAAGAGTTAGCTCTTGGAGCCACATCCAGAAAAGGGGATTATTTTTTTTAATGGGAGAGGTTGCTAATACAACCTTTATAAAAGATTGTTCTCAGCTGCCTACACTAATACAAGTTTTTAAAACTTTAGTTGAAGCATAATACAGAGAAATCAGGGGGAAATAAGGAGAAAATGGGCATACAAAGTATGTATGTTTATATATAGATGTATTTAATTTTCCATACGTGATACACAGAAAACAAAGCAGACACACCAAACAACAGTAACAGCTGTAGAAAAGAGAGACTGTAAATAATATGTTAAGCCATTTATTAAATTGCTTCTGTCAGCGTATATGGGTGAATATTATCTTGTTTCATAACACAGCTTCTCCATTTTTCAATAAATAAATTATTGGGTTGTCTGCCTTTCCTAACTCTCACTACATATGCTAATTTTACCATGTGAGCCAAATCCCACACTTTGAGGATTCAATCTAACACGGAGATTTGTGACTTTTTTCCAATTGTAGCATATTGCTTTGCAGGCAGCTGTTAATAAATCAAGTGTATTGTCAATTTTATATCCACTTGTAAGACTGGCTCCTCAATATATCCAAAACATTGTATCAATGGTTCTACTGCTAATTCATACTCTGTTCTAAGTTTAATTTCATTTACCATAATTCTTCAGAGGATGTATGTCAAGCCTGTTTTAAGAGGGAGACAATATAATCAGAAACTGTTTTACCTCCCTCAGTTGAGAGGCATTTTGTGCATCAGTTAAGCTAAAAACTTCCCAGTTCTAATTTGCAGATATTTTGTGCAATCTTATTTTGTGCTCTTCTAAATACAGTTAGGCTGGACTCACTATTCCCATGGACTCACAAAGGAGAAATGTGACTAACTTCCAAGTTGAAGCAATTCTGGTTAAGTAATGATAGGAGGCAAACTGCGAAAGTTGCCCTCACCCACACCTGACGTTTGTGCATCTCATCCCAGGAGAGATGAGTGAGGCACCCCAATTCAAAGTGCTGGTCACATATATACCTTCCAATCCCTAGGACTGGCTGGGGAGGCTTTCATCCCAATACCTTCTTTCAGGGAAATCAAATCTACAGGTACTTGAGACAGGACTTCCTCAGTGGTGGTCCCACAATTCTAGAACTGTTTATAATTTTTGATGGGTGTAGCAATTTTGCACTCTGTTTATATGCTGTTGAATTAAAGTCAGATAGGGTTTTAGATGTTTTTGTTGATTTCAGGAAAAAAATCCTTCGAGCTTTTCAAGAAAAACCTGCTCATACAGTTTATAAATAAATAATATTTCAAACGGACATGTTATACATAAGTGTTGATTAACTCATCTACCTGATAAACAGCTTTGAGGCAGAAGAGAACTTTCCCCCTGTCTCAACTACAGACATGAACATAAATCCTGCACATGGCACTGGCACCAGCTGCAATCTGGTAGTCTCCCAAGGAAGATCACAAAGTGTTCAAGGTTATGCTTTAAGCCAGAATCAATAAACCTCTCCCAGTTTCTTCACTGTACAACTTGTGCTGACTAATTATGTGAACAGGTTGATGTATTAGAAAAAGTTACTTGTAAGAACAAAATTTGCAACCACTGGACTATTGAAAATTGCCACTTGAACACACAGTGTTTTCAAACAGGATGCGTATGGAGATATGCAAACCCTGTTTATGGATATTTACCAGAATATCATATCATATCATATCATATCATATCATATATCATATATCATATATCATATATCATATATCATATATCATATCATCTATATATATTGTCAGGGATACCCTGTTATTTGACCTGCTGCTCTGGATTTGTCATCTGTCCTGCTCATTGGCTTCACCTGATGGCTGCTGGTATTCCTGTTCTAGCTGCCACATTTTGACAGATATAACCAGGATCATCAGGCCATCCAAAGCATCAGTGAAAAATGATGAGAAGTACTGATGAGAGGGAGAGGGGAAGAGAGAGTACCAATTGACATGATCATCAGAGAAACCTGATAGAAGAATGGCTGCTTGTTGGAGAGGAATGTTCCTCACATGTTCTGTCTTAGGATGGGAACTTTTTGGGACGTCAAAACTGGAGGCTGAGTATACAGTGGTACCTCAGAAGACAAACGAAATCCGTTCCAGAAGTTGATTCAACTTCCAAAACGTTCGGAAACCAAGGTGCGGTTTCCGATTGGCTGCAGGAAGCTCCTGCAGCCAATCAGAAGCCGCAGAAGCCATGTTGGATATTTGGGTTCCAAATAACGTTCACAAAACAGAACACTCACTTCTGGGTTTGCTGTGTTCAGGAGCCCAAATGTTCGACTTGCAATGCGTTCAGGATCCAAGGTACAACTGTGTTTATGTTTGCCATATTTCAAATAGTGAAGATCCAGACAAAGCTTATTTTGGGCAAATTTGCAAAAAAAAAAAAAAAAAAAAGAAAAGAAAAGAAAAGAAAAGAAGTTGTTGAGCTTTCTCAAAGGAAAATCGCTAAAAATGACACTGCCAAAATGGGTTACCATACGTCTGGATTTCCCTGGACATTTTTAGCGATTTTTGCCTGGACACTGCTTCTGACTGCAGTATTGGAAGAGTTTGGATTTGATATCCTGCTTTATCACTACCCTAAGGAGTCTCAAAGCGGCTAACATTTTTCTTTCCCTTACTCCCACACAAGTGGAGCTGAGAGACTTCAAAGAAGTGTAACTAGCCTAAGGTCACCCAGCAGCTGCATGTGGAGGAGCGGAGACGCGAACCCAGTTCCCCAGATTATGAGTCTGCTGCTCTTAACCACTACACCACACTGCATATGCGCTACACTAGATATGCATGGAAAATTCTGGGTGTATGTCAACCCTAAGAATATTACATAGATTAACAAACTCACAATCTAGTCTTATCCAGGTTTACTCAGAAGTGTGTCTCACTATATTCAATGTCTTAAAGGTAAAGGGACCCCTGACCGTTAGGTCCAGTTTTACTCCCTAGCAAATTTGTTTAGGACTCTCAGTCTACAAATAGTAAACTAAAATATGTCAACTCAGAAGTAAGTCCCATTTTATGTCCATAAAGTAAGTCTTCAGGCCAGGGCTTTGAGCCTGACCAAACCTCTGAATTTAGGTTCCATTTCTTAAATCAATGGGACTTCCAAGTAAACACACTGTTTAGATCGAACTAGTTCTGTTCATTCTTACAGATGCTAAATACCCCCATTCTGACAAGTAGGTAATTGTGTGAGCCACTCAATCAACATTTCACAGTCCCAAATCCTAAATAAAAGAGTCTGACAAAGAAGATAGAAAGAATTTAAATGATTATTCATCAGGTTTATTTAAAGGTTATTTTAAGGGCTTTTGAAGTGGTTTATGAGAGTGATATCTAAATTATTTTAACCACCATTGGTGGTTGTGAAATGGGCTGGGAACTGGCAAATAATGAGGCAAAAGAAAATACTGATTGACTTCCAGCAAATTAAAAATCATGCAAAACAGTTGAAATTCATTTTAAAATAAAAAATAATTAACAATCACTACAAAAATTAATCTAACTTTTAAAAGAAAACAATATTAGCAAGAACTAAAAAAAGAATCAGCCCCAACATATAAACCATGTGTGATTTGGGGCCGAAGTAGCATGTGGCTGACACACAAGTCCATGACATAAAAAGTCAGCGTGGCTTTCTTGCTTGTTTTTTGGGATGCCAACTCTACAATTCTATGAGTATATGATATGTAATAAGCATGGGATAGGTAGAAGACATTCCTCTCTGACTGCCCAACACCATTATCCTCTGGAATAATTTTACATTTTTAGTCCTGAGAATGGTTTGGACCTAGAGAGAGCTCAGTTAAAACTTAAGCAAGATTCAGCTTGGTGATGCCACTAGAGGATCATAAAGCTATTCAGGTCTGCAAAACTATCTGCAGTGTAATTTGGAAGAGCCAGCTAATCCTCTCCTGTAGTAGTACTTTCTGAAGGGAGATTTCACGGAAATTTCCTTAGGTGTTCAAGAAGCCCTTTCCATCTTCCTGAAGCTCCTGTTGGAGACAGTCCTATAGAGAAAAAAAAAACCTACAGCTTGGATTGGGGTTGGCTACATTTTCTTAAAAAGAGTATTATTATTATTATTATTATTATTATTATTATTATTATTATATTATTATTATTATTACATTATTATTATTATTTTATTAAGTTTTTTCAAAGAAATCTTGTCTTCCAAAATGACTCAAATAATAAGGTGAAGAGCAAGGCAGGCACCTCAAAGGACAAATCATATCTGGGAAGGGGAGTGGAGTCTAAGGTCGTCACTTACACAGCGTCTTGAAAAAGAGGACACAAAATTTGACCTTGCTAATTTATATGTATAGAAGCAATTACTATAAAGGAAACAGAATATGAAGCTCTCACCATAATGGGTAAGGCTGTGCCCAGGTAGCCTGTGTACCTGCTCAGTCTGCTGTCCAGAAGCCAGCTAGGCAAGTTCAAGGTTTCGCCACTCTTTTTTAAGGACTTGGACCAGACAGCCCTTTAAATAGAGGAGAATGCTTTCAGACATAGGACTATCCTCTTTAAAGTAGGACACTCAACTTCCCTAGTGATTGGGAAAGCTCAATAAGCAATACAGGCACACCCTCGTCCCCAAAGTTTACGATTGGGACTACATTTGCTTTCACGGCAGTTGTGTGCCCATAGTATGAGATCTTCCCTGCTTTCTTCGGGAAGCAGCCCTATTAGTTTTCTGTGGGAAATTAGTACTACAATACTGAAACGTGGATTTTCTTGGAGACGCAACAACCGTCGCACGCAAGAGCAGTCCTAATTCTCCAATAAACCTCCATCTGGAATCATCCCAATACTCCTAAATACCATGGCCACAATTCTCCAGCTTTGAAATGTGTGCTTAGCCTAAGATATGCAGGGGGGCTTAAGGACTGTCTTCTCTGATGAGAAAAGTTCAACATAACCCCCCCCCCTCCCCAACATCCCTCTGTACAAAGCAATTAGCTCCCTCAGAAGAAAAGTCTTCTTTTTAGATTGTCTGACCATGATGGGGAAAGAGGTCCTGCTGAATGTAAAGCTGGTCTCAGCTGTAAGGGAGGATTTCTGTGGGGGGAGAGCACATGGGAGCATCAGAGGTCTGTGCAACTTTGGGAGACATGACTTTGTTCAGAGACAGCAAAGTCCACAACCTCTGATCCCTTTAGTACTAATAATACGACTGGATTTGACCCAAATAGGTTCTTCCCCTTTCAACATTTATCTCCACTGACACTAATATGCTCTCCTTTATTATCTATTTTCAACTTCAAAGCTGGGCACTTTGAGGCTTAAATGGTACTGTGGACAAATATATTTGTGCAATAAAAATAGAAATATATGCAAACTTTAAAGTAATTGTAAATTTTGTGTGTGAGAGACAACAAATCAGACTGGCATAAGAAACAAAATACTGAAAAGCTGGGATGCCAGAATAATGGAAAACAGAGTATTTCTACTCCCTGGTGTCAGGATGGCTTTACTGCTGGAAGAATTGGGGTGACAGCTCCAGGTATTGAAGGCCCCCCTCATATGAGCTATTTCAAAGCCTACCTATGGTGTGGGCTGAGGCCTTTTCCCAGGGTTTGAGAATGGGAGAGTCAACCAAACAGGAAGTGGCCTGTTCACAGTGCAAGACACTGTTAAGTACGGTACTCGAATGGTAATAATAGCCAATGTACATAGAAATGAACAGGGAACTGGGGGTGCACATCCCACACTAAGCTTAAGATCATCCCATATCATACACCCTCACCTTTGTGCAATGTCATATAATTGCAACCAATCCAATTCTTGTTTGGGGTGTAAGAAACCATGAAGCTTTTGGGGTGGCCAAAACTTATTGTGGAGTGTCCACATCTAGTTAGAACATAAGAAGAGCTCTGTTGGATCATGCCAAAGGCCCATGTAATCCAGTATTCCTCACTCTTCCCATTTCTGATCTCTAGCAACTGGAATCCAGAGGCATAATTCCTCTGATAATGGGAGGTAGAATATAGCCATTGTGGCAATGTGTCATTGATAGCCTTGTCCTCCATTAATCAGTTTAATCCTCTTTTAGACAAATCTAAGCTGGTGTAGGGTTTCCATATTTCAAAAATAAAGCTTTTTTTTTAGAAACCCACCCAAATTGTTGAACCTCTCCCTAAAATAGTGATATTAAGCTTTCGGAGCCATTTGTGCTGCTTTTTCCATCACGTTGCCATACATCCGATTTGGCAAAATTCTCCTGATGCCATTTTTACTCCCCAAAACCAGGAATTTTCCTGACATATGGCAAGCCTAAGCTGGTGACCATGACTATCTCTTCTGAGAGAAATTTCTTTCTCAGCACCACCTACGTCAGAGAGGTGTTGTGAGGATAAAATGGGGAGAGGTTTATATGTGGAATGAAAGAATGAATGGATCACAATTGAGAGTCCTGAGCTAATGTGTGACTTTCCACCTAGCACCAACGCATAGCAATGCGCTGTCTAGCATCTTACTGTGGCAGTAGCCCCACAGGTATGTGTGTACCTCTGGGTGAGTCATAGCCTACCTGGAGCATCCCTGACCTTGCTGCCTGTCCTCAACTTAGCAAATGCTTTTAAAAATCTTTATCAATAAATCCATTTTCTGTAAAAACTCTGATCCTAGCTCTCATACTACACTTTGCTATCTAGGCCAAAGTTTCTAACACTCTCAACTCCCTCTTGATTTGGTAAAATGTGCCAGCTTCTTAGCCAGGTGGATAGCAGCCTGTCCTCCAGCAGAACAGATCTAGGGCTTCAAAGGGAAGGTTCGCCAAGCACCTGGATGAAATCCCAAGCTTCCCCACCTGCAGCCATTAAGGACCTCCCTTGAACATGGCATAATCGCTTCCCCAAAGATGTGTACCCTAAGCAAGCATGGCAACAAGGACTTGGTACCCAACACAGATTGCTTGATTGGGGCAAAAACATTTGGAATCAGGTATAAATGATTTTAAATCTGAATGAATTATAAATATGTCTGTAAATTTGTCATTAAAAAAATGGAGTTGAAAACTCTTTATAAAACTTACAGCAGAGCTGTTTAAAATATACCTTTTAAGGGTGGTCACTTTTGACACCCTGAGTCTTCTGCCTCCCTGCTTTTTCTTTTCATGGGCTTTGTCATAATATTTGCTTGTTGGTTTTGAAGGCATTAAAGTGATAAAAGCAGTGCTGTGGTAGCTGCCTTGTGACATTTTAACCTAAGTTCAAAGCATCTCTTACAGTGCAGTCCCCTAGGTGAAGCTTTGATGTTTCTACCCTGATCCACTCCATAATTTGCCATTGTCCTGGATGTTTACTTTGATGAGTTTTGTTTGCAAGAATACGAAGACATGACAGAATAATTTAAGCACAATCCTCTGTGCTTAGATACTTGAAAAAGTTTGTCTGGGAACAGGCATATACCTAAGCATAAAACTTCAAGGACAATACATGTACAAACGATTTAATTCCATCTTTTTATATGTGGGCTCAAAGTATTGCCACATCTTGATGGTTTGTTTTGGAAAAGCATACGTCATCGTGGCAATCCACCTCGATTTATAATAATGGTGCAATCCCATAATGTCTACTTAAACATAATCCCCATCGAGGTCAACAGAATGTACTTACAAATAAGTGCGTATAGGACTGCAGTCTTAAAACATTTGCACTCAGCATTTCTATTTTAAAAAACACTCAAAAGTAGCTTATTATTAATTCAATTTTTATCGAATTCCAAAATTATCTTCTAAATAGCTGAAAAGTTTAACAGTTGGTTGATATTGTAATATCTCTGGGGCAACTGAACCTCCCCATCCCTTTTTAAAAAATTGTTTTCTGAACATTTTAATATTCAGACATTTGTGTGCCTTTGTGTGCATCAGAACAATGATGGGAGAAAACTTCTAATACTTCTACAACTAATCTTGTAAATTTCCTTTTTTATAGCCTATCAGCAGTAATAGCTGATGTCATAATCTTTTGGCACAGTCTCATCTAGCCCAGTGCTTTCTTTGAGCATGTGGCCAAGCATGAAAACACCCAGATCCATAAGAGCCAACAAAAGTAGAAATGAATAAGTAAAACATAATACTAGAGCTTGGGGACACCCAATGAAGCTAAATGTTCAGGACAGAAAAAAGGTGCTTCTTCACACAGTGCATTGTGAAATGATACAGTGGTTGGCCCAAGATGTCCTAATGAGCTTCAGAGCTGAATGGGGATTAGAACTCTAGTGCAATACTCTAACCATGCATGGCAAGGTGCCGTACCGATTGTGTTAAGGGACATCTCTCTATCTTGAGGAGCTTTTCTGAATATAGGATGCTGATGTATTTTGATGCTAGGCAGAGGGTCTCAAATGAACTCGGGACTCCTAAGTGCCAATTTAAGGCTGGTAAGGTGTCATCCTGATTGCATTAAGACCTGAGAGACTTTAACTTTCACATGTTGATGAGCTCCTTAGTCAGAGGCCCAGGGGGCCAGAATGCTCTTTTCCCAATGTCAATAGAGGGTGGTGACTGTTCCTGCAAATGCAGTCAAACCCTCTTTCCAGATAACCATCAGTGACAGGGTGTGTTTGGGCTATATGGGCAAACTGGCTGGAGTGGCAGATTGGCTCCACCAGTGTGGCAGCCTTGATCTCACTACACTTCTGTCTTCCCTGCACCCCCTACCCTGGTGAATGGCAGTTGAGGGGGGGTGATTGTAGCAATGCCCTACCATGCCAACCACTCCTGGGTGCTTCATTATCTCAAAAAGGGATTCCTGAGCTCTGGATTATCTGGCATTCAGAATGTATTCAGACAACCAGAGTTTGGAGGACAGGGGAGAGTACGGTCCCAGTGATACACACATGAATTGGGTTTATATGCAAGCTTACATTATGAGGGCCATTCTTCAGCAATCATATCATTCCAAGGAGAGTGGCTTTTAAAACCTGGCAGCTATGGAGTTCAGTATGTATACGAAATAATGTTTTCAGAAGAGGCACAGTCACACTTCCCATCCCAAATATGCTCTCTGTCAGACTCTTCCAACAAGAACCTCTGTGGGCTTTAAAGCTGCAGAGAATCACTTCATATCTGGTCTTGTTTTTATAATCCTGGCATGAAAACGCAGCAGGCAGCCCTGTCCCACCTGCCAATGCTGCACAGAAGATTAGTTGTCTAGCCAAGCGTGTGTCTATCCAGCAATGGAATGCATCAAAATGAATCCCAAAAGACTTCCGACACAAGAAAATTAGCTGTTGACTTTGGAGCATCAGTATCAAATAAAAGGAAAACATATTACGGAAGCTCTTGCTACTCACCTGCCTTACACAATTCAAAAGGAATGCTTTGTTTTTAAGCAGGAGAGCAAATTAGATAAAGGAAATGAAAATAGAATTGCCATGTTTGGCTCCAAGTGAAAAGCAACATTCCTTTCGTTCATTCAGCATCATCAATACCAAAGAATTAAATTTATCTCTCTAACAATTCTAGGATGTTGATCAGAATTTTGGACTTTTGTTTTAAAGCACACAAAGAAATGGAAAATATCTTCAGGTAAACTAAAGAAAAAAGAAAAAAAGGAGGAACCCACTACCAGTAATTTTCCAACTTACTACCTCAATTGCAACCTTGTCACCATAGCAGTTCATAATATTATTTTCAGGAAACCATAAACTTGGAAAATCCCAGTTGAGCATCTTGTCTGTTCATCTGCAGTGAGCAGGACGATGTCTTACTGAAGACAACTTCCTACTAGATGATTCTCCTATCATTTTTTCTGTAAGAAAAGGCATATATGCTGTAGATCAGGGGTCAGCAAGTTTTACCTCGCCTGGGCTGGTTCACTGCAGCGGAGATCCCTCCGTGGGCCAGATTGTGTGCCCGCGTGATTGCGCGCGGCCACGATTTCCAGTGTCTGCATCTGCACAGAGGTGATTTCCGGCGTCTCCATCTGCGCAGACACATTTCCGGTGCCACGGAAGCGAGTCCCCACGCTGAGCTGCACTGGTTTAGCGCAGCACGTGAGGACTCACACGCGGGCAGCTCGGTTTGGGGGAAGCTCATGGGCCAGTTAAATGACCCCCATGGACTGCTTGTGGCCCATGGACCTTAGGTTGCCTACCCCTGCTATAGATACATTATACTGTAAATGGACATAATATTCCATACTGACAGTATGGCTTTGAAAAAGGTCTCATGATAAAAAATGTGAGCAATCAAAAAATCTAGGCCAAATCACCATAATACTCTACAGATGCCCTCAAATATTGTGCTATATTTCTATTTTATTAAAAAGGAATGATAAGGTTGCTATTCTATGCACACATACCTGAATTTACCCTCATTAAACACAGTGCAAGTTACCTCCAAGTAAAGATACTTCAAACTGGGCAGTAAGACAGCCAGGTGCCTGAAGTGCTGTCAGCATGTTGGAATAATAAGGAACTTCAGAATTTCCTCTGTTTGACTGGAGCAATATCAGCTGGTAACTAAATCAGGCTGAGCTATATATAGCATTGTTGATTTCCATGGGTCCCCACTGAGCACACACCCAAAAGTTTTGTTTCAAGTGAATCATGTTAACAGACAAACTGTCTAATGAACCTGAAATATATTTGCAAAGGAAAAAGCAGCCAATCTGGGCTTCCCCAAGCTGAACAAATCGGTGTTTTCTTCTGGTCATCTGTACACCAGAGAATCTAGAGCTCAGGGAAATCAAACCCGGTTAAGCACCCTTGAAACCTCTTATAACATTGTCTGATTCTGCCTGTGCTGGTGATATAACGGGGCACAGCAGCAAGGGGGTTAGAAGGTGAAGGTTAATTTCCCCCCAAAATAGTAATGGGGATATGAAAGGTATACAGAGGCTTTGCAATGTGTTCCCCCCAGTTCTGGCTCTCTGATTTCTTGAACCTCAGGATCACAACCCACACTGTTGCTATTGTACTTTCCCCAAACAGCTGGGCTCCTGCAGCAGCCACCATTTCCTTTTACACTTGTCTTGAAACCTTGTGCTTACCACCCAAAAGGACAAACGATGGGTGCAGAGATTGCATTATAGCTTTCCTACCATCAGAAAACACAAGGGGTTCTACAAGTTAGTCTTTTCACTCTTTCAGGACATTAAACATAAGAACTAGAACCAAGTGCTCCCATTTCAGCATGGGCATAGCCAGGATTTTTGTTGGGGGGGGGCAGAACCTCAGTTAGCTATGCATTTTTATTGGTTAGGGGGCAACTGCCCCTCCCTGCCCTCCCTTGCCTACACCCATGTATTTCAGTGCCTTAGGACCAAAAAAGAAAGATTGTTTAAAAAGGGTTAAAAGCTGGTAATGAAAGTAGAAACCAGTGAGATACATACAAGAACATGTTTCATTACTCACATTTGGAATACTAACCAGGCCCAAGGCTAAATAAAGAAAGAATGGGTTATAACCAATGAAGTTTTTTAGTGCAAGGACTTCCACCTGCACAAAGAGTTTAAAAATCATTAAGATTTAAAATCCATTTTAACCCCCTCCAATATGCCACTTCCTGAGTGAAAACCCCACCCTTTTAAAAAGATGGAAAAGCAGCAATAAAGACCTTTCTACTCATAGAAATTGTGCTACTCTTAAATTTTTCTGGGGTGAGGGACATATTCCAAATGGGAATTTATTATGAGTGTGTCTGCATGATGTTCTCATCTTCCAATGCCAGCCTGTCCTTTCTTTAGATTTAATCCAGAGTTCCCATTACCATATAAAATCCTAATTTTGGTAGGCAGCTTGTCATGTGTGGTGATGATGTTTTGGGCGGGTGGCCTCAATTGCTACACCCATTTGCTCCTCACTCGAGCACAATCTCAGCCATTTTGTTTCCGCCAGCCCAAACAATATGAGCATGCCTGTTTCCACCAATAGCCGTGTGCTGAAGGTACAGCCTGGTTAAAGTCAGCTTTCAGAGGAGCTGTTCTCTCAAGACCTTCACACAGTGCATGTGGAGTAGAGGGGAATCACCTCAAAGAATAGTACTCCATGCCTCAGGCATTTGAGTATGGCAGCAGACAGAATTGTCTGGCACTGAAGAGGCTGAAGCTGGAGCTACTCCCTTTTCTCATGATGTGACTCATAGCCATGTCAGTCATGACAGAAGGGGATAAAAATACCATAAGTTACAGCTTGCTGAGGCTGCAGCTCCCGAGAGAGAGAAAGTCACTTTAGACATTTGTTCAGCTTGTCTGGCGACCGAGGGCCGGTGAGTGTGTAAGAAAGTGAGCTGGAAAGCGGACAGTTTGTGCTGCGACCAGAAGGACAGGAAACATTGAGGCTTTCTGCAGCGGTGGTTAGTTTGAGATAATGCCATTGTATAACCAGGCTGAGCGACCTCTCCCAGTGCTGAGAGCCCAGAGCTTGGCGTCTGGCTGCTTGGCCTGTGGCCAGCTTCAGGCTCTCCAGTCTGGAGCAGGGGGGCGGAGGGTGTGGATCCCTCCCCAGCAGCTCCCCACAAAGAGCTGGCCACACCTCACCTTGCAAAGGAAATCTGGCTACAGCTCCAGACTTTGTGGCTTCTTCATGATGAGGGCTGCACCCACCCACTCCCTTTGCTGGGGTTTTGCACCATCCGCCTTACAGTATGAGGGAACTATTTAAAGTTGCAAAGAATAACAGATCCAGTGACAGGGTTGTTGGAGAAACTCCTGCTTTGCTAGGGCACAGTGGATTTTAGGGAGTGAACCAACAACAAACACTGCCTTTGGCATTGCACAAAAGTGTCGCTTTGTTAATGCCTGTTCTCCCACACCACACAAGGGCATACATTTAAAGCCTTCTTATACCACCTTAGCAGACACGGCTTCCCTCAAAGAATCCTTGGGACTGTACTAAGCCAGTCTAAATGCAATGCATTTGAAACATCTCTCTATCAACGTTGCATCCAGAATATCAAATTAACACACTGACATCTTCTCCCCCCTCTCTCTCCCCCTTTACATTTTTGTTTTTAATCAAATACAAATACAAGAACTGTTAAAACACTTATCCAGCAGTACATCTAATGCTGTTTGTTTTATCCATTTACTCTTAACATAAATTTACACATTCAACATTCAAATGTATTACTTAATGTAGCCTCTTCACTGAGAATATTGAGTGGTTGGTATAACTTGAAATCGGTGACCTCACTTCATAAATTTAAGATTCAAGGTACCACCATGCCATTAAAATCAATGGACATTTTGCTCTTGTTTTAAATGGGATGTGGATTGTTAAAGGTCAGTTGAATTAATAGCACATTAATGATTTCATTACTCTAGTTAATGTGCTATTTATTGGTGGCAGAATTTGGCTTATTCAAAAAGTATCCATAATCTTGAACATGTGGATTTAGCCTGACCACCTCAGAGGTATTCTGGGACTGCTTCCTGAATTTTCTTTTTTCAGTGGAAGTCCTTCAAGGAGGAGCAGGGGCTCCAGCACAGTGGTATGGCACATGTTTTGCATGCAGTCTTCAATGCCTAGTTTCTCCAGATTGGGCAGTTGGAAAACCTGGAGACTTGCTACTGGTTATAGTAGACAATAAAGGTCTAGATGGACCAATGGTTTGACTCACTGTAAGTCAGTTTTCTAAGGAATCTAACCAAAACATTTATGTTGCAGTCATTCAAGAACATTCTGGTGCTACTTTTGCTAATGCAGAAATTGTGTTTCTGGTAGAGAGAAAGGGTTTAAAATAAAATTAGAGCGATTGTCTAAATCAGATATTGGGTGTGGTAGATATAAACCTTAGTAAAGGGCTCAGTATCATAACCATTGGATGTGGAATCCACAGAAAAAGTACTAGGAACCCTAGAAAATCCTATGCACGCCAGTTCTCAGTCCTCAGCCAGTTACACATGAACATTCACTGGAGGGGGGACATTTCTGTTGAGATGCATCCCCTCAGGTGTAATCTGTCAGGTGCCAGATACTGTCAATGAGGAGGGCAAAAATCAGTTGTGTGGGGGGCACCCCTTCTCTCCCCCCCCACCCCAAAGAGCAGGTTCCCCATCCTGGCCCTGACATAGACCATCATGTGCTGGATTCCACCTGTGGTCCATCACCAGACATGCCACATGAATGAAATTTACACTAGAGTGCCAAAAGCTGAATAAGATACAGTGGTGGCAACCAGCTGGTCTGGCCACTGACATGTGCTGGACTTTCCTGTGGCCCAAATGGTGTGGGAATCGGCTCCATGCAGCAGCCCTCCCTTGACCTCGCTGCAACTCAACGATTGTCTCCTCCTTTGCACTGATCCACCTGGTTGTCCGTACAAATATTTGCCTGTGCAGGGCAAGGAAGTGGCAATTTCTGAAGGGAGCTGGTAGCAAGACACACAACATCTCAGCTCTCTGTGTCAACACTGAAAAACAAACAATAGCTGCTAAGGGAGAACGTAAGCATTCATGTGACTGGGTGCACACAGTTGCTCATGACCGTGACCTACACACTTTATCACTGTTCAATCTGCATTGTGAATGCTGGGACTGTGTCAGGGAACTTGGCAGGAAAACCACCCTGGGGAGTGGTGGGGGGCGGGAGGCTTCTCTGTAATATGCAAGGAGCTCACTGTTACATGCACGCCTAAAGGTATTTATGAAGCTTCTTACTTTCCATTTTGTTGGCTTTTCCCTACTTGGTGGTTCACGTCCTTAAGGGGCTCCACTCGTTTTCAGAAACAGATCTCTCATCTTACATTTGCACAGAGTCACGTCAAAGCTATGCCACCTCTCTGTTTGGTCTGCTTGATCTCCCACTGCTATCAGTAGTTGATGGGGCTCCCCTGGCAGGGGTCAGGTGGGCAGGGGTGGAGATGGCAGAAGAAGATGGAAAGGGAAAGCTCAGCTGATATTCCTGCAGTAAGATTCATAAGTTGCTTTTATTTTAAAAGCCTAAGGTTTTCTCCATTCCCCCCACCCCTTGCAAACTAAAAAGGGTTGAGAAGAAAAACTTTTAACTAACAATTTACCTGATTGTCTTTGAAGTGCTGTATTCATTTTGTAAGGGTTGTGTGTATTTTTATACCGGTATTTATGAAACCAATAAAAAGTAAGTTTAAAAAGAACAGCTTGACTATATGGTCTACCAACAGGTTCAATTCACTGATTAAATGAAAAGTAAGTTTTAAAAGCATAGTTTGGCTGTATAGCCTACCAATCAATGCACTGATTAGAAACCTTTTGAATGATTAAAAACCTGTCTGAAACAAAAACAGGCAGAAGGTTGGGGAGGAGGAGAGGGAAAGGCAAAACAAAAAACTGGGGTGTGTGTGGTGGAATGGAATATTGTGGAGGAGGACATGGCTGATCCATTAAAACATTGAACATAGTTGCACTCCCCCACCAAATACTTTTGAAGATCACACTTGCTGAGCTACATTGTGAGTTGAGAAGAAGCATGCATGCATCTTTGATGGCAGCCAACTCCATGGTTGGGCAGGAGAGTTCCTTTTGAAAAGAAGTCCAGCTTGCCCATTTTACTAGGCTTGGCTGCGGTAAAAATGTTTTTTTTTCTCATGCCTGCAATTGTTTCACAGGCTGCAATCAGGACGGCAGACAAACATTTTTGCTTTGTTACAAGTAGCAGCCAGCTGTAGATTCATTGGTGACAAACTTGGCCAGCAAAGTTTGCTGTTACAAACTTGATGGGGTGGGTCCACTTTTCCTTGGGAGGATATGACCATGAGCTGTCTGAAAGCTGTGGGGAAGAGTCAATCTTCTGCTCCTTTACACCAGGTGTGGGAAACCTTTGGCCAGCTGCCTGTTGCTGAACTACAACTCCCATCAGTCCCCGCAAGCATGGCCAATGGGATAATGAGAATTGTAGTTCAACAAGTTCCCCATGCCTGCTTTCCACAAAGCACCAAACAACATGAGATGCTGCCCATCTGTGATTGGATCACTCTCTAAAAAATAAAAATAAAATACAGCTATGCAGGGAGCATATTGGGTCAGGGCTCACCTCTATAGCATTTTCCAGACCTAAATTACCCACCACAAACCGCTATTAGCACCATAAGAGAATATAGATAGATAGTTATAAATATAGATGCATATTTAAATGGACAAATTGCAGTGGTGGGACAGGCAATTGACAACAGGAAAAGGCATGGAGTGGGGGGAAGTAACTTACCTTCCCAAAAGCAACGATGCCAGTCTAAATCAGATGGGGTGGTGGAATGACTGCTCTTAAAAGAAAATTAGACAAGATGGAAAATCCATCCACTGACCTCCAAAATCTCATCTCGTTTGGTCCCAACTCAGTAGGCAAATAAGAAATGGGGGGGGGGAGATCCAAGAATGCCAAGAATGATGTTCTGCTTTCATTTGGTGCTATTATTAATCATTGGCAGATAGAGCCCTTTCATCTGCGACCTTTCCCCTCGAGAAAGTCTCTGTGCTGTAGTCACAGGGTGTGTGGTGAGACACTCTGCATGGTAAGTGTACACTCAGCTGGCGACAGGGAGCTGGAGATCAATACAGTGGGGTGGTTGGTGGCCATAGATTGTGCAGGAGATGCCACAGGGAGGTGTAGAGATCAATTGCTAGGTCTGTAACAGATAGGGATAGCAGCACCTTTCATCCCAGACCCAAAGGCCCTAAAGTGGGAAGAGCTGGTGGTTGGTAGAATATTGATATTATGGCACAAAACAAGCAAAGTCTGAGAATATTGGAAGGAAAGTGTTTTTGGAATATGATTGAGAAATGCTTTGGCCTTGGCCAGGTCTTTTTGAAGGAAGAGTTTTCCGCTGGGAAGCCTCATGACAAATATATAACAAATGGGCTTCAGAATGGGCGCCATTTGCAACACTCATGCTTTCCTCCTAACCTGACTTAAAGCTTGAGCCCTGTAGCCCATGCTGGAAACTCTTCCTGACCCAAATCAGCTTCACAGAACCGTAGAATAATAGCACTGTAGAGTAGGAAGGGAAACCAAGGGTCGTCTAGTCCAACCCCCTGCAGTGCAGGAATAACAGCTAAAGAATCTCTGACAGACGACCATTCAGCCGCCAATGAATGAGACTCCACCACCTTCCGTTCCACTGTCAAACAGCTCTTACCATCAAAAAGTTATTCATTATGGTTGACTCAGGATCTCCTTTCTTGAATCCACTAGCTCAGGTCCTGCCCTCTGGAGCAGCACAAAAAAAGCTTGCTCCATCTTCCATGCGACAGCCCTTTAAATATTTGATGGCTATAATATAACACCTCCGGCCTCTATTCTGTAGCCTTAACTTGCTCAGCTTCCATGGAACAATGTCTCTTACCCAGCCCTGTCCCTGTCCACTTCCAGAATCCCATTTGACTTGACTTCTGCCTATCAGCTAATATAGGATTGTGAACATGGGGCTTCTCCGCAGGTCAGCTGCACAGATGGCCTCAGCGCAAAGGCATATGTACAGCTCCTAAAAGAGCTCTGGTGCTGAAACAGTGTGGATCAAAGAACTGGATACATTGTTCATTATGGTTTATCTTCTCTTGTCATTGCTTAGACATGACCTGAGACAACAACATTATGCATTGATGCTGCTGCACGCCTCTTTCTTTCCCCAACCATGGTGTGCTTCCCAACTGTTATTTGTTGGGAAGACAAACAGAAGAGATGACAGCCCCTCTTTCCCCTTAATCTTGTGAGCAACGTTTAGTCTCAGGAGCCCCAAATCACTGAACTATCCTTTACCCCAAAGGATGGGGCTCTTTTGAGAAAAGTGTGATCACAGTTACTTCTCTTCCTCACACCATCAGAGGATGATGCTTCAGATTCAGTGGCCACAGTCTAGTACTTGGACACGAAAGCTCTCAATGGACTAATTCACCATCCAGGACTGCAGACATATGAATCCTAGGCAGGTTGTTTACAGATTAATTGACCAAATTACATGGGATGGTGGCAGACCTATGTTTTTACGCAGCTAAGGCTGCAATCATACGCAAACTTGGAGTCAAATTTGACATTCACTTGATATGTAGCATGCAGCGACTTTTTTTCTTACTAAAATTCCAGCATGGAGGAGAGGGAAGCCAATCACTATTGCAAAGGCAACATGTAAGGAAGGAGGCTTAGCTCAGTTTTCTCCAGAGGAGCAGTTTATTGAGTATTCATCCTGGTTTGCTTATGCAAAGCTTAAACATAGGTCAGACTGTGTCCAATATTTATCAAGTGTTTGTTCTGATTTGATTGCAGGGAAGTTATACGGAAATGCGCACTTATCCTGATTTGCTTGTATGGTGTTTATAAGTCTTTCTGCTTGTTCATATCACACATTTCTCAATACATTTCCATGTCACCTTCCTAACTGCAAAAGGTCTGCTTTTTTATTGTTCTGCTGCACTAGAGTGTTAGAGCGTTTTAACACACTTTAGTTCTTCATACCTAAATTTCTGGTATTCACTTGAATCTCTCCTGCAAAATACTAACAGTCTCAAGGTGGCCCATTTCTTCCTCAGCATGATCAGTACAAACCTTTGCCCTGGACATGACTAGAAGTCTAAGGGGGAAATTCCCTGTTACATACATAACTGTGTATATTTATTCTGTGTACTGTATATGCATTTTAAAAATATCTTTTAAAAAGACTCCACATCCACACCATGGGTGGAATTAAATGTAGTGCTAAGTGGGCTATGTGCATGGGGAAAAGGTCCAGTCTTGCAGTGAGACTTTCCCACCCTCTACTGCTCCCATATGCTCGTAAACCTGTTATAGGTTTCCCTCAACACTCCAGATCAGATTTAGGGGACAGTGGCAGAGGTGGATTTAGGGGAGTACGGCTGGTTTGGTTGCACTGGGTGAGGACCATGGGGGTGTCGTAGGGGGCACAGCAACTATGATGGAGAGAATGGAGAGTGAGAGGCTGAGGGCGTTGAGACCCCAAGGTCCACCATTGGTACAGGGAGCATTGGGGGGAGGAGAAGGGCAAGTCCTGTTGCATTAGTGGACTTCATTCCATGCACACAACAACTTCGTCAAATCCCACCCCATACATTTAAAGCTCTAATACCCCACTTTATGGCTTCCCGCAAAGAATCCTGGGAACTGCAGTTTGTTAAGGGTGCTGAGAATTATTGGGACACCCCCATTCTCCTTATGGAGCCACAATTCCCAGAGTTCCCAGGGAAATGGGACTGATTTTAAACAACACTGCAAATTGTCTGTTTAAGTGGGGTAACAGAGATGTGTTGAATCAATTGCAGCACATGTCTCCACACTGTAATAGTCCACAGATACAAATGCACACTGAATTTGTTTTAGTACATTAACTACCCAACTCCTTATTTGTGCAGTAAAATCAAGAGAGTGGAAAGTTGACTCACACCCACCAACTTGCTGACAGATATGGCTGTGCCACAATGTAAGGAAATAAAGCAATCCACCGCAACTGCAGGCTTTATGCAGCAGCCATTCAAGCTCTTCCTGATCCTGAATGGCACCTATGTCATGCTGTCTGAACCTATTTTAAGGGTATTGTGCAGTATCTTAATTTGATCTCTCTAATCCTTTGGGGGGGGAGACATTTTAAATTCTTTTAACCTATAGATTTCAAGCTCCCCCCACTCAAAGTGCTTATTATTAAAACAATAGTTTAAAAATGCATATGTTAATATATTTTATCCAACACATAAAATGAATGTGTTATGATTTTATAGGATATAAATAATGATAATAGATATGTGGCTAAAAATCTACAGACAGTGTAAAGCCAATGAGCTGACAGTGGTTAAGGATATAAGGTCCAGTTTTCACACAGTCATGAAGCACACTAGATACTCTTGGGTCAGTCACCGTCTCTTAGCCTAATAAATCTCATGGGGTTGTCATGTGGATAAAAATGGGGGGAGAACTGAACATCTGCTTGAATGCCTTGGACGAGATGTGGTCTATTAAATAGAAAGCAAATAGGTCCTACTTTCTGGTTTGTCCTTGTTGTGCTTCATTCATCATCATCATCAACATCATCATTATTCCAAACTGCTTTGAGTTTATTTTATAGGTGGATGGGCCCACATTTTTAAATAAATGATTTTGTTTTACTGTCTTCTTTTTTGGCGATCACTCATAGCCAAGTAAGATTGTCTTCCATGAACATGGTCTTAACAGTGAGTCCGTAAGTGACTGTGGAGGCCAATTCTGGATCCACACATCGTTCCACAGTGGGGACATAGGTTTCTGGGTGGGAGTTTATCATGGTGAGGGTTTGCCAAGCGTGCCTTCCTCTTAGCACGTTTCTCCCTTTCGTCCTGAGTTTGAGTGTCTTCAAAGCCCATGACACCTTTGGTAAGGGCTGTTCTCCAATTGGAGTGCTCACAGACCAGTGTTTCCCAGTTGTCGGTGTTTATACTACATTTTTTTAGATTTGCCTTGAGAGTGTGTTTTACTGTAAAACTAATGGATCCCCTTTTTCCAACTTTGGGTTGAGGCCCCACTCAGGGCAGATTCATTAATAATTTTTGTGGTACAGTTATGTTGCGGGAGAGTCCAATATATTTAGGGGTCAACCCAAACCCTGGCCATCAGCTGGTGAGGCTTTATGGAGTGGCAGGTCCACCACCACATCTGCTAGCCCTGCCACATATGGTGGTTGGGGAGGAAGGGTATTGCAGGGTTATCACTGTGCCAGTCTGAAGTTGGTGCAATGTTCCGACCAGATGCCATATGCAACAGCAATAGAACCAGCTTGGGATCCAAGACCAGCTGAGCCTCTCCCCACAACTGGAATGCCCTATTTGGGGGCTTTTTGATGACTGCTGCTGACAGGACTCTCACTGATGGTACTTCTGTTCACATGCTTGATGGGTAGGAGGGGAAATGACTCACTAGTGGAAGCCTGTCTTAGTCAGTAAAGCTGGGCAGAGGGACACCTTTGCCCACTCCAAGTCCTCCTCCCAGCCCAGCACAATGGGAGTATGGATTGCTCTGTGAGGCTGTAGCCCTTTGCAGTTGCCTGTCAGTTAGACCCATTAAAAACAATGGGGTTGCACTGTTAGAGCTCTTTTGACAGCATGACTCTGAAGCAAAATGGGGTGGTATAATTATAGCTACTGATAAGTGATCACTTTGTGGCTAAGGGGGGGGGAGGATAGGAAGGTACACCTAGTACAGTATATTTTAAAACCTATGTTGTCAGGGATTAATTCTGGAGTACCAATCCAGTTATAAATTATAAACAGGACTGCCAGTTGCATGGGGGGAAAAAGTCTTAAAGGCAGCTCATAGCAAGCTGAGCATGCTGACATTCTGATGTGGTTCACTAATTTTTCTTTATGGTCTCCATAAATTCAACTTGTTATAATTACTGTCAATAAAATTAATGAAATTGCAGGCTGCAACAAAAGGAATATCAATCTGTAGCTTTTTATTGGGTCAGAGAGACCTTAATTTATCACAGGTACATTTTCTGCAAGGCAGAAATTTGGCCCTTAATTTCTGTTGTAAGTTCTTCAACTGATGTTCCAGAAACACAAAAGTTATCCAGAGGACTATTACTTGAAAGTGGAGAGAAAGCTTTACCCCATACAGAATGGGGAGAGAGAAAGCTTTTTCCCATATAGGAATAGAAATATAGAAACAGCTCTGCTGTTAAGAGAAGAAATTGGTAAATTAGGATAATTGACTAGTTCATTAACAGGCTGAACTTCTTATATTGTATTATGTTTTTCTACCATGAGTTCTAACACCTGAAAACAGCAAGCACAATAGATGGTGCAAATTTACCACTTGCATTGATAAGAAGTCTTAATATAAGTTAACAAAAAAATATAAATTGCTATTTTAAAAAAGCCTGTGAGATTTACCACTTAGAGTGCTAGGCAAGGACAAAGGAGACCACAATTTGGATCCCCACTCAGCCATGATACTCGCCGGGTGACTTTGGGGTGAGTCATTCTCCCTCAGCCGAACCTATTTCACATGCCTGTTGGAGGACAAATTTAGCATGAGAACCTTGTATGTCACCTTCTGGAGCCCCAGGTGAGATATTGAGCTGAGATCTTGATGTTATCTTATTGAATTTGTGAGTTTATTAATTGACTTCCAGAAGCTGATTTCTAACCAAATGACATCCTATGCTACCGTTTCTGTTGCAGATATACAATATCACAAGCTGTTGTGAGGAAAATAGTGAGGGAAGTGAAGCTATAAAGCAGACAATATCAAATATACTCTATTATGTCTTGCTTCCTTTTTCCTGGATGCAGCCTTTTTATTAGCATTCTTAGGTATAAACAACCCACATTCAGGAAAACTAAAGAAAAACACTGTTGATTTTGTTGTTCTCTGCAAAAAGAAAAGACCCTTCCCCCTTCTGTAATATTAGGCTGTTCTTGCGCTGTAGGTCTTTTCAGTTTATTTTATTGTGCGCTTTAATTGTTTTTTCAGGTGGAATATTGTTTTTTAGAATTGGCTATTTAGTTAGAAAATCAGCCTGAATATATTTTAAATCAGTCAAAGAGTCTGTAGATTTTCCAGGTTGTAACAAACATATCAAAGTTACTGTGAGTTCACTTGCAGGTTCCAGTCTCTGGTTCTTATACCTTAGACAGAGCGAACACTTATGCAGTATGGTTACATCTCTACAACCTGAGACATTATCCCTTCAGTCATAAATATTAACCTTGCCTTGGGTTATCCTGTTTAGCCATAGTGAAAAACGACACCTTCTGTTCTGTAATTACAGCATATTTCATCAACACTGTCTAACAACAGCATTCAAAATAGACAAAATAGAATGTTTCCAGGCTTCAGCAAGGCTGAACAGGCACTATCTCGTAGGACCAGCTCATGTGAAGCGCTGAGTGTTCTCCACACCTGTAGAAGTCATTCCAAGGACAAAGACTTCTTTGATAAGAAATGCATACATCAGTGCAACGACATCTGTTCACATTCATCATGCATGTTCAAATAACTGAGAAATACAGTGGTACCTTGAGTTACAAACACCTCAGGTTACGAATGCTTCAGGTTACAAACTCCACTAACCTGGAAGAGTTACCTTGAGTTGAGAACTTTGCCCCAGGATGAGAACGGAAATCGTGTGCCGGCGGCGCAGCGGCAGCAAGAGGCCCCATAAGTGAAAGCACGCCTCTAGTTAAGAACAGTTTCAGGTTAAGAATGGACCTCCAGAATGAATTAAGTTCGTAACTAGAGGTACCACTGTAACTGCACCCTGAGAAAGAGGATTTCTATAAAAAAAATTAGGAAAAGAAAGAAGTCACATTCTCATCAGCAAAAATGACATATACCTTAGGATGGAAATGGATGCAAGTGACAGCAGATGTGCATTGGTGGGCCCAAGATTGGAGTTTATTTCATCCTAATATAAGAAAAATAAATATTAGTGGGAAAATTCCTGAGATTTCTCTGCTACTGTAACAAATTTGCCTTAGTTATATTGTGTGCATTATCAGTCAAACTAGTCAGCTAAAGAAATGGGCTATGCTTTTTATGCTGACATAACACAGCTCACTATTGTGCAGGCCCCTCCTCTGCCTGGCTTTTGAGACAACACATAAACAAGTGTCTTAACCCAAAGGACAGTGTGACTCCACTGTCGAGGGCAGCACTTGCCAACAAAGCAGGGAAATGAAAACTTCAGTTTATTTACAAAGCCTACGTGCTGCGAGCAACAGAGATAAAGACCATTCCCAGAGGGAATTTGGGGGCACATTAACATGTAGCTGGACAGTTTCCTCTGCTACTCTATTAAGTGGTGTGTGTGAAATAGTTGCAAGCAAAAAAGGGCAGAAGATTTCCCACCACGTTGACAATTAAAGGGTGAATAGGTTCATCGTATTAAAAAGAGAGCCTATCCGACTCTATAAATATATTGGGCAACTAATAAACACAAGTCATACAGTTGCGCAGAACATACCACATAGTGTGTCCTGGGAGGCACTGTCCATGAGGCTACAATGTTTTAATCAATGCAATGGTTAGCATTAATGGAAGAGTTAATCCCAGATTTAAAACTTGCCTCAGCTTTGGTAGGTCTGAAACTCAAGGGCAATGCCACCTTTTAAGCTGTGGAGGTTTGCCAGTCGGCTGTCTTCCCTTCCTGCAACAAATGTTGTTAGAAAGGGTGTGACTTTTCCTTCTGATCTTTATCCAACTGTGGCAGATATTTTGATTTATTTGTAAAACTTTAAGCTGAATTCAACTAAATGGCTGCACTAGCCAAAGCCAGCACAAGTCCCACTAGCTTAATTGGACTTCCTCCACCTTTACTTGGGAGGGTAGGAAGAAGCCCCAGAACAGCGCATGGGGAAAGGAGAGGGAAGATTGCTTAGTCTGGCAAGCGGAAATGCTTGTGCAGATGGAATGATCACCTTAGCACAACACTGAATTCCACCCTTTGTATTGTAGCCTCAAACTACCACATCTTAAGCAATAGGGCCTTGGGACAACCAATGTCAATGGCTGAAATTAGTATGTATTTTACTCTTGGTCAGGGGTAGAGGGCTAGGTCAGGGATACTACTGGATTCCAGCTCCTACCACCTTCAGCCAGAATGGGCCATGGTCAACAATAAAGGAGTCCAACAATATTGTAGTATGTACAACAATAGCTGGGAAGATGCCATTAATGGGAGTTTTCCCATTAATGATGGAATTTAAACTTGCTTTTTATAGCTAATTTTGTTATGGAACCAGCAAAAATTCTATCCTTCAGATGCCAAAGCCTGATTAAAAATAGTGAAGGTGTTTATTAGCACACACTTAAGTGAAAATTATATCATCATTTTGAGGTTTTGGAAAATCCACTTAAAATCTATTGACGAAATCAAACTGGTCAGTTTAAAACCATTTGATCAGCCAACAGTCTGTCAGGAATACACATAACCAAGGGCCAGGGCAATAGTGATTTGGGGATCATGATGAGACATGATGTAGCTACAAAGACAAAATTCCAGGGTCCCCACATTAAAATACGTGGGAATAAATTGGAAAGTGGAAACCTAGTATTATCGATATTAATCTCTCCACCTCCAACCCGAAAACATTGTTCCTTGTTCAGTAAATATAGTTTCCTTTTCAAACACAAGGATTGGCTCCCTGCCACATGACAGCAATGTTCCAGGGATTTGCAATCTAGCTTTTGAGCAGCGCAATGCCACAATGTATAGGTATTTTTTAAGAATAAATGGCTTTCTTTGTACAGATGCATGTATTAAAAGCAAAGATGATCACAGACAAAGCATCAGGGATTTCTGCCTAAAGGCTAATGTTCAATGAGCAGCTTTGCTGCATAAAGATTGCAATTGTCACTGTAAATGATCAGAAACAAGGTTAGCAAAGAAAGTAGTGTCTAGCATGACAGTATTCATCTGGCGCATCAAACTGGAAGGATCCTTCCTGACTCACATCAACTTTTTATGTCTCAGTAATCTGAATACCAGTTGCTTGGGATCACAAGAAGGAAAGTGTTGTTGCATTCATGCCCTGCTTGAGGATTCTGTATAGGCATTTGGTTTGGCCCCTGTGAGAGCAGAATGTTGCACTAGACCGAAGGCTCAGGAGCTTTCTTACGTTCCATCCAGGCTGTGGCCACACCTTTGGTTTCAGCAAAATGTGGCTGCCACATTTGCCATCAGACCATACCTAGGGCATTTTTGTTCAGATGTTAGCCTCTGTTAAGCCAGACAGATGTTTCAGTCTTAGACCGTAGTAGGAAAACTTTGATATTAACATATTTGCCATGCACCCTCTGTAACCCTTTGCAAGTTTACTCACACTTAAGTCCCACCAAGATCAATGGGGCATACTCCTGGTTAAGGGTGCATAAGACTGCAGCCTTAATCTACATATCTGCTCTATTATGGACATTTACTTCCCAAAAGAAATGTGAACAGGACAGGATTTGTATAGACTCCCAGTGCACATTTACTTGGAAGCAAGTCTCCAATGAATGAATGAATGAATCAATCAATCAATCAATCAATCAATCAATCGTCTTAGCAGGTCTTTCCCCAGGTGTCTACTTTGTATTGCTTTAAAAAAATTATCTGCTGCTTTCTGTGTTGCTCTTGACTGTATTTTGTACATTGTACATTGACTTACGTGTGTGGAAGGTGAATACATAAAGTATTCTTACGTGTGTGGAAGGTGAACACATAAAGTAATCAGTTAAACTAGGTTCTGATCAGAAGTCAGGTTATAAAGATTGCAAAGCTAAGCAATGCATATGCTAAAGTGTTTGGGACATTGCTTGGAGTGAGTAGTGGCCATTGATTGCACAGTACAAATTGTATATTTCAGGGTAAATGCACAGAAAAGTAAATAGATTTAAAAGATACTCAGAGGTCACTGGAAGAAGCAGAATGAGAACCCTCTTGGGGGCTTCACTAATTTAGCTTCAGATATTTCTGTGGTGACGTACCCACTCATCTATTTCCCTTCAGTGTTTATTTTGGAGAGGTGAAATGTTATTTTGAAAGAAATGAAGAAGAAAATCAGACAGCAAAGGAAACCATTAATCACCATGTGGCCAAATGTGTGTACTACTCATGTCTGACACGCACCCAGTGCTGATAATATAGCTTCAAATAGTGAACATCTCTGTTTACTACCAAAAGAAAATAGTAAACTACAGGTTGAAATACAAGTCCATCTACTTTGTGTTCACTTTTCAGTACCTGCCCTGAGCTAAGTACATCACATTTTGCTACTTGGAATCTGAACCCCTGTAATATTCCTTTAGGACAGGAAACAGTAGCAGAGATTATTTCATGCCTAAACAATTATATTTAGCAACTGGGGTACAAGAACTAGTAAGCTAGCATTAATACCAAGCCTCAGCCAGCTTGAGGCTGCACCAAACACCCCCTGTGTTTCCAGTCATGAGGCTTGTTTTTATTTTCTTGATGGGAGGGCCTCAAGAACTGCTTCAGTTGTTCAGAAGAAGCAATAACACAGGAAGCATGTGTCACTTCTCTCCCTTGATTCCAGTCACATTCACACAGGGGCGATTAACTTGTTTTCTATAGAGGGGTGCACTTTCCCCCCCAATGTGGGGGCAGGGTTTGCACAGGTTCCTCTCTGGAGACAGACAAATGTATCTACAAGCAGGCCAATGACCCACCTAGTCCAGCATCTCATAGAGGCTACTCAGATGCCTGTGGGAACCCCATAGATGTCCTTCTCAGGTGTAGTTGACAGCACACAGAGAACACTTCTTCTCTCACCAAACATATGGAACTATCTTACATAGAGTTAGAGCACAGGTGCGTCAAGTAGTGCATTGGCTACACTGAGAGGCTGTCCAGGTATGGAGTCAGGGGTTTCCCCCAGTCCTACCTGGAGTTGCTGAGACTGAACCTGGAACCTTATTTATATATTTAGAATTTTTTTTAACCCTTTAATCAAAGCACTCCCAAAGTGGCAAAGCGCAGCTAAGATTCACAAAACAATCAAAAAACTAATATGCATAAAACCATCATAATTAAAACACAGACTGAAAACAGCAAAACATTTGAAACAAACATAGATAACCAAATTATATGTCCCAGTAGGGTTTCCAACACAAATAAACAAAGTTAGCAGGCATCTAAAACAACAGAGCAAGGGCATTTGCCTAATGCCAAGGCGTTCCAAAGCACAGGTGCTAAAGGACTGACTCCTTACCAACGTGGAGTGAACATGATGTGGCACTTGTAAAAGTTCCCTCTGCATGTAAAGCATGGGAGCTACAGACTCTAAAACACCACTTCCAAAAGCAGTTCTGAGTCAACTACGTTCTCTGGGTTTGAGAATATTTGATGCCTTGAGCTGAATGGGTTAGGCTAGTGTTAATCAGTGCCCCAGACATCTGCAGGGTAGGAACTGCACTCTTGCAAGGGAACCCTATGGTCTCATTGTGCTCTCTTTTTGGGTGGTTCTGGGGACCAGAAGAAGAGAAAATGGGAAGCAGGTGGGCAGCAATGTTTTGGAGAAAAAGAAGGCCCCACAGAAGGCACCTTGCCCACCCCACACCCCGATCCCACAAAACTAGAAGCAGTGCTGCATAACCCTGTTTTTGGAAGGAAGACAATTACGGATGGGATTATAATTACAGTACTGTATGTATATTTAATGACCTCTTCCAAAATACCCTGGTCTGTTTCTTTTGTTGACAGATTTTCTAAAATTATACTGGAAGCTATACAATTCTGGCTTGCACCCATTTTAAACAGTGCTTATCGTGTGGTGCTACGAATTGTTATCAGACAGCCCTGTGCACATACACAAACACTGCCACTATCAGGCACGGACAGGCCATCGCCTGGCAATTGCACTAAGAAACAGAAACGAATACAATGTGAAGGGAATATTAATATACTCAAGGAAGCCGGTAGCAAATATTATTAATAGATTTCAGACTTGGTCAGGCATAGTAAAAGGATGGTAACTTTTCAAGCACAACCTATCTTTTCCAAAGAAATTAGATCATGTGGCCTGACTGCAGTGGTGGACTTTGGGTTTTTAAATTTCAGCTGTGCCCTGTGCAACACCAAAATTTGGTGTAGCTCCCCACCTATCACCTTCCGTTCGACATTGCTATGATGCCCCTGCAGTGCTCTCTCAGCTTGGTGCCCAGTGCAGGCGAACTGGTTGCACTCCCCATAATCTGCCTCTACAGATTGATACTATATGGGCCTCACTGAACTGCTGTAGTAAAAGTCTCTTCATGCCTCATACCACCAGAAGTGAAATCCTACCCATGGCAAACTGGAGACATTGTGGTAATAGCCAAGTTTGAGGTTTACTTAATGACTTGGGACTTGTCCCTGTTCAGGGCCATATTCTACCAACTGCTCTCTGGGAAAGAAGTGATGAAGGGGAGGGCTGGTGAAGACAACACTGGATATCTGTTGCTGCTCAAGCTGGGGGGGGGTTAAGAGTGTGTGTGTGTGTGTGTGTACACACACACACACACACACGTATACATACATATATAAAATCCATTGTATTCTTAAAATGCTGTGAGACTCTTTGAGAATTCCATTCAAAAATTTGCATGTAAATCTCCCAAACAATATCCTTTCAAAGCTAGAGAACATTTTTTTCTTAGAGAACAAATTAGAATGGATTGTCTGTTTGGAACGGACCATCTGTTTAGATAGATGAGAGAGAGAGAGAGAGAGAGAGAGAGAGAGAGTTGGATGCTAAACTCCCAGGGATACGCCAATATAGCACCTTCCGGATGTTGGGAGTCCCATCAGCCCCGGTGAGGATAACAAATGCTCAGGGGCGATGGGAGTTGCTGTCCAAACAACATCTGGGGGAGGCACCATGCTCTAACCTTTACTGCATTTGGCACATTCATTTCACTTGTTTTTTCCCCAATGAAAGCAAGGAAGATCTTTATTTTTCTGTTGCAACAGAGTTCTTCCACCCTTGCAAGGAGGTGAAGACCCTCATTCATTTCACTTTTGCTGACTCACCAGCTGCACAGACCACCGTGTGTATGAAGCCAAATCACCAGAAATATTTCATGTCTACTAATATGCAGTGAGAGGTAAACCCCGAAGATCTGAGAAAGCAGCTACAAATCCCTCTGAGGCCATATTAAAGTCGGAATGCAACTAAGCTTTCATGCCCCTTCTTAGAAACTTCTAAACCCTTGACATTTCACGCTTCTTGTTGTCCTTTCGATGTGCTGCTATTCGGCATAGCTCAGCTCTGCATTGATTCTATAAGAAGAAACCCAGAAAAACTTTCCCTTTTGTCCAGTGATCTGGTTTTGTGTTGGGTGGGTGGGTGCAGGTGGCTTCTGGAATTGTGCCATCCATAGCTGAGCTGCTCACTTTCAGCTGTGGCATAATGGAGCAATTTTAGTATTCAATCCGTTTCCTTCAATATGTTCAAGGTCAGTTTGAATTGCCATAAACAAGCAGCTTGGTTTCCTAGAATCATCACTGGAGGAGCTGTGTTTTCACTGCACTCCTGGCAAAGCTTGTGGAGGCAAAACAACAAGTGTGGCAAGGAGGGACCTTTCCAGAGAACTAGCAGGCGACAGCTGTGCAGGTTTTGACTTGTAACTTTTGTTTATCTTTGGGGAGAAAAAACACAGAACAGTTGTTATGCAGCCTGAACACAAGGGTCTGTCCTGCTCTCTTTACAGTCCCTCTCTCTGGCCTGATAGTACTTCCTTCCTGACCTCTCATGGCTTCCTGCTTCAAGCCTTATCGCGGCAAAAAACTTGACACTGGACTGGCTATGCCACTTGGAATGCACAGCTTCTACATTCCATAAATGGAAATCTTTTTTCTTTTTTACATTCTTTTTTTAAAACAACACCCCAATCATCTGTAGAGGCCAGTTGGTTATTTCCTCCTGATACACAGATTCTTCTTATGGCAAAATGAAATGCTAAAGAAAAATCAGTGTAAAGTACCCAATTTGCTGTGTTTTTTGTGAGACTAGAAAATATGTGCCATGATTATTTGGGCAAATTATATGCCACTTATGAAATGTTGTACCTCTTAGCCTCTATCAGCTGCGAATCAAGTACACAAATCTGAATAGTTTTAACAAGAAATGCAAAGCCAGAAATTTGTGTGTGTGGTAAACCCATAATGTTCAAGTGTAGGTAACTATTTTTAAAATTTTATTTATATAGAAATATTTTAAACCTATCCTTCAACACAAGGTGATCCCAGGCCACAGTACAAGAAAACAAGAAGAAAAGAGAAGAGAAAACTGAGAAGTGATACAATCACCTTCTTCCAATATCTGAAGTGCTGCCACATGGCAGAAGGAGCAAGTTGGTTTTCTGCTGCTTCAGAGGGTAGAACACAAACCAATAGGTTCAAATTACAATAAAGGAGATGGTGAAAGATGTTCTTTCTGATGGTAGGAGATGTTTGACAATGGAATAGGCTGCTCCAGAAAGTAGTTGACTCTCCTTCATTGGAGGTTTTTAAACTGTGACTCCTGTATTGCAGAGGGTTCATTGATTTCAGTGGGTCTACTTTGAGTTAAGCTTTGTTGAATACCACCCACTTTGTTCAACCAGATTGGCATTCAAGTAAATGTGCATCAGATTGCAAAACACAAAATGATAGGAAAAGATAAAACAAATCTGGCTCTTTGCTATATGAATGCAAGTTGAAACATGACCACTCTTCACCAGGAATGCAAAAATCAGAAATGGCATGCGTGACATGGGCTGTGGCAGGGTGGGCTGGAGGTGAGGTCAGGGTTGGAGAGTGATATGTTGGTGCTCCCAGAGTGACTACAGCCTTGCCTTGCCTGGTCCATTCCTTTCCAGATTAGCAGAAATGGCAGCAGTGTCAGGATATGTACCAGCCCCAAGACATGATGGAGAGACAGCAGAGATGTTGATTCAAGCATCATTTCTAGGTGGTAAAGGTAGCCTGTCTCCTAATTTCTGAGTTGAACCATAACAATTATTACTCCAACTCATAATCTCATGTACACCCCAATGTACATATTGAACTTTATTTAATCAGCCACCCTCATTTGTTTCAATGAAACAAATGGTTAAGGAGACTAAAGAAGTTATAGGTGTGCATCAGTGCTGGAGCATCAGCATGAAATCACGGTTTTGGACTGTTAGATTGATCTTAAATATGTCAGATGAAAGACTACATGGTTGTTATGGTGTTTCCCATAATGACCCTGATACATTTTTCTGGACCACATTTTGTGAGTGCAGTTGCAAACAGTGGGTTGTATTCAGCTAACATTTACTCAAAGTGTACCCATTTAAATTAATGGTCATGACTAACAAGGGGTTTTTTATTTCAAAGGGTCTACTAGGTCTACTATGTGTAAAAAAATAGCTGAATGCAACTATTACTTCCTGATATTCTCAGGCAAATACCTCTATATAGGTATCACTAATCAGATATCTTTTGGTTGAAGGAGAACTCCACAAAAATCACCACTTTCCATTTATATGTCAATCCACAATAATCTGTACATAACAGATTTTCATCCATCCATCATCCTTCAATCTGTTTAACCATTGGATTTACAGTGGTACCTCTGGTTACATACTTAATTCGTTCCGGAGGTCCGTTCTTAACCTGAAACTGTTCTTAACCTGAAGCACCACTTTAGCTAATGGGGCCTCCTGCTGCTGCCACGCCGCCGGAGCACGATTTCTGTTCTCATCCTGAAGCAAAGTTCTTAACCAGAGGTACTATTTCTGGGTTAGCGGAGTCTGTAACCTGAAGCATATGTAACCCGAGGTACCACTGTATTGACTGTTTGAGTCAGTGCAGGAGGCATTGCAGAGCTATGTGGACACTTATGAACGAGAGGCTTTTTCTCATTAAGCTATAAGGTATGAGAGTTAACACAACCAACAAATAACAATATGCAAGAGACACTTCCAGTATGTGAGGACCAAAGTTTAGTTAAATGCATAGGCTATGCTTATGTTTATTTGGGTACCTCTAACTGGGCAGGCAACTCTTCTTCAACTGTTTTCATGACAAAAGGCCCTGACCTCTTGTGGCCAATCGTGTCAGGATTCCACAGCAACTTTCAGAAGCCCAGGGCTGTGTTAGTCTTGCCAGGCTGTCTGGCTTTTCCACCTCATGCAGTTACATTCTGTCTCCCTAAAATTACCCTTGTATTAACAATTCAGTAAGTTATTTTTCATTGTGTGGCTTAAATTGTTATGCTGGACTGCCAAGTGCTGTTAAACAGTGATCAGTATGAACCATTCAATGGGTGCTTGTATTTCAGTGGAGAATAAATTCATCCCAGTTTGGAAGTACAATGCATGAAGAAGAAGGAACAACAACATACAAATATCAGGCATTTTGCTTACAGTGGGACCTCCAGATGTCATTTTTATTGCACGTTCATGATGATTTGTGCTCATGATGCTATCAGGGTGGTCACAAATAATCTCACTTTTGATACTGTTTTCACCTTCACATGTTTTAGGGTGCTCACATTGCTTCATTTCCAATCAGTGTATATCCTGGGACTTCCTGCTGAAATCCTGTAACTTATTATACCACAAATGTTTTGATTCATTTTTGTCTTACTTTTGTTGCGCTATAGCCTCTTTGAACAGTAATAATGTTATAGCATTTGGAAAACATTGCAGATCAAACTAAAGCAGACCAAATCCATAATTAACACACTATTACTGCATCAAGGACATGCAGCAGAATACATTCACAATAGTATACCAGTCAGAGGGGCCCAGTATAAAAGAACTACCTTAGGCCAACTCTCATACAATGCAAACTGAGGACATGTTGTATCAACAGACTTATTTTTATTGACCTTTGAAACTTCTGTATCTGTTCAAATTGCTCTGATTGAAGTGTCCAGCAATCTAGGTCTTTTGACTGCTTGGCAGCTAATATTCACCAATATACATAGCTACATAACATAAGAATTGTTCAACTTGGATCCTGCATTATATCTTTATTTATAGTGGTCTGCGTGGAAATTGCCCGGTTCTGGAAATATAAGGAGGGCGTCTCTATGACTCACAGATGCATTGGCTGAAATCTGTGAAAATTACCTAGCAGCGGGTGAAAATAAAACAAGATACATTCTGAGACATATGGCAGCCCTTTTTAGCTTTCATGTAGAGCCCCACCTGCCACTTCTGCAGTTTGGGAAAGGCTCCCTTTCTTTCACTTCTTCTGAACAGATGTAACATAACTTTAAGCTTTTGTACATTGGACATATTGTACTAGCTAAATGGAATGATAGATGCTTTGATGTTAAGCTAACTGGGTTCTATCCAATGTTAGCCCTGAAGTTATGCATACTGAAGTTATGCAATGTGATTTGTGCAATTATCTACCCACCATAACGCTTAAATCTATGGTGATCAGGTAAATGAAATTTAAATAGAGAAACCAATTAAACCCTGGAAATTGAAACTGCCAGTGGATTAAGGTGCGTGACTTCTCACTTTTCTTGAAAAGATGGCACACACCTTAATCCACTGGAAGTCCTGGGAAGATTTAGCAGTCCCTTATCAGCAGTTCTGTCAAACCATCAATCATCTTTGTGCTGCTAAATGTTCAAAATAATGACTCATTAACTTAAAATTTGGAAATATTAAATCATAATATGTGACTGAATATTTTTACTACTTTTGTGCTTCTCCTGTTGTATTACTGTCATATCCCCCACAGGCAGACAAACTAGTAACTTTCCAGATATTTCCAGGCTACACCAGGAGCTGACATACATTTCACATGTTTTGTATTTATAGAAATGCTCAACTGACTATATAAAATGTCATTCATAAATGGTAAAATAAAATAAAATTGCTGCATATGGCTCTGAATGTGAATTTGCAGTACTAGTCACAAATATATTCAGTCATTCATTACATTTATATCCCACTCCCATCTCCCAGAAGAGCCTACAACAGCAATAATTCCAAAGTTTGAAAGTCCACTGAAATTTATTCTTTCCCCAACTTTTTCTTTAAAGAACAATAACACAATTTATCTGATTAATTTTTGTTTTAAGGAAAAGTGGAATCAGAATCCTATTTTCAATTCTCACTGTAAAAACCACTTCCTGCACAAATAAGCATTTCAAACTGCTATGCAGTGGTTTTGTCCGAATTGTTTGAAAAGCAAGAGATGAAAGAAAAGCTAATCCACGAATAAAGCTCCCTGCTACTTATACACGCACCACCAATACAATGCTATTGCGATTAGAGGTAATGCAGGTTTGGCGCTTTCTATGAGAGACATAGATTAGTATTGTTTAAGGCTCAACTTAACCAATTAAAGCAGGGCTATCAGGTGCCAAAATTCCAATTTAGTTAGAACTGCAAACAAACAAGGCACTCTGCTCAGCAGACTCAAACTCAATTAAATGCAAAGGTAGCTGTGTTGGTCTGTAAGAAAAATCCCAAAATTTACTGTAAACCTTTATTAGGTCAAAAAATGTCACAAAATAGTAAGGAAGCTTTAGAGTCCTCCAGAACTCTTCATCAGGCTAGGTGTTTGGAATATATGCACAAGCTCTACTTTTTCTGCCTGTATCACCAGTGGGGACCATGAAGACTGGGGCTTACAAACATGAATGCAGGAGAATGAAGATTTGCCACATCCATTCAAATATAACAAGCTACCTGTTGCTGGGTAGTATTCCTAGATCCAGTCCTGCGACAGGAAGCTCAGATGACCTCCATAGCTAAGAGGACATATTTCCAACCCCTGAACCTTTTGGACAGAGATAGCTTGGTTACTGTGCTACACACTGCAGTAACTTCCAGATTGAATTATTTGCAGCCCACTCTACATGGAGCTATTTTTGGAGATGCCTCCGAAATTTCTACTGGTTGAAATACAACCATTTAGGACAAGGGTCAGCAAGGTTTACCTCGCCTGGGCAGGTTCACTCCAGTGGAGATCCCTCTGTGGGCCAGATTGCGCATGCACAGCTGCAATTTACGGTGTCTACACATGCACAGATGGGATTTTCGGTGCTGCGGAAGCGAGTCACTGCACCTTGCTGTGCCGGTTTAGCGCAGTGCATGGGGACTCGCCGAGCGAGTGGCTCAGTTTGGGGGTGGCTCATGGGTCGGTTAAATGACCCCCGTGCACCGCTTGTGGCCCATGGGCCTTAGGTTGCCTACCCCTGATTTGGGGTTTAAATCCCTAAATGACTTAGGTCTCAAATATCTGAAAGACTGTCTCCTTTCCTATAGACCCTGTCAGGTGTTAAGATCAGCAGAAGGGGCGCTCTTGGTAGTTTCGTCACCCTCAGAGGTTTGGGAGAGCGGCCAAAAAGATTGGATTCTCCATGGCAGCCCTAAGCTATGACATTTTCTCCCCAGAGAGCTGCACCATATGCCTCTTTACCTTTTTGGGGGGGCGGGGCGGGAGAATAACGCCGCTGGATTGCTAGTCAGCATCGTTTATGGTTGGAACTACGACAATATCTGATCGTCTTTGAACCTCTGACTTTTGTTCTTGATTAATGAAAGCATTCTTGGCAAATGCTTTCGCTCTGGTTCCTCTTGTGCCAGTCCAAGAATTCCACCTCTAGTGGCACAATACAAATGCCCCCGGCCGTCCTTCTTAATCATGGC
Source organism: Podarcis vaucheri (assembly GCF_965113315.1). Taxonomy (NCBI): domain Eukaryota; kingdom Metazoa; phylum Chordata; class Lepidosauria; order Squamata; family Lacertidae; genus Podarcis; species Podarcis vaucheri. Next base: position 55,471,384 of record NC_138766.1, on the reverse strand, counting down.
CCCAGTTCCAAAAACCAACAAAATAGAACCAGAGTCCTATTCCATTATTCCTAGCTGGAGTATTCCGGTGACCGTACCTTTGACACCTGAGAAGGATACATTTTAGGACCCACTAAATTCTTCTGATTGTAAGTGGTTTAAAATTAATCTTAATATTGTATTTTTGCAATGTTGTAACTCACCCTTGTATTGTATGGTGAAGAGCAAATAATAGTAGTAGTAGTAGTAGTAGTAGTAGTAGTAGTAGTAATTAATGTGAAAGGTAGAAAGGGAAGCTGGGCATGTTTGCTGGAGAGCATGATGGTAAGCTGCATAAATAACAGAACCCTTGATTCATGTGAAAAATGACCCTGTAACTCTGCCAGGGTCAGCAAGCCATTCTAATCAACCGAGTCCTTCCAAGTTGTGCAAGTAAAATGCTTTAATTGTGGACTTTACTTTGTGTTTGTTACCCAATGCTTCAAAAGCTTCTAGTTTCTGTGGTTGTTTTTTTTAATATGCATTTACCACTAAACAAATGTCTCCAATTACCCCAATGACAGTGGGAGAAAATGGCATAGAAACTGCAGTAAAGGTGCAGTATTCAATAAGAGTGAAAAAATTAGTAAGTTATTTACTAAGCATTTGTGTGTGTGCGTCTGCAGTTTTGAATGACACGCCCCCCTCAAAAGGGCCTGAAGGAAGCCAGTGCAGGTCTTGGAACTGTATGTCTGCTCAAGAGACAGAGACAGGTTGTCCATCTAACCACTCCAACATCTATTCAGGACCCCTTACACTTTCCTATGTTTCTGCTGCCATCTTCCTTGAGCAATTGTATGATACCATACTTGGTATTTGCTTCTGCAAAGGAGTATGTTCACAACAAATGCTTCAAATTACTTTTCTTAAAGTGAATATGCAGCTAAGGTTTCCATGTTGTTCTTAAGAGAGCAGCTCTTCCTTTTACCAATAGAAATTCAGTTGATGCAGCTTCAGGACTTGGATGCTTTCTGGAATTTTAGTCATTCCTAACACTTTAAAAGAGGTTATCTCGGGTGATAAAAGGTTGCTGTGTGACAATAGTAAATGACCAAAATCAACCTGCTTATAGGAACACAAGTTACTCTTAATTCTCCATGTGTGTTGCATGGTCAATGTAGCTAGGGAATATAAGTATTTCTTAAATACGCCATTGATTCTTCCTACTCCAGATGGAAGACAACAGCATCAAAACCTCAGCAATTCACACAAGTTTGAAACAGGAAGCAAACATTTGCACAAATGGTCTAGACTAGGCATATATCCTGCCATTCTATACAAGGAGTAGCTAAACGGCAACCACTAACCTCTACAGAATCAACATAATTGACAAATAAACAGAGAGATTTCTATTGCCAAAGACAGGTCTGCTTAATATATATTCTACTCGTGAAAGGAGCCTCTTTTACTGCACTGGCTCCCCGTTTATGGAATGCTCTATCCAGCATAGGAGCCAATTCCTAGTGGCCGAGGTCCAAATAAAATATTTGAGGGGGGTCTGGCCACCCCAAAGTTGATGAGCATTGGTGTGTGTGTGTCCCACCAGCTCTGTGGTCTACCATCTCTGTCTGAAACTATGGAGAGCAGCTGTCAGTCAGTGTAGCCAATTCTGAACTAGATGGGCCAGTGATCTAAATTATAAGCCAGTTTTCTCTATGAAGGCAAGAAGTCCATGCTGTCCATGCTCTTTTAAAGCTCTGTTCTGTGATCTTTTCACACAGTGTCCTTTTAAAGCTATTTCTACCCTAGGTGTCTTCTTTCTCCCTTTAGAAAATGACCATCCCTTTAGCCTTGCCCTTTTCAGCTCTGAGAGAAAGAGAGAACCAGCAGACTACAAACTTTGAAATTTGGGGTTGCCTCCAAACCTGTCCCAAAGTTTAGCATTTTGTAGCAAACCACCACCCCCCACCACCCGCATTTTGCATAGTTTGTAGTTAATAGGTCCGACAAGCAGGAGGGGATTGAGAAGCTTCGGTCTGGGGGAGGGGAGCATCGATCTGGCTTCAGCCCCATTCCAGTATTGTTATTTTTCCTGTCATGTTTGTTGGGGTCCAGCTTTCAGCTATTTTCCTTGCAGCAAGGCAGGAAGACCAAGGCTGGAAAGAATACAGCTCATATGTCATCAGCAGTTTCTTGGCCGTGGCACTTGGCACGGGTTTGAAGGCAAGAAGTGGGTGAGGCCCAGCTGCAGCCAACAAGGAACAAGAGGGAAAGATTTCAATCTGACTCAGGCTTTACCAGCCTCACCCCCTCCTCCCATTCTATCCTCCCCAGGGAACACTGACTACAATATCACACAATTGGCTTCTTTCTCCATTCTTCAAGGAACCTGCTCTTCTGAAGGCCTGTCTGCTTTCTTGTCAGCCTCTTTCTGCTTGCTGGATGGAGCAGGAATCCACCCAGAGGATAGGAACACTTAAGGTCCCCTCCCAAAGGCTCCCAAATACCCAATTAAAGTTCAATTAAAAACCCCAAGTAAGCAGCTTAAGAGCATAACAAATCCCAGTTACTGTAATCTACCAACTAAAGTTCTGCCACCACAAGTTCAAACAGAAAAAGCAGTAAGGATAGAACAGATTTTCCCCCTTTTAGGTGTAGGATTTTTTTGAAATGAAGCCCTCAAAAGGTAAAGTCAAGTGTGATCTCAGCGGCAAACCCAGCTTTCTTGATGAGATCAAATTGTTCAGGGAGGTAAGGACAAAAAGGAATTCAAAGGAATTCCAAAAGGCTTTCTTTAAACTAGGTTAATTGGCATTAAACTTGCAGGCGTGGTTCACTGTCAGCAAGTGTAAAGGGAAGCACACTGGGACACATTTCCCTCCCTAATTTCACATTTATGCTAATGGGATCTGAAATAGTGGCAACTGACAAGGAAAGAGATATTGGGAGTTGTGAGGGACAGATTGATGCAAATGTTGGCCCAGTGTGCAGCAGCTGTGGAGGAAAAAGTGAATTCAGTGTTAAGAACCATTAGAAAAAGGATAGAAAAATAAAACTGTCAATATAATAATGCCATTATACAAATCTATGGTGCAGCCACACTTGGAATACTGTGCACAGTTCCCATCACCCAACCTCATGAAGGATATTGTAGAGCTGAAAAGGGTTCAGAAAAAAGGAGGACCAAAATGATCAAGGGGTTGGAGCAATCCCTAAGAGCAAAGGGGCATGAAATTATGCATGGATTGGAGAAATTGGACAGGCCTCTCTAATCATTCTAGAACCCAGGGCCATCCAATGAAACTGAATGTTGGAAGATTCAGGACAGGTGAAATGAAGTACTACTTCACAAAGCACATAGTTAAACTGTGGAATTCTCTCCCACAGTTTGCAGACGTGGCAGCCAACTTGAGTGGTTTAAAAGGGATTTCACTAGTTAATGGAGGATGAGCCATGATGGCAGTGTACTAGTGCCAGTATGCTAGGGAACATGAGTGGAGAAACTGATATTGTGCACATGTCCTGCTTTTGACTTCCAGTGGATATCTGACCAGCCACTGTGAGAACAGGCTGCTAGACTGGATGGACATGTGATCCAATAGGTCAACTCTACATCCTCTTCTTTTTGATTTAATTTATTACCTACCCTGTTTTGTTTTTGATCATTTGTGTTGCTCATCACATAATTTCCTGGAGTGATTGATTAGACCTCCCATCTTCCAGACAAACTTTTGAACATTGTCAATAATAAATGTAGCCTTATGTGTATTTGATTTATTTATTAAGGCAACATGTATCCCACATAGCAGTCAAGGGAGCTATCAAAATCTAAGGAAAATGCAAAAAACCAACAAAAAACTTAAGCAAGAATTCTAGTCCATAATACTTTTTTAAGTTAAGGTGAACTGATCAGAGCAAACACTAAACAATCTAACAAGGACAAACAAGAAGAAAGGTGTGTAAACTGTTGCAGCTAAGCTGTTAAACTTATTGACATTTCTCACAATCCCCCAAGGAAAACATTGGAAAACCTCTGCTAATGAAAAGTGGAAACAATTTGTGTACAAGCAAAATACTCATGCCTGGGCAATTCCCATTGCCAATAATAATACTTTACTTCCTATTTGTGCCGTATAGTGCACAGGATAAAAACAAGTGACATTATCCAGCAATGAACAAATATGTCATTTTGAATCCTTATTATATTATCTATGAACTGGATAGTCCACACTGGCAGAAACCAAACAAATGAACAGCAGCCTTTAATACAGAGAGGGGAACCTTAGGACTGGGCTTCTGTTTCCATCAGGACTCTCCCCAGGTCATACACATACACAGCCACACCCTTCACAGGCCCACCCTCACAACATCCTTGAGTGTTTCTCCAAGCTGGACTCTGACAATGCCTGTTGCCTGCCTACCTGGCAGACATAGAAGCATGTCTCTCTGTGTAGAACTTTGCACTTGTTGCTCCACCCATTTTTCTCTCTGGTCCTACCCACCCCTGGCACCTCCCTCCCTGAAGGTTGCTCAGAATGTACCCTCAGGGTGAAGAGAGTTCTATTTTAATTTATATAAAGAAAGCACTTGTCTCAGTAACCCACTGTAGGTATTATACAGTTAAAGTTATTCTGTCCATATATCTTAATTGGTCCTTTTGAAGCTTTACTGTTGCCTAATACAGTGGTACCTCGGGTTACATACGCTTCATGTTACATACGCTTCAGGTTACACACTCTGCTAACCCAGAAATAGTGCTTCAGGTTAAGAACTTTGCTTCAGGATAAGAACAGAAATTGGGCTCCAGCGGTGCGGTGACAGCAGGAGGCCCCATTAGCTAAAGTGGTGCTTCAGGTTAAGAACAGTTTCAGGTTAAGAACGGACCTCCGGAACGAATTAAGTACTTAACCCAAGATACCACTATAATGTTGGTCCTAGACCTTGCCTGCCTTCAGACGAGAGGGTGCCTTCCACTCATCATAGGGACTGAGATCCAGTAAAAGTTCCCACTAGAAGAAAAAGAAAGGCCATTTTCACTGTTTCCCCCTGCAGCCCCATTGATCCTAACCCTCCAGAGCAGTTTTTCATGAGTTACTGGGGGCTACAGGAAGAAGAAAGAATGGGTAAAAATTGTTTCACTTCCATCATCTGGTGGGAGTGTCCCATGAGTGGTGTTCTTGGGAATGCTGGATCTAGAGCTAAATCTCTGTGTGTATGTTTTCTGCGTAGTACATGGCCTCTTAAAATAATGCTTCCCTTCCATAAAACATAGCGGGTGCTTCTTATCACATAAGCCTCTTGCTCCAGAGAGTTGATGCCCGCAATGCATCGTAATCAAGAGAACCACCCAGGCAGTCAGATCCCATTGTTGGCTATTGGTGGCAAAGAACAGTGAGCGTGGACCATTCCATGGGAAAGTTCTGACTGCACTTGTGACACTCACTTAAAATGTCAATCCGGCAAGCCTGTTGTGGGTCGACTTACTTAAGGTGTTACTGAAGATTTTCCTAATGACAAGCACAAAGGAGCACACTTTGTTCTCAAATATGCGTAATTAGAACAATTTACTTGTACTGTGCTTTCAGAGGTGTTTGTACAGGACAGGAAGAGTTATTAGACTTGTACCTCACAGGTGCAATAACTGCTTTCTATGTGCTAAGGAGGGAATGGCTGTGAGTGCCAAAGACCTGGGGCACAGTCTGAATAAAGTGCAATGGTGTACACGTTCTGCCCACAGAGTCAAGATAGGATCAGTCTTCCTAAAAGTCAACTCATTGCCAATATGCCTGTAGAAATGGAGCCCAATCCAAGCACTAAGAAGCAGGCTCAGAGAAAGCCTGAAGTTTGCAGAAGTGCATTGGGGGTGGGATATAATAATAATAATAATTTATTATTTATACCCTGCCCATCTGGCTGAGTTTCCCCAGCCACTCTGGGCGGCTCCCAATCAAGTGTTAAAAACAGTACAGCGTTACATATTAAAAACTTCCCTGAACAGGGCTGCCTTAAGATGTCTTCTGAATGTCAGGTAATTATTTATCTCTTTGACATCTGATGGGAGGGCGTTCCACAGGGCGGGCGCCACTACCAAGAAGGCCCTCTGTCTGGTTCTCTGTAGCCTCACTTCTCGCAATGAGGGAACCACAAGAAGGCCCTCGGCACTGGATCTCAGTGTCCGGGCTGAACGATGGGGGTGGAGACGCCAGTGTGGTGTAGTGGTTAAGAGCGGTAGTCTCGTAATCTGGGGAACCGGGTTTGAGTCTCCGCTCCTCCACATGCAGCTGCTGGGTGACCTTGGGCCAGTCATACTTCTTTGAAGTCTCTCAGCCCCACTCACCTCACAGAGTGTTTGTTGTGGGGGAGGAAGGGAAAGGAGAATGTTAGCCGCTTTGAGACTCCTTAAAGGGAGTGAAAGGCGGGATATCAAATCCAAACTCTTCTTCTTCTTCTTCTTCCTTCAGGTATACGGGACCGAGGCCGTTTAGGGCTTTAAAGGTCAGCACCAACACTTTGAATTGTGCTCAGAAACGTACTGGGAGCCAATGCAGTTCTCTCAGAACTGGTGTTATGTAGTCCCGGTGGCCACTCCCAGTCACCAGTCTAGCTGCCCTGTGACACACCACACACACACACACACACACACACACACACACACACACTTGCAATCAGCTGCAAATTTCCTGTGATTTAGATTTATGTTTCCATGCTTCCCACCACCACTTTCTCTTGCTGTGGTCATTTTTGACTGCAGAATGCTGAAAACTCTGGATTTCTACCAATATGCTGGCTTCATAAAATTCATCATCCTAATCAACAGACCCCATTAAGATTTTAAAGGAGAAAGGGCCAAGGCCAAGGTCAAGCCATGCATATTGAACAGGACTAAACTTCATGGATATGAATTGCTAAATTGCTAACTCACTCCATTGTTTCCAGCAATGCCCTCTCAAGCTTCAGCAATAATTCAGCTATGAAATAAACAGGCCTGATCAGATAGCTGCAAAAATTAGATAAAACACACAATAGCTGCAAAGATACGGCCATTTCATCAGGGGCCGTATATCAGTTTCTTCCTGGTGTTAGTTCCTTGCAATTCCTCTTTCTTAGCACCTCGCATGAGTATCAGGAAGAACATGAAATGCAGCTGAGGCATTTATAACGGGACCATTTCCCCCCTCAGTAGCAGACATAGAGGCACAAGTATCTGAGCAATAGCAATTCATAAGAACCTAAGAGCCCTGCTGGATCAGACCAAAGTTGCATCCCAGTCAGCATTCTGCTCCCACAGTGGCCCACCAGATGCCCATGGGAAGCCCACCAGCATGGCATGAGCACAGTAGCACTGTCGCCCAACAACTGGTACTCTGAGGCGTCCATATATAGCCCTCCTGATGAGTAGCCATAGATAGCCTTATTCTGTATGAATTTGTATAAGGTAACGGGACCCCTGACCATTAGGTCCAGTCATGGCCGACTCTGGGGTTGCTGCGCTCATCTCGCTTTACTGGCCGAGGGAGCTGGCATACAGCTTCCGGGTCATGTGGCCAGCATGACTAAGCCGCTTCTGGCAAACCAGAGCAGCCCACAGAAACGCCATTTACCTTCTCGCCAGAGCGGTACCTATTTATCTACTTGCACTTTGACGTGCTATCGAACTGCTAGGTTGGCAGGATCAAGGACTGAACAATGGGAGCTCACCCCGTCGCGGGGATTCGAACTGCCAACCTTCTGATCAGCAAGTCCTAGGCTCTGTGGTTTAACCCACAGCGCCACCCTCATCCCTATGAATTTGTATAAGGCCCTCTAATAAAGGGCATCCAAGTAGGTGGCCATCACTACATACTGTGGCTGTGAATTCCATTGTTTACATATGTACTATGTGAAGAAATTCCACATTCCTTTTGTCTATCCTGACTCTCCCACCATTGAATGCTATAGGATGGGTTCTAGTGTCACAAGAGAAGGAAAACGTTCAAGTTATGTCTGGGTTAGTGTGCAGCTGCTGTTTAAAGACATTTGGTCAGCACCAATCAGTACAAAATGCTGTAGCTAGATAATCTGCAGGAGTAAGGTGATCACATAATATTATTCCAACCTTATTTGAGCTGCACTGGCTCCTTATTTGTTTCTGAGCACAATGTTAGGAGCTAGTTTTAACATTTAAAGCCCTAAATGGCTCAGGCAACTTAAAGGCTTACATTCTGCTCAGCATCTGAGATTCTTCTTCAAGTAGGCTATTGCTACATGAGGAGTGGAGAGACTGTGTGAAGAAGAGAGTCAGCAGGCACAAATGGGAGGTGCTTAACTCTTTGCCTACCTGCAAACCTACACCTGGGCATTTCCAGGAGCGAATTAATGGACATTAAGCATCCTTTCCTCCCCACTTGCCAATCCTCCCTTCTACTCCTATATTGATGTCACTCCAGCAAACCTATCTGAATAAAGTATAAGCACTTCTATCCAGAGGTACTGTCTGCTGCAGCTATTTTTGCAGTCAGCCACACTTCTTACAGCTTACCATGATCACAACTTCCTGCTGCAGTTTGTAGCTATGTGCACATACTGACGTTCTTCCAAGCAATCCCATATGCAGGCAACATTATGTGTAGACAAAATCACATGTGAGAACAGCCCCTGATTTAAACAGCAGCAGCAGTCAGCTCTTGAGTTGGCCACTGTCATAATGTAGAAAATTTTCCTTTATTATTGTTTTAAAAATCAGCATTGGCTCTGCTTTTACGCAGCTCTTATCTACCGTTTTGAGCAGAATTCTTATTTGATAGATAAATAAATAAATAAATAAATAAATAAATAAATAAATAAATAAATAAATAAATAACAGATTGTTTTCACAGCCACTGAATTAAACTAATCCTGAATCTGGAGGTTCTGAGAGCACGTGGGGCTGAATTTGTTCTTGTTATTTTATTTCAAGTTCTTTCATTGTGGAGTTGGTTTTCTTTTGTTTTTAACAGCAGGTCTTAATTACAAAAACAAGCACAGGGCCCAATTTAGTGCTAGAATTGAGCAAGTGTAGCAACTTCTATAGCATACTAACTTGTGTTATTTTTCTCCTTCTGCACCTTGATCTTCTGGGCTAATTGACATACAATGTGGCTTTTCAGCATGAATTTGACTTGCCAACCATACTCAATTTAGCTTAATGTCCGTTTAACTCTATGTACACAGTGGTCCCATTTAGCCACTCCAAAAGCCTCACTATCCTGCCATCTTGGATTCTTTGCAAGCTTTTTTGATACTGTATATGGGACTGCATTTTATTTACAAATAAGAAAGTGGGTTGAAAAGACAGGCAGGCTTATACTGCAGGACTTACGCTCCTTTGGTCTCCCTCTGTCCACAAAGCTCGACTCTAGTTATGCTACTGCACTTATGTTCAATCAAAGAGAAGCGGCTGATAACCAAAGCAAGCATACTTCAAGAGGTGTTTTGCATCTAGTTAAGATGTAGAGGCATCTAGGACCTGCTGTCTGCTAGGGCTTGTTGTACATGATCAAACTCTTCCTATCACCTTGAGTAAATCATTCTATTTGCATTTCTTGCTGATCTTATCAGGCAAACAGGTTAAGCATTCTGGAATTTCATAGTCTTTCTAACAAGGTTCTCTCAAGACCTGATCCAAAGCCTTTTGATGTTAATAGAGTCTTTCCACTAGCTTCAGAGAACTTTGCCTGAGGTGATTAAAATTTACTTCTACAAAGGGATCAGTGCATGGATAAGAGATGGTTTAAATCAGGGGTGAGAAACCTGTGGCCTTTCAGATGTTGATGGACTCCAAGTCCTATCAGCTCCAGCTGGCATGGCTAATTATGGAAGTTATAGTCCGAAATGCCTAGGGTACCATGTTTCTCACCCGTGGTGTAAATATCTCTGTGCCTACCGCAGCTACTTTTCTTTGGAATGACAGAAAATTTCCTCCTACACTTCAACCTACAAGCACATCTATTTAGCAGACTTCAGTAAGGCTTTTGACAAAGTCCTCCATTATATCGGACGGGAGAAGGGGGTTATTGGTTTGTGGTTTTGTTGTTAAAGGCAGTATACAAATTTAATAAATAAATAAATGTTCTTGCAGAGAAGATGGTGAAATGTGGACTGGATGAGGTAACTGTTAGGTGGGTTTGTAGCTGGTGGACTGACCCAACCCCAAGAGTGTTCACTAATGGTTCCTCATCATCCTGGAGAAAAGGGACAAGTGGGGTGCCATCCTGGGGCCATTGTTGTTCGACGCCTTTTCAAGCAAGGAGCTTCCAATATCAGGAATAACTTTCTGACAATAAGAGCTGTTTGAAAGTGGAGTCGACAGGTTGTGGATTCTCCTTCCTTGGGTGTTTTTAAGCAGAGGTTGGATGACTATCTGTCATGGATGCTTTAGTTGAGATTCCTGCATTGCAGGGGGTTGGACTAGCCTCAGGGTCCCTTTCAACTCTACATTTCTTTGATTGTGCTGCAGGAAAGTCTGGATCTAACTCCATCATTGTGAGGATAGCAGAGTGCTTTGAAAGAGCAGTGAGCAACTTAGCATAGATATTTTTCATGATCACCAAGTTACCCATCCTTCTGTTAAGCACTCTGCTCTACTCACTGTCCTAATGGCTAACAGGTGATGGTGGTTCTTCAGATTATGGCACATGTCTACTCAGACCTCCTGAGTTTTGCAGCTTCCTTCTAGATAAATGGGTCTAGGATTGCAGCCTGAAGCAGAAGGTTGATTGTGGTCCTGGAAAATCCCCCATTGAAAAGATCAATCCTCTTTCCATCTCGAATGAACAGACCTGCGTAGGCCAGGTGGGTAGAATTTGGATTTAAGGTCCTATTGCTCTCTTCAGCAGGAGCACTAGCTGTCAGATTTGTTTTTAGCGTCAGTTGTTCATATTCTTAAAACAGGCCTTCATTCTTCAAATGGATATTGGCAACTAAGATTCCCCCTTCAAAACAAAAACAAACAAACAAACAAACAAACCTTAAGTGCAGCAAAGCAGTGCAAGAGCAGAGCACCACTGCCCACCCTCTGGCTACATTCCTGAGTGATCCTAATAACATGTTTTAAGATCTACAATTACTAATTATTTGTTTTCTTTTAAATCTGCAACATGCTCTTTATTAAATAGCATTGAAAAACAGAACATTAAATGTATCCTGGCTTACATCGTTAACTTCAAGCATTAATGAAATCCCCTGAGTTGCAATTCGTCTTGATGCTCCTGCTTGGGAAATCCTTTTAAGTAACTGTTAAAGCAATTAAGCTGGTGTCCTCGATTTAATCTTTTCAGGTTTAGCCGTGGCACTGAGTCACACCAATCTTCTAGGTTAGACAGGAAAAGAATTGACGTCATTTCAAAATGCCACTGCGTAAATATCCCTGAAAAAACATGGCAGCTCAGTATACACAGTTGGGTAATCAATTGCTATGAATAATGGATTTTTTTGAACAGGTGAGCTTAGGGAATTTCAACCATTATTAAACTATTTTTAAAAAGACACACTTTCTTTGACATAACACATTTAACTCACTTAGCAAGATGTTTCCTTTATCCAGAAAATCATTGCTCCTGTTAGGAATGATCATTTGGCACATGCTATGCTCAAGGGACAAATAGGGTAAGGGATGTTTCACACAAAGAGGCTTCAATAGATAGGCAGTAATGACAGCCTAAGGCTAAGGAGCATAAAAATAAATGTTACCTTTTAACCTTGAACAATTAAACCTGTTTTCTAACAAAATAGTCAAAGCAGATGGTGAGATAACCAGTTGGGAACTTTTACTTCTACTGCCTGCCCCCTGCTTTCTTCCTTTTTTTTCCTTTTTTTTAAGAAGCAAAACAACAAGACAGTTATAATTATGTTTTGTTCCAGAACACCTTCAGTTCCTTCCAAGAGGCTAGAGATGAAGCTGAACTACAGGAGGATCACTGCTGTGACTGGGGGAAATGTGCCCATTGCCACAGCATGTCTTGCACCTGTGAAACGTGAGAGATCTTTTAGCATGTTCTATGGCAGGCATCCCCAAACTCGGCCCTCCAGATGTTTTGGGACTACAAATCCCATCATCCTTAGCTAACAGGACCAGTGGTAAGGGATGATGGGAATTGTAGTCCCAAAACATCTGGAGGGCCGAGTTTGGGGATGCCTGCTCTATGAGTTGAGTAAGCATCTGAGGATGAGCTTACTAACTCTAGTGAGTTTTACAACACTGGAAAATCAGGGTCCTAAAGTGCATGGGGGACTTGCACAGATACAGTAGGCTCCCCATTTCACACATTGGTCATCCAAGGAGGGCAATCAGAATATGACGGGGCTGGAGCTCAAGGGTCCATCCCAGAAAGAAGAATGGGAAAGGACTGTAGTCAAGAGCAGTGTTTTTCAACCTTTTTTGGGCAAAGGCGCACTTGTTTCATGAAAAAAATCACGAGGCACCACCACTGTGTGCGGAGAGGGAGATGTCAGAGCCCTGCTGCTCTCTATGGGGAATCGGATGAGAGCGGACCCCCTGTCCGCTCTCATCCGATCCCATCTGATCTGATCCCCACCCAGGACGGATGGAAAATAGGATGGACACAGTCCACCTAGTGGGCAAAAATGTGACTTTTTTTGAAAAAAAAAAATCTTTCGAATTTTTCAATTTTTCCCACGGCACACCAGGCAACATCTCACGGCACACTAGTGTGTCGCGGAACAGTGGTTGAAAAACACTGGTCAAGAGGATCATATGTTCTGACCAACAAAAATCCCTAGTGAGCATGGCCAATGGTCAGGGATGATGGGAGATGTAGTTCACCGACATCTAGGATGCCAATTAGAGTGATGGGGATATAGATTAATGGCTTCATTCCAATAACTACCAGACCTGATTCATTCCATTTAGCCATAACTGCTTGCTATTTAGCAGCTTGCCATTACCAGCTGTGTATTTTTATAGCAGACCATGTTATCACCAGCTGGGAGTGGTGCCATCTGGGGTTCTCTATCTACTCCAATACATGTGTGTTAATTTATACCACCTATTTTGTAAGTGGTAACATTCCATCAGCACAGACAGTGTGGGTAAACCAAATGGGATCACAGAAATTTGATTAAACCATGCTTTTCTTCCACTGTTACAGATTCTACCTTCCTCATATTCTGGTAGTATTCCATCATTGTAAGGGTTTTTCAACTGGCATATTCATTCATTCACTGGTATATTCATTCATAAATAAGAATATTTATATTCCCCATGTTCCACAGGTTACTCAATATGGCAAACAATACAAAGAAAATTCATCAAAGTACAAATGATGGTATCAACATGCCAGCATGAATTCACATCATAACTCATAGGGATGCTGGTTGTGATCCTACCCCAACACTCTCTAAATTAAGATACCAATATTGAAATTTGTCAAGATTTAGAAAGCAGAGATATTATATAAATCATATTGATGTTTGGAGTAGCCAAAAAAGCTACTCTAATAAATTCATAATGGAAACTGTTTTAAAATTATAAGAGAACTCTGACTTGATATAACCAAGCCAAAGGAGTATTGATCCAAGAGACAGTATTGCGCAAACTGATTTAATCATTTCTCCAAAAAGACAGAAAAATAGTCCTGTGGCACTTTAAAGACACTCAGATAATGTCCTTTCCAAAGAGGCTGTTTGTTTAAAATATTTAAAATAAATCAATCAATCAGTCAATCAACTTGGAGCCAGAGAAGTTATGTCAGAATGGAAAAACAGTTTCCCTTGCATAAGGATATCCCATCAAATCCTCCTGATTTATTTGTTCTGCAGGACTTTGCTCCACCATTTACCATTCTTGATGGTTGCTTGGCCCTTGGCAATTGCTTTCGGATGGTGGGAGAGGAGGTTGCTTCATAGAACTGTAGTGTGGGCTCAGTAGTCAGGAAAACCCCGTCGTACAAGCAGAGTTCTCCTTGTCTTCTTCTGCATCCAGCTCTTCATGTCCAAGTGGCACACGTGGCAGAGAAAATTTAAGTACCAGTATAATATTGCAAAATTTAAGTACCACTGTAAAGATTCATAGTCATTTGTATTGGCTGATTTATCTGCATTTAGAATTCTATAAAAATGCATTGCTAGTAGCATATGGTTTTCTGAATCCCACTAAACAATGAATAGCCTGTACTTTAAACTCCCTACTTTAAGAATTTATCTATTTGCAATTTCAAAATATTTTCAGTGGGGCTGTCTCGTTTCATATAATCATATAGGTATCATATAGGTGAAGGAAGAAGTTGATCACCTTGCTAAATTCACAGAATTCATTTGCCTCTTAACAGTGTTATATTTTCCTCAAATCACTGGTGCAATTCGTAAAGATTTCAAAATTGAGAACGTGGCAAGATCATTGATTTTTAAGGCCTATGCTGAGGGTTAGTTTTTCCATGACAGGACAGGACAGGTAAGCCCATCAAGGAACTAAATAAAATAGATGAATGAATGCAGCAGTCTGTCACTTAGTTAGTTTCATTGTGTGCAACAAAGGTAAATTTGAGCTGAGGATGTTTTTTAAGGGCAAGTTGTGTGAAGCTGAATAGGTATTATGTCCTATCAAGGACTCATTGTTTAGCAGATCCTATGCCCAACAATGCCTCATTGTGATGGCAACAGAGATCAGTGCATTAAATACCCGTGTTTCAGACCCCCTTTGCATTTTTGGTGTCCTCTCTAGCTACACGGACTAGAATATTCATTCTTCAATTCTACTTGGATGCTCATCTGCTTGCAGGCTTGAATGAGAGTGGACACTTCTTCTAGCATGAAACCAACAACCTCATCCACTTTCTTTCTTGTTTCCCCACCCTCACAGAGCTGGTTCTATTTAATCCCAGGGAGCATTAATCTACACAAATCTCTGGTTTATTTTTTAAAAGAGATTTTACAAATTTGGAAAGTCACTTTTGGAATTATCCATTTTTCTTGGAAGTGTTGGGAAATTACAGCTTCTGACGCTACGGTTGATGGACATCCATATGAGATTATCCAGTTTTGGGGAGTAAAAAACAGTTTTAAACAGTCAAATGGACCTTTACTTGATTGTGCCATGTGTTTCATGTACTGTGATTTCTTCAGAATTGCTATTTAAAAGAAAGGCATTCGGGGAACAACAGTGACATGCTCTACCTGGTTCTTACAAATATCACAAAATGCTATTTAAATTAAGGATTGAAGAGATCAGCTTGTTTCATCTGCTACTGAGAAGGTGAGAGTTGCGATATGAAATGGACTTTTAATTTGTATACTCTGCAGTGTGGATAAAAGCTGGGGCAGGCCTAAGAAAGATAAATTGTAACTAATGTTATCTTTAGTGTGGGTATTCTAGAGATGCAGAGCTGAAAATACGTATGTGTTTGTGGGGAGGGGGTGGTAGAGAGAAACAGGCAGAGAGAAAGAGAGGCAAATTCTTAAATTTGTTTCACTCCATTTTCAAAGAACTGTACTTGTGCTACAGGATGTCTGAAGCGGGCTTGGCTTAATGTACTGTTTTTAAAAGGTTATGGGAGGCTGCATGATTTGGCTAGAACTGGAGAGAGTGAAGCAATTTCATTAACAGCCCCCCTCACCAATTTGAAAAACTGAATAAAGTGCACAGAACAGCCCTCTCTCTGTTCTGCATACCAGGAGTTCCCAAGTGGTGGTCTGTGAACCGCATGTGGTCTCTGCGTTTTTCAGGTGGTCTATGGTGTGTAAAAATCCAATTCAAAATCATGCAGCATCTAGCTCAGTGAATTGCAATTGCTACAACAGGCAGAAAACCATTAAGTGGTCCACTTAGCAAATTTCAAATGATCCATGGTGGGGAAAGTTTGGGAACCACTGCTATATGCTATTTCATAGCTGTGAAGTTATGAAATATAGACTTTTCAGCCTTTCAGCATCCTGACGTTGGCCACTTACTAATTCTGTAAATCTGGGTCTAGCTGAACAATTTTAGGCCATCAATGAGGGCTCATGCAAAGAAATGTTCCTCATAAAATAAAAGTACTACAAATAAATCAGCTAATATGTCAGAAAGGTGGTTAGACTAGAATACAGGGAAGACATTTTCTCTGTGGAGGGTTTTTGGTTTGTTTGTTTGTGTGAAGGGGAGCATTCAGCCATGGAAGGCTCTGGCATGCAGCCTGAAATACTTTGGCCAAGAGGAAGACTTATCACTTCAAAGAGAACTAGGCCTTGGATGGATTTGGGCCTCAAATTAACTGTGGGCTGAATAAATATGAAGTAATACTGAAATGTTTACTATGGGGAATGGAAAGGGTGGAGAAGCATTACAGTTTCTTCTGTTCGAATCACATTCCACTGAATTTTATGGCAAAGCTCCTATCATTATCAATACAGCTGAACTCTTCAACTGAACTCAGGTCATCTATAGCTGTCTGCCTGGCCATCCCAGATGTCTCAACTGAGGTACTTTCAAACAGCTTAACAAGATACAACCATCATCTTGATTGTCACCTCACCATTCCCTTTGCCAATTAGAGTGGGTTCATATCACTAATATAAACAGAAACAGGAGAAACCTGGGATATGCCACCCAATTCTCAATTAGAGTTCTCTCACAGTTGTGACAGAATTGTGTTAATTTTTATTTAGCAAAATTCATGATATGATTTGCTGTCACATGTTTGATTTTTTGCTGTCATGCTGACATGATTGTGTTGTAGAATGGTCATGCACAGGTCTGACTCTCTGCTTGCTAAGTGGCTAGGAATCATCACAAGTTGAGTTTGCCTTTTTCAGGATGCTCATTTCTTCAGAAGGCAAGCTGGAGCAGGGAGCAAAGCCATGAAAAAGGAAAAGATACTGCATTTAGGAGCTGAGTGTTTTTGCCCTGGCATGGTTTTGATGATAAAACTCCATGCATTTTTAATTCTCATCCTCATCTGGAGTTACAGTCTGTGTGCCAAATCCTACAAATGTCTCACAATATCTTAATGGGTTGCCTATAACACGTGTTTCAATTTTTACTATTAAATGAAGGCAGGCTTACACAGCTTGTGATTCACTTGTTGGAAAAGAGTCAAAATCCATGTTTAAGTGACTGGCCAGTGGAAACCATCCCAACCAAGGTAAATAGATTATTTTGCAATCCAAGGTAAGGAGGATGGGCACTTGCACATTCTTAAAAAAGAGGAAATGCATCACTTAAAACAAAAGAGAAAGAGCACAGATTAGCATGAAATTTCCATAGGCTAATTTACATGTATAGATGCAAATTTAGAAATAATTACTATAATGTAAACAGAAATATAATATTTTCATTCACCATGGTGGGGAAGACTGTGAGCAGGTGGCATGCTGCCTGCTCAGTCTGTTACCTAGGTGCTGTTGATGGGCAACTTCAAGGCCCCTCTGCTCTCTTGACCTAGAATTGAAAATAATATTGGTAAGAAAGATTGTAATTGTGGTGAGAACACACCACATGCTTAGATCCTAAAACAAGTTAATCTAAGGACGCTCATCGAAGGCACGTTTTTTCCATCTTCTCCTCCCCTTCTACGGGACGCGGGTGGCGCTGTGGGTTAAACCACAGAGCCTAGGACTTGCCGATCAGAAGGTCGGCGGTTCGAATCTCTGCGACAGGGTGAGCTCCCGTTGCTCGGTCCCAGCTCCTGCCAACCTGACAGTTCGAAAGCACGTCAAAGTGCAAGTAGATAAATAGGTACCGCTCCGGCAGGAAGGTAAATGGCGTTTCCGTGCACTGCTCTGGTTCACCAGAAGCGGCTTAGTCATGCTGGCCACATGACCCGGAAGCTGGACCTGGAAGCTGTACCCTCGGCCGATAAAGCAAGATGAGCGCTGCAACCCCAGAGTCGTCCGTGACTGGACCTAATGGTCAGGGGTCCCTTTACCTTTATCTCCTCTTCTACAGACCCATGTACCCCCTGAAAAGCATTTCTGTAGCATCTGGGGCCATACTGAATAATGTGGGCTGAGGTGCTGATATGGGAGGGAAGACTCCTCCAAAATCAGGTGGACTTCCACCCAATTTTGGGTGATTTCCCCCTTCTACACAGTTTCCTGCACAGTATGGCATTGTGACTAGAGGGTTGGACTAGTTCCTGTAGACCAGGGTTCAAATTCCCATTGGGCCATGAAACTCACTAGATGGCCTTGGGCCAGTTACTGTTTCTCCGCCTAGCCTACCTCATAGCATTGTTGTATGGAGAAAATGGAGAGAGGGGGAACCATGTTTGTCATCTTGAGCTTCTTGGAAGAAAGGTAAGATAAATAATATAACAATCATCACCATCAGCCTGCCCCTCTTTGGATGTGAGGGGAGGAAGCTCAGGTCACTACAGAAGGAGGCTGGCATGAGAAACTTTCCTTCAGTTAATGCTTGTAAGTTAAATGATCAAGCCTTACTGTTTGGAAATAACTGAGAAGTACATACCTTTGCAACTGTGTCATCCTTATTTGACTCCTTAACTTTTAATAATAAAAAGGTATTCATGTGAAGAATGTTTGACGTTTTATTATGTTTTTATATGTGCTGGAAGCCATCCAGAGTGGCTAAGAAAACCCATCCAAATGAGTGGGGTATAAACAATAAAAATGTTGTTGTTGTTGTTCCATTTATTGAACTGCAATGCTAAGTTCAGATGCAAGTAAAATCACACACACACACACACACCCCTTGTTTCTATTTGATTTAAGTTCAACATGTCCCTGGTGGAATAAGAAAAGCAGATGCAGTGACCAAGTGTCATAACTTTGGCATAAGTTTAAGTATTTTACCTGCTTTTGGTTTCATATGTACACAGGTAAATCTTTCTATATTTATGTATTGGATTATTTACCATTGCAGAATTGTGGCTCTTCTCTTCAGAATGAGCACAATGTTTCCATTAATGTACGAATGCTCAAGTTCCCCACCTCCAATTGTAAATACTGTAGCTGATTGTAATGAATCTTTGCAGTGGAATTTGCATATATTCAATTTTAGCTGTTTTTCTCCACTGTGATTTCAGCAAACGCTGAAAAACAAATATTTAAGACCTGCTCCTGCTGAAGCCAGAAGCAGTGGCAAAATTCCTGGTGAGCTGAGGATTTGGCCTAAATCCCCTATAAAAGCTAAATGCACAGTTTTAAGCTCCATCCTAATCAGCAGTGCTTTAACAGGATTTGAGTTTTATTATAGTCTGACGAGTTGCATGTGACTCCAGGGCTGCATGATAAACATTTCAAAACTTAGATGCTTTGAGAGGAGGGTCATTTTTCCTGGCCTGCACGTCATTATCAGCAACAGTACACAAGCACACAATGGGAATGATACTGGCCTGATTGCAAACAATGCCTTTGAAAAAAAAACTTCAAACCATTTCTTGGTGAACAATTTATCAGTATAATTACCATTTTCTAATCTGGAGTTGTGCTGGGGCATTGTTTCAGGTAATGTGTGAAGGTGGGGAAAGAAGATTGGCTGTTTTGGTCCCTATCAGGTTGTTTAGGGGTACATAGTCTTAGGGTGGAGACTTAAGCTTGATGAAGCATTGTGCTGGCACTGCAGGCTATGGCTCCTCCACTACCTGCCCCTTGGAACACCTACTTCTTCTAATTCCCCCACTCCCAGCATCTTACAAAGCAGCTGAGTAATGGAGGATGGGAAATAATTTGCATTGGACTTAGTGACTTAGCTGCCATGAGGCTTCCAATCAGGCTGACCGTCTGGTTGCCTTGCCTACTTTATGAGGAGAGATGAGTTGAAATGAGAGCCTCAGGGCAACTTGTGACCCAGCTGGAGAAGACAAATAAGACTATGGTGGCTTTGGATTTGCTAATGCACAGACCTAGTTAAAAGCCCAGTGAGATTGTCTCAAATTCTCCTTGAGCCAAGGCTCAACGTCATGAAGTCCTGGCTGTTAAAATCCATGCCACAAACTGGGATTGTGCACCACATGACTGAATAATCACTACTTTTTATATTGAGAAGGCAGACATGGGCTCTGAGGTCTCAGCCAACTGCCTCTTGCTTCATGTGTCGATGGCAGTTCCTTCACATCTTGATTTTGTCTCATCATTTGCTTTACATGTTATGATTAACAGTGATTGCATTACAGAATCCACCTTAGCCCAAGATAACAATTAGGGAGGACTCCCTACAAATGAGATAGGCAGTGCTGAAGATGTTTGGCAAACTCTTCACAAAAGGTTTGAACAGTTTCACCACCTCTTTTTATTTTGTGGGGACTGAGCTTGGAAAGACTCGCTCTGGTGAGTCTTATGAGTCACACCAGTCTCTCACGTCCCATCCATAGCTCATTTATCACGTCTCATTCTGATCTCTGGTGCCACGCTGATTTAAATTTGATGATAAGCCTACAATCTACTAATGCTATTTTGTCACTTTCTCATTCTGTCCCAATCTAAAACAAAACCCAACAATTTACACAGTGTATTTCCCTGTTATGTCAGATTTCAGAGTTATTACACTCACTTTATTTGGTCCTCATTAATGCCAACATGAGTAAAAAGTCAATTTACAACATTGCTTTTCAGGAATGACCACTTGGAATGTGGACTTTAGAATGTGTGAATTGTTCTGAATTCCTTTGAGTGTTATATTTAGTACAAGCACAAATCTTACAGAGCCAAATACCCAGACCTAAATCCACCTTTGTGCACCCATTCAGACACTGCCATGAGGTATATCTTTTCCTCAATGTATTAATACTTAAGTAGGAAACTTGCATCTCCAAAACCTCATAGCTGATCAATCACAAACC
Source organism: Podarcis vaucheri (assembly GCF_965113315.1). Taxonomy (NCBI): domain Eukaryota; kingdom Metazoa; phylum Chordata; class Lepidosauria; order Squamata; family Lacertidae; genus Podarcis; species Podarcis vaucheri. The sequence goes on along the minus strand of NC_138766.1, from coordinate 55,450,676 downwards.
TATTTTATACTTAAACAAGCTGTAAAACAGTGCATTGAATTTTAATAGAGTACACAGGAGGTACGGCTTAACTCAGGTTGCTACCCTAATCACATATTTATCACATTTTTTTCCATCTCATTCTTTACCCAAGAAAGTGTGGTATACATGAGGTTGTTCTATTTTATCATCACAACTGTGAACAAAGCTTAGGCTAAGGAATAGAGGTAGATGAAGGTGACAATGTTGGATCCAGGAATAACCCCCCACGCCACCACCACCCCAACTATGGAGCTTCTCTTTCCAAGAGAATACAAGTCTACCAAAACAGGCCATTTTGCCACCATGCAGATCCAAGAACTCAGAATACTTAAAACCTCTGTCTTAACAGGATTCATCTTCAATTATTAGTAAAGATTAGTAAAAAATGATTGAAATTATAATGCAATTTTTTGTTGTTTTAAATGACTGAGGACTGCCATGTCCCCCCCCCCCGCCGCCGCCCCCGCCCTTGTATTCTATCTCAAAACAAAGTTGTGTTTTTCCTTCAGGCTAGAGATGGATCTGATTAATTCCTGATATTTTCAAAATGGGGGGGGGGGATCAGCCATTATTTGTGTCATTTTTTCAGCATACCTAAGTGTAGCTGAAGATCTGCATAGCTCCAAGTAGAGTCAAATCCTATCATGATTGTATTCTCCTCCTACATTCCTACATCTGGAATGTAGACATTGTGGCTTCAACATCAAGCCAGCTTCCCGCCCCCTTCACCCACCTAGTTTTTACTTATCATCCCACTGATGAATAATTCTGTCACTCTTGCTCACTGTTTTGTGACATTTTGGTTAGCCCTAATAAAAGCATCGCCTGATTTCCCCACGCATCCACCCAATGGACCAACATAGCTTCCTCTTATTTTTTCATGTCACTTTCCCATAAAAAATGTTCTTCCCCAGTCTCATATAGATTACAGATTTGCTGGCTACAAAAGATGTTTCATTGTTTCAAAAGAAGGATTTAGTTGCAAATTTGTAGCTTTTGATAAGAGGTTTTTTTAGAGTACATACATAACAGTACTGCTATTATTATTTAAAGGAGTTAACTGCAGCGCATGGAATATATGTTGGGAATTTCCAGTCTGTTACATGCTACCTAACCCCTATAACCAGGGTAGTGAGCAGTTTCTCAGAATACAATGGAAGCCCTGCCACTTTGATGATAAGCTCCCGCAGTTAGCTTAAAACAATAATTCTGTACTTTCTTTCCTGTGTTGAGATTTATTTTAAGTATTAGTATAAAATATCACAGGGTCTGATAGCAGCCAGATCAGTTTGTATAAAAATCAAGGGTCTGTTTGTAGTATATTACAGGCTATATTTGACACAGGAAAACGCTTAATCATGAATGCTATCAACACCACACCCACCTTTTGTAAAAAGTCTTAAAGGCTAGATTTATCATTGTGAACTTGAACTGGAGAGAGACAAGTCATCATGAATCTCGAGGCCCTTTCTGAGGAGCTAGGGTTAAGGGGCATACTGTCCACAATACATCTGCCACTGTCAGTGTCCTGATGCCTTAACAAATGTTGCCGTCAGCTAAATGGAAATGGATAGCCTGATAGGAATATTTGCATCACAGGCATCACAGGCAACACTGGAAACACCAACATTAGCATTTTAAAATGGTTTGCTCTCTTTAGAATATATACCACAGTTGGAACCCGTATAAAATTATTGAGGAGGAAGGGACATCTGCCTATCAATGGCCCCTCTTAAGTTCGCTGGAGTATATAAAAAAAATTCAGAGGGAAGGTCCAAGAAACTTCCACGTAGGTGTTTAGGATGTATCTTGCTAGACAACTGCTGAAGGGAGTTGCTCTTTATCATTTGCCCAATTGTGAGTGTTGGCTAGACTTTAGGAGAGTCCGGCTGGAATAAATGGATGGCTGATTGGCAGGACCAGTTGTAGCATTTTAAGGTGCTGAGGTCTGGAGACCCTTTTCTGATACATCATCTCTCTTGCTCTCTCCCTCCCCCTCCCCCTCCCCCTCCCTCTCCCCCTCCCTTTCCCTTTCCCTCTCCCTCTCTCCCTCTCCTGCTTCAGACTTCTGCTTACCAGCCAAACTTCCTTCTTTCTTTCTTTTTTGTTGTTTTTGCAAAAAATGGGAGCACACCTTATCTTTCCCATTTGAAGTCCTGCACCCTTTTTTATTGTTCCTGTTAGGACTTTTTTACCTGACAGAGGTAACCACAGTGAAAGGTAATGCACAAGTTTCTAATATTTATTTTTTCCACATGAAGAAGACCAACTATTATCTGTTAGTATTTTTCATGCTAAATCTGCCTACCTTCCAAAACGCTGCAGCTATACTGTTGATGAGGACAGACAATCACCAGCACACAATGCCTGTGCTCAAAAGTTCGCACTGGCTCTGATGTTTCATGGCTCTCTGAATTCGGACCAAACTAGACTTTTGCTAGCATGTAGCATGAATCTACACATCTTATTTTTTAATTCTAAATTACAGTTGTCCTGGGGCAGGGGATCCTTACAGTGTACATATCACGTAGGAAGAGAAGTCTGATCTCTTTCTCTTCTCTCCATCATCACATGACATCTTATTTGCAAATAGTTATATTGGCTTTTTATAACCAATCCATGTGAACTAGGGGTGGGTAACTTCAGGAGAGGGAACAAAACGTGGTCCTCTGACTGACCCTCAGGACTCTTCCTTACACTATACCTCCTTTTGAGCTATTCCCACTTTGCACCCTCCTTGAGTGTTTTTCCTGGTTGCCTGGAAGGAAGGGAGTGTGAGTGTGTACAGAAACTATTCTACTGTACCACAATAAAATTTATATCCATTGCTCTGTCCGTTTTTGCTTATCGCCTCATCCAGCACTTGACCAAAGGTTGCCCAGATGGAAATATAGTCCACAGGCTGCACACGTTTTCTCATATTTTAGGCCTGATATAAGCCTAAATCCATCCTCTCTCTTGGGTTTCAGGTAAAGATTCCAATGTTCATAGCTAAAATTCTTTGTACAGGAGTTCATAATTGAAAAATTAAGGCAGAGAGAACACTGTTCAAACAAGTTGGTCTGACTCTGTGTTTGTATTCACTGCTTACATATTAGAGAGATCATTTGCTAACCAAACCTACTCCAACATATGTCTCATCCTAACAGAGCTACTATATTTTGATATTTTTAGTCTCCGCATTCCTTGCATTAATCATCAATACGTGAACTTGTAGACAATTCACTTTCAATTTGCAGCCTTAAAATAGCTTGGCACTAGAAAGTATGAAAATTTATGGTAGTTGTGTGCTTTATTTATTCTTCCTTTTAGTAATGAATATAGTAGCAATAAAGAAGTGTTTTCACTGTTTGCTGTTCCAAATCAGAACAGTCCATTGGGATCCCACTTCAAGAGGTCTCAGATCAGATTGTCATTCTATATTTTATAACAAGATTCTAAAATAAATGTTTGTTTAACAAGGTGGTTTGTATTACTAGACACTTGCTCAAGAGGGGGTGCATGCCCATTTCCCAAAGTATGCAACAATACAAAGCCGATCACACTTCACAAAAAGCTTGATTAAAAAAACTTTTTTTTAGCATGCATCTAAAAGTTAACACTTTGAATTAATATATTGGAAGGGAGTTCAATAACATTGGTGGTGCCACAGTGGGCATTGTGAGACAAGGTTAAAAGTTCCTCCATTGTGAACCATAGTCAGGCAATATGGGAAAATATGGGGCAAGGTGGTTCCTCAAGTAAACTGGTCACAAACTGTTTAGGGTTCTATATAGTATGACAAACACCTTCAATCTGACCAGGTAGCATATTGGCATCCAGTATAGTGTCATATACAGATTTTCATCAGAAAACATTCCAAAGTGGTTTACAAAAGAAATATAATAAGAAAAGGAAACAATATACAGTGGTACCTTGGGTTAAGAACTTAATTTGTTCTGGAGGTCCGTTCTTAACCTGAAACTGTTCTTAACCTGAAGTACCACTTTAGCTAATGAGGCCTCCTGCTGCCGCCGCCTTGCGATTTCTGTTCTCATCCTGAAGCAAAGTTCTTAACCCAAGGTACTATTTCTGGGTTAGTGGAGTCTGTAACCTGAAGCATCTGTAACCCAAGGTACCACTGTAATGTGCTTTAAATGTATATGATAAATCTTTGACACACACCCACACCCAATTTATTCTGCTTTTGGCTGTTTTGTGTGATTTTATATGGTGAGGTATCACTGTAGTACATTAAACAATCAAACACGAAACACCATAACACAGGACTTGGTAGCCACACTAATAAAGCCACACTTTTATTTATTTATGTATAAATAGGTACCGGCATGTCCAGAGGAAGCCCAACATTTGCAGAACTGAAATGAACACATACATGAAAAGCCATGAAAAGGTACATGCCCAATGCTCCAGTTCTCTGCTGAGATTCACTGTTCTTCCCATCCTGCATAGAAGAGGGTTGGTTTTGACTGCCAAGCTAAAATGCACATGCACAGGCCTAAGGTCTGTACAATCATAATATGTGTGACTGTACACATGCTTACTGCTGATGTAGCAGATGTCAAGTTGATGGCCTTAACCTGCACTTTCCATTTTTTCTGGTGCATGAGTGACTTTGTAAGTGCCCTAACAATTTCATCAAACCAAATTTGGTTTTGATTTCATAATTAATATATACACATGCTCATGAAATTTGGGTTCTATTTATGAGCTCTATTTGCAAGAGTGTTTATTTTCTTAAACATTAACTTAAGGGACAAAGAACATACCTTCCATTTCATCATAGTAAATAAGTTTTGGACATAATATTGTGTCAGAGACATTCTCAGCATACTTAGCCTCTTAGCTGCATTCCAGATGTGTTTCGTCCTTCCTGCAGAAAGCAATGTTAGGTGTCAAAGCAAGATGCAAACCCTCACTTCTCCAGAGTTTTTGAAATACTTTTCACGGTTATTCTGCCTGAGGGGCAGGATGTTGCTGTCAATTATTATAGTTTACTCCTAATCTTTTTTCCTTATCGTCTCAGCTTTGTATATACTGTCAACCTTACCACATGACTGTAATGGAGGTAAATGGCTGCTGCAGTTAATAGGCATCCTCATAGTGCCTTTGCATGTATTTTCAATGGCAGCTTTGCATAAAGTCTAGAAAACACTTCAGCATTTATAGAACTCAATGCAAGGGATACACCTTAGTAGCAAAATGTTGACTCTGTGTCTGGCTCCTAATTTTTTTGTTACATGCATGGCAATTCATGATGGTCCAGTGTAGATAAACAACCGTTCAACTCGCTTACTGTGGCATAGCTGGGGGAAAGAAAGATTATTTAGGAATTTCTATGCTTTTTAAAAAATCTCTACGTCTCCCAAAGCAACTCCTAGAACAATTGAAAAACAGGATTCTATTAATAAAGTATCAAAAAAGGGTAATTAGAATATTCAGTAAAATCATTGTAGAAGTTGTTGTGTACTCTATAAGCTGATCCTTGAGCATTGTCCTTGAAAGCTGGGAGACAAATTGTCCCTATTTGCCGGTGACCTTTTCCAATAAAGAAGTTTATTAATTTCCATGAATTGTTGTGAACTGAAGGAGCTGTGCAGAAACCAGATAGACATTGACAGGTTGCCAAAAGAGATGCCCAAGGATGGATTTTGACTGTAAGTTCCTTTGAGCCTCCTCATGCGGCTGTGGCTGCAATCCTATGCCCTGAACTCTATGGGGTTACTTCTGAGTATGCTTCCATAGGCCCAATTCCTAGTATCTCTGGCTAGGGCTAGGAAACCCTGGGGATTTTACTTCCAGTCAGTGTAGACAATACAGAGATTGATGATCTGACTCGGTATGAGGTAGGTTTCTACATTTACCTTTCTTTCTTTCTAAAATGACCAGGGCTTAAGTTAACAACATCAAGGTATCTTTAAAACAGGCTATTAGAGCAGAAACTCAAAAGACACATGTCCCACAACTTCAACCAGCCTCCGTTACAGATAAAATCAAATGTCTTTATCTGACATATGTTGAGAGTTCTTTTTTATTTTTATAATGTGGTGAGATACTGTATTAAGTAAGCCACAGGCATCATATCACCCTTCAGTTTGTTATCCCACAAAAGCAAAAACATTCTTATATTATGATCCTCCATGTCAGTGTAATGAAGTCATTTGGAGTTTTGAATTAGGACTGAAGACCCTGGTTCAAAATCCTGCTGAACTGACATTGGGACAGTTACTCTCTTTCAACCTAACCTATCCTATAGGTTTGCTGGTATGATAAAATGGAAGGAAAAAGAGAATTTTGTACACTGCTCTCTGGAGGAAGGACAAGATAAAAATGTAATGTAAAATGTAATGTAAATGCAAATAAATTGTGCACATACAATTAGCTGAGACTACCCAGTGCATACAATGTAGACAGCACTGATGTATATGTAGAGCCATCACACTTGTCAATCTACAGGTGCGAGCCATTAAAATTTCTACATAGATGTGACTCCCACATAGGAATTTTATCATAGTCTGGAGCAATCCTGGGCTACATGCTCCAAGGATTTTCCAGTGTCGTTCAATACATGAAATATAAAGCCACTTCCATCTCCCCGGGAAAGATTTTCCCAGGAAACTCTCTACAGTGTGATAAAGACAGACTGTTTCATTTATTTATTTTTTTGGCTGTATGGCTTTCACAATGTGAGCATTTTATTTTGTTTCTTTAATGGGGATTTTTTTTTGTTAGAGTCATTGTGTAAGGTGCCTTGGGATATTTGCATCCTGTATATTGTATGGCATTGTGTTGTGCAATTATTATTAAAAAAATAAAATCCCTGACAGCCTCCCGCGCCTAAACTCTGCAAGAGGAGTAGGCATATTAATCTGCAGCAGCAAAAACAAGAGAGTCTCCAGATCTTATCCATTGCAACAAAGTCAATCCCAGCTGGCTGACTTGAGTGATACTGTGACACAGGTGGAAATACATACAGTCCAGATTCCTAGAGACTGTATAGGGAAGAGAAGCAACACCAGCATAAAACTGGAGGCCACCCATAGAACATAACTGTTATGGGCCTTCTAACTCAACAAGGTTGCGAGCATCTAGCACAGGTTACCCATCCCTGGTCTAGTGGAAGCAAATAGGTGAAGTGAACCTAGAGAGTTTTTGGGCATGCATGGAGACGAAGGACACTGTTGTTGTTTAGTCATTTAGTCGTGTCTGACTTTTCGTGACCCCATGGACTAGAGCATGCTAGGACACTAGGACCCCCATTTAAAATATCAAGCACACCATTCCTTCTATTCCTGGTGCTCAAGTTTGAGTGTCATTGTTTATGTAGCCCAAACTACATCAAACATGTGTAAGAGACTACATAAACAGATGAGGTAGGAAACCTAGGTTTGCAGAAGTACAAAAAATCTTTATGAAACAAAAAGCTCTAAGAAGGGAAAACCTGTAAAAATAGCCAATTGAGTACTAGGCATGTACAGTTACCACAGAATATTGATTGACTGATGTGGGTGGGCGGGGGGAATATAAAATGGGGAGGGGCTGGAATGGAAGGGAGCATCATGGGGAAGAATATGGCTGAATTACTGGAACGTGGTTTGAGCATCATTTGAACTATGTAAAGGCAGCATGCAAATAAAATGATGTATGTATTGCATGGAGTGGTGAATAGGAGCACTCTGTACTGCACCATTTCATTGCAGATTCAATTTAGATAATACATTATGTTAAACCAGCTGAGTGCTGGAATGACTTCAGATGGCTCTTCACTTCATTGGGTGTGTGCTGCTTTCATTAAATGAACACCACTTGAAATAGTTGCATAGCTGGGAAGCTAAGTTCAAACACTGCTAGGCGATGTGCTCATTGTGTGTCCTCAAGCAAACGAGTGTGCCTCCAACTTGAGCTAGTTACACACTCCTGTTTACTCTGCATCCAATGTGCACCAACCTCTGGTTTGGTGTATACATAGCATTAATCACAATACATATCTTTCCTGTCATTTCTTATGAAATACTGCTTCTTGAGGTGTTTTCCCCCAAACCAGCTTTGAGCCAAACAAATTGAGAAAAAGCTGATACACAGCCTATGCTATGTGTAGTAGTAGTTGTTCTACAGGATGTAGAAACTAAAGGCTGTAAGCTAAAAGAGCTAAACTGATTATTAAGAATAAGGCCCTGTCTCTAAACTATTATGTGTCATCACCTAATTTTTCCTGCTCTGGGTCCACTGACTTATAACTTCCTCACTAGAACCAAGAACAGCAATTACACAGTTGAGTTACCCTGTTCTTCAAAGGCATGAAGCCTAAATATAATCCTATAGTACCTTATAGGAGACAAAGCACATCCTCTAATACATTCCTTTTTTTGTTTTCAATGAAGTTCAGCACAATAAGGACTCACTTGACCTTTGTCCCTTCTATAGTTCATTTTAACATTGTCTGAGAAAAGATATGGTTTGGATTTTGCAAGGCACAGGTGCTCCATCCCACTATGGACATGGCGGAGTCTCCACCGTTGCGATATGAGCACAGGACTTTTCAGACCAGCAGCTGCACTCAGGGGACTGCTTTTGTGGGCCACCAGGAATTTCCTGTGATAGAATATCAGAAATCTACTGGTGACTAGTAGGAGGTGACTTCAGAGGGCAAAAGTTCCCCTTCTACAATAAACATTCTCACTGTTGCTGTATAGATTTCCTACTAAACTTGACAGCAAAAAAAAAAAAAGGGGGGGAGAGAGCCACTTCACATCTGGACATAGCTAGACTTGGAGAAAGAAATCTTAGCAAATGAGACCCATTGGCAGTGGGTGGAAAACATTTTATTCATCCAGACTTTTCATGTGACCGCCTTTTAAACATCTCTGCAGTCTTCTCTTGTTCTCCTACAGTAGCTTTATTTTCTTTTTTATATATTGTTTTGAATTGTTGTCTTAGCTCATCATTTGCTCTGTACTTTGATATTAATGAGTGTTGATAAGGAAATTTGACAAGTAAGTGAGTTACTAATAAAATAAACCAACAAAACCCTCTATAAGACTGCATAAAACAGCTCAACGCTTTCCATTTCTGCTTTTCAACCTCTACCTCCTGCCTCCAAAGATAAGCATTTAAGGTTTAATACTTTTATGGAAGCAATCCCCTACCCTGGGAGTAAGCAAGTGCCATTGAACTCAGTGTGACTTACTCTTGAGTAGGCATGTTTTCTCTGTACGGATATAAGGAGAGCCCTGATGGATCCGAGTAAAAATCCATCTACCGCCAGCAAATGTTGACTTACTAATCAGCGCTCTCCTAAAATACTAGCGTAACAAGGCCACTTTTTTTTTCATTCAAGGGGTATTCCCTGCCTATCCCAGTGTCTGAAATCATCAAAATAAATATCTCCTGAACTCCCTTTTCAGAGTTAGTAAACACTGTTATCTGCAGAACACCAGTTAAGAGACCTGTCCTTCATAGTTACAATTTACTATGTTAAATGTTAAGATGCCAAATGCACACACGCTCCTTGGAAAGCTGTCCTTGGCTGTTCCAGGTGCATTAAGAGTAGAGGTGGGGGTGAGGTATTCTTACATCAAATGCTGAAAATGCATTGGGTGCTGCGCTGCAGGGGGTGCCACAACAATGCTGTAGAACAGAGTTTGAGAGGTGGAGGGTGCTGAATATTAGCATTGCTCAGGGCACTGCTGAAATTTGAGACACTGAAGCCCACCACTGTGAAAAGGGGCCACATTCTGATTTCCTAAATATAGGGGGCGGGGCATTTCCTTTCTTCCATGCCTTGGCTTCCAGGGAGCAATTCAGAGGTTGCGACCACCCACTGGCTTAACACCAGGAGCTGAAACACTTCATCACTGGAGTGACCATCATTCTTCATGAAGTGCTACATTATCACAGAAAGGCCACATTCACATCATATACAGTGGTACCTCGGGTTACAAACTTAATTTGTTCCGGAGGTCTGTTCTTAACCCGAAACCATTCTTAACCTGAGGCATGCTTTCGCTAATGGGGGCCTTTTGTTGCCACTGTGTTGTTGGCGCACCATTTCTGTTCTCATCCTGGGGGAACCCGAGGTACTACTTCCGGATTAGCGGAGTTTGTAACCTGAAGCATTTGTAACCCAAGGTACCACTGTACGTGAGTTTACAGTCTCATACCATTTTAAACAGTCATGGCTTCCCCCAAAGAATTCTGGGAGCTAAGAGTGTTGATAGTTGTTAGAAGACCCCTATCTCTTCCAAGCTACAATTCCCAGAGTGGTTTAATAATGAGGTAATCCCTTCACAAGGAACTCTGGCCATTGCAGCTTCTAACAATTCTGTACCCTTAACAAACTACAGTTCTCAGGATTCTTTGGAGGAAGCAATGACTGCTTAAAATGATATCATGGTGCTTTAAATCTAGGGTGGGCATGTGGCCTTAGTTGGACTGTGCTACAGGGGTGGTATAATGCATGAGAGAAAGTGCAATGAGCTTGGATCAGTTCGAAACCACACATGACAGCACTGAAATTGTAACTTTAAATGTAGGAAGTGCCAGTTCCTGGTTTTGAAGGTCCCCTGGGCAAAGTTGTCTGCTGTCCTCCTGCTATCGATTCACTTGCCAGTCCCTCTAGCCCCAGAAAGAACCACCTCTGAGAAAATGTGGGAAAGAGAAAAGGCGAGGACAAAGGCAAGTTACTCCTCTCATCATTTGGTCACTCAGCGATGGCAAGTGAACAAGCAAGAACATCGAGGAGGAGGAGGAGAGCAGGGTTAAAAGGCTGCGGGGATTTGCATTGGGTTCCATACTGGAATGTGGGGCAGGGCAAGAAAGAGGCTGTAGCTAAGAGATACAGCATCTGCTGTGCATGTAGGAGGTTCAGTCCTCAGCATCTACAGGTGGATGTGTGAAGTTCGCAGTATGAAACAGTGGAGAGCCACTGCTGGTCAGTGCAGATATTGATGAGCTACATGGATCAATGGCCTGCTTTGGTATACGGTAGCTTCCTATGTTTTAATGCTACTGACCTCTGGCATAAGCCCTGAATGGAGCATTTTATCCTTGCAAACACAGGTGAAGGCATGCTGAATGCTCCCTTGACAAAACTGTTCTCTGAAGAGTCGTTTTCCTCCCTGAAATCAGTTTCATGTACAAGTATCAGATGGGGAGCACAGTCTCATGCCATGCACAATTTATGAATGGGTGATCTCTAGGCTTGTGATTCTTTGATCAAGCACCAGGTAGGCTGAAGGAGTCTTTTCCAGGAATCACTATTTTATTACTGCAATGAAAATCAAGATCTTTGAGTATAGTCAAACTAAATCTCCAAGAGCTTGTTCAGTATGATCCCCCCCCAACTCAGACTGGAGAAAAAGGATTATTTCCAAATATGAAATATTGTTGCTTGTGAAAAATATATGGTATCATTAAATGACTTGTAAGGACACAGTCCACAGCTATTTCCACTGGAAAGTGGAATGCAGAACAAGTGGGTTATTTGTTGTGCCCCACACCCTTAAAGACTGTAAATCTTTCTTTCTTTTTTGAGTTACAGGTATTTTGCAAATACATACAAATCAAAACTTACAAACGTGAAAAAGGGATTTTTTAAAAAAAAAGATTACAAAAAAGAAAAAAAGAAAAAATCATTCATTATTAAGCTAAGAGTTTGCAAACCAAGCACATATATTTTAAACAATTGCCTCTTACATATTGTCTATTTTCCTATGAATCTGACACTTCTTAGGTATTCATATTCTTTTGTTCTTAGGACTTCCATTAGTCTCACAACAGTTCATTATTCCTAATTAAAACCCACTTATCTGTATTTCAATACATCCCTCATCTTGGTATCAGGGAGCTTTTTTCCTTTGCAGAGTTATTCTAGACACAACCAGGTTTTCACTGCTGAATCTTGGCTCATCAGATATTTATTTAGGTACTCCCATTCTTTCTTAACAGTCTTATTTGACTTGTCTCTTATTATATCTGTCAGCTTCGTGAGTTGCAAGTACTCACTCAGTTTACACAACCATTCCTCTTGGGTGGGTATGTGTTCCTCCTTCCAATATTTAGCCACCAATACTCCGTCTGCTGATGTAACATAGAGAAATAGTCTTATTTTTTCTTTGGGAAAATTGTTTGTCAAAATTCCCAAGAGAAATGTTTCAGGTTTTTTACAAAATGTACTTCTTAATAATTTCTTCAACTCCTCATAGGTCATGTCCCAGAATTTTTAAATCTCTGGGCATGCCTACCACATGTGATAGAAGGTTCCTACTTGATTTTTGCACCTCCAACACATTATTATGGGTTTTATTGATTTTTGCCAGCTTTACAGGGGTCAAGTACCACCTGTATTGCATTTTCATAAGATTCTCTCTTATTAAATAACAAGCTGTGAATCTTATATTTTTTGTCCATAATTCTTTCCACTTATCAAGTTCAATCACGTGGCCTAAGTGCTGATCCCATTTTCTCATCCCATTTTTTATTTCTTCATCTTTCAGTTCCCAGCCTATCAGTAATCTATGCATTTTAGATAGAGTCTTTTGATTATTGTATATCTTTCTCCAGATTTGACAATTCATTATCAAAGCCCTTCAATCTTTTATCTTTTCCAAAGACGGCATTCACTTGATGAAATTCTAATCAATTTAATCCCATCTTTTTAATTTCTTCAAAGCTCTTCAATTTTGGGCAATTTCCATCAGAAAGTAGAATGCAGATCAAGTGGGTTATTTGTTGTGTCCTATACCCTCAAAGACTGTAAATCTTATGACGAGACTAGGGGTGGAAGTTCAGAACAGTAGGATTCTCATTTGTCCAGCCACTAGCTTCCAGAAACCTCCATCTTTTCCCTCACTGCATGCCCCCACCCTGAAATTCTTTTATCTTTTCAATCTGCTTCCCCTTTAATAAATAGCCAATATCTTTTGGAGTATTTGTAGTCAAAATGTATTCATACACATTCTAAAAAACCCCTTTCATAAGGCACTGAAACTGAATTTGTTGCTACACTTGATCTTAGCCAAAAGGCCGAGAAGCGATAGTAGACCAATCGGTGTCAAAGAAGGAGAGAACTTTTTTTATGTATGCTACAGCAGCAGCAAGAATTCTCATCGCAAAGCATTGGAAGACACAAGATCTACCCACCTTGGAATATTGGCAGATGCAACTAATGGACTACATGGAGATGGCGGAAATGACTGGCAGAATCCGAGACCAGGGAGAGGAGACGGTGGAGGAAGATTGGAATAAATTTAAAATTTATTTGCAGAAATACTGTAAAATTTATGAATGTTAAGGACATTGAAATGAATTGCAGGAGCTTTAGCAACAAAGTAAAATGTAAGATTGGACCAACAACAGATAAATTAATAGGATATGAATTTGCTGAATTAGTTTTTAAAAAAGGGATACAAGAACGGGAGATGTGAGGAAGTCGGGAAAATAAGCTACCGGTAATTGAAAATGAGAAATTAAGAAAGAGGGAATTTTTGTTTTTTGTTATTATATGTGTTTTTATCTTTTTTCTTGATGTGTTTAATGTTTGTATTTTTCTTCTTCTTTGTACTGTATTGTTTTTTGTGATTTTGTATTTTCTTTGCTTATGTATGCTTGTCTATTGTGAAAAATTAATAAAATATTCATTAAAAAAAAGAAACTGAATTTGTTGCTATTTGTAAAGCACCAGCCACCAATGGAGTAGACAATGACTGATTTTAAGAGCACCATCCCACCATAAACTAAGTGTAATATCACCCCCTAGTGTTCTCCTGCTTCTTCTTTTTACAGAAGTCCTCAACTACAACAGCATCCTCAAAGCTCTACATGCAGCTGCTGCCCACAGGCTTGAGAATGACCTCCATTAAGAACTAAGGAATTCTTATTCTTTGTTTTACTTTTGGAAGATCTAGGAGATGATTATTTTTAATCTTCTAGATCCGGCACCCCCAAACTCGGTCCTCCATGTTTTGGGACTACAATTCCCATCATCCCTGACCACTGGTCCTATTAGCTAGGGATGATGGGAGTTGTAGTCCCAAAACATCTGGAGTTGGGGGATGCCTTTTCTAGATGATGGCATTTCCTTTCAGAGGCCTGATTTTGACTGGCTGATACTCATGTTTTAGAGTTATTTTGTTTACTGGCATCTTGCTTACTGCTCATTTTAATCATTGCAACTTTATTTCCCCATCCCAGTCTATTACTGTAAGCCACTTTGAGCACATGTTGGGCAAAAAAAATATTTTTGTAAGATATAAAATTTTAAAATGCATATGCCACAACAGAGAGGGTTTGTTTTTTGGTGTGTTTTTTTTGGGGGGGGACTACCAATTATCAAAATCAGGAGTAAGCAACATAAAGCAAAGGGTGGTATCCAGTTTAGGCTGAAATCCTAACCCTAGTTACTTGGGTGATCAGTGGAACTTACTGCTGTATAGACATACTGTATATATAACAGTGGTTCCCAACCAGCCCACCTAGACCACTTGCAAACTGTTGATGGTTTTGGAAGACAACTTCATGATTTTTCTGCCTGTTGCACCAACTGCCTTGGACTCTTGGCTCTCCCTGCCTGACTTGGAATTGAACTTTCACCACAGTAGGCAGTTTTAAATGATTTATTTAAGTCAGTACAGCATCCCAACATGGGCCTACAGGTTACAAAGCCACAAGGCATTGCAGAGATATGATGCAAGGCTATGCATAAGCTAAGATGTTCCAGCAATTGCTATGTCCCCTGCAATCTTATTTTGAAGAGCAGGGCAAGTACAGCTATTTGCTCAGTTGACATCCTGGGACATGGGACTGGGCCGAGATGTGGGTACTCCCCCAGAGATGCTAGAACTGGAAGGTTTGTTTATACCAGTGCTATCACCTCCACAACCTCAGAGACACACTGGTTCACCATCAGATTTATCCCTAGGTGCCTCCCTTCGCTGACACAGGAAAGTGCCCAAAGTGCCCCCAACCTCAGGAACTTAGGCTGCGGGCCACCTGCTCCCCACTTCTGCTATCCAGCAACAGGCCTCTCACAGCTTTTGTTTAAGTATACACAATGGTAGTCATTTCAAGTAGGTTCCCAGCTGTAGCACCGTTAATCTTACCTGAAAGCAAAATAAATCTTTCTTCAGCGTTTGCAGCTTGGGATGCAAATTTTCCTCCACCTCAGGGAAATTTTAAATTATTGTGCAAATATTCCTCTTGTATACCCTTTCTCCAGTGGCAAGTGAGAAAGTGCCTTTCCTGTTATGGCATTCCAAGATTTCTGTGCATGCTACAAAACAGGAAAGCCAAAACAGCGAATCGTCCTGAACATGTGAAAAATGCACTTCGCTTTAGGTGCATTTTGGAACATTTCAGGGCAACATAGGAAAGAGTAGTTTTTAGAGAGCAGTAGGGACCTTGTTGCTAGAACCCTTGTTCCTTTGAAAAATTGTTATTGTGCTGCCTAAGATTTTGTTGGTCTCATGAGAGAACGTAATGAATAGCAAATTCTCTTCAGTGTTGCCAAACTTAAAACTTGTAAATAAAAGTTATTATTATAAGATACCAAGAAGTGTAAAAAGGGTAGTATTAGTGGTGGGCTGCATTTCAGAAAGGCAGTGTGTTTAGCCAATACTACCCCTCCAATTTTAAGTCAATTACAGGATCACCTTTATAAAATAAAATGACCGGATTTTGTGGAACGTGGCTGTTTTGGCTCTTAAGGTATTGATACCATTATAATATTGGTGTCAGGATACAGCTGCCTTGTGACTAAGATGGTGCTTAATAAATAAGCACTATCCAATCAGTGCACGTCACTAGACATCTGTTTCCTGTTTTCATTCTTTCCCCATTATCATTTCATCAGTTTCCCTTTCACCTGAGGTTTATTTAGAATACAGCACTAGCCAAAGTATGCTGTTTTGTTTTTAAGGACACACACACACCCCAAGTTGTTCATCCTACTAAAAAGAATTGAGTGGAAATGAAAAACCTATTGAGCTGGAATATACAAATAATATAACACTTTTGTCTTCCACTCTTCATTAAGATGACTAACTTCCTCTCCTGCTGCCAGTTTAGTAGCTTTCCTGTTGAATGTGTCCATTTCCAGAGTACAATTGTGAATTGATTCATAAAAAAGCCAAGAAGACTGTAGCACAAATAAGGGAAAGCAATAAATGTTTCCCCTCGCCCCACATTCTCCACATTAAACCAGCAGCACAGCAACAACAAGAGGTATCACTTAACCCAATAATCATCAGGATACAGAACAGGATGCTCTAAAATGAAACATGTGTTTACATTATGTGCTGGGTTTAAATGGAGGCCTTTATTTTTAGCAAAAGGTGCTACCCTAAAGAAAGATGCCTACTTTGGCACAGAAGTTACAAAAACTACATGCCTGGCACTTGGCAAGCAGATCAAAGCTTGCAATTCAAAGGGCTGCCACCATTACTCAACTAAAAAGGTTTAATTAATGAAAAAGAAGGGGTATGTGGAACTACTGCCTGGCACTTTTGCATGTTTTTACCCATAATTCTGTTCCATTTGGGGCATTAATCTGCAAGTTATTTTTAAAGCAGATTTCTGTCTAATACTTATTTAAGTATTCTTTCCAAAATATTTATATATACTGTACATTTGATTCATTTAAACTACAGAGAACTGTGTTGCAACATTCTAAGAAAAGGAAGTGTGTTGGATTGTTTTAAGTTTCAACCTGCACATTGGTCTGACACACATAGATCAAATAATTTCGTACTGGGATTAACAAGGCAAAATTTCTTGTGTGTCCCCCAAAAAGCCGCTCTGGTTATTCAAGCAGTTTTAAAAAAAGTTCTTACAAAACCTGCAGATGTAATATACCCTCTTCAAGAGCATCCCTATCTCTCATACATCTGGTAGGCACACAACACAGGGCTTCTGTTATGCCCTCCCCCTGACCATGGAACTAACTCCCTGCTGAGGCATGGGAGTTTGACATGACTATTACTGAAAAACCTGGAGTTGAGCTGCTTCAGTGTAGTTGGTGTATCCACATCAACAGCTACCACAATTATACTGCATAGTAATATGAAACCTGCCTTTAGACTGAGTTGTGGCTTCTTCATATATTGAAAAATATATGAAGAAGCCACTTCTGTGCCATCTGGTTAGCTCCTTGCTCAAGCAGAGTTTTGTGCTACAACATCAAAAGAAACATCCTAGTAGTTTTGATAAGTGGATCAGAGCAGAAGAGCCAATAGAGGAAGCAGGGACATCACCGCAGCATGCTTTAAAGCTTGAGAAAGGTGACTGTGAGGCTAGAGAAAAGGGAGCAGACAACACCAGTCAGAGGAATTCAGAGGCTCATATGTGCCAGCTGATTTGTTTTCTCTATGATGCCTACATATAGTTGCAGAGATTACTATTTTAAAACAAAATATTAGATTATAAGATTCAAGAAACAATTGAAAAGCTAAAGGATGGTGTTGTATGTATACGTACACTATAAAGCAGATTGTAAGCAGGTGAAAAGCACATTTATTAGATACTCAGAAGGAAATCCTGATACCAATCAACTTATCTCACATAAAGGAGGAATTTTTAAAAAACAGATTATGGAACTATTATACAGTCAACATTTTATTATTTTATTTGTACTGTGACTAGCTGTGTATTAATATAAAATAGTGCCAATACAGTTTTGTGTATTGAGTTCTTTTAACAGTTGCCTCCAACCTGAGCATTCATGAGCTGTAGTATTTTAGCAAGCGCTCATCTGTTGGTTTCAGAATTTTCTTTTCTGGCATGTTTACCACCCAACCTGGAGCAAGGCCAAAGAAAATCTGTCTGGGGTCCTTGCGTGTGCTCAGCATTTGGAAGAGTTCATCTTTTGTAATATCTGGTAAGACATAACCATATTTCTTGGAAAGCTCTAGTCTTGCTTCTGAAATCTTCGATGGATCAGCCAGGTAGCCACGATTACTAGGATCTGTATAGTAACGGACAAGATTTTCAGGAGGAAGCATTCGCTTTGGAATAGGCTTGCCTTGTAGGAAAAAGGGCACTGGCTTGCAAAGAATACCTATGTGCAAAATAATGGAACAAAAAAATACAGTATTAGCTACTCTGGCATTTGTGATTTCATTGCCGAAAGGTGGGTGTAGTATGAACATTGTGTTCTTTAGCTTACATCCTGCTGCTGAGTGAGGAATAGGGCCTTCTCTGTGGTGGCTCCCCATCTATGCAACACCCTTCCCTTGAAGGTAAGACTGACACAGTCATAGGATTCTAAGTGGATTTTAAGCACTGGCTGAAGACCTACCTCTTCCTTCTAGGCCTTTGGAGAGGAGACCAGCTACAAATTGATAGATGTTGTCAGCTCCTCTGATTATATGGTTATAAATTGGATTGAAATTATTGATTGAATGTTAATGTTGTAATGCTTTGGTGTTTGACTGTAAGCCTCCCTAGGTCATAACTGATGGAGGGTGGTTTAGAAATAAATATTTATTTTTTAAAGTGCCCCAAACCATATACACCTGCTATACCTCTAGTGGGGAAATCTCTTAGGAATGACATTCAAAATTCAGAATTAATCTGGAAAAGGTGCCGCTTAACTTATTTGGGCCTATTAGGTTTACACAACAACAGATTTCTGTATTGAATTCATCTATAGCAATTAGAGGATATGACGTCAAGCACACAGAATATGAAGTCTGTTCCCTTTATTTTCCATAGGGAAACTGGCCGAACTGCCTGGATGACGGTGAACACACTGAAGCGGAATCCAGACAAGACTGAGTTACTGGTGGCAAATGGGCCACTTGATCTGGATATGGGGAAATATGCCTGTGCTGGACAAGGAATCACACTCCTCTCCATAGCTTGCAAGTACTTCTATTGCCAAAGCAAGAGTTTTAAACAGGGGTGGATTACTGGCTGACAAATCTACTGCACCCATTTGTGATAAAATGGGTTTAGCCCCTGTCTTATGTGCCCTATTAATGTCTCAAGTAGTTTACCACATTGTGCTGTACATGGAACAGCCTTCGAAAACATTTTTTATTTTAATGAAATGCAGACGGCTGGACCAGACCACAGAGTTCATAAAGCACTAATCCGGAATGACCTTAATTGGCTATCCATTTGTTTCTGGTCTAAATTTGGATATTATTTTTTTATCTTTAAAGCCATAAACAGTCCAGGGTACTGTAATGCCTTCTCTATATATTAACATCAAAAGCAATGTTAACTTTAGGTAATGTCCTCAGAGGTGACGTTTGACAGGGCTGAGGAAGATCTTGTTCCCCAACCCTGCTAATAGCTTAAGTAGCTGCCTACATAGAACTTGTCTTCACATAAAGCAATAAATCTACAGGACTGAAAGGGCAAAAAGTGCAGTAGGCAAGACCTTTTTGCAGTAGTTACTTTTCCTATAGCAAAAGGAAAGCACAGGAAGGGAAGCACCTGGAATTCTATTATGGAGGCACAATAGACTAAATCCAGGAGTTCATTTGAATGAGGAATGGTCTCTGATTTGAAGGCAATCAAAACACATGAAGTGAAAGGTTGATGGGGGGGGGGGAGCAACAGAGACCCTCATGCAATTTTAACATCAGTTTATTTAAAGACATGCTGTTGAGGAAAGCATGCAGTGCCAGTGCCAGGTTTAGGAAGGGTCTATGGGCAAGATGTGCTCAGTCAGCCCACCTTGTAAGCTAACATATCTGTGTTGCTTACAAGCCACCTATAACAACCATTTCCAGACAGATAACTGCCGGCCATTCATTTGCCCTTTTCTTTTGGGCTCAGCCTGCATGACTGTTCAGAGGGCAAGAAAAGTACTGCTCCCTCCTCATCTTGTTCCAGCTGCTGCTCACTCAAGAAGCAAGAGAAAGGCGATAGAGCAGCAGGGGCAGGGGGATCCATGCTTTTGAATGAGCTCCCTAGCAAGACGCAGGCCTAAGAATGCCAACCCTTTACATCAGCCCAGCTAAAATGGCAGGTGAAATTCTGCTCATAGCTCATTTCTGAGTTTTGTTGTTGCTGAAAAATGCAAGGGTTGCCCTCAAGAACCATCTAAAAGACTAGCTGTATATGCTGATAAAGAGCTGCGATGAAAATAAACACTGAAACAGAAAATACTGAACACTTGGACAGACAGAGGCAGTGAGAATTCTTACCCACACTCCTTGGATCATAGAAGGCTGTAGTAATAACGCCACCATTTTTTTCAATAGCAGCAATGGCGAGTTCAGATGCTATCTGCACTTCAATATTAATTTTTGCTGCAAATGTATCGGCACCCTACAAGTTCACATGAAGAGTGGTTAGGTCACATAAAGATCAACAGGCTCATATTATTCAGCTATCATGCTCTATAATGTGCAGCAAAGAACTGAAAACCTTTTATGGGTCTCAGACGTTCAAGTGCATGGAATATAACATAATTTTCATTACTCTTCATCAAAAGAGAGAGAGCAAAGGATACCTTATATTGGTATCCAAACCAGTGTAACTCAAACAGAAAGAAATTTTCCCATCCCTTCTTCCACTTTGTATCCCTTCAAAAATCCTCTCCTGAGAGTTGGGGATTTGTCTTGAGAAACATGGGGTAGGCTCTAAGCTGCTATTTTGTGGAGCCCAGTTGAAAATATGAAATAGCAATCCTGCTGCACTCAAGATTGATGCTCAGTAGGGTTCACCACTTCCTTTCATAATTAGAATCACAGAAATTATTTAGCATTTGCCATGACAACAGAATGTAGAATTTCATCAAAAACATCTCCATATAAAAAAGACTGAAAACCTATTCGCTTTGAACTATTCACGCCAGCAAGTCAATCTGACAGGATGCAATATTTGTTTTCACAGAAGTAGCTGTAAGACTAGAAAAAATCATTTGGCTGCTTTCTTCTGCTATTTAAAAGTAGACTCCTTTGACATACAACAAACAGATTTTGAAATTCTCTGGACTTTCAAAAGCAGATTGCTTTTGCTTTGCAAATCCAAAATGCCATATGGCCCAGGAATGAGTTACATCTTTGGACTCTGAATTTATTTTTATAATGTTCACCCACTTTGCTGCATTCATCTCTGGAATCTATGTTACATTTAAAAAACTTGTGTGCAAGACCTGACAACACCAAGAATTTTGATCAAACATCTACTCACCAAACTAGGATTTAACTTTCATCTCTTTTCCCATGCTTTCCATTGTTAAAATAATCTGATTTAAGAATGTGTCTTACCCAGCAAAACAAAACCAAGCAATCTGATAATGTATACTGCTCTCTAGTGGAGTGATACCTACTTGTCTTCATCTATTAAAACCAAAACAAAAAAACAGAGCATGTCCAAAACTAAATGGCTTAAAATATCATGCATTACAGACCTACCTCCTCCACAAGTTGGATACCATAATCTCTTTTGTGTGGCTGTATTGTTACACCTCTGGCATTTACCAGCTGCGTGAGGTCTATTGGTTGTGTGGGGTCAACTCTACCTAAGTCAATCAGGTACTGTAGCCTTTTGAGAGTGAGAGGCGGATACTGGCGCCTGAGGCTGTACAAACAAAGGAAAACTGTTTTAGAGTTTCAGAACTAATGAGAATATACTAAGCACAAAATGCACTGCAAAGCTCCTCCTGTGAAAGTCTCACCAAAGTGAGTGAAATCTGCTCTACTACTGGATTAAGTGCAAAGGGTGCAACCCAAGATATCCATCACAGGGAGGTTGCTGGACTATAGTACCTTTAATCCCACACTACTGAGAATCCGACAACTTCTGGGAAGTACCAGGTTCCCTATCCCAATCGTACCTGGAAAGCAATCCCACTGAATTTTATCATTGTTGTGTTTTTTAAAAAATAAAAAACATATTGGTTGCAATGAGGCATGAGCGAAGGGCCGCTTGAACTGGGGTGGAGAGATTCTCACTCCATACACACTATCTCTTGCATGAACAAGATAGGTTTTCCGGACCATGGATGGTCTCCGCACATGTCAAATATTCACATACTGTCATAGAAATTTGGCTTCTTGTTCCTTCCTTATAATAGGATTCCAATCTACTTTCATCATGTTGCTGATAGCATTATTAGCAGTGTTCCTTGACTCTAGCTGCAAAAGATTAAGCTGTGCACCAACTGATTTCACTTCTGTACACAACCAAGTACAGTGCCAGATTAAAACTGAGTAGGGTTCTGCTGTTGAGTGCAATGCACAACCTCATCGCCTGTTATGACTGGCGCATCAAGACACCCCCTACTTCTATCTAGGCACCTCAGGTCTGATTTGGGATTTGAGAATGGTGGAACAAATAGTAATTTGAATCAAAAGAGCATTTTGCCAATCCTCTTTCCTCTGTGAGAGGCTGGAAAAATAAATCATTAGTTTCTTTTTCATTTCTCAACAATTTAGGCGAAGACGTGAAAAATCTCATCTTTGTTCTGCCTTACCTTCTTAAATATATGCATGTGTTTTAAACAGCAGCGCTTTTAGGTTTTTCTACATGTCTGCATGTAGTGATACTGTACCATGATTTACTTTAAAAAGACACCCCCCAAAAATGAAAAATACACTGGGCTATATCCAAGTATGTTATACTCAGAGTAGACTCATGAAATTAATGGACCTAAAATAGTGCTGTGTATTGATTTTGAAAGCTGCTCCAGCTACTAACAATGGCCCCAATCTGTGTCCTTCAACTACACCAGTCTGGAGATGGTGCAGCAAAAATAATTTAAATTACCTCCTGCCCCCACCTTCTGTCTTCACTGTCACAACTGGAAGGCTCTGGATGCAGCAGTCCACCCCACTGTTCCCAGCTAGGAGTTTAGATTGTGCTTTCAATAAATTTTGACTACAGACATTTTAAAAAGAAAATGATCATGGAAGCAAACTTACTGGTGACCTTTATTGTAGCCATATTTTGGAATAACTAGATAAAATGGAGTTTGGCCTCCTTCAAAGCCTAATCGAGGACGAGTTCCTCTTTTCCATTGGCTTCTGTGAGTTGTTTTCCTCCATTGAGACTTTTCACGCCGACTCTTTTCCTAAAGGAAATAGCCAAACATCAGTTTGTTACATAACACATATTCTGTTTATTTGTGAAAGAATAGTTCTGTGACACAGGTACCCCCCTTAAAAAAAATATCATAGAAGATTGTACAATCTTGTGCACACATACTTGGAAAAAAATCCCCAATGAATACAGTGATACTTAATACTGAGTAAGCATGCATAGGAAATAAGGTCTGACTTTTCAGAACACACCACAAAATAAAACCCCATTAATTTGCATAATCCACAGCAAGGTGAGTGGTGTAGAAAAGTGAGTAGGAAAGAGGCAGAGGTATGGAAGCTGTC
Organism: Podarcis vaucheri; assembly: GCF_965113315.1. Taxonomy (NCBI): domain Eukaryota; kingdom Metazoa; phylum Chordata; class Lepidosauria; order Squamata; family Lacertidae; genus Podarcis; species Podarcis vaucheri. The sequence continues at coordinate 55,427,319 of NC_138766.1, read as the reverse complement.
GGATAATAGTCTAAAAATAAATTCCACAACTTGTAATGGGTTCCCTGCTACATACAGAAAAAATGACTAACGGTTATTCCACAAATCATGCTTCCTACTGGAAAAGCTCCAGCCATTGCAGCAAAAAGTCCCATAGCATTAAGACAAACTAGCATATTGTGGCATAAGATTTCGTGAGCAAGAGATTATTTCCATATTTTGGTGTCAGCTTACTTTTAAAGTATATTGTTCCTTGCACGTACAGACTAATTCAATTCATTTCTACTATTATTTATATAAAACGTGAAGCAATTGGAATAGAGAATTTTGCATCATGAATGCAGCATAAATTAAACTTCACCTTTTCAATTAAAAAAATCATTCCTCCCCAGATTTCATGCATTCTAACTGCTTTACTCTCCCATAAGTGACACACCATACATTTAAAGCACGCCCACCCCCTGAATCCTGGGAAGTGTAGTTTACCCCTCAGAGCTACAATTCCTAACAACCTTAACAAATTACAGCTCCTAGGATATGTGTGTGCTTTGAAAGTATAGTGTTTACGTAGCCTAGTGTTTCAGTATTTTTAGAATATGGGAATTGGACAGAATAGGGTAACAATGCTAAAAACTATGACTGAAATATATGGGCATTAGACACTGCTCACAGCTTTTTAAATATCAGTGTTTGTGTGTATATATACATATACCTGTAAGATTTGTAATTACATATGCCTCAGATGAAGCACGCTCATTCCTAGTAAATATCATGCACTATAAACTGAGCAGACTTTAAGATGCCACAGGATTCTAGGTAAAATATTGTGTACTGTACTCAGATGCAATATGACTGGGTCCAGTAAAAACATGCACACAGGCATCCTTTTGTCACCACCGTGTGCAGAAAATGAAGTCACACAAGGGGGCCACTTACGGGAAATAAGCTAAACGTGCCCCTCCTTTCTTCTGGGTCCCTTTAGAGACACCAGTGACCCTATCAAAAAAAGGGCAGGCGGCAATGAATAAGGGAGGGGAGGCAGGGAAAATCGCTTAGCAGCGCAGAGGCCGCCTAACGCTGCAGCGTCAGGCGAGGCAGCCGCGGAGCCAAGGCCTCCCTCCTCACCCGCCAGCTTCCAACTCACCCGACTCCGGGCGCCATCGTTCGGCCGTAGATTGGCGAGGCTGACCCTGGGCAAGGTCCGCAGCAGCTCCAAGGCCTTGGCGCGGCCCCCTCCGCCTCCTCCAGCCCGCGCTGCCATCGCTCCCCCGGCGCGAGCGAAGGGCAATGAAAGAAGGAGAGAGGAAGCGGCGGCGCGGCGGGAGGAGGGAGAGCCCACGAGAGAGAACCAATCAGCAGGCTCTGCGCCGGCGCAGAAACACCATCAACCCCATGCTGTAGCTGTAGAGAAAAGAAATAATAGAGAGGCACCTCTCCCGGTTCCTCGTTTTGTCTTGGTATCTCGCCCACCCTGTGGAACGCCCTCCCATCAGATGTCAAAGAAATAAACAAGTAACTGAACCTTAGAAGACATCTGAAGGCAGCCCTGTTTAGGGAAGTTTTTAATAACTGATGTTTTAATGTATTTTTAATCCTTTATTTATTTATTTATTTATTATTATTATTATTATTATCCATTGTTTTGAGAGAGGGGAAGCACAACGTGTCTGAATTCAATGGAATGGGCATCACATCTCAGTCTGAAGGACAACGGTTCCAGACTTCGCTTCTGTTGCAGGCGGAAGCACGCTGACACCGCTGCCAGATCACAGCTGCGCTGCATTTGGATTTTTACATTTACTATATTCTGTGAACCGCCCTGAGACCCCCGGGTATAGGGCGGTATATAAATTCAACAACAACAACAATAATACATTGTCTCCTGCAAAACAGCTGTCACTATCATTTATTTCATTTCTGAACCGCAAGTGGTTCTAGGGTGGAGTACATTAAATATAAAACCAAGCTAACCATTCCAGTGAAAACAGCGATGCAATTCCAATAAAAAATGAAAATAGAAAGTCAGTCATACCTCCATACTACAAAATCAGTAGCCTCAGCTGAAATCCTTCCTAATGTCTACCCAGATGTAACCCCGCTGGGCTTTCTCCCAGGTAAACAGGGGGGTGGGGGTGGGTAGAATTACAGCCTTACTGCGTCAAGAAACCACATCATTAAAAGCCTGGATGAAGAAATAAGTCTAGCTAGCAGCAAAAAAGCCAGCCAATGTTGGTGTCAGCTGGATTTCAAGAGGTGGGTGGCATTTCAGAGCTCCACTGCTGTGAAGCCCCTTTCACCAGATGCAGAAAGGTACAATCTCACTCAGGTGGTTTTATACCACTTTAACAGTCCTGAAGAGTAAGTTTACACCTGGAATGTTATTAATCCCATTTCTCTGTAGATGGGAAAGTATTCACTTATTTCAAAATGACACAAACCAACCTTGCTCATTCTGCTGATTGGGCCCTGGATTTGTGCCACAAAGCTTTGCCCCGAGTGCTGGGCACTAGCAAGCCCACCCAGAAGCAAGACAGAAATAAAGAACTTGTGCTCTTATTTTGTGTATGGGAGGGCCCCCCGGAAAATCTTTGTATTTGCGTGTTTCTAAACATTAAAAACAGCCCTACAGTATGCCCTGTGGATGTGAGCTTAATCTGTAATGTAAAAGATTTCCCAGGTTTATTTTGATGCCATTTAGATGACTGCATACCAGCCTTAACATCTGTACATGTTAAGTGTCTTGGAAGAAGCACTCTGCTTGGTAAATGTTTTTAATATTTTCATTGAAGTTTGTAAAAAAATAAAAATAAAGTTCTGCAGTGCAAATTCTAATACAAATGCAGCTCCCTGTCTATTTATATCCTGCTCTTGAAAACTTTACCGAGGCAGTTTTAAAACCTCTGAAATTACTCTTACATAAAGACCAGTTTTAAAAAGCAGGAATCCAGGCTGTGTCCGGGCTGTTCCTTTTGTTGGCAGGACGGCAATATTCTGGATTTCAATGGCAGATTAAAAGCTAAGACTTTTGGTTATGTTTTTCTGTACCTCTTTTATCTCTGAAGCTTTTATGGTTTGCCTTTTCCATTTTCTTTTCGGCCACTCTACAGCAGGTGCGGGGAAACCTGGGGGGAGGGGAGGGGGGGATAGGGACCTGACGGTAAACCTCCAGAAGTTGCTTGGACTACAACTCCCATCATTCCTGGCTGCGGGCCACAAAGTCGAAACCCCGTTCCTCATCCTTTTGAGAGAAGAAAACAAAAAGCGGCGGCAATAACAAACTAGAAGCAGGCTGAGCAGAAGCCGTTGTGGTGCTTTTTTTAATAAAAAAACAAACCACCACCACCCGTGTGCGAATCCATCCCACAGAAACAAAGCAGGCGCTCGAGCGACCCGAAGAGGCCTACACGCTTTTGGGACGCCCCCCCCTTTTAACGGCCGCCCTCGCTTGCTGACGCCACACGCAAGAGAAAGGCACGCACGGGCGTGCGCTCGCTCGCCTCCGCTGACGTAGGAGGCGGGGAAGGCGGGCCCGGCCCAGCCTTCCTCCCCGTTTTCTTCCTTCCAATCCGTTTCCCCGCCACGCCCGTTCCTCCTCCCTCCCGCGACGGTTTCTCACCGGCCTCCCCCCGCCCACCCTGCGGGTCGGAGAGTCCAGTGTATGTGCGGCAACAACATGTCTGCCCCGCTGCCAGCCATCGTCCCGGCCGCCAGAAAGGCCACCGCCGCGGTGAGTGAAGAAGGAGCGGCAGCGCCTGGCGCCTCTCGTAATGAGGGGGTGGTCTTTTTTGGGGGGGGGGAGTTGACCAGGCAGGGGCTGGCGGGGGGGTGGGGGGAGGCGTCTTGGGTGTCGCCCTCCTAAACTCAATGACTCTTTGGGAGGAAGCCCCGCGGAACGCAGCGCGACTTGCTTTGGAGTCGGAGGGCCCACAGCCGTGTCGTAAGCACCTCCCCCCTCTTCGCCTCCTGCCCCTGGCCTGGCTTTTGGACAGGCGCCCTCGCTTGTCTCCCGTTGGGCGGTAATGCCCTTGAGCCGCGCCTCAGTCGCCGCCGCCCCCTTGTAGGTAAAAGTCCTGGGTTTTGCTCGAGGTAGCCGGGCTTACTCTTTTAAGTGTGGTGAATGTTATGTACACGCAGTATGAACAGACGCGCGGTTTTGACATATGGTAAAGATGCATATTCTGCAAGCAGTTCTTGCAGAAACCAAGCAGCGTTCTCTTCCCCTTCCTCCTATTTCAGGGAAGAAAAACAAAATCTGGCCAAGCTCAGAATCGAATACCGCCAGGTTTCACAATATGAGCCGAACAAAGCATTGTTGCGCTTGAAAATCTTAATTAAGACCGTGCAGCCGCTTGGGTCCTTTCCTTGCCTCAGATGGTGCTAATCCAAGTTTATGAGCAAGACCCTAAGTAGTAATTTCTTGTGTTAAAATTAAAAATACTTTGCATTTCACGGCCTCGGTGTCAAATCCTGTGTGGGCAGGTGGGAAAATCGCAACTGAATGTCACGGCAATCGGATAAATTGCTGAGAAGGCTTTGGGAAGCCAGCACATGCTCTCATTGGCTGCAACAAAACATTTCATCACCTTTTGCTGTCTCTTTCAAAAGTGTTTGGAATATGAACACTTGCACCAGAATAACCAGAAGCGCGAAGTAGAGCTAAGTGAGTTATTTTAGTGTCAGTTTCCATGCAGGAGTGTCCCACCTAAGCATTTTATTTGCTTAGGTGGTGAGAATTTATAATGAATAACTTGATGAGCAGCACAAGCTACTTCTAATTAGGTTGGTGGGGCCCTATATCCCTGAGGACTCATAATAATTATAAGGAAAAGGAATATAGAAAGGTTCATCACAATGAAAGGACAAAATAAACAAACATTCATTATAAGAACAGAAAGGAAGAAACAAGAACAATTTATTTCAAAGACATATGAGTGGCCAGTTTGATTCTGTAGTGCTATTTTGAGGGCAGAGGTAAAAATGGAACCACCAGAGCATCAACCAGCATGCAGTTTCTTCTTGCCAAGTGGTTCTGAGCTTCCTGGCTTTGCTCCCAGCTCAGAAACTTGCTACCTAGCTCATACTACAAGGTCAAACCAGAACAGGATCACACAAACTTTAATACAAATTGGGTTTTGGTTCTCATAGGTGCTTTTGCATTGGAGGGACCACACACAGTGATCTGTGAGGTGACTGCTCTGTATGTTGAACAGTTTATGTGTGCCTTGCTGTACTGGTTTTCCCCACCCCACATTCTTTCATCTTTAAAATATGTGCAATGCAGTCCTGTGCATGATTCTTTGGAAGTCCCACCAAGTCAGAGGAACGCAACACTACATTTCTTACAGTGCTATGGGCACAATCACAAGGTTGGAACTGATCAACATGGTGGTCCAGTACTCAGGATGATAGTTAGTGCATGGAGGAGCTGCCGTGCTAAGGCAGTTTTGAATGACTTGTTTACATACATGATGGATTCATTGTGAAAAAAGAAAAAGGTGAACCTCAAGCAGGTGCCCAAGGTGAATGTGGTTCACAGTTCAACTACCAAATACATTTCAACAAATGCTTTCACTATAGACAACTGTAAATACCAATAGACAAGAATTAAACCCAGTAACCTCCAATCAAATATTGCTTATAAATTAAAGGTGCAAATAGAATACAAAATAGATGGAATTGAACCACTTCTCTGCACTCCACTGCTATGGGAATTCTAGCTTTACATTCTAGCCATATGGAATATGTTTTCAAGATGGTTATTAAAAGCAGTCTTAGAACTGTCAACCAACTGTTCATATTCTTCTCCAAATACAAAAATATGTGAACCAGCTGTGAGTTTATGCTTGTCAAAGAAGCCTTACTGTATAGATGACTTCTGGTGTTTGAGAACAACAGTTATATCCTTCTTCTGTCCTTATCACATGAGCTCCCTTTATTTATTTACATGTGGAGTCAAGATTTAATGGAAGTATGTGGGTAGTTGCTGAAGAGTTAGGTGCATTCTCACTGTAGATAGCTTTGTGCCATGTAATAGTTTTAAAAAATAAATGGTCTAATTAATGTGCTGTTAACTTCTAGGTCATATTTCTTCATGGATTAGGAGATACTGGGTAAGTGAAATATTTAGCTTGCAATATGATCTTAGCCTTTAAAAATGCAGCTTGCTACTTACAAGAGAATATGCTATGTAGAACTGGATTGGCACCCCAATTTCCTTTCTTGCCCCACTTTTGAGCTCAGGGTGGCCAGGAGTTTTATCCTTTATTTTTCTCTCAATGACTAAACAGTCATGACTATTTGTTTATTTATTGGGCAACACTTCCCAATATGCACCTTCATTTTTGTTCTCCTTGGGAGAGTGTAATCTCTTCATCGACCTGCGTAGGGAGAGGGAGGGTGGGAAAAGCATAGGTCTCCAGGAACAACTTGGGTGGCAGAAATAACATCCTCCCCACTCCCAACATCCTGTTATTCCAAGGGTCCCTGGTTGGTGGCTGGGCTTCCCCCCATCACCATTCATTTTCCCCTGTTTTCCTGGCTAGGGAAGGAATCTATGTATGGTTTGGGGTGTAAAGATTCAGGTTAGAATGTGTTTAGTGGTTTAAATAGTGCCATGGAATGTAGCCTTTTAAACTTACATGCAGGTTGTCACCTGATTTAAGTTAATGGCTGGAAATTAGTCTAGAAAAGAAAAACAGGATTCCTCTTCTAATATTTTTCTTTCACACTGTGCTTCCTTAAAGCTCCTCCCTACAGAAGTAATTATTTTATACACTTCAATTCAATGTCTATTTGTTCCAGTGGGGCTTACTGGAACAAGTAAGTCTGCTCAGGACTGCCATCTTTGGATGCTTAGAGTTACCAAAAGTTACATATTGAAATTAATATTTAATTAACAAATGTGCAGTTGAACTGGTTGTAGCAATAATTTTTGCTTTATATTACTGTCTTATTTATTTTCAGTCTTGAAGTCTTCGCCTTGTAGTCAGCATAAACTGCAAAATAATACTGATCTAAACATTGAAGAATTGGAAATCTGATTAAATCAATTTTTTAAGAAAATCCTGATAGAAATGGACCCTCCTTTTAAGTGTTGGGTTTTATATACAAAAAAAAGAGGGTGGTTAAATTATGACATAAGTAATGACTTTAGATAGGTATATTTAAATGAACTGGAAGATTTTAAATGACGAGCTTTTTGTTTTTTGTTTTGTCTGTATTTTAATAGGCATGGGTGGGCAGAAGCATTTGCAGGAATCAGAAGCCCACACATAAAGTATATTTGCCCACATGCGTAAGTATATTAATCCTTTTTGGTTACTGTTCTTCCCCCAACCCCATTTTCAAAATTAGATGGCAATTACATGTTTTGTAACAGACAGCCTGAAGGTTTTCTTTGAGAAACAAGGAGTTGCTATACATTCAGCTTTTTGGTTCTTCTTAAAATTAAATATTCACATCTATTAAGCATATTTCCATGATTTCAGTTAATTAATTGCACACAGCATAAAGGCAGTTTTAATTCTCTGATTAATAGTTTGGTCATTTGGAGATTTTTCATGTGCCAACCACTTGCTTGTTTGATAGTAGTGAGTAGCAGTTTCCAACAAGCAAGCAGTGACAGACAATTTCCTTTCACTTGTCTGTTTTGTCTTTGAATTGTGATCCTTCCATCACACATCCAGTGTTACAGACAAGAAGGCAAATCCTTGGTTACCTGCATCTAGAATTTCTAGCTGCTTGAGATGACCAAATGGCTGCAGAAATCTGCTTGTGGGGCTCAACAGCATGCATCCAAGAGATTCCCCAGCTGTATTATTTATTTGTTTCCATATACCCCACCCTTTCTCCCAGTGGGAGCACAGAGTGGCTAACAGTATGGTGCAACAATAAGAAATACAAGGTAGCAGGGAAATGCAGGCTCCTAGAGGCTTCCTTCTGAAACATTTTTAGGTTTTATCATTACAGGGGCTCTGGATTACATTAGAATTTCCTCTCCTGTGGAATATCCTTAAATAACTTGAGGCATTGTACAGGTTGTGGTGCAGAGTGCAGCACGACACTTTAGAGAGAGACTGAAGAAATAGTGAGGTAATTTAGGTGTGAGCCTGAAAAAACCATGCTTTGATCATTCTCAGGTACACAAAAATGAATTTCAAAGAGAACATGAGCTATAAATGAAGTCATTAAGCTTATGACTTAAAGTGATAGAATCTTCAATATCCCACATTCAGTCCATGCTTTGCCATGTATCTTATAAGTATGTACGGTTTTTTTATTATAGGACACTGATTCCCAAATGGTGGCTTGGGACCACCTGGGAAGTACCACTTGACAGAACTGCAAAACAAGGAGTATGACTTCAATGAAGGGGTGGGGCTGAAGGTGGGTCCCAAACACACAAAATCTTCATGGTGAATCCTAAGTTATGTATTATACTGCCTTGTCCAAGTACTGTAAGCCAACCAAGATAAAATATTTCAGGAATGGAAAAAAGCCCTTTATGCCCAAGTCTTGGATAAAAATGCTCAGTATTAGTCTTATTTAGGAACTGGCAGGTTGAAAAGGTAGGAAGGAATAGGTCCATAACATGTATTTTATTTCATGACAGAAGGAACACAGGAAAACAGAATGTGTTAAATACCAGGAAATAATCTATTGGCTTCTAGTGGGTCAGTGAGCACAGGTGGAGAAATGTACATGATTCACATAGCATTCACATAGCACTAATTGTGATGGGACACCATATTTGTTGACCAAGACATGACAGGTATTTGAGCAGGGGTAAGAGGGTCAGAAAATTTCATTTCCTGTCTTGGCCAGTTACAAAGTTTCTCTCTAAGGAGATCTGCCTATTGTGATATGATCTTATCAGGAGTTAGTGATGGTACCTTTTACATATTACAGAAACACATGAAAATGATTGTTTTGAATGTTTTTGCTAATTAAAAAAAAAATTGTCTCCCCAATTTCCAGGCCAGTTATGCCAGTTTCTTTAAACATGAACATGGCTATGCCTTCTTGGTAAGTAGCGGATTTGCAATAGTTTGCAATCTTTTTTTTAGGTTTGTTGCATACTCTGTCCCTGAACATACAATGTTATTTATTCCAAATGGAGGAATATTGAAGGAGACAGAGGAGAGGAGATTGATTTTGGTCACTACATAGTAAAATGAGGAAGGGATATGGATGCAATAAAAACTGATTGAACCTATAGTCACCTTAATTTCACATAATGTATGATATAATGCACCATGGTCACAGTTGTGTCTTTTCTGTGGACTGCAGCTCATAAAGAGGAAGAGACCTATGTTTAGTGTAGCACAGGCATCCCCAACCTGCGGCCTTCCAGATGTTTTGGCCTAGAACTCCCATGATCCCTAGCTAACAGGACCAGTGGTCAGGGATGATGGGAATTGTAATCCAAAACATCTGGAGGGTCGAAGGTTGGGGATGCCTGGAGCACATAGTCAGACATATTGCTGCCCATTATGCCAGTGTTTCCTTTCATTCACATGAATTTGGGTACTGACACATGGCCTTGTTCAGAGTTTGCTTTGTATTCCTCCTGTATAGCACATGTTGCTGTTTAGTTTCAATCATAAATGTGCCTTTTATGCCTATCATAAAGACACAGTAACCTTCTCTGGTTTCGATCTGATCTGTGGTTGGTTTCAACGCTCATGTTCATGTTAAGAGTTGCCTACATTGGAGCTCTAAGACTTTTAAAAGCTGGATGACAGGCAGCTTTCTTCCCTACACACAGATTTAGTGGCAGAAAAGCTGTATCATTTTATAATCGTTCACAAAGTGCTTAAAAGCTCAGACATATTACCAGAAAAAGTGACCAGTATAGCTAACCCTACCTTTTGCTTGCTTCTCCCTTCTTCAACTCCATCCATCAAACTGTTTCCTCAAATTCTTGATCTCCATCCTGCATTCATTTAGCCACAATTCTTTGCAGTCACTGTTGTTTCTCCCCAACAATCCCTTCCTGCCAGAAGCATTCAGCTTTGATCCCTAAGACCCTGTGTAAGGTTTTCTATGCCTGTTCATTTGTCCTCTTCTTTCCTTGGCTGTCTTTCATGCCTGTACATACTCTGGCTATTTCCCCCTCAGGTTTCTGTATCCCAATCTACTGTTGACTATGTCACCTAACCTTTAAGCTTGCTACACCATAGTCTCCTAAAACCTTTACTCACTCAATTTATTTGTCTTGATGATACAACTTCTGCTGTTCCTGTAGCTGAGTGGTAGTTCAAGTGCTGTTGGTGCCTAACTCCCATCACCTCTAGCCAGCATCACAAATGATCAGGAATGATGGCAGTTGTAGTTCATAAACATCTGCAGCAACACATTGACTAAACCTGCTATAGCCCATGTAAGCTTTGAGTTCTTGTCCAGCTGCTGCCTTGCTTGCTTTCCTTGGAAGAGGCTGTTTCTCAAGTCCTCATCTGACCTATGACAGTTCAGCACTTAGATTATCTGTAAGAGTTTAGAAACATAGACTTTCAGTACCAAAGGTTTTGTCACCCTTTTTATATTACAGCATAAAGAAAAAGGCTTTATTCTGCTAATACTATGGATTACATTTTTTAATCACTTCCTGATTGTGCAATAATAAATAAATAAATAAATATAAAGCCAGGTAGTGCTTTAAAACCTTTCCCACTAAATTTATCTACATTGTTTCATTTAAGGTTTGATATCATTGGCCTCGCTCCAGATTCACAGGAAGATGAAGCTGGGATTAAGCAAGCATCAGAGAATGGTATGTTCTATCTATAACAATGTTATGCTCACTGCATGAGCAGAGCTTTTTTGATCAGACCCATCTAGTCCAGCATCCTGTTCTCTCAGCTGCCAGCCAGATGCCTTTGGGAAGCCCATAAGCAGGACATGAGCGCAACAGTGGTTTCTCTTCTTGTGCTTCCGAGCAACTGGTATTTAACTACATCTTCATGGGCAGCTTGCTATGTTTCTGTGTTGTACAGTGAGAAATGGAGCCAATTTTTTAGTGCATGGCACAAAAGCTATGTGTATGGTCACCCTGCACATTTTGGGCCTTCCCAGAATTCAGTCCTCTGAGGAAAAATGGGCCCCTATTCCTATTCTGATCCAAACCACAGAATGACTACAATCTTAATAGAATGGGTGTTGCCACATTGTGGCATTGTAGTCAGGACGGGCTGTATCCCATTATGTCACTCAACTTTTTGAATACTATTCCTATTTCTCACCTCTCTTCATTCTCCCTTTTTCTACTTGCAATTGCATCATTTATGTTGCAGACAAATAGGTAGGATTCAGACAAATAGCTTAAAGTACAGTCATACCTCGGGTTGAAGTAGCTTCAGGTTAAGTATTTTCGGGTTGCGCTCTGCAGTGACGGAGTGCGTTACTTCCGGGTTTCACCACTCGTGCATGCGCAGACGCTCAAAATGACGCAGGTTGCGTTCGTTTCAGGATGCGAACAGGGCTCCGGAATGGATCCTGTTCGCATCCAGAGGTACCACTAATCTGAACTTGAGAAGAAACGCTAACAAGGTGGTTTTGATTACTTCTTTGCTCCCACAACTAACCAAAGTAGAATGGGAGATTTCTGCAACCTCCAATGCACTCCACCTAGTCATAATCAAATCCTATTACATGATCTGTATTTGGGGCTCAATTCTTAAGCAGTTTGTTTTGATCAACTGTGCTTACTATATATTTTATTTGTATTAATATATATAGTTCACTGCTTTGGGAGCCTTGGGTTAAAAATTGGTATATACTGTACAGGTAAGCAGACAAAGTGGAAAGGCATGGGAAAATGGCTCACCCTCTTGAAGGTGTCTTGGACCATAACTTTAGGGTAGATGGAGTCATATTTGTCACCTAAGAATCAGTAGAATTTCACTGAGTGCTAGGAGCGTATTATGGGCTGTCCCGTGAATTCACTGGATGAAATAGCGGAAGAACGTTGCCTCAGGAGAGTGAGGAAAATTCTCAGGGATGATTCACACCCTGGCCGGCACTTTCTTGATCTCCTGCCCTCAGGCAGAAGATATAGAAGCATGATTAGTCACCACCAACAGGGTAAAGAACAGCTTCTATCCATGGGCTGTTAGGCTGCTGAATGAAAAGATAACAACAGGGCAACTGACTTTCGGGTTTGGTGGGTGTGCGTCAGTAAACGAGGGGAATTAAGACTAAGAGAGCTGAGTGGGGGGTGCCCGTGTGATCTTACTGTATACAAGTTGTACAAGAGACAATAAAGTATTTCAGTTTAAACCTTTGCCTGTTTTACCTCGTCCTGAGGTAGTCTTTTAGGTGAGGCTTTATATGCCTAGCAAGAGAGAAGATTCTGATCTCATTATCTGTAGCCATGCCTGTGGCTGGATAATTGGATAAATGTCTCATCTTTACCTGTTGGCCCCACAGTGGCTCTCTCCATGACAGTCAATTGTCTACTTTTTTGTGATGACCATTAACAGTTAGCTTTTTATGGTTGCAGTGAAAGCACTTATTGAGCAAGAAGTAAGGAATGGAATACCCTCAAACCGAATAATTTTGGGAGGATTTTCTCAGGTAAAGCCAATTACTTTTTTTTACATCTAGCACTATTTCTGTGTAAGTTGAAAGTGACTTTTATAGTATGACACACCTGCTATTATTACCGTATAACATAGAATCTAGATAGTTTTTCCACTTACCATTTTTTTCTGTGACCTTCAAAAGACCCACATCACATTTTTAGTGACATTTTCTTGTGCCTATGTTCATCATAGTTGCTTAGCATTTGGCAGCATAAAGTTTTCCTGGAGCCTTTGTGGATTGGACATACCTCCTATTTACCTTTCCTCAAAGCTCAGGTTGAGCAGCAATTTTCAAACTCATAAAATATGCTAAAAATAAAAGTTAGTTCCATATGTTCTTGGCACTGATAGTTCTACCTGAAATATACCTTGCAGACCTTTTAGAGAATGTTCTGATCTTTGCATGCACTCTGATACAGGAATGCACAATCTGTGGAGCAACCACTGAAGAATATATGTTGATTATTTTTACTTGGCTTGTAAATGTTATAATTTCTAGGTTAACAGCATGAGGTACAAAAGATGAAGTGGTCCCTTGGAGCTCAAGCTATCATAAAGGACTAATATGCTTAATTAAGTATGGATCTTGCTCATGGGAGTTAGTATGGTTGCGTTTGCTGTACAGCAGAGACTGCCTAGAGCAAGCTGTAACAAAGACAGATTTGCTATTTTTAAAATACAGTTTTATAAAAAATAGTTTCACAGACCCCTTTGTACCTCCTCAGTAGTGTCCCAAAACCCAGCCACTTTGCTCATTTTTATCCAAATGAAAGGAAAGGAGTTGGGCCACCTGAACTCCAACATCCTTCCAGGTCCTTGTAGAAGTGCCCATAGGAAAACAAATGTTTTACAATCAGCCCAAGGATTGGAAGTGAAAGATTCAAATACAGCACACACTTGAAGAGAGTTGGGGTAGTGGGAGAACATATTGCCTCAAGGAGGTCTGCCTTGTGTTTTGAGAACCATTAATGTAAAGATCTATGAGCTTATGATTCTAGTATATAAAAATGCAGATGTGCTGTTTGATCAGTTTCTAAATGTTGGTAAGGAAGCCTAGCTGAAATTGCAGCATTTTCAGTGTGCATATTTTAATATGTAATTGCAGTAATGAGTGCTCTTTTGGTTTCACTAGGGAGGAGCTTTATCGCTGTACACAGCTCTCACAACAAATCAGAAGCTGGGGGGTATTGTAGCACTCAGCTGTTGGCTTCCGCTGCGGACCTCATTTCCACAGGTAGTGTACTGCTGTTCTAAAATTCAAAACAACTGAGGTTGGTTATATTCAAAAAGCTTTCCATTTATATTTCTGCATTCAGTTCTCATGACAGAGAGGCATAATTATCACAGTCAGTGATAAAGGCAGCTTACAGCAAGTTAAAGAGCATTCTGTTTGGTCCATTTCTCTTCTTAGATCTTGACTATAGAAAAAAATAAACAGTATTTCATGAACCCAAGAACTTAAAACAGGTTTCATGCATTTCTAAAGAAGGCATTGTGATATCAGCTGGATGTTTCTTCAGGACCTTTCACTAGAACAGCACATGAAAAGGCTATTTTCCTTAAAGTGTTAGTATGAAAGGCTTAGCCAGTGGGGTACCTTCCAGATTCCTTTTCCCATCCAGCCACAAAGTTGACTTCATGATGCTGACCTAGCCACTGTGACTCAGACTAACCTATGTCATAGAGCAAGGAGATGAAAGGGATGGTGAACTGCTCGGAGGGCTAAAATAAAAAGTTGTGCATATCTTTCACCTCTTAATGTTCTAACATATTGCCTTTTGACAGGGTCCTATCAACTGTGTCAACAGAGACATTCCCATTTTCCAGTGCCATGGTGACCGCGATCCTTTAGTTCCGCTTATGTTTGGTTCTGTCACTTCTGAGACACTAAAGACTATGTTAAATCCTGGCAACATAAGTTTTAAAACTTATTCGGGCATGATGCATAGCTCGTGTATTGAGGTAATTGTTCTGCAAAATACTGATGTCATCTGAAGTGATGTTCTGTTTCTTTGTTTTCCATTTAAGCCATACTAGTATATAAGGCCTTGAAACAATTGTAACGATATAATTTTATTTTCAAGAACTAGTTGAAAGTTATTAAACATTTTAAAAACTCATTCAATAGATACAATTGAAGGATAGGATACAACTGTAATAGACTTAACATTGTCCTGCACTTCCTCTTTCTAAGTAATATCACATTTTCTGGTATAGTGAATTGAACCAACTAAATATCCAGTATTTTGGAACATAATTCTAACTTCCTTAGCATGGAACCTGCTGGCATTATATGCAATGAAGTCATAAATCTGTACTCAGAAATAAGTCCCGGTAAGTTCAATGGGGCTCACAGGCTAGAGCAATGCTTTCCAAAATTTTCATGTTGGTGACACACTTTTTAGACATGCATCATTTTGCAACACAGTAAATCAGTTTTTTACTGATTACCGGAGGGTAAACTGACCACTTCCAGCCCTGGAAGGAGCGTGGGGAGTGTTTGTGTGACATACCTACACACTGCAGCCAACACACTAACGTGTCACAACACTCAGTTTGGAAAGACTCTTCGTCCAAAATGATGCGGGTACAATGGCAGGCTGACTGTATGTGGGACTTCTTTTTTAGTACCGTAAAATGACAGTTCGTGTTTTAAGTTTGGTTGAATGGAAAAGAATCAATGCTTTCCAGGCTAAGAATGACTTTGCATTGTAAGGAATGCAGCCATATGCTTGGTTTTATTGTGTATTGATTCCTGCAATATGCGTAATTAAACCAGATCACTGTTTTTTATCCCTTAACAGGAAATGATGGATGTGAAGCAGTTTATTGACAAGCAACTACCTCCAATTGACTGAAACTATGTGATAAACCTTTTGTTAAATGCACCAGCAGCAGTTGTCACCTGTACTAAATTCTTTCTTTTCATGCAGCCATTTCTAAAGTATTTCTGTGCCTACAGTGTTAACTGTATTGCAATGAATAGATCATATAACTTTGAGAAGTAATGCTCTTACTTCGCTGGCCGCTCAAACTTCACTGGCCGCAGTGTAGATGCAAGGCAGAGGAAAAGCATGTTAGAATATAATTAGGTATACTCCTCCATGCTTGATTGTTCCAAATTTACATTTGTCTCTTGATAACTGAATACCTCTTCTTTAAAATAATTGTTTAAATGAGAACGGTTTATGTTCCAGACCTGTTTTATTACTGCTTGCAAAATTGGCATTAATGTATTATACATACAATATGCAGTATGTAAAACTGAGTAAGCATGCAGTGGTAGGATAAGTATATATACTTAAAGATCACGTTTAATCAATATTATTGCATGAGCAAGAGAAGACTGTTGTCCAGTCTTTAATTATTCCTGCACATTGATGAAATACAGTATTATCACCTCCCTGTGTGTCAGGCTACTTTGAAAACTTAAAGCACCTGATCTTTTAAGTCAGATTCCCACTCAACTGCACTTAATATGATTTTAATATAAATCTTTAATACAATGAATTCCTAGCATAAGCTCTCCTAAAGTATTGCAAAACTTAAGCTCTCAAATCCCCTTAAGTAGCCTTGTAAAATTTCTGAATTAAAAGTAAAATAATATATTTTATGAACAATTTATTGTAAATTGCTTTCTTCTGCTATAGCAAAAGCAGGAATGTGCTGTGGTACAACTACGGATGTAATAGACAAGTGGATCTAGAAAAGTCATTGGACTCATTTTTCTTTGCACACTTAGCACAACAGTGTGACTTTTTTGTTTTAAAATGTTTCAGACTTCAGGTCTTTGTCAGACTAGTATCTTTCTCACATCCCAAAGTTATGGCAAATATTTGAGAAATAAAATATTCTCCCTTGCTCAACCTGCCAAACCTTATTGCATTTTAATCTATACATATACAAATAAAATTTGAAGCTTCCTAAGTAACCTGTATAGCCAGCTTCAAAAATTTTCATGTAATGTATTCAGAAGCAGTATTGCAGATTTGGTGGTACTGCAAATCAAATATGTAGAAAAGTTTGGACATTTCCCCTCTCTTCCGGGCCATCACTGAAGTTCCACTATTTTGCTAACTGTCTTGGCATTACACTGCTGATACATATCTTATTCTTAATGATGTTGAAATTACAGCTTCTGGGGTTTCTTCTATTATCTCTCTTCTTTATGCATATAATCCAAGCGTAGGAATACAATCCAACACAGTCATATGTGCACGAAGACAAGCATTTATTAAGTTACAGATGTTACAGTGTTCCAAGGATGTTTGTAATGTGACTGTAAGTACTTATCCTATCTAGCTTTGTATATCACATTCCTTGAGCCTTGCTGGACTTTCTGTAGCCTCAGGGCCATCTATATACCAGCAGAATTGGGCAGTAAAGTGGTTCCTGGTCTGCACAAGTTCAGATTTCAAATGAAAGAATATTAGGTATGATGGTTCTTAGCAGTCTCTCTAACTTGCTGTGTGCTAGGGGAGTTTGAATGAAGAACTGAAACATGCCACCTTTCCATTTGTAGAAATGGATTTCTACATTGCATACAATGCATTTCATACAATGCATTTCAGGAACAGCTTGACCACTTAATTCTGCTGAATAGAATTCAGCCCTTAAACAGTAGTGAATGCTTCTGTACTCAGCCTTCTTTCCAAGATATTTCAGTGCTGAGGACCTCTGCAAGAGCTGGTGTGCACAGGATTTCAATATGAAACCAGTGTGACTCTCCTGAGTGCTTGTCCTGTTTATACTGGAGAATAGTTTTCAATATAAATTATAGCTTGCAGCAGAAGGCAATCTGTCATTTTTCTGGCAATGTGTGATTTTTTTTCGGATCCTTGCTTTAACAAAAGTTGGTCTGCTAAAAAGTATTTCTAATGGAATAGATATGTTCTATTAAGCAGTAGTGAAAATAGATGTTTTGATTTACTAGACTAGATTCATGTTTTATCAACTTGTGTGAAACTACTGAAATAAAAATGGTAGTACTCCAATAAGATACACATTTAGTTCACTTTGAAATTATAGACATGTAACATTTTGTCAAATCAAAATTTGATATCCAGTATTAGATGAAATACTTAATTGCCAACTTGCTGATAAATATTAATTATATTGTATGTATATTACAGCGTAAATGCTGCATCAAAGGAAAAAACATTGGCTTCATTTTACCCTGTTAGGATGTTGCCTTTATTTTTCCCTTAAGTATTGTACAATGTCAATGCAGTGAATTGCTGAAGGAGTACAGTACTCTAACTTGTTATTCTAGATCTGTTAATTAAATGTTTGCCTTAGTGAGGTGTATTGCACTTCATTAAACTACAAAATGCATCTTTTTATAAATAGGTGCTATTGACACTCAAAATGAATATAGTTTTAAGAATGTATTGTATAGGATGTTAATAAAGCCATATGTTTAGGCTGGGATATTTTATAAACAAATTTAATTTGGCTTTCTTTTTCCCTAAGTTGTAGAAATACACAGTTAAGGTAACATCTTGATTTTATATTTGTTTATAGAAATAAGTCTTGTTGAAATGGCTTTCTTGTAATTGAAAATTGTAACCTTTCTGTTACTGTGAAATAAACTCTGGACAACCAGTACATGAACCAGTTCTTGATAGCAGAGTAAAGGCTGCAGACTTTATATATGTAAAGTAAAGCAAAAGATGGAGAAGGGAATATTTCATCTTTTAAAAGGACCTTATATTATCTTTCATTTATAAATCTCAGAGCCATTTGCAATATATATGTGTATAACCCCCCTTGAAATCCATACAGTTAACTATCTAAATAGTAATAATTTCAGGAACAACAGCAGCAAGAATAAAAACTAAATCTTGCAGTAAGAGTCAGCAAATAAACAGAAAGATATTTTAACTGCTTGCAAAGGCACGCAATGTTTGTAGGGTGATAACTGATGCTACAATAGAGAAGTTTAATATTAAAAGCAGGTGGTCTTTCAGATATTAGGGCTTTAAACACCAATGTGAGCATCTTGAATTGCACCTGGAAATGAAGGCAACCAGTGCAACTGTTTTAGAATGGATTAAATCAGACCTAAATGGAACCTCAGCCTGCAATCTGGCTGCTGCATTTTGGACCTACTGAAGTTTCTGCGTCATCTTCACTGCACTAATACAATCTCGAAGTTGGCAGAACATGGAGTACAGTGGCCAAATAATCTCCGTCCAAAAGGAATAATAGGTGGCACACCAGCTGGAGCTGAAAAAGGCACACCTAGTCACCAAAACCGTCTGAGCCTCCAGTGATGAATCCAGGAGCACCCCAAAGTGGCAAACCTGCTTCTCCCATCCAGGGTGGTCTGCTAAAGGCTTAGTATTTATTTTTTAAACAATTATTTTTTAAGCAATAAAAGTTTGGGTAAAATAAAAATGTCAGTTGATGTCTGTGAGTAATAATAATGTAGACTTCAGAAATAACTATTGGTAAAAATGTTCCTGCAAGTATTTTGGCCCCAAGTCATTCAGGACTTTATAAAACAAGCAGCAGCTTAAATTGGACCTTTTAAGATACTGGTGCTAAATGATCCCATTTGGCTGCCCCAAAGTTAACCTGACAGCTGTACTCTGCAGCAATTGCTAGGTCACCAGAGCACAGGCTACTTGTAACAAACTGTCTTGAAACAACTCTTATTCACTGCCCGGAAAGCCTTTGCTATGGTGTTCTGCATGCTTAGACAGCACATGCTGAAGAGCATAACAAAATTTTTAACTGATAAGAAATCCCTGCAGTAGTTAGAAAATGCTGCAAGGCAAGACATAAAGGTACAATATCCAGTAAATGCCGGGGGCGATATATATAAAAAATCGACTTTGAGCTGAAGAAACCTTCCCGCATCCCACACCGGCCCTCTTTTCGCTTACACGCCACCCACCCTCTGTGCTTTATACCTGGATAAGATCCCACCCCGATCAAGCACCATTAGGGCAACTCATAAGGCAAGGGATGCGTACACACCATGCAGTTTTACATCTGAAAGGTATTCCTCCCCCACACGCCCCAAAAATAAAAGCAATGGGAACTGTAGTTTCCTCCTCGCCGAGCTACAGTTCCCAGCGCCAATAGCAAACTGCAGCTCCCGAGATTCCTGGGGTGGTGTGTGCTTTAAATCTGCTTCTACGGTTCCTCCTCAGCCAGTCTCTCTTGATCCCAACTCTCTGATGGAGAAGCGACATTTTCTTCCAAGCGCAGCAACAGCAGCCCCACAGCGTCCCTCCATTTCCGCTGGGCGGGCGCAGCTTTTGAGCTTCGGTGAAGCTCCACCTTCCCCTCCCCTCCATCGATGTTTTCGGCTTTTCCCGAGCACCGCCTGGCTCTCTTTGGCTAGGCTTGATGAGCGCAGCCTGGCGCCGCGGCTGCCGAGCTGTCGCTTCTGGGTCAGGCCGGTTTATGTGCTGTGAGCGGCCCGGGCTGTGGGTTGGCGGCTCCATCTTTGCTGGCGCCGGAGTCACTGCGGAGCAGTAACAGCAGCAGCCTAGGCAGCGTTAGGCATTCGCGGCGGCGGCGGCGGCTGAACTTCGCTCCCCATCACCCGCGTCGTGGAGCGTAGGCGCCGCGGGCAGTCGCCATGAGCGCCGAGGATGAGATCATTCGCATCGCGAAGAAGATGGACAAGATGGTGCAGAAAAAGAACGCGGTGAGGCGATGAGCCGGGAGGGACCGAGTGCCGGTGTGTGTATGTGTGAGAGAGAACGAGAGCGAGCGAGGGGGGGGGGGTGTTCCACCGAGCCCCTCGCGCGCTCGGCTTGAACGCCCGCTCGACCAATCAGCTGCGCCTCGCGCTCAGCTGGGCGCCCGCCTTTTTCTTTTCCTGAGGGCGAGAACTGAGGGGCGGCTTATTTCGCGCGCGGATCCTCTTTTGTGAGGCCTCAACTGTCACCTTTCGGAATGTGGGTGGGGGAGAGGAAGGAAGCACCTCGCTTTGCCCTCGTGCCAGTGTGGCAGATGGAGCCGTTCCTCTGGGGGGCTCTCTAGACTGGTGACGACGCTGTACGTCAAAACAAGGCACTTTCACGGGCGACGTATCCTTGGGGAGCAACCGAATCCTTGCCCTCCAAAGAACCGGCAGTCCAGGGACCCACGAAGTAACGCCCTGGCCTGTGGTGTATTGTGGCACTGCACCGCCCCGTATTCTTGTCAAGGCTGGTAGCCTTAAAAATGTGGCGCTGGTTGTCAGAAGGGTGAACTCTTTCTCTTTTCACAGATCTGAGAAGAAAGGACGCAAAAATATGTTATGAGTCTCGTTTGCTTGTTGGTTCAGTCATTCATTCATACACAGTAAATTTATCATACGAGTATTTATACTCTGCTTACTCACCTGAATTCTCCAGGCAGCTTGCAGTATATTCGAAGCACAACAAAGCAGACAAGGCTACAATAGTTACTACAGCAGGTCAAAGGTGTATCGGTTTCCCCTGCTTGCTCTCTGGTGTCCCATCAAATGCTGTTCTGGAACTGACTATTGAAGCAACCAGAGGTTATTCCCACACGGCCCAGGACTTACTCATAGAATCGTAGAGTTGGAAGGGTCATCTAGTCCAGGGGTCAGCAACCCGCAGCTCTGGAGCCGCATGTGGCTCTTTTACACCTTTGCCGCGGATCCGGGGCAGATACTAGCGAGGGGAGGAGGCGCATTGTGTGCCCCAACACTCCCCGCTGTTTTAAATGTTGCAGTGGTTTTGCGGCTCCCAGGTTTTTTTTCTTCGGTCCAAGTGGCTCTTTTTGTCTTAAAGGTTGCAGACCCCTGATCTAGTCCAACCCCCTGCAATGCAGAAATCTCAACTAGATCATAGACTCAGAATATGATTCCCTGGCCAGCTGCAACTGCCTCTCACAGACCTGGCCTTGATGTAGGAGGAGGTGCTGGGGGAGCAAAGATGTTAACATGCCACCTCCCCAATAGGTATGTTTTCTGGGTATCTGTCGCCACCTTTGATTCCATTTTCCAATGGGACAATAATTGCTAGTCTGCACTGGTTTTAACTGGCTTATGTGTCTTGTAAGTTTCAGCATCCTTTTGGAAATGTTTGCTAGATATCATACCACGTGTTTATACCTCACTGCCCTTGACTGTGGGTGTGGGGGCGGTGGGGAAGCTTCAGTCCTTTGTTTAAATAGGCAGTGAGATAAAACCATAAATAAATGACAGGATTCCACCTGAATATTAAACTAGGCTTTATTTTTGCTTTTAAACATTTCTGCATACAAGTCAGTTGATGAAGACGTGTCACTCAAAGTGTGTTCAATAAACTTGACCTTACATTTGTCATTTTAAAATGAAATCTCCATCAACATGTTTCTCACTCTTAAAAATAGAGAACTAGGCCAGTTGTCCATAAAAGTTACAGTAAGTGAAACAGGTAAAAGTTTCCAGCTAATTTCATAGTAATAATGTCATGTGAATTCAGGGGGGAGACATTCCATCATCACTGAAAGTGGTCTATGCCTTCCTCAAACAAATATTAAAATTATAGCAGCTCCTTGGAATATCACAGTATTCTTGAGTGCACATGTATTTTAATATTTTTTTGGCTGGTCATATGCAGAGAAGATAAGCCTCACTAGGCTTGATGAAGATTCTTTGAGAGAGTTGTATATTTTTCCTGCAAATGGTAACCCTGGTCTGGCCAGTGTCATGTTTCCTATAGTAGTGAGTGGGGCTAAAAATGTGTTTGATTAAAAATGTAAGTATATAAAATGAGTTTTACTGTAAAACCTAAACCTTGCTAGTCTTCAGAAGGAATAACTTGGTAAGCCTTACATCTAAATGTGCCTCTGTGCTACTAAGTAAAATTAATTTTATCTGTAACCATTCCAGAAATTCTTCTATAGCTTTATTCTAAATATGGATTCAGTGTAGAACTACAGTGGTGCCTCGCAAGACGAAAAGAATCCGTTCTGTGATTCTCTTCGTCTAGCGGTTTTTTCGTCTTGCGAAGCAAGCCCATTGACGGATTAGCGGATTAGGGCTATTAGCGCTATTAGCGGCTTTTAGCGGCTTATCTGCTGATCGGATCAGCTGATAAGCGGCTTAGCGGCTCAGAAAAAGGGGGGGGAACCAGCAGGAACTCGCAAGACATTGTCGTCTTGCGAAGCAAGCCCATAGGAAATTCGTTTTGCGGAGCACCTCCAAAATGGAAAATTCTTTCGTCTAGCGAGTTTTCCGTCTTGCGAGGCATTCGTCTTGCGGGGCACCACTGTATTAAGAAACATTGATTTATTTGACTATCTTTTATAATACTTTTAATTCAGATGGTATATTTTAGATGTCAACTTCATATATTTTTCTCTGCTTGGTGAATTATGCCTTCGGAACACTACTTAATGCTTGATACAGGGCTGTGTTAAAGGCTTTGTTACTGATTATGTATGCCACATTCACCGAAAGAAAGTTATTTTAACTTGGTAAGTGAGTGCACAGTGATGTTGTAGGTACAGTCATGTGTTACGATTCCTATGGATTTGGGGTTGGATACCCTGGCCTCTTGTATTCTTCCAAGCCTCACAATGGGAGTTTCTTGCTGCTGACCCACACATCTCACACCTACAGATTCAACTGGTTCAGCCCAGTATGTATTAAAATACTATTCCTTAAAAAAAAAAAATAATCAGCATAAACTGTATACTTGTGTTAAACTAAACCTTGCAAGTTATATTTCTGACTATCAATACTTGTTCTGTAGTATAACCAGTGTAACAAATTACCTTATTGTGTAATGAATAGGTGCAAGTTGGCAGAGGTAATTTTGCACATATGGATTTTCAAAAATCGAGAGCAGTTGAGTAAGATTAGAGAAAAAAGGTAAGCAGTAGCTTTTCCTCTTATAAGGTATGGAGCCAGTATGTGTTAAACAACTTTCCATGTGCATTCAGCTGCAATCCTATACTCACGTATTTGGGAGTAAGCCCCATTTAGCTCTGTGAGACATGCGTTTGAGTAGACATGTATAGGATTGAAGTTACAAATAATTTGTACAAATTTATATCTAGCTGTAGTACCATACTTCTTAAATCCTTGAATATGGAACCTAATCTGTAAAGACTGATTCTAAAAATAATTTTGAACTATTTTCGCCTATGATAGTTTTATGACAAATTTATTTCTTATACAAATTATATTGTTGTTCCTAAAACCTTCTTATAAATATTTGTCTAGCAAATACAGCAGTACTTATAATGTACGCCGGCTCCCTCAGCCAGTAAAGCAAGATGAGCGCCGCAACCCCAGAGTCATCCGTGACTAGACCTAATGGTCAGGGGTCCCTTTACCTTTACCTTTAGGTCAGGTTTAGAACAGAACCACTGAAATGAATGGGACTTAAATTAGTCATGACTGACTTAAGCATTTTATTTCAAGCGGTCTTATTTAAAAGTGAGCATGTTTTCCATGTTGATTGGCTACAGTGGAGTGCTACTTGTGTAAAATGTTTTGGTTATTGCACCCCCATCTTAATTTAGCATAGGAGTAAGTCCCACACTATTCATTGGAATTTGATTATTAGTACGCTTGGGACTGTGGCATAAAGCTACAATTTAAAAAAAAGTTTTCTCAGATGTAAATCCTTCTGGTTTCTGGTTGAAATTTTATATTCTGTTGATTTTAGAGGGAAAAAATCTATTCTGCCTTTGAATTTTCTTTTCACTTAAGACCATCTTACTGTCTAGTTCTCTGAATGTT
Source organism: Podarcis vaucheri (assembly GCF_965113315.1). Taxonomy (NCBI): domain Eukaryota; kingdom Metazoa; phylum Chordata; class Lepidosauria; order Squamata; family Lacertidae; genus Podarcis; species Podarcis vaucheri. The sequence goes on along the minus strand of NC_138766.1, from coordinate 55,403,055 downwards.
TACTAAGTTCTGAGTTCAACAGAGCTTGGTCTCGAATAAGTCTAGGAAGGTATTTCATAGACAAATACGAGCCCCGTCCCCAAGTGTCCTTAGCTCATGTATTGAGTCCTTATATACACTACCACTACCACGAGAGCTTATCTGGTAGAAAGCATGGTAGAAAGCATAGGGCTTTCTCATTGGTGTGACCTGTCTTTTGGAATTGCCATATTCCCTGTTGACATGCCCTTTCTAGGAACTTACCAAGGCATTTGGAGAAAAAGGATTTTGGCTGCTGGACTGCAGTGATGAATTTGTGATGGATCTATTGAGTATTTGTAACATTCCTTTGGAATTGTTTTCATTTTTCATATAATGATCCCCCAAAGTGAAAGACAGGGTATATATTTCCTTAATCGCAGTACTGCTTCTTGCACTAAGTTTCCAGATGGGTGGGGTATAAATAATAATAAAATTATTATTATTATTGCAAATAAATATATGGCTTTGCATTTATCTTTATTTAAGCAGCAAGGTAAAAGAGAATAGTTTCATACACACTTTTTAGTTTGTTTGTCATGTTACTGCAAGTAACATTCCCTTACACAATCTTTCAAGTGGTATTTCAGAAGATAGTAGGTCAGGTTGAACAGTGAAAACTCCTGCTGTTTATTCAACACAGGCTTTATTTACATTACACATTACACATTTTTATTTACATTATTTTACAGTTTTTGAGATCCCTTAGTGAAAGGCATTTCCATAGTATCATAAACACATGTTGAATACAGGAGAGGACAAAGCTACCATCAGGCTTGTATGGCTATAAGTCAGTAAACAACTCTTCCAAGTTTTTGACTGAAACAGGTGGAGTGATTTCTGCCACTTACATCATCTAATACGGGTAGATTTCACAATTACAATGGAAGATAATACACTCTGCCCATTCTGGAGCTAATTTAGTTGTATTATGCTAAGTTTTGTATGTAAATTATTACAAATATCATCGGCAATAAGCTATAGCTCTAATTTGTTTTATTTGGTGTAGGCTTAAGATTCTGAGAATCTTATTTGGAGGGTTACTTTCTTTGATTGCATTTTAAGGGTGTCATTTATTTGTTAGATTAAATAAGTTATTTTACTAGAAATGATAGTATTTATTTTTGTGACAAATTTGTTTTCACAGTTGTAAACAGATGGATTAAAACTTCAAATATTTGATTATGTTTAGTTGCACAAATTCTAATATGCTGAGAAAGGGGGGTACCTTTTTAAAGAACCTTAAAAAAATCGAGTTTTAGATGGATTTGTACCTATTTACCTGGGAGTAAGCCCCATTGAACTGAGCTTAAATCATTGGAAGACAAAAGTACTGTGGGTGGATGGTTCCTATGTCTGAGATACTGACTATTTTCCAGTTTTGGATGAGATTACTCACCCCTGAAATAATATAGGTTTGGGTCCGTCTTTGTCTTTTGTGACTTGTGTAGCCTTAGTGACTAGGAACCCCTTTTACTGGCTATGGCGGCTGCACCAACTGTGACTGTTCTTGAACAGAAACAACCTGACAAGGGTGTTCATAACATCAATACTTGTTCATTGCAATGTGCTCTGTGCGGTAGGACTATGCTTGTCCATGGTTTGGAAGCTCTAGCTGGTGCAGAATGCTGTATCTAGACTGTTGATGGGAGCAGACTACTCTCAGCACATAACAAGAGTGCTTAAAAGCTTGCACTGGCTGCCCATATGTTACCCTCCCAGGTTTAAGGTTACAAGGCCTTTAACAACTTGAGTCCGGGATATCCTAAGGACTACCTGATCCCTTGTATCCCTGCTTGCTCACTGATGGGGGAGTCTCTGTTGGTGGTTCCCCATGGCTCTATTATACTTTCATTCGAGACCTCAGTTGCTAGGATGTCTCTGCTTTGTCATGAGCCTGGCACTTCTTTATTACATACCTTTTACTTACTTTTAGTGGCCTTTCTCTTTAGAAGGTGAATATTGAATCTCCTTATAAGGTTTCTAAAGAGAAGTAAGCCAGTAGCAGAGAGGTTAGTATAGTACAGTAAAATGATAGTACAGTAAAATTAGCTTTGCTAATCATAACTGCTTTTAATCTGTGATAATACAGATAACTGTTGCCTTTGGATTGAGAGCCCAAATTAATTGACGTAAAAGTGGAACTTTCATTTGTTGAGCCCATCTGCTTTAGGTGCAAATTGTACCATATAATGAAAAATCCTGATCTTACTGTGCTGTGTTCTTAAAATCTCATTTCAGTACTCTTGAGGGATTGGCCTGCAGTTAATTTCAAAATATTAATTTAAAATTACTAACTATATTAAATATAGGTAGAATCTAATATTCATATGACTGCTTTAGTAAAATATATTTTCTCACCTCCTACTCATTTTTAAGTAAATTAAAGTTTTAGCACTTAATAAAATTTGGAATAAACAACAACTATATCATTAAAACTGGTGAAAATTTAATGGAACAGTTGCTCACAAGCTAAATTGTATTTGCCTTGGGAATGCCAAGTTAAAGTTTTGCTTAAGTGGGTTTTGTAATTAACTACAACCTAGATGTACAACAATGACATCTGTGCAGGATTTGGTGGGAAGGTGTAGTTATTTAACACACATCCCAACAACTGCTTGCCTCACAAAAAAGTGGGCCTCCAACTCAAGATTGACTAGTCAGATTAACGTTTGGAAAATCTATCAGTTGCTCCTAGATGCTTGTGAAATAAATATCTAGGCTGATCTATCAGTGTTTAGGTTTATCATGTTTTCATAATGTGGAACTAGTGTTGAATAAAACTGCTGTGTTTCATAGTAAATATTATTTTAAGTATATGAGAATATGCATACTGAATCTTTTTACAATGTATTTTACAGGCTGGGGCTCTTGACTTACTCAAAGAACTTAAGAATATGCCCATGACTCTGGAGTTATTACAGGTATGTCTTTCCAATGCTGCAGTACCTCTTATATACATTTTCTACCATAAAGATATGGAAACAAATTTTCCTTTGAAGCCCTGCCCTTACTTTCCCTGCATCTGACATCATGTATGATGTCAGGCGGAGGCTGCATGGGCATGTCTCCCCAAAACGGCCTCACAGAACAAATGGGGAGGCTTGGTCTGGGCCACGTTTGGCCTGAAGGTCAGAGGTTTTCCACCCCTGTTCAGTAGTCACTTTAGATTGTTGTTCCCATGGAAGGGAATGTGTTCCTGTAGAAGGGAATGTACGTGTACGTTAGTGGAATTACTTTGCTGCTGCATATTTATTGCATATAAGAGGTACTTGAATCTCTATGACTGATTATCCCTGGGTATCAGAAATGTTACTCTTTAAGTAGAAAGCTGAATATCAATATACATGCATTCCAAATTGCCCTGATAAAAATGTATGGCAAGCATATTATCACATCTTACGATAGAAATTCAGGACGTGAATTTTCTTTATTTAGCTGGCACCAGCCTGGGGCAAACTTGCAAAAACCTTTCCTGCTGCATTGGAGGCAATTCTTCCTTGCCAGAGGCAAGCAGACAAGAGGCTTTTAAAAACATGTATAAGGAGACCTGTACTATACTACATATATGCAAGCTCACCATTACTAGACTCAATTTTTACTTTATTTGGTGCTGAACTTTGTTTATGCTTGAACCTCCTTTTAGAGTTGGAATAGGATTAAAATGGAACCAATTTAATAACAGCTGCAGTCTGAAAATATGATTAAACAAAAATAATTTTTTTGTAACAAATGCACATTATGCCTTGTTTGTTCAATTTTTATTCTCCCTCCCTCCCTCTCTCTGAACTGTAGATGGCAGTAGTACTCTTTTAACACTGCTAGACTGGAGTACTGTATAAGTGAAGCTGATTAATAAAATGTGATTAAAAAACAAAACCACAAGATAAATCTTGGTAGCCCTTAGGTTTTTGTTTTTCTTTTCCCAATCCCATGGTTTTCAGATCAGCTAAGGCAAGCAGTTATAAGTGGAGAAAATATAATTTTTGAAAATTATAATGAAAGTTTATTTGTAACTTGTATCACTCAGTCATCTAGCCATGCTCACATTAAACCTGGAAGTTATGTTACAGAAGTCATGTTGGATTAAAAAATATATGGTCAGTTGTTATGTAAAAGTATAGTAGTATAAAAAGTATTCATTGATAAGACTTAAAAGTGGATTGTTAAACTATTTATCCCATAGTTTGAGGTCCTTGAAAAGAAAGATATTGTTTGTAATTTTGCACTGAAGAGGGACTTTATCCTTATTCGGTGTGTGTATTTTCTTTGAAGGAAAAAGATTTGCTTATGAGTTCATAACTCTTAGTGTGAAGACTTTGGCTCAAGTAGTTATAAAAATCTATAAATCATCTAGATCAGGGGTCGGCAACCCGCATGTGGCTCTTTTACACCTTTGCCGCGGCTCTGGGCGCCTCTTCCCTCATGGTGCAGGTAGCGAGGAAGAAGAGGAGGGCGGCGGCGGCAGGAAGGCGTGCCAGGGCGCAGCGGCGGTTCTCCCCTCAGGTGGACTGCCACTGCCACCGCCGGCCACACACAGGCGCGTCCACACGCAGGCGCGCTCCCTTTCGCCGTCAGCAGCCCGCCCGCCCTCAGGCCCCGCGGGCCGCGCCGCGTGACGTCGAGAGCCGCCCACCCAGGCCATGCTCTCCTCAGCCCCGCGTGCGAGGCACCTGAGGCGAGGGAGAGAGAGCGCGTGCGCTTGAGGGAAATGGCGGGGTGGGGTTTGTGTGTGTGTGTGTGTGAGGGGTGGCGGTGGTGCTTTGGGATCCTTTTCCGTGCCTTGCTTCTGAGTGGCCGGCGAGTTGAGGGAGAGCACCTGAGGTGAACTACAAAATGGGCCCGCCCTCCCTGTCAGGGAGGAAGGGGTGAATTACGTCAGAGACGAGGAGGGGGTCCAGAGGTAGCCAGCAGGTGCTGTGATGCAGCATCTCGGCCTCAGAGAGAGGCGGGGGAGCACGAGAGCAATTGCAGAGGGAGGGGGGCTATTAGGCACCAAAATCCTGCATGCGGGATTTCCCTGTTCTCTCGTGCCTATGCAATTCCTGCCCTTCTCCCTTCCCCCTCGAGATTTGCTGCAGAGACAAGCAAATGAAGAAGAAAGGGAAGAGTATTAGCTGACATGTCCCCTGATCCCATGGAAAGCACCACAGATTCCTTTGCTTACCAGCTCTTTTTATTTTAAGTTGGCTTCAAACCTGTAATTGTGTAGGTGTATGTATGTATACATATACACACATAAATATTCATATCTCTTCCCTCTCACCTTCCTTTCACCCAGTTTCTCTGGCACTGGTTTATAAATGCTATGTAGAAATGATGAGAAAGTTGCACCAGCAGAAGGAATGGATATGTGCTGTTAGTAAAAAGAGAGGGAGTTTGAACTGCAGGGAGGGACAGACACTTTTCTATGTATTAATTTGTATAATGCCCTCTATGCACATAGTGCTTTGCAAAAAATGGATATGAGAGGTACCATACCCCTCTTTGCTATCTGAAATAGACTCAGGGGAAAGAGAGAGAATGGGGGAAGGGGAAGAATGTGTGGTTATTTACATTTGGCTTGTTTTGCGGCTCCCAGTTTTTTTTCTCTCTTTGGAAACGGGTCCAAGTGGCTCTTTTTGTCTTAAAGGTTGCAGACCCCTGATCTAGATCTATAAGCCTTTGCTGAGTTTAGAAATCACACTTGCCTAATGTATTGCTTTATAACAGATGCTGTTCTAGAACCATATTGTCAAGTTACTTATGATCAACCTGCCTCCATAATACTTAAAACTATATCCATATTAAACAGGGATGTATGTATAATTTAAAACCAGCAGTTTCTGACAATTAGAAAACAATTTAAAAAACAATTTCAGATAAAACTCAGCTTCCATCAAGGCTTTCTCCTTTCAGTAAACCAGATTCTCTTAAAATAATTTCCCTCGAAGGCTAGCAGCAAGGAGTGCAAAACATGCAATTCTGCTGCTCTTAAAGGCATGCTTGTTAATTAACCAGGTAGTTGTTGAAGAGGATCTTAATTAAAGAGAGAGAGGGTGAAAGCCCTAGAGGCAAGAATATTAGCTAACCTCCCTTGGATCTCAACACTGCAAACAGTACTTTAATGCCAGTTCTTGTATATGTGGAGAATTCTTAAATAGAAAAAATAGAATGTTTGGCTTTGGCTTAAAAAAATAAATAAATTACTTTGGAAATCATTTGCTGTTTTTGCCCCATATCTGATGACTTCATGCAGTTTTGTATTCTCTCAATTGTATTTGAAATCCTTGTAGTGGTTCTAAATATCATTATATAAATACAGTGGTGCCTCGCAAGACGAAATTAATTCGTTCCGCGAGTTTTTTCGTCTTGCGGTTTTTTTCGTCTTGCGAAGCACGGTGTCGGAAAAGTTTTGGAAAAGCTTCAGAAATCACCAAAGTCTTCAAAAACCTCCAAAAAGGCTACCACACCGCGTGCTATGAGTTGCTCCTCAAAGTCAAGTCGCAACTGTATTAACAGTTTTAAGAAAAAGGAAACAAAATTGCAAGATGTTTCTGTCTTGCGAAGCAAGCCCATAGGGAAAATCGTCTTGCGAAGCAACTCAAAAAACCAAAAACCCTTTCGTTTTGTGAGTTTTCCGTCTTGCGAGGCATTCGTCTTGCGAGGTACCACTGTACCTGCTTTTAAATGTTGATACTTGTGCTTGGTTTCAGTCTACAAGAATTGGAATGTCAGTGAATGCAATACGCAAGCAAAGCACAGATGAAGAAGTTACATCCTTAGCAAAATCTCTCATTAAGTCGTGGAAGAAGTTATTAGGTATAACTATGTTTTTTTCCCCTTCTACAACTTCCAGATTAATAGATTTCTGTCTGTTTCTGTCGTTCTTGCAAAACCAACTAACTCTGATACATGAACCCTCCCTTCATTTTGAACTTCCTTTTGTCTTTTTAGTGGAGGACAGATATTTCCAATGCAATGGGGCAAGCAATACAAACAACCTGGCAACAAATTGGTTGTTATGGGTGGGGGACATGGTTGTGGGTGGAATGTGGAGGCTGGATGTTATTGAGAATGCTCTACAGTATCAGTGAGGTTTTCATTGGACAATTTGGAAAGATTGCACAATAGGAAAATAACACTATTATATATCTATATCTATTTCTAGATATATTTCTAGATATATATTAATGTATAGTTGCACATCAGACTATTTTATAGAAACCAATAGTGGATAGTTTGTAAAAAGCAGTTATTCCAAAAATAAATACATAAATTGAGGAATGTGAAAACAATTAAGAGCAGGCAAATTTCTTATATTATTTGCAAGATATATATATATAACACATTGGTTATATCAATCAAAATATAAGTTTCTCACTAAAATTGTAGAGCACAAATTAAGAGTATATAAAATACGACCATTCAGCATCTTAAAAATAGTCTAGATATAGAAGATATTTTCATGCTTCATTTACACTGTAAATCTATAATTGTTGATCTAGATTATATAAAATACATGAGTAAGATTACACTTTTCCTCTGAGTTGATGAAATAGGCTTGTATACTACAGCCTTGTCTCAGAGTCTTTATTCTCTTCATATTCTTCTTCTGTCTTGGGTTAGGTCACTATATTATATGAATGTCATTGATCCTCTCTGTGCCCTCCACCCCATTACTGCAGGAATAGCAGCACCCATAGATTAGCATTGACAAACCTTCACAGTGATTTGAGGTTTTGACATTTGTGGGCCATCCAATAAAGTGCATACTTGCTCTTACAAGAAAGTACTTTACTGATATAGAAACTTTATTAAACTACCTACTATTTCTTTATTTTGGAACCTCACTTTCTGTGCTTTAGGTGACTTAGCTTGTAGGGTAGTTGAATGAATTACTGAGATAATATATATTAAGTACTTACACTTTGCTCTATAAATGATACATATTGTCTGTGTATATATATATTTATAAATATATATTTCAGATGGACCAGCAAATGATAAGGATTCTGAAGAAAAGAAAAAAGAAGCAGCTTCTTCATCACAAAACAGTCCTGAAGCAAGAGAAGAAAGGTATGTCTTCCATCTTTGGTGTTGGTGGTAGAAAAGAAGCAGTTGGTCAGGGTCAGCATCTTCTGTGCTTATTCAAGGAAATGGACTGCCTTGCCTCCTAGTGAGCAGAGTGGTTGGGTTAAGTTAGAGCTCCTAAAAACCCAACCTTCATACATTTTTGGTTTCTCAAGTTCTTGCACCCCCTTTCCACCTTCCCACTTTGACCAGCATGTATTAGAAAGGGAGCTCTGGAAACCATATGGTCACAGGGAGCACATTGCTAGGCTGGTGGTTTCCAGAGGAACTTTTACTGCAGGAAGTAGTGTCACCAATGAGCCACAGCTCTGCCACAGCTGCTGAGAATGCTGCAGCTACAGGAAATGGCACCATGGTGCCACAGCAGGTATTCATGTTTTGTCCTGACTCCCTCCACTTTCATATCAGGCAGGTAGGGGACAAAGCATGACCACTCAGTCAGACACTCAAATGGCTGGAAGATGAGCCTATCAGCACTATGCCTCACAACCAAGCAGTGCCAAGTGAGATGAAATGGGAAGGCCTGGAAGAGCCCATCCTGCCTGCACAGCATGTTTTTGGCACCAGGCAGACAGGCAATGTGAAATAGAGTGGGTGAGTACCTCACCACTCCTTTCCTGATCTCACTGGGAAGGGATCTTCTCCCCAGATTTATGAACTGAGTGAAGGTCTCCTAGGCAATCAAATGGGCTTATCCATCTGTCTCAGACAGAGCTTCTTATGCCTAATCTAATGTCCAATTCCCTTACAAAAGACAGGGGAAATAGACCCAGCTCCAGGGCAGGTTTAGACACATGCATTAGAGAGGCCATGTCACAATTCAGAAGTTCATCCTTGGAACTTTCCACTTTCACAGTTCACTCTTGGTGAGGGTGTCTGCATTAGCAACATTCCAGGGTAATTTTCTCATTAAAAATGTCTGTAAGACAACAACTATAATACATTTAGAAAGCATTATAAAATATGTATTTGCAGACAGTCTTTGATAGGCGGGGTTGTGCAAAAAGTCATAGTACAGTAAGGTGCTGGTCTGCAAGAAAGATCATCCTGAAATATTATCACACTGTTACATCCCAGGATTGAGGAATGCCCTCCAGGAATCAGAAGAGAAAACAGAAATTTTCTTACCGGGACTTGCTCTTTTCTGGGACTCCCAAAGGGCATTCTACCCTTCTCTTTCTTTCAGGACCAGTACATGGAACTTTTCAGGGGTTCTGCCTCACTACACATATGAGAGTGGTGGAGAGTGCCTCTTGGGACGTTTCCAATGCCCCCCTTTTGTTCTTTATCTTTTTTATTGTAGTTTTATTGTCACTCAAGAGTATAATTTATATTCTAGTAAGGAGTGGAGGGGTAGTGTTTTCTCTGGTCTGAAGGAGTAGAGCAAGCCTTCCCGTGGAAAAGCAATTGAAGATGTTGACTCTGCCTGTTTGCTCCAGAAAGGGAGCCATCCTGAGGTTTAACAATGCTTTCTGGGAGTCTCAAATAACAGAAATTCATTGTGAGAGGGGGATTTGTTTTTCCATGTATTTTGAAGATGCATTTAATACTAGGGAAAGCTAAAATCCTGTGCCATATAGCAAAGGTTATGAACTGACTATAGGCCTTTCTTCACCAAACTGATGTCCTTCAGATTGCATCAGCCCTAGCTAGTGTGGCCATGCTGGTTGGCACTGATGGGTGATGTAGCCCATAACATTTAGAGAGCACCAGGTAGGTAAGGGTTGCCACAGACCCTACCCTGTTTATATCTTAGTTTACTTCTTGCATTAGAATTACACAATATAATATCTTGATATTTGACACAGCAACTATGAGAACTGTGGGAGTTTGTATTGGAACACAGCTAATAATGTAGATTTTGTCTTGTGCTATAATGTAAAACAGCATAAATTCCAAAATGAATACATCTAGTCACTTTTCTGCTACTTGTGTGAGTGCAGTGGAGTCTAGCAATGTTATTTGCAGTTATGTCAGCTATAATTTGTGTGTCTGGTGTCATTTTCTTTTCAGTAGGTCAAACTAGAACATCTCAGATGTTAGGTAGTACTTTCATTTTTATTTGTGACTTAACACAGGTGACATGGTAAATAACCAGTTGCTGCTGAAGCACTCCTGCTGCACTCCTCTTCTACCATGAGCAGGATCAACAAACCATAAGCCTTGGCCTACCATGGCATCTGAACCAATACTAGTGATTGGGACGCCCAAATTGATATTTGCCTTCAAGTTGTGCTTTGGAGAGAAACAAACCATGAGCAATGATTTAAACTGATGCTAAGCCAAGGCTTGTGTTAGTTGCTTGTGCCAGGGAGGAGAGGAGCGAACGTGAGTATACCAGCATACTGCTCATTCATGATAAGTCAAAACACAGGCATTACTTAACTTTTAACAAGGTTGATTGAGGCCTTAAAAAATAAGATTTTCTGTGGAACTGTGTCAAATGCCGCCTCTTATTTCTATTCAGATTAGAGTATAAAAATATGTAAGCCATTTCTAATACTTTGGCTTGCATATAATTAGTGCTAAAGGGTGATTGGTAATGAAACTGCCTTAATAATAGCTTTATGTAATACTGCATTTTTATTTTTATTTTATTTTATTGGTATCTGTACTTAGCTATGCCCCAACCTCTGTTTCATATTTTAGATGCAACTCTGTACAGTGATGGTTTTTATTATTTCCTTTGTTATTACTATTTACATTTTAATATTTAATATTTTCCCCCTTTCCTCTTTTTTATCTTTATATTTTTGGCATATAATGAAAACAGCTTTAATCAATAATAATACTTAAATAAAGAGAGAAAGAGAAACTGACCAATGACCAGTTACATTGCAGAAATACAATGAAACTAAAAAAAATTTTTTTTTCTTTGTTTAGCAGTTGCAGCAGCAACTCAAGCAGTAAGAAAGAAGAAGCTAATGCTTCCTCAGAATCATTTATTACCTCCTTTCCTCGAGCTCCAAGCACATCAGATTCTGTACGGATGAAATGCCGAGAAATGTTAGCGGCGGCTCTCAAAACAGGAGGTAAGGATTGTACTACCACCTTTGCAGGTCATCCTGCTTGACATTTCCTCTCTAGTGTTACTTACAATTGTAGTTGTAAGGCTATTTTGCAGTGTGAGTGGTGAGGTAGTTTTTTGATAGATGAATATAACTAACCCCTAGCATATATGTCCATTGGAAGCAAGTAATGCTCTTTGTGACAAGCCTTCATATAATATTGTATTCTTCTCAGAGAGCCGCCTTTGATTGCTGTGGTTTCACCCTGTGTTAGGAATGCTTAATTCTGAAGTTTTATGAGTTGGGTCTCGAGATCCACCCACAGAAAGGAGATGGGGAAAGAGTAATTTTCTTGCCTCTCCCTGCCAGACTCCAGAACCTCCTGAAACCACTTGGGAATTTTTATTAATGGGTTGGGCTATGATGGAGGAGACTGAGAGGAAAAGGGAGAAATCACAGAAGAGCAGGCAGAGTCATCTTCTCAGAGCTGGAGGCTTTTGGGGGATAGGCTGTTGGGGTTGGCAGGGCAAGGAGGGGTGGGAAAGTCCCCCTTCACTCATCCTCTTCTGCAGACTGATCTCATAGTTGATCCAAAGCTCTTCACAAGCTGAAGTTGCATTCAGCTACAGAAGGACTGTTTCTAATGGAAGTGTTGCACAAGAAAATATATTATCAGCAGGATCCTATCAAGGAAGGCTGCTCAAACACTTGACAACAAAGGAGTGAAGTTTTCTAGTTGGGAAGATTAAAGAGAATCTGAATAAATTTTGTTTTCACTCAAGGATATTGGACAGATGAGCATGTATGATCTGCTTTTTGGAGGGAGAGCATCTGAGGACCTAGAGAGGTGTAGAGGTTGCTAAATTTAAAATTAAGAAGTCACCAGGTCCAATTAACAACCTGAGAGTTGTTCATTAACTCAAATAAGAGTTCACAAAATGGCTGATGTGAATGCAGCATCACAAAGCATCTCTTAATGCACTTACTGTGTTAGACAGTAGGCACAAAGATGGGACAAAAGAATCACATTAAGTGCTCTAGAAGAAATTTTGATAAAGGGTGCTAGAGAAATGTGTTGAATAAATGTTTTAATACATATTAATAGTCATACAACTCACTTTCTCTTTCAGATGATTATATTGCTATTGGTGCTGATGAGGAAGAGCTGGGTTCTCAGATTGAAGAAGATATCCTTATCTGTCCAATCAGTTTTTTACCATCTATTTTGGTTCACTAGGCTGATGCTAACTCTTAGCTTCCTTTTAAAATATTTTGTGACTTTTGTGCTCCACAGGTGCCTCTGATTGTTTGTGATTGTCTTTATTGTTAATTGATAATTAATAATTCTTTTTATGAACCACCTTGAATGCAGAAGGCAATATAGTTAACTATGTTAGCCAACTCCTATGTCAGTTTTTATACTATTGAGTAAAACCCTGCTGGAACAATGACCTCTCCTTTTTAATTTTACAAAGCATTATTAAAAGCCTAAAGATAACACAGCATAAAAAATGAACATATTAAAATGAAATTTTATATATTATACTTAATAAATGCCAAATGGCATGTGTTCTCTAGGCACTGGCAAAAGGAAAAATAGATACATTAAAAACACTATAAGATGCACAAAAACAAATATACAAACATTAAGCAATTATAAAATGCTGCTAAAGCCGATTATCAAGCAGCAAACAAGAGAATAGCAACACATAAAAAACTAAAGGAATGCAGAATTAAATCAAGAAATTTAAAATAATTGCTGTTAAAAACCTTAAAAGGTATGAGAGATCAGAAAGGATTTTGCCTGCTACTAAATAACATTAATTAGGTGCCAGGCAGGGCATTCCATAGTTGTGACTTCGTAAAGGGTGCAGTTTGCCAAGCACTCGCCTTCTGCAAATTTCATTCATTTCAGTGAAGCAGCTGTACAGAAACATCCTTTGAACCTTTGCCTAGTATCTGCAGATTTGTGGTAAATTTTGCTGTGCTAAGATTACATTCCTGGACTAAGATTATATTCACTATGTGGTCTAACATTCATCTTCAGTCTCAGCAGGCCAGTATTGTATTTTTAGGAAGCTCTTGTCAGTTCAGAGGAAAAAACAGATGTAGATGTAGGGCTAGCTTTGGTGAAATGTTCATAAAAGAATGGAGTGCAGTGTTGTGCTATTCCTAAGTGTTGTCCTTAACTCATAAGCACCCATATTTCAAGAACTAAAAAATACAGACATGAAATACAAAAATAGGGTACGCAGCAGGATAGCAAATCTTAAGGACACTAAGAATCCTAATCTAAGGAAAAATGTTTTATGTGGGAATATACCTCCTGACAGGTTTGCTAAAATGACAGCAGAGGTAAGTAGCTCATTCTTTGATTTTCATGGTTAAGATGTGAGTGTAATTCCATTCAACTAAGAGCTGGATATTTTGGAAACAATATACTTTGATGTACTAAAAATGTTAGCAGCAAACAGTGCTGTTTGAATACAAAACCTTAGCTATACTGTCTGCATGTTGGGATTGAGTAGGCAAAGGAACGTTGTCTTTTATGTGTGGCTTATCTTCCAGAAAGCATTAATGTAAAAGTATGTTTTTAGTTCTCTCAAAATGGGTTAAATCCTCCCAGAAGTAGTAAGATCCACTAGCAACTACCTGTGTGCAGTCTGGATTAAATTTATTGTTGTTAGCCGCCCTGAGCCCGGCTTCGGCTGGGGAGGGCGGGATATAAATAAATTATTATTATTATTATTATTATTATTATTATTATTATTATTATTATTATTATTATTATCTGTCCCCCCTAATCCACCCTCTAACAGCAGCTAAGCACTTGCTCAGATGTACCATGTCTCTTTATGGATTTTTTAAAGATGAAGAATGAGGTTGAATGCCATCTGCATAACAATGGCACCATTCCAAAATTATACACTATCGGTCCTAGCAACTGCATATTGGTGCTCCCAAAACATGGGAGGCAAAATGGAATCTTGTGATCTTGTGCAACATATAGGATAATTCTTATGGAGCTGAGCACTCCAGATGGGGCACAGGGAGCCAAAAATTGCCTCCCTCCTTTCTTATGGCAGATTCCTTCCATCAGCAGACAGACATTGTTGGATACCACACACTACACAATAACTAACCTTTAATTTGTATTTGAAAGTTGTAAGTACAAAATAAAAAATAAAAGCCTATTTCATCATCACTCTGTGTATCCTTACCACAGGAGATGGCAAGCGATGAACTGAAAGAGATGAGAAAAAATCTTACCAAAGAAGCCATAAGAGAGCATCAAATGGCTAAAACAGGAGGAACTCCGACCGATCTCTTTACATGTGGCAAATGTAAAAAGAAGAATTGTACTTACACCCAGGTATGGCAAGTGATATTCTCCAACATTTAGCCTTCATAGCCTCACCACATTCACCATCAACAGGACTTGCTTATGAAAGATTCCCTATCTGAGCAGTGAAAGCAGTGCCGATTGTGGTTAGACAGTGGAGGCTGTGTATGTACTTGGGTAAATAACAACATGAGTGTATGATGGTCAAGGTTTGAATGGACTTGAGAGCATCCAATTGTTTTGGAGTAACAGCAGTAAATCTAGATATTTTGGTTGTAGCCATAAATGTATAAGTGTTTACAGGTGGTACTTTTGTTATCCTTACAAATTATTATTTTTTTTAGATCTTATTGAAATAGTAGAAGCAGCTAAGGCTCCTCATAATCTGCTGTCAGGATTTTTTTTTTTTTTGGTAGAAATGTGTGACTCAGAGTGTCTGTTGTCTGGTGCTTCCGTTTTACTGGAACTGGTTTACTTAATTTTTTAAGTATAAATGATCGAGATATTATGGATATGTGGAGCTGCCTGGGCCTTGGAGTATGAAGTGCTGTTCACATTAAGATGGAATATGAATAGTAGAATCCTTGGGGGCTAGTTTGTGAGTGGGTAGCTGAATACATCAAGTAGCTGAGGGAAGTAGAAATCAGTCAAGGTAAGCAAGAGGGTATTATTTTAGGTAGAGACGCTCACTGTGCCTTAGTTGCTTGCTATGCATTAGGCCTTTTCATCTTCCCCTTACCCATCCACCTCCTTTGTTCTCAAAAGCTGCTTGAAAATTGTTGGTTCCTCTAAAACAAGGATAGGACATATTGTGCAGATGTTGTTAGACTGCACTTCCTTTCAGTTCTCACCATTGGCCAGACTTCCATAATTTTTGGCATCAATTTTTTGTTGAGTGCATCTCCGGGGGTGAGGTCAAACCACAGCATTAACAGTACCAAAATGACCTCTCCGGGGCACAAGCTTGGGCAGTGTATATGGAGGTCCTGGGCTGTCCAGACAAGAAGACACCTCTTGCGGCCTCACTGATTTGTGAGGCAGAACAATACATTTGGCACCAGCAGGGCTGCAGGAGTTACCGGAAGGAGGCATACTAGGTGCCATCCAACCATCTTAGAGACTCCACTCTTGATTTGTGTAGGGTTTACTCCTTAGCCCTTTCTTCTCCTCAAGATATCGCATGAGGCAGTGGAGGTTTAGGATCAGAATTTTCCTTCTCCTAGATGGGCTACGTTTCCAGAATGATAGGACATACAGAAACCATCTTCGTGACCATTGGACCCACTATTGGTCTCCTCTGCTCAATCTGCCGGAGCCTGTCATGCATGCAGGGGAAATCCCTAACTCACCAAGGGCTTGAGACCCATTGGCTACCCTCACCTGGTTTAGCCGGCCAGTCAAAGCCATTCCCGGGATGTGGCTACTGTTGCATGCTGGCAGCTTTTAGGAGCCAGAGGTGAGAGCTGAGTGCATGGTGGGGACCAAAGGTGGAGAAAGGGATTGTTTTAGAGAGGCTTAGTATTTCTGATATTAAATTTTAGGAGTGGAGTTTATATATTCTGTAAAAACCTGCCTTGTCCTACTACCACCACAGCAATCCCTCAGATATATGCTGATGATGTGCAATCAAAGCCCGTTGGACTGACACAGCCCCCAAGGCTAGAGATGTAAAATTTCTGGAAATTTTGAAGCCATGAGGGGGGAAAACATCCCCCCCCCATTTCCCCCCCAGGAAAAATAGAAATTTTGGAAAAATGGGAAAGTTCAGTATGGAGTAGTTTTACAAACTGTGTGAAATACGGTGTATATAAAAGCATTATGCTTGAAATAAAACAGGTAACCACCCCCCTTTTCCTCAAAAGCAACAACAAAAAAAAGCAAGAAACCACCAACATGAAAAATAATCAGATATGCCCCTTAGCACCAACAGCAAATAAAGTTAAGGTCCACCTCAATATTTAAGCTCCACAGAATGTAATGCTTGAGTAATGCTTAAAGAAAATAAAATAAAAGAAACAACCTATACATGCAGTTTATTCTATTTCATTTTCTGAACTACTGCTATCATTTTCCATTTTTTCTTCCTCTTCCTTTTTGTCATTTTTCTCATGGACTTCTAAAAAACGGCTTGGGGAAGAAAAGGAAAAAAAACCCTGTCCCCCCCCCCCCCAATTTTCCCAGGTTTTTCCCAGGCCTTCCCATCTCTACTTGAGGACAGCCGGGGCAAAGCATAAGGCAATTTTTTTGCATGCCAGGCTCAGAAGTAACCAGCATCCGGTTACTGAATAGTACGTTGCACTAAGGCTCAAACTGTTTGAAAGGAAAAGGAGTGTGTGTGTTTTTAATTGAATTTGTTATTATATATTATAAACCGCAGGATGATAAGAGAGCTTCTAAATAGTTTACAAAAATATACAACAGAACATTAAAATGATTGATAAAACACAGTTAAAAGCAGGTATTTAAGAGTATTCAAACGATGATGAAAGTCAGCAGTGGTTAAAAGGAAGTAAATCGCATGCAGCTTCTATGTGTTCAGATGGGCTGGCCCTAACAAAAATGTTCTGAGCAGTTGCCGGAAAGAGTATAGTGAGAACACCTGCCTGGTGTCAGTTGGCAGGGAGCTCCAAAGTGTGGAAGCTGGAAGGCCTGGAAGAAAAACAGAAAAGGGGGGGGGGAGAGACAGGTTTTTTCCCAAAGCCGTTTTTCTCAGGAAAAATTGAAAAAAAAGTGTGTGAAATATTCAAACTATATCAAACTATTCTTTTCAGCTTTGGAAAAAAAACGGAAAAAACGGTGTGTGTGTGTGTCCCCCCCCCCCAATTTTTCTGGGGTTTTTTCAGGCCTTCCCATTTCTACCTAAGGCTGGGGTATACTATAGCATACCGTTTTTGCTTCTTGTTCTTTCAGTGGCCCTTTAGCTCGTTACTCCTTCTCCACCTACATTGGGGCAAATAAGATGTGTCACTCAAAAGGAGCTTCTGCAAGAAAACAGTGCCATCTGCTTCCAGCTATCAAAAGATGAATAGAGGGTGGGAAATTATATATTAGGGCACTGAGTAGAAGAAGAGAATGACAAATGGAGTGGGTGAGAAAAGAGATGGGCAAAGAAGTTGAAGAGGGAGATTGTCCCTCTATTCCACCCTCTTAGTCTTTACACACAGGTAAATATTGGGTTAAAAATGAGAATTGGACTGTGGTCTTAACGCACATACAGAAAGTAAGCCGTATTGAACACAGTGAGTCTGGTTTCCAAATAAATATGCAGAAGCAGTAATTCATAAACAAATTGTGTAGCATAATATTAGTCAGTTTATGCTTGGAGTTCTTTTCTCCCCTTTTAGGTTCAAACTCGAAGTGCTGATGAACCTATGACAACATTTGTTGTGTGTAATGAATGTGGAAACAGATGGAAGGTAAAAAAAAAGTCGTTTTGTTTATGTAACAATTTCTGTTATATTACCTGATTTTTTAAAGAACTGTATTTTTCTCATTCTGGGTATGTGTCTTTATTTATGAGCTAACAGTGTTGCAGTCTAGATGTAAAAAGAGAGAGGCTTCAGATGCCAATCCATTGCCCAGTCATATGGTCTCAGTGGCCTCACTGGCCTCTGTTGGAAAAGGGATGCTGAAATCTGTAATAAAATGGCCACTAGGTGGGGTAGGACTGTAGTAGGGGGCCTATATTAACCCAGAAATCATCCCATGCCCTGGGCAACATTGAATTGCTTATATAACAACAACAACAACAACAGCAACAAAATTATTATTTATACCCCGCCCATCTGGCTGGGTTTCCCCAGCCAATCTGGGCAGTTTCCAACCAAATATAAATAACAATACAGCATCAAACATTTAAAACTTCCCTAAACAGGGCCGCCTACCTCTGCTTGAGAGGTAAAGAGGCACCCTGGTAGAGAGAACAGCAGAAAGCTAGAAATGAGAGTCTGATCTTATACATGTTTACTGAGAAGTCCCATTGGTTTCAATAGGACTTACTCTCAAGTAAGTATGAAGCTGCATCTCAAGTTCGTTCACTCAGAAGTAAATTGCACTGCTTTGGTGGGATTTCATATGGATTGGGAAGGAATGTACACACCCCATGTTTTATGCTTTCACCCCACCCCCCTGTATTTTTACTAGCTTAACTTTTCAAGTTAGATGGGTGGAAGTGACACACGCACCATTGGAACATCAGCACAATCTGTAGGGTTTTTCCACATATAACACCCTAGCAATTAGGGTTTTCATGTACTTTCTGCTGATCAGTGTTGACACTTTGGGGGTGGAAATGGGTGAATGAAAGTTATGCTACCATGCTTGTTAAGAATGTGAACAAAATGTAGGATCTTCATTTGCTTACTCTCACTGGTGATATTATATGCATATAAGTCATAAATATTTCTTTTATTTTGACAGTTCTGCTAGAAGAAATTCTTGAAATCTGGACCAGTATGAAAGAGGATTTTATAATTAGCTTTAAGAACTAGGTCAAGCATCTAGATTCCTGCAAAAGTTTTTCGCTTTCCTTTTCCTTTCATGCAGACATCTCTGAAGTTAAATTTTGGATTTTGACACAGCCATCCTGTAGTTAATAGTCTGTAGAGCCAGGAAGCTCAATTGTATGGTGTAAATTCGATACCCTCCCCCCCCCCATTTTTATAAGCAAGTCTACATTAAACTTTTATCAATGACATTTGGGTAACTGCTTTTTTCTTAACTTCGTGAACAAAGAGTTGTATATCTCTGCATTTGGCATATCCAGCTGATTTTTTTTTATTGTAGAATAAAATTCATATTTAATAGTACATTCCTTTTTAACCATTTTGGTGTGTTAGATCAAATAGTTTTGCTTTATACTCTCATAATAAACTATAATTTGTGTGGGTGACTAGACTGCATAAACCATTTTTTTCAGTGGCCCTCAATTCTTCATTTAAAAATCTGATTATTTGTAACACACACATACCTCCTATTAGATAATCAAACTTTTTATGTTTTTGAAACTTGCATTGCTCTATCCAGTTTAATGTGCAGTCTTGAAGCATGTGCTTTATTATATTGTATTTAGTTCTAGAGAAATTCCTTAATGGTTGATTTGAACTTACTGTTTAGTTTCATTTTTATATTCTATAAATGAACAAAGATGCTCTGTAGTATGCTGCCTACCTGAAGATGTAAAGCTAATCTTTACAAATTTATAGTGGTATTAGTTCTTGTGAACTCTTAATGACCAGCTCTTTTTACATGTAGAGTTGCTGATTTCTTAGACCTGAGGTCAAAAATAAAACTATGGTTTTTCACCACCTGTTTGGGTGGCATTTTGTTAGAATATTTCTCTGACTGTTAGGGAAATACTGAAAAGCAAAGTTCTTACAATCATTTATATTTTGGTATAGTAAACAAATCTATTAGAACGTGAGTTTTACTAAACATGGCTTCAGAAGATAAAAAAACTGACATGGAATGGATAACTGAATATTTTTCATTTTCATATTCACAATAACAGCAACATGACAAACTTTGACTTCATTTACTGCAGAATTCATTTTTTGGGTACTATTCCATGTTGCCATGTTGACTGAAGAGAACAGGATACTCAAGTAATCAAAAGTAACATTTCTCAGTAGCAAAACACATTAACTTGCTCATTTGACATATGTTTATTATATACATGGTGCTAATTTCTGTCTCGTCATTTTTATAGCACTTAAAGTCTTAAATCTAAATATAAGCACACTCTCCTCAGATTGTTAATTTTATTTTGGTGACTCCTTTTTGATGCCAAATTATAACTGTGCTTTAAACATTTTTTTTAATCTAATTTTGAGTTAGAATTCTAATTGTTCAAACAAGTAACCTATATGATCCATGTGAGAAATTGCATGTGCAGCTTTTATAGCAGCATCTCTAATAGCTGAAAAGACTCATCTAACTATTCATCATAAAAAACTATTTCTCTTCAGCTGAACTGTTGGAGAAACTTGAAGATCTTTCTTAATAATGACTGGCTACTAGGTTAAAGATTAGGAACATTCATGGTGGGTAAGGGACAAGCTCCATGTTCAAAGATAGTATACCTCTGATAAACATGATTGGTTTGTCCCCAGTATCTGATTATCTTTGTTATGTCCTGTGTGGTGTGTGTGTGTTTGTGTGTGTGTGTGTGTGTGTGTGTGTGTGTCAGTACTTAAGCATATACATGTTTGGTCTGATTCAGTCCCTGTATGTGTATGCCTGCAATGCGGGGGGTGGGGGTAGACTAGATGATCCTCAGGGCCCCTTCCAACTCTATAATTCTATGATTTACTAAAGAAATTCATGTAGTTTATGTTCTCAAAGCTCCAACTGTATGCCATTGTTTCCTGTCTTGCTTCCTGGGCCTACAGTTATTTAAAGATCAGCTGGCTTTGGACAGCAGTGTATATCTCAATTATGCAGTATGTCTCAATGAGAATCTGAAAATCCATTTATCTTTAAATTCCATTTCTGTAGGTAAAAAAGAAGCTTTTACAGGGGTCTAATTGGTAAAAATGGATCTTCTCAATTAGATACTTTGAAACAAGAGCTCCCAAACTTTCTTAGAAATAGCTTTGTTCCATGCATACTAAACATAGGTATAAAAATGTGGATAAACCTCATTAGCTACAAAATCTTGTCTGAAGCGACCCAGGTCAGTGTTTAAATACAGCTTGCATAATACCATTACTAGTGTTGGTGATTTGAATAAAATGTACCCAAATGTGTTGGTTTGCAAATAAAAACAAATGCTAAAATGTGAATGCTATTACACTATTAATGTGAAGATTTCATTTGTAGTGACAGAATATACTAATTCAAGTAATAAAGAGGAGGATAGGATGCCAAATGTTGTAAACATGAGTAAACTTGCTGATATCTATAAAACATATTGATCCATAACTAAGGTTTCTAGCAGACTGGGAAACAGTGGGAAGCTTAATCAAGCTGCAAAAATTGTGTCCTAAATTTCTTTCGTTGGAGCTTTTTCTTCTTGGAACTTGAGATGTTTTGATATACAGTACAACAATAACAATTTTAAAGCATTTTGTAAACGGTGCTCTCTAGAGATTTATTTAGCTGCTTTGTAGTTTTTGCTAATGAAGCCAAAAAAATAAAGGGCAATGAATGTAAGCACCTGAGGTCAGGATCAATTGACTGTCCTAGTTGGAGGTGTCCATACAATTTTAATATTGTATAATGAAAAGAATAGGTGTAGAAATGTTCTGTTGAAGTTATTGGTGTATATAAAGGGCAGACCTCTAACTGATAATGTCAAGGGACTAAAATGCTGCAAGTTGCTAATGGGTGTCCTGCTGCTTGATAAATACCAAGCCTGAAGTAGTAATGGCTTTCATCCCCCAAACCCTGGGGTATATTGATTCTGTGACAGTAGGTTTGACTTATTGTGATGGTAAATATGAATCTGCTGCAAAATATTGTGTTAAAAACTCTTAAATAGACTTTGCTACCACATTTCTTTGGATGCTTATCATGATGATTGTATTCTTTGCTTGAAGGCTACTTTCCTTAGCTTGCAGTTATTTGTTTCTTATATTTATATTATTTCTTTTATCTGAAGAGCTCAAAGTGGTTCTCCCTCTTTCCATTTTATCCTCGCAAGAACCCAGTGAAATAGACTAGACTGAGAGACAGTGACTGGCCCAAGGACAGACAGTGAGCTTCATGGCTGAGTGGGAAATTGAATCCTGGGCTTCTGGATCCTAGTCCAACACTGCATGATACTGGATCTCACACTTGCTTTCTCTTGCTGCTGGGATCCCATGTGCAAGGCTTCTGCAATGCACAGTGGGCTCCCATTCTCTAAAACTTGTTTAATGGGCTTACACTTACATGACTGTTTCATATAACTGTTGCAGTATACTTAGTACCACATATTGCTTAACTTTGCACCAGTCATTTGAGAGTTTAATGTTTCTGCTTTGCAGATGGGAAGCTGAAACTAAGAATGGCTTCCTCAGATCACAAATGATGGCTGAATAAAAATAAGAACTCTGATTCAAGTATATTAGGACATTTTTGTTTATTTGTCTAGCTTCTGAATATTCAGTGCCATAGTAACTTCTTGGTTAGGGTCTGTTGATGTGAACTGAATTGGATCCAAGCAGTTTAGTTCCACATACCCAGCATGTGTGGGAAACAATTGTACCACAAGCTTTCATTATGCATGACAAGCCACTTTTTGAAGATGCAAATGTCATTATAAGTTGCTGTTAAAAATAAATTGGAATGTGCAATCAATTGAGCATAGTTAGAGAAGTGAAACCAGTTTAGCTTTCTTTATATCACGTACAGTTCAATCCTATGCATGTCTGTTCAGACTGTAATTTGTGTCTATTAGGAATATGAGATTTTAACTTAGAAACACTAGCTAAACTTTTAATTCCAGCAGGCTTTCCTGTTGCAGCAAAACAAAAATACTATCCAGTATTTTGTTGGACAAGTTCTTCATGGTTTTTGTAAAATCACCAAGATTTGTAGCATTGTAGGGAGGAAAGATGTTTGCATTAATTTTAGAAATCAGCTCTTTTCTGCAGCCATGAAAACTGGTGCAGCAAAACTAGAAACCTGAACTCCAGATTGTGTGTGCAGTACTCCTGAGCACACATTTCCCTTTGGATTCTAACCCAATTTATTATTTTTAGTGTATGACGCTTAATATAATTAATATGTTTAAAATATAAAGTGTAAAATCAGTCAAGGATGTTATGGGGATCTGCTCTGAATGAGAAATGAGGAACGTAAAAAATATGTGCCTGCTTAGCATTCATTTGCAATTCTTGCAGAATAAGCTTTCAGACTAAATGAATTAATGATGTATTTCTGATGTATTTCTATTAAATGTAACTAGTCACCGAGTCCTCGGTATTAAAGGGGGAAAGCACCAGAATAGTGCAGTCTATCTGGCATGCTTAAAAGTTTGCATTAGTAGAGAGGAGAGGCACATTTATTTTTATACCTGAAAGAATGGGGTACAACAGTGTCTGTGGGAGGGCAAGATAATGTACGTCTGGCTTGTGCTCGGTATGCTCTTCAGTAGATCTTTGTCTAATTCAGTTTCTGACATAAACTACCTTCCCCTGTCTTTTGGCAAGCTTTTTGGATATGCTTTATTCCTTCAATATGTTACTTCTTAGCATGAGACTCGCCCACTGCTATTGAACTTGCTAAGACATGGAAAGAAAGATAATGCAGTATGGATGTAATGTTAACATAGCTTGGTATTCATATGCATTCATATGCATCAGTCATATAGTGACGTAGGGTTGCTCTATATTTAATCTCACATTGGGCTTTTATCTTGACTCTTACCATATATTCAGATTTCATGGGTGAAGTTAAACCAAGTTCACTTGCTTAAGCATGTTGTCTTGGAAACTGGTTCAGTTCAGTGTGGTTTGTTTCCAGATATATAGCATTGCACCTATAGTTAATTATACCAGATTTGGTTAAAATTTCTATTATTCAGCAAAGATTTGAGTGAATCTTTTATAGAACCATTTCTTAGGTGCTCCAATGCATTTGCAATGCTTTCCCTAGAATAAGGATGATTAATTTTACCTGAGTTGCTGCAACTAGTTCTGTCTGAGAGGCAATTCTAGACTTTTATTTAGAAAAACGTATAAAATCAGAATGTTTAAGTGGTGTTTATAAAACAATAAATCTGTCATAAACCAACAATACAAGTATTGCGTTTATCTCATCTATTTTATATGATCTAGTACAGGGCTGGGGAACCTGTGGCCTTCCAGATGTTGATGGACTACATCTGTCATCCCTGACAGTTGACCGTGCTGGGTGAGGCTGATGAGAACTGGAGTTCAACAACACTTGGAGAAAATGGATTCTCTACCCCAGATCTAGGATTCCAGTGGCCAAGTAGTGAATTGAGGGTGGGTGGAAATGAACCTGGACTTGTCTTGAATTGCAAAGTGCAATACTGCTGTGGTATTTATGGCTTGAGTCAAGTGGTTGTAACTGTCATTATTTATGGAGTAAGGTGTTGGAACTTCTGGTCACAGGTGAAGTGTTTCTAACAATATATACTTTGTTCCAGCTTGTCTCCCTTGATACTGTGTGATGACACAGCTCGTTGTTACTTTTTTAAAAAATGGGGTTAACATGGCAAATGCATGCTGCATTGAACAATCAAGTAAATTAGTGTATATGCATATTTTTCTCCCAGTGGGGAGGAGTCTTAGTTAATGCTTTTGTTTTGCAGTGCCCAGATGGGAATGCTGATGAAAGGCTAGAAGAAGAAAGTAACAAGTATCTTCCAGCCTGGATTATATTTTAGAATAATCTTTTTGTAGTCCCTGTCCTTTCACTTTAAGGATGCAACACGATATAACAGCAGGTGATCCGTGATCCTTCTTAAAGTGATACTATCCATGGAGGAGAGGGGGTTAAGCCTCTTCATCCATGCTGTTTTCCAAGTAACACCCCCCCTGCAAAAATTGAGCAAAGCATACTATTATTTCTTTATGAAAAATAAAACCCTTGGGTAATGCTGTCACTCATTTTCTGTCACGTTAACATTCAACTTTAAACAGGTTTTGCTGAATAGATCATTGCAATGTTTTAAAAGATGGCTTTAAAATATTTTTCATTATCTACAAAAAAGTTTGGGCATTTTTATTTACATTTTATTTTTTAAAAAAGAAGTTTGTAGTTATGTTAGCATACAACGCTTAAGCAGAACAGTGTCCTGAAGTACTAAGCCAACATGTCCACTCAAATATTAACCTTCATTTGAAGCAGATTTGGGACTCAAATATTGAACTTGTGGGTTCTGGAATTTATGAAGAACTGTGCTTTAAAATGCACACACTGTGTTACATTCACCAGCAATCAGATTAAGTGCAACACTTAACTGAACCTTGTGACCTCTCTTGCATATTAACTGCTGCTTGGATGGAAGTAGGAGAAATAACTGGATTTAAAATGGAAAGTGGTCTCCTACAAAGTGTGTACATCACAGATAGTTTCCACAATTAATATACATTTTTCAAACCTCGAACTATGCATCTTGAAAACTTAATTTCTAAATTATTTGCCTGTTCAAATGAGAATAGGACCGTATACAGTGTTGCAGCTCTTCTGGTGCAAAGGACTTCTGTGAGTATGACAGAACTGTCTCTGCCCCCTGTGAAACCTGGAAAATCAGCTGTGGGTGGTGGGGTGCATAAAGGAGGAGCAAAAATGGATGTCCCATTGTTCCACTGGCACAATTACAACCCCGAAATACTTATACAACCCTAAGTATTTGATCTCAGTAACTGTTGAAAGTGACCATAATAGATTCATCTGTTAATTGGTTAAGATGAAGCTGTTCCAATCCAGTTGGTGGACATCCCCTAATACATACATATCATAGCTGCGACATGAATACAGATGTATGTTGGTGACAAATTGTGTAATGAAAACAGCTGACATGCATTTTGTGCTTTATTTAAAGTAGTAAATGCCCAACTCCTTTTCCTCTTCTAAATAAATTCTTTAATTTTTCCAGAAACATTAACAATGCAACTTCTAAAATTCATTCCATAGATACTAATAGTAAAATAACACTTTATAGGTGATAGCATTCTGACCAGTGCTTTTCAGTCCTTTATATGTTAAATGTTTGTACTTCTATTTGGCTTATTGACCTCAAACATGCTGCTTATGTCCAAGAAAGGTTGACATTCGGCTCCCATTGAAATTGGAGGCAAAATTCCAAATGATGTTAATGGAAGAGGAGTGTTCTCTTTATGCATGAATTCCAGGAATGTGTTTTAAGGCTGAACTCCATGACAGTGAAGAGAGGGTGAGAGCGATGGGGAATATGACCATTGAAGAAACATACTTCCGAAAGCTTATTTGAACATGCAGTACTTATCTCATGGTTATTTCAGTATTAGACCATGTACTTTATGATCCCTTGAGTGCACAGCTTTCATCTCTGTAAAGTGTTCAGAGACAGAATAGCATTAAGGTGAACCTACACACCAATTTCCCTGATCCCAGTGGTGCAGCACTTTGATATGATTCTTGGGGAAAGGCGCAACAACTATTCTTCCTCCACTTCCTAATTCAATTTATTATTTTATTCCTAATTAGTTGTAAGAAATTTTTAAAGCTTCTTTCCAATAGGTTTTCTTTTGTATCTTATATATGCTGCTCCTTTTTGAAGACTTTTTAAAATATCTCCATATCCCATTATCATAGCTTACTGTAACTCTTATCCAAAACTGCAAATAGCTTGAGGTTCTGGAAACCTTCCATCTTAGAACACTTTTTTGACATTGTATTAATATATGCAATATGTCTTGAGTTATTTTTTGGGTAATAAACTCAATAATTCTAATTTCCATGTTGACGGACAGTATGGTAGCCCCAAGTTTCCCTTGTTTATTTAGATGACTGGGTGTGAAATATATTAAAACTCTACGATTCAGCAGATTTTTGAGAGAGAGACTCAACTAAGTCCCTATATATGGCAGAGTTCATAAACCGAGGGTAAGAGTCTCTGAGCATTAACATATAAATCTGAAGTTGTGCTTCATCAAAACTATGTTCCGATGGTTCCAGCATATTCCGGTTGATAAGTTCCCTTACTCTGGAATCCAGGCTGACCTGTAAATAAAGAAAACAGTTGTTAAGAGCAGTTGTTAATCTTCTCTATTGAAAATTGTGGAAAAGAGTTAATGTGACCGTAGTGGAACTGAAACCTATGTAGGCATTCTGTTACAGAACTAAGAAAAGTAAAAATAATGATAAAAATAGGCCTTTTCTGCTGTGTTTTTATTGTCTCACAGCGGATTTACCTAATGATTAGGATGTACACTAATGACCTAATGATAAGCACACTAAAATTATTTTCAGATGAAGGAGAAACATTTAACTTGTGTAGAATGACAGGATGGATTTAAATAGGTTTGCATAATAATAATAATAATAATAATAAATAAATAAATAAATAAAATAATTTATATGCTGGGTTGCCCCAGCCACTCTGGGTGGCTCCCAACAAAAAATAGTAAAAACACAATACAACATCACACTAAAAACTTCCCTGAACAGGACTGCCTTCAGATGTTTAAGTATAACCTATTGGCTATATATAGACACCCATCAGAGACTAGAAGAGTCTCCTACCTACAGTCAGACACCCTCGTATGTTCAAAGTGCTTCAGCCAAACTAATTTTGGAATGCCAGACTAATTATATTCCTTGGCAGTTTAAGATTTTAGACCTACAACTCACAAAGTTTCAAATGTCACACTTTACCCCTCACTATAATTTTGTTCCTTTCATCTCAGAAGACCACCTTTTGTCCCTGAAAGAGCCCCCCCAAATTTCCAGCAAACTGAAAAACTTGTTATAAAATGAGAATAGAACAGCTTTTTTTAAAAAAAACTAGCCAGTTGTTTTTTAAAAAAAACACACACACTGAACTAGGTACATACCTGAATGGAAACATCTTGAAATATCAATTAGATCTTTCATTTTAGATTGTTGGCTTAGTCCTTTTGAAATCGGGTATACTACAAAATAGTGTGAAAAGGGTTACAAACCTCTTTGGGAGAAAGAATGGAAATATAATCTTCATATATTAGTCTTGCTTTCTCTTGAATGATAGCCTTGTTGGATTCCTGCTTTAGATCTTCGCAGGCCAACCAGAAAAGCATATTTTCTTCGCTGAATTCTGTCCGAAGGAACTCCCTGAAAGCGTTTCTACCTGCTGGCGTTCTCATCAATTTGTCAAAGGATTGGCTCCAGGCACTCACTTCTTCAAGAGTTGGAGTTGAGCTGTAATATGAATGAAAAATAGAGACCGGGCATTACCAAGTTAACAGTACAAGAGGAGAACTTTAGTGGGTGATAATTTTGTAGAAATCGGGAGATTAAATGCATGTTATGGCATGCTGCAATACCAGCCTTACTTTTCCAAGTGCTGAGGAGAAAATATTGCTGTTGCCCTAGAGCTAACTGAAAATCCAAGAAAGTGGAGGAACAACAATTTCACCATTCGGCTAAAGATGCAAACGACTGACTTACCAATTAAAAATATACCGTGTGTCAAGTTACTATTTGAGTACATGACTTGCTAAATTCATCTTATGCATGCCAGCAGCAGTGTTAATTATTGGGCAGAACAATGCCATAGACTGCTACAGGTATGCCTCACCTCTTGTGTGTGGGCTGAATAATGAGGCAAATTGGG
This sequence comes from Podarcis vaucheri, assembly GCF_965113315.1. Classification (NCBI taxonomy): domain Eukaryota; kingdom Metazoa; phylum Chordata; class Lepidosauria; order Squamata; family Lacertidae; genus Podarcis; species Podarcis vaucheri. The sequence continues at coordinate 55,374,365 of NC_138766.1, read as the reverse complement.
GTGATTTGGGAGGGTCTTTCCTCGCCCTGAGTTAAATGTCAATAATCCCTCATGAGCAGATCAGAGTGCCCACAAAATCTCATATAACTCTGTACAAGATACGGCTCTTATGTGTCCCTATATAACATCTCTTATGTGGTCTTCTATAATATCTATGTTTCTCTATGTCCAGGGGCTTTTCAAGCTGCCATGAAGATCACTGAGGAGCTCTGGATTGTTTTCTGTTAAAACAGGCTTTTTTCTGTTACAATACATTTTTAAGGAATAAGCATTATTTTAAGTTTTTAAAAACACTTAAGTTGTTCTGCTTAAACAACATAAATGACAACCGAGAGCTCTTTGCCTATTGGAGACCTATAAAAGCTTTTAAAGCCTATTGGAGAACACAAATAACATCCAGAAAGAAGCTGGAGTGAAGCTGCAAAGTGTTAAAAGATGTACTAATAGGAAGACAAACCATTCAGCCACCACTTAATTAAGGTAAAGTAATAGACGAGCCCCTGTTCTCCACATAAGGGATTATGGAAGAAAATTAATCCTTTTTACTTCCCCCATACAAATCTCCTGGACCTTATCTGCAAATTGGTGGGTTTGAACTACTCTGGTAAGGTTCCTGTGCCTGAAAAAATTTACCCACTTTGGTCAAAACATGGAAAAGTTATCATTTTTATTCTACCTATTATAATAAATGGGGAAACACAATGTGATGTCTCCAAATAAATTTTGTTCACAGTAGGCTCTGTTTTTGATTGATAAGAATTGAAAAGAATGGCCATAAGTTAGACATTTCCATTAATTTCAGAGAGTTTACTTGGAGTATGACTGACATTGGATACAACTCAGAACTTTGTTTTCAACAGAGCAGCTCAGAATTCAAATTACAGAGTTACTTGCAAACAGATAAGGTTTCCTAAAACTGCAGATATAAGGCATACATTGCGACTTGTGCACATCCCTATAACCTGTCATGTATTTCCAGGGCATATATCTGCCATGTTTTAAATTGTTAGGAAATATGACAATGGCGACTGACTTCTCTTAAAATTTTATGGAAAAATAAAGGGGAAGATTTTTTTAAAAAAAGATGCTAGTATTAGCCTTCCCTGTTTCTGCAACTAGGCAAATGATCATCAGAGTTGCATGGACATGCGTTCTATGCAAGTAGCTATGAGTGTGGCAGCCACCTCCAGTTGTAGGAGTCTAAGACTGCATACCTATCAGGCATTTCCATCACCACCACCCCAAGAATCCTGGGAACTGTAGTTTATCCCTTACAGAGCTTCCCAGCACCCTTAAGAAACTGCAGTTCCCAGGATTGTTTTGTGTGTGTGCATGCACATGCTTTAAATGCATGTTGTTTATGCAGCCTAGATGGATAGACACAAGTGTAGAAACAAAAATTAGTCTTCTGTGTTGATTTGTTACCCAGCTAGTTCTTACCTTTCTTCACAGTTTGGAATAGCTTCTGTTCTGAGTTCATGTGATGCTGCTCTTTCATCTTGATTCCTAACAGTAAGACTGCAAGGCAACAAGCATAGTTTAATCAAGTTGAAATAAAGAAGTTTGCTGAAGCTTTGAATTTGTTCCTCTAGTTTTCAAACCTGATCATATGTTCAAAGAAGTTCGCCCCAGTACAGTGGTACTTTGGTTTACAACCATAATCTGTTCCGGAGGTCCGTTTGTAAACCAAAACAAGTTGTAACCCAATGGGGCCTCCAAAATTTTTTTGTTCATAATCCAAAAAAAAAAGGGTTGTAATCCAAAAAAAGGTTGCAAACTGGGACACACACTTCTGGTTTGATGTGTTTGTAATACAAAACGTATGCAAACCAAGACGTATGCAAACCATGGTACCACTGTATAAGAACAATGCACTCCTACACCAAAATATTTCTCTTGAATTGGGTAAATTGAATAGGACATTTCACAGCAGAATTGCTTCCTGCTTTGTGTCTTCTTTCTTGTGATTTTAAAAGCAGAACAAAAACCCAACTTTATCCTGATATATATATATATATATATATATATATATATATATATATATATATATATGCAGGTTTTGGTGTCTTCGGGTGTCTTCCCGTGTAAGAGTCGGGGTGTCTGTGCGACGTTTCGACGAGGTCTCACTCGTCATCTTCAGGCTGGTGCTTTCGGCTTCTTGTTAAAGAAGCCGAAAGCACCAGCCTGAAGATGACGAGTGAGACCTCGTCGAAACGTCGCACAGACACCCCGACTCTTACACGGGAAGACACCCGAAGACACCAAAACCTGCATTCCTGTACCCGTGAAAATCTACGAAAGCATATATATATATATATATATATATAATTTTTATTTGATTTTACAAGTATAAAATTATAACAATACAGCCATATACATCCACATTTAAAGATTCCTCCGAATCTCTGGACTTCCCACCTTCCCCTCTGTGGGTCCTATTATTAACCTTTTCTACTGCATCTTTTTCAATAACCCATATTTTATATAACCCCATTATCTCCTTAGTACTTACTACATAACAAGTGTTATTGCATATACTCCTTTTTTAAAAAAATAATAATCTGCTGAATGGTGAACCATTGGCTTCCCTGCTGCCTTTTGTTTGATTGCATTTAATTGCATTGTTACATTGTTTGTCTAAACATTATATATAAAAGACATCCTGGGAATGGAAATACTGAAGGGTGGGATATAAATGAAAGAAAATTGTTCAGCAAGACTATCAGTACTGCCACTAACAAAGCTTATCTGGACAAAAATAAATTCTATGCAAAACAGTGTAGGAGACTACCATGTTCCTTCTCTGCTTTATTTTTTGTATTTCTCATGCTTCTCAAAAAGACAGCTGTGGCCTTTTAATTTTAAGCCACCTAAGACAGACCATTCACCATAATTGCTTGGCTAAAAGTATAATTGATCCTGAATTGCTGATGAAAAGATGGAGCATAAGTTATGACTTCAGCCAACAAAAGCCCATCTGGTGACTGTTCTTTCTCCTCAGTTTCTCTAAAATGGTTAATTCCAACCCCACAAGAGCTTTCAGTATTGGAGATTTTGTAACTTGGGGTACTATTTCTGTTCCTATTCATATTTTTCTTTTTCTTTGCAGCCCATTCAGGTTATTTGAGGAAATCCTTTCTATAAACAAGGATTATAAATAGAGCTTTGAATCGCCGTTTTTCACATTTCTCCTGACTTGAAAACAGTAATTTTGAAGAAGTATATAATTTTGATGGTAGAACGAGGTTTTTTACTTGGGCAGGATGCTATTAAGTGCAAGTAATATTTTTAAGAGTCATGAATATAAATTAATTTAAAACCTCCAACAGAGCAACTTTTTTTTTAACTTTCATTATATATTTTTCAATGGGATTAAAAAGAAAATGGAATAAAATGACTGTGAACTTTATATCCAAGCTAAAGACAAATGTATGCCTGTCGTGCAAAAACCTATTGTGCTTTTATTTCCTTCTGTAATAGTTGAAATAACTGCACATGAAGAAATCCTGTTGCCAGCCATGCTCAGTAACAATATTTGAAAGGTGATACTCTAATATTGCAGAAGTGGTTACACTAGAAAATATTTTCAGCAGTAAGTTCTTGAAGTGAGCGACTATTTCCTAGGGGGTCGAGTGCAGTCAGCTTTTATTGGCCAAGGGTGGACTGGAGTGAAGCCTGGTCTGGTCTGCTCTCAAGCCCCTCTACTTACCCTGGCCAAATTGGCCAGGGTTCAAACAACTGGGTGGTGGGAAAGCCCGCCAATCAGAGTGGCCAGCCCAGGGATTTTTCACTGCCTGCCCCAGCGTTGCTCCCTGGGAATCTGAGATGACGTGCAGCAACCGCTGCCCATCCCTTGGAAAGGGTAAGCAGCCATTTCTCACCTGCATCTGTCCAAGCTAGTTTCATGTTTCTGTAGCAATCCCACCCAATATGGATGACCCCTTTATGCATGCTTGAAAGAGTATTTGATATGTATGTTTTGTCGTCAGGACAAAAGGAGTAACTTTCCAGATTGATTGTATTTGAATACTGCTTTTCCTTCAAATGAACCCAAAGCAGCTTGTAAACAACAAATAGCAATAACATAATTATTTTATATTTATGCTGTATTTGTGATGTTCTATTAACAGATCATCAATAATGTAATCTATAAAATGCTATTAACAAAGCAGCAACTAAAGTGAGATGAGCGCCGCAACCCCAGAGTCGTCCGCGACTGGACCTAACGGTCAGAGTTCCCTTTAACTTTACCTTAAACTAAGCTAAGCTAAGCTAAGCACATTCTCCACACACCCATGACTCATAATCTTTCATCCTATTCAGTTCATTAAAATAAACATTTTGATTGAGAGATACTTGATGTTATACTGACAGAAGTGTGGTAGTGTATGGTCATCCTTTTTATTGTGGATTCATGATTTGTGTTTGTGATGGGATCAGGGTAGTTATATATACAGTTATATAACCTTGGATCCCAAATGCCCCCGTTTTGGAACGTTTTGGCTCCCGAACTCTGAAAACATGGAAGTAAATGCTCCGGTTTTCAAATGCTTTTCGGAAGCTGAACATCCGATGTGGCTTCTGCTTGAGTGCAGGAAGCTTCTGCAACAAATTGGAAGCTGTGCCTTGGTTGTCAAACATTACAGAAGCTGAACAGGCTTCTGGAACAGATTACGTTTGACAATCGAGGTTTGACTGTACATACATAATTGTTGTTTCTCTACCACCAGGCCTTGGGCTGATTAAACATTCTAATATCTTTCTAAATGAGTTTGTGGGAGGGGAGGTTATTGGTCTGTTTTTGTTTTGTTATGTATTTTGTGTTCTCATTTTGTATTTTTATGTTGTGAACTGCCCTGTGATCTTTGGAAAAGGGCAGTATATAAATTTAACAAACAAATAAATGAATGAATAATAAGTGATCCTGTTTGTACCTGCAGAAGTTCTGGGGCAGGTGTACTGCTTTATTTGCAATTGGTGAATGTTCCATAGCTTCCTGCTGAAAACCTATAGTTTTTTATACAACAAATGTTCTGGCTTATTTTATGCCCTGCTTTTGTTGTGCTATAGTGCAGGAGTGTCCCTCTAGATATCAATAATGCAACTGTGGAAGCATAGCAGAACAATGAATAAAGGGAAATGATGTGTGGATTGATCTGGTAGAAATCCACCACATATACACTATTATTGCATTAATGACATGTTGTAGAGTGCACCCATGCACAAAAACTAGCCAGGGGAGGGGCAAAGTACACTGTTCAGTTCTAGCTGTCCATCTGTTTCTCAAATAAAAATCCTTAACGTGGGCATGACCTTGGGTTATAGGCTACAGGCTACTTACTGAAAGCAGCAACAAAAACTTTTAAAATGAGAACTCAATAAGATGATTCTGAAGTGATCCCTATACACCAGTTTGCTGATTCTGTGCTGCCCTGATTGCTTGCAATGGGGAACTGGATTATATAGACCAAGTGCTCTGGAGAAAATCATTATGTTCCGTGCTGAATCCTGTGAGGATAAGTCCCAGATATGTCAGCTTATGCATTTTAAAGATCCCTGCTAAGAATATGCTGTTCAGAAGCTTTCCTTTTGAAAATTATGCGTGCTACTTTGTTCCTTTTCTCTTTGTTGCAGTGTCTAGGTTTAGTAGATAGCACACAGGATAGCTAAACTAGCTGTAGAGTGAGGTCGTATCCTCAGTGCTATTTTTCTAGAAAAAGAGGTGCTGGAACTCGCCCTGAACGCTTCCCTTGTTCTCTTGTAATGGCAATGGTGCCCACCTGAGAGGTGCGGGAACCGAGTTCCAGTGAGTTCCAGCTGAAGAAAAGCCCTGCACATCTTCAAATTATCAGCCTTCTCTTGGTTTCTCTGGAATGGTGACTAGGTATCCACTCTTCTGTTTCTTTCAGCAATAGCTGTTTCATAGTACTTTTAGAAGTATGTGGTCCATTGAAGTTAGAGCCTCTGGGTATGGCCTCTGAAATGCTTCCTTCCTTAAATAATGGAATCCACACATTGCTGATTATTATGAAGAGCTGTCCCCCATTAGCCATTGATCCATCTAGCCCTGCTAGGTGAGATTTTCTGGAGATACCTGGGACTTAATATATGTGAAGCATTTGTTCTGCTGATAAGCTGCACCCCTTCCTAAACTATCCTTTCCCAAACTGGTCCCTGGCCGATATCGATAGATTTCAACTTACATCAGCCTCAGCCAGTGTGGTCAATGGTAAGGAGTGATGGGTATTGGAGCCCAAAGCATCTGACTCAGCTGTTCTAGAATCATAAGAGTTGGAAGGGACCCTGAGGATAATCTAGTTCAACCCCCTGCAATGCAGGAATATGCAGCTGTCCCATACGGGAATCGAACCTGCAACCTCGGCGTTACCAGCACCACACTTTAACCAACTGAGCTATTCAGGCTAAACACGTTCCTGCATTGACCTGCAGCTGAGAAACACATAAGGTCTGAATGGCTCCAGCTCTGCTTGCATCTTTATGTATTTCCAGAAGATTTAAAGAACTGGAAGAAATGTTGTTTGGTGTTTTCATCTATGGAAAAGTAGGCAACAGCTGCATCGCCTTTCCTCCACCCCTTGTAAAACTCATCTGATTACTCAAGGGCATACATGGTGTCATCTTTTCCCCTTCTTCCCCCAAGAGGTTTGAATATGGTTTAAAGGCATACCAGGAGCAGCTGCAACAACAGCACCAACAGAAGCAGCAGGCGTTGGACCCACGGTTTTCAATCCCTGGCTGTGGCTGTACAGAGCTCGGTGTCTCCTGGGTCACAGATGCTTGCCTTTTGCGCATCTCCATCCGCTCGGATCCCATGGGCTGCATGAGGAAAAAACAGGAAGAAGGTTAGACTCTGTGGAAAAAGCCCAGGCATCAGGTTTACTGCTTCACTCATAGTCTTGGCACCCAGTGGCTTTCCTAATTGTTTCTAATAGGTGAAGTGGCCTGTGGAGCAGTCAGAAGAAACTGCTTCCTTAATTCATGGTCCTAATCAGATGAGGAATTCTGGGCCGGTAATGTCTTTAAACCCACCGTGACTGTTTGTCATTGATTTTTAATTTGCCAATTGTTTTGAGGTCTTTGTTTCATCCATAGCACAATGCAACAGAGTTTCTGAGAGAGCAGGGGAAGTGGGAAAGATTCTCAAGGCCCCACTCAGCAAAATGAGCAGGAGGGACCCCCATCCCACCACGAGAGCAACAGGGCTGGTTTGCCATCTTTCAAAATTTGGGTTTCTAGTTCGCCCTGTTGCAGACGCAGGTAATACACATTACTATCTAAATTGGGGTCAGCAAACTTTTTCATCAGGGGGCCGGTCCACTGTCCCTCAGACCTTGTGGGGGGGCCTGACTATATTTTGAAAAAAATTAATACCCTGCAGGCCAGTCCCACAGCTGCCTCTGGACCTAGAGAAGGAACACACTCTGCACGCACTCAGGAGCGCGTCTTGGCGCCACTCGCTCACTGGCATTGTTGATGAGCAGCAGCCACTCCATCAGCCCGTCCCCATGGAGCTCCCAGGCGGCGTGAACCACGTGCTGCAGCCCAGCATATGAGGCCAGGTTGGTGGGCAGGCCGCACCTCAGGAGCACCAGTGTGCCACCAGCAGCAGCGCCGAGCTGGGCACCAGGCATGGGGCAAGCGGGCGTGCCAAGGTGCGGCTGAAGCCCCACAACGCACCCGACACAATGCCCATGGTGCAGTGCAGACCACAGGCCCACCTGCCAGCCTCTCGGTCCATGGCCTCACCGTGTTTACCTCAGCGTGTGGGCGGCGAGGCTTCGGATTGGCTGCAGGAACTTCCTGCAGCCAATCCAGAGCCGTGCCAGCATTGCAGAAGTCAGTCCCCAGGTGGTGAGGCGTCTGCGACTTCTTTTCAAGGAAACGCCATGCCACGCCAGTTAAGCTCAGCCCAGGGACTGACCAAGTGGGCAGCAGGGTCCACGGGCCAGATTTATGAGCCTGGTGGGCCGCATCCGGCCCCCCGGGCTGTAGTTTGCCGACCCCTGATTGAAATGTTGACCATTTAAGTCTAAAATGTCCTCATTGCAACACTGCCCAGGCTGCTCTTCTCAGGGAGCTCAGACACCTTTCTGAATGTCTTCATCCTGCCTCCACTCCCCCAAAAGTTGAGCTGGGCAACAGAGAAAAGGTCACAGCGAGAATGCTTCTTGTTTTAGAGAGCTTGAGGCAGAAGCAACAACAGTTGCCTCCTCATCTCAGGCTGCCACGTCTATCTAGCTAGCATTGCCCATTATGACTAGCAGTAGCTCTCCAGAGTCTCAGCCGGAGGTGTTTCCCATTGGCAGCTACCTAATTCTTTCAAGGGGAGATACTAGAGATTGAGTCTGGGGTCTTTGGTATTCAACACAGGCACTATCCCTATGCTTTTATCTAAAGCAGCACATGAGAATATAGCATAATCCTAAACATGTCTACACAGAAGAGCACTGAACCAGTGCTTTTGCCTGGCTAGAATGCGTCCTTGAACTCTGATTACAACTCTTGGTTCCCTGGTTGAAGGATAAAGAAGTGTGGGTGACCATGTGTAGAAACTAGCCTGCTGTAAAAAGGTAAACTTTGCATTCGTTGCTCTGCCTACTTTTGCTTCTGGCCTTGTCTGCCACTTGCATGTGCCCCCAAAATGTTGGCAAAAAGTTTTCCCATCCTTGTTAAACATCCCGTGTTTATCGCACATACAGCCTTTTCAAATGGTCACAGGGATTATTTTGGGTTTAGGTAATCATTCTCACCCTCTGACCTCACTCTCCTGCATTCTCCCCTTCCCACTGCCAACCCACATGTACCTCTGCTTGCTGATTTGGGATGACACTTCATGCAAATAGTGAAGCGGAGTATAATCCACAAAAGTTTACACCACAATGAATTTGTTTAGTCTTTAAGCCACTGCAAGAATTATCACTACAACACATTTAACAGGATTCCCCTGCTGGATATGCTTATAAGAAGTGATCTATACATCAGAAGATGCCATACGAAAGTGAACAAAGAGGAGAATAGCACTTAATAACAAACCTGTCCATTCTTATGCAGCAACACAGGACCCTGCACACTTATTATAGGTGTATCAGTGTAACTGGACCACTGTGGTGTAGCTGACAGTGAGTTGGACTTGGACTGGGAAGACCCAGGTTCAAATCTCTGTTCAGTCAACCAGCAAGCTCCTGGAAGACCTTGGGCCTGTCACTGTCTCTCAACCTGCTTCTATGATTAAATAAATGAGCTTAGCAAACAGCCCTGTGAAATGAAAACAGTGAGGATTCTGTTAGAGATTTGTTGCCCGCCTTGCAAAAGCATTTTTATAGACCACTGTCCGATCAGGTGTTAATTGTGGGAAAAATAACCTGAAATGTCAAAAAGGGAAAGAGAAGAAAATCAATTTGATCTCAAACAAAGGCCCACATTTCTCTGTTGGTTCTCTCCTTGTTCCATGTGAGCCCCTTTGTCGAGAGAGGGTTCTGTGAATGGTGCATACACAGAGACTGCTGAAGCTGAAAAGGGCTGTGTGTGTTCAAGACTGACAAGATGATTGGCCTGGCCTTTATTTTCAATTGTACTTTGGCTCTCACAGCAAACGAGAGCTATAATAAAGCAGATGGTATATTGTTCGATGTGGCTTTATTCCTGCTTACTTTTGTTCCTAAATTAAGCAGGAACTGGTCTTGCATACATATTCAGGGAGCACAGGTTTTTGGAGGAAATGTAGGGGGAAATACTGTTCAGGTCATGTGCCTCTTTTGTGTCCTAAATAAATGAAGTTTGCATACCTTCCTTGCTATTGTTGCTGTGGTTCAGGCTGAGGTTTCCTTTCTATATCTGACAAAGGCACACTTTAAATAACTGTACTGCAAGGGGAAATTCAGTAGTTGCAACTCACGATCAGCCTGCACAGCAGAAGACCATTGCTTATGAAATTTCATTTTCACTTCACTTTTAGTTTGTATACTGCCTTTCTATATTGTTATACACAAGGCAGTTTACAAGCTGTAGAAAGAACAAAATATACAGTTCAACAAAAACCATACTGGACCCTGCTTTGCTTGACAAATATGCCAGCAGCTAAGTCATAAAAAAACTAGGACTTTAAAATAAACAACTTACATCAAACAGAGTTATATTCAATATTCCATGTATTGTGCAATAAAACTAACTTTCAAATGGCAAGCTAGAACACATATCCAAAGCATAATCACATTTAAGTAGCCATAAATCAGGGATGGGGAACCTCTGGTGTAATAAACAAACAAACAAACAAATATTTATACCCCGCCCATTTGGCTGGGTTACTCTGGATGGCTTCCAAATGTTGTACTACAATCCCCATCATCCCCGACCATTGTCCACAGGAGCTAGAGCCCAACTATGTCTGGAGGGCCACAGATTCCCCACCCCTGCCAAAGATACACTTTTCTGTTGCACACTTCATTTCAGGTAGATGCTGGTTTGAGACACTAGAACCTTGTCCTGAATCCATATATTTGTGGATATTGACTCCTGCATCCCCTTTGAATGAGGACACATCCCTCGTTGTCTTTCTGGGCCCCTGTTGCTCCCTAGCTTACCTTCAAGCAAATGTACAGAAAAGAAGACAGAAGTATACAGGTTGGCAGAGATGGGCAAATGAGTGGAAACGAAGGAGAAAACAAAAGCAAAGCCAGAAGAAGCATAGCTCAGCAGAGAGATTTGGGGTTGGTCACATTGTGCCGCTTGCCAATCTCTCCACAGGCAAGGCATCCTGTTAGAAGCAGAATTTTGCAGAGCTCACTTTACCTCATTAGCTTTGCCTCCCTTCCTTGATCAAGATGTCAGACCATTTGAAAAGAAGAAGAACCACCTATGATAATGTGTGTATTAACAAATGGTTAACTCGCTGAGAAGTTAGGAGCGCTTCTTTGTCTCTGAAGCTCTTGTTTATTACACTCACAAACATCATGTTTCCTTTTATTCCCTAAAGCCAAATCAGCAAATCACAAAGGCAGATGCTTACACTGGAAAAAATGGTCTAATTTAATTGCCAGCACTTGTGACTACTTGTTAGTTAAAAGGAAGGATGTGCTTAATTAGCTGCACTGGCTGCCAGTTCATTTCTGGGCTGAATTCAAGGTGATCACCTTAGTGTTCAAAGTCCCAAATATCCGAAAGACTGCCTCCTTCCCTCCAGACCCTGCCAGATGTTAAGCTCAGCGGGGGAGGGGGGGGCTCTTGGAAGTTCCATCTCCCTCAGAAGTTTGGAAGTGGGGGTGGCCTGGGAGAGGATATTCTCTGGGACAGCCCCTAGGTTGTGCATTTCCCTCCCCACAGAGGAGTGTCTGCTTCTTCATGATACTGCACAGCTTTTAGTGAATGCCAAAGAACACCTGACTTGTGGGTTTTTGGGGTCCACCTTATTCCTGTGATTCTAAAATGCTTTAACTGCTTTTAGTTTTAAATTTCAAATTTCTGTAACTTGCCTTGGGTCCTTGCTGGTCAATTTGATGATGAATTTGCTAGATTAAGATCGTTTGCTTCCTCTGAATCCATAAGGTTGAGGCAGACTTTGAAGGTCCTCAGTGGCACCCTGTGCAAGGCGAAAATTTGGCAGCCCCCACCTCCTGCCTCCCATTCTGCTCACACAATGCCGCTGACCAGAGCACAGATTACAGTAGCCAAGTTAAGACACTGGTATTACCAGTGAATGAAATTACCAAGACTGAGGCTCCCTTCTGCAGCTGCTACTACTGTCCAGATACAAGGAAGCTGACTGCACGATGCACAAAGGAACACTATTTATTCATTTTTATCTATGTATGTCATTTACTTTTTACCACTCTTCATCAAAATTTATCCCAAGGCAGAGTTTTTTTATTTAAAAAGTAAAAACATAGTGAACTAAAAGAATACACATAATTAATAAAGCAGCAGCTAAAAGAACAAGCTTTAATAGCCTGGGTGAACGTTAAAAAGGTGTTTGCTGGTAAAAAATGGGGGTAGGGATAACATGTCTTCCTTCAGTTCTTGTCGGACGCCAATTCCTATCAGCTCCAGCTCACATGGCAATGGTCAGGGGTAATAAGAATCATAGTACAACAATATTCAGAGAGCCACAGGTTCCCCATCCACAATGAAAGCAACAGGCAAGACTTCTTGGTAAGTGTTGCCCAATCAAAGAGTCACAGCTAGAAAGGCTCGGCTGTGGTGGTCAGAAAAGGGCCTGACAACCTAAGGCCACTGGCAGGTTGACATGGGAGATGCTTCTTCTTAAGGGTACCTGTATCCCAAGAGACTGTAGACCTCTAGATATTGTCAGACTCCATCAGCCTCAGCCAGCAAGGCCAATGGGCAGGGATGGTGGGAGGGCCACAAGTTCACACCCTTGATATAGGGTCTTAAAGATAAGTATTATTAGCATTCTGAATTAGGCTTGGAAGTGCACAGGAGGCTCAGGAAGTTCTTTCAAATCTGGCAAAATGGGAGATAAATGACTGGTCCCCACTAAAATCCTCACTGTTGTATTCTGTGTAAATTGTAGCTTCTGAATAATCCTTGAAGGTAGTTGCACACATCAGTGCTGTCAGGAGAGTGCCAGAACATATATGACTGTGGTCAGTCTATTCCCTATCAAGGAATTTTGTGCAAGACTGGGTACCACAGACCAAGCAGTTGGAAACTGTGATTCATGGTGGAAGAGAAATCTTCAGTTCAGTACAAATATGGAAGCCTCATATTAAAAAGTTATAGAATACCAGAAACTAGGTTGCCTACGCCCAAGTATGATGTTTTTAGCTCTGAAAAGCTTTGTTCTTCTGCAGGCATTATAAGCATTGCTTTACATTTCAAAGGCAATGCTAGTCAGAACTGCAACACCCACCCACACAGTCACAACAAGAGGTACACTGCCCTATTCACTAATAAGCTCAAGCTTGCATTCGATTTATCCACGATCTATTTGACAGCAATCTGACAGCATGAAGAGGGTTTAAACGGGGACAATTATGTGTTCAAATGTAGGCTGCTTTGGAAAACTGGCTAATGTAGATACTAACTCCAAACCTTCAAGTTCTCAACTTTATTGGAACTATACATATATTTATATTTTTACTATTTGAAGGTCAGAAGGTAAAATTAAAATGAAGTCCTTAGGTACATAGGGTACTTCTAGATGACCTGTTTATTGAACATTTATGTTGATTTGTTTGCACAAAGTTTGCAGGGATGTTAGATGAAACTGGCCAAGATTATCCTCAGTGGTCTGGGGTGCAGGCTTCAAACCCGTAGCTATTTATTGAGCATTAATTCTTTTTTGCTTGCAGGGAGGTTAAATGGCATTGCTTCAAGCAAGTGTTATACACTTTCCACTGTATTTTCTCCATCACTTTCCTTACAGCACAAAAAATCCAGTGCTGAAGTGGGCTTGTTGTGCAAGAGCAGCAAATCAGGTTTAATTGTGCAACCTGAATTTGCTCGTAGTTGATTGAATCACACCCAAACATGGCAGCAGCTTGACGCACCTGTGTGTATGTGTGTGTGTTTAAGGAACTCTAAATGCAGAAAAATCATTAGCTAGTTTGACCGTCACTGAAATAGTTACATCTGAGTTTGCTGCTTTAGTTAAACTCACTTTGAGTGGGTGGGTGTGGGCATGTGTGGGTATGATATATATATATTGCTGAATACATTTATTTTGTGATTCTATGAGCCACTTGATAATTAACAAAATGGAGCTGAGCAGACAGCTGCTGAAGCCGATGTTCTCAACTGACTCCTGTCAAGGTCTAATTCAATGAGCATTCTGTTCCCCAGGCTTTCTTATGAATGGCCTCAGCAAAGCCAATTTCACTGTAGTATGTTGTGATTCACACCAAGGAATCTGACAGCTCATAGTGGGTGCTGAAATCATGTGGCAGTGTATGAGCCATGACTCAGATTTTATTGTATTAAGTGCTGAAATCTGACTCTGATCAAATAGAAACTGACACTGTATTGGTCAGCATGGTGGTTTGCCTCAGGGTGACTCATCATGGAGTGCACAATCATTGATTCATATTCATTTGCCTTTTGAGTTGGAATCCTCTGTTGAAATCCTCATACTGCTATGCTTGGGTACGAGTCCACAGGTGAATCCTAAATTGCATGCGGGACCAGGTATCCTGTGTCCAATCTAGCTTGCCCAGTGGCAAGGCGTGACTCCCCTAAACACAAAGGAGATGCTGATGTGCATTTGTTATGACATCAACACCTGATTGGCAATTATGCAAAGGATGTTAGTGCCACATATAGGCTCTTCACATATGCTCTTGTCCCAACTGCCATGAAGGGTGCCAACTGCCTAAGCCTAAATGCCACGTGGGGCAGAGCCAAGGAGAGAAAGCCCTAGGTCAGATCCAAAGGTCCCACAGACTGGACTGTATCTTGCATGTGGGCTGCCAGTTCCCCACCCATGGACTGCCCCCAATGATCATTTGAAGGCTTTTGCGGGGTCCCCAAAGCTGGCCAAGTGGAGCTTCAGGAGAAAGCCTGAAGGAAGTGTGTTTTGTAAAGTTGAGACACCTAAAAGAGCCAGTTACTGTCATAATAAAACAGAAAATAAGAAAGATGGCCAGGTAAGATAATCTCTGTTTATCTGTTTTCAACAGTATGTTACAGTATGACAAAATAAAGCAACCTCTACAGTTCCACTAATATTATCCTGCTAGTGTTTTTAATGCCGTGTTTTAAAATGAGTTTAGATTAAAATCAGTGGCACAATCCAAACTTTAGCTAGGACCACATTAGACATGAGGTGGAAGATATTAACAGTAGCCGAGTAATTGTTCTTTGGATCTGGGTCATGGATCCAAGATACGGGTTCACCCTTTTCTTCTGCACCATTTCCCCAATCTGGATTTTCTGATTTGTGAGAACAGGGTTCCTGCTGAACTAGATGGACCTTTGGCCTGATACGGCAGAGCTCTTCTTATATTCTTAGTGCCATCTTTGTTTGGGTTATAAGCCTATTGATTTCAGCATGTTTATTTCTTTGGTTAAAATCAGTGTGTGTATGTGTGTGTGTGAATGTGTATGAATGATGACAAATTCATGGAGAATAAGGTTATCAAGGGCTGCTCATCATGATGCATTAACAGATGGTGTGACATTGCTATCTCAGCTTCCCAACACTGTGCATCACTGACGCTTACTGAGAGGGTTTGGGACAAGGCGGGGAGGGGGGCTCGGTGTGGGTGCAGGGTCAGGAGCATCAAATTGTCTCCACCACTGTGCCCACACCATGCACAACTCTTAGCTGCCTTGCTCCTCCCCTTCGGTCACCTGCTTGTCATTTCTACCATGATGGCTATGTTCTACTTCCACTGTGTTATAATCAGAATAGACCCATCGAAATTAGTATACCTTAAGCGTTATATCCATTAATTTCAGTGGATCTGCCCTGAGTAGCATTGACACTGGATGCAATCTATTGCAAGTGCATTTTTCTGTGAATGATTTGGAAGCATAATGCTCCTGCTGTCATTATGAAGCTAAAGAAGCCTACTATATATATATGAAGTTAATTTTGCTCTAATCTGCCTTGGTTAGGATTTGCCCCAGGAGGTGGCATAAAAGGACTTTCAATAAATATCAGAAAAATCCATGTTAGGAAAATGTTTGTGTCTGAATATTTCCAACAGAGTGTATAATAGTACTTCAATGTGTGGTTGTAGCACATATTGCAGCAATATATAAAATGATTCCAATTACTATAAAAAAACCTGCATCTTTCTAATATCCTCCAGCCTTCTATTAGGTAGGCAAGATTCCTCATAAAAAGACTTGTTCAGAACTTTTAAAACCATTTAGGCTCACCATCTTTTTTCTGCTATTTGGAAATTTTAACTCTCAAGGTTATTAAAAGGTCATCTGTTATTCCTATTTTTGTATTGGAACTATGATGATGTGTAGCGTAGTGACAGCCCTTTAGGAGCAAGTTTATTCTACAATTTATTTTTTAATACAAGACTCCAAAATGAAGAAAATCATTAGTGGACCAGTAATATTCTTGGTGCAACTCACGTTCATAATTGTATTTGAATGAAATACTGTATTGTAGTTCAGCTGCTGGAACATCAACAATTTAGCTACAGAACTGACTTTTTAAAAATACCCACTAGGTACTCTTTTCGCTATGGGGTAATGGCCAGTTTCCCTGAAACGTGACACTGTATAATTCATGACTTACATCATAAAAAGCAGCATAACCTCCAGAGTATTGGAGTGGGAATAGAAGAATGGAGCAGCTTTAAGACATGCTATGTTATATTACTAGCTTTTCAATTGTCGAGGTTCCACTGCAATAACTGGCCAACTGGTTGAGCTGTGCCCAAACCCCAGATTGTGTATGCACCAGTATATAGTCAGAAAACTTCTGACCTCCAAGCCTATTGCATTCATACAACTAGACAGACAACATAGAGCCACTTGGTGTTGGACTAGGACCAGGAGACCAGGGTTCAAATGCCCACTCAGCCATAAAACTCACTTGGACCAGTCACTATCATTCAGGCTAACCTTCCTCATAGGGTTGTTCTGAGGATGCAATGGAAAGGGGGAGGTGTGCGTGGCAATTTAAGCTCTTTGGAGAAAATGTAGGATATAAATGTGCATATGTACGTGATATATATAGTATCAGCCATAGATTGTATTGTATGGTTAGTGGTTTTGCATTTCTCTCTGGTGTGGTGTAGTGGTTAAGAGAGCCACTGGAGAGCCAGTGTGGTGTAGTGGTTAAGAGCGGTAGTCACGTAATCTGGGAAACCGGGTTCGCGTCTCCGCTCCTCCACATGCAGCTGCTGGGTGACCTTGGGCTAGTCACACTTCTGTGAAGTCTCTCAGCCCCACTCACCTCACAGAGTGTTTGTTGTGGGGGAGGAAGGGAAAGGAGAATGTTAGCCGCTTTGAGACTCCTGAAGGGGAGTGAAAGGCGGGATATCAAATCCAAACTCTTCTTCTTCTTCTTCTTCTTCTTATGCTGTGTTGCATACTTCGGATATTATCTACTAATACTGAAACTAATGATTGGGTTTTGACACTGTAGGCGTGATCCAGAGCTAGCTGAATATATGTAAGTCCCATTAAGGTCAATGTTCTCAACTGAGGATCACGCCAACCCCAAGTTGGCCACTGAGGGCATAAGCCTGACAGAGATCTGCAGCCAGTCTTGCTTCCATGATGAATGTATTTGTATGATGCATAACATTTACAAACCTATGCTTTACATTTTAGATGTACACTTTAAAGACTTAGGCAGATACCCCTCATGGCCATGATTCATATGCAAACAAGGTGTTCATATAGGACTAGTCATGTGAGAATGTCAACAGCTAAACTACCCTTCATCATTTAAGAGCCTAGATAATAGGGATGTGCAGTTAAACGAAATTATTCCTGCAATTATGAATCCACCCAGTGATTGATGTATGTAAGCCTGTCTATATGCATTACTCTGCTTAGCTTGGGGTTTTTGCGCTGCGTGTTTCTGGGTCCAAAATACTCCATATAAACTAATTTTAACAGGCAAGGAGGGGTCCCTGAGGCCTCTTTTCAAACGGCGCCCCCTGGCGTTCGGTTCCAAGGGACTTTGTCGGAAGAAGCGGGCAAAGATCTGGCTATGGGTTCGCTTACTGCTCGTCCTTTTGCTCCTTAACTTTAGAAAGGGGGCATTTAAGATCATGTGCTGGCGAAAACAAGCCTGCCATTCCCCCTTCAGCGAAAAAGCAAAGCCGAACGGGATGAAATTGACTCGGCACCAATCTAGACCGAAAGCCTTCCCGGAATGAAGCCGACAGGTAAGGCGGGAACCGGGAAGGAGGCAGTTTCCACGCGAGGGCGGAACTGCTACCAGCTGTGCAGGAAAGGAGGATGGAAAGGAAAAAGGAGACATTTGCTTTCTCAACCTTTCACGCCCGGCTAAGTATATGTGAATATACATGGACGTAACCAGGAGACTTTTCCAATCGCTTCTATTCCCAGCCCTTTTGCGCGTTCACGAGGATCGCCCGCAGACCTGACTCTCGCTCAGGCGGCTTCTCCTTTAGCCTTGAGGACAGGCTCTCTTGCGGGGCTGGATGGACGGAGAGCCCCTCCGTGACCCAGGCAGGATCCAGTCGAGTACCTGGTGTTTGGAGGACTCTTGGGTTGGTGGTCGGGTGGAAATGCCAAGTCAAGCGCCCTGGGGTCACCGAGCCTCCACCAGCCAAGCTCCCGTAGCGGGGATCCAGACTGCCTTCTACCTGGCCAGGGATATGGATCCCTCTCCATCTACCCTTTCTCATGGTAGAGCTCACTCCTAAACCGCTTTCCCCGTTCCTCAGCACCAAGGATGACAGAGCACCTGTTGCCAATGGCCATGCCCAGCAATGCTCCCCATCCCGCAGCTGCTTTCCAGTTGAGCCTCAGGAGGAGATGCCGACACGAAGCCCCCTCTCCAACCCCGGAGACACTCTACTTGGCCTGCTTCTCTTCCCGGACGGACACCCCGTCGGAAATATTACTCCACCCTGGCACCCTCCCTCCCCAGAACGGATATCTTCCTCCGGGCAGAGCCTCCAGGTCCCAAGAACCTCAAACGCCTGTGGCATGAGGCTGGGCGACTCACCTGTGAGCGCCTGACTGAAAAGCTCAGGAAGCCCACACCAGCCCAAGTGGTAGGCGAGGGAAGTCGCCCCTGCAAGCTTTACTTACCGGGGGCTTCTACCAGAAACCAGAAACACACACACACCATTCAGGCAGCTGAACCTGAGGTAGCTGAGCCCGCCCAGGCGAGCCTGAGCAGCTCCCCGTCCGGTCTCGGTGCAGAGTCCGAGGGGCTGCCGGGTACTTACAATTTCCCCTTCGATCTCCGGAGCCTGGTGCAAATCTTTACATTGCTCACATCCGTTCGCAGCGGGCTCTTCAGCCGGAGACGGCAGCTCGCCCGCCATGCGCATGCGTCTCTCTGCTTCGCCTAGGAAGCCCGGGCTGCTGGAGCGTCCACACCCCGGCTCGGTCCCCAACTTCCTTTCTTCTCAGGCACTACAATGTCCAGGTGGCCGCCTATCCTCCACCCCAGCGCCTTTCTGGTGGACGTGGAGGGGAAGACACGGACTGGAGAGGCCGGGAAACGGAGCCCGAGGACCCCAGAGAGAGACCTTCCTCGGCCAAGCAAGCGCCCGCTCGCCTCCGCTGGCGCGATTCAGCACCCTGGACAGCTCCCGGCCAAGCGCTCTCTGCAGCGCGCCGTCATTTTCCCGCCTCCCTCGCCGGCTCCCCCCTCTGCCCGCCCCCGGAGAAGCGCCCCGGCTGTTGAAAACACCACACACGGGCACGTGCCCGCGCGGATGCCAGCCCAGGCAACGGACATCTGGAGCCACAAACATCTGCAGCAAACACATTGTGAAAACAGATGGGAGGGAGGGAGGGAGGAGAGGTGGGTAGCGAAGAGGGAGGCTCCGGCTTTGCTTCGGATCTCCCTCGGGGAGGAGAAATGGAGGGGTAAACAAGGTGTTTGTGCAGGAGAGATGAAAAGACAGAGGCATTCATTTTGCCTGTCACAGCCACCCGCTCCCCTCTGACATCCTGACCGCTTTATCAGACGATCTAAACGGACGGAAGAACCCCCTTGGATACGGGCAGGGACGTCTCCTTTCACTAAACCTCATGAGGGCTTATTTTCTCTGTTAAGCAGAAGAAATAAAATGCAATGTGGAAGAAATCGCGGCATAAATTGGATCTGGAGAAAAAGCCTCGCCTACCCACCCCTCTCCCCACAGCACTCTAGGTAGGCTTAAATGCTAAACGGAACCCTTAAGAGCCTCTGTAAGGGAAACGCGCGGTCGCAAGGGAAAGTTTGCCCCAGATTTGTTTGCGGAGGCGAGGCGAGCAAAAGCGCCTTGCGAAGAGGCTGGCATGGAAGCGATCAGGTGATGCAGCTCTGCCAGGAGTCGGCTGCTGCTTTCAGGCACTGCCTTTCCTGCCTCTCTTTCCAGGGCTTCCTGGCTCGCGCTCGGAGAGGGCGAGAGAGCAGCGCTGTTCTCCCCGAAACTGAAATTGATTCGATGCATAAATAACCTGGGCGTCACTTCCTCCTGCTTCTCGGGAGCTTGAATCAGGGCTCCCTGGTTACCGGCAGAGGCGAGCGCGTTCATCAAGGCAGCCGCGGCGACCACGACAGCTCGCATCCTGTTTGGATTGGCTCGGAAACCCGAGATTCCGAGGAGGAAAAAGAGCACCGCCGCCACCAGCTTCTCGTCCCTACGGCTTCCTAGTCTCACGCCTAGCTCAGAAGCCGCGCTGCCCTTCCAGCTCTGGAAGGTCTCAAAGCTGACCCCCACCTCCCTAAATCAGCTGCTGGGACTCGGGACTTATTTACAAGCACATTTCGGATCCGGGTGTCATGATGTCATTGTTGCTCCACTCCATACACTTTCACTCCATGCCCTGAAGTTGCAACAAACCAAAAAGTGCCTCTGAGCATGCCTTTCCTCTGAGGAACACAGCCCCTGATACAAAACACGGGGGATAGTTGGGAGGCCCTTTGTGGTAGTGGAAAGGGTTAAAGCCAAGCAAAAACTTTCCTCTATAACCAGGCCTTTGGCCTTTAACTTATCTGTGTGGCCTTTTGGAAGTGGGCGGGATGCTTATACTGTATTTCTTTCTTTTCTTGGTTTCAGTCTATCTGTTTGGGTTTTTTTTCCTATTCGTTTTGTTGTTTGTAGGTCGTTTTGTAAGCCAGAAGAAAAAGAAAGACTAACAGATAATAATAATAATAATAATAATAATAATAATAATAGAGCCTGGGCTCAGTCTCAGAACCTGGTTTACTTAAGAGTCATGTGCAAAGTGGCTTTAGCTGCTCGCTGAGGCTGGCTCCTGTATTGCCTCAGTGGGGTGCTGCAGCAAATGTTGGGCTCCTGACGCTTCCTCACACCATAATTGTAACCTTGATTCTAAGTCTACGCAAGCAGGCCCCACTTCTGGATCACCCCGTTTATTCGTTTATTATTCAATAATTATAGCAAATGGATTGTGTGAACATCTCTCAAACAAATGTACATACATAGTCCCAGTTCACATTTAAGGTTATATGTAAAGGCACATAATCATCTGTTTCCACATCTCAATGTGTGAACATGCAGCCTATGCTCTGAGACTATGTGTGATACTAACAGTCAATCGTTGCAGCCAGCTCCATGCAGCCGGCAACCAGTTGAGGTCAGCGAGTGAATTCTAGACAGGCTTGAACACCATTGCTTTTCTGTTTTCGAAAACCAGCTATTAGCTCCTTCATCTTCTGGGGCTGTATACTTCTGAAGGCAAATATGTTTGAGGACAAGCAAAGGTGAAGGCTAATGAATCAGAGTGTTTCGTTCCATATGTTCTTATGGGTAAGCTTTCCTATTTAGAAACAAGTGTGTTGCCCACAACCTCCTTAAAAAGAGGGGATTGGGATGTGGATGAGCTGCTCCTATTTCCCCCAGGGGGATCCTGTTCAAGCAAGTGGTACTCACATCACTGTGCTGTTTTGAGAAAGTCTTGTGTGTCCTGAATGCTGCTTCTTTACATTTAGAGCATCTCAGGGGCTCAGAGGAGCTGCAGCTGCGTAAGGCCAGCTCTGCCAAGAGGCCTCCTAGTAAGGCGTCGAGCGGACCCAGAGCTGCCGCTTCCCTCTGGAGCAGAGTCCCTGTTCGGAAGGGTGAGATGTTAGAGAAAGGGGCAGCTGGCAGGGATGGAAGGCATGAGTGGTAGGCTAAAGGTTGAAAGTGTGGCCTGGACAAGAGAGGGAAGCTGGGAAGGAGGACAGAGAGGGATTGGAGAATCTAGGGAGTGGGGTGGAAACATGGACAGAGCGGGGAAGGAAAGAGAGAGAAATACAAAACAAAAATTACCAAGATGCCCAGCTAGCTTGATCCAAGTTGCTTGGCTTTAACAGTACAAGCCTAACCATACCTACTCCCTGCAAAAATATGAGAGGCCCCATCAGTATTGGCATTCCACAGGCTCTTGAGGACACACCTGCTTAGGCCAGCATTCCCTGAACTTGAACTTTCTGATCTAATTGTTTTTAAACTGTTTTAAATGTTGTGCTTTACACCGGCATGTTTTACTGTTTATTTTAGTTATGGATGTTTTTAATGTGTTGATGGAATTGTTTAACTGTGTATTTCAATTGTGTATGCATGGATTTTACAATTGATCTTATACTTGTAAACTGCTAAGAAGCCGTTTTGGCATGCAAGCAGCAAACATATGTCAGGATCCTCTTTCAGTTTAAGGAAGAGGGCCGGGTACTGGAATAAACTGTGTTTGTTTAAACAAGAACCATGTTAATATAAAGCATGATAATCCAGCATCAACACTTCTCCTGATCACTTCTAGGACACTTCTGCATCTTATCTTTTGCATCTCCTATTACCAGATATGGGCTTTAGAACTCAGTTGGAAATTTAGAAAAAGTCCTAAGAAAAAGAACATACAAAATGGCCAACCTCATGTATCAAAAATTATGCGACTTAATGTGCTGGCTGGCTCTGTCATTGTTGCCCTCTGCTGGGCATATGTCTGGCTTGATCTGATGGTGCCCAGGCATGTGTGCTGGTGTGACTATATTTTACTGAAAACCACCCAAAGAGTGATTCATCCAAACTATGTCGACAGAATCTCCAATCCCAGCTACAGTGCAAATGTATAGCCATCACCTCGTGTTTAAAATATTTTTTAAAAACGGAACTTGCATTCAATTGCTTCAGTTTCAGGAGACCTTAAAGATCATCTCACCCCTTGTATATCCAGACAATCACTGTTCTCTGCAAGTGAGGGCAACCTACAGATGCCATCTTATCAGGAGGTTTGCTCTCGAGTCCCCACAATGTAGAAATTGGGCATTTAGTGTTGTGGCACCTATTCTCTGAAATTTCCTCCCCTCAAATATTAGACAGGTGTCATCTCTGTTGTCTTTTCATTGCTTACTGAAGACCTTCCTCTTTCAATAAGACTTTTTAGTCAAGATCTTTCCCAGTCTGCATCTGTATTGGAATTATTTTAAATATATTTCAAATATATTTTACCACTGGTTGTTTGCCACCCTAGACTCCTTTGGGAGGACAGGAGGGCTATTAATAAATATAAAATAAAATAAAATAAAATAAAAACTATATTGATTACATTGGAGACAATGCCTGTTTTCTGCTGCCTACAACTTTAGAACTTTCCATCCAAATGTCGTTCATTTTTCAGGTATTGTACTACTCCCCTAAGTCATCAGACCTGCCACGTTTCAGGCCTGTCATGTTATCTTTTTGTGATGGAGGTCCCCATGTTATAAGCGGCTAGAAACTTGCAGTATCTTCTTAGCTTCAATTTCCTTTCAGTGAACACTTATAATGTTGACATTGTCTATCTAAA
This sequence comes from Podarcis vaucheri, assembly GCF_965113315.1. NCBI lineage: Eukaryota > Metazoa > Chordata > Lepidosauria > Squamata > Lacertidae > Podarcis > Podarcis vaucheri. The sequence goes on along the minus strand of NC_138766.1, from coordinate 55,350,935 downwards.
TGGCCTTAAATGTGCAATCACTGTGCTACTCCCCAAAGGCATAAAATCTCACAAGTTTCATATTGTTTTATGCCTCAGATTGGAGTTTTCATTTCTTCTCATTTTTAAGAACACTCAAAGATTGCCTCTACAGATTGCATCCAGTGTGTATCAATTCACAGTGCTTCTTGGGGGCTTTCTGCAGATTTTTGAGCTAATTTGCCTGTGCTTTAGTTGGACAGTTTTAATGTCTTGTCACTTTCAGAGCACACCAAGACCCCTTCTCCATCCTACAGATTGTTCCTGGATGCAACAGTATGCATCAGTTTGATAATAAATGCATTGCAGTACCTCTTGTCAGTTTCAGGAACCAGTCCTATAAGACAGGACTTCACAAACTTTCCCTCACCACTTGAAAACTGCTGAGGATATAAGTAATAGTACACAGACCACATGAATGAAGCTCACAGAAAACTGGTGGTCCACGGACCACAGCTTGGGAGCCCCTGCTATAAAAAAGAGATGGGAGAAATGAAGGAAAATGGTTCTATCCATTTCTTACAGAAAAACAAATTGTAGCACAATCTGAACCCAAGATCCTCCAGGATGAGTGAATTTGGAGCACACAGACCTCTGGCTGGGCCAGCCAAGTCTGGGCTCAATGGGGCTATGCCAGTTAAGCCCTTCATGGCCATATACATAGGGGGGAGATCCCCATCCTTGGCTCAGCTGAGTCTCAGCCGGTCCTCACCCTCCTTGAAAGAGGGTGTTCCAGTGCTATGGTGGAAGCAACCTTATAACCACAGGATCCAAAGCTCCTTAATTCCAAGAGGTACCAAGATTGGGCACAGGGGCACCAACTCCTAGGAGCCCAGTTTGTTTGCCCCCCCCCTCTTTTTTGGGGGTGTGTGGCTCCCAAGTGTTAAAAAAAAGCAAGGGGCTATCCTGGAAAATGGCAGGACTGGGTATCTGGAATCCTGAACAGAAGCACTCCACACTGCTTTTCTTTTTTGGTTACTATTCCACTTTTGATTTCCAATTCCATGTTGATTAATATGTCATGCATAACACTTTTTGAAATATTATTCTGTTTCATAGAATTGTAGAGTTGGGAGAGTTTAAATGAAACTTTAACACATGGCATGATCAAAGTCTGTAATTTTATCAGGACAAGTTACTTGTTTGTTTATTTTGTTGTAGCAATTGTTTTCTCAAAATTTATCTTCTGTACTAGGAAAATAAATAAAAATTTAAAAAATTGATAGGGTACCTTTTAACGTTTTCAAGGCAATCAGAAATCTTCATTTTTGGGAAAGCTACATCTGTTGCTTATCTTGGAGATATTAATGGTAAATGAATCACTGTGCGCTTAAAAAAATGTGGCTAACTCCAACCTTGATTGGTTGCCTGGCTCCTAAATTGTAAACCCTTTCACTAGGAAATAGGAGCTTATAATGGAACCTGGCTTTATTTGAAGCTGAGAATTGGCAATCTGATGAAGAGTTTTGTATTATAAGAGTCTTAATAATATTCCTCCATAAACAAGAGGAAATATGCATTTGCAGGTGATTGTAACGAAGAGCTTCCCCTTCTCTTTATTGTGCTTTTAAGGAGAATAAGAAGGTTCCATTATGGTTGCCATTCTAGGCACACTTAGGAGGAAGTAAACAGCACCGAAGAGAAGCAAAAAGGCATAGAAAAGGGCTGCATTTATACACTTAGGCTACAATGCTAAGCGCCAGGGGGATGGGGAACCAGAGGTGCTTGAACTGCCTTATCCAGCAACAATTCCCATCCCATTTAGAACTTAGAACCAAGGAAGTGGCCTTATACTGAGCCAGACCATTAGTCCATAGTGGTGGTTCACCAGCAGTCCTAGCCCTTCCTGGACATGCTGGACATTGAGCCTGGGGCCTTCTGCATGCAAAACAGATGCCACAACCCTTCCCCAAAGGGATAGAATTTTATTATGTCAGATACAAGGATGGTGCAGTTTTCTCCCTCATTTGGAGGCAGACTGAGAGACTGGGAAGACCTTTGGATCCATGCCATGCTCTGGTACACGTCAATCCACTCCCTGGTACCACTTTTGTGGCTGTACTATCTATGTTGGATTTCTGGCATCAGTAGGGCAAGAGCCACAGAGGGGGTGGGGAGGGGGCACCTGAAACCAAATCTCCATCTTTGAGGTTGGACCCTCTTTCTCTGCTATTGGGAGAGGAAATTGTCAGATATAGCTATGGAGTCACCTTCACAACACAGGAGATGCTACAACCTACTTGGATGGGGATAGGGCTGCGGCAGGGCAGGGTGGCTCCAAGGGAAGGGCAACATGGACACCCCAGCCGTCAATCCAGCACTTTCACTGGTGTGCCGGTGAACTGCCCTCCCTGCCCTCTCCAGGTAAGCTGTAGCGAGCCCTGTGTTGGGAAGGTAGCTCCATGGCTCTGATCCACCACTCTGGCTGCTACTGCTGTAGGCCATAGGGCTGTAGGGTTGCAAAGCTACTTTCTGGAGGCCCCAGCTTTCTGGTAGTTCAAGACAGCCCTCCAAAAGGTACCTCTTCACAGAACACATAATGTATGGAATTTACTGCAAAAGGATGTCTGATGGCTACTTGCTTATGTGGCTTTAACAGAGATTAAACAAGTTCATGGGAGACAGAGCCATAGCTATGAGAACCTCTAGGTTCAGAACCAGTATGCTATGGAATAATAGCTACTAAGGAGCAAAAATGAGGCAAGGCTATTGTCTCTACACCTTGCAGACTTCCCAGAAGCACTTTGTTGGCCTCTGTAGAGAGCAGGGTGCTGGACCTTTGCTCTGATCCAGCCAGGCTCATGTTCATTGAAAAAATGAAGCCATTATTTGTTATATTTATCTTTTTAATATCACCTGTTTCCTATTTGCTTTTAAAGCACACACACATATAATGCCTTTAGGTCTCTGAGCACTATATAGGCCCCCAAAGTGCTTACTTTTAATCCGTGTTTCCAAAGTCCATATACTGCTGAATGCAGCAGCAGTTAACAACAATTCAGTAAGATTTACTCTCCTGTCCTTTCCTGCTCCTTATAACCTTTTGTGCTTAAAAAGAAGAAGAAGGTATAATACATCCAGTATATATAAAATGGGCATCAGGACAAAAAAGTACACCCTGAAAAAGAATCGTACAAAAACATGGAAAACAAAATCGTTAACTATAGCAAAACTATGATAAGGGTACCTACAACTAATACTAGTGGCAGAGCAAAAAAGGGGGGGGGAGTTTGAAGAGCACAAGGTCTAAATAAGTTTAATAATTCTTCTAAATGAATAACCCACTTGGCTAGAACAAGGCGATCCATGGTGTGAGTGTTGATATAAGTTAAGAGTGAGTGTGTGTGTGTGTGTGTGTGAGAGAGAGAGAGAGAGAGAGAGAGAGGTACCCATATGGTCACAAAATATTGTGGCATGGCAGAACCCTTGGTGCCTTTAAATTTATGAGTTAGCATCTTCAAGGAAACTGTATTTTTATACCACATGCCCATTATAATGGTCAAGGAACCTTCCAGCCCTGAGTTATAGTTAAATGGGCTGTGATTAGGAGGAATATAATTAAAGGTTTGATTAGTAGGGTGTTTTTGTCTCCTTCAAATATGGAGAGCAGACATAACTTTGGCTCTTTAACTGCCTGTTTACCAATTATGGATGTAATTTTCTCCATCCTTCAACCCCAGAAAACAGAAACAAAATGACAGCCCCAGAACATAAGCCGATAAGCACTTTTATCTGGGCAGTCTCACCAACAGCAGTTAGATCCTCGACCCAATATATGAGCCAGCCTGGCCAGTGTGTGAGATCACAGATGCACCACTTTGAGAGAGTTCTGCGTATTGGCAAAAACTGAGAAGGGCTTGGTAGACCAGACCCCCCCCCCCGCCATAAAGCTGGCCTAGAGTTTCCCCCAGGTCTTCCACCCACACCACCTTCAAACTGTCAAATGAGGGGAACTGGCTTCTCAAAAGCAATTGATAAAAAACAGAAGCCAGCTTCTTATGAGTTTTAATGTCTACATGAACCCGCTGGGTTCATGTTCAACCCATACTAGGACTCAATTTCTTGACTTTAAGAAAGCCGACTTCATAAAACTTAGGGAAGTGCTGGGTGAGATCCCATGGACAGCAATACTAAAAGGAAAGGGAGTTCATGATGGCTGGGAGTTTGTTAAGAGGGAGATAGTAAAAGCACAACGACAGGCAATACCAATGAGACGGAAATGTGGAAGGTGCCTAAAGAAGCCAGGGTGGCTATCTAAAGAACTTTTAACTGAATTAAGATTAAAAAAGGATGTGTACAAAAAATGGAAAAGGGGGGAAACCACCAAAGAGGAATTCAAACAAATAGCCAGCACGTGTAGACACAAAGTCAGAAAAGCTAAAGCACAGAATGAACTCAGGCTTGCTAGAGAGGTTAAAAGCAACAAAAAAGGCTTTTATGGGTATGTTCGTAGCAAAAGGAAGAACAAAGAAACAGTGGGGTCACTCAGAGGAGAAGATGGTGAAATGCAAACAGGGGACACAGAAAGGGCTGAACTCCTCAATGCCTTCTTTGCCTCAGTCTTCTCCGATAAAGAAAACAATGCCCGACCTGAAGAATTTGGAGCAAATGATTCAGCAAAGGAAACACAGCCCAGAATAACTAAGGAGATAGTACAAGAATATTTGGCTAGTTTAGATGTATTCAAGTCTCCAGGGCCAGATGAACTGCATCCAAGAGTATTAAAAGAACTGGCAGATGTGATCTCAGAACCACTGGCAGTCATCTTTGAGAATTCCTGGAGAACAGGCGAAGTCCCGGCAGACTGGAGGAGGGCAAATGTTGTCCCTATTTTCAAAAAGGGGAAAAGAGAGGACCCAAATAATTACCGCCCAGTCAGTCTGACATCAATACCAGGGAAGATTCTGGAACAGATCATTAAGCAAACAGTCTGTGAGCACCTAGAAAGGAATGCTGTGATCACCAATAGTCAGCATGGATTTCTGAAAAATAAGTCATGTCAGACTAACCTGATCTCGTTTTTTGACAGAATTACAAGCCTGGTAGATGAAGGGAACGCAGTGGATGTAGCCTACCTTGATTTCAGCAAGGCATTTGACAAGGTGCCCCATGATATTCTTGTAAAGAAGCTGGTAAAATGCGGTCTTGACTATGCTACCACTCAGTGGATTTGTAACTGGCTGACTGCCCGAACCCAAAGGGTGCTCATCAATGGTTCCTCTTCATCCTGGAGAAGAGTGACTAGTGGGGTGCCACAGGGTTCTGTCTTGGGCCCGGTCTTATTCAACATCTTTATCAACGACTTGGATGATGGACTCAAGGGCATCCTGATCAAATTTGCAGATGACACCAAACTGGGAGGGGTGGCTAACACCCCAGAGGACAGGATCACACTTCAAAACGACCTTGACAGATTAGAGAACTGGGCCAAAACAAACAAGATGAATTTTAACAGGGAGAAATGTAAAGTATTGCACTTGGGCAAAAAAAATGAGAGGCACAAATACAAGATGGGTGACACCTGGCTTGAGAGCAGTACATGTGAAAAGGATCTAGGAGTCTTGGTTGACCACAAACTTGACATGAGCCAACAGTGTGACGCGGCAGCTAAAAAAGCCAATGCAATTCTGGGCTGCATCAATAGGAGTATAGCATCTAGATCAAGGGAAGTAATAGTGCCACTGTATTCTGCTCTGGTCAGACCACACCTGGAGTACTGTGTCCAGTTCTGGGCACCACAATTCAAGAAGGACACTGACAAACTGGAACGTGTCCAGAGGAGGGCAACCAAAATGGTCAAAGGCCTGGAAACGATGCCTTATGAGGAACGGCTAAGGGAGCTGGGCATGTTTAGCCTGGAGAAGAGGAGGTTAAGGGGTGATATGATAGCCATGTTCAAATATATAAAAGGATGTCACATAGAGGAGGGAGAAAGGTTGTTTTCTGCTGCTCCAGAGAAGCGGACACGGAGCAATGGATCCAAACTACAAGAAAGAAGATTCCACCTAAACATTCGGAAGAACTTCCTGACAGTAAGAGCTGTTCGACAGTGGAATTTGCTGCCAAGGAGTGTGGTGGAGTCTCCTACTTTGGAGGTCTTTAAGCAGAGGCTTGACAACCATATGTCAGGAGTGCTCTGATGGTGTTTCCTGCTTGGCAGGGGGTTGGACTCGATGGCCCTTGTGGTCTCTTCCAACTCTATGATTCTATGTCTTCCGACAGTAGGGCACACATTAGCAGAGTAAACAAAACATCAGCAGAAGCCAGGCCTGGGGAGGGGGCACTAAAGCTACTTTATTATTTACAGTTCACAACAAAAGGGAACATGTCTCCTCTCCTTCTTGCTCTCAGAGAGAACGGAACAACAGCAGTACGAAAATGGAACAGTGAAAGGCAAAACATCCATTCTTGTGCTCCAACAGCTAGTGTTAGAATGTACAGACATGTGATGGTTAACAGTCCCACATATCTGAGGTGCAGTGGGGGAATAGAAACCTAACACTTACTTCTTGTAGTGAGGGAACCACCAAAAGGCCCTCAGAGCTGAACCTCAGTGTCCAGGCTGAGCAATGGGGATGGAGATGCTCCTTCAGGTATACTGGGCCGAGGCCATTTAGGGCTTTAAAGGTCAGCACCAATGCTTTGAATTGTGCTCGGAAACGTACTGGGAACCAATGTAGGTCCTTCAGACAGCAGAGTGAATACTCATCAAGTAGCCAACATCTAATCTCCCTACAAACCATTCAAGATCAAAGCTCAATAAATAGATGTCTAAAAAAGCCCTGAGTATAAAAACCCTCCTGACTGGGAAATGCAATTGAAAAACAGAAGATTCTGTCTACTACTTACCACCTGGGGCAGTGAGGTGGGATCACATAGCCAGTGAACTACCAGGCCCAGTTCAAGGTATCTTGCATAAATCAGTACTATCTCTGTGAATGCTGAATGGGAATAGGCTGCACACAGAAGACACAGTAGCCACTTAATACCTTAGTGTGTGGTAACTACAATTGTTGAGAGGTGCCTTCTGACTGTAGCCTCCAACACCTGAGGTTATTCCTGCATTGCATTATTCCAGCCCTACAGTGCTATGATTCTATGACCAACCTCATGTAATTGCTAAGTATTCAGGAAAGCTTGGTAAAGCTCAGAGTACAGCCTAGGGCAGAGACTATGGTATCTACATCCACCATAAGGCATTAAGCAGTTACTATATAGTGGGTAGGCAAATGTTTCCACATTAATGCCCAAATCAGGGTCCAACAAATCAAGCTGAGGTTGGCTCAGAGCAGCCACACTTACATATTTAAAATCTGGAGTTGTATTGTTTGTACTGAACTAGGAAAATGTAAGCTTTGATGTTGCTAATTTTTATTTGTTTACCCTACTTTTCAGCCTGTGAAAAAGCTCCTAGAATGCTTTAGAATGATCAGTAATAACACTTTCCCTACCTTCATGCTTATAACTGAAAAGAAATGATGCAAAAGGAAAAGGGATTGTGATCTGAGGTTCCCTGGCTGATGGCAGAGGCCAGAGTATGTTGTCTTCCGTGTAGTACCTCTCCACCATTTTGAAGAGGTCCCAGTATCAGCAAATATGAGAGAAACCTAATTTAATCCTATTGTGACCTTCCCCCATTGTTTAACACAATTATCTGTGTTCTGAGGAACTTCAGACTAACCTTCAGTTCTGCACAGAGGTTAGTGACCCCAGAGGGAGGGCTGCATGTTTATTAAGCACTTGTATAGAGCAAGTTCCGACCTAAAGGAAGCAATTGATGAGGCTTCACAGAACCATCCACTTTCCTTCCTGGCAGCTCACGGCCTTAAACAGTACCACTATGATTTCAATGGTCCAATTAGCAAGCTGTTCTTTCCTAGCATATCACTTTGAGCTTGACCCTAAGCAAGAAGCAAATAACATCTGTCTTGGTTGAGATCAAGCTCCTTGAGGGATTTTGTATGGATTAGCTTGGCTGCCTCCCCCGCACAAAGATCAATATGTGAGTCAGCCATGTGCCTGAATACCAGCAGTGTTTTTTGAGACTCAACTTTTAATCTGCTTGCCGGGTTATTAGAATCTATATAGGAGGCAGCTGTAACAGACTCTCCTACAGCCATTCCACCCAGAGACCTCACCAGAGTGCTCAAATGCTTTACAGAGACAGTGCTCAGTCTATCTGACTGTAGAGAACAATCTTCTATGTGAAGAGTTTAAGAAAAAATGTCCATAAGCAGGGAGAGCAGAATCTTTGAAGTTGCATTTCAATAGTTAGCACCCGGACAAGTAGACGGAGCAGGCACACAGGTTACCTGATCACACCCAGGGCTTACCCACACTTCCTTCCTCTCATCCCTGCTGCTTTCCCTTGGGGAAAACTGCTCCTTAGTGCTCAATTGGAGCAAACGGCAATTCAAACTTTCTCCAGATTGACATTTGCTCTGATTTAGCACTGAAGAGCGAGTTTTACCAGGAAAGGACCAGGACAACAGGAAAACTACTTCGACCCATGCTTTCTATGCACCAGACAAGCAGAAGTGTGGACAAGCCCTCACAGTCTTCTCCCCAATGATGAGATGGATTTTTAATTTCAGCAGTGATTTCTCAATCTGCAGCTATGCGTGTCAGTTAGCACCTGCAAATTTATGCAAATGTGTAGCCTCATCTGTTTGTGATATGCAAGTGGCTGCCCTAAATAAAACCCATATAATCTTGTGATTAAATTTAAGCAGTATGGTTTTTTCTAGAAAAATAGGTGCCGAAACTCACCATGAACACCTCCCTCATTCTCTTAGAATAGCAATGGCACCCACCTGAGAGGTGCTGGAACTGAGTTCCAGCTGTTAAAAAAAAGCCTTGATTTTAGGTGACCAGCAGTTAGGGTTTAGCCATATCATCACATTTCCTTCGTTCTTCTCTTATAGGGATTCATTTTTGCCCTATAAGAATGCACACTATAGCCAATCACCAGAGCTTCCCCTTTTGCTACAACAACACACTGCAGAAATACATCCCATCAAGTACTGCCCACTAGTTTGGACAGGTCAGGAAACATAAATATAGATATTGGGGGAATACAATTGAAAGTGCTCGTGCATTGACGAAAGCGCACACAGGAAAAAATTGTCGCCGTATGCACTGATGCCCTTGTGTGGATACAGCATCTGTGGGACTTAGTTCTAAGCAAATGTATTTATGTTTGAAATACAGGTGCTCAAAAGCAGGGAGGGGACTATTTGTGTTTTCAGGCGTAAGGCTCAAAGCAGTTCTTCCTCTAGTCAGTTTGGAGTATAAATGTTCCATTAGCTGGAATGCTGATTTGCATTGAAAATTGCTCCCTTCTGATCCTCTTCCACTTATGAATATGATCAGGTGCTCACACAGATGACTTGAGAAGTCCCAAAGGCAGTACAAACCCTGCATACGAAAATGCTCCAGGGCAGGAAACATTTCTGCTATTGTCTTTGCCATAGTGATTCTGCTTACTTTGACGATGCCTACAGTGACACCTGCTGGAGTATTTTAATTCAGTAATACAAAATTTCCCACTGACTTCAGATTATCATTTGGAAAAATCTTACCCCAACCTGTGTGACCAAAGGACCTGATAGATATGTGCTGCACACATGGTATTTTGGGGGCTGTAAGGAGTGGCAAGTTCAGGGGGGAAACCATAGCTCAATGGTAGAGCATCTGCTAAAATGAAGGGGAAATGCCATTTTATCAGCATCTTCAGCGGAAACCATTTCTCTCTCCCAGTGCTGCTCTTTGAAGCCCTGAAAACTGGATGTTCAAAGAGCAGCACAGCGCTGCTTGCCAAAGGGTCTTCAAAGTCCTAATCATTGGGGTTGTCAAATTTGACCCAACAGATGTTTTGAGATAAAGATCTGGCCCACTGACCAGGGAAGGTTCCCTGCCCTGCCTTATTTCAAGATTTGCCAACTTTTTGGGTCAAATGTGCCATGTTACATTCAAACTATTGGAGAGTGCATCTCTATTGCACACTATCTTGAGTTGCCAGTTCAAGATTTTGAGGGGCCCAAGGGCAAGTTGCCCACAGTGGGCACCTCTCTTCCTCACTGCTACCCCGTAATTACTCATCTTGCAAATGCCTGTTCTTATGTGGTCAGAATGACACCACCCATGCCCAAGAAAAAGCTATTAACAGGTTTGTGGGAACCGCAAGATGTGAAGAATTAGAGAAATTGTTTAGGAGAACGAACCAATGCGAGGTCCAAAAATGCTGCAGCCTAATGAGGACTGAGTATGCTCAGTGGGCATGAAATGTTAATTGACTGTACAGGAGGGGAAAGCGGTAAATAGGGAGAAGAACAGGGAATGGAGTATCCTGAGGGGGACGTTGCCAGCTGTCTGGAGCCAGCCCTGAACAGTGGCATTCTACACTGCAAATCTCAGCTGCCAGAATTGCAATAGCTACTTCTTCAATGCACATACATTAAGCTCATAAGATATGAGTCCTTTCCCAGAAATGCTGCTCTTGGCATTCCTTGTGATGCTTAATTTCAGTTTCAAGACAAACTTTTCAGTAGATGTTTCAACAGCTATAAAGTAAATTAACGGAACAATACTTTTAAGTCTTTAATCCAACATCATTTAGTCAACAGGATGTTCCAGAAAGACTCATTTCTCCCTTCCTTATTTCTCCTTAAGGTTAGTGATGAGTTTCTCTCCTTCTTTCCTTACTAGTTAAAATGAATAAGGAATTTCTGACATGTGAAAATCTGGTATGCCTCAGCAACATGAACTCCAAACAGGCATTAGTCATATGCACATTAAACTGTACTTTCAGAGGGAATGAACTGAAAATTAAAATGCATAAGACAATGTCGTAATTAGGTACATGATAGCTCTGTCTGTTCTGTAAACAGAATATTTTCCAGCTTCCAGGAAATTCATTTAAACTAAAAGTTGTTTTTGTTGTGGTTAGAAGTGGTATAATTGAATTGCAAACACAGAACCTCATTCTGGTTGTAATTTCAAGTGGTACCTTCTATTTATTTTTTTAAGATGCCCTGCTTTTAAAAAAAACACTCCCCCACCTACAAAATGGCTTATATAAGTAGAAAATGACAAATCTGATAATGCAAAAATAGTTTTAAAAAACAAAATAAATGAAACCGATTAAAAGCACATAAGCATGAAAGCCAAAGGATATAAAATGAGGACAGTAGAGCTCAATTATAAAATGTCTTCTGGAATTAATAAAAGGGGTTTCAACACCTGCCTAACAGCACGAAGAGGAATTAGTTTGGTGGATGAACCACAATCCCTGCCCCGTGAGAGAATTTGAAACGTATCTACAGAATCATCACCAATAAGGCCCTTTCCAAATAACTGCCTTCTTTGTCACTGCTGGCCACTGACATTACCTGGCCATCCAGGGACAAAGTGAGGTACAGGAACCCCCAAATGAACTTGATACTTCAGGGAAGAATACAATCCCAATCAAAATTAATTGCAAACCTCCACCAAGAGCAGAAGAACCTTCAATTGTTTGTCTTCCAGACACCCATTCAGAATTTCCAGTTCTTCTCTAGGGTTAGATGATTAATACTAAAAGGTTAAGAGTTGAGTGTCATCAACCTACTGGTGACACTTAAACCCAAATCCCCAAATGACATAGAATCATAGAATCATAGAATCATAGAGTTGGAAGAGACCACAAGGGCCATCGAGTCCAACCCCCTGCCAAGCAGGAAACACCATCAGAGCACTCCTGACATATGGTTGTCAAGCCTCTGCTTAAAGACCTCCAAAGTAGGAGACTCCACCACACTTCTTGGCAGCAAATTCCACTGTCAAACAGCTCTTACTGTCAGGAAGTTCTTCCTAATGTTTAGGTGGAATCTTCTTTCTTGTAGTTTGAATCCATTGCTCTGTGTCCGCTTCTCTGGAGCAGCAGAAAACAACCTTTCTCCCTCCTCTATGTGACATCCTTTTATATATTTGAACATGGCTATCATATCACCCCTTAACTTCCTTTTCTCCAGGCTAAACATGCCCAGCTCCCTTAGCCGTTCCTCATAAGGCATCATTTCCAGGCCTTTGACCATTTTGGTTGCCCTCCTCTGGACACGTTCCAGTTTGTCAGTGTCCTTCTTGAACTGTGGTGCCCAGAACTGGACACAGTACTCCAGGTGAGGTCTGACCAGAGCAGAATACAGTGGCACTATTACTTCCCTTGATCTAGATGCTATACTCCTATTGATGCAGCCCAGAATTGCATTGGCTTTTTTAGCTGCCGCGTCACACTGTTGGCTCATGTCAAGTTTGTGGTCAACCAAGACTCCTAGATCCTTTTCACATGTACTGCTCTCAAGCCAGGTGTCACCCATCTTGTATTTGTGCCTCTCAATTTTTTTGCCCAAGTGCAATACTTTACATTTCTCCCTGTTAAAATTCATCTTGTTTGTTTTGGCCCAGTTCTCTAATCTGTCAAGGTCATTTTGAAGTGTGATCCTGTCCTCTGGGGTGTTAGCCACCCCTCCCAGTTTGGTGTCATCTGCAAATTTGATCAGGATGCCCTTGAGTCCATCATCCAAGTCGTTGATAAAGATGTTGAATAAGACCGGGCCCAAGACAGAACCCTGTGGCACCCCACTAGTCACTCTTCTCCAGGATGAAGAGGAACCATTGATGAGCACCCTTTGGGTTCGGGCAGTCAGCCAGTTACAAATCCACTGAGTGGTAGCATAGTCAAGACCGCATTTTACCAGCTTCTTTACAAGAATATCATGGGGCACCTTGTCAAATGCCTTGCTGAAATCAAGGTAGGCTACATCCACTGCGTTCCCTTCATCTACCAGGCTTGTAATTCTGTCAAAAAACGAGATCAGGTTAGTCTGACATGACTTATTTTTCAGAAATCCATGCTGACTATTGGTGATCACAGCATTCCTTTCTAGGTGCTCACAGACTGTTTGCTTAATGATCTGCTCCAGAATCTTCCCTGGTATTGATGTCAGACTGACTGGGCGGTAATTATTTGGGTCCTCTCTTTCCCCCTTTTTGAAAATAGGGACAACATTTGCCCTCCTCCAGTCTGCCGGGACTTCGCCTGTTCTCCAGGAATTCTCAAAGATGACTGCCAGTGGTTCTGAGATCATATCTGCCAGTTCTTTTAATACTCTTGGATGCAGTTCATCTGGCCCTGGAGACTTGAATACATCTAAACTAGCCAAGTATTCTTGTACTATCTCGTTAGTTATTCTGGGCTGTGTTTCCTCTGCTGAATCATTTGCTCCAAATTCTTCGGGTCGGGCATTGTTTTCTTTATCGGAGAAGACTGAGGCAAAGAAGGCATTGAGGAGTTCAGCCCTTTCTGTGTCCCCTGTTTGCATTTCACCATCTTCTCCTCTGAGTGACCCCACTGTTTCTTTGTTCTTCCTTTTGCTACGAACATACCCATAAAAGCCTTTTTTGTTGCTTTTAACCTCTCTAGCAAGCCTGAGTTCATTCTGTGCTTTAGCTTTTCTGACTTTGTGTCTACACGTGCTGGCTATTTGTTTGAATTCCTCTTTGGTGGTTTCCCCCCTTTTCCATTTTTGTACACATCCTTTTTTAATCTTAACTCATCGGTCACGGTGTCCAGTCGGAAAGGAGACAGATGATTTCTCTGGACAGCACGCAGGAGGGAGAACCAGGCAAGCATGCATAATGGTATTTGGCTGGACACCCACCCTCCGGTTTGGACTGTATCCTGACAATAAGGTTAAAGAGAACCAGACAGAGGGTCTTCTTGGTAGTGGCGCCCGCACTGTGGAAAGCCCTCCTATCAGATGTCAAGGAAATAAACAACTATCTGACTTTTAGAAGACATCTGAAGGTAGCCCTGTATCAGGAAATTTTTAATTTCTGATGTTCTTACATTTTTTCATATGCTGTAAGGCGCCCAGAGTGGCTGGGGAAATCCAGCCAGATGGGTGGAGTATTAATAATAATAATAATAATAATAATAATAATAATAATCTGATGTGTTTTCGTGGAGGGTAGTTGACATTGCTTTAAAGCAAGCATTAACCCACCCTTGCCAGTGCATTTTCTTGTCACTTTCTCTATCTCAAAAAAGGTCTGATATTTTGGGGAAGTGGGTTTGTTGTGCAAGAGCTCCAAATCAACTTTCTTTGCGCAACCTAAATTTGTTGGGATGTGACTGAATTCCACCGCAAAATAGTGACAATCTGGAAGTACCCTAGTCCCCCCCACCTCTTGAAGGTGCTGGGATTATCAGCAGTCTGATATATAGACAGGCTATAGCACTGGAAATTAAATTCTGTGCAGGAAAAAACACCATGATATATATTTGGCCATACTGTCATACGCATAATGGAGAGAGGCAATTTCCTTTATATTGGAGTCCACATACTTGTATTTGTTCCCTAAAAGCAAAGGGGAACATTATGTTCTCCTGCCTCCCATCAACTCCTGCAAAGTCCCAAAAGGAAACCTTCAATAGAAAATATTGGCTGCGATACCAAGGAACAACGCTGAGCCAAGCAAAACTGCATTGCTGGGGATGCAGAATATGGCGACACATGACCAACCCTGATATCTTTAAAATGAGGCTAGCAATGACTGTGAATCATGACAGACACATACTATCTGAACTCCAGTGAAAGGGATTTGAGCTGGCCCCACAACTGTGGAATTCAATCCTTTTGAAGATTACACAGGCCCTTTCTATGGTAGTTTTTAAGCAGGCCCTGAAGACCTCCCTCTTCTTATACATGCAGGTCCCACTATCCAACCACAAGACATTCTAAGGAAATTGTTTGTTAGGTTAAGGTAAAGGTAAAGGTACCCCTGACCATTAGGTCCAGTCACAGACGACTCTGGGGTTGTGGCGCTCATCTCGCTCTATAGGCCGAGGGAGCCGGCGTTTGTCTGCATACAGCTTCCAGGTCATGTGGCCAGCATGACTAAGCTGCTTCTGGACAACCAGAGCAGTGCACGGAAATGCCGTTTACCTTCCCGCCAGAGTGGTACCTATTTATCTACTTGCACTTGATGTGCTTTCAAACTACTAGGTGGGCAGGAGCTGGGGCCAAACAACAGGAACTCACCCCGTCACAGGGATTCGAATCACTGACCTTCTGATCGGCAAGCCCTAGGCTCTGTGGTTTAGACCACAGCGCCACTTGCGTCCCATGTTTGTTAGGTTAGTATTTGCATAATGAGTTGACAATTCCCCTTGATTCCTATGGGGAAATTTCTAATCTGTTTCTGACCATGGAATTTTGACCTGAAAATGATGGGGAAAAACTAGGAAAACCCTCTGAAACCTTGTGAAAGGCAAACGAAGAAAGGAAAAATGCTTTCTTATTTGTCTGATCTCTCCCCTCTCCCCTCATGGTTTCTGGCAAAACAGCTGCTGTAGACCAGCAAAACACAAAAATGAAGGTTTGTTTAAAGCTGCTGGTTTGTTTACACAGGTCTGGCTGTTTGGATATCTGAATCTGCAGTATTTATAGTGAGGTTTGGGTACTAATTTCTCTTGCTTGAATAAGTGAAATTTCATATAACAAGCATCGGGATAGAGGGACCTGCTTGTAAATCATTTAACTAATAAATGAATGCATCAAAAGCTCCAGAATCAGAGGCAGCATTCTGAATGCCAGTTGTTGGGAATAAGAAAAGGAGAAGCCAGTTCCCATAGACATCTGGCTGGTCCCATAGACATATGGACAACAGGATGCTGGGCTAGACAGGTTGTTGGTCTGATCCAGTGGGGATCCTCTTATTGCCACTTGCTGCCTTTCCCCCAACACTTAACTGCTGGCTTCTAATTTCCTCTTGTCAGCAGGAGTAGGAAGATTTAGCTGTTTCATGTACCATATTTAGAAGCCATGTTCCATTTAGGGCAAGTGGAAACTATAAGGCTGCCACTTCCCCCTGCCTTTAACACTTAACAGACGCATGACCACTAGCCATTCAGTAAGAGCAGTCTTCAGTGCATCTCCTTGCCAGGAAACACAGAACCTCAGTCAGTGTGGGAGGAGAGATCTCAATAATAGGTACAATCCACAGCTGAACACTTGCACAATTTCTATTTATTTCAATGAGGGTCTGCAGGAAGAGATTCCATCGGCTCTGGCCGCAGACATTCCTGGGCTGGGATAGCTTGACCATAGCAGTCCAGGCCCTGGTAATTTCATGAGTGGAATGCTGCCATGCACTCTCTGTGGGGCTCCCCTTGTGGCTGGTGCAGAAGCTGCAGTTAGTGCAGAATGCTGCAGCGTGATTGGTGTGACAGCATTTTAAAACTTCTGTTCAAAGACCTGCATCAGCTGCTGATCTGCTATAACGTATTCTGATTAGCATATAGAACCTGATCAGCTTGGGCCCAGTATACTTGGGGAATCATCTTACCCAGGCTTCCTCAACCTTGGACCTCCAGTTGTTTTTGGCCTACAACTCCCATGATCCCTAGCTAGCAGTACCAGTGATCAGGGATGATGGGAATTGTAGTCCCAAGACATCTGGAGGGCCGAGGTTGAGGAAGCCTGATCTTACCCCTATTTGACTGCTTTCATCTGCAGAGCTAGCACTTTTTAAAGTGCCATGTTCATTTGGTATCTGTGAGGAGTCCATCTTTACTGTAGCAGCACATGTGCTCTGAACTTCCTGGTCTATGAACACTGAGCAGGAATTGTCCTTCTATTGTTTTAGACCCCAGCTATAATGTTTTTATTTCAGCCAACTTGTTCAAACTTTTAATTCAGTTATGTAGACTTTTTTTTAAAACCTTTTTTGATTGTATTTGTTTATTGTTGAGAATTTGTATATTACTGATGCATTGCTGAATACCATAGCTGTCAACTTTCCCCTTTGTTTAAGGAAAATTCCCTTATTCCGAATAGGATTCCTCACAAGAAAAGGGAAATGTTGACAGCTATGCTGAATACAGAGGAGAGTCCAAAATGATTCAGGACACAATCTAATGTTAAGTTCAGCTGACAAAGAGGTTATAGAATACTATGCTGGAGTGCCAGCTATATTGCCATTGTGACAGATATGTTCAAACTGTTTAAATATTGTGATTTAATTGTAATCCACTCTGGGACCTTAGGTTGAAGGGCAGGTTAATAATAGCAATAATATGGTGGCAACGTGTGCAAAATACACTAGGTGTATTTGTAGCAAAGCTACATGAGGGAATAGTTGAAATGGGGAGTGGGGCAGAGTTGTGGGGAAGACATGGGCAGCACAGGGTGAAGCACCATTATTAGCCTGTCTGCAATGTATACATCTCAGATTAACCATGGCTTATGTTTTCAAATGATATGGAAGCTGGTCTGAGGGTGAACACATAAAACAGTAGTACAAGCCACATATGAATTGTTGGTAATATCATAGGTAAAGTACTTTGCTTCAAACACCAGCAGTGGTAATGCACTGAATGGCAATGTGCACACAGCCTAAGGCAAAACCAGGAACCTTGGGCAAGGATGAAAGGGTTGATTCAGAGTCTGTATTCTAGGGCCACAGTTAACGACAGTGGGCTCCCTTGAGTGAACCTGTTATAGAAAGATAGAATATGCACTACTGTACAAATAATAATGTAGCAGCAAAACACCTGAACAATATGAAATGGTTCACATTCAAGGCATTCATCAGTTATCTATAGAGAAAATTATCAAATTCTGCTTTCAATCTCACTTAAAATAAACTCAGAAGAGAAAAGCAAAATGCAACAAGAAGTCACTTACACTGTAAAATTATAAACAGAAAAAAATGGAAGTGTGTGGTATTTATTCCCCAAACTATAGCCTGGCATATAATAAATGCAAAACAGAAATGCCAAAATAATACTGGATTGTTCTTTCATAGACTGTGATAATAAACTCTGCTTAGTATGAATTAGGCCAAACAAAGCAACAAAGCTATTTTAACTGACCTATTTTAACCTCACCAGCATTTGCAAATAAAAGCTAGATGTAACCGACTCAAAGAGCTAAACTAAGTCTCATGATGAATATTTTAAAAGGTCTTTAAATGTCACCTAGTAAGGCTTAAAATATTTCTTTAGCAATTTAGATTTTTAAATTTACCTAATGAAAGGATAAAAATCCTTCTGTTTACGTAGGGATTTAAAGCTATTGATCCAGCTACTCTATCTCTGTGGGTAAAATACTAAGATGGAGAAGAAAAAGGGAAATGGAGTCTGGGGAAGGCAGAATAAGTCCAATAGGAACCTGGCCAAGGGGTCAGTACCAGAGAGGATTAACCTAGAAACTAATAAAGTAAAGTCAGTATCGGATAGCAAAAAACGAGGTTAGGATTAAGTAAAATAAACTAGAAACAAAAACAATTTCAGGCTGCTAGAATCCAAGTCCGGGAGTCTTGGTAGGATTTGAAACCTAGACTGTCAAGTAGACAATAGGCAGTTAATGTCCTGTGGAAATATTAGAAAGCAACAGGAAGAGGCTTCAGGATCTGATACAGGCTTAGAGTGTCCTAAAGCGGAAGGAAGGAAGTAGGTTATAAGGTGAAGCAAGGGCAGTGTATGTTTACATGGACAGAGAATTACTGCAGGAACATCACTACAGCCCAGACATTCTGTACTACTTCCTTGCCTCACCTCTTCCGCACTCATAAAACAAAATAATTCAACTGGATTGATTGATTTCAATGTGGCAAATTAGCTTCTTTGAATATAGTTCTCTCCTTGATAAAATAAAGAATGTCAGAGGAAAAGGTTGGAGGGATTCCTTTTAGGGCAGTTTTATAGAGAGGAGTGGGGTTGCTTTCTAGAGGCAGGGTGTGTGTGCATAGAGTATAGAAGTCCTCACTTTTGGCCACCGGAAAGCCCCATCAAAATGACTCTCCACTCCAGCAGTACCACTTCTTAAAATTATTGAATTCCTTTCTGTAGCAATGAGGACTAGAAATGTGCAGTTTAAAAACGAAAGGTGGAGTCCTTAGGAATTGGTGACATATAAGGGCTCTTGATTGGAAGGGAGAGTCAGTGATTCAAGGCACGCCTGGTGTCACACAAAGGCTGTGTTGTGGGCTTGCTGTCTGATTTTTGTGAACAGGTCTGCCACTGTGGTTTTTGCAAAAAAAAAGTTTCCAGATGGATGCTGAGATTTGACAAAAGAACATCAGTGTTCCTTGAATGGTTGTGGATGATCTCCTGAATGAGCAATGCACCTGTAGTGCAGGACTCAGAGAGATGCTTAGCAGATAACTGGCTGGGAGAAGGGAGGAATTAAATATAGAAACAGGAAAGTGGTGAAGAATGCTACAGTGTTTGCAATTTACAGCACTACTTCTCTTTCTTAAGCACTGCAGCTTTTAAATTTTTTATCATGACTTCATAGGTGGAAAAACTGACACAGCAGCAGCTTCCTAAACTCATGGCAAAATAAAATTCTTGTGTTTGATCTAGGAATCAATTGAGAGCACATGCATTACTCCCTTTAACAGTAAACTCAGTGCTTCTGTAAGGACTGACATGGAGCTAAAATGAGACCACCGAGAAGTAAGAAAATCAACTTTTAAAAGGCACTACTGGACTCATTTTCCATGCTGGCGAAAGACCTGAACAGGGCCCTAACTATACATTATGATTTTGCAGCAATCTTTTTTACTGCTGTTATCACATATAGGAGAAATCACATTGTAGACATTGCCACCTCTCTCTGAACCAAGCATTAGTGATGCAACAGCATTAATTTAACTCATTGCCCCTCTCTTTTCATTATTCCAAACTTTTTCTTACCTTGAAAAACAGCTGAGCTGTGGTGTCTTCATTTTCATCTTCTGTATTTGTGCTCTGTGTCCTGAAGGAAAATAGATATTGCCTCCACACTGATAGGTCATAAAAGGGCATATTTCTAAATCCAATTCCACACTCCGTTTTCTTTGGAAAATGTCAGGGTTTTTTATAGAAAATATACTTCAAATCCAGACACTGAAGCAAATGAAAGCAGCGTAAGATTAACTTCTCCTTGCATCAATGGGACAAGTATCTGATTCTCTTGAAGTTTATTCAATCTTTGCTGCACTGCTTACAGCTGGGAGGGCAAACAGGATTATCTGTTGTCTGTGCAGTGCCTTTGAATTCCACAAAGTATTAGTCCAAGTATTAGTGGATTGCTTTAGCTTGGTGATTGCAAGTTGATAAAGAATCTAAAACAACAACAATAAGAAAAATGAATCCTGATACAGAATATCTGATGAAGCATCTAAACTCATTGTAGCTGTGACAATTAACACTGAGAGCAAAGCAGCATTGTTCAGTGAATTGGTTTTTACGTGTAGTCCTGTACAGAAAAGATTAGGCATAAGGATGACACAGTTCCACAGGGATTGGAACGTGACACTGAACTGCTGAGTCCAACTTAGACCAGTGGTATTTGTCAATCACAGAGTAGCCAACTGATTTAACTAATCCTTCCTGTCTAAATGAAAATGTGACTTTAGCGATATAAGTGAACACTGAGAAACTTCAGGTAGCTTATTAATAGGTCTTTGATCCTAGCTTAAATAGCACAGAAATAATTTTTCTCTCTCTCTACAAATAAGACCTGATTAACTGGTTGCGTTAAACCACACCATTTAAATTATATGTATCCATCATCCATTCTGCCTAAAGGTGGGAGCAGAAGACTACAGAATGAAAACCAGGTTAAATTGTCATAATGGATTCATTCATTAGAACCTGTTAATGATATGACCACTTTAGTCTGTCAGCAATACTTTCATAATTATATTTGTGACAAATTGGTGCCCTTTGGTTTCGCTCTGTTCTGTGCTTGCTATAATCTAATTACAGCAGCACAGACATTACCGTATGTTTTGAGGAACAAAATCCCTGTTAGCTCAGCTTTTGAGAGTGATTTATATATTTGGTGCGTTTTTATGTATTATGTTGTACAGGAGGCTGCACGGTAGTGTGGGGGTTGTGTTGGACTTAGACCAAAGAGAGAGAGACAGGCTACCCTGTGGCCTACCAAATATTGTTGGGCTCCAAGCCAGCATGCCATTGGGTCAAGGATGGTGGGAGCTGTAGTTTAGTGACTCCTGGAGAGCCACAAGTTCCACATCCTTGCATAAGACAAGTCTGTTAGCACCCTTAACACCATGAAGGGTGGGTACTAACAGTTAGATGGGCTGACCCCAAGTTATTTTATACATTCTGGGTGAGATCCAAGATCACGCCAGCAAAAGTGACCAGTCTTGCCCTTCCTCTCCTTTTCAGCCTTCTCCCCATACTTTGCTCTAGAGGGCCGCCAACTTCCTGGAACAGATTCGGAGACTGAACAGCTGGCTGCAAGAGTGGAGATGAAAGGGAAGTCTTGTTTGCACAAGCAGATCAGTTGCACATGGGGATTAGCCTCAAGGCCCTGTCTATCCCCCAATAACACACATGGGAGGAAGTGATGTGGAAGAACATGTGCACACAGGAAAGAACCATGTGTGCAATTGGAATTTAGTGGCAGTAGGTTTAGCAAGCCAGACAACCCAAGTGATTGTCTTTCCAGGAAGTAAAACACCTCCAGCTACAGCACCAAAACAAAGCTTGAGAACTGTTGATGTTTTGTCATATACTGTAATCAAATAAAAACATATGAAGGCATACATCAGGAAATACGGAATATTGTTTCATCTCATTAAATTGCAATTTGTGTTTGGTGAAAGTATTTGAAGTTTTGCTTTTGCTGTAATAATAATAAAAAATTATCATATTATTGAGTTTTGTTCCATGTTAGCAGTTCCCACCGGAAGGTGTGCCGTTGGTTTACATTACATATAACTGAAATATGTCATTAGAAGACTGATACTCTGCCAAATCGCAACCCTGTACCTGGCCATTAGTCTCACTGAATTAGGTGCAATCCAGAGAAACAGAGAGCGAGCTCTTTGTGTATAGTGGGCCTTTGATTTCAATTTCTGAACATTTACTTTCCAAAATACACAAGAGGGATTGTTATTATTATTATTACTTGAAATAAAGGGATGCACAGCTATAATAATAATGCAGTGGTATCTCGGTTCTTGAACTTAATACGTTCCAGAAGTCTGTTTGACTTCCAAAATGTTTAAAAACCAACTTGCAGGTGCAGGTGCCCCAGAAACAATAGCCAACAGCCACATCAGAAGCTCGGCTTCTGAAAAACGTTCGAAAACCCGAACACTTCCAGGTTTTCAGTGTTTGGGAGTCGATTTGTTAGTCAACTAAGCCGTTCGAGAACCAAGGTTCCACTGTAATAACAATTTTATTATTTATTCCCCACCCTTGTGGCTGAATTGTCATCTCATCACCACCCTTACCAAGTATCCCCCCCACTAACCCTCTAGGACTTCTCCTTCCTACTTTATGCAACTGCTACACCTACTTTTCCTCTTTCCAACTCCATTTCTGATGCCAATTCTCTCTCCTGTTCTGCAGCCCCACACTGCACCTATTTTCACCTTTACCCCCACGCTCATGCCTTCTCTCTTCCCCCTTGCACACAAGCCATGGCAACCTTCTGCATCTTTCTCCTCGTTACTAAGCTCCCTTTTCAACTTCTGTCCAATTATGAAACCACCATTCCCTCCTATTCTGCAGACCCTTTCATGTCCCTGCTTTCATATTCAACTGCATTCCGCATTCTGTGTGTCCTACTCTCTCCTTTCTTGCAACCACTTTGCAGAGTATGGAAAACAAGCAAGATGAATTTGAATTCTTCATACAGTATATCAAATATTAGGGAATATTTTCCAAGTTATGAAAAGAGGTGGTAAGGGAACATCTAGCTATTTTAAAAGATTTAAAATCTCCAAGGCCTGATGAGCTGTATCCAAAGGTACTAAAGGCAGTGCTTTTTTTCTTAAAAAAAACGTTTGGGGGTACTCTCATTTTCCTACTCAGTATGCAGATGATACACAGCTCTACCTCTCTTTTAAATCAGAACCAGTGAAGGCGGTGAAGGTCCTGTGTGAGTGCCTGGAGGCGGTTGGAGGATGGATGGCGGCTAGCAGATTGAGGTTGAATCCTGACAAGGCAGAAGTACTGTTTTTTGGGGGCAGGTGTGGGGGACTCCCTGGTCCTGAATGGGGCAACTGTGCCCCTGAAGGAGCAGGTGTGAAACCTGGGAGTCATTTTGGACTCACAGCTTTCCATGGAGGTGCAGGTCAATTCTGTGTCCAGGGCAGCTGTCTACCAGCTCCATCTGGTACGCAGGCTGAGACCCTACCTGCCCATAGTCTGTCTCACCAGAGTGGTGCATGCTCTGGTTATCTCCTGCTTGGACTACTGCAATGCACTCTACGTGGGGCTACCTTTGAAGGTGACTCGGAAACTGCAATTAATCCAGAATGTGGCAGCTAGACTGGCGACTGGGAGTGGCCGCCGAGACCATATAACACCCATCCTGAGAGATCTGCATTGGCTCCCTGTACATTTCCAAACACAATTCAAAGTGTTGGTGCTGACCTTTAAAGCTCTAAATGGCCTTGGTCCTGCATACCTGAAGGAGCGTCTCCACACCCATCATTCAGCCCAGACACTGAGATCCAGCACCGAGGGCCTTCTGGCGGTTCCCTCACTGCGAGAAGTGAGGTTACAGGGAACCAGGCAGAAGGCCTTCTCGGTAGTGGCACCTGCCCTGTGGAATGCCCTCCCACCAGATGTAAAGGAAATAAGCAACTACAGTGGTACCTCGGGTTACATATGCTTCAGGTTACATATGCGTCAGGTTACAGACTCCGATAACCCAGAAATATTACCTTGGGTTAAGAACTTTGCTTCAGGATGAGAACAGAAATCGTGCAGCGGCAGCACAGCAGCAGCAACAAGAGGCCCCATTAGCTAAAGTGGTGCTTCAGGTTAGGAACAGTTTCAGGTTAAGAATGGACCTCCAGAACGAATTACCGTATGTTCTTAACCCGAGGTACCACTGTATCCTACTTTTAAAAGACATCTGAAGGCAGCCCTGTTTAGGGAAGTTTTTAATGTTTAATGCTGTATTGTGTTTTTAATATTTGATTGGGAGCTGCCCAGAGTGGCTGGGGAAACCCAGCCAGAAGGGCGGGGTATAAATTAATTATTATTATTATTATTACTATTACTATTAGTATTCCTACTCATATTGAAATACTGCCTCTTAATGAGGCCAAACTTAGATTCACAAAATGTTTAGGGGTATGCGTACCCCTGCGTCCCCCCAGAAAAACACTGACTACAGGAGTTTGCAGATGTAATCTCAGAGCCACTGTCTATAACCATTGAGAATTCTTTGACAACAGGTGAGGTCCCTGCAGATTGGAGACAGGTAAATGTTGTCCCCATCTTCCAAAAGGGGGAAAAGACCCAAGTAACTACCAACCAGTTAGCTTGATGTCAATACAGTGGTACCTCGCGTTAAGAACTTAATTCATTCTGGAGGTCCGTTCTTAACCTGAAACTGTTCTTAACCTGAAGCACCACTTTAGCTAATGGGGCCTCCCGCTGCCGCAGTGCTGCTGCCACACAATTTCTGTTCTCATCCTGAAGCAAAGTTCTTAACCCGAGGTACTATTTCTGGGTTAGCGGAGTCTGTAACCTGAAGTGTCTGTAACCCGAGGTACCACTGTACCAGGAAAGGTGCTAGAACATATCTGTATATGAGCACTCAGAAAAGAATGCTGTGATTACTACAACCCAGCATGGGTTTCTCAAAAACAAGTCATGCCAGACGAATCTCATTTCTTTTTTGATAGAATTACAAGCTTGGTGAATCAGGGGAATGCTGGGGATGTAGTATATCTTGATTTCAGAAAGGCTTTTTGACAAAGGCCCCCATGATCTTCTTGCAGAGAAGCTGGTAAAATGTGGTCTGAACAATGTAACTGTTGGGTGGATTTTTAGCTGGTTGACTGACCAAAACCCAAAGAGTACTCACTGATGGAGAAAAAAAGTGACAAGTGAGATGCTTGCTATTGTTCAACGTCTTTATAAATGACTTGGAAGAAGGAATTGAGGGGGTGCTCATCAAATTTGCAGAGGATACCAAAATGGGAGGAGGAGCTCCCATTTCTGTCTGCCGCAGAATTCTTGGGATTCAAGATGACCTTAAAAGATTGGAGAACAAGACCCAAACTAACAAAATGAATTTCACTAGGAAAAAATGTCAGGTTTTAAGCAGCTGCACAAATATAAGATGGGGGACCCCTGGCTTGTCAGTAGTACACGTGAAAAGGATCTAGGGGCCTTAACAGACCACAAGATGAACGCGAGTCAACAGTGTGATGCAGCAACAGCAAAATAAGCTAATGTTCTTCTAGGCTGCATCAACAGAAGTAACAGTAACAGATCAAGGGAAGTAACAGTACCACTCTTCTGCCTTGGTCAGACCACACTTGGAATGTCCAGTTCTGGGCACCACAATTTAATAAGGATATGGACAAGCTGGAACTTGTGCAGATGATCAAAGTTCTATGTTTGTGTACGTGCGCGCGCTGCGGGGAGGACGAGTGCATTGGAGGTCATTGCGTTACTGAACTTGCCACGGACCAGGCTATATGATTGTTTTATCACAGCTGCCTGCAAATGCTCTCTTAAAACTCTCCCATTAACCCTCCAATAACGTTAGAAAATAAAAAGAAAAGCGTCCTGTGACGCTGGAAATAAAAGTTGCGTCTACACAGCGTTCTAACGTACCGGCCCAGCACGCTCGCCCTCGCTGCGTCCCCCGCCTCCTCTTTTGGCCAACATTTCCCGCTTCGCCAACGGAGCTTTCCGGGGACCCGTAGCGTCGTTCCTATCTCGGCCGCTGTTGTTGTCAGCTGAGCGCAGTCACATGATCGTGAGCCTCGGCTGTCCCTCTTCTGCTTAGCTGCTGAGTCCGGGTCATCCGTTGCCTCTGCGGATTCCGGGGACTTCATCGCCGGCCTACGAAGCGAAGGAGGTAAGTGAGGCCTGCAGCCCCGGGAGAGGGACAGGGGCTGGAGCGGAAGGCCTCGGGGTGGGGCTGGTGGGCACCGGGAAGGGACAGGCGCTGCGCCCGCTTGCCTTCGGGCGAGCATCGCTGGCAAGGAAGCTGCGCGCTGCCCTGGAGACTCAGCTGGAACTCACGGAAGGCCGCCCCGTTCTCGCCTCCCGAGCTACCCACGTACCCGCTGCACGCAAAATACTCTCAGCTAGGAAAGCTCTTGCGGATTCCCAACATCTGTTTAAGCGGCGAGTGATTATCTCGATGCCGCAGGGAAGGTCACAAGCAGAGCAGGGTGGTTCTTTATTATCTCCAGGCTTCTGGTTCTTGGGAGGCATTACTGAGGTTCTGGCTTTTAACCCCCTTGCTGTTGTGGCTAATCCCAGCCTTTGCTAGTCTTGGAATTCATGAATTTGATTGCTCTGCTGTACTCTCAGCTATTGGGCTAGATGTTCTTTAAGTGGGAGATACTGCTGTGCATATTTAAAAAAAGCAAAACAGCACAGGGCAACTAGAATTGTCTAGTTATTTCAGTCTTTCTATAAGAGCTTTGTTTTTCTGAATCTTGCTGTCCTTGAGCTTACTGAACCATTAGGTTTTCTCTCACCACTTCGTTAAATGTTTGCGCTCCTTGTAATCAAAGCGGTATCTTGGTACTGCTAATGACTTTTGGAGTACATATAGGTGCACTTAGGTTGTATGCTAGAATGAAAAATGGTTGTTCAACTTCCTTCATCTGAGGTAAGACTTGATCTTGTTGACACTAACGCAGAGGGCAGAAGGAAATGTTTCATCCAATAACAGTCATTGCATGTTTCCAGTGGAAGGGAGGAAACAGTTTATATGGTTTTTGTGTGTAGGCAAATGGTCCTGATGAAGTTTGAACAGGTTCAGTCAGGCTGAGTTATCTGATGTTTATGGAGAGTTCTGCCCTAACAATGATTTAATGCATTAAAAACTCAGGCAGCTTGTTTTGGCATCAGAGCTGGACTAGGCCAGACACCCCCTAAGAAAGTAGAAAGTAGAAAGCAGAAGTGGTGAAGGTCATACATTCTGGTATTCAAACTATACTTCCATTCTGTAAAAAGAAAAGAAAAAAGTATCACTTTAGGATGATGTGCAGTGCAATCTTGTTCATGCAGCACAATCTTGTTCATGCTTGAACTTGTGCTTACAGCTAGAAAGGGTGTACTGCATAGGGTTGAAAAATTGAAAAGTTACCCCTTAGCTGGAAAGGGGAAGTGACATTGGTTATAGGTCACAGGAAGTAGAAATCAAGTTAATCCTTAGCCGCTGGGCAAAATTACTTGCTGCCTGAACCAGAAACTGTTTGTCTCAAAAATGAAACTGAGTTTTGTTAGCAGCCTGAACTTTATTTGGCAACAAATCTACAATCTCAAATGTGCAGATCCTTTTTGGAACAATGCCCATGTCACATAATACTGAATAGTTTATGATAAATGAAAGGTCATTCTGCACATTTTTTCTTGTGTTGTTGTTGATTTATTTACTTACTACTTTTCTAAAATGAATTAGCAGTATCAAAGTAAATATAAAAGTGTGATAAGCCCCACCCCATCCTAATACAATAATAATAATAATAAAAATACCCAGCATCAGAGGAGCTATATCCCACTGGGAGGATTTTTTGAATTAATTGTATTACCTTGGTTGGAATAATTGTAATTGTTCAAGAAATAAAGAGGTGAACAAACTTTTCTAAGTAGAGTGTTCCACAAAATAGCTGCTACCTCGGGGGGGGGGGGGGATTGCCCTGAGCCAGAGCTGATAGAATGTGAGAAGTGAGAACACTCTTTCTCTCCAGGCTGTCTCTCGAGGTGTGTGTGTGTGTGTGTGTGTGTGTGTGTGTGAGAATTTAGAGTATATGTGTTGCTGACTTTGGGATTAGAGATTCTTCTGGTTTACTGTCTGTCTCGTTGCCCAGCGGTCTCCATGGCAGAACTGATAGAGCTGATCTTGGAGGTGATGCTGAGGACTCCCAGATTGCTGGTGTTGGGGGACTTCAACATCCAAGTTGAAGCTGTCAGCTCTGGGGTGGATCAGGACTTCATGGCTGCCATGACGACCACGGGGCTGTCCCAATGCTTGTGGAAGGTCACACTCTGGTCCCTGCTTTCTTGGCTGAACAGGAAGAAGGTGATCTGATATTGACATTACTTCCTTGTCGGGGCAGATCACTTCCTGTTGAGATTTAGGCTTTCCATTGCATCCTCATTGTGCTGTACAACAGAGCTTTTTCTGGTAGTGCAGGGCCTTTTACAGTCTGGCCCAAAGGAGGTGATAGACCTGATGGCAGCTTGTTGTGACTTGTTTGCAAAACATCGCTTACATCCACTGGGATCTTGACTCCACTATTACAGCAGATAACCCTTAAGGGGTGTCCAGAGCACTGTCTAGTCCTGTTGTTTTGGCCTTCAGTTGGTTAAGGCTTGAGGACATTGACAAGGTACTTGGATTGGTCAGAACGCCTGCTTGTACTCTGGACCCCTGCTCCCACCCATCCTGGCTGATAAAAAACTAGCAGAGAGGGGACAGCTGGCTGGGCCAGGGAGTGGATTAATACCTTGTTGTGGGAGGGGGTGGTCTCTGCCTGCCGTCTCCTATATCATACAGGTAAGGGAATTATAGGATTATAGCTCTGTTTTATTCAAAACTGCTTTATGTATTGCATGGAAATCTTTTCAAAGCTGATCATGTTGTATATATTACTGTAATACTTCTGCAACTATGTGGGCCTTGGACTTAAAAAGAAAATTGTTAGAGGATGTTTGATTCCAAATCAGTGTACAGTCAGGATAGCATAATATATAATGCCTGGAAAATTGAGGTGTATGCAGAATAAGCTTCAATGAGCAACTGTAGAAAATAAGCAAATAATATGGTATGCAAATGCCTGCACCTGGAACAATCCCGTGGAACGTACAGACTTGTAAGCCTCATTAATTTCAACGTTAAAAAGTTAAGTACATTCTTAATTCTTATTTGAAGTTAGTGGGGTTTAAACTTTTGGATGAACTATAGTCACTTCTCGTAGGTTTAGCAGCTTTATAAACACAATTTCGAACTCTTGAAATCACTTTGTTCAATGTAAACTGATAGCAGCCTTTATTTTCTTAACAGGTTTTGACATCAAGATAAAAATGGATATCCGGGGTGCTGTAGATGCTGCTGTCCCCACCAATATCATTGCTGCCAAAGCTGCTGAGGTTCGGGCCAACAAAGTGAATTGGCAGTCATATCTCCAGTAAGTTAGTATCTGGGCACAGGTTCCCAGAAGGAGCATATATCTCTAGGCTTCTAAACTAGTTACAGTTTTTATGCTTTTGGAAGGTCTTGCATGCTGTTAGGAGCACTGGAAAAATACCGAGTTAGTGAAAATTAACTGTTATTATCAGAAATGACATTTCGTTAAAACAAATAAGGGTAGGGTTCCATGAATGGATATGATTGATAGAAACATTTTTCCTAACAATTTTCTTAAACTTTTTCAGAAGTCTGGCAAAATCCAGGTTTTAAAATGCCAATTTGTGGAGGAATTCCACTATCCTTAAGATTGCTTTCTGCCATTTAACTACATAATTAACTACACACAAAAAGGCCTCCTACAGCTCCATTGCTCATAAGTGCATGTTGGTTTGTAGAAGAGATAAATAGAGATCACAAAGAAGAATTTAACTAGCACAAAAGAACATTGCCAGGTGAAAGGGTCTAAATGTCTAAATAGTTGAGGACACATACACTTACAATCCCCCCCCCCATTTGATTCATTAATTCACAAACAATACCAGTGAAATTCACAGGAAAGCAAACACCTAATATTCACCAGGCACTGTGTGACGAAATAATTACAGAATTGGAACAGTATTATATTGTTCAATAATGGTAATGAGATTACAGCCTGATCAAATTCAATATTGCAAAAAAATAAAATAATGACTGTTACTACTTTATGTGAACAGAAGAACTACACTTCTTGCAAGGAAAATCTATAATTGAAAGGAAAACTTAATCACAAGTTACTGTGTCACTGACTGACTGCAAGAGGACTTTAAAAATAAATAAATGAATAACATCACTTAGGGCATGTTTTTTATCCCTAATCAGCAGCTGTTTTTCCTCATGGCCTTGGAATTACGTTGGTCTGTCATTGGAAAGTTGTCAGGGTGTTGGGGAACCAAAAGATGTAGGACTGCTGTCTAAGAATCTTTATTTATTTATTGTTACCAGTGTCCAGGATTAGTTACTATTCTGAAATGGTAGGAATGAATATTATCTTGGAATTTAAAAACATATATTTTTAATAAGGCTTTTTTCTTTGGGCTTCATGATCTTTTCTAAGCAGTCTGCTAATTAACTCTAAATTTAAGGGAAGGTAAAATAGTACAGTAGTAGCTCGGGTTACATACATTTCATGTTACATACGCTTCATGTTACAGACTCCGCTAACCCAGAAATATTACCTTGGGTTAAGAACTTTGCTTCAGGATGAGAACAGAAATCGTGCTCCGGCGGCAGCAGCAGGCCCCATTAGCTAAAGTGGTGCTTTATGTTAAGAGCAGTTTCAGGTTAAGAACGGACGTCTGGAACAAATTAAGTACTTAACCCGAGTTACCACTGTACAGTACATTGAAATTCACAATCAATAGATGGTTTCCTGTGGTTTACCCAATATGTGTTAATGTTACATAGAAATACACTGAATAATTTATTTATTTATAAAAATGTTTATATACCACTGTATCATAAAAAAAATTCACAGTGGTTTGCAACAATGTATAAACATAAAATGAAACAATAACATTTAAGAACAAGTTAAGAGCAAAAAAGAAATTAAAAACACACATCAATCGACCATTGTGGACGATGTACTCTTAACTGCCTGCATAGGCCTTCTGGAACCGAAAGGTTTTCAGCAGGCGTTTAAAAGCTGGCACAGAAGGTGCCCACTGAACTATTTGGCAGGATTTCCCACAGGACTGGTGGAAAGTAAAGGCTCAGTTTCTCATTGTTGTCAGATGAGCCACACGAACTCAGGGAATGACCAAAGATGGTCCTGTAGATGATCTTGGTGATCAAGCTGGGATATAAAGTTTCAGGAGATCCCTGACGTATCCTGGATTCAAGTTGTAAATCAATACGTGAACCCTGAACTTGGCTCAGTAGCAGATGGGCAGCCATTGCAGCTGTTTTAACAATGGTGTCAAGTATTCTTAACCAGCAAGGGTAAAAAGTACCGTATTTTTTTGCACCATAGGACGCACCGGACAATAGGACACACTTTGTTTTAGAGGGGGGAGAACAAGAAAAAAAATTCTCCCCCTCTCTGCCCAGCGCCCCTTCAGTGAAGCG
This sequence comes from Podarcis vaucheri, assembly GCF_965113315.1. NCBI lineage: Eukaryota > Metazoa > Chordata > Lepidosauria > Squamata > Lacertidae > Podarcis > Podarcis vaucheri. Next base: position 55,319,625 of record NC_138766.1, on the reverse strand, counting down.
GCAGGAGGCGCTGCACAGAGAGGGGGAGAACTTTCCCCCTCTTGTTTTCCTGCTCTAAAACAAGGTGCCGTTCAGGTGGCTACCTTGGAAGCCTGGAGAGCGAGAGAGGTCGGTGTGCACTGACCCCTCTCGCTCTTTAGGCTTCAGGTTCCTTTCGACCTGCTCTTTGGGGCTGGTGGGGGGAAGCTCCTGCCATAGCCGCGCGTCACCTCTCCAGCCAGGAGAGGGTCGCGGTGGGCTGCTTTAGCCCCGCACGCGTGCTCTCCTGGCTGGAGAGGTGACACGGGGCTGTAGAGGTTCCTGCCATAGCCGCGCGTCACCTCTCCAGCCGGGAGAGGGTTGCGGGGCTATGGCGTCTTCGCTCCATAGGACGCACACACATTTCCCCTTCATTTTTGAAGGGGAAAAAGTGAGTCCTATAGAGCGAAAAATACAGTAATCTGGCTGCTGCAGTCTACATTAGCTGGAGCTTCCAAATCAGACCCAAGGGTATAAAGACTTGAAAACAGTTTACTCAAAACATGGTCAACTTTATGCTGTTCTTGTAGACTGTACAAGAGTATTTGGCCTGATCCAACAGGCCTGTTCTTAAGTTCTTTTGAAACTAAGTATAATGTTACCTCTGGTTACAAACGCTTCTGGTTACGAATGCTTCAGGTTACGAGTTCCGCTAACCCGGAAGTAGCTGCTCCTGGTTGCGAACTTTGCCCCAGGATGCGAACAGAAATCACGTGCTGGAGGCCCCATTAGTGGAAGCGTGTCTCAGGATAAGAACGGTTTCAGCTTAAGAATGGACCTTCGGAACCAATTAAGTTTGTAACAAGAGGTACCACTGTAGACCTTTCAAAAGCAGTTTATGATTAGGCATGGAGTTGGGGTTTACTGCTTCAAGGGGGAAAAAGTCAAAAATTCCATTAGCCTTGGCTCCATAGAAGCTTTTGAATCGTCAAAGATACACTGGAGTCTTCACTGCCCTTTTCCTTGCAAGATAATGGCTTTGGACAGCATCCATGCTCTTGGGCTAAACACAGTACATGCTCCAAATTTATTTAATATGTTTGGAAAGGGAAGTGTGCTCACTAAACAGTCACTGTAGGAAATTATTACATTAGCACCTCGGGAAAAAATTTTTGAACAGCAGGATATATTCTGTTAAATCTACAAGCAGTAAAACAATGATAGCACAGGAAGTCCTTAAAGCTTTGTTTTCCTTGCTAGAGGGCAGATGATTTCAGCAGAAGACTGTGAATTTATTCAAAGATTTGAGCAGAAAAGGAGCCCAGAAGAGAAACAAGAATTGATTAAAAATGAAGGCAACCAGGTAACCCAGCATTTCTTTGTGGCAATCTCCTGTTCTAGGAACAGCCAATGTATGTGGTTGTTTTGTCTTTGACATTCTGGTTTTAAAAGTTTGTCATCTATATTTCTGCTTCTGTGCCAGCTTTCCTCATAGATCATTTGTGAAAATGTCCTGGTGAATTAACCGTATGCCTTCTACTCTTTCTTTCTATCACTGAGTATGATGACAAGAAGCATAAATAATGCAAGCCAGAATTGTAGAGTTGAAAGGGACCCCAAGGGTCATCTAGTCCAACCCCCTGCAATGCAGGGATCTCAACTAAAGCATCCATGGCAGATGGCCATCCAACCTCTGCTTAAAAACCTCCAAGGAAGGAGAGTCCACCACTTCCTGAGGGAGACCGTTCCATGGTCAATTAGCTCATACTGTTGGAAAGTTTCCCCAATGTTTAGTTGGAATCTCCTGTCTTGTAACTTGAAGGCATTGGTTCAAGTCCTACCCTCCAGTGCAGGAGAAATCAAGCTTATTCCCTCTGCCATATGAAAGCCCTTGAGATATATGAAGATGGCTATCATATCTCCTCTCAGTCTCCTCTTTTCCAGGCTAAACATACCCAACTCCTTCAACTGTTAATCATCTTGATTGCCCTCCTCTGCACATGTTCCAGCTTGTCAACATCCTTCTTAAATTGTGCCCAGAATTGGACACAGTATTCCAGGTGTGCTTTGCCCAAGGTAGAATAAATCATGGAAGTTTCACCCGAGTCCATAAGTCATGTCAGAATGCCTTAGACCGCTGTTTGAATATGCAGTCCTCTTTTTGAGCATTTTATGGGTTCTGCTATTGCAGTCAGATTTTTTTGTACAACTAATCCAAAAATGTAGTTGAACTGCTTGCCGTTTGCATGCTAGTGTGAATCACACTTGGTGCTTAGAGAATGTGACTTAGGGTGCCATAGAGTACTGGGTTGTAGCTGGAGAAGGAGTGTAATTACATAGGACAACAGGAGGCTGCCTTATACTGAGCCGCAACATTGGTCCATCTGGATCACTGTTGTCTACACTGACTGGCAACAGCTCTGCAGGGTTTCAGGCAGAGTTTCCCAGCCTTGCTTGGCAATTTGCCGCCTCCTTTCTTGCAACTCTCTTCTTTCTCTGCCCCACCCCATACTGTTCCAGAGGGTGCCTTGGCTTTGCAGAGCAGCTTTGGGGGAAGTTGGGGCTGCAGTGAGAAGGAAACAACTCAAAAACCTTCTTGCATGAGTATACTGACACTTGTATATCTCTGGCTACAGCCATTGTAAATATTATTTAAAAGTTGCTTGTTAAAGTATAGGCACACATTGTATAAGTACTCCTCTTAATGCAGTAATTGTTGTTGGATAGGGTTGCCATATTTTGAAAATGACCTTCCCGGACAGTGCCTGCCCTCTTCCACACTTCGGTGGCATACATGTGTCCCTCCAACCCCTCCCCCAATAAACACCCCTTCCCCCAAAACCCGGACATTTCAAGTACAGTGCCAAATTCCTCCTGGAGGGGCATACTGCCCCCCCAAAAAACAGGACATGTCTGGGAAATTCCGGACATAGGGCAACCCTTTGTTGGAGCGCTCTTCTCCTATTCAGACTAGGAACAAAATCAATCTCCCCCACTCCCATATTAGTTAATTTCGAAAAGTATAGCGGGCAGTTTTGCACATTTTTGTTGAAGTTAGTGAGGCTCAGCATACATAAATGTCTTCATCATTGTCTCCCCTTTGTGCCTGTTAGAAACCATAGTAGACCTTAACTTCAGGTGTGGGGAGCTTTTTGTCCTCCTGACGCTACTGAACTAAAACTCCCATCAGCCCCAGCAAGCATGATCAATGGACAGGGATTATGGGAGATAGCATTTAGCAACAGCTGGAAGGACAAAGGTTATTACCACCTGCTTTATTTTATGGGATTGTGTCTTGTTCTCTTAATCTGTGGCCTTGTGTCCACAGGGCATGCATTAAACACAGCATACCTTTATATTCTAGAGGAAACAGTCAAGAACCCATTGCCAAATTCTGTTTGGACTGTTGATTAAATGAATGTAGTCAGTGCAATAGTAGTAGGCTGGGGAGGAGTTTCCCAATACTTGTGTTTATTACAGTGAAGCAACTTTGGATTGTTTCAGTGTTCCTCACACAGGCTGTGCTTGCAAAATTGCCAAATGAAAATAAGAATGAAAACACTTGCGAATAATTCTAACTTTCTTTGGATTACTTCTTTCCTCCCTAGTGCGCTAAAACGTTCATAAACCTCATGACTCACATCTCCAAGGAACAAACGGTTCAGTACATTTTAACAATGGTGGATGATATGCTGCAGGTAAGTTAATTGGTTTTTCCCCCATTTCCAGTGCTTGTTGGTATGTGGGTATCTTATTTCAGTGCAGACAGCTTTCTGCTTGGTGCCCACTTTAAATTGGTTTGCAAGGCTAGAGCCTATGCACCAAGTGGCCTTTAGTGATTTTAGTGGAGCTTGTGTGCTTTATCTGCTGAAATGATCAGCGGTGGCTGAGCAGCAATGCCTTGTGGAATAAGCTTTCTGTGATCAACATCTGCTAGGTTCTGCCTACACTCCGTACTTTGTGGAAAGTACGTTTGATACAGTTAGTAAGTTTGCATTTACAGCTTGGAACAAGTGTGGCTGAAACCATTAATAGATGAATCAGTTAACCTTTTTCAAAAATAAAAAACACCCACAGAGATATGCATTTATTTTTATTAACATTCCCGACTACATCCTACAGAACAGCGCTTTATCCATTGCATATAGCGTAAATTGTATACGATCATTATTAATCAAATATAATTAATGAGCCCACTTACCCATTTTATCTTGAACAGTCAAATATTAGGGGAGTAACTTTTCATCTTATTGCTGTTTTAAGTTTGCCTGTTGACACTCTAAGGCTTTTCTTAGGCTGTCCGTAGTTATTTGTTTATGATATTCATTATGTGGATTAATATTTTAATTCTGTCTATTTCTTGAATTCTGTTAGTTGCTTTGGTTTTTTTTATAAGATATTAAGATTTTCAAAATATTACAAAATAAAAATAGAAAAAAGAAAAATACAAAATAAAAATACCGTATTTTTTGCAACATAACACTCACTTTTTTCCTCCTAAAAAGTAAGGGGAAATGTCTGTGTGTGTTATGGAGGGAATGCCTACGGGTGGCATGCCTACAGATTTTCCTCCTCTAAAAACTACGTGCGTGTTATGGTTGGGTGCGTGTTATATAGCGAAAAATACGGTAATTAAAAATCTTTCCATTACTTATTTTTCATTAGCTTGTTTCCCGGACCTCCTCACGCCTCCCTTTTTTGTATTCCAGTTCAGTTTGTTGGTTCAGCAAATCCTTCCCCTCTTTGTTTATCCTAATCTTTAATCTTAAAATATTATAACATTAAATCTTTACCTATTAGTAATCCATTTTTCATATCTGTTAGTTGCTTTGATTGCCTCTGTAAAGAGGGGAGTAGCAGGATAATAAAACATTGTGGTACATGTGGTCAGGAAAGCTGTGGTTGGTGGTGACGCTATTGTCATAGGTATGCTGTATATTTGCTGATGTGTTTCTCCCCTTCAAAGGAAGTAAGAAAAATACATTTTGCATGAAATATGCAAAGCATTTCTCACTGGACATATGCATAACTTCTTTGATTTCCATGTACATGTGCAAGCCAGTTCTGTCTGCTTGGCAACAAATCTTTTATCGGCCCGATGACCTCCTTGATTTTTTTTTTTTAACAATACATTTTGTTCTGAATAGTGCAAAATTACCTTAATGTGTTCTAATATTTTAGATTTGTAGCAATTACATTTTTAAAATAAGACATGCTTAGCACGAAGCATGGTTATTATACAAGCTCAGGCAGCATCTCTTAAGTGCACTTACAGGCAGATCTTGGGCTGCTGTACCAAATTACTTTTAAATTAACACATTGTGCTGATATTCTGGGCAAGCATACCACCTGAAAAGTTTAAACTGAGTGTGAAAGAATCATAATGAGTCAGAACAGGTAGGGGCCTCAAATCTCCTGCCAGAAGCATGAATCCTCTCCAAAGCAGGGGGAACAAAGAATTGGCTTGCAAAATCAAACGACGATCCATCTAGTCCATCATCTAGTTTTGTTTGCTTACAACATTTAAAGACCACTTTTCAACAGAAGTCTGTTCGTGAAGCAGCTTCAACAACAATGTACATATGCATTGGCAGACAAAGGGTGACTTACAGGGGGGGATGACCCCAAAATGAAATCAGTGGAAAACCTAAGGAGCCAACTTATGGGTTGGTTGCAATATCACCAGATATACAACATGTTTAAATTAGATAGAAAGAATGGATTTCTGGACCAAAGCTCACAACTTGAAAATAAGAATAAGAATAAGAATAAACTTCTGTCTAAAATGTATAGTTTTTATTGGAATGGGAAAGAAAAGATGAGCTTGTTAAAGCTTCAGTGGCACACTGGGCAATAGATATCGGACACAATATAGATCTTAATCTCTGGAAGAAACTTTGGGAAAGCGACCTGAAATTTACTGCATGTTATTCATTGAAAGAGAATTATTTGAAAATGTTTCATAGGTGGTATTTAACTCTGAGTAGGTTGGCTAAGATTTATAAAACAGAATCAGATACATGTTGGAAGTGTAAAGAAGCGGAGGGAACCTTTTTTCACATGTGGTGGACATGTAAAAAGGTAAAAGTCTATTGGGAAATGATTGATAATGAATTGAAAAAAAATGTTTAAAACTACTCCCCCCCCCCCCAAAAAAAAAACCCTAGTCCTGTTTGCTGGGAATAACCCAGACATACATTTCTAGGTGTTAGAAAAGGTTATTTATGTATGCAACAACTGCGGCCTGTGTTTTGTTAGCCCCAAAATGGAAAGTGAGTGAGGTCCCAACTAAAGAGCACTGGCAACTTAAGTTGACAGAATATGCAGAACTTGCAGATTTAACACATAGAATAAGAGAGCAAGAAGAACATATATTTTTAAAAGAGTGGAAAACATTTATTGAATTTTTGGAAAATAACTATACAGTTGAGAACGCTGGCAGCACTAAGATAAATTCAACAGAGTAAATAATTTTTGATGGATCTAAAAGTGGAAAACTGATTTGAATGGTTATAGTAAAATATGCAGGAATGTATAATATGTAAAATGAACCATGGAAGGAGAAGGGAAGTCAATTAATATTTTAAAGTTTGTAAAATGCTTATTTTGAAATGTAAAATTGAAAACTTAATAAAAATTATTATTTAAAAAATACAATGTACGTATGCAAGTGAAAACAATCCATACAGAATAGAACTATGTTTATATAGAACTATGTTTCAACTATGTTTATAAAATTAAGCATCAAGAATCTCAGCTGATCTCCAAGTGCCCCAAGGATAAAACTGTCTCCGTCTGTTTTCTAACTGTGTTTCCTTTCCATTTATGCTGCTTGCAGGAAAATCACCAACGTGTTAGTATTTTCTTTGACTATGCAAAACGAGGCAAGAACACTGCATGGTCCTATTTCCTTCCAATGTTGAATCGTCAAGATCTTTTCACTGTGCACATGGTAAGCTTTCAGCTCAGTCAAATAGCCTGGGTTTGAGAGGGGACCTTTGGTTGCAAAACTTAGGACAGATTTATTAGACCTTCAATATCAATGTCCTGTCAGCACTTTATAATTAAGGGTTATATAAATTGTCCATTAACAACACAACAGCTTTATTTAAAGTATGGTATTTAAGTTTTCCATGGAAGGAAGGCATTCTTAGCAGTATTCCTGCATTATCTGACTATAAAATTTTCAGAGACCAAGCCAGAGTACAATATGGATGTGCTGTATGACCCATCAGTGTCACCTTGTTTGAAGTGTTGATTTAAACAGGACCAGGGTAAAGGACTTAGTTTTATATGAACATTATTAGATTTAGCTGTAATGCTCAGCCTCTCTCTTTCCCCAAACCTTTAGAATGCGACAGTTCATAAATATAAACTAATGACTAGGTTTTCTTTCTTTTTAAACTGCTAGCCTTTTCTTCTAATGCCCCTTTTCATGCCTCTCTTTTATGCTGTTGCTCCTCAGGTTGGCAAGAGGCTCCAAATGTTTAGCTAATCAAAAACCAGCAATTAAATACATTTAAGACAGCCATATACAGTGGTACCTCGGGTTACATAGGCTTCAGGTTACATACGCTTCAGGTTACAGATTCCGCTAACCCAGAAATAGTGCTTCAGGTTAAGAACTTTGCTTCAGGATGAGAACAGAAATCGTGCTCCGGTGGTGCGGCAGCAGCAGGAGGCCCCATTAGCTAAAGTGGTGCTTCAGGTTAAGAACAGTTTCAGGTTAAGAACAGACCTCTGGAACGAATTAAGTACTTAACCCAAGGTACCACTGTATTATTATCAGTAAAGATCTTGAACCACCGGATTAGTAAGAGAGATGATGTGGTAGAGGGGTTATGCTATTTGATTGTCTTGTCATAAGAGTCTAGTGGCTCTTAAAGACTAACAAATTTACTATGGCATAAGTGTTTGTGAAGTGCATCCCTCTTCCTTGGATGCAGCTAAGGTTCTTGGATTGTAACGCTCCTGTTTAAAAGGTATTACTGTATTTTCCATCCTATAGGATGCACTTTTCCCCCTCCAAAAATGAAGGGGAAATGTGTGTGCGTCCTGTGGGGCGAATGCAGGCGTTCGCTGAAGCCTGGAGAGCAAGAGGGGTCGGTGCGCACCGACCCCTCTTGCTCTCCAGGCTTCAGGAAGCTGTCCACAAGCCTTGGGAGCCCGCGGGAGTTCCCGCTGGGCTCCCACGGCTTGCGGAGAGCTGCCTGCATCCCGAAGCCTGGGTGCGCTGAGCAGTCGCGCCAGGGCTTCGGGTAGCTCTGCGAAAGCCGCGGGAGCCCTCCCATGGCTTGCGCAGAGCTTCCACTACACCCGAAGCCCGGGCGCGCTGAGCAGTCGCGCCTGGGCTTTGGGTAGCTCTGCGCAAGCTGTGGGAGGGCTCCCACGGCTTGCGGAGAGCATCCTGTTCTGGGGGCTGGGGAAGCTCCGGCTTCCCCCGACCCAGCCCCACGCCTGGGAAAAAAATAATTTCCCCCCCTTTATTTCCTCCCCAAAAAACTAGGTGCGTCCTATGGGCTGGTGCGTCCTATGGGGCGAAAAATATGGTAATATTTAGGAACATAGAAAACTGCCTTATACAGAGTCAAACTGCTGGTAAAAAGGTAAAAGCTAAAGGACCCCTGGATGGCTAAGTCCAGGCAAAAGCGAATATCGGGTTGTGGCGCTTGTCTCGTTTTCAGGCTAAGGGAGCCAGTGTTTGTCCACAGACAGCTTTCTGGGTCATGTGGCCAGCATGACTAAACCACTTCTGGCGCAACAGAGCACCATGACGGAAACCAGAGCACATGGAAACACTGTTTACCTTCCCACCGCAGCAGTACCTATTTATCTACTTGCGCTGGCGTGCTTTCGAACTGCTAGGCTGGCAGGAGCTGGGAGCTCACCCTGTCGTGGGGATTCGAAATACCGACCTTCTGATCGGCAAGCCCAAGAGGCTCAGTGGTTTAGAGCACAGCGCCACCCGCATCCCTAGCTTAGTACTGTCTTGACATTGACTGCCAGTGGTTCTCTAGTGTTTCAGAAGAGTCTTTCCCATCTCTGCTTTGAGATGTAGGAACTTGAACACAGGACCTTCTACATGCAAGGTGTATTTGCTACCGCTGAACAATGGCTCCTCTGCTGTATCCGTTGATGATGTTATTGCAAAATCTGTGATAATATGTGTCTGAGTTTATGCTTTCTGCACTTTCTTTCAGGCAGCCAGAATTATTGCCAAGCTAGCAGCTTGGGGAAGAGAACTGATGGAAGGCAGCGATTTAAATTATTATTTCAATTGGATAAAGACCCAGCTTAGTTCGCAGGTAATTATATTATAGCCTATGCAGCTCCCCTTGGCCAACAGCTGGGGATGATGATGATAGTTGTACGGCAAAACTCTTGGAGGTCACCAGGTTGGGAACTACTGATATTGCAGTATTTATAAACAGGTATATTTGGCAGATCTACAAATTCAACTACTTGTATTTAATAATGATATAAGCTCATGCTGCACGACAAACTTCTCCTGTGCAAGCCCCAATGAGCCCTTAAATTCACATCAGTAAATGCATTTAAATCTGAATAATGTCCTTTACCTGATTTTTGTGAGTAGTAGTGTGTGTAGCTGCAGTGGGGAATTGTACATACTAAGCTATTGGAACTTTTTCCTACAGTGTGTATTGCAGTGGCCAGGCTCTTGGGGCAGGATATATTTTGGCTGCTTTGTGTGGTACCAGATATATATTGTCAGAGCTAAATTCCCTATTACTTAAAATACACATATTTTATTGAAACACTTGGCCAATTAAGCATTTTTCAAGTTCATTAATGTAAGAGGATTAAATACTTCAAATGTGCAGAATATCTACATGTACTGAAGCGTAGCAATGTACAGAAAATGCTAATTACTTGGCTTGAAATGTTGGTACTTTGTGGCTATGCTCTGAGTCAAATGTGGGAAGTGCTGAAAGAGAATAAAGTATTTCCCCTTTTGGATAGTGGGAGCAAATGTGCCATGGCCAACCATTTGGAAGCAGAATAGGAGTCAGCCCAGATGTGTGACTAACTGCCACACTTGTGAGCAATATTTAGGGGATGGTCGGAAATTTATTTCCAATTCAGTCAGGCGTAGGAAAATAAATATATGTAGATCTCTCTCTCATTAGGCTATATGTGTAGATTTGTACATAAGGGCTGTCTTTTTGCGAATCTTTAAATGTAACTTTCTCCTTTCCATGCTAGAAACTACGCAGCAGTGGTAGTGCTAACGATCCTGGAACCGATGTAAGTATCTGTGCATAATTTGTTAATCTTTCTCTTGATACAGTGGACTAGAAGCACTCAAATTAGTGGGAGATGTTGGCCCCGACTACCATGTCCCGTTGATTTCAAAGGAACTAAAGCATGACTAACTTAAACTGTAGTCCTAACTCCATATATCTCGGAGTGTGCCCCGTGGACTTCATAGGACTTACTTCTGCATTGACATCGTTAGGCTTGCACTGTTTGTCTGGATCCAGCCCAGAGTATTGTTTATTGTGGGACACTGATGCGAGGAAGGTTCGTGCAGTAACCGGGATTGAAATGTATTTTCCAAATATATTAATGTAGAAGACTTGTACTTTCAAGACAGTTTACAAACAATGGGTGATACCCATAAACTCAGAATTCACTGGGACTTGCAAACCAACCCACAATTCAACAGCCCTTAGTTTTCTGGCTGATGGATGGGGCCAGAGCATGCTTCTCTTTGATTCTACAGTCCTGGGGTAACTGGCACTTGGAGCAGAATATATTTTCTGGGAGGGAAAGATCCATGCAGCTATTCCATCGCTGACCAATAGTTTGGTCTTCCCCATGCCGTGATGTTCTTCCTGGGAGGCTGGGCAATAGGCTTTAGCTTCCCAAGGTCCTTTGACTCTCTGGCCAATAAAGCAATAGAGACTTTGAATAATATATCAAATCCAACTAGCTTCTGAGTTTGAGGTTTCTTCCCAGGATCTCTCTGTCTTGTAAATCTCTGCAGCCAGCTCCTCAATCATTTACAACTGGAATGAGGAGCTTGTGGTCCTCCCAGATGTTGCTGGATTCCAATTTCATCAACCCCAGTCAGATGTGATTTATAATCCAGCAACATCTGGAGGGCCAGATGTTTATGGCATGATTGTTTTCAGGGTGATCCTAAGCATGTGGTACTATCAGATCCCACAGGAATATTATCCATCTTTGCACTATTGAACAATCACTACGATATGATGGCATTGAAATGGGTGAAACTATACGTGCAATCATATTTTATCCTTTATGAAGATCTTATTTGTTTAGCTTATATTTTGATAAGAGAGCAGTCCCACAGTTCTGGGGTGGTTGTTTTTAAAGTAATGAAACCAGGCATAGGTTTGGCTCACTCTCTGGGTATCTGTACTGTAAAACTGCAACCTGTGATCCCCAGCCTCGCCCAACCTGTTTAGCCTTCGCAGGTTACTATTCTGTTGTTGATAATATTGCAGGAAGTTTTTGTGAGATTTGATCTGGAGAAGACAGTTCTGTAGTTAACAAATAAAAATAAAACAAGTGTTTCTTATTCATTGGCACAGTAAATTTGGAGGGGAAATAGAGCTCTGCAGAGAACATTGTTGTGCTAAAAATTACTCTCTCCATTTCCTTCTGTGAATACTTGTTAGGTGTGTTAATATTATAATGTTCATGGATTAGCAGTCCATTAAGCTGCAGATGCTTCAGAAAGCAATTGTAAAATGTCATTTATCTCAAAAGCTGTACTGCTCAGTATTGCCACTTGGTGTCTCTAAGAAATAAAAAACATTCCCAACAATTCAGGCTATACCAAATGTTCTTGGAATCAGAAATGTAATCAGGTGTAATATTTATTATCAGTAGGGACTCATGTAATAGCTGTGCAGTTATCCTGGGGCACAGGGTTGAAGGGAGGGAATAACTGAATGTTTAAAACAATAGTACTCAGCTTCCAAAATGGGTAAAAGGAAGCTGATTTTAACTCAGTTTCCTGTTCAACTTATTTAAATGAATACTGAGTCAACTTAAGTCTTTCTTTGACAGTTGACAATCTGAGGGGTTTTGGAGTTGATGTGCACATCAAATGACCAGGCAACTCTACGAAACTCGCAGGGTGACCTTGGGCTAGTGACTGCCTCTCAGCCTAGCCTACTGCATAAGGCTATTGTGGGGATTAAATGAGGGGAGGGAGAACCCTGTATGCCACTTTGAGCTCCTTGGAGAAAAAGCTGGGATATAAATGCAATAAATAAGCAACAATTTGCATGCCTTCAGTTTAGCTTGAGGTTTTATTTCATAGAAGCAGTTTATGGAGACTAACCTGAGATAAATGGGCAGCTCTGGAGATATATTAAAAACACAATTTCTGCTGCACTTAATTTGCATATGGTTGGATGTAATTAAGCATAATTAATTTTTTCGTAAATGTGGCACCTGCAATACTATACTATGTGTTGAAGGGTTTGGGAAAAAGATTGGTGAACTCTCAGTTATGGATTAGCTTGAAAATCCTTTGTTTATTTGTTTAAAATGTATTTTCTGCCTTCCATAAGGATCCTAAGGGTCTGGTTTATAGGAAAATAAATAAAAACAAATGCAAGGAGGATCAAAAAATCTGAAAAAGTTATTCACTTTTTTTTTTTAGTGATGGCAGCTTTCTTAGATGTTCCAGCTTTTTGTTAAAAATAAATAAAAACATGCTTACAAGGCTTGCTGCCAAGCCAAGCCATGTTCCTGAAACAGTTCCATCCAGAACAGTTGAGCAAGACAAAAGGAATGCTTTGAAATTCTCACTACTTCCCTAGTGGTCCAGGTCTCTTAGGATTTGTGTGCTTGGGAATCATGAATGGAAAAGCATGGAAGGTTGGACTCCTCATGCTAGTCTGATGTGCCACCAAAGAGTTTTAAGTGTTGCCTGAAGGCAGCCCTTTATTGGGAAGTTTTTAATATTGACAGTCTACTAGATATGAGGAAAAGTAAAGGGCTATATCTGGTTGGAGCTTTTGATCCTATTTCCACATGTGTTTGGTATGGATATTAAAGAATGGTGAGAATACTACCAGTGATTTTGGTTTTCTGCTATTTGCTGGTGCAATACAGGAAGGATGGTGGTTTCGGTGATTTGGGGTTATTTATGACTTTGCTTAGGGGACACAGGTGGCACTATGCTCTAAACCACTGAGCCTAGGCCTTGCCGATTAGAATGTCAGCGGTTTGAATCCCCACTACAGGGTGAGCTCCCGTTGCTCGGTCCCTGCTCCTGCCAACCTAGCAGTTCGAAAGCACATCAAGGTGTAAGTAGATAAATAGGTACCGGGTAAACAGTGTTTCCATGCGCTGCTCTGGTTCGCCAGAAGAGGCTTAGTCATGCTGGCCACATGACCCGGAAGCTGTACGCCAGCTCCCTCAGCCAGTAAAGCGAGATGAGCACCGCAACCCTAGAGTCGTCTACGACTGGATCTAACGGTCAGGGTTCCCTTTATAACTTTGCTTTAAATAGGAGCATTTTTTGAGGTGTAAAGAAAATTGAACCCTGTTGGTCTTATTCACGTGCATTTTCAAACTTTGAATCTAAGTGTAGAGAAAATAATAATAATAATAATAATAATAATAATAATAATAATAATAATAATAATAATAATAATAAATTTATTATTTATACTCAACCATCTGGCTGGGCTTCCCCAGCCACTCTGGGCAGCTTCCAACAAGATATTAAAATACAGTAATCCACCAAACATTAAAAGCTTCTCTAAACAGGGCTGCCTTCAGATGTCTGCTAAAAGTCTGGTAATTGCTGCTCTCTTTGACATCTGGTGGGAGGGTGTTCCACAGGGCGGGTGCCACTACCAAGAAGGCCCTCTGCCTGGTTCCCTGTAACTTGGCTTCTCACAGTGAGGAAATCGCCAGAAGGCCCTCGGTGCTGGACGTCAGTGTCCGGGTAGAACGATGGGGTTGTAGATGCTCCTTCAGGTATACAGAAAAGCATGTATCCTTTACATTGAGATAGTGTATCTTCTTCTTTTTAATAAGCTTTTTATTAAAGTTTTCCACAATGCAGAAAGATTATTAGAGATAACATACCTTCTGTCGTGTGTACACAGGTTAGGAAACAGTTCTTCAGCTTCCTAGCTACTGTATTCATAGCAAAATAAACATTGATTACTGTATATTGTGTGTATTCTTTTTCTCTGAAAATGTCATGGCTGCTCGCTGTAAGTTCAGGGACGACTTTGAAAAGAGAGTAGGAGTTTGTGAGTTGTGCTGGAAAACAATGCAGTTCTGTAATTGCTTTGAGGCAGTTTGACAATGCAGTTGAAGCCTTACAAATTTGCCCCGGGTTCCATAGTTGGTTGGATACAACTTTGGAATAGAGGTGATGCTTTCAAATGCACACATAATCTATTGAATTACAGGTCCTTGGATTCCTGTTGTTGTTGTTTTATATAATGTTGTTGGAGTAACCTGACAGTGAACTGCATTCAGTAGTAGCTTGGGCTAATGTTTATTTGTTGCTGTTCCATTTCATTTATATTCTTTGAAATGTTGTTACTCAGAAATTGTTCTGAAAAGACTGACTTTGCTCTGTGTCAGAGATGGGCACCCTCTTTTTTTTTCTATCACGGGCTGCATTGCCCCGTGGATAATCTGTCAGGGATCCCAGGCCAGTTGGGGTGGAGCCAAAGCTGATGTTGGGTGAAGCGATGGGTTTAACTCATCTGGAAGGAAGGCTGCCCTGCTTCAGTTTCCCCTGTGGCTGCCTCTGATTAGAATTCTCAATCCTAAGAAGGCAAACTCAGAAGTAAGCCCCACTGGGGTTGGTGCAGTTATTCTCAATTAAGTATATAGAAGGGATTTCGTTAGCACAACAGACCAATAGAGCTATGTTTCTAGAAAGCAAGTGAAGGTACAGTGGTGCCCCGCAAGACAAATGCCTTGCAAGACGAAAAACCCGCTAGACGAAAGGGTTTTACGTTTTTCGATGCGCTTTGCCGGCCGAATTTCCCTATGGGCTTGCTTTGCAAGATGAAAGCGTCTTGCGAGTCTTGCGATTTTTTTCGCTCCCCCCTTTTTCTAAGCCGCTAATAGCCTTTTAGCCGCTAAGCCGCTAATAGCCTTTTAGCCGCTAAGCCGCTAATAGCCGCTAAACCGCTAATAGCGCTAATCCGCTAAGCCGCTAATAGGGTTGCTTCGCAAGACGAAAAAAACGCTAGACGAAGAGACTCGCGGAACGGATTATTTTCGTCTTGCGAGGCACCACTGTACTTTCTTTTGGACTCGGGGGAAGGGATAGCCACTGTGGTGCTCTCTAGATGCTGCTGGCCTACAACTCCCATCAGCCACAGCCACTGTGGCCAATGGTCAGGGGTGATAGGAGCTGTAGTCCACCAACATCTGTAGGACAACAGGTTGTGAGTGCTACATACAGTGGTGCCTTGGTTCTCAAACTTAAACTGTTCCAAAACCAAAATGTTCCAAAATGAAGGCACGGTTTTCCATAGAAAGTAATGCAAAGTGGATTAATCTGTTCCAGACTTTTAAAAACAACTCCTAAAACAGCAGTTTAACATGAATTTTACTATCTAACTAGACCACTGATCCATAAAATGAAAGCAATAATCAATGTACTGCAGTCACACAATCAATCAATCAATCAATCAGTAGCTGGGTTCCACACAGTCACAAAAACAAAAGAGCTGCAAAAACAAAATACGGTAAATAGTAAAAACAGACAGACCTCAGCATAACACTCAGAATGGAAGTGTGGCACTCAAAACGGAAGTGTGGCACTCAAAACTGAGGATGTTTGGCTTCCCAAAGAAGTTCGCAAACCGGATACTTCCGGGTTTGCAGTGTTTGAGTTCCAAGTTGTTTGAGTACCAAGGCATTTAAGAACCAAGGTACCACTGCACACACATGCAAACACAAAAGAAGCCTACCAAATTGTTTCTCAAACAGCTGAGTGGGGGAAAGCCACACAACCAAAAATATATATAACAAATAATTATCCAAGAAAATAATTGCCACTTATAGTTGTTCTGAAACTATATAGGAAGAGGTGGGAAACTTTCCCAAAAGCTAGGGAAAATGAGGGAATTTTAAAAGGAAGGAAGGACCATTTGCTGTATTTTTCATTAAGCATCTAATAAAAGACCTACTTGGGAGCAGAGGGGAAATATGGAAATCAGGCAGAATATGTTAACAATAACATTATGCTCTTGTTCAGTGTTGGCTAGGTTTTTGCTGTTGAAGTGTGGGATCTCACAGCCACCTAAGTGAGAGCCCTGGTAAATAAACTGATTATTGACTTGATAATTTGAATTTGATTCTGTCTATGGACACTTAACTAGCACTGTGGCATGAATGTTGTTAGCCTTAGTGACTAAACACAACTTTGGAATAACAACAGGCACTGATGGCAGTGGGCTGGCTTTTGTTACAGTAAAAGAGACAGTGATAATTGGAGACTTCTCAGTTGTTCTCACACTTACCTATTTCCAGTGCAACAACAGGCTATATGTATTTTTTGTAATGGTGTATTCTTATTTCATGTAGAGTTCGCAATATGTCCAGTGTGTCGCCGGGTGCTTGCAGTTGATGCTCAGGGTCAATGAATACCGTTTTGCATGGGTCGAATCAGATGGAGTTAGTTGGTGAGTATTTGTTGTACAGAAAAAGATGAGCTTCTAGTATATCCATGATGAAAGTGTTTTCCTCCTGACTTATGCATTCTGTTGAGCTCTTAAAAGAGTCCTTAGGATAAGTTTGCGGATCTAAAAGTGTTGTACAGTCGTACCTTGGATCCCGAATGCCTTGGCTCCTGAACAAATTGGATCCCGAACGAACAAAACCCGGAAGTGAGTGTTCTGGTTTTCAAATGATTTTTGGAAGCTGAACATCTGGCGTGGCTTCTGCAGCTTATGATTGGCTGCAGGACGATCCTGCAGCCAACTGGAAGCTGTGCTTTGGTTTCCGGACATTTTGGAAGTCTAACGGACGTCTGGAACGGATTCCATTCGGCTTCTATGGTATGACTGTAGTTCTATTTCCTAGATAATTCTTGGTATTGTTCTGTGAGCGGACTGGATTCTTTCACAAAATTCTGTTTACTTTCCAAATAAGTCCCTTGATGAGAGTCCATGATATTTTTAAAGAACACTTTGTTTGCACAGTACATATAACTTCAGTTGCCGCAATCGTGTATGTAGCATGGACTTCTGTAACTTTGCTCAAGAATGCATGTAGATGTTTAGGAGTGATGGATAATATAGCTGGGCTTCTGAAAAGCCTTTGACACAGTCCGTAACCATAGCTACTGAGTAAACTTAGCAGTTATGCGATAGAAAGACTGATTCTATTCTGAGAGACAAGAAAAATCTGTGGCTCTTGGGAAGTTGTTGAATTCCAGTTCCTCAGCCAACATGGCTAGTGGTTTGGGATGGTGGCCATATGGAGGGTGAAATGTTAGCAAACCCTATTCCAAATGTTCCCTTAACTATGCTCAGAGATGCAGTGGTAAATTTTGAAGTTTTATCACAGCAGCCCATATACAGGCCCCAAGGAAAGTTCAAAAATTCTGGCAGCATAATTTGTAGTTTTATTAGGGCTAGCATGACTATAATTTCATTGTTTCGCGATAGCAAGCACCATTATATACATCAGTGTATACAGGTTCAGATTTCAAACACATTCCACTTTAACAAAAGATCTTAAGCCAGATAAAATGTAACCTTTAGCTTTCACTTAGAAATGCAAACCATCTTGTAAAGAATTGTTACCATTTGAACTCCTGTTGTGAAGTAGGAACTTCGTCAAAGAAAAGGAAGGCAATACAAGGCTCTGCTTGATTATTTCTCTCATTTCGAGACTTCCTCTGTATTCTGATTTGTCACAAAACAACAACAACAACAACAACCCTGCAATCTCAGTATTGCCTTGTTCATTTGCTGGAGCAAGGAGGGTCCATCAGATACCCTGTTGTTCCAGCAGATGATTTCACCTCTGCTGTGAATAAAGTAACTGAGCTTTGCTCCCTTGCTCTCTCCTCTACTCTACTCTACTCTACCCTACCCTACCCCTGTCAGACTAAATTGCATTCTATTGTTTGGCTGTTTAGTGTTTGCTATTTTTTTTAGTGTCTCTCTAATTTGTATGGAAGTATATTTGTGAAAGGCTTTTCTTTTACAAATTCAATGTGTCTGGAAGTGAAGATTTACATTCTGAATTATAGGATAGTGAGCAGCTGCCTAATGGTATGTTTCTTATGCTTTATCCCTGCTCTCTAGTATCATGGGAGTATTGAGTAACAAATGTGGTTTCCAGCTTCAGTATCAGATGATTTTCTCTATCTGGCTGCTGGCATTCAGTCCTCAAATGTGTGAATATTTGCGGCGTTATAATATTGTCCCAGTCCTGTCTGACATCCTTCAGGAGTCCGTAAAAGAGAAAGTCACTAGGATCATTCTTGCAGCATTTCGGGTGAGTGAAGTATGTAGACTACAAATTCTTTATACCGGGGTGGGGGGCTTTAGGTCTGGGGGCCAGATGCAGCCCTCTGGGCCTCTGTGGCTCTCTGGACTTTCCTCAGGCCACATTTTCCACTGGCACTACCTCACACCCTCCTTGACTGTTTTTGCCCGACAAAAGTTTGCTCTTGAAGACTGAAAATGCCTTCTGCTTTCCTAGATATAAGAGGTGTGTATACAGAAACCAGCTATTGTACAAAGGTAAAAATTTACATTCAGCAGTCCATCCACATGAAACTAGGATGATGTCTGAACACTCCTCAGTATGCTATGTCATCTTCTTGATACAGAACTGTAAAGATGCTAGCAAAATGTGGTAGGAAATGACAGTAGGGTCAGTCAAAATATAGAGGGAGTGCCACTTCACAGAGAATTCCGTCACTACCTTTTTAATTCATGGCTATCAGGGTCTGACACCATTTTGTTTTGTTTTTCTTTCCAGAATTTTCTAGAAAAGTCTACTGAAAGAGAAACTCGCCAGGAGTATGCTCTTGCCATGATCCAGTGCAAAGTTCTGAAGCAGCTGGAGAACTTGGAACAACAGAAATATGATGATGAAGACATAAGTGAGGATATAAAGTTTCTGTTGGACAAACTTGGAGAGAGTGTGCAGGACCTCAGGTAAATTTTGTCTTCGGTGTCTAATGTTCAAATTGATACAAGGAGGGTCCTCCTTGGGGTATAGGCTCCCCACCGAAGCACCTGTCAAGATCAAATAGAGGCCTAGTTATTAGAATGATAGCTTGTCTAGTGATTGTTTTCTGCAATGCTGTAGATTCCAAAGACCATATGAAGGAAATAACTGTAAGACCAAGCAGGCTTTTCTTTTTTTAAAACCAACTTCACATGATTTGTACCTTGGGATGGTATCAGATTCAAGTAATCATAAAACTACAAAATAGTTATCATTTGTCATTACCATAAGTAGGCTTTATTTACACCTCATTTGGGAGTACCTCATCATCTTATATAATATCAAAATAAAGTACCAAAACAGAGTGCTTTAAGTGCTGAAGAAGCTGTGTTTTCAAAAAATCAACAGACACGGCATGTAATTAATAATAATAATAATTAATGGAAATCAGAATTGCCATACCTTCAAAAATAAAATAAAACGGCTCTGTGGTTTTATATTTGGCTAAGCACCAAACTGTTGTTGTCCTAGGTTATTAGAAAATGACCATGCACATACGTAGTTAAAAGATTCTAACGGCTAGATTCCCATTTTTCAAAGCTGGTTGTGTGACCTGGGAGAGGAGCACATGTTAATCTGAGTAAGGAATGTTTTCCCTATTATGGCAACTTCCTGGAAGCAAACTCCAAATTGGATCTGAATGTCCTAGGCTACAATCCTATCCTTGTAATGCAAAACTGTCAGCAGCGAAGAAAAATCTGGAAAAATTGACTCCTTTAGCTTCAGTCTGGCCAAATTAGAATTCATGGTAAATGAATTTTCATCCCAATGAAAATATGCTGCCATTTGTAAATTGTAGTTCCATATTTATAAGTGTTCATACTTATGCTTGTAAGTGCCACTTACAATTTTTGTAAAATGCTTTACAAAGAATCCTAAGTGCAGTGGGAGGTTTGGATGTGCTGTTTGCTTTCATATATTGTCCTTGTGCATCAGAATTATTCCTCATTCTCTTATATTCGGTTTATTTTGCAGTTCGTTTGATGAATATAGTTCTGAGCTTAAGTCGGGGAGGCTAGAGTGGAGCCCTGTTCACAAATCTGAGAAATTTTGGCGAGAGAATGCTGTGAGATTAAATGAAAAGAATTATGAACTGTTGAAGTAAGTTCTTCTGATATATCCCTGCTTCAGTTGAATTGTTGTGTTGCTCAGAGTAACCAAAGTTTCATTTAGGGTATCTGCATAAGGTAGAGGGACTATAATACCATTTTCAATAAAGGGTTCCCGTCTTTGAAAATGTCCCAAGTGAGCACACAGAGAGAGAAAAAAACTTTGTTGCTTTGTATGGTATGGAAACTAAATTGGGAGCCTTAGTTCAGAGGGCTGAAGCCAGGTCCCATTAATGCCTGCACAACAGGAAGTCCTGTTGCAGAGGTGGAAGTCCTTCTGCTAATGACACAATTTCATAGGATACAATCTACTGTTTCTTTTTTGAGCACAGGTGAATTTGTAAGAGCATTGGCTTGCTTCTTAAGTGAAATGTGGCTTGATTCTAGAACAGCAAATGTATGGTTTTGATATATTTAGAGACTTCCTTCAGATTGCTGGTTACTATTAAAGATTGGGTTTGCGGCTAATGGCTGTGATATGATGTCCCTCCCCCCATCGGTAACCTTATCACTGCTGTAACATCCAAATGTAGCCTAAATATCTGTTCATAGTAGTGTCATACTTGCCTGTTCAGGAATATGCATTATTCATCCCAAATGAGGTAATCAGTCAAGTGTCTGTGCTGTGATGTCTTGGCTTCGATGCTTCAGCTGTCTCTAGATACGCCTTGCAGATCAAAAGGCTTAGCTGAGCATGAAGCAAAGTGGTAATTATCAGCAACACTGGTTTTGTCTTCATTGAAAGTTGAGCTAACTTAATTAAGTATATTATTGGTTCTTTAGTTTATCGTTCAGTGTACAAATCCTGAAAAGATATCTGTGAAATGAGTACAGTTTCCTCTCCCCACAAAGACTTATTTGAATTTTTGCATGGCAGATTAATAAGATTAGAATTTACCAGAGAATGCATTAAGAATTTACAACTGAACACATTTGCTAAATATGTGTTGGACATTCATTACCTAGATGACGTGGGATAGCATTCAACTAAGTCATACTTGGAACCGACTGACTGATATCAGTGATGTTAAGTTAGTCATGACCAAGTCCATTGATTTCACTGGGGTGGAATCTACATGCATGTTAAAAATGTTGTGAAAATGCTTTTTTAAAAATCATTTTGAAAAATGCATTGAATTTGCTATAGCTCACAGTCACCATTTAGTGTCACAATTGTATATTGCACTTTACAACACATTCCAAACATTTTATTTGCAGCGAGATGAGCACCACAACCCCAGAATTGTCCGCGACTGGACTTAACGCTCAGGGGTCCCTTTACCTTTACCTTTTTAGCTGAGTCCTAGGTCTACCCTGAGTGTGATTTTGAAATATCTCTCAAAATATTTGTGTGATACTGGGTGAATCTAGAAAAGTTTTGCAGTACTGAAGTAACATGGCAGAGATTTATTGAGTTTTATCAATTTTTTGTATGCTATATTTTGTACACTCCATAGTGAATAAGGATCTTGTATATTTGCAATCCTATTGTAGAATCTTGACAAAGCTTCTGGAGGTATCAGATGATCCTCAAGTCCTGGCTGTAGCTGCTCATGATGTGGGAGAATATGTCCGACACTATCCTCGAGGAAAACGGTGTGGAAGGCTTTTTCTTATCTTTGCTTAGCGCCTGAGTTAATACAAGGGCCATTGCTTATGACTTAAGGAACAGTTAGTGTAACCTTTTGTTAGACCTTACTATAAAGTATCAGTAGGTGGTTTAATTTGAATTTATATTTATGTATGAGATGCTTTCAGTAACATTTTTATATGACTATTTGAATTTTATTAAGTATTGTAATTTTTAGTGAATAATGTCATGTAAACTTTTTGATGATATGATCTGCTTTGATGATAGTTCACAATGGAGAAGTGGCATACAAATCAATTGAGCTAAAATGGACTGAGATGTTTGTGCTGAAGAAGCACCCACATTTGCTTTCCAAACTAATCTTACGTCACCAAACCTTTATTAGGCATTACAAGTACAGGCCGTCATAAAACATCCATATATAAAATTTTAAAATATACAAATAAACAGCCATGTATAATATATAATGATAAGGATTTTCATTGGGATTTCTTCCTGCTAAATAGTACCATTCACCACTCTAAGAGAGACTATTGACAAAAACTCAGCCACCCTTGCAGTTACTTCCGGGTTAATGTCAGACAGATAAAATCTGATATTTTCATTATGTCGTGATGTTAGATTACCCAAAAAAGGGAATAACAAGCCTTATTAGCTCACTGGGCAATGGACAGTAAGAAAAGTATATGTTCTACAGTGTCCGGCACATTCAAATATCATTTGCAATGTCTATCATTTTTGACAAAAGCTGAGGGGAAAACGTTCAATTGGGTTAACAAAGTCCCTGCATTGGGCTGGAATTATTTATTTTGAGATATAAGTGACCCTGTTACCTGTTGTATTTAAACCATAGAACTTGGGGGAGCAAATTTTATTTACAGCTGACTCAATGTTTGGTTTTTCCAGACTAATCCATGTGCCTTATTAAGCTTTCGATTAGGAAGTTTTAAGTCAGCATATTGAAGCTAGTTGAGGGGAATTCAGTTGAAGTAGTAGACAGTGGTGGGGAATCTTTACTGACAGGCAGTCAGGATCATAACCTCCCCCAACTGGCACATGGGTCTGCTGGAAATTTGTGGTGTTGGTACTGTAAAGTCACTTAAAATGGTGTGAGGTTGGTGGCTGCTAGTAATCAGAAGCAGAAGGAAACTTGAAAACACACAACCCCCCCACCCCCCCCACCCCTGACCACTACCTCTCTCTTACCCATGCTCTCTTCCCTTCTTGTAGTGTGATTGAGCAACTTGGTGGAAAACAGCTTGTAATGAACCACATGCACCACGAAGACCAACAGGTTCGCTATAATGCCTTGCTTGCTGTGCAGAAGTTGATGGTCCACAACTGGTATGTGACAACTCACTTCCACTTCGGGGTTTTTATTTTATTTTATTTAGTAGATTTACTTACCACCCTTCATCATAAGATCTCAGGGCAGGAGTTCTTTTTGGGAATGTGTGAAACTCAAGTCCTAAATTATGACATGCCTCTTGGGGGTTACAATAAAACTTTGGTACCCTCTACCACTGAAATGATAACAACTCAGCAACTGGCAGTAGTGTCATTGTTAAGTGAAATTTAGCAGCTCTTCTGCTGTCTTTTTTCACTACTACCCTCCCCCATTTTGTTATATAATGAAAATTGAAGTAGACTGTATAAAACAGAATATAGTATTATTCCTTTTTGTTTCCTTACATTTAGAATGCCTGATATTTTCAGCCTTTAATTGTGTTTCCATTAGAATTTCTTGCAGCAGGATCCATTTGTATGTCCAGCAGATCTTTGGTGAACAGAAATGCAAGATGCATTTGTATTTTTCTAATAGCTGAACTGAAAGAAATAGATTCTTGTTAAAAAGTTGTTTAAAAGTTTCTGAACTGATTTGTTTCGTTTAACAAAATGTATGTACAACTTGCTTGTTAAAAAAACCCAGAAACTTTTTAAAATGGTTTATAAAACATGAAATATATTGATAAAACATGATTAGATACAGGTATCGGTAAGCATTCGAAGATGATTGAAATGAACAGTAGCTAAAAAGAGATAAACTACATGTTCGCAGAAGCGGCTTAGTCATGCTGGCCACATGACCCGGAAGCTGTACGCCGGCTCCCTCGGCCAATAAAGCGAGATGAGTGCCGCAACCCCAGAGTCGGTCACGACTGGACCTAATGGTCAGGGGTCCCTTTACCTTTTACATGTACCTTCTAAATGTCTGGATAGGGTTGCCTGAGCAAAAATGTTTTAAGCAGGCGCCGAAGAGAGTATAGCCTGCTGTACATCAAAAGGCAGAGAGTTGTAGGTGCTGCCTAACGAAACAATTTATTTCTCAGGATAGTTTTATAAACATTTGTGCACATATGCAGGGCATTAGGAAACAGATTCTTTAGCCTTGTTTCTTAATGGCTGGGTGGGGGGACTTTTTCAGCTGTAGCAACTTAGTTGAAACTTTTTGCAAGTAATACAGACACATCAGTAGCACATCCCCTCCATAAACTACCTCATTATATTTTGTAAAATTTATATACTAGAGAAAAGGCAGGCAGCCTGCCTGCCTAGTATATATCAGATCATTACAGGCTATTACCATCATCCTATTCCTTGGGAATGGAATAAAGAATTTCCTAATGTCATTCTTCAAGATGCATAATCCACTACTCCTGTTACCTAACCACTATAATCAACTGCTTCTGGCCTGTGTATACGCTAGAAACTTATGCAGAAGAGAAGTTTAGCATGGTATATCTAACTTTGTAGTGTTGCATCCCTCCTTTTCATTAGTTTCCGTTACCTGTCATGGCCTTTCAGAAGACCTGCAAGGCTTTTACCTCTGTACTCTTTCTGTGCAATTGAAAGTGCAAGGAATACAGTTGTACCTCCGTTTATGTAATCCTCTGGTTACGTAAACTTTGGGATGTGCGCGGCAAACCCGGAAGTATTTTACCAGGTTTTGCCCCGTGCGCATAAGCAGAAGCGGTTCTCAGGTTGTGGAAACCTCAGGATCCGACCAGACCTCCAGAACGGATCCCGTCCACAACCGGAGGTAGCACTGCAATGACAAAGAGCAGAGCCCACATCCTGGTTTTTATCCTCAGCATCACGTAAAAACAGAAAATTAATTGACCAACAGCCCACATTCATACTAAGGTACAATTTATGGCCCAATCCCATTTTGAGGATGGACCTTTTAGACCACAGGCAAAGAGCAAGGCTCAATATAGAAAGAATCACTTTCTGTGGCCTCTGATCTTTCCCTTCCAAGTAATAGTCCCCCCCCAGTAAACTTCAGCACCCAGCATTTCTCCCATAGTAGTTGTTTCTCTTGTAGCCCCATATTCCTTTCCATCCACTCCAGTTTTTAAAATGAAAATACCCACTGTTTGGAAATAAAACTTTGTGGATTGTTACTAAGAAGGCCTATTACTGTGTCACATTTTTTGTCTCGAATCTCTCATCCACATGGGAGACGGCTACATAATTCAATCCATTCTATCATAGAAAATTGGAACATAAAATGAGTTGAACGTTGTGGTTAGCTCTTTGCCAATATATGTCCCACCAAGAGTTGCATCTGTTTGGTTGTGGTCAGCTGGATCATCAAGCTGTGTTTCACTTAGGTTTCAATTCTGCACTCTACTTACCTTTTAAGGCCCTATGAGGTTCAACAGGATTTACATCTGAGCAGACATGTATAGGTCTGCACTGTTAAAAATTTACTTTTGTAGCAATTGATGGTTCTATAAAAAACACAACCCTCTGAGTGTGGAAAGTACAGCAAATACATCCAAACCTGGTACAGTTATGTAATTTATCTGTGATGCTTTAATAACTGAACCGATAAAATGAACAATTGACTATATATTTAACTGGTTTTGAAAAGTCAAGTAATTTAGGTACTATTGCTTTTAAATAGGATTCTGAAGCAATATGACATCGATGATGAAGCTGTTTCTAAATTAACAAGTGTGTGAATGTCTGCTATGCGGCTCATAATTAGCTCTGCAGCCATGTGAAGCCACATAAAATATTTTTATGTTTGAAATGAATATTCTGTACTCTATCTTCCCCTGTGAGTTTCTCAATACATCCCTGTATTTCCCCTGCTGAAAAATGCATCTTGTACTTCACTGTTTCTGGGGTTTCATTTTGGGCTACTGCTCTACACCTCTTGTTTAATTAATGTTTGTTTTTCAGTCTCAGTATCCCAGAATTTCATACAGGGGAACTGAAACGGCATTTGTTTGCCAATGACAGTAATTTATTTTCAGATTTCTGTATTGAAGGAAATGGTACTTTAGACTGTCTCAAGCAAAGTTTAATTAAGGTTCAGTCAGTCACAATTTATTTCAGGTTCTTAAAAGTATGTTGCTATGTGTAAAACTGCACAAATTTGTTTTCTGTTCAGCTTGGTAAATGTGTCTTGATTCATGCAGATTCATATTGGATTACTGAAGCAAATAAAGCATCAAGTCAAATTTAAATTAGTGAGGAGATAGGTTTAATTTAGAAGACATCTTTAATCTAGCATTGCAATATAAGTGAAGACCTTAACAGCACTTTACAAATAAAAACCTAGATATGATTGAGCCAAAGTCCAACACCAGCCAAATTTTGTTATATGCTGATTTAAATGGAAGAGAGTGTTAAGAATGTGTTTTTACACTAAATCAATGGGACATTCCTAACTTTCTCCCCCATTTATACCTTTGAAAGTTTTGCCCCTCTCTTAATCGGACTGGGCAAATGTGTACTGATATGCTTTCGAAAACCGAAAACTTGCGTATCAAATTAGTTGTAGAAGAATCTTGGTACAGAGAGATGTGAGCAACTGAAATTTCAGTGTGCATATTTACCGTATTTTTCACCCTATAGGGCGCACTGGCCCATAGGGCGCACCTAGTTTTTTGGGGGGGAAATAAAGGGAAAAAAAATATTTCCCCCCCCCCCAGGCACGGGGCTGGGGCGGGGGAAGCCCTAGCTTCCCCCGACCCTAGCCCCCAGAACAGGCTGCTATCCGCAAGCCTTGGGAGCCTGGCGGGAACTCCCATGGGCTCCCAAGGCTTGCGGATAGCTTCCTGAAGCCTGGAGAGCAAGAGGGGTCAGTGCGCACCGACCCTTCTCGCTCTCCAGGCTTCAGCGAAAGCCTGCATTCGCCCCATAGGGCGCACACACATTTCCCCTTCATTTTTGGAGGAGAAAAAGTGCGTCCTATAGGGCGAAAAAATACGGTAATTCTCTCAAGGTCATTGGGCTGCATCTCGGTAGTACAGCATCTGCTTAGCATGCAGAAGTTATTAGGTTCAATCACTGGCATATCCAAGAAGGAATGGGAAAGACATCTTTTTGATAATCTGGAGAGATGTTCCCAGTCCATCTAGCTCAGGATTGTATGTGAAGGTTTTAACTCTGTAGAAGGCATCTTCTGATGTTCCCATGCTTTTACATAAACTGGATGGAAGGAAAGCTACTAAGTGATGAGCAGCAGAACGGTGTGTTTCAAGATCTTTTGAAAGGTGGTAGCTGGAATAAAAAGCACAAATAAAAAGCTAGCTCTGAGTAGGCAAATTACATGAGCAGCACAAGCAGAACAGTACCATCTCATCAGTTTGAGGCAGGCTGTATTGTTGCCATTTTGCTAGAAGAAGTTGTACAGTATGTCTGAATTCTCCAGCCTAAGCTGATCTGTTTGTCTAATTCTGGGAAATGGTTGCACATGTTCTGAGATTTAACATAAGCAGTAAAATCTGAAACTATCACAATGAAACACTCTGCTGGTATAAACTAGCATGGCTAATGTTCAGAATATATATTTGTTCTTTTTTAATGTAAAATTCAGACCTGAGGCATTTAGCAAAACTGACATCTCAGTGGAACTGCTGTGGGCTAGTTGAGGCAAGAAATTGCCTACTTCTTTTGAAAACAGTAACCGCTACTTATTTCCTTCAGAAAACTCTCATGAAGTATTCATCATTGGTCCCTTTAAAAATGTCTCGCCCACCCCTTGTTGTCTTTCAGGGAGTATCTTGGAAAACAGCTACAGTCAGAGCAGCCTCAAACTGCCACAGCACGAAGCTGAGTCTGTCCTTTGGCGGGAAATAACTGGAGTAACAATTGCTATTTTGAAGTGCGAGTAAGAAAATGATGTGATTGCAGTTTCTTCACTGCCTACCCTGCTATTGTGTAGATTTCTTCCCTGTTATTCTTCCAGTATTGTTGCCAGGGGTAAAAACTAATCTAGTAAACAGTTTCTGGCAGTTTGCTAGCTGAAGCCCTTTAACATTGCAAAAATATACAAGAAATATAGCTGATATATGTTGCCTTTATTTTATGTATTTATTGTCTCTAAATAAGAGGGGGAAAAAGAACACAAAGCATTAAAGAATAATCATTCCATATCATTAATTGTCTCTGTGTTGCCTGTTCTTCACTTGGCTATGAATAGTATTGTTCGGAAAGCAACATTTCAATTAATTTGGTTGACAGAATGATTATTAAAGCTACATATGAAAACAGTAAAAGACCAATTCTTCATCCCCACTGGTGTTACCAAGAAGCTGGGACTCTGTACGTACATATTCTGAGCAATGAAAACATTGTCGTGGCCATCAATGTGAACCACACTCATGTGAGCTGTAGGCACGCGCCAATCACCCAATTAACTCCAGAAATCAAATGCAACAAACACCCTTAATTTGGTCATTAGTCTCCTTTTGTGAGTAAATAGCTTCTACCTGATAAGCATATCCTGCACTATCCTATTGCATTTTCAGAGAACTCCCAAAATTACCTAGTTTCAATGAAGGCAAAGAGCATCATGCTAAAGATAACAATAAATTGAGGACTTTCTCATGTGGTATGACCATTAACTTGACCTAGGATGTCCTTGGAATCTCTTTTGTACCTTGGACTCTTAGGTCAAGCCTTTTTGGGGGGGCGGGATCGAATTCAGGGAGAGGCCTTACAAGGTACATCTTCCATTCATTCTCCTTTTTGGAATATGCTCCCACACCACTTCTTTTCAGATGCTGTACTCCTGTGATAGACCATGGGAGATGCCTTCTTTATTCCCTCTGCTTAAGGTTTATCTAGACTCTTTCCTTGCCTCTTCCCTCCATGGGTTCCCTTGCCCTCTGCTTGTTGTTTGTTTCAGGACTGGAAAGACATCCAGTAGGGTCTTTTGTGAGAGGAAAACCTTTCAGTTTTTCAACCAAATTTGGGTGGGCTCGCCAGGAACCTGGAGATAGATGGTTGTGGAAAGGGATTTACAATGAGGTTGAACTATCAGCCCACCCCACTTAATACCATGTTTCTGATAGGCATAAGGATTGTTTTTAATGAATTACTCCTCCTTTGCCAAAGCGTGTAATCCCAGCTATGATCATGTATCTGTGCTTGTCAGAAATTCAGAGCTTTGGGTCTCAGCAATGCCACTCACCTTCCTCAGGAAGAAATGCATCTATTGCATCTCACTTTCCTGACTTTTCTGCAACTTCTGTGTTTTCTCTGACTCCAGTGAGATGGGGAAGCCTTTATTTTGCATGTTAACATTTTCCACTTAATGGATTCTTTCATTTTCCCCATAGCAAAACTGGGTGTTTAAGACGTTGCCTCATAGTTCTGCATTAGGTGACTTTCCACCTCTGGTCTCCTCCCTCTATCACTGTAATGGTAACTAAGTGTATGGTCTAGGCAATGCATGGCTGAATTAGCCTGTGTAATGAATTTTCTCTTCTGTGTTTTCTCTAGTGGCATTCCAAGGCACAAAGCCATTGTTGTTGCCTCTATATCACTGTATATTGACATAGTACCTTTATTGAGTTATAAATAAATTGCTATAATTGCAACAATGTTGTGGTCATTGCTGGCTCTCTGGATCAAGCATGCTAATAGAGGTCAGTGCTAATTTTCCCCAAATAAACAAGGTAATCAAAGCAAGAGCAATGCCATATGTATGAGTTCAACTGTCTTCAGTAAAGATCCCAAGAGTAGTATTGCTTATTTCCCAAAAACAGCATTTTAGTGAATGCAAGTATTAAGAGCTCATCTGAATGAGTGTATGGGTGCACGTGACTAGCTGAACTGGTAACACTGGGTGGTATAATATATTTAGAATTGTGAAATAATAATATTATTATTAGATCCAAGAATTGTCATCTTCACAAAAAGAGACGTACTATAAATTTATTTTTTGTGTATCTCTCACCCCCTCCCAAATTAATGTCTCATTTTGCATTATGTGAAATATGTTCATAATGGTTACTCTTGTATACTTCCTGGGGATATATGGATATATGAAAAGTGTGCACATTGGTAAACAAATATCTGTGTGCATGCCCAGTTTGAAGAAAAAAAACCAGTAACGGAGGGTGGATATGTAATAACAGAGGGGAGAGAACATGCACACACCATGCAGATATCATCCTATCAAGGACCACCCACTT
Organism: Podarcis vaucheri; assembly: GCF_965113315.1. Taxonomy (NCBI): domain Eukaryota; kingdom Metazoa; phylum Chordata; class Lepidosauria; order Squamata; family Lacertidae; genus Podarcis; species Podarcis vaucheri. Next base: position 55,289,293 of record NC_138766.1, on the reverse strand, counting down.
TGGAATAAAGGAACACCAGTGTAGACAGAAGACATTGTTTTGGGGTCAGGAAAGCAAAGTGGACATGCTTGCACCAGCCACACACATACACTGAGCTATCCATTGTTTAAGAGATCACCTCTGCATAGACATAGCTGAAGTCAAACTGACAAAATTTTCAGTAGCAAAAGTGAACAATCAGTGGCTATCTAATTGTATAGCTTAATGGTTGCTTAGTGAATTAATGAATTGATACAGACCTTTATAATTTATTTTGGCGTTTGTAGCTGGCTGGTGTCAGGGGATGTTAATCATTGTGCTTTGTATTAAGTACATTTAAGATTTATTAAGATTTAAGTACCAATATGAGTTTGACTGAACTTGAAGCTACCAACATGAGTTTAGACCAAACTGCGGGAGGCAATGGAAGACAGGAGTGCCTGGCGTGCTCTGGTCCATGGGGTCACAAAGAGTCGGACACAAGTAAATGACTAAACAACAACAACAACAAGATTAAGTACACATATTAAGATTTAAATATACCTAAGTTAGTGTCCATGAGAAGTTTGAATATAATAATAATAATAATAATTTATTATTTGTACCCCGCCCATCTGGCTGGGTTTCCCCAGCCACTCTGGGCAGCTTCCATAGAAACCAAAATACAGTAAAATATCACAGATTAAAAACTTCCCTGAACAGGGCTGCCTTAAGATGTCTTCTAAATGTCAGGTAGTTATTTATCGCTTTGACATCTGATGGGAGGGCGTTCCACAGGGCGGGCGCCACTACTGAGAAGGCCCTCTGCCTGGTTCCCTGTAGCTTTGCTTCTCGCAATGAGGGAACCGCCAGAAGGCCCTCGGTGCTGGACCTCAGCGTCCGGGCAGAACGATGGGGGTGGAGACGCTCCTCCAGGTATACTGGGCCGAGGCCGTTTAGGGCATTAAAGGTCAACACCAGCACTTTGAATTGTGCTCGGAAACGTACTGGGAGCCAATGTAGGTCTTTCAAGACCGGTGTTATGTGGTCTCGGCGGCCGCCCCCAGTCACCAGTCTAGCTGCCGCATTCTGGATTAGTTGTTTCCGAGTCACCTTCAAAGGTAGCCCCGCGTAGAGCGCATTGCAGTAGTCCAAGCAGTATACCTTTATTCCAGTTGGCATCAGTGGCGTATTTGAATTGATTTTATGCATGTACTGTTTTTGTTTTTAAGTTGCTTCCATGTGCAATTGTGTCAACTTTTTATGTATTTTATATATTTTCTATTATATTGTAAATCACTTTGGGATGCCTCATGGCAAATGATTCATAAATGAGACAAATACTACCACTAAATAGATCTTGAAAAACAGGTTACGCAGCAGAAGAAATGAAAAAAAGACCTATAACTTTGAGACTTTACTTTTGGATAGATATTGCAGTGGCTGATGCACAGCCTAGGAATTTTATGCTGCTGTAAAGAGCTTCTGGGGTTGCCAGAGCCCATGTCAAGCAGATGTATTGCACTTGTCCAACTTGGCAGTTATAAATAAGAGACCAGAGTAGCCACAAGGGTGGCAGAACTTTCACTATTTAAAATGAATTTCAACCCCCTTTTCAAACAGGCCCTTTGTCTTTTCATTTCCTAATAGCCTTGGGGTACTTAAAATACTTCTATAATTCTTTGTAATCCACCCTAGAAGTTGGTTTGAAAATCAATGAAGGTCTACTATGTATCGTACTTTGCCTAGCGGTATACTTGTGGCACAACTCTCATATTGTACCTCTTCTGAATGCAGCTATGAGCTCATATATTAAATGCTTGCATGTAGCTCAAAATATTTGTTTGGGACAATTGAGTTTATATGGTGCTATAATCATAGTTACGGACATATTATTGAAGCAATTAAATACTCTACTGCATTGCTTTAACTCTGAGGATGTTGAGAATACACTGATTTGTGTTAAGTTCATATTCCTTTTGTGTGTTTTTCCTGGTAAATGCTCTTCCATGACATGACCTCCCTGCCTGTGTGGAAAACTAGTCCATTTCTCTCTCAGAGTAATGAGCCAATTCTTGTGAACCAGGCCAAAGAAATATGTATTAAAGGATCTACATGGTTTCCTTTTGGGAAAGATTAGTTAGTTGCAAGCAAACGACCCCTTTCTATTGTTAAAGCAGACACAATAGCCATGAGCTGAGTTTATATATCAGTACATTTATTTATGTATTGTTTTTGCATGTAGGCTTGGTAAATTTATTAACAATGATCATTTCAAGGCTGGAATAGGCCTTGATGGGAATGCTTTGAGTTGGATCCCAAAGTGTCCCTCTACCTCTCACAGAAAGGCAGTTTCTGAGCTTAGTGAAACAGTGGTCTGGGGAAAAGTGACCCCAAATCCAGAGAAATGCTTCTGTTTCTGCAAGCTCTTCTGAAATACTTTTTTCTATATCTCTCTCGAAACCATTTTATTACCCACTGCAGCTTCTGTGCTATATCCTTCCTTATCTAGTGTGTTTCTCATGCTGTGATAGAGCACAACCCCAGATTATATTGTGGCACTGCACTACAAGAATTCTTATGGTAACACTTGCACAAAAGTCCACAGAGCCCTGGTAATAACTTTCTCCATCTGCTCATAGTTTGAAACCAAGACATAATGAAGAAGAACAATGAAATCTCATCTACTGCTGTGTTCCATCCTCCATAGATGGGATCTAGAATGATGATTTTGAACAATATTGGTGAAACAGATGTCAGAAAGAGCCAACCTTAAACATTCTCCACTGGGTGCTTATATTTATAAATCGACTGCTGCTTAGAACAGATGCCTGGTATTTGGTATGGTAATGCTGTGTTTTGGTGCCATCCTCCAGTTCCATATTGCATTATCTGAAATCAATATGTCTACTAGATACAGTAAATGTGGCAATTGAAATACCTTGAATAGATGCTTCAGTTACTTCCATCTGTGATTCGAGCCATATTTTAGTTCTCTCATTCCTTTCACAGGACCCAATAAAACTCTGTGCTAATGTTCCCATAGGAGGTACTTAACATCACTCTGAAATCAACATGACATCTGTTTAAAGTGTAAGGGAAAAGCTAGATCATACACTGGAAATTTCTGATTGAGCTTGTGCTTTTGTATGCTAAACTTAAAGCGGGCCTCTTCCATTAAATCAATGGAATGGCGCTTAACCTCCCCTTCAGTGATGTTTTCCTGGTCTAAAAGTCCCCCTGAAGCTATTTAACCTATGGCAGAAAACCATATAGACATCATACAGGTGGCCACATGTTTCCCTGTAATGCACATAGCAGCTTTAGGAAGGGGAAGGAACTTAGAACTGAAAGGTGGTGTGGGTGATTGTTTGGAAATCTCCAGCATCACTTACCTTATCCAGTTCTCTTCCATCAGCTGCTTTGAACCTAAAAAAAAACAAAAACAGATGAGATGCCCAGAGATCAGTGATCTGGGGTAATGATTCTCTTTAATATAAATTAATAATCTGGTTTATTCAATTTTACAGGGAATATGGGGAATATATTGGCTAAAAAAACTAAAATGCAAATAACTTTAGATTCTCATCTGTTCTATATTGATTGTCCTCTTATGCTACAGAACTCTTATAAGCTACCCTATAAATGTAGTTATTTTCATTTGAATATTCAGCATTAATGCAGCTGGGATCAAGATGAAACTAGAATGGCAACATGGCACAACCATAGTATGCACAAGGCAGTTGTTCTCAAAACAAAAGCATGGCCGTACTCATGCACTGTTTCCTTTAACAATTAATGAATCTTCTGAACTAGCAGTTAATGTATTTCTGTGGTTTAGCTTTAAATGCCAGAAGATAATGCCGAACATGAAAGAAGCGAAGAAATTATTAATTGTGGAAATGTGAATATGTTGTTTTAAACAGCTTGATAACAGCCTCACTATGGTTCATTCACCATTAAATGTTCATTGCAGCTAATGTTTAATAAAAAGTGTGCAAACAGCATATTCTGCCATGTATTAATGCATAACATTTGCTTTTTGTGGAGTTTGCTTTAACCTGCAGCAAAGCCACCAGGTTGTGGTGCGCGCCCAGCAAAAAAGTTGGCAAGACAACAGAAACTGGGAGCATTCCAGAATGATCAGGGTGACTTGCTATGATGCTATGCTTTTTCATGGAAAAAAGAGCTATCTCTGACAGCTTGCGTTAACTTTTAGAGACTACTTGTCATTCCAATAGCCTCTCAGTCCCACATGGAGAAAAGGGGACAGATACGCAATGAGAACCATTTCATGGTTTGTTTACTAGCTTGTGCCCAATATTTGCCCTTCAGCTGGCATGGTGTGTTAAGGCACCACAGTGGCACACTAATTGCAGGCTGCTGAAACTCCACTGAAATCAACAATTAAAGCAAATAAAGTGGCAGTCATGCAGAGGCAAATCAGTTCCTTATGCTTTCCTTGATCTTAAAAAATTCTATGTAAATGTAAGATTATTTATTTATTTATTTATTTCGAAACAAGGTTTAGTCCTCTGCATGCTTTCCCATTTCCTTAATATCCATATAATAGTTGTGGTTCGCAGCTGCATAAAACTGAGTGCAGTTTTCAGAGTTACAGCTACCCACCCTCTTTCGAGTTATATTGTTGTAATCTATTTTCTTTTGTTAGAAATCAGAGCTGAAGGGTGGTTGTTTTTTGGAAAATCAATGCAGAAATCAAAGCCTGATTGTTCCCATGGTTTTGTAAAAAGATGCTGCCAGATGTTACCGCTGTGCCATGTGATCTCTCTCTCGTCATTAATTATACTGTCTGTGAAGTCAATCTGGTTTTACTTTGCTCACCGACGGAATAGTTGATTCAAGGATTATAGCTCTGAATTCTATTGCAAGTGACAGCTTAGCCTCCAGACCTAAAACACTCTTACTTTCCTTCGCTCTAGTTTTAACAGCTTGTCCCAGACCCCTGCATTAACCTTGTTTGGGTTCTATGAGCCAAGGTTTCCAAAGGCAAACCAGCTTAATTTGATTTCAGGGTACTAGAAGGGAAATCACAGCTGTATGGCTGATAAAAGAGGACTGCTGTGTTTTGGTGGGGGAAAGCAATAGAAGAGACCCCTAGGAAAGCTATTAAGTCAGTGCTGGCATCAACAGAGCATTTTAGTTGTTTTTTAATGCAAATTCATCCAGGACTGTGAGCAGGAAGCCAGGTTTTCTGCATTCAGAAAACGTAAGGGATCGGCTCTCAATCATTTCCCTATCACTAACATTTTTCTAGTTTATGAGCTAAGTCAGTAGTTGTCACACAATGTGCCGGTCAGTCCAAAGTTGGAGTTAACTCTTTATTACCAAATGCATGATCTCCACAGACATGTCTGAGTATCAGGCCTAATGAGCACAGCAGCTCCTTCCTGGTGGATCTTCCTCCAAGAAATCAGTTGCTGAGGCTGAAGGTCCTCGCCTCTCCACAACTGTCTAGGTCTCCTTCTCTCCAGGGCTTTTCCCAAGCAATTGGAGACTGCATTTGCATGCTGCTAATCTCTCCTCTTCTCCGCCGAAGAATTGATGCTTTTGAATTATGGTGCTGGAGGAGACTCTTGAGAGTCCCATGGACTGCTAGAAGAACAAACCTATCCATTCTTAAGGAAATCAGCCCTGGGTGCTCAGTGGAAGGACAGATCCTGAAGCTGAGGCTCCAATACTTTGGCCACCTCATGAGAAGAGAAGACTCCCTGGAAAAAACCCTGATGTTGGGAAAGATGGAGGGCACAAGGAGAAGGGGATGACAGAGGCCGAGATGGTTGGATAGTGTTCTCGAAGCTACCAGCATGAGTTTGACCAAACTGCGGGAGGCAATGGAAGACAGATGTGCCTGGCGTGCTCTGGTCCATGGGGTCACGAAGAGTCTGACACGACTAAACGACTAAACAACAACAATCTCTCCTCTGCCCTTTTCATGCCTCTCCTGGTCCTGGGAGACCAGGGGAGAGGGCAGCTTGCCACAGCAAGAGGGAGGGACACTTGGGCTTTTTCACTAGCCTAACTCATCTCTGCCTCTTGACCTCCCTCCTCCCACTTGCCAGCTTCAGCTTCTGATTCTGGACTTTTCCCCATTATAGACTCTCCCTGCTCACAAAACTCTCTTCAGCTTCTGACACCTCCTCCTCCCCAGCTTCTCCTTCTTTTCCCTCTGACCACTCATCATTGTTCCACCACCAATCCCTGGACTCTGAACATTCTTCCTTTAGTGGTTCCCCAGCTGGTTCCTCCCACCATTCCTCTGCATCCAACCAGACCATGGCAGTAGTATTTCAGACCCAGGATCACCTTTAACCCAGAGTAGAATCCATAACATGATTGAATGGTACCCTTCCTTGTGGCAACTCCTGCAGCCAAGCTGATGCCAAATGTATTGCTCTGCTCTCCTTTGGACCACATGAACAAGGGGGTGGGCAGTCTTGTCTGGGCAGCCCAGGACCTCCATACACACTGGGCAGGCATGCGCCCCAGAGAGGTCTCTTTGGTGGTGTTAACACAGAAAAAACAACATAGGAGACAGCAGCTACGAGTTACCAGTCTCTGCAGCAGCAGCAGGCACTGTGGTTTGACTTCATCCCCAGAGGTGCACTCTATTGTTTCTCGAGACAGATGAATGCCAGCAAAACTGAGGCTACCATCTTTCAAGGAGAAAAAGCTAGAAATGTTTCACCAGTTGGAACTAAAGTTGCCAGCTAGGGGAAATGAGCTCTGAGAAGTGACTGAGCCAACATTTCAGATGTAATATGGGTGAAGGCAGCTTTTGAAATTAGGTATGTAAAGTTCCCCTGCCCTTTCCCCTGTACAATCACACGCCAGTGTGAACTTTGAGAGTGGTCCTGTGGGTATTAAATATCTGTTTGCTGTTACTGTGTTATTAAACTGGAAACTGGCCTAAAGCTATCAAAAGGTCATAGCCCTGGAATAAAACACAGTGTAGATTTTGATTGGCAGGGTGCTGGATGCTATGCCATACTGGCAAGGAGCAGCCTGCTGCTGGAAATTACATAAGGGCTCCTGTAACCCAGCAGTAGAGCAACCACCATGCCAAAGGTTCTGGGTTCAGTCTCTGGCATCAGGACACCTTTCTGAAAGGCTAGACTGCTGCTGCCAGTCAGCGTGGAAAACACAAAACCAGAAATGCCAGTCATTTGGGAATTTAGGAAACCGCCTTGTACTGTTTCAAAAACCAAACAAACCAAAAGCAACAACAGAAACAAAAACCCAGCCTTTGAACTCTGTGGTGTCTTACACTGGTTATAGTTTGCTGGGGTTTCATTTGGGGCTTTCGCTATCTGGAGATGGCGGAGACTGAGCTTGGCATCTTTTGCTTGCAAGGCATGTTTTAGAGTAGAGTTCAGGCCCAATTTATATATGATGTTTACGCAGAAAAAACAACATAGGAGACAGCAGAAACTACTTGACATTCAGAAGACATCTTAAGGCAGCCCTGTTCAGGGAAGTTTTTAACGTGTGATATTTTAGTGTATTTTTGGTTTCTATGGAAGCCGCCCAGAGTGGCTGGGGAAACCCAGCCAGATGGGCGGAGTACAAATAATAAATTATTATTATTATTATGTGATCACATGTAACATGCTAGCTCTTTGAAGCATTCCTCTTCATGTTCTGGAACACTGGGGGGAGGGGAGCTGCTCACAGCAGGAGGGGAAGACTACCACTTCTGCCTCTGATTCTAGACTGCTCTCTGCCACAGTCTCTTCCTGCTCACTAAACCCTGTTATGTCTTCAGTTTCTGACCCCTCCTCTTCCCAGTCTGCTCCCTCTTCTCCCTCTGACCACTTGTCGTCATCCCACCACCAATTCCCTGGCTCTGAGCCTTCTTCCCCTGGGGGTTCCCTTGGGGGTTCCCCAGCTGCTGTCTCCCACCATGCCTCTGCATCCAGCCAGTCCATGAAAGATGTAGTAGAAACATGACATCTCCCTGTCTGCTGGTCACTGACATGTTATTGCAACACATAGAAGGGCAAATACACATCGTAAAGGCATGTCAACATGATGGGCTCTGATTAAACCAGTTAAACAGGGAAAGATTGTACCCTTATCCCACACAGCATATATCCCAGGCCTCAAAAAGGAAATGCCATGTGAATGTAATCCTGAAATCACTGCTGTGCTGTACCAGATGCCAAAACACAGAAACCAGAAGGACAGTTAGAGAGTTTTGAAGCCACCTTTTGCATGCACTACAGGGAGATGTCTTGTAACCAAAAACAAAGATAATTTATTCAGAACAGACTGTGGGAATCTGCCATAATGTAGTAACAAGGAGTTCAATTATCCTTACACCTCTAATTCATCGGCACACGAGGAAACATTCATTTGTTCTAACAGTTACTGATTGCTTTTTGTCTCATTAATTATAAGACCAGCATCATCTATCCTGTGCACCATTATATGACTTTGATTTTCTCCTGCCTTTCCCCCACTCTGTCTCCTTATGGCAACATTAGCCAATATATAGTATTTATTATCTTTCTATCTTACCCTTCCTCCCAAGGGCCTAGGGTGGCAAACAAGAAATGATAAACAGTAAAAACATTTAAAAACAATTCTAATACAGAGACAGACTAGAAGCAGAGATACAGCTTAAATAAAATTGTTTCTCATGTGGTTCCATACAGAGGCTTGACTTACAGTGGATTTCAAAGGTACTTAGTAGATTTTGCTTACCTCATATGTGCTTTCAAAAAGTCTAATGACATTTTCAGTGCACACATACGGCAGATGGGTAGTCATGGGTGCAGCCAGGGGGGGTGCAGGGGTGCAGCTCCCCTGCCCCAAATCAAGCAAATAAATAAAAATACTTAACTAACTGACCAATCACATTGCAGTTAACTCATTTATGCCCCTGCACAATATAAATCATGGCTATGCCCATGTGGGCAGTGCTCCCTCTCTAGGATGCTCTTTGCACATAGGACCAACACCCTGAACTCACAAACTTGGTGAAAAACATTTTTGCAAGGTATCGATCATGTGGAAGGTGCCTATGTGCAAGGAGCCTTCAACATGCATAGACTTTGTGCATAAATTCACATTATTTTTGGAGGGGAGCCCTCGGAGTTGGGACCAGGAAGCGCAATCCTCTTACTTACTTTCCTTCATGCATTGCGTTATCCACAGATTAGTCATTCGTGCAGGGTTAATCATAAGCATGTATTCAGTTGAAACTGCAGTGTTCATTGTTGCAAACTTAAGAAACAATACCAACAAGAGATTGGAGCAGGCATAAAGGAACTTGGCTAGAATTGTGCAGTCAGTTCTTACAATGGCTATGAAGATGTCTGCTGCTGTGCATGGTTGTTATCCTTTATTCATTCTGCAGAGCTGTTTCTCCTACCTACAACTACTCTTGTGACACATTCATTCCTCCCCTTAGTTTCTATCATTACAAAACTGATTTGAAGAGTAACATTACTTTTAGTTGTTTCAGAAAAGAAACCATTAATCCAAATATTATAAAATGCAAACTTGATTATCCCTTTTAAAAATAATAAAAATACAGAGATCAAATGGGCCATTGTGGCTCCAGGAATAATTGTGTTAAACATCATTAGTGTGGCAAATTGCTATCACCTAGGATGTGTCTAATAGTCTAATTAAAATTTCTGTGATGCATTCATTCTGTGAAAATAACATTACCTTCATCTGTGCATGCAGAATGACTCAATCATTCAAATAACTAATAATAACAGTCTTATTTCTTTCAATAATGATGAAGTGGCTCATTTATCACCACTTTTGCTTTGTTTAAGAAGACCCGTTCATTTGTTGAAAGCAGTTGCCAAACCTAAAATGATATTCTTCTGAAACTGTGGTTTTATTAGGTTAGATAATGAAATGCTAAGGCATGCATATGTGACATTTAAAAATGTGTGTGTGTTGCAGCCTGCATATTGAAACCAAAATGCAATACAGAAGAACTGTTGAGCTCTGGCAGATTCCAACAATGAAATTAAGTTGCATTTCTCTTGTTATCAGGGCAGCAAGGACAATGGACTCGGGCTGTAGAAGCATTTCCACCACTGAAAGCATTGTGAGATCAGATAAACAGGTGACTAAGTCCTTTATTCCAATATCATTAGACTTTCAGAGAATAAAAATAGTGTAGTATATTTAGCTAAGGTAATATATAAAAGCAATATTGTTGCTGTTGTTGTTTAGTCGTGTCTGACTCTTCGTGACCCCATGGACCAGAGCACGCCTGTCTTCCACTGCCTCCCGCAGTTTGGTCAAACTCATGTTAGTAGCTTCGAGAACACTGTCCAACCATCTCGTCCTCTGTCGTCCCCTTCTCCTTGTGCCCTCAATCTTTCTCAACATCAGGGTCTTTTCCTGGGAGTCTTCTCTTCTCACGAGGTGGCCAAAGTATTGGATCCTCAGCTTCACGATCTGTCCTTCCAGTGAGCACTCAGGGTTGATTTCCTTAAGAATGGATAGGTTTGATCTTGCAGTCCATGGGACTCTCAAGAGTCTCCTCCAACACCATAATTCAAAAGCATCAATTCTTCGGCGGTCAGCCTTCTTTATGGTCCAGCTCTCACTTCCATACATCACTACTGGGAGTAGTAGATATGATGGTCATCCGAACTGAATTCGCCCATTCCCGTCCATTTTAGTTCACTGATGCCCAGGATGTCAATATTTATTTTTGCCATCTCATTTTTGACCACATCCAACTTACCAAGGTTCATGGTTCTTACATTCCAGGTTCCTATGCAATATTTTTCTTTACAGCATTGGACTTTCCTTTCGCTTCCAGGCATATCTGCAACTGAGCGTCCTTTCGGCTTTGGCCCAGCCACTTCATCAGCTCTGAATCTACTTGTACTTGTCCTCCGCTCTTCCTCAGTAGCATGTTGGACGCCTTCCGACCTGAGGGGCTCATCTTCCAGTGTCATAACTTTTATATTCCTGTTGTCTTTGTCCATGGAGTTTTCTTGGCAGGAATACTGAAGTGGCTTGCCGGTTCCTGCTCCAGGTGGATCACGTTTGGTCAAAACTCTCCACTATGACCTGTCCATCTTGGGTGGCCCTGCACGGCATAGCTCATAGCTTCTCTGAGTTATTCAAGTCCCTTCGCCACAGCAAGATAGTGATCCATGAAGGGGAAAAGCAATATATCTATAGTCAATAAGTCATTCTGATGATCCAGTAACATGCCAGCTGAGGAGAAAGGGAAGCTTTCATGCTTTAGTTAATGCAAATGAGTGAAATTTGTGGATTTGTGTATATTGTCCTCAAATTGTATTTCTGTTTTCCTGCTTTGGGGATGGTACTAAGATTTCATGGTTCATGAGACCTTTATTGCAGAGATTAATATTGCACAGCTTGAAGTAATAGGATGAATAAAAAAACCTGACTCCTCTTGGAATAAAAATTGTCCAGACCCAAAATATGGTTTAAAAGCTTTCCTGACAGAACTTGTTCTAAAAACAGTTACAGAAAACAAATAATGATACAACCAAATGGCTGTATAATATAATGTGCATGTCCAGCAAAGATTCAACTTCTTATAAAAAGGAAATTACTCCAAACAGACCTAAAATCAGAAGCAGCAGCACAGGCCAGCACTTCCTGTTACACCTCAAGTGGCAAAACAGGACATGCCACCGCTGCCTGCAACCTTATGGGTTGATGCAAGTGTCAAGCAGGTTTAGGGCTATTTCTGTCATGGTCTCCCACCCTATGCAATGCCCTGTCAGTGAGGCTCCTTCATTCTATTCTTCCATGTACTGTGTGCAGAGATGGCTTTTAACCAGGCCTTTGACTGATTAAATAAAAGCTTGTGCTGGTGTAGGTTGTGTTTATTTTAATGACTGCTGGATTTTCTAATTTGTTTTTGTGTGTGCGTGTGTTGAGTTTCGTTTAAAATGTTGCTTGTTTTATAATCTATTATTATTTAATCTGCTAGCTGCCTCAAGTTTCCTTGGTGGCGGAGGAAGATAATAATCACAAAAGAGAACCTGATGTTCATGTGGGTCACTGAATGGGAAAATGGGTAATGTTAATCATCTTTTAGTAAGTGATGTTTTCTTTGCCTAGGCAGTTTCTAGAAATTATACATCAGCATATTTGGAGAGGTCTTATCTCATTGTTTCAGAAGACCACACTTTGGGAGATGTGGAAAGAACATTGTGATGAATGATCTTATTACCAAAGCTGTGCTGAGAAGGTTTACGTAGTAGTAGTTCAAATCTCCTCCGTGGCAAGACGTTATAGTTCATATTTGCTGCGTCTGGGACTTTCTAGAGCACTAATTTCTTTCTTGGGTTTAGGAAAGAGATAAATCAATTTTCTTTCAGTCGGGTGCTTCCTTGTCTCCATAATGTGGACCAGCCACCTTGGCAGTTCACTTTTTTATAGTACCCAGTTTGCAACTCCTTCCTTTCACTTTGCTTTTCAACAGCAACATTGTTATCAATGTAAATCACCCCACCCCCTTCACTGAGGGGCCAAATCAGGTGTGGCTACTAATGATGAAGTTGGTGGCACTGGATATGTCCACAGTTGGATGTTCATCGTGTATTTGGTTTTGCTAATTATATTAGCTGAAGCAGAGCAGGCTGCAGAAAGGGAAGTCCCCTGGAAGAAGGCGTTCAACTCTCCCTTCCATTCCTTTTCTCTAATGTAAAACCATCTCCACAAAGCTGCAACAAGCTCTTCAAGGAGGCTGGCAGAGAGGAACATCTGTCTCTCCTCCACCTGCTACGATGGAGCTAAATGTAGCTTAGGATGGGAAGTTACTTTGGAGAAAAAGCATGGGAGGAAGGAGTTTAAAATTCCATTCCAAAGTACTACATTCTGGCCTTCAAGGTAGCCTCATGGAATGGCAAATGAGCAAAACAAAAATAACTAGCCACAGTGTCTAACTAGAGGAGAAGTTCTGATCCTGTAGCTATTTGCTGTGGGAAGGGTTTTTTGGGTTTATCATGTTATTCTTCCAATCAAAGCTGTTGCTCAGAAGCACCTATTGCCTGTTGGGGAAACCTAACACATACAGTGAGGCAAACAGCAGTTTTGGTGTGAAAATTTTCATTAGGAAAATGGCTCTTACAGTGCTGGGGTCCTGATTTGCCTTACCTGTCTGCCATGCCTGCTTTTTGCTAACAAGATGAACATATGAGTTGCAAGTCTCTTTTGCCCTTTGAGGTGCTGGTCTGTTTCAGTGGGCTACCTTGATCTTGTGCTGTTTCAGACATAGAATCATGGCAAGTGGTCTACCCATGCACTTGGTCCACAACCTCCAGCTGTTACAAAATGCTAAAGCTGGACTGTTGATGGACACAGACTATTGCCAGCACATAGCCCCAGTGCTTAAAATCTTGCACTGGCTGCCCATGTGTTACTGAGTGAGGTTCAAGGTTGGATTAATTTTCAAGGCTCTTAACATCTTGGGTCCAGGATAACTTAAGAACCATGTGGCCCCTCATATTCAAGCCCAGCCACTGAGATCTCTGGGGGATATATCACTCAGGTATGCTAATGATTAAGCAATATACATATGCATGCATGCATGAATGAATTCATGTGGTTTTATAGAAGCTGAAGCCATGTCAATTGGCTGTTTTGTCATCAGAAAGTTTCAGGAGGCCCCTGATTCCATAAACTAACACTGGTTTCATTCTGTAGGGCATGTCTCCTCTGCCTGAAGCATCTTTCAGCTTTTCCCTGACATCTCCCCACCCCTCTGTAGAATGCTCCATATTAATTCCCCCCCCCAAGCATGTCAATGAATCTTAGAAAATTTCTGGAGAATGCTCTTTGAAGCAGAGTTGAAAATTGCTTTAAACTGATTAATATCCTTGCCTGGTACTTCATCTGTAGTTTGAATAAACTGATAGAGCTTATAGTTTGTGGCTCTTAGCTTGCTATTTCTTAGTTGCACAGCATCATGTCTTTTCCTAATCTGTCATGCGCTATGACAGACATTTTCATTTGGGGATACCTTAATGAGAGGAAGATTAACACCTAAAACCAAGCAAAAAAACCCCAAGCACACCTGCAAATCAACATTTCATTCCACAACCTTATTAAGATAGAGTATTAGGATGCAAGGGTTATGCTTCAGCTTTATTGACTTTAGTGAGTCCCAAATGGGGTCTTTTCCAAATGGCTGAGCTCAACTGGGTTGCAGATTCATATCGGAAATAACAGCAAACAAGCATATGTCTAATTAATTAAAATGAAGCAATATGCAAGGAGAATGTGGTTAAATGGCAATTATTCATGCTGACTTGATCCAAATAGTTAAAAAACAAGTCCTTGAAAGGTTTGCAAACAATTAGTGATAAAAATCTTTTAAAAACCAAGACTAATAAACAATAAACTGAACAGGGAGCTTTCAAAGGTACAAAGTTTGCTTGGCAGGTTTTTGTTATCTGTGTAAAAACCTCACTGAAGAAATTGCGGATCTTCAACACCACCCGAAGATGGAGAAAATGGCTGCGTGTGGAAAGATGCTTTGGGATCAGTCAGCATCACACAGATTATTTCAGTCCAAGACTCCCAAGGTTGTTAACAATGTAAAGCAAAACCATATACAGGATGCTAACAACAAAAACAATAGAATAAAAGCTTTACAAAATATAGCAGAGACCTAAAAGAACAGAAAGGGAAGAGCTAATTGGATGACCAAACAAACGAACAAAAAGGATTCATGAGCCCATTCAATTGTCCAGGGCTGGCTCTGTTGGGAATCTGAGGTGACATACCCACATAGTGGATGTTGTCCCCAGTTCCAGTCACAACACAGAGGCAGCTTAAGTCCAAAAATAGCTTACTGCAGCAGAAGATAAGGCTTCAGTAATACAGTTTCAGATGCTGATATATACATACAGCTTGTAGGCTTTGCAGATATATGCACCCAATTATAAAACATTTATGTTGCTCCAGCAGTTCAGGATGTAACACAGACTCCAGCTCATGAACAGCACACACTGACTGACTAATGAGCTGACATCCGGAGTGCCAGCTTGGCCCTGCAACTGTAGGTGCCATGCAGCATGCATGGCCCTGGCCCTGAAATTTGCAGGTGCCTGGCCCCTTTATGGAGAATTTTGTGGGTGCTCGGGCACCCAGGGTCCGAAGGGATTGGCACCTATGACTGACATGCCTTAATCACTTATATAGACAACGCTGGGACATTGCCACAACAACTTGCTTTGCTGACCTTTCTCCTGCTGACAGAGGCGGAGCTAGCTGCTCCGGCGCCCGGAGTGATGCACATGCTGTGCACCCAGGGACGGGGGCATGTGGGTGGGGCGAGTGTCCTGGGGGGCAAGACGCCCATGGGGGTGGAGTGAGCCGTCCATGGCGGGCTGCTTCCTGGGTGCGGGGGGGGGCACACTGCTTTGCCAGCAGCCTCCCTCTCTTCTCCCTCTTCCTTTTGACAGCTCAGGAGAGGCTTGTCCCACCGCCAGAAGCAGCCTGGGAGTGGGGGGCAACAGCGTGCCACCCATCCACAAGTCCCCAGCCTCCTCCCAGCTGTCAAAATGAAGGGGGAAGGCTGCTGTCAAGGTGGTGCAGCTCCGCCCCTTCCCCCAACGGCTCGGGGTAGGCTTGAGAGTCGCAGGCAGGCAGCACACCAAATGTCACCCCCCCCAGTGATGACACCTGAGGTAGACTGCCCCCACTGCCCCCTTCCTCCGCCCCTGCCTATTGACTTATCTCATACATGGGTGATTTGTCCCCATGAAAGAAGTTAACCCTTTCCTCCATGTCCAGTTCTTCCAACAGGCTCTACCATTAGGCTATTTCCAGTGTCAGATGTTTGTGGGTGAAGAGTGCCAATGAGACAATGAAGAAGGATACAATGGTGTATACAATGCACAGCCTATCCTTCATCTCTTCACCATCCAGCTACCCTTAACACACTCATAGGTGAATGGGGAGAAAATAATATGCCAGTACCAGAGTTGGTGTTTTTCCTCTTATCCAGGGACATGTTGGGGAATCTTCCCTTTCCCAGAATGCTCCCTTTTTCCCTCTCCACTGCTGGGTACCAACTTCAGGGGCAATGATAGCAGTCCTTTCTGCCACAGCTAGGAGGGATCTTCCAAAGGTGGACCTCCTTCCCCAGGAGTGGAATATTCTCTCCATCCATAGAGAGGGAGAACCACAAAAACCCTCTGATTCACAGAATACCCTCCCAGTCAGGATGGTAAGATTTTCAGCAGTGTAGGAAAAAACTAAAGTGTATATAATGGGGTGAACCAAGAAACCGCGAGAAAAAGAGGAGACAAAAGGTACCATGGAAGGAGAGGATGGGAAGTCGGTGGAGGAATGCTTTCTGGTTTTATTTTTATTTTTCAATATTCTAAAACTTATTTCTTTTCTACTTCAGATGGTTTTTTGTGCCCTTTGCATTATTTCCATTCATATCTTTGACATGGAAATGTATCAGTAGCAAAAATAAAAATAAATATTAAGAACACCCTCTCAATCATAGAAAAGCACTGTGGCTGCAGTGCCACAATCTATTCTTTGCAACTCTTGAGTTTAAAGTACTGACAGATGATTAGCGGTTAAAGAAAATGTAATCTGCACGAAAGCAGTGACATTCTGTGGTATTCATCAGGAAAAAGGATTACCGCATCAGATAACAGTAGACAGACTTTCTGATGGAACATAACTGAGATTTTGTTTTGGTGTTTCAGGAGCATGTGAACTTTTAGCTTTGGAATCATGTTTAGACCTGTGCCCTTGTAATATGCAATAATCGTATGTCTATGACTGACTCACTCACTTAACAAAAGCTTAGAAACCTTATCTTTGCATATAAAAATGCACAGGAGTGAGAGCCAATGTGCTGTAGAGAAGAAATATAACAGCAGTATGTTGACAATAAAGCTTTGGGAATAATAGCCATTCGGAGTAAAGATTTGATAGCTGTATACAGTGGTGCCTCGCAAGACGAAAAGAATCCGTTCTGTGATTCTCTTCGTCTAGCGGTTTTTTCGTCTTGCGAAGCAAGCCCATTGACGAATTAGCGGATTAGCACTATTAGCGGCTTTTAGCGGCTTATCTGCTGATCGGATCAGCTGATAAGCAGTTTAGCGGCTTAGAAAAGGGGGGGGGAGGAAAAAAAACCAGTAGGAACTCGCAAGACATTGTCGTCTTGCGAAGCAAGCCCATAGGAAATTCGTTTTGCGAAGCACCTCCAAAACGGAAAACTCTTTCGTCTAGCGAGTTTTCCGTCTTGCAAGGCATTCGTTTTGCGGGGCACCACTGTACATAATAAGGTTGAGGGGTGGGGCTGCACTGATTCTGCCTGGAAAATACTAGGTAATTAATCAACCAATCCTTTATTTTATAGCTAAGTGGAGTCTTTCCAACAGTAAAGGCTGATTCCTATTTTGTGTGGAATGGACTTCCAGATAAGACGGTGTTTGCAGGAAGCCTTCACTTTCAGTGACTGATCAGCATATCGGGGATGAGACAACTTTTTCAGTCATCTTGGTGCCACCTCGAGCTTAGTTTGGTAGCAAATTGACAGCCACTGCCCAGTGTGTATGGAGGTCATCTTTTAGCTTAGATACAATCCACAGACTTTAGGTTACAAATAAAACCAGTTGCAGCAATAGAAATTCAAAATCCCAGTACGTGAGCAGTTTATTTCTTTTATTTAACTGTGCATAAAGGGAATTTAAGAAAAAATGTTGTTGGACCCCAGTGCTCTTCCCAATGAAAGAGCATTAGGTTTCCTAGTGAAGGTGAAGAACCATCAACAACACTAATTGTTGCATTTCTAGATAACACAACAATCTCTGACCCTAATTTTAGCAAAACCTCACCACAAGAGAGTTGAAAGGAAGAAAGCCTTCATAAATTGAAATTATCAATTTAAGCTAATAGTTGTCATGACATCCCCTGAGCTAATGAAGATAACTCAGCAATGCCCAAAGGAACTGCTCACCACCCTGCCCCGCCCCTTGCAGCAACAATATAAGACCTATCCTTTTCAAAGAAGCAGAATAAGTAGGATCTGCTTAGCTCCTGACTGTATTTTCTTTGGTAGCACTTTAATTTAAAGTGCAATGCAATTTTGTTGAACACCCCCATCCATGTAAGGACTGTAAAACAGCAGTCCAGAAAATGGCAGGAAAATGCCAGCAGAAACAAAAAAAATCTCCAAAAGCCATTCAAAAGCCATTTGATCCAACTGGTGCCAAGGATGAACCAACCAAAAACAGTTCTTCCATTTTTGAAGAGGTTAGAAACCACTCTGAGAAGACTTTCATATCCTTTCCCAAAGCATGTGGTAAAAGGTAGAAAGGAACAGAACAGGCACATTTAATGGGATGTAGAAGAAAATGTTGATCATGTACATCATGCCCATGTTTTTTCTTGATGCTCCTTTGTGCACAACTCTCTATGACACTATCCTTTAACCTACTTTGCACCATAGATGAGGTGCACAAAGCAGGAAGGTAAGTCCCCACAGAACCATTTCTGGGTGTATACACATGATTTCCTAGCTTGGTGACCTTGGTTCCTCTTGGTCAAGAATGGTAGTGGAACTAAGGAGCACAACTTTCCCCCCATTCACACTGTAAATCTATGTGAAGTTTCTTCAGTTCCTGCACCAAAAGCATCTCCACTGGAATTCTTTCATGAAGAAGCTTCTCTGAAACGTATCATTTTAAACATGGTTGCCAAGTAAGAGAAAGAAAAAACTATTCCTGCCTAGTAGTGTAAGCTTGATCCCTAGGCAACAAACATAAAGAATTATCTCTTGGATACCAGTGTTTCTGAATCAATAGCTGGACTGGAAGCAGGAGTTCAGCAGGCCTGATTAAATCACTCTAGAAAAGTAGCAAGGACGACTGGATAAATGAGCTTTTAATCAGGAAACCATTGCCCTTTCAGTGGAAGAAAGTCCTAACAAACAGCAGAAGTCAAATTTTCTCTTTGTGGTGAGAACGGATAATAACGTCATTTTCTTTGCCCACAAACCCCCATCTCTGTTCTTTCTCTACTGGTAATTTAGTTATCACCACAACGGCCATCAGTAACTTCACAATTAGGGCTCTTCCTTCAGGCACTTACATTTGAAAGCCCACACAGAGGATTTTATTTGAGCTGGGGTTTCTGGGACTTAACCCCAAAGTATAACAAAATGAAAACAAAGAAGAAAGTAAAAATAATGTGAATCTGGAGATGGCTTTTTCATCTGAATGTTGTTTGTGGGCCCAGCATATAGCTTGGAGGAACCAACATGAGACTCTCAAGAGTCCTCAGCAAGACTGGCCCAAGACATTTCGTTGTCAGTGTTTAAGGACAAGATAGTAACCTCCATACCCAATTTCGCATCTAGAAGCTTACTGGACTAGCAGTTGATCAATCTTCAATGTGAGACAGTGTCCTCCACTGCTCCCAAGGGCAGCAGGCTACTTGCAAGGGTGCAAGACAGGGTTAGGATCCTCCAAGAAGGAAGCTCAGGAGCGCCAGCCAAGGAGAGGGGCCTTTCCCAGCTTTCCCTCAGCACTTGCCACCTGAGCATCGCAATGTCAGGAGTGCTGTGGAGCCAAGTGGGACGGGGCAGTGAGAGCAAGATCTGGAGGATGAGTTTGGAGGTGGGGAGAGGCCAAGTGGTGAGTTGGCAGAGGTTTCTGCCTCATTTCAGAAGGGATAGGGGAGCAGTTAGAAACAGCCTTCACTCCATCTTTTGAGAATGAAGTTCCTATGGTAGCCAAGGACACAACTGCCCAATTGACAGCGCCAGTTGAGTCAGAGGTGGAAAGACAGTTGAAGTGAGTGAGTCAGGTCCTGTTGCCAACAGACCTGGCCCACCTGCAGGACTGCGTGCATGCAAGTACAGTCTTTAGGCTTGGCTTAACTGTGCAAATGACTGGCCCAGACACACTCTTCAAAAGTCAAATGAATCTTAGAGCTTAGCCACGAATCTTAGAGCTCTGTTTATAGACTGATGAATCATGTGTCCTGTACTTTGAACTTATGCTGAGGGGGAAAAAAATAACACATGAATTGTGTGTCTCTACAGGGATGGAGGATCCAGAGTGCGTTTGGTGGGATTTTATTTCCTCAACTTTAGATGCTCAACATTCACCATCAATGCCTTCATTTTTATTGGTATGTTACCATTTCTTTCTTCTGTTATGTTTTGTTTGCTTCCTTTGTATATGGAATGATGTAACACAACCTTACTGCACTTTTGGGTTGTTAGCATAGGTCATTTTGTGTGTGTGTGTGTGTGTGTGTGTGTATGCTGAGACAGTGTACGCTCATTTCTTGAATAAAGCTTCCAGGTTTCCTCAAGCTGAGAGTCTGAGGGTGGGAGCCCGGACATCCTATCACTGCCAATGAGCTACCTGCCCTACGATCACAGTTGAATTTCTCAGCCGGGTTGTGGTTATGCTGAGAAAAGTTCTGGGCTACTATGGCACATGTGTAGACTGGCACTACTATGTTGATGATGCTACTTCTTAGATACTACTGATTCTAGCCTCACCCCAATGTTTCAAAGCTTGGGTATTGGGCTGGAGTCATTAGAACTGCATTGTTGGCCAGTACATGTGTGGTAATAATAATAAATTTTATTTATTTAGTGTGCAGACTAGGAGCTCTGCTTGCAATTGCTGCTGGGTAGCCCCATTCCCTGGAATTTGGGGGGAATTTGTTCTGCGGCAGACTCTACCCAGGTGCCAAAATCTGCTACAAAAATCTAGGTTTTATGAAACCCTGGTCTTCACCACTGATGCTAGTGGACATTGAGCCCACATTCTCTGGGTCACATGCATCCCAAATCCCTGTCTGTGACCTCTAATTATGTGCACCAACAAGGCCATGCATGATTATCTAAAGCTATGGACCGCTGTGAGCCATAAAAAGCTTCTCTCTTGGCTGATTGTCATAGGAGGCACTGATGAAAGTTCTAGCTTTTCTGCTATTGCTAACAGCAGCCTTTCACGGTTTCCATGGAAGCAGATGTGGCAGTGAAAAGTTTTAAGTGACAGGCATGTTTCAAACCTTGACCTTTTTCATTTCTACAGAAAGGGCAGTAGAGAAGCTGGCAAAAGCAGAAGAGTTACATCTATGCTAATGCCAGTTATCAGTCAAGAGAGCTCTGGACTTTACTGTAAATGGCATTTTTACAAACAAATAAAAAAAAGGTTTGGCAGCATCAGGTCTAACAAACATGTAGGCTGTTTGCAGTGTACAGAAAAAATAAACTGGGGGGGGGCAGGGATCTTTGTATATTATTTTCTTATTTTAGTGAGAACAACCATCAGGAAAGAGAATTTTTAAGTTATTGGCCACTCAGTCATGTTAAAGATAGGCAGGTGATGGAACTTGAACTTTGCGGTGAATTTTAGGTCATTTATGTTTACTGGCTTCTCCAATAGATGGAGTGGACATGATTTCCAGAAAGCCAGGGCACTTATTTCTAGAGATATTGCTATTCCAGAACTCAGAGTGGCCACCTGCACAAATAAAGTGTGTGCTCCAAGAACACCACAGGGTCCCGAAGCAATTACATGTGGGTTGCTATGGTGCTGAGTGACCCGTGGTGTTGAGACTGGGCTGAAGACACTAAAGGTTCAGTTTCTTGTTCTCAAATGAGCTTTGCCAACTTGAGGAACAACCATTGGTGTTCCTGCAGATGGTATTAATCATCAAGCTGGGATATAAGGGTTCAGAAAGCCCTTGAGGTACCCTGGTCCTAAGCTGTTTAGGGCTTTGTAAATTAATACATGGGCCTTGAACCTGGCTTGGTAGTAGAGCAATTACCTCATAAACATGTGCATTGATAATGTGCATAATGTGTAAAATCAGGTTGGTTTCTGGGTGTGTTATAAAGTGTTGGTTAAAAAAAGATTTTACAAAATGTCTCACAGGAGGGCTGAAAGCGTAGAGCCAAGAATTTAGTCCTACTGTTAACACTATTGTCCTGTTCCTGGGAGATTAAGGCAATTTTCTATACAAGTGCTAGCATATTGCATTTTGATGACAAATTAGAGCTGTTCAAATGTGCTTTACTGCATGCAAAACCTGATGGAGTCCTTAGGCTATTTTTTGTGCAGGTAGAGTTTTGGGATACAAAGCTAAGTTTTTATTAAATTCTGCATCACTTGGAACTTTCTGAAGTGAAAATTGCTTTAATGATCACAGCATGAAGAACAGTAGTTACCATACTCAGCCATTTTCTTGCCCAAATACCCACATTAGGGGGTAGGATTATCTATCAGATGGACCTTGCTACAGAGTTTTTGAAAATTACTCTGGTGCAATACAATAGGCTGAACTCTTCTACTGCAGAAAGTGTGCATTAGGGAGTTTGAATGCAGTCAGGAATGGACTGAGAATTCAAAGGCATCAATCAGTATTAGTCACTTAGGATTCCAGGTGTGAAATAGATGGAGAGCATGGAAAAAGAATGGATAAGTTACTAATTTTATGAGAAACAGGAGGCCTAACTGCCCTCTTTCCTATCTGGCAGATTCACATGATTTGAAAGAGTGTTCTGCCTTTCAGCTTGGATATGCTTGTAAAAAAAGAAAACCATATTCACCATATCGCACTCTTAAGTGAGGATTCCAGTGGGTTATCTGCCCATGTTGCTGATCAAGTGTGTAACCCACTTAGTTTCAGCAACAGCAGGTGCTACCAGACCATTCATTGGGTTCACTTTGGGTTCACTTTCTTCTTGGATTGTGGATGCCTGGATTGTGCATGGGGACTAGAGGTTGTGTTTAGAGCTCTAATATTTGCATTACTACTTGCCTGTTGATATAGTTGATGATTCTGTTTAGTGGCTGCTCTGGAAAAAATTAAGAGCAACTATATAGGTAACTGGCCCCTTCCAAATATTTATGTTTGGATGTATGTCCTAGGCCAGGAAAACCCAATCTGTGGTGGTCCACAGACAGATTCAGCTATACAGAATTTTTTCCTCTTGTGTCATTGGGCCTGGGCTCATTGTTTCCATTTGGCCTGTTCCACCGAGCTCGCTTCCACCATGACAGCATCATAACTCACTTCTCAGGTAAGCAAGAAGGTAAGTTAAAGATTCTTTGAGCATCATCATGCTTAAAGCCAGTCTAGTTACTCCACTAGGCTTTCCTTCTCCTTTTGTCTCCTGTACTCAGTGTCCCCTGATGATTGAATCTTCATACCACCAGATCAAGCAATTACATGATAACTGGTGGGAATTCTGCAGCTCCTATGACAGGGAAATTGGCTATCATTGCTTATAGAAATGGACAGCTCAGAGGCACAGCTCTGCAACTGAGTCAAAAACTTCTGAACAGGCCACTCCAGCCCCCCAAGCTGCTAAAAATGGGCTTGGGAAGGATTCCTAGCATATAAAACCTGTACAAAGGATAGATTTTGGTTCAAAATTAAGATATGTAACCAAGGCTACTCACTACATTTTGGGGGGTCAACATGAAGTCATATAATTGTTTATCTCTGGTGGCCATCTACCACCAACTGTCCTATGGGAAAAATTCTAGGACAGAAGGATACAGGTGAAGACAACCTCAAAGGCTGCTCCAAATGGATTTAGCAAACAACCCAGCTGTTTGATGTTGATGAAGGAATGGTGAGACAAAAATCACAAAGCTACGTGAAGAATCTGAACACATGGTGTAGAAGTGCTATGTATGAAGGAGATAGTGCATATCATACTGGGGGGAAAGGTTAAGAGCAACTGCCAGGACCAATAGTGGCAAAGGAGTTTGCAAAAGGATCTACATATCTATACACCTTCCAAGTAACTAGCTGAACTTTTTATATATTTATAATAAAAGTTATACTCAGTTCTTAGATATTTACCTAGGATCAAATGTAACGATGACCAGCATCCACCAGTGGAATGGATTTTGCTTGCATGCTGGAATTTTCCTTTTCCTCTGCTCCTGAAACAGCCCATTGCTTAGTTCTCAAATTTTCTCTGAAGAGTTAAGGGATACCCCCACTCCACGCAGGTGTGTGTGTGGGAGGGGCACAGGGGCTTTGGGGAGGAGAGAAAGGGAAAGTCACTTTGTACTAGCAGAAATCTGCTTGCGCAATGTCACCTGTAGGATTTCCCCATGGACTCCACAGGGATGTCTAAATCTAAAACACATAGGACTGCTGTAGTACTAGGACAGCTTTACCTTTGTTTTTAGTTTTGTTCTGCAGAGGGCCTTCTCGGTAGTGGCGCCTGCCCTGTGGAACGCCCTTCCAGCAGATGTCAAAGTGATAAACAACTACCTGACATTCAGAAGATATCTTAAGGCCGCCCTGTTCAGGGAAGTTTTTAACGTGTGATATTTTAGTGTAGTTTTGGTTTCTATGGAAGCCGCCCAGAGTGGCTGGGGAGGCCCAGCCAGATGGGCGGGGTATAAATAAATTATTATTATTATTATTATTATTATTATTATTATTATTATTATTATATACACTGTAACAGAGAGAGAGGACAGCGGAGTGAAAGAAGCTTCAAGATCCCACCTCAAATTATTCTATGAACTGTGACTTTTAAAAATATTGGCAGTCCTCTCTGACTGAATTTAAAAGCCAGATCACCCACATGAACACTGAAATGTTAAGGATAAATAACATCATCATCATGAAGGACAAAAGTTTAAGCAGGAATGAATGCCAAGTGTTTTAATTGATATAAATTTGAGGATCTGAAGAGTCTAGTTTTTTTGGGGGGGGATCTCTTGTTCACTTTTCTATCTGCTCTGCTGAATTCAAAACACTATTCAAAACAAAAAAGAGGAAAAAGAAAGGTACAAAGCTGTTGGGAAAAACACGCCATTTATTACTGATGGGTCCCTTGTTTCATGGGATTCATATTGTAGATTCAGCTGTAATGAACAAATAAAAGCCACAGTACTGTGTTTTGGCTAGCTGTGAAAATTTCAGGTTTGTTTTTATTTGCACTCTTTAATCTTAGAAATGTAATAAGAATTCCACAATGCAATGTTTCATGGGCACTTTATTGCTTTATAGAAATTCTCTGCTGTATTCATTTAGTCCTGAGCAAGACAATAAGCTCCATGAAGCCTTTCTGGGATGTTTTCTGTATTTTTCCCTCCCTATCTCCCTTGTGGTGTAATTGTGCTGTTTATTCCTCACTACGTCCCACCAGTTATAACCATATGTTTTTAACAGGTATTCGATGGATCTCCTTGAAAGCTGCAAATGTTTAATACCACGCCGAATCGTGATTCCTGTCAATATGGCATGCTTCAAGCAACAAGAAAAAACAACACTTTTGTTTAATGTCAGTAAAGTACAAACACATCTGCTTGAAGATATTGTGCCAATGCTGCAAATAGTTGTTCTTAGCCCCTGGCAGAGCCTGCGTTTAGACTTTATTACATTTAAGAAATTGACATAAATGATATGCAGTTTTACACAAAAAGTTGAATTTAAAAGCAGATAGAAGCTAATAGCAAAAAAGAGGGAGATTGTATGGTTTCTCCAATGGGAGAGGAAGTTCAGTAACTGAAGCAGCATCACAGGAAGTAGCAGGAAGTAGCCCAATGATTAATTGTGGTAGATCTCATTTGAGACCCAGCAAATGGCACCATTTATGGCAGTCTTTGCCAGCCTGGTCTCTCCAGGGTCCAGCATCATGCAGCCATGCCAGCTGGGGCTGATAGAAATTGTAGTTCAAAACATGTGGAGGGCACTAGGTTGGTGCAGGGTGATTTATAGACTTTCCAAAACAGAAATTGTGTGGGAGAAGTAACACACACTAAGTCATGCTGATTCTTGTTCTTTGGAAAGGTGTGTAGTCAGTGACCAAGCCTGAAGTGGTCCCAAGTTCTTCTGATGACAGCTGTCACTTTGGAAACCAGGATTAAGGCTAGGCTCAGAGGTGCCTTCATATTTGTGCTTCCCTGTAGAGAGCTAACTCTATACATTTAAAAAGGTTGGTCTAGGGTATCTTGTTCAGCACAGGAATTTACAGGACATAATAGTTAAATTACCACGAGGCTATACTTCTCTGTATATTTTAAGACCCATTTTCTCCATCCTACTCTTCAAAAGCCTGTAAATTCTGTATATGATTTTGCTTCAAGAGAAGCTTGAGCCTAATGGGCTAATTCTTAGGCTTTAGAATTTCCTTTAGTTACAGGGGAATGCTTTTTTAAAAAAATATTTTTTATTAATTTTTAATTAATAACAATCCAATGTAAGCCACATTAATACAATACCAAATCATAATGCAATTAAAAGAGCCAATTATCCAATACGAAATGAAACATTTTTGGATGACTTCCCTTTTTAACGATTCTTGACGGTTGTATAGAGGGTTATTTTTACCTTAACGCTGAAGGATATCTACACACTGACCCAGAACTTCCACACTGCTTTTCATGTGCATAGCGCATCAGGGCAACCATGTTCAAGCAACTGTACTTATGCACAGATGTGTAGTCTCATGTGACTCTATATAAAAAAATGATTGCCATGTATTGGTCCACAACAGGTGAACATTTGGTGCTTTTCTAAACAATAATAATACACAGTGGTTGTGAAAAACTGAGCTACCAGCACCCAGATAGAATCCATTTCCAGTGTTGTATGACATAGTGCACAAGTCTTTTGGCATTACAGTTTACAATAAATCTGGAAGGAAACAAATCTGCCTGTGGATCCAAATTTAATGATCTCTACAGTATACCAAATGTCACTTCTGAATATATATTTATATCTACCAAAGCAAAGTGGCTTCATTTACTGGATATGTTTCATATGAAACAGTTGCTAGCATAATTATAGTCCTGTTGTTAGTGGAAAGACTGAAGATGCTATAAATCTAGATACTGATTTTCAAGTGATTTGCATTTTAAAATGGACAAGCATAGGCAGTACAATTTCATGCATGTCTACTCTGAAGTAAGCCACACTGAGTTCAATGGGATTTACTTCAGATAAGTGTGCATAGGATTAGAGCCATAAAGGACAATTTTTGTGCATGTAACATATGGATTTGGTATGAAACAAATATGAGCAAGCCTTATTACTTTATCAGCTCCCTCATCTCTGCTAGGATTGCAGGCAAAGGCAGCTAGCTGGAATTATAGATTTTTGGCCAGCATGAGTTATTACACCATCTAAATTTACTGCTTATTACTACAGAAGGAGCCAACTGGCAGACACGCCATCCATTTTGGAGGAACATGGGGAGAGGATACTGAAACAGCCACTTTTTGGATTTCAGCACTACAGCTAGTGGGGTACAGCCTTGAGAAGAAAGGTATGTTCACATTACTGCTTCCTCCTCATCTGGTGTGCTCCCACTGCTAGGTTTCGAAGCCAGTTCACACGACACTCACCACAATCCATATTAATCCAGTAGTTGCACTAGAAAACTTAAGCCACATTCCCTTCATACTTAAGAATGGCACATACATTTGAGGTAACCAAGACACTTGTGCAGATGACAGCTTTATAGTTCTGGGGTTGCTGGGGTAGTGGACAACTACTAAGATCATGTCCATCTAGTGAAGACATTCTCTGACTGCTCCCTGATGTTCACAACACTGGGCCTTCTTGGTAGTGGCACCCACCCTGTGGAATGCCCTCCCATCAGATGTCAAGAAAATAAGCAACTACAGTGGTACCTCAGGTTACATACGCTTCAGGTTACATACGCTTCATGTTACAGACTCTGCTAACCCAGAAATAGTACCTTGGGTTAAGAACTTTGCTTCAGGATGAGAACAGAAATTGTTCTTCGGTGGTGCGGCGGCAAGCAGGAGGCCCCATTAGCTAAAGTGGTGCTTCAGGTTAAGAACAGTTTCAGGTTAAGAACGGACCTCCGGAACGAATTAAGTACTTAACCCAAGGTACCACTGTATCTTACTTTTAAAAGACATCTGAAGGCAGCCATGTTTAGGGAAGTTTTTAATGTCTGGTGTTTTATTGTGCTTTTAATATTCTGTTGGAAATCGCCCAGAGAGGCTGGGGAAACCCAGCCAGATGGGCGGGGTATGTATGTATGTATAAATCAATCAATCAATCAATCAATCAATCAATCAATCAATCAATATTATTATTATAGCTTGAAAGAAGAGAAGTAGAGTTTTGGATTTGACATCCTGCTTTATCACTACCTGAAGGAGTCTCAAAGCGGCTGACATTCTCCTTTCCTTTCCTTCCCCACAACAAACACTCTGTGAGGTGAGTGGGGCTGAGAGACTTCAGAGATGTGTGACTGGCCCAAGGTCACCCAGCAGCTGCATGTGGAGGAGCGGAGACGCGAACCCGGTTCCCCAGATTACGAGACTACCACACTTAACCACTACACCACACTGCAGCAGATGTGGGAATGACTTCACTGCCTTTTAAGTATACAATGTGAACAACCCCTAAGTCTGTTTACCAGAGTCCAGAGAGTCTGTAAGAGCTTTCCATTATGATACATGTTTTATATGGGGGAATGTGTCACCTAAACTGTTCCATCTTCTCCCCAGCCATCTTCGGCCACCCCATTATTCCACCATTTCTCTTCTAACCACAGTACTTGGAAAGGCACCCAACCCATTTTTTCCATCTGTCCTATAAGAGCCCTCCTTGAATGTTATCTGGAGTTGTTTTTCACTCTAACATTCAGTTAGGTTCCTTCCAAATGGGTTCTTAATCCTTTTGTGGTCAGGCCATACCCTTGTGTACATGATACTGGTCCCACTGATAATGATTCCCCCCCCCCCCGAATTTCTACATCAGAAGCAACCATTGTCTCTATACTAAAATAATTGCCACCAATGTGATTTTACCCCTTTTGAAAAAGGAGTCTGTCTACCAGCCGTATACCTTCCCTCTCAGAAGTGGAGGCACTGCACAGAAAAGGGCAGAAGAGGGTGAACTCAAGCTGAACGCAAGGAAACAACTTGCACAGCCTTGGATTTTGTTACTAACCAGAACAGCAAACCAGCTGCATTATTAATTAGCTTTCTCCTTTCTCAGCATTATTTATTGTTGCATTATAATGCTTCATTTATCACTTGAGAATGCTGCTTCACTATTACTTAAAAGCTCATAAAACAGACAAAATGAATTTTGGCTAATGTTAGTCTGAAGACATTTATATGAACAGAGCTAATAATTAACAATAATGGAGTGATCTGCCAAGTACCGAAATTTTTACTTGAGTTTTTTTACTTCACATATATAGCGCTCAGGTCAAGACATTAGGCCCCGTATGACATATTTATGGGGAAGCTCATTAGTTATACTTTCAATAGCACGATGAGTGTGCAAAGTGCTTTATGATTCAGATTATTCATCTTCAAAGCAACTCTATAGAAAACTTGGTCTCCCCACCCCACCCTGCAGGACTGAACTAAGGCTAAGCTAGCCAAACCATGGCTGAGTTAGGATCTGAACTTCAGTTTCTTATTCCAAGGCTCTATGTCACCTACTGAACCACCTTGGTGTTGCCAAGAGTATGCAACCATCTGCTGGTGGTTCCTTTACTTACTTTTAGATGAGTAGTGAAAAGCCTTTTCTTCTGGTTGACCTTAAGAGTATGATCCAGGTTTTCATTCACTACTGGGGTTTAAAGGTGTGTGCTTGTTTTAATTGCTTTGATTAATATATGGTTGGAATATTTTATTATTATTTATTGGTAACTATTGCTTGTTTTAAGGGAGGCGGGTGGCCCTGTGGTCTAAACCACATGACCCAGAAGCTGTCTGCGGACAAACGCCCCTTTACCTTTTTATTGCTTGTTTTTAACATTGTTTTCACCTGGTGATATGTTTGATCTTCTATTGGTGAGCTGCTTTGGATATCTTTTGTAGAAAATGGGGTAAAAGTAATAAAGTGAAATGAATACTAGCCCTTAGATTTATAGGCTCAATAAATGCAGAGAGCTCAGAGGCAGGATACTTGTTTAATCAATGGATCAAAGCATTCATTGATATGGGAGGCATTTATCCAACCTTTCAACCGCACCAGGGACATGCCAAAACAATTTACTACTCAAAACAAAGGACAAAATAGCTTTCTGCTCCTCATGTCATGTACAAAAGCTTATTAGACCAGGGGTCAGCAACTTTTTTCATCCATGGGCTGGTCCACCATCCCTCAGACCATGTGCTGGACCGGACTGTATTTTTTTGGGGGAAATGAACGAATTCCTATGCCCCACAAATAACCCAGAAATGCATTTTAAATAAAAGCACACATTATACTCATGTAAAAATACCAGGCAGGCCCCACAAATAACCCAGAGATGCATTTTAAATAAAAGGACACATTCTACTCATGAAAAAACACACTGATTCCCATACCGTCCGCGGGCCGGATTGAGAAGGCGATTGGGCTGCATCTGGCCCCAGGGCCTTAGGTTGCCTATCCCTGGATTAGACAGTCACCACTTGAACACCGGCAATGGGATAGCATTGTCCATAGCCCCTGAAGCAGCAGGCTAGTATAGCAGGAAGAGGGTCAGGACAGATCATGTAGGATACAAAGTCTGCCCTCCAACCAAGGGGGAACTTAGGAGGAACAGCTCCTAAGCATCTGCTGCCCAAGGCCATTATCTCATTTTGCCAATCCTGAATTGCAAAGGTGTCGAAAGTAGCTAGCACCTATAAATATAATGCATCAACACATAAAAATAAAATGCTAAAGTCAAACATACAAGGAATAGCATTTAAAAAATCAAAAGAGAGAGCCGAAAGCAAATTAAGAAGGAACAACGATCAAAGCAAAGAAAAAATAGAAAAAAGATTTTCAGTTTCTGGAGGTTAAAAGCCGAAAGTAAGGGGCCAGACAGAAATCCTGGAGCAGGGAGTTCCACAAATTCAGTCTTCTGCTAGAGTGGAGAAAGACATGCCCAACGGCTCGTCAGGGTAGGCAGTATTGTGCTAGATGGGCCAAAGATCCGACTCAGGATATGGCAGCATTTTCAAACTTGCAAATGTGCAGGAACAGTCCTAAGTTTAATGTTTTGGAGATTTGCATAAAATTGCATATGCTGATTTTTCTGTATAGCTACAAATTTAGAAATAATTGTTATGATTTTATAATTTAGATATAAACACAATATTCCTCTGTCTGCTGTCAAGAGGGGCAGCTTCAGGAGCCTTGCTCCCCACTCCTTGTGAATCTTTAAACCAGACTTGGACCAGACAGCTTTTCTCTAACAGAGGATGTCTTCAAGTAGAGAACTCTCTCCTGACAGCACTTCAAGTAGAGGACTGGCCATCCTAAAGCAGGGCGCATGACTATTCTATGTGGTATTCAGTGGATTCAAGTGGAGACTTGGCACCTACAGTTTCAGAATAAGGAGAATGCCTGGGAGATAGAAGTTAAATAGTATCTCCCTGCATTTAAGCAGTTAATAAATGTACAGGCCTTGTTTAACTCAATAGTGGTGACTTGCCTCTTCATTCGCTGGTCTTGGCAGGGAAACTAGAGGCAGTGACATCTTTTCAGTGCCAAAGTCACTGCTTCTTATTTCAGAAACTTCAGTGTTAAAATACCACCAGCTGCTGCAGAAATTATATTCTTAATTCTTTGGTGGCCAATAGTACATTGGGAGGGTAAATTTGTTTTTGTGGGGGGTGCTCAGTCATTTTTTTGGCATTGTTATCACTGGTTTTAAACACCTTTGTACTGTGTGTAGTTATTTAAGTTGTAACTACTTATTTAGCAAGCAAATTAGTTACTTTGTTTTTGAAGTTGTTTTCAGACTTTTGTGGAAAGTGACCAATTAATTATTAACAATAAATAGAGAGATGTATGAATGAAGCCAGGGGAATGACTGTATAGGACAGAGCTTTTAATTTCTGGATTCAGATGACTCTCAACTTACGTAGGGGTTACATTCTGGGAATTTTGCGTAAAGCCAAAATCATGTATAGTCAAAATCATGGATGCAATGATGGGTGGGATGCCAAAGTTTTCCTCCTGGATGTTCACCCATTTTTATTTTTATTTGCCAAGCATGTAAAACTGAATGTGCACAAATTAAATGCACGTACATTGCAAGTTGCCTGTATTGTGCATGTAGTAGAAATTTGTTGGAAATTAATTTTAAAAGGAAGATGATCTGGAGCCCTTACAATGCATAGTGTGGAATGTTTCGGAAGTAGTCAATGTTTTTAAAAATGGGGTAATATTTTAGGAAGAACAAGAAAGAAGTAATAGTATAGTTTTGGAAGATCTATTCAGACCAACAAGTTAAATATGGTAGTATATTTATATTTCTTACCTGGTGGCTACTTTTTCCATTTATTATTAATAATAAAAATATCCTGTCCAAGTATGCAGAAATGTAAAAATGAACATTAATATGCTGTGATATAATGTGAACACCTGCTAAAATAAATCTGAACAACAGCATACTGTTTCATTTAAGTTTTTACTTCCATTGAATCTGCAAAATGAGTCAACAAACTGATGGTGGGAAGACTCTGACGATTACCAATGTGCCAGCTAATTTCTCACCTTTTGAGAACTGCAATTTAATACATTTTTTGGACACTACTATAAAAATACAGGATGGACGCATAGACACCACCTTATACCGTAAACCAACTGACCGACAAACATATCTGCATGCCTCTAACTACCATCCCAAACATACCAAACAGTCCATTGTATATAGCCAGGCACTACGTTACAGCCGCATCTGTTCCAATTCTACAGACAGAGACTCTCACCTAAGAGATCTACAGCAAACCTTTTCAGAACTAAAATACCCAGCAGATGAAGTTAGACAACAGATCAACAGAGCCAGACTGATACCCAGAGAGAACTTGCTGCAAGACAGACCCAAAAAAGAAAATAACAGAACACCACTAGTCATCACATACAGCTCCCAAGTTAAAACAGTTCAACGCATCATCAGAGATCTACAACCTCTCCTGGACAATGACAGTTCTCTTTCTCAAGCTCTGGGAGGAAGACCTTTCATTGCCTACAGACAGCCACCCAATCTTAAACAACTCCTAACCCACAATAATACTACAACCAGACTTAACATGGACACTGGCACCAGAGCCTGCAATAAACCCAGATGCCAACTTTGCTGCCACATACACCCGGACAACACCATTACTGGCCCCAACAACATCACACATACCATCTCGGGACTATTTAATTGCTCATCGTCTAACATTGTGTATGCCATCAAATGCCAACAGTGTCCTTCAGCTCTCTATATTGGACAAACAGGCCAAACCTTACGCCAAAGAATAAACGGACATAAATCTGACATCAAGAATCACAAAACAGAGAAACCAGTAGGAGAACACTTCAATCTCCCAGGACATTCTATACAAGATCTCAAAGTAGCTGTTTTACTACAAAGGAATTTCAGAAACAGACTGGAAAGAGAAGCTGCTGAATTGCAACTCATTACCAAACTTAAAACAATGGAGACACCTGGTCTGAACAGAGACATTGGATTCTTATCTCATTATACATGACTAAGCCACTTCTCACCTTCTCACCCCTTGCCTTTTCCTGTAAGACCTACTACAGTCGTTAAGAGTCGTCAACAGGCTCATCAGGCTCATCTCAGCTATCTGCCAATCTCCGATTCCCACCACCCTTCTGAGTAATACCCCTCCCCACCTTCTCACTATATAGAAGGATCTGGCAACTTCTGTTTCAGTGTATCTGAAGAAGTGTGCATGCACACGAAAGCTTATACCAAGAACTAACTTAGTTGGTCTTTAAGGTGCTACAGGAAGAAATTTTTTTATTTTGCAATTTAATTGTTTGCTGCCTGTGAGGACCCCCCCAAAAAAAACACACACAACAACAACCCTGTTGGCTTGCATTTAAAAGCCTTTGGTGACTAAATGGACTGAAGATGAAACTGAAGATGAAACTGAATATTGCCCTCCAATGTCCATAACTGTCAAATAGGATAATAGGAAAAGAGAATATAACTGAAAGAAGGGCCCATAAAAAGGATGGTTCTGGGATAATCATAAGAATGAACCAGATGTGCAATGCTTTGGGATACTGAAAACCTTAGAAACAGGATAAAAACCAAGGAGGCATGGTGGGTGTGGGGAAGAAAGAATAATTCAAAAGTTACAATTCTTTGCTAGATCAGTTTTAGGGACAATCCCCATGGATTTGTAGTTCTGTTCCCAAAGTTGTGGCAAATTCAGTGTGATGTTTACAAGGAAAGCCTTTGAATATGCATTTCTAATTAGCTGGAAAATTTCTCATGTTGCACTCTTTGGGACGTAGGTCAGTGGTAAAGCGCAATCCTTGTGTGCAGAAGGTCCCATGTTCAAACTCTGGCATCTCCAGATTGGGTGGGGAGAAATCGCTATGTCTAGCTGGGGTTACTTATAAGAGGTCTCACCAAGCATTCTCACCAAGGTGCAGCAAAGTTTCTCTTCCAGCCTATTCAAAAATGGTTATTAAAAGTAGCAGCATATGCATGGTTGCAGTTTATAACTTCTAACAACATTATTTCCAGGGTTTAAGGCATTTTCATTACCATATTCATGGAGGGGTTGCACAGGTCTTTTAAAGCAGAAGCCATAACAATATATTCAGTATTTTCCATGGCACTTATTCCTAAGTATGTGTGCATAAGATTACAGCCTTCTTCATTCATTCTGGATTCTGTTTTTCTTCTTCTGGTCTGCAGTAAGGGTACAGTGATGAGACGTCAACACAAACAACATCTGCTCTGGCGAGATCATTTGATTTCTTTCTGTGTAGGAGAAGGGGATATGCAAAGATCATTAGACACTGCTAAATCTAACTTAATGGAAAATTGAAATCTAGAAGTTCTGTGGCCTCGGGGCAATGCACCACTGAGCTGCTCTCTGCAATGCAAAAACATCAGCATTAACAAGTTTTCAATATCAAGGAAAGTTCAATAAGTGGTAACTATTACATAAGCGACATTGAGCAGGTGTCCTATTGATTTCATATCTGTTTTGGGCAGAAGGATAATAACCCCATGATTTATGTTGCCCGCCATTGCTTTACTGTTCCCTGGAGTAGATAACTGAAAAATGAATAAAGAGTTCAGAGCTGTTTGATGCACAAAAGTGCCACTTTGCCAATGAAGAGAGAGGTCTGCTTACAGAGCACTTACATGGCTAGAAGGTATCTTTCCCCACCCAGCACCCAGGTACCCTTACACAAAGAAGCTCTGTGGTTGTAGATATCCTGCTGGTGAGAAACATGTTGTGTATGTGTGTGCTCTGCAGGAGCCTATGGGTTGTACCTAACCCAGTAATACTCAGAGCAGACCCACTGAAATTAATGGACATAAGTTAGTTAAAACTATTAATTGCATTCTAATTTAGTCGGCTATGACCCTAAGTACCCTCATCCCCCTGACACCCCACCAAAAGGAGCTCTCAATTTAACCAGCTCAATTTAGCCAGATTTGCACTGCCTTCTGTTTACTGCAATGAATGGGAGAGAGGGGGGAAACGACAGCAAAACTAGGTAGGAAAAAGGTCCACCTCTTGCCTTAAACTGAGTGTGAGGCAGCAGGGTTCAGAAGTGGATATATTGCACTCTTAGTGTGTGGTCTGGCTGAACTGGATACCTACCACATACCCGGCAACACTTTCGTCCCCCAAATCGGGATGTCAGCAGGGTCATACCAGAGCACCTTCTGGTCCAGTGCTCTGGTACAAGTCAGAAGGGTCCAGAAGGTACTCTGACACAAATCTGCTGACTTGCGCTACAGTGAGCGCCAGACAAAAAATAAAAAGATAAAAAAGAGGACATTCTGGGATGCAAACAGAAGTCAGGATTGACTTCTGTGTTTTCTGGGATGCCCCTCTTAAAACGGGACAGTTGGGGAGTATGCTATTAGCCTGACAAAGGAAAGCCAGTGTGTAGGTGTTCAGAGGACAGTTTTGTACACAGTGGGAAAACCTACCGGTAAGTTCAAATCCTTAGTAAGTCAGGATTCGTACTGAGCAACCCTGAACCTAGGCTTTTACTCAGCACTTGACTGCAGCTTACTATAAAGCCAAAAGTCTTACTTTTAAGTGTGATTGGTTTCCCTCTCTTCTGATAATATATAGTGTTAACTCGTTGGAACTGAACTTCTGGGTCTATATTTCTCCTGGAAATCATGATTTTTTACATCCTTTTCAATTCACTTATTGATTTTTCTTGGTCATGGATAGAATGATTTATTTATCAACTATTTTTTTCTGAAGAGCTTTGCAAATTCAGCATACACTCAGCAGGCAGATAGTTTCAGCTACTACACCATATCTCAGAAATGCTAACCTTCCAGAGATTCTCATGTAACATTTAATTACATTTTGCTACACACACACACACACACACACACACACACACACACAATGTATTTATACCCCACTTACCCCCTGACAGGATTTAAGGTAACTTACAGATAAAATCAAGATGGAAAACATAGAAAAAACAATAATTAAAAAACTATTAAACATTAGGAGAATTAAAACCACGTAATATATAAAAACTGTTTAAAACATACAAATAATTACAATAAGAACCGCATAGCACCAGTCCATATATAGTGTGCCAACTGTGTTTCCCAATGGGAACTTTGTGCTCTTGTCTTTAAGATCTGTTGGAAAGAGTCCACATGATCTTCAGCAGAGGGTTCCAGTTTCAATCCCTGTCCTCTCAAGTTAAAAGTGTACGGTAACAAGTGATGGGGAAAGACCTCTATCTAAGACCTTGGAGTGATGCTATCTATCGAGAAGAAACTCCTGGGATAGATGGGCAAACAATCTTACCTGATGTGTAGCAGCTTCCTAAGAGATCATAGCAACATCAGAACTATCCACTTCATAAAGCAAAGTGGTGCAGTTATTGGGCATAGGGCCAGCAAGTTCCCTCTTTGCAAATCCTCCATAATTCATATCTGATAGTTCCTTTCTAAACAAATCCTCCATAATTCCACAGTTCAAAGGCAGGATGTTAACCATGCAAGGTAGACTGGTTGAAGGATCATTATTCTCATTATTACCAGGAAGTTATTATCTGTATTTAATCAACATCTAGTTTTATGATGTGCAGTGCTTGTGCAGTATTACTAATGATGTCAGTGAGAGTACCTTCTAATCTGCAGAACATTCCCCCCTCACCCACCTTCATTTCCCACCCTGCAATGTCTTTTGACCTTTTGCAAATATCCCATTCAATAACTTTAAGATTTATGCAAGTTGCTTAGAATTTGTCACATGCACAGTAAGCTACAAAATAAATGTTTCCATGCTCGGCCACCATCACTATTAAATTATCTGGGCCACAGTTACGTTATTCATTCAGGGATGCCAAGCAGTAAGATGCACCCAACTTAATTCAGAATAAATACTTAATGATCCATTTTATTGTTTATAAAAAGGCAGCCAAAACTGGATGCATCAGACATATGGTTATGCTATTCAGATGTAACTGCTGCATGATAAACTGCTCAATAAAGCACATTATGCTTTTTTTTTTTTTTAAGGCTAGGGCGACTGCACTGCTCAGATAGCATTTATCTTCCCAAACAATGCTTTGTAAAAAAAAGAAAAAGTCACACATTGTACCTCATTTCATAACACTGATTAACTCTAAGCACAATATGCCATTTTTCATTCTTCTTCGTGATAAGGAAGATGGCACTACTATGAGACACATATAAACCAGATGGCATATTCTGATATTGATCTTTCTACTTTGCCTTTATCTGGCTCTGCAGAACTTTGAACTATAAAGACTAGGCTGCAGCAGTTTAAGAGCTGATTAAATGGAGACACTTCAGCACCAATAGTGGCTGATGTCAGAGGAGATTCTAATTAGGTGCTGTGCAACTACCCCCCTGACAGTGGCATCGCTGGTGCTTAAATGAACAGGGCAGGGCAGTGGCAAGTTCAGGGCTGACTCTGCGTGCCTCCAGTACCTTCTTGGTAGGCAGCAGAGGGTGATGGCACTGCAGTGGCCCATCATACTGCCCACTCTTCTTCGGCACTTCAGGGAAGGAGGCAATTCATGCCACTTGTTCTGAGCACACCCAGCCCCCAATGAGGACACATAATTGGATGATGAGCTCTTTACTGGCAAAGGGATGCGGGTGGCGCTGTGGTCTAAACCACTGAGCCTCTTGGGCTTGCTGATCAGAAGGACAGCAGTTCAAATCCCCATGACTAGGTGAGCTCCCGTTGCTCTGTCTCAGCTCCTGCCAACCTAGTATTCGAAAGCACACCAGTGAAAGTAGATAAATAGGTACTGCTGTGACGGGAAGGTAAACGGTGTTTCGATGCACTCTGGTTTCTGTCACAGTGTTCTGCTGCACCAGAAGCAGTTTAATCCTGCTGGCCACATGACCCAGAAAGCTATCTGTGGAGAAAAGCCGGCTTCCTTGGCCTGAAAGCGAGATGAGCGCCACAACCCCATAGTCGCCTTTGACTGGACTTAACTGTACAGGGGTCCTTTACCTTTTACCTATTGATTACATCAGTGCCTATGGTGAGATAATTACATATGCCACTCCTGATAAATAGCTTGCTAGGCATCACCTTCTTCAGACTTGTGCTCTGGCCTGGATAGTTGGAGCAACAGCACGGCCACCCTGCCACCAGCACATTTAAACCCCCTCTTCTGAAGTTGTGTGCACAAGCAACCAGTGACTTCTTGGGCTTAGCCACACTTCCTTTTGTCCTGTTGCTTCCCCCTGGGAAAGACCTCTATTTAGCACTCAGTCAGAGCAAACAGCAGTTTGGGTTTCGCCTGGCTTGCTGATCTATCACTGTAGAGCAGGTCTCTTGGAAAAGAGCAGTGCAAGGGGAAAACTGCTCAGACCTGTGCTTTTTAGGCATGGCACAATGGAAGTGTGGACAAGCCCTCCTGTGGGGCAACTTCAGCTGCTGCTGTTGCTTAAAGCCCCTCCTTGTTCTTGGAGATAGCAGGGGAGAACGGCAAAGGAGATTCTAATAGCCCAACTCTCTCTCGAACTGTCTCTTGCAAGTCTGTGCCTTCCTGCATCTCTTTCCCTGCCTCTTCTTCTCCCATCTCTAACTGTGTGGACTCTTTCTCTTTCCCCTGCCTCATGGGTGGCACGGAAGAGGAGGAGGAGGAGGAAGAAGAAGAGTTTGGATTTGATATCCCGCTTTATCACTCCCTGAAGGAGTCACAAAGCGGCTAACATTCTCCTTTCCCTTCCTCCCCCACAACAAACACTCTGTGAGGTGAGTGGGGCTGAGAGACTGCACAGAAGTGTGACTGGCCCAAGGTCACCCAGCAGCTGCATGTGGAGGAGCGGGGAATCGAACCCGGTTCACCAGATTACAAGACTACCGCTCTTAACCACTGCACCACTACACCACACAGGCTCTCCACACAGAGGTGCCAACTTGAATAAAATATGGGGGGGGCAGGCAAGCCCCACCTCACATTATCAATCAAAAGATGCAGTGGACACACACTGTTTGAATGGCAATGCCCATCAACTGGGGGAGGGGCTCAAATATTTTATTGGAGGGGGTTCAACCCTTAGGACCTCAATCCCTAGGAGTTGGCTTCTATGGAACCACACAAATCACTGGCCCTTCCCCTAGATCATCCTCCTGTGCCCGTCCCCCCGCTTCCTCTGCCCACCCTTCTGACTCTTGCCTGTCCCTGACACCACTTGTGGTGTGGCAACAGCTCTGTGCATGTGACCCAAGACCATGAGTTTGAGAAGATGCATGGCAGGTGGTGGGTAATGGACACAGAGCACCATGGTATCATAGCACTTTAAATATATGGTGTGGATGTGGCCTTAAAGGTAAAGGGACCCTGACCATTAGGTCTAGTCGTGACCGACTCTGGGGTTGCGGCGCTCATCTTGCTTTATTGGCCGAGGGAGCCAGCGTACAGCTTCCGGGTCATGTGGCCAGCATGACTAAGCCACTTCTGGTGAACCAGAGCAGAGCACGAAAATGCCGCTTACCTTCCCGCCAGAGCAGTACCTATTTATCTACTTGCACTTTGATGTGCTTTCAAACTGCTAGGTTGGCGGGAGCAGGGACCAAGCAATGGGAGCTCACTCCGTCGCGGGGATTTGAACTGCCGACCTTCTGATCGGCAAGTCCTAGACTCTGTGGTTTAACCCACAGCGCCACCCTTAGAAGCACTTAATTGGATACACCCCTCTGAGCCCAGGAACTTGTTTTGAGTATCAGAACTGAACACAGTACTCACAGTTTTATGTGAGTACATAAAAATTTACTCCTGGTTGCCCCTCCCAAAAGCTTTCTTCATTTTAGCATTGAAATTGGGGGGGGGGGAGAAGGGGAGAAAGAGGGCCATTTTGTTGCTGCCATGGTTAAACAGCTGGGTCAAAAATTATTTCTGACCCTCTCACGCATCGCTAGTAGATCTCAATCCTCCTGCTTTAAGGAATCCTACAGGAGTGGTAATAATGCCTAATCATAGGTATAAATTGACGTATAGCAAAACAAATATCACTGTTCCCTCCCTTGGAGTGAAATGTAATGTGCATTGAGTTTTTAGATGGGGAGAGAAAAACCTACAGTGATTTCTAACTTATTGATAAAATGAATGCTTGGGTCATGCCTTAGACTGGATGAGATGCTAGCTGTCAGCAGTAGTGTCTAAGTTGATGTAAAACTATTTAATCAATAACTTACTTTTTCAAAAATATACTGCTAGCAATTGACAGATTTTTAGAAGATAGCTGGACCCATTCTTATTTTTACAGCTATTGCAAAAAACTAAAAATAAGAAGTACACATTAAAAATTTATAAAAACCACATTTTAAAAACTTTTCACAAAAACTATTTTCCACAAGTAAAAGTTGTACAGTCTGAGATGGTGTTACAATCAAAATGTCAAGATGCATACCAAACCTCTAATAACAAAATGTTTGCTGTTCCTTAAATAAATCTCTCCCTAATCTGGAACACCCCTGTAGTGTGTTCACATGGCTTCTGCCGGGATGGGGAGAGATCCCCCTTATTTATTTATGTTTATATCCCACTTATCCTCTAAGAATGGTGTACATAGTTTTCCTTTTCCTCCATATTTTTATTCTCAAAACAACTCTGTGAGGTAAGTTAAGCTGAGAATCTGACTGGCCCAACATTATGGCTGAGTGGCCATAATTTGAAACCTGGTGTCCCAGGTCCTAGCTCAACACTCTAACCACTATGACACACTTCCTCTCTAGATAGGCACAGGGTCTTTGCTTGGATGAGAGGTTTAGTGGGGAGCTTTCTTCCTGTCACTAAGTGTGTGTGTGTGTGTGTGTGTGTGTGTGTGTGTGTGTGTAAGAGAGAGCTTATTTATATCCTGCCTTTCTCCCATCCAGGCACTGACCAGACTCAAACATACTTAGCTTCAGCAAGTTGATGATCTGAGGTGCTTTCAAGCCATATGTTGGAAAGGGGGAAGTGGGACTGGGTCTCCATTTCATGACCCTGACAGCCTCTGAAAAGGGTGCCTACATATGTACAGCTGTGGGTATATAGGTTCTCTATGTGATTGAAAACCCCAGATGCATAGAGGTTAGGGTTGGGGAGTGTGTGTGTGTGTGTGTGTGTGTGTGTGTGTGTGTGCCAGTGTTGGAAATGGAGCCAGCAGGAAACTTCCTGTCCCACCTCAATGTATTTGGTGCAAATTTGTGAGGAAATGAGTGATTAGCCCTTGCATGCTTGAATAATTTCCTCAGTTGCCATTGAAAAAGATGTTCTGATTGATGTGCCCTTAAAACAACTCAAGCAAAGATGGATAATACCAGGTCAGAAATAGCAGAACCAGTAGGCAGAATATTCTTTCAGAGCAACGTCTAACAAATATAAGAAAACCTTGCATGAATAATAGTAGCATCAATCAGACTGTGCTGAGTGAAAGGCTAAGATAGCAAGCTTTCATATTAATCTCCAATATGAAATTTTCAGGGCAATGCAGCATGCTTTTTCATCTGGTTCACTGCAGGGCATGCAGCTTATCAGAGGACACAGTTGTTGAAAATATTTTGTATAATGGGTGGGGCATGGGGGAAGAAGCTTAAACTTCTTTACTCAGTCTGACCTGCTACTGGCTTCCTGGAGTGTCTCTGATAAAACAGAGATAATCTTTGATGATTATAAAAGTTATGCTGAAAAGTTAGTAATCGATGCAAACTTTGTTGAAAAAGGCAGGTGTTGTTGCTGAAATGTGGAAAGAAGAGCCCATCAGAAGATGACAGATTGATGCCTCCTCTATATCTGCAGCATCTTCAATAATTCAGTAGAGTGCACCTTTAGCAGACAGAAATCATAATGATAGAAGGAAGGAAAGGAAGCTTTTCTACCACCAGCAGGAAAAATACAAAAATGAAAAAAGTGTTCTCCTGTGACTCCTGTTCTTAGTGCTGACAAAATGATCTTGGTTTCCTCCTTTATAAAAATCTTTTGAGTGCTGAATTCATAAGGAACCCATTTCCCGAAATTATGAATCCTTGTGCTGATGGAGTAGATAGTTGAATTACTTAAGATGCAAGCCTCATGAAGTTGTTATGGCATGAACTTTCATAAAGCAGAGCCCACCATCAGTTGCAGTTCCTGCTTTTGGACTTCCCAAAGGCAACTGGTTGGCCACTGTGAGAAGAGGATGCTGGACTAGATGAGTCTTTGGCCTGATCCTGCACAGTTCTTCTTTTCTTTTCTAAGTGATGAAGTACCGTATTTTTTGCACCATAACACTCACTTTTTTCCTCCTAGAAAGTAAGGGGAAATGTCTGTGCGTGTTATGGAGGGAATGCCTACGGGTGGCATGCCTACGGATTTTCCTCCTCTAAAAACTACGTGCGTGTTATGGTT
The DNA here is from genome assembly GCF_965113315.1 of Podarcis vaucheri. Lineage (NCBI taxonomy): Eukaryota > Metazoa > Chordata > Lepidosauria > Squamata > Lacertidae > Podarcis > Podarcis vaucheri. The sequence goes on along the minus strand of NC_138766.1, from coordinate 55,246,516 downwards.
GGGTGCGTGTTATAGAGCGAAAAATACGGTAATTTTCATTTGGCAGATGTATATGCACATAGACCAATCAGAGGTCCCACTTGAGTGAAGGAGCCTTATGCATATACATTGGTGCTCACGGGGCCCCTTTGTGCTTCTTTGGAGTGTGTGACTCACCAGTGATGTTCAGGATGTGCAGCTAGCATGCATGATCTCATTTTCCTCTCAAGTATTCACTGAAGTGTGAGGCGCTTCATTTGAACTCCTCTACATCATGAGGAACTTGCTGTGCCAGGTCCCAAAAGTATACTTTAGGTTCAAGTCATCAGTGTCCTGAAAAGCTCTAGGGCATTATATTTCTGTTGTAGGAAAGGATAATTGTATCAGAAAAGAGTAGAAAAGGCTGTGGTTGATTATAAAAGGGAAAGCAGCCAGGAAAGAGGCGTTACGGATCATTGTATTGTTTTAATTTATAATCACCATGACAAGGCCCTTTGGGACTGAACTTTAAACCCTGGATGTTGCATTTTCAATGCCTGATGTATGCAGTGCCCAGATCTAATTGTATGAATGTCACCCCCACAGATTTTACATAGCACCCCTCCACCCTGTTTTTGCATGCCCTATTTCCAATGAATTGCCTGAGCCAGATTCCCCACAGGCAAGCAGCATTTGTGAATCTGTATAGGCAGGAAAACTAGGTTCCCTTAGCAACAAGGGCTGCATGAAAGGTTTAAAACAGATCCTTCCATTATTGGATCTATCTATCTTTCTTTCTTTGTTGGATCATGAGATATTAACAGACACTCTAGAAGTGCCCAGGTGCATCAAAAATGAAAGCAGGATATGCATGTATGCAAAGATGTATGCATATATTTATTTGACAAAGTATCATCTCCTTTGTGCCAGTATCTCGATTCTAAAAAAAGAAGAATGTAAAAGTAAAGGACCCCTGGACGGTTAAGTCCAATTGAAGGTGACTATGGGGTTGCAGCGCTCATCTGGCTTTCAGGTTGAGGGAGTTGGCATTTGTCCACAAACAGCTTTCCGGGTCATGTGGCCAGCATGACTAAACCGCTTCTGGTGCAACGGAACACCGTGATGGAAAACAGAGCGCACGGAAACGCCATTTACCTTTCCGCCACAGCAGTACCTATTTACAGTGGTACCTCTGGTTATGTACTTAATTCGTTCTGGAGGTCTGTTCTTAACCTGAAACTGTTCTTAACCTGAAGCACCACTTTAGCTAATGGGGCCTCCCGCTGCCGCCACGCGATTTCTGTTCTCATCCTGAAGCAAAGTTCTTAACCTGAGGTACTATTTCTGGGTTAGCAGAGTCTGTAACATGGAGCGTATGTAACCTGAAGCATATGTAACCCGAGGTACCACTGTATCTACTTGCACTGGTGTGCTTTCGAATTACTAGGTTGGCAGGAGCTGGGACAGAGCAACAGGAGCTCACTCCATCATGGGGATTCGAACTGCTGACCTTCTGATCGGCAAGCCCAAGAGGCTCAATGGTTTAGACCACAGCACCACCCGCATCCCGTATCTTGATTCTAAACCCCTGCTGGCACTATGTAAATAATAAATGATAATATGACTTTTAAAGAATATACAAATACTTACTGTATTGATGGATTCTGTATTCCATTCAGAGTTGAAAGATGGCTGTACTTTCCTAAGGTGTAGCATGTGAAAACAACAACAGTAGTTTGTGATGAAACACAGAAATGAATGTGGGACGTGTTCCGGGCTGATATTGGAGCCCACGGAGAAAGAGCACAGTGAGTCTGGCCAGAGGTTGCAGGACCATGGACAGCTCTGAGTAGCGTGGTCCAATAATAGCTGTGAGCAGTCGGCACCTTCTCTCTCAGACTACATGAGTGTGATTGCCAAGGCTTTCATGGCAGTTTAAAATATACAACATTTACTTATTTATTTAGTCTAATTTAATTTTTAAAAATAAAACAGACTTTTATTAGGCTGGTGGTAGCTTACTAGTATGCTTTGTGGCGTGCACTTCTCCTCTTTAGTCACCCTTCATAGCACATAAGTCTTGTAAGTAGCCCCTGGGTAGGTTAGATCATAATCAGAATGTCTTCTCCAGGTGTCCCCAGCGAATGAAGGGCAGTGGGTGGCAACTGGCAAAAAAGCCTTCCAGGTAATGGCATTCTGCTTATGCAGTGCTCTCCTAAGGGAGGCCTTCCTGGTTCTTAAGTCTGCAATAATAACCCCTGTTGCCATTTAATCCAATAGGACCAACTTCTGAGGAGACATGATTAGGATTGCACTGTAAGTTGTCTCCCCGCCCCCAGCTCCAGGCAAAGATTTTTTTTTAAATTCCCCCTATGTTTTAGAGAACTTAAAACAAAACCACACCATGGACTCTAACTTGGTTTTCTTCTGCATTCTCTGGTGTTATTATTATTTTTATTGCAGTATTTGTACTTCATGATTAGAGCATAGGAAATGCCAGGCTGCAACAGGTCAAAGACCCACTTAGTCCCGCATCCTGTTCTCAGTGTCCAACCAGATGAGAAGCATACAAGCAAGACCTGAGTACAACACTGAGTCTCTCACACTTGTGAGTCTCAGCAACTGGTAGTTAGAGGCATTTTGCCTTCAAAATAAAATGATTTCTTTATGCATTTTCCATAGATAAACATTCTAACTCAAAAGAACCCCCTACCCCCATTCATGGTTGTGTAAGCTTCCGGATAAATTCTCTTTGAAGGATGCAATATAAACAAACACACACAATGAAGGTGAAGCCAAGCTGGAAACAACAGGAAACAATTGTCCGTTGATTCTGTGCTTCCCAGGCGGACATGGGAGAGGACCTGAATAAAAATCTAAGAGAGATCAAAATTCTCTGTCTCCATTCATTGTGCACTTGGGAACAATAAAGAAAATCTCTAGGTGGAAATCTCTAGTTGGTCAGACTAGAGGGTATAATTTACAAGCCCTTATAATTTCTAAGCATCATAGAAAAATGCTTCTTCAGAAACCTGAGACATACCCACTGGTTATAGAGGATGGATGGTCCTTGGTGTAATATTGTTGTCAGAACAAAGGATGGTTTTGTACAACATCCTCAAGACATAAATGGCTTTTACCTCAAATGCTACTGTCTGTCTGCTTTCACTTAGAAAGATTTCACATATTGGATCCCTCAGCCCCCTTCACTGAGAAAGGGATGCAGCACAGATCAGGTCTGCAGAAATCCTTTATTTCTTCCTGGACATTCAGACTATCCCTGCTGAAAGATAGAATAACACTGAGTCTCTACTTGGTACAGTAAGAATATGGCTTAATTTCCCACCAAAAGCATTCAAAGTTTGTAGGGCATCAGTTGAAGAAGGAGCAAAAAGGGTTTTCTTGTGTCTGTGTGTTTCTTTGAGGCTGATTAGCTGTTTTCCCTGTGTAAAGGTCAGAGGGGGCAGGGTTTCTGTTGAGGCAGGGGATTAGTGGGAGGAGCCACCCATCTTTTAGATTTAGATTTACATTTAGGGGAGCTAGTCTCAAACGTTTGTTGAGGGAGATCTAGGTGTTTTTTTGTGTGAGGGAAGTTATTTGTCCTGTCTTCAAGCTTTTTATGATGGAGGACCTCTGTAGCCACCCCCAACGACACGATCTCAGGATGGAAGGGGAGGGAACAGCTGCAGTCGCCTGCGATTCCTGCGCAATGTTTGCCATCTTGCCAAAGGTTGCAGGCAGCTTTACCTGCAGCAATTGCATGTTGATTGCCCTCTTAAAAGACAAAATCCAGCAACTGGAGGAACGTGTAGCTACGCTCCAAAGAATTAGAGAGCTGGAGCTCTTCTTGGAAGCAACAGAGCACACCGTCTCCACCAAGGAGGAGACAGGGGACTCCCCTGAGAAGGAGTCTAGTTCACCAACACAGGAGCCAGATATATGGAGAAACGTGACTCAAAGAAGTAGGAGGCCCAGGGTTCACTCTGATTGCTTAGAAATACACAATCGCTTTGAGGTCCTCTCCCCTAGCATGGAAGACGAAGAGCAGACTCCATTTGAGGATCTCTCCCTCATTACAGTCGATCAGGTATATGAAGACGAGCAGCAAAGTCAGTCCTCAGGGAATGTGCAGGCGACCTCAGAACGGACAGCTCACGGAAGAACCCCAACCAAACCCAAGAGGAGGCGTGTAGTGGTGATAGGGGATTCCCTACTGAGGGGAACAGAAGCAGTGATCTGTGGGCCTGACAAGATGTCTCGGGAAGTGTGCTGTCTCCCCGGGGCTAAGATCCAAGATGTAACTGAACGACTGCAAGGAATCATAAAACCCACTGACAAATACCCCTTCCTCTTGGTTCATGTGGGAACCAACGACACTGCAAGCAATAGCCTCCAGAAGATCAAAAGAGACTACGAGGCTCTCGGCAGGAAATTGAAGCAACTAAATGCACAAATTGTCATCTCATCTGTCCTCCCAGTTGAACGACGTGGCCCAGGGAGAGAGGGGAAAATAGTGGAAGTGAACAGCTGGCTTCACAAATGGTGTAAACAGGAACGGTTTGGATTCTTAGATCACGGACTGCAGTTTCTTGAAGATGGACTTCTGGCAAGTGATGGGCTGCATCTCACAACGGTTGGGAGAAATGTTTTTGCAAAAAATCTCAGAAACCTCATCAGGAGGGCTTTAAACTGACTAATGTGGGGGAGGGAGACAGTGCTCCTGAAGGTAGGAGTCTATCAATTAATGAAGATGATCATCCAAATGTCATAGACCAAATGGAGCAAACAGCACGCGGACCTAGTGGTGGGAGGAAAAAATCCTTAAATAAGAGACACGGGGGAATGATTAATGGACTTCAATGTCTGTACACTAATGCGCAAAGCATGGGAAATAAACAAGATGAGCTTGAGCTCTTGGTACAGCAAACTAAATATGACATAATAGGCATCACTGAAACCTGGTGGGATAAGTCCCACGATTGGAATGTAATAATGGGGGGATACAATCTATTTCAGAGAAACAGACCAGACAAGAAAGGAGGAGGAGTGGCGTTATATGTCAGGGATGTGTATACCTGTGAAGAGATCCAAGATTTAGAACCTCAAAGCCAAAGTGAGAGCATTTGGGTCAAAATTAAGGGAGAGAAGAATAACAGAGACCTCATTGTGGAAGTTTACTATAGATCCCCAAGCCAAACGGAGGACATAGATGATGCCTTCCTGGAACAGATGGCCAAGCATGCAAAAGGAAGGGAGATAGTAGTAATGGGGGACTTCAATTACCCGGATATTTGTTGGACGTCAAACTCAGCCAAGAGCATAAGGTCAAACAGATTCCTCACTGGCCTTGCAGACAACTTCATTGTCCAGAAAGTGGGAGAAGCAACAAGAGGAACAGCCATTTTAGATCTGGTCCTAACCAATGTTGATGACCTGGTTAGTGGGGTAGAAGTGGAAGGATCATTAGGCGCGAGTGATCATGCTCTTCTGAAGTTTACTATACAGCGGAAAGGAGTAGCCAAGCATACTAGGACTCAATTTCTTGACTTTAAGAAAGCCGACTTCATAAAACTTAGGGAAGTGCTGGGTGAGATCCCATGGACAACAATACTAAAAGGAAAGGGAGTTCATGATGGCTGGGAGTTTGTTAAGAGGGAGATACTAAAAGCACAACGTCAGGCAATACCAATGAGACGGAAACATGGAAGGTGCCTAAAGAAGCCAGGGTGGCTATCTAAAGAACTTTTAACTGAATTAAGATTAAAAAAGGATGTGTACAAAAAATGGAAAAGGGGGGAAACCACCAAAGAGGAATTCAAACAAATAGCCAGCACGTGTAGACACAACGTCAGAAAAGCTAAAGCACAGAATGAACTCAGGCTTGCTAGAGAGGTTAAAAGCAACAAAAAAGGCTTTTATGGGTATGTTCGTAGCAAAAGGAAGAACAAAGAAACAGTGGGGTCACTCAGAGGAGAAGATGGTGAAATGCAAACAGGGGACACAGAAAGGGCTGAACTCCTCAATGCCTTCTTTGCCTCAGTCTTCTCCGATAAAGAAAACAATGCCCAACCTGAAGAATTTGGAGCAAATGATTCAGCAAAGGAAACACAGCCCAGAATAACTAAGGAGATGGTACAAGAATATTTGGCTAGTTTAGATGTATTCAAGTCTCCAGGGCCAGATGAACTGCATCCAAGAGTATTAAAAGAACTGGCAGATGTGATCACAGAACCACTGGCAGTCATCTTTGAGAATTCCTGGAGAACAGGCGAAGTCCCGGCAGACTGGAGGAGGGCAAATGTTGTCCCTATTTTCAAAAAGGGGAAAAGAGAGGACCCAAATAATTACCGCCCAGTCAGTCTGACATCAATACCAGGGAAGATTCTGGAGCAGATCATTAAGCAAACAGTCTGTGAGCACCTAGAAAGGAATGCTGTGATCACCAATAGTCAGCATGGATTTCTGAAAAATAAGTCATGTCAGACTAACCTGATCTCGTTTTTTGACAGAATTACAAGCCTGGTAGATGAAGGGAACGCAGTGGATGTAGCCTACCTTGATTTCAGCAAGGCATTTGACAAGGTGCCCCATGATATTCTTGTAAAGAAGCTGGTAAAATGCGGTCTTGACTATGCTACCACTCAGTGGATTTGTAACTGGCTGGCTGACCGAACCCAAAGGGTGCTCATCAATGGTTCCTCTTCATCCTGAAAAAGAGTGACTAGTGGGGTGCCACAGGGTTCTGTCTTGGGCCCGGTCTTATTCAACATCTTTATCAACGACTTGGATGATGGACTCAAGGGCATCCTGATCAAATTTGCAGATGACACCAAACTGGGAGGGGTGGCTAACACCCCAGAGGACAGGATCACACTTCAAAACGACCTTGACAGATTAGAGAACTGGGCAAAAATAAACAAGATGAATTTTAACAGGGAGAAATGTAAAGTATTGCACTTGGGCAAAACAAATGAGAGGCACAAATACAAGATGGGTGACACCTGGCTTGAGAGCAGTACATGTGAAAAGGATCTAGGAGTCTTGGTTGACCACAAACTTGACATGAGCCAACAGTGTGACGCGGCAGCTAAAAAAGCCAATGCAATTCTGGGCTGCATCAATAGGAGTATAGCATCTAGATCAAGGGAAGTAATAGTGCCACTGTATTCTGCTCTGGTCAGACCACACCTGGAGTACTGTGTCCAGTTCTGGGCACCACAATTCAAGAAGGACACTGACAAACTGGAACGTGTCCAGAGGAGGGCAACCAAAATGGTCAAAGGCCTGGAAACGATGCCTTATGAGGAACGGCTAAGGGAGCTGGGCATGTTTAGCCTGGAGAAGAGGAGGTTAAGGGGTGATATGATAGCCATGTTCAAATATATAAAAGGATGTCACATAGAGGAGGGAGAAAGGTTGTTTTCTGCTGCTCCGGAGAAGCGGACACGGAGCAATGGATCCAAACTACAAGAAAGAAGATTCCACCTAAACATTAGGAAGAACTTCCTGACAGTAAGAGCTGTTCGACAGTGGAATTTGCTGCCAAGGAGTGTGGTGGAGTCTCCTACTTTGGAGGTCTTTAAGCAGAGGCTTGACAACCATATGTCAGGAGTGCTCTGATGGTGTTTCCTGCTTGGCAGGGGGTTGAACTCGATGGCCCTTGTGGTCTCTTCCAACTCTATGATTCTATGATTCTATGATTCTATGAAAGTTAGTAAGAATCCTCTTTCAAATAAGTGCAGTTCTGCTAGGTTCAGATTTTATCTAAATAATAAAGTTCCAAGGAACCGTAATAAATTAAGTTTTGAAATGTAAACTAGGTTCACAAGTATTTGTACTCTGCATTCAGGCCTCTTCACTTTCTTGCAAGATTGACTGTAGGCTAATGAACTGCACCTATTGGCAGAGGATATCACACACCTAACTACAAGAGTCCCCTGAGAAAACAGCTACATTACCAATTAACACACTGTCCTGGAATATTGCATGATGAGCTAGTAATAAATTGGTCTACTGTGAAAATGCTATAACAACTCCTGCCCTGTGATTGTACAGCTAAATTGATCAAGTAGAATAAAATAGTTTTCTCTAAATAATTATATTTTCATGCAACACTGCTAATGGGAAGAATTAAATAGTAGGAATGTCAGCCTTCTCAAATGATTCTGCATCTCATTTTGTTGGAAGACACTTTTAGTCCTAGGCTTTGACCTGATTTGCATGTCACACTGTGCCAAAGCTTGAATCCACCACTTTCTATCTCCTTGGTCCCTTTTGCTCTCTCTAGACTAATCATGAGTTACAGCCATGGCTTGTTCTTGGTTACAATTTGTATTTTGTCTGAAGAGCCTCTGGGTATAGGGCGGTATATAAATTCAAATGATGATGATGATAAAGAGTTTAACCATGAACTTGGGTTCAGGAGACATGTGACGCCTTGGCTTCGTCAGTGCAGCATGGCAACAAAAAGCAACAGAGGAGCAAAATGGCTGTGAGCTCCCTTTTCAGATTCTGCATGCTCACATTCAGGCCAATGTTCTTTGTGAAGCTTGGGCATTCATTCAGGAGATGTAATCGCTAGCAGTCCTAACTGGTCTAAAGATGACGGCAATGGATATTTCTATCCTACCTTTCCTCCCAAAGGAGCTCAGCATGGCCAAAGTGCTAAAACCATACAGCTTTCACTGGCCTAGAGGGTTGCTTCTCATAATAAGAATTCAGCTAAGATGTGGGTCTAAGTAGACCATGACCTGCATAAAACCAAATTCTGCCAATGGTGTTCAAGTGTACCCAAAACAATGAAATTCGTTTCATACATGATATTGCATGTTTTGTGGTATTTTATGCATTGTGATTTGCTGTTTTTATTGATCATAGATTAGTAATTCTTTATCATAATGTTTAATCATTATTTGCTGATGTTTAATTTTACTGTTTACTATTAGATTCTAATGGATTGTTGAATATTTCTTTATTTGATATAAGTTGCTTATTTTAAAGTTATTGTGACTTTTTAATATTGGATCAGATTGTTACTATTATTATGGTTTTATATGTGATGGAAGCTGCCCAGAATGGCTGGGGCAACTCAGCCTGATGGTCGAGTTATAAATAAAAATGTATTATTATTATTATTATTATTATTATTATTATTATTATTATTATTATTGTTATTATTATTATTACAATATTTAACTATATGATAGTGCATATTGATCTTCAAAAGATCAGAGATACACCTGTTGAGTTCAACTAAGATTTGTATATGAAAGGGTATTTTTCCTATAAGAAGTTACTGCATATAAAAGGTGACAGACTACTCCCCAAAATGCTATAAGGATAGCATGCATGGCTGGAAAAAATGTGAAGATGCTGTCCTTAATTACCTGCTGACCCGTCATTAATTAGGAGCCGTCTCGGTGACTTCAGCTGTGGGTAGGATTAAGAGCTGGATCAAAGAGTTTGACATACAGCCTGACATGGATGATGTGTCTAAGCTGCAAGTTTCTCTGTGGTACAGGATCATTAAATTTAACCATACCCTGGAGTCATATTTGCATAATTGAGCTTTCCGTACTTTGTGCAGTCCTTTCGACTTCTGTGCGCTTTCTTGGCATACTTGGTGCCAAATGGCCATTTAGTGAATGATCTATTTTAAGTCTGGCCTCGCCAAGAGCACTTCCTAAAAGATGCGGTCCATTGTGTTTTTAATTGCTTGTTTTATTTCAGATCTAGGGAAAATGTTTCTACCTTAAATTCTCACAAATTTCTTGATGGGTCTTTTTTAAAAAAGAATTCTCTGTGTTATTAGATCTTGAGAAGTTTAAAACAGATAGGGCACAGGTAGAGAACTTCATGCCTAAGGAGAAATGTGGCTCTCCAATCTCCTTGTGTTTTATCCAGGACATGCCCCTATTAGGCCTGCTGCACGCTCCCATTGAGTCCATTTTCATGGCTACAGTGTGGTCTACAGCTGTGGCTACAGCTGTGATGCTTGCCTCAAAGAAGGGTATCTCTGTGTAGAAACCCCTGGCTTTTGCATGGCTGGACCATAGCCTACTGAGTCAGAATCTTTGGCTCCTTTTTCCTCTGCCCCCACCCACCTTTTCCTCTGGCCCTGTCCATCACAGGCATGTGACCCCTGGACACATGAGAAAATGTGTCCCTTGGCCTGAAGAAAGGTCCCCCGACCCTGATATAGGACCACCTTGTTTGCATCTGCAAGAAGATAGAAAATTGTTCTGCAACATTTGGGGCTCAAGGAATCTTCATGTGGCTGGGAATATTCTAATTGTTATGACACTGAAATAAATTGAGATGTTTTTGTTTAACTAGGGCTCATTCACACTTCCTTTTGTTCCGCTGCTTTTCCCCAGGGAAAACCACTCTTTAGTGCTCAATTTGGTTTTTCTGCAGGTTGACGTTTGTGCCGATTTAGAATTGAAGAGCAGGTTTTCCCTGGGAAAGAAGAAGAAGAAGAAGAAGAAGAAGAAGAAGAAGAAGAAGAAGAAGAAGAAGAAGAATAGTAGTAGTTTGGATTTGATATCCCGCCTTTCACTCCCTTTAAGGAGTCTCAAAGCGGCTAACATTCTCCTTTCCCTTCCTCCCCCACAACAAACACTCTGTGAGGTGAGTGAGGCTGAGAGACTTCAAAGAAATGTGACTGGCCCAAGGTCACCCAGCAGCTGCATGTGGTGGAGCGGAGATGCGAACCCGGTTCCCCAGATTAGGAGACTACCACTCTTAACCACTACACCACACTGGCGGGACAAGGGGGAAACCGCTTGGACCCATGCTTTCTAGGCATGGGGCAATTGGAAGGCCCTAACTCTAATAATGTTCTGCTCACCATGGTGATAAGCATTGGTTTAAATAAATACAATTCCTTCCTTCCTTCCTTCCTGTGTGTGTGTGTATTGCCTTCTGCCATGAAGATTTCCCTCATCACTGCTGCTGATGCTTGGTACTGGGTCTCTTGTTGTGGAGAAGATCTATGCTTATCTTGCTTGTTTAAGTGGATTCTGTGTGATGGAGACAATGTGAAAGAGATTAAATTACCGTAGAGATCTCTTTGGGGGATCCCTTCCAACTCCCCATAGTCTGACTGCTCTGTGACTGCAGCTCCCATCCACTTTCACCATTGGCCAAGCTGACTAAGGCTGATGGGAACTGGAGTCTAACAACATATGGAGAACTACAGCTTTCACATCCCTACAATAAGAAGAAACCAAAGTACTTGGGTTTTCTTTTCTTTTCTTACTGAGGTTTTCCCATGTTCCCAATTAGAGGGAAATCACATTGGAAAACATCACCATTGCCTAGGAGTATAAGCCAAATAATTGCTCCTGTGATGATGGATGCTTTTGTTCTTTGGGATCCTGCCAGTGAATATTGATGAAAAGGCCTCTGGGATGAACTCTGTTCATCTACAATTCATGAATCTATTTCCCCAAATTAATAATAGCTAAGTATCCAAACCGCTGCTGTCTGTCCTGATACCCAATCATCTAGGGCCTTAATTGGCCATCTTGACTGTGAGTTGGGCCCCTGGTTGATGAAGTGGAAACTGCAGTTTCTTGAAGTCTCGCAAGGCAAGGAAGGCACCTCACCCTTGGTAGGTCCACAACTTGCCAGATTTTTTTCTCCAGCAGAGGACTAGCACAAGCTGAATCGCTCTCCCCTGAAAACTGCATGGAGCAGTAGCAGCATAGCAGCATGCACCTAGTCCTTGGTCTACCTGTCCATGTTCTATATAAAAGAAAGGGCAGTTGCTACAAAATAAGTAATTGCCTCTCTGCTCTCACACTGCCCTAATACAACTTTCATGTTTGTATGGCTGAAACAGAAGTTTTATATTGACTTACCCCTTTCCTGCTAACCCAGGCATCCAGTACTCCAGGTGAAATATAAATGGATGGTGTAGATTAGTGCTGGGAAATGTGATAGGAACCTCAGAGTGTTTTCTGTGGTCAGGATTTAGTGATACTAATAGTTAAGCACCTTAGGCTGCATTACACTTTGGGTAGAAGATTGCCTGCACATTTTCCTTCCTCTTAAGTCAGTTTTTATACTTTCTATAAAACAAGAAAACTGGAGTATCAGGAGGCTTAACTTAAAACTCCTCATCTCTGTTCCTAGCTTTTGTGTGGTGTTGGGTACATTACATGAGTATCCTATCAATCAAAGGGATAACTGGGAGCTTCACACAAGCAGAGTGGCACTGTCTGGTGCAATGGAGATTGTGCCTTGTGTTTTTATAGGAGACCACACATTCCTGGAGCTCAGGGGGCCCTGGTGCTCATAAAACAGGCTGGGGGAGAGGATGTGTCAGGCTGTCAAATGGATGGTTTTAACATACATCTATTAATGCGAAATCCTGGGGAAGTCCTGGGGAAGTCCCATCAGAAGGCAATGGCTCCCTCAGTTTCACAGCCTTTGGTGGTTTAGTGCCATCCAGTGTGATGGCCTTAGGCTGTCCCTGAGATAGCATTAGATTCCCATGGCCCCAGTCTGAACTGAGGCCCACAGTAATGTTGTGCTCCTGCTCTTCTTAGTTTTCTCCTTAAGGGCACAGATATGGATCAATCTTCTTGATAGGCTTAAGCCAATCTCTCCCCCTGCCCGTCTTGACTTATTGACATTCATGACAACAAAGCTTGACAATTGTTGACTTATGAGGGTTTTGTTTCATGCACCATAGGATTGCTGAAAAGTAGAGCTGGGACACCTGTGGCCATCCAGGTGTGGCTGGACTCCAACCTGCATTGTCCTTGACCATTGGCTGGGCTGCCTGCAGTTGATGGATATTGGAACCCATCAACACTTGCAGAGTCACACCTTCTCCACCGTTGTTGGGACAGAAGTTTTCTTCACTGAGCTGTTATATAAATAAAGCAAACAGATAAAAGGTGCCAAATTATTTTCTTCTTCTCCTTCTTTTTACAAATCTACTTGCAATACAATGTGAATAAATGACAAAATCATTATTCAATATAAATGGAGTTGTCGGCTGTAGATCCATAATGCATCTAAATGATATGCAATGTATCTAACATATTCTAATGCGGTTATGTTTTATCCTTTCTGCAGCATCATAGGAGAGAGCATTCTCTGCTCCCTTCTTTGTATGGATTTAATGAAACAGGGGACACAATGTGAGAACAAACCTGAATGCATTCAACATGCATCAAGTGGGCAGTCAGATCTGCTTTATCACTGATGTTCTTTCTGCTGTCTTTTATATAATTAACACAGAGGAAATATGATTGCTTAAGCATTTTAAAACCTGGGGAAAGGCTGGGATAGGGTGGGAGAGCAACTTGTAAGGTGGTATTTAAAAAAATCTCCTAGGTGCTGCAGGACTGGCTGCCTTATTCTTCCCAAGTGGTGTTTAGAGAAAAGTCATGTGAGCTTGGAGGAGAATGTGTGCAAGGACTGCCAGCATATACTGAGCTGTGTAGTGGGAGACAGAGTGTGAGTGAGAGACTGCTTGTACAAAGGTAAAGTGCAGGCTGCAGTTACAGCTTCTGCAGTCTTGGAGCTAATACTTGTGATCTGTCTTGGCATCCTGGCTATCCTTCATTCCCAGGGCGTGTGAACCCTCCAGATTCCCAAGATAACAGTCACCGAGAGAGAAAAGGAGAGGATGCTTTTCAAATTCTGAAAATATCTCCTGGGAGATCCCACTGCTTTCATTGAATTTTACAAAAAGGTAATGTACTTTCTGTTCTGTTTCTCTCATTTTACTGTATTTATGATTTTTATTTTATTGAAATGCATTCTGAACCCTCTATCTGTTTTGAGAAAACTGGCTGTACTTTAAAAGGAAATTGATCCCCTTTTAATTTTACCTAAGAGGAAAGAATCCCTTGTCTGGATATGCAATAAATTACTGATGAAATGAGAGCAAACTGAAATGTATCTCGGGTGCTGAGCCAACGATGCAGTGCACCTCAATCTAAGGGGTTAAAACTTATCTGGAAAGTTTTTGGTGCTACCTAGTATTTTAAAAGTCCAAAGGAGTTTCAAACACTTCAATGATTTTGAATCTCTTCTCTAACCTAGTATCTGAAGTATGTGGGGTCTATCAAGTTTTCTCTCATTGCTTTCTAGAGGACTGAATGAGTTCAATTCAAAAGCACTTTGGTGCAGTAGGGAACCTGGATTAGTTTATTACTTTGCTAGGTAGTGGTGTTTTTGAGTCCAGGTTTTTATGAACGTCCTCTGCCACTTCATGCTTTCCTTTCCCCAGTACTGTTCTTTCCTTTTATATTAAAAACAATGTTTAAGAAGGAGTTCAGGACTGTTCCAATGACACCTTTATCATCTTTAGTGATGCCTCTATTAATTGCACTCTTTTAATTTCACTCTTCTCTTTCCAGTGTATTCATCTGCTCCTGTCTCCTCTTCTCTACCTGGGCTGGAGGTGAAACCCTCCATGGAATCCCCAGTGTATATTTTCCGTGAGGAGCCAGGCCCTACCTGCTCCCCAGGACCTTGCCCACTACCTAGCAGCAGTAGCAGCAGCAGCTGGCTTGTGGACTGGGCAGAATATGGCAACAATAGTAGTGGCGCTTATGAGGACTTACAGCAGAATGACACCAACATCTCCCCGGCTATTCCCATAATCATCACTGCAGTCTACTCCATGGTCTTTGTGGTGGGCTTGGTTGGCAACTCTTTGGTTATGTTTGTCATCATAAGGTAAGGATTTTGGTGGGTCTTTTAACTGTCATTGTTGGGGGAAAGCTACATAACCAAAGGGAACTAAGGGAAAATAGCTTAGTGGTAGGTAGAGCTTCTACTTTGCATGCAGAAGATCCCAGGTTCAGTTCCCAGCAACTCCAGGTAGGACTGGGGAGACTTCACACTGGAACCATTGAGAGCAGCTGTCAGTTAGCATAGACAGTACTGTGCTAGGTGGATCAATGGTCTGCCATGTTATAATGTAATGTTTCATGTAAGGGGAAAAGCTCTCTGTTTCTTGATGGTTGTGTCCCTTGGGCTGCTTGAGTTCTAAGATGCTTCCTTACTGAGGGCTATTTGAGTGCCAGGACCAAACTACAGATGCTGGATTGGTGCTTGCAAATGGCAGGGTGGGTGGGATGGCAGAAACCCCTCATTTATGTGGCATTACTAATTTGAGATAGTTTCCCTCACAGTTTACTGTGCTAACCCAACAACAGGGGAAACTGCTTTGTGGACACAGATGTGGCTGTTTTAAGTTTGAGTCAGAGACTGTCTTCATTTGGTTGTAAGAATAAAAGTGAAAACTGAAGCAGAACATGGGCTTGAAAATTAAAAGTCTGAGAGAGTCAGTGCTGGAAAGCACTGTGGAAATATGTGAGCAGAGCTCCCTCCAGGGATAAGACACAGTTAATGTGGTCTATATTATTGCTAACATTATATAATACACATACACTTCAACTGCCAGTATTTATAATATTTTCCTTTTTTGTTTTTCAAATGAAACAGTGTCATTATTTATTATTATTTTTTAATCTATATAGAAGTTTTGTTACTCTCCCTCCCACCCACCATCAGATGTCTCAGCAGTATAACATGGGTATAGGAGCTTTGGAAGAAAAGATTACCCCACCAGGCCTAACAGAGCTCTGTTTTACCCCCACACCCTGCATGTGAGTAGATGTGCAGGCAGCACAAAATGCCATTGAGGTAAATGTGAGGCCACTGTAGCTCTATCCAAGCGTCCTTTCTCATCCTGTGAAGAAGGGAGAGCAAGGCTGTGCTCGCTACATAACCTTCCTAATGGTCTGACTCCAAAGGTTGGGTTCTGAACTTCTTCAGCAGGGAGGCCACTCAACAGGCAAGGGCTCTGCCTCCTTGGTGAGAAATGTTTGAGGGAGGACACCTGACTGGGGTTTCTGAGTTTCCCGCCCAGTCCTCTCTCTAGGTTTGATACAAATTGCTTATGCACCAAGCCATGAGTAGCTTGTGCTGAGTGGAGGGAAGGAGTAGAAGAGAACATATGTGGTGAATGATGTCCTATTCACGCTACTGGCCCATGCCTGGTGAGCGGATAGGTATTTTGTTGAGCTTGTGGGAATCATTCATATATGAACACTGCACTCAGAGGATGGGGTTGTGGAGGGTGGGGAAGTACACACACAGACTCTCTCTCTCTTGTGTGTGTATGAGAGAGAGATGCAACTGATTTCAATACTCTGAGTATGAATAGCATGAACTATCATATAAGTGCACATAAAATTACAGATTTTTTAAAAAGGATACTTGATGGATGTTTTTTTGGTGGGGGGGAATAGATACACTACAGGTAATCTTGGATCAATTTTCTTGACTGCTCTTTTTTTTCTTTCAAACATCTGCTGTGAGCTTTGATTGTGATTGAAGCCCTGATGCTGTAGAAGTGGGATTAATCTTGCAACACATGCCATTTCCCTGATCGAAAATGCCCTCCCCCAAAGCTAATGGTAGCTGTAATATGAAAAGAAAAATGCAGGCAGCATACAATTAACTGAATTGCCCCAGTCCCCCCCAGCCGAGCTAATAGGAACTTCAGGATGGGGAAAATTGAGATGGAGACAATGATGTTGGGAGTGGAATATCTTAAATATATTTTCTCCCAGCACTGCTTCTCAAATCAAAACTAGAGTTTTCAATAGCTTTCTTAAATTTACCATCCAGAGAGAGTTGGTAGCAGATCTCCCAGTCATTTATCTTTGGGCCATCTATATTCACTATATTCACTATATTTTTTAAAAAAATATTTTATCAGTTTTGGAAGCCATCAGTTTTCTGTACTAAATTTCTGGTGTGCTTCATACTGTGATCAAAATCATTGGCAGCATCCTTTCCAGCTGCTCAAATCCCACAGTTTGGAATGTTTGGTGCTAAATCATGTTGGGGTTTTTTTTGGTGGGAGGGCTAATCAGTGCTCAGCAAGCCAGACAGGTAAAAAGGAGGTGGAGAAAACAAAGCAAAAAATACAAACAGTGAACAATATTGAATAATAAAATTAAGCAGACACCTGCACAACATTAACAATTCATTGCAATCCTCCAGAGGAAGTGATTCCAAATCAGCACAATAAATGGATGTTTTAGAGGGAAAATGTGTATTTCACAAATTT
This sequence comes from Podarcis vaucheri, assembly GCF_965113315.1. Taxonomy (NCBI): domain Eukaryota; kingdom Metazoa; phylum Chordata; class Lepidosauria; order Squamata; family Lacertidae; genus Podarcis; species Podarcis vaucheri. Next base: position 55,229,448 of record NC_138766.1, on the reverse strand, counting down.
TATGTGAGGGGAAACACTGCATCTTATAAACTTCTAAATTATACAAACAATTTCTAATGTGTTTTAAATGAGGAGTGTGAGATAGAGAAGCTTTCTTTGTGCCTGTGTGGAAGGGGGCATGATATACTGAGTTTCTCTGTATTCATATGGGAGCGGATGTCTCTATGAAAAGGTATACATTTCTGTTTGTTTGCGGAAAGAATGATTGTGTGCAACAGAAAAATGATTTTCCAGGTGCCTAATTACTTTGACTGGCTACAACTCTATATGCACTGACACGGGAACAGATCCTACTGAGTGCAATGGGGCTTACTTCTCTGGAGTAACTTGTGTAGGATCTCACTGCTAATTACTGAAGTCCTTGAAATGGTTCTTAGCATGATGGCCAAGTTAGTTCACTTCCTTCAGTGTTTCTTTCCTTTCCTTTTTCTTTCTTTGAATGGGCTTTGTGTCATGTCTTTACTAATGGCTTTTCAGAGTTCCCCATCTGAAAAATGGGCAAATGCTTTCTGAAAATTCTTCTAAACATATGATATCTTAATAATATGCTGCAGATGTATGTGTTAGGCATGCACCTTGACATGTAGCCTGGATTTACCTCACTGAGTCCTTGTTTTGTGCTTGTGATGCAGTCAGGGTCGAGAGTGTGTACCGTAATCTCTGTCAGCCTAGTATAATTGTCAGGAGACTTGTGAGCACCTAGGGTAACAACTGTACACCGTAGGTGAACATACAGTTTCTGTGGGCTCAGCTCCTTTTCTCTAGGTTCCTGAGTCTCGTTCCTAATTGGATTCTATTTCTTGAGCATTTCCTCTTTTCTAATCAGCTGTCTCTTCATGTCACTTCCCTCCTCCTGTCCTAAATTTCGGGAGTTTGTATATAGGTCTTACTGTACCATTTTTGGTAACTGAACCCAACTGGATCTCTGTGGGGCTAGAGACTCAATTTCTATAGGAAACAAGACTGGGTTTAAAATAAAATGGCACTTTTCTAATGCCTTTTCTAACTTTAGAAATCTAATGCATTTTCTGACTCTGGAAATCATACGTACAAGAAAAGCCTTTGTTATTTTAACATATTTTTGTCACGGTAGGATGTTCACTGCAAATGTTGCAGGCCTTTTTTTTGTAAGGAGAGGGAATAGGCACTAATTTCATCATCTAATGGAAACAGAACTTCAGCCTTTTGGATTTGCCACTGTGATGCCACTGTCAACTAGTAATGGCTCCCATAAGAATGATGTGACTCCAGCAGTAATTCTGGAGTCACTCCCTCAATGTACTGATGCCCATTGCCCCAGGATGCCAGTTAAATGGAAGAGCAGATGACTGTCATCAGACTCCAAATTTGCCACTTTCCCTAATTATCTAACAAGCCTCCAGTGATTTGAATAATTTTCTGCGTTAAAAAATGGTCTTTACAAGAAACATTTTTGAAGATATCTTGCAGTATGGATACAATCCCAATGAGAGGGGAGGAAAAATATACTTCTGTTTCTCTGCCGCTTCTGCCTAAATTTCTGCTGGAAAAATATCAATACAGGGTTCCACACTCATAATCACCAGTGGAGTTTGCATGGGATTGGGCTATTAGAATGCCCATTTCATCTAGAAGAATGTATTAAACATACAGAGAAAATACACTTCTACCGCACTGTGTGTGTAGTAGTGTTAAACAACCATTAAAGAAGCTAACCAGGATTAAGAGATCTTCCATATGATTCCTTATTGCAGGTGTCCTCCAGAAGTTTTAGACTACAACTCCCAGCATCCTTGACCTCTGGCCATGTTGAGTGGGGCTGAGCAGAATTTTAGTTCAAAACATCAGGAGGGCACTGCTTGGTTATCCATGCCTTGTGGTATAACAATCTGCACAGGGTACTATTCATAGTTCTAACTTTTTATTAACTCAAATAAGTGATATAACCCTGCCTATTAACATTTACATATGGATATGTAGAAGAGCTATGTTTTTCAAACAGAAGCACTAATACAAAGTATGTCTGAAATGATATACAACAAAACAGGCAACACCTGGATTGGTCTAATCCAGCCTGACTGGTCAAATCCATATAGTCAAATCCATATGTTCTAGTAGTGCATATAAAAGGTCATATAGAATGCCTCGGTACTTTTTAAAAAGGAATTTATATCCCATCTTTCTACATCACTAGTAGCACTAAGGCAGCTAACAAAAGCATTTTTTTAAAAAAACCAGCCTTAAAATAATAAAATGATTCAATGCAAGGAAGTTCCATAGATACGTATTTCTCTTCTATTTCAAGGAACAGAAAAACTAGGCAGATAGTCCTCAGTGCATGGGAGCTTGTCCACACTCGCTTGTCCCTCGCCTAGAAAGCATGGATCGGAGTGGTTGTCCACTTCTCTTGCTCTTTCTATGCATGCATCCAAGAGATTTTGCCCTTGCCACACCACTTTCCCTGGGGAAACCCACTCTTTGGCAATAAATCAGAGCAAATGTCAATATGGAGAAAATATGAATTGCTGTTTGGTCTAGTTGAATACTAAAGAGCTCTTTCCCTTAGGAGAAAGCAGTGCGACAAGAGGGAGTGTGGAAAGGCTGAATGTCAGGTTAAAAGCCTGTCACAACAGTTTTAAGATGATGGCAGGATTCTTGAGGAGCCATGACTGCCAGACGGGTATAAAAGTGGTTTAATGGTATGGCATGGATGTAGGCTATTACATCCTCACATACATCTGCTGTCAAACAAAGGTCCCTCATCCCCATTCTATCTATGTTTTGGGCACAAACCTGCTAAATGTATGCAGTTTGTGAGCTGGAACCCAGCATGATTCATGGGGAGAGCTTATGTGTGTTCACCAGGGTTCCTCCACACAGACATTCCTTCTTCTGTCCATGTGATGTTAACTGCATAGAGGCTAATGACTAAAGGAGTCTATAGCAGTTGGGACACCTAATTTTGGGTGCTTAGTTGGGTGACTTGGCTCTGGACAGTGGGACAGATGCACCTCCCCTTCTCCCATTCTCTCTAGGGTCCCTATCTTTGGGATTCATACCCAAGCCCTACTTAGTGGACAGCAGGGGACATACTATCTCACATTACTGGGCTTTTCTATGTGTAGATAGCAGCAGAACTCTGGCTGCCACTGGCCCCTCTCTCCTAAAAAGTCTCCTAATTAACATCTAGGAAATGAAATACCTGACAAGACATCATCATATCCAACATTTACCATCACTTTCCAGGCAACAGGAGTTAAAGTGAAGCATGGGTGGGGAACATGCTGCTGTCCCATCATGTGTTTCTCTAGTTAGTTGTTCCCAGGAAACATAAGATAACGGCTGCCAGCTTTCCTCCTCATAAACATCTAGTTAGGTCCTCAGAAGAGACCATTCAAAGATCAATATTCTTTCTGGAGTTCTCATTAAGAAAGAAGTTTCTTGTACCTGAGATTAAAGAGTATAGTCAATATCCATTTTTCCCCTTGCTGCATCTTTGAGCCTTAATTTGGCAATGCAAGAATTAGAGATCACTTATTAAGTCAATACTTATCCATAGCGCTTTGTGTTGGATTAGATGTGGGGGCTGGTGTTAATGAAAAAAACAAACCATAACCTATCACATTGGTTCCTATTGCCTGAAGCAACCAAACAGAAGAAGAAAAGGCATGACTGGAATGTAAAAGTACATTTCTTTTGAGCTGTTGTATTGTGAGTAGGGATGGGACAATAGGTCCATTTTGGTTCCTCATTTGTCCAGTATTAAGGTCAGTTCCCCACATTTCCATATCAGATTGCAATTTTTTTAAAGGTTCTCATGAAAATTTATCAGCATTTTCCTGCACAGACTCACACACACAGTTTCCCAAAATATACACGTTTGTAAAGAAATTTTCCTACTATAAGGCATATGGTATGTTATTTTCACCAACGCATGCATTTATATGCACACTTCTTTGAGTTTTGTACAGGTTTGTTCACTTGAGAACTTTCATTGCAAAATTTGAATGGGTGAGACTTGGGAAATCTGTTTATGTTTTGGTTTGCATATTGTTTTGGAAAGTGAGAATTAAGTAAGGATGCTCTTAAATGTGAACTGAATCAAATATCTCTCCCATCCCTCCCTGTGACAAAATAAAAATAAAAATGAGATGCTGCATTCAGGAATTTGTCTGTCATCAAAAGCTCCTAAGAAAGCTTTGTGGTGGGATAGATGGGAGATCACCTCTGGAGTAGAATCTGGTTTAAAACAGGTAATAAACTTTTCCTTCTTGTCATTGGTAGCAGCAGGTGACATGATTGGACAGTGCCGCTCAACTGACCTCCATCTAGTTATGTCATTTCTGCTTATTGGGAGGCGGAGTAGTAGTAGTGAGGCAGTGGTGAGGTTGGCACAGTGCAAACATACTTACACAGTTAATCCGGTGTTCTTCCTGGTGAGTTTGCACTATGCCAAGCTTGCCTCCCCTCCCCACTCTATTGCCCAGTAAGCAGCAGTGGTGTAGCTGGCTGAAGGTCAGATAGGTGCTGTAGCCACAGCACCCACTACTGGTCATAAGCTTCAGTTGCAAGTGAATGAAATCCTTTAATTTTCCAGTTTGCAAGTCCTTTGGGTTTCTTGGGCAAATGCTTGGCTGCCTCTTTTAAAGATGTTCTTTTATGAACAGTCATTTAGTAGTATGTTTTCCAGATGTTGACTTAAAGGCTAATTTGAGTGAGCAATTGCAGTCCTTAAACATTAGTGTTAATCATAGCAACATTTAATATATACAGTAGTTTTAATCAAGGCAAACAGCTGCAATTTGCAACCCTGATTATCTGTGAAGACTGCAGATTTTGTGCAGATTGTTGTTGCCAGTTACTGCATAATACCATCTGCAGACTAGCAATACAAATTTTAAGAATACAGCTGCAAAGAGATCATAGAAGCCTTATGGAAATCAATGGGGGAAGTAAGTTGTGACTTATTCAAGTACTGCTACTTTAACAAAATTCACATGTAGCCATTTTTCATAGAGGTGGTGACAGTGTAATTGCACATGTTTCAACTAGTACAAGTGGAACGAAAGAGTTTAACTCTGAAATGCTACTCTAAATTATGCTTGCCAAATGACACAGGATAGGCTTGCAACTAAATCCTCGACCCAACTATGACTTCAAATAACAATAGTGTAGTAAATTTACAAGAACGTAGCAATTTTGTTACACTATCTCAACCTTAAGTCAGTGTTTCTGCTATGTTAATGTATAACTAGTAACTAGAATTTTGTGTGTATGTGTGTGTGTCCATATGTAAACATGTCTGTGCCTCAGGGCCCAAAATATTTTTAACTCTGGAAATTGTCTAAGATATGGAAGATCAGAAGCAGGAGTGTGGGGACTCTTTGCAGCTAGCAGGCAAATTCCTGGGCTCTCCCCTCTCCCCCACTGGTGGGCAACTTTGATTGGTGGACAGGGCTGGCCAGGTGTCATTCACTTGATGTCACCATGATGTTAGGAGAACCATTTCTCCTTTGTAGCATGGCTTGGGTTCAAACTGTGCTGCAATGGAAGAGCCAAGTGGGGCTTTGAAGTTACTGCAAATTCACCAGTGGAGGCAATCTGCAAACTGGGTTGGTACTGAAGTCATAACGTCTGAATTGGTCAAAAATTCATTTCTGTTCTAGAGTCTTAGAAGGGACATGGCTATGAGGGCATGGCTTGGGGATTGTCCTGAAGAGTGTCTGAATTTCATAATTTACCACTTCACCAGTACTAGGAAAAGCCCTACATATGTATACATTCACAGTGATTATCATGCTACTGTTTGCATGTGTGACGTTTTGTAATATAACCAGCTGGCAATATTCAGCTATTCAGTCCATTAAGTATTTTGTCTTACGGCAGTACAGTAGTGCTGAATGTTGCTAAAGGCTGACAGATCGATGGCAACCACTCACTTGGCAAAAAACACAACTAAGGTTCCTGAAAAGAATGGAAACACTAGGGGGCGTTACTTGTCATCCATTGAAAAAATTATATCCTCATTTAGCTGTTGTTGGATCTTATTTCATGAAAATAAATCTAGCAACTTTATGATGGCTTGACTAATTTGCATAATCTAATTAAAATTGCTCATGAATTTAGTTCTGCTGCTGGCAAGTAAAACTTAATTGCTAACACAGCATTGCAGCAATAAATCAGTTAAAGGGTGAAATAAAATATATAGACTACAAGCCTTGGCAAATGCTACTATTTCTGCCTGAAAACAGTAGCCTACTGAAAACTGCTCCAAGTTTTCTTTTTTCTTTTTTTAAAAAGGAAAAACGTAAAAAGTGGGCTTGCAGAAAATGTGAAACGTCGCCTGAAAAATCCAAATAAATCTGTCTTTGCCCTCCTGCAATTGCTCCCACAACTGCTATTTTCTTCCCTTGAATTTTTCTCCAGTACTATTTTATTCTCTCTTGCTGCATGATACTTACACCCAAAGGAGAAATTAGCATAAAGCCAACAATCAATACAGCAATTTACACATTGGAAGAAACACACACAGAAGAATACAAAACTGTAATTAAGCAATACAGCATCCTTGCTTTTCTTAGAAGGGTTCATTCTCCACCCACTTTCAGATTCTAACTAAACAACTGACTTAATGCCTTTGTCTCAAGGCTAAAATATGGCAATGTAGGCACTCAGATATGACTATATAGCATCATCTCTGAGGGAAAATAAAGAAGCACTGTCCTTATTCAGGAGGGTAAGTAAGAAAGGGAAAACAAGAACATGTATTTCTTATGCAGTGCTGAACCAAACAATGAAACTGCTTCTGGGAACATTGCCCAGTTGCATTGGAAATGCAGTACCGGTACTCTGTTTACTTCTCATAGATCAGTGATGGGAAAACTGTGGCCCACTAGATGTTGTTGGACTCTAGCTCCCATCAACCCCAGCTAGCATGGCCATTGGGTTGCAATGGGAACAGGGCCACACCTACCATTAGGTAAAATGAGGCAGTTGCCTCAGGCAACAGATGCTTGGTGGGTTGGGGATGAATAATCAGAAGATAGAACTGTGTGCGCGCCTGCCCTTCATACACTATCTTGCTTTCTTCCATTGTGGTAAAGTACCCCATAAGTGTTTTTAGAAATAAATAAATAAATAAATAAATAAATAAATAAATAATAAATGTTTTAATTGAAAAGTTTCTGAACATACAAATATCAAAACAAAACAGAATCACAGTACATTGGCTGCAATAGTGTTCATTATGAAATCTAGTATATTAACTTACAGTCTTCCTATAGGTTGCCATGGGTTGATGGAGGAATCATAGGATCTTTTGCCCAATGTGGGGCTTGAACCCATGACCTTGAGATTAAGAGTCTCATGCTCTACCAGCTGAGCTATATAAGTAAACTGTTAAATATGAAACAAAACAAAACAAAGGGCTATATATTTTTAACCTTCATAGTCTTCAGTTTTTCTGTTAACTTTTCAGCTAAAGCAATTTGCCAAATGGTTGTGCATCACTTGGATACTGTTAATCCTAGAGTGGTTTTTCAGTTTCTCAGTGACAAGCCACCACCATTGAAAATGTAACTAAGTCCTTGTAAGGGAATTCCAGCAGTTTAATTATAAAACATGGGCAACAAAGTTAGCCGAGAAGTACATTGCTTACATCCCACTATTTTACTGACACCACTAGTGTTCAACTGCCAATCCAGCATGCTTTTGTAGATGGAATTGTGGTATCCGAAGCTGCAATTTTGTCCTTACGCCTCAAGCAGCAAAATGTCTTGGCCTAGCCCAGAGTGAAGTCCAACATCTGGAGAACCAAAGGTTCTAATCCTAATAGGGAAACATTTTCACCCCTGTACCATCATCACATACACAAAAGTAACTTAAGGGGGGGAGTACTTTGGGTGTCTGGGAAACCTTCAGTGGAAAGTGCCCCCCCCCATTTAAATTCACCTCAAAGTTAAATGTTTCTTTCAGGGCAATCTCAAAACTAAACTGACTTATGGGATGACATAATGAAAATTCTTCCTGTTTTGCAGGTACACAAAGATGAAGACAGCAACCAATATCTACATTTTTAATCTGGCCCTAGCAGATGCCCTAGTAACCACCACAATGCCTTTCCAAAGTACTGAGTACTTAATGAACTCATGGCCATTTGGGGATGTGCTGTGTAAAATAGTCATTTCCATTGACTACTATAACATGTTTACCAGCATATTCACGCTGACCATGATGAGTGTTGATCGATACATTGCCGTGTGTCACCCGGTGAAGGCTCTAGACTTCCGAACTCCCCTGAAGGCAAAGATCATCAACATATGTATCTGGCTCTTATCTTCATCAGTTGGCATATCAGCCATCGTCCTCGGAGGTACCAAAGTCAGGGAAGGTGAGTGTGGGCTCTGTTCTTTGCCAGTGATTTGTTCCTACTCAGTAATAAACTTTTTTTAAAAGCATAGAGATGACTAACACAATTAACTTTTGAATACCAGCTGCTTTTATGCACTTGGCTTGTTCTTACTAGAATCCTCAAAACTGCTCCTTTTCCTTTTTTCAAAAGATGGATTTCTAGTGATCATGGTTGTAACTGCAAAATAATCCAGCCTCCAATACTTGAAAGCTAGTGTAGCTCAATGCCTAAGTGAAGGTGATTGTAGGGACAAAGGAAGATGCTTTGTCCCATTAGTCCATCTAGCTCCTTATTGACTGAAATGATGGAGTGCTGCAGCCAGTCATTGTAGACTCTGCACTGACTGGCAGTGACTTTCCAGCATTTCAGACAAAGGACATTCCCAGTCCCACCTGGAAATGCTGAGGATTGGAACTGGGGCTCTCTGTAAGCAAAGCAGATGCTCTGTTATGGCCCTTTCCCATTAGGAATTCACTGGTTTAAAACTTGCCTTCACCATAAACTCAGTAGATGGACTTTGACAAGTTTCACTTACAGTATTAGGAAAATCTCAGCTCCTACCCCTTTAACAATATGAGAATAATACTACAAATTGGTATTAATGATTGCTGAGATGACACACACACACATCTATGCAGCGTTTTTACAAAACTGTACTACATAAATGCAAAATATTATTCATAGTTGCTACTTTCCCGTGTGAAAGAAAAATAGCCCACCCTGATTCATATACGAAATTGTAACATACGTAGCAGTCTGGCAACCACACATTCTCACAGAAACGTCATCCATATGAATCAATTGCATGCAACAGAAATCTGCAAACTGGTTGAACCCCTCAAGCTGATGGTGTATCTTTCATGGGCCCTGCAGTGATGAACGAGCTGAATGAGACCGGATACTGAAAAGGATCCAAATGCATTGGCTCACATCTGTTAAATTATGTAGCTGGAACTTTGTGTGTGAAAAGCACAGCCACGATTGAGCCTTGTTAATATGCAGCGAATAATTATGCGATACCCATTAGATTATAATTCAGAAGCACTTAGAATGAAAAGTACATGATATTATGCTACGAAATATAATCACTATTAACCCATTGGTACTCTTATCAGGTGAGTCACTCTGCAGTGGTTGCCTGAAGTCAGTCAAACTACGTTGACATGTATGGTTTCAGGATTTGATGTTTTATAGCCCATGTGTTCATTCATTGTAACACCTAACCATTGCACCTATCCTTCTAAAAAATTGCATGCTACTTACCTTGGGTGCTTTTGTAACCTATGCTATGTTCATACAGTCCCCAAAAGTGCAGGGGGAAAGTGAATTGATCCTCCCCAGATTTTAAAAAAATCCCCTTACACAGTGCCACTGGCAGGGTTCATCCAATCAGAAGGGGTTACTATGCCAGAAAGTGTAATCATTATTTACAATAATTTATATCCCGCTCTCCCTCCCTAAGGAGATCAGAGAAGAGTACACTAAAAACAGTAAAACAATATAAACAAGCAGCAGCAAACAAGAAGACTCATAGTTTCTAATCTCAACAAATTCTGCAAAAAACAACAACCCACTATTGGTTCAATTCCCCATGTTCATGGTAGGCTGTGGGAGGACAGAGGAAGCCCTGAATTTCTGAAGCAGGCCTCCACTTTGGACCTGAGTCTAAGCAGTTCTGGCCCAAAGTGGTCTGAGGAAAAGCAATCCACTTTCCAGAGGTCCAAGAGGGATCCAAACTAAGGTCACATACACACTATACAATTAAGGCACACGCTCCTAAAAAAATCCTGGGAGCTGTAGTTTGTTAAAGGTGTTGAGAATTGTAGCTCTCTGGGTGGTAAACTATGGTTTCCAGGATTCTTTTTTTTTTGGGGGGGGGAGGGAAGGGGTGTTTTAAATGCATGGTGTGTGCACAGCCTGAACCTTGTCCTCCGTGTACACTTTACACTGTGTGATTTACACTAGATCCAAGGTTCAGAACCTTTCTTAGCCCAATGGCTATGTTCCCTTATAGCTAAGCTTTCAGGAGCTGCAGGCTGACTGTGGTGAGCATGGTCAGAGGCAAAAGTGGGTGGATAAAAGGATGTGACTCTTACTTTTGCACAGTAGGCTACATTCCGGCCAATACAAAAGCCTGAGATTTCTACACCCACACCCATCTCTTTATTCAGGTAAGCAAGAGACACTGTCCCACTTCACAGATACATTCCAGACAGTCAAGACCACTCATGGAACAGGGGCAGTGAGGGTTGTGGCTTGTTTCTGAGATAGACGCACTCTCTCTCTCCCCACCCCCACCCCCCTCTCTCACACACAGGGCCAACTACTCCATGTATAATTTTTCAACAGCTTCCATGCTTTCAGTGTTTTTCTTGTCAATTTAATATTAGGAATGCAAAAAGCACAATTTGTTGTGGAGGAGCAAAGCCTGTTAAGACCATCGGTTCAGTCGAGTGGGTTGAAGCATGATATTACTCTGTAGAATATTTGTTCTTTGGCATCATGAATTTCTCATCTCCGTAAATCATGCATTCCCACTCTCAGCTGTTCTTCCTCATTACTTACAGAACAACCCTTCTAAAAGCTACATCTCTTTCTAACCACCATAATTGAAAGAGCTCCAGTTCATTAGAGAGATACAGAATCGCCTTCAGGTAGAGAAAATAAACTCTCTGTTTGAAATACATTCGTAAGGGCACATGAAAGTTCACCCTCTCAGATCAGCACTAACATCACAAAGCAAAGTTGAGCAAACTACAGAATGCACAGAGGATAAGGGACTGCAATTAGAAAGTGAAGACCCAGTTAGGAACACCTGACCCTAAGAGTGCAAAGTGGAAAGTCTTGAAATCACATTAGTAGTAACAACAACAACAACAACAACAACAACAACAACAACAACAACAAACAACTTTATTACAGTATTTATATGTCACCCATCTGACTGGGTTGCACCAGTCACCCTGGGCAGCTCCCCACAAAATATTAAAAACAGATTAAAATAGCAGCCATTAAAACTTCCTTGAATAGGGCTGCCTTCTAAAAGACATCTGGTCTTCTAAAAGTCAAACGTTTGACATCTGATGGGAGGGTGTTCCACAGGATGGGCACCACTACTGAAAAGGCCCTCTGCCTGGTTCCCTGCAACCTCACTTCTCTTAGTGAGGGAACTGCCAGAAGGTCTTCGGTGCTGGATCTCAGTGTCCGGGTTGAATGATGGGGGTGGAGACGCTCCTTCAGTTTTTTTAACATTATTTTGGAATTCTCATGACATGCATACTTTAAAAACAACAACCCACTGTTAAACTGTTAGTTTAATCTGTGCCTGTGTTTCCTTCTTACTGGCCTTTTCATTTACAGACACAGGCAGTACTGAGTGCTCTTTGCAGTTCCCAGATGAAGATTATGCCTGGTGGGACACCTTTATGAAAATCTGTGTCTTTGTCTTTGCCTTTGTTATCCCGGTGCTAATCATAGTCATCTGCTATACTCTGATGATTCTGCGCTTGAAGAGTGTGCGGCTCCTCTCTGGATCTCGAGAGAAAGACCGAAACCTCCGTCGCATCACTCGACTTGTTCTTGTCGTGGTTGCAGTTTTCATTATCTGCTGGACCCCAATCCACATTTTTGTCTTGGTCGAGGCCCTTGGGGACGTGTCACACAGCACTGCAGCCATTTCCAGCTATTATTTCTGCATAGCTTTGGGCTACACCAATAGCAGTCTAAATCCCATCCTGTATGCTTTCCTGGACGAAAACTTCAAACGGTGTTTCAAAGATTTCTGCTTTCCTTTTAAGATGAAGACAGACAGACAAAGCACCAGCAGAGTCAGAAACACCGTTCAAGATCCTGCTTATTCCAGGGAGGCTGATGGTACAAACAAGCCAGTATGACTAGTCGTGGAAATGTCATCTTTCTGTCCTCCTGGAAGAGAGGAATCCAATGATCTTGGACTAACTCAAATAACCACCGCAGTGTGAAATGGACAATAATAGACCTATTTGATATTGTGTAAGCTTTCTCATAGTCTGAATGGGAAATTGCTGATAATGAGGGTTTCATCAGCCATGTTTACTGATGATTAGTTTTTGCATCATATTAAGAACAGATATTTGTACATAGCACAATATCCATTCTTGACAAAAGACAGTAAACTTCTTCACAATGCTGATCTCTTTATAGGAAGGGAAGGATGATATTTCCCGCTTATGACTCCTTGATGCTCTTACTTAGGATCCATATGGATGCTAGCATGTGGTTTTCATAGATTGCTGTAAAAAAATAAGGGGGGGAGTAAGAATCTTTACCATGCAAAAATCTTGTTTTACTGTACTGTGTTACAATGATCAGTCTCAATTCTAAGCCAACATTTCCTTATATTCTTTCAGTGAGAAGCATTTTCTGATAAGTGTATAGGAAATTAAGGAATCCAGCATTCTACTGCAAACATCTGGGAGCTTCTTTGGGTTAATTTACACAATCGTGTTTTATGTTAGGAGTGAGAAACCTATGATTCTCCAGATCCAACTCATACAATCCTTGACTATTGGCCAGGCTGGCTGGGGATTGATGGGAGCTGGTCCAACAACATCTGGGGGGACTACATGTCCCCCACCTCTGCTTTATATGATGATTACATTTGTGCTTGATAACTTCCAGCACTTCAACTATATGTAATTTATAGTTTTTAATCCTGAGGGGAAACTATAGGATGAGCTTGTCATATAATTACTGCAAATGGAAGACTGTGTAAATTTTATTTCTTTATACAACTTATACTCCTATCTTCTAAGAAACCCAAAGTGTTAACAAGGAGGAGCCATAGCTTGCAAATAGAAGACCCGCAGTTCAATCCCTGGTATCTCTAGTTAAAAGGACCAGGCTGCAGGTAGCAGGTGGTTTTAAGGATTCCCTGCTGGAGTTTCTGGAAAGCTGGTGCCAGGCAGAGTGGACAACATTGCACTAAATACATAAATAGGCTGACCTGGTATTTCAGGCACTTACTTTAATAATTATACCATCAAGGTAATTAGCTTGATGTAATTAATTAATTAATTAATTAATTAATTGAGCTAATTAATTAGCTTACATAACCATGAAAACTCTGTCAAAATTCAAAACAAGGCTGTAAATAAATCAGTCCATGATACTACTAAAGTCTGCCAAAATAAAGGTGTTTATAAATCAATCATCAATCAATCAACCAACCAATCAATCAATCAATCAATCACCACCACCATTATGTCAAAGATGGTAATATTGGGTTCTGGTGGCCTTTTGGGAGTTCCAGAACTGAAGCATTGTGCCCAAACATGAATGTGTAAATTAGAGGTTGCCAACATGGCACCCATAGACACCCATACCGTCACACAGAAGCCTTTCCTGGTGTCCACAGAGTACCCAGCCTTCCCCACAGTGAAACTAAGCTTGAAAGCAGCATTCTGTTGTAGCCAACTGAATAGGTTGTGTGCTTTTTGTGGTGTGTGTGGTACCCACAACAGTGTGCCTGGTTCACAAACATGGCCATAGCCCCTCAAAGTTTGGTGTCCTCTGGTGTGAATCATATGTTTAAAAAGTAAGACACCGGCTTCATCTTAGCATACAATGAGCTGTCATGCCTGCTCACTTTGCCCACCAACTCCTCCCCTCACAGCTTGGCCAAACCATTTGCCTTCTTACCTCACAGACTGCCCAAACTGTGCACCCCCTCCCCTTACAGATTGCCCAAACAACAGCCCAGGTGAGCTTTAGAGGAACAGGCAGGACAGTCTGCTGCTGCTTCATTCCATGGCCTTCGACAGTGCTGAGGCAGCATCACTGTGAGGTACACAATGGCGGCAGGGCCCGACAGTTGCTGGGGAGCTGACCCAACCTGTTCTGCCTGTCCTTCTGTAGCTCACATGGGCTCTGCTCCACCTACTTGCTTGTTTGCTGCACCTGCCTGCTTGCCTGCCTGCCTGGGCCACCCACCTGCTGTTTTGTCATCATGCTGCAGTTCATTTGGCCACCTGTTGATGGCCACATGAACTGCAGTGTGATGATATTCTTACAATTTTATTATATACAGTATTCAGTTTTATGGTGTCCTTCAGCTACAGGCTCTGAAACCAGAGGACTCCTGGGTATGGATTACAGGAACCAATGAGACTGCTTCTCATTGCAATGCAATCTAATGAATTTAAAGTCACCTTCTCTACTCTGCCCTGCTGGCTACAGCTAATGAGAGTTATAGTCCAAAACAGGAAGATATCAGGTTGGAGAAGGCTGCTCTAGGAGCCTTCCCAGTGTCATTGTCATCCCACCCCACTTGTTCTATTTCACCATTAAATTTCTAAATTGACATGCAGCAAAGCCACAAAAAATGTTTCAACCAAAATATACTGTATAAATGTGTATAATTTATTCTAGCTAGGCTTTTTGCCAGTAACATAATTGTGGACTGTTTGCATATGTCTGTCTGCAATGCAAGCTTTCTTGATCTGCAAGATGACTGCATGGTCCCTGACTCTTGTATTTGTGTCTGTCTACCACAAAAAGTGCTTCAGTGTGGTTTTCTTTTACTTTCTTTTTTTAAAATTACAAATATAGTAACATATATATTCTGCATCATGATGATTAGTCCTTTTTTTGTTCAAAACCCCCAAAATATATCTGCCTACTGATTGTGAGAGTGACACAGTATGCTTTTCACTAATATGGAATTCTTGAGAAAGACTATCAATCATCTAGAGCAAAATCTAGTAAAAATAACTTATTGCATAAAGGTTTGATGACAGAGGCACATTTAATTTTTGTTTAAGCATTTATCATCCAAAAATTTTCACTTTTCCTAAGTTTAGTTCTTAGATTATGGGAGAAATTGCATAAAATTTAAACACTATAAATCATGATCAAATAACAAGTTACACATATTGCATAGCATGCAGCTATGCCTCTTCTCTTTCTTAAACTAATTACTGTCATGGATATCAGGGGTAGGTGAGTAATGAGGGATTATTGGAGTGTGTGGGAAGGGGAGGTTTCTAAGGCCACATTCACACAAAACATTTAAAGTGCTATGCCATTACTTCAAACAGTAATGGCTTCTCCCAAAGGTTTCTGGGAGCTGTAGGGTGTTAAGGGTGCTGAGATTTGTTAGGAGAGTCCTATTCCCCAGAGCTACAATTTCCAGAATTGTTTAGCAGTCAATCCCTCTTCAGGGAATGGTAATTCTGTGAGGGAATAGGGTTTCCTAATAACTCCTAACAATTCTCAACATTGACAACTGTTCTCTGGGGTTTTAGGCCCTGAAGACAACAGGACTTGAAATTGGAGCCTTCTGCATGTGAATCCCCTACTACAGGTATATCACCTCACCATTTTGGATCTGTAGACATGGAACAAGGTCTATGACATCACAGATACTTCAGAAAAGCTGGTTCTCATCCTTTCCCTTCAGAGGTCAACAGCATATTTGACTGTAGAATCCAAAATAATGGATGCCAGAACATTTGGCAGAAATTTGCATGGTGGGGGTGGTTTGCTTTTCCATTACAGACCTTTTCTGTTATAGACCCGGAGAGTTCTGCCTATTTCTAGTAAAAACATGCCTATGTACTAAGCAAAATGAGAGCTTGCGAAGTCTGACTAAATTAAGGAGGGCTGGGCAACTAAGACTGTAGCTTGTTTTTGAAGGGTTTTTCCAGCTGGATATGCCCTTGTACAAATATCTTTCAGTAACTTTGTGAGCATTGAATTAGACAGACTGCATTCTGGCTAGAAGCGTCATCTGCCCCTTTCACAAAGCTTTTACAATGATTACTTTGCTCATTGCCATACCTTAACGTAGGGGTGGCTTACATGTGAGATGTTACTGAAATACAGTTCTCATCATCCCTGACCACTTGCTTTGCTTGCCCTGGGGCTGATGGAGTTATGGTTCAACAATACCTGGAAAGCCACAGGTTCCTTATTTAATATGTTCCACAGAGCTGTACAGATGGAATGGGAATAGAAGGTATGATTTTTATTCCTTCCTCATTTTGGGAGGATATGAGGTGGGTTATGTAAAGAGGAGATGAATGGTCAAAAGATGATCCATCAGATGGAGAGCAAGGGTCTGTGTTTGAAACCATTCACCTCTCTTCCTACCTGTCTCCATTTGCATCCCACTGCTATATTTATCTATATTGTAGGTGACTGTAATAATAAGTTGTAGCCTGTGACTGTACACGAGCTAGCAAGCTCTAGAGCGGACAAGCACTTTCATTTGAAAAAAACAAAACTCTCAACGCCCACTCTCCCCCATTCATGTGACAATGAAATGACATAAAGATAGATGTTAGTGATTATCTGTTGTCGTTATTTATAATTCTTTATTACACACGTAATAAGGTATAGGAGCATCCCACATTTTTGCCACCTCACATTGCTTTGTGCTGCTTAGGCTTCATGGTTGCTCAAATCCTAGCATTCAGTTGCAGCCTTCATCTTGTCAATGACAAACAGAAACACAAATATCAGATTGTCTACCCTGCAGGATGGAAGCACATTCCATGAGCACAGAACCATCATTTGCAATGGTCCCAACATCAATAGTAACTTCTATTAGAAAATAATTACGTACCACATTTTTTTATTATCATATTTTTGGGTGGTGAATGACAATGTGCAAAGTTTGTGTAACTTTTACAAGATTTAAACTATTCATTTTATGTGTATTCCAAACTTTTTATTCAGGGTCTTAGGAGGGACTTACACAGCAAAGGGCATTCAGAGACAAATAGCACAGAACTCTAAGACTTCAAACAACACAATATTCTATCTTAATCATGTGTATAGTGGTTTTACATACATGGCATGATGCACATAAATACTGCAAAGCAATGAAAACAGAGCCCTGGGCTCCCAAAATTCCATCTTTTGGCTTATCACCACAGAAGTTCTCCCCTGGGCCACCATCAGCAGCAGTTGCTCTTCCTTGAAGCGAGTTCTGCTTAGAGTGACCCAGTGGAGGTGCCTGAAAAACAGAACTTAGGAGAACCCCAAAGTCCTTGAAATCAGTAGACTTAAGAATGCCTCACTCTTGAGTCAGACTCTGGCACTGCATTTCTGTTCAGCTGAGTTTAGGATTATTCTTTTTCTTGGCAAAATACCAGTCTGTTAACAGATTTTATACAGTCAGTGCAGTAGCACTGCATAGGGTGGCTCCTCCTCTCTCACACTCAGGAGGAACCCATGCCACACTTGGCTCCATGCTTGGCCTCCTCCACCCCCTCAACACTGAGGGTCCCCCGCCAACAGATATTGAGGGGGCTGAAGACACCCCTGAAGACACCTGCTACCTACCGCATCTCCTTGCAAAGGAAATGTTTGGGGGCAGTGATGGCTCCTTCCCCGACTTACGCAAACCAATGACTTGCAAAATGGAACAACTGTGCCACAGCTTTAGCCTAGAGAGAAAAGGCAGAGAAAACAACCCTGTAAATCTAAGCAGACTGAAAAATAGAAGGTTGCAAAATGAAGCTACGTGCCTCAGCTGCTCTGGGGGACTAGAAAACCATACGCTTTGTGAAGAAGCCACTTTTGCATCTGTTATTCATACTAGCAGAAGGGCAATGTGTGTTATCTCACACTAGAGAATAGCATTGCTTTGATGCAATACTAACAACAGATTTTGTTGCTAGACGGGGCTTATAACTAATGAACATCCACGGTGGCTGAATGGAAGCAGATCCTATAGCAAGCCATGCTAGAGTAAGGGATCATCTACTCAGACTGCAACCCCAATGTCTTGGGGAGAGGGGGCAGGACCAAAAGTCCTGCCAGGCTCTCATCTGCAAGATTAAAATAATTCCAAAACAGTGGTCTTGCACTCTTCTGCTCAGTTTGCTTTCTTTTCTTCTTTAAACCCTTTACTTTCCACACTTTGTTTCCCAGGGGATATTTATTGCAGGTTTTGGGAGGGGTCTGAGGAGGGGAGTGATATTGAGAAGGCTATGGATCTAGCAGTTCCACACCTTCTCCCAGATCCAGTGCTTTTTTCTGGGGGTGCGCAGGGGTACATATACCCCTAAACATTTTGTGAATCTAAGTTTGGCCTCATTGAGGGGCAGTATTTCAATATGAGTAGGAAAGTACCCCTATACATTTTTTATTTTTTTAAAAAGCACTGCCCAGATCCACACCTTTTTCGGGGTTTACTGACATTAGCACTCTGATTTCAGTAGAAATAGACCCACCAATGTTTTCATGAGTAGTGGAGAGGTGGGATCTGATGTTGAATATCCCTCTCTGTAAAAGTGAGAGACCTGTTGTATCCTATGGCCCTTGCAATGTCCTTCCAGAGGCCATAGAGCTGCAGTCTTCTTTTCTCTTGTTGTTTCTTTTTAAAAAAGTATTAAAATTAGGTAGCTTTAGGACTGTAGTGTTTTTCATTTTCTACTGTAAATTGCCTTGGAAGCGAATGTTGAAAAGTAGTACACATATATTTTGTAAATGGATAATATGGAAAATGAATGGCTGAAAAGACCTGCCGACCCCTCCTCATATTATGAAAAGATATTTACATGTGTGCATTTTTGAATGTTCTGACAGAAGACACTCACTTCAGAAACTTGCTTTTGGTTTCAACTGTAGATACCCAGAAAGAATTTGAAATTCCATCTTTACCATTTATCATGTGCTTGTCAGGATTCAACCATCTGTATCTGAGAGCTATCAGAAATTCTGGTTCAAAGGAAGGCTCTTGTTTCTGTGACTGTGAATTTGAGCCCCACATTGCCTTCAGACAAATCACTATTTCTTAGGTACAACCCCTTTCCCCAAGGCACACTACAGGGACGATAATATTAACTTACTGTGTTTCTATTAGATTTCTCCGTGTCATTTTTATTTAATCCAAAACGTGCTGATTAGGTCTTCGTCACTGAAATCTCGATAGAATTTAACAGGATAAAATTCGTAAAGCCATGGCCTCAGGTCTTCCTAAGTAAGGAGGGCCACTCTGAATCATAAGAACACAAGTGGACTAGTATTATTCAAAAAAAATTGGTGGCTCTAAAACCTACAGAGCTTGAACTGCTCCCTTTAGATTTACAAAAGCCCTGGCATGCAGCAGCTGTGGAATTGCCATCCCTGGAAGCAATAAAGGAACTATTTATGCGCCATAACCCTTAACCAATGCTGCACGTAGAAAACATCAATTGCCATATATTTTACTGGCAGGCTAAGCCCTAGAAAACTTTCAGTTACAGTTCCTTAAGTCTGAGAAACTTAAGGATTTTGAAGGAATTGGAATTGCCACTAACTTCTGAATTTCTAGTGATAAATGTAATGTTTCTGGTGATGATGCAATCTGACATAGAACAGCCGTTTTCACATGACTTATCTCTAATATGAAAGCATGGACAGGGAGAAATGGAATTGTGACCTGGACCTAGGCCACAGGCCAGATCAAGTGAAGTAATAGTGCCATTCTATTATGGCTTGGTCAGACCACACTTAGAATACTGTATCCAGTTCTGGGCACCACAATTTTAGAGGGATATTGGCAAGCTGGAATGTGTGCAGAGGAGAGTGAGTAAGATGATCAAGGGTCTAGAAACCAAGCTTGAGCAATGGCTGAAGGGACTGGATATATTTAGCCTGGGGGGAAAGGAGATTGATAGGAGATATGATAGCCATCTTCAAATATCTGAAGGGCTGTCACATGGAAGATGGAGCAAGCTATTTTTCTCCTGCTACAGAGGATAGGACTCAAACCAATGGATTCAAGCTACAAGAAAGAAAATTCTGACTAAACATCTGGAAGATCTTTTTGACAGTAAGAGCTGTTTGACAGTGGAACAAATGGGCTCCCTTGGAAGGTTGTGGACTCTCCTTCATTGGCAGTTGGATGGTCATGGATGAACCCTAAGTCCAGCTCTGACTTGACATCTTTAATATGGTAAACAAAAAGGCTTTGAAAATCCATCCATTTATATGCTGCCTTCTCAGATGCTCCTTTAACTTGTTGAAGAAATGACTAAGACTTTTGTGTTCTGAAGGTGGAAGCAAGATCCTCACCCACAAAATATGGTTCACCATAAGACAGTAGTGCTTTTTATATAGGCTTGATACTGTTATTGTGGATGAACACCACAATGTCTTTGGTAATGTAGGGAGTATTCATAAAAAAGAAAAAAGAAAGTGTGGTGTGCTTTTTATATATAATGACAATTCCCCTTCACAGCTAAGTGCAATTTTTTGAAGGAAAGAGAGAGGGGGAAATGGGTTTATTGCGTACTACCATCCCCTGAGCAGGAACATATGAAAAGCAAGGTCAAAATGCAATCAGCAAAGCAATCAAGAGAATCCTTTAGGATGTGGCTCATTAGCTGCAAATGCTTTTATGAAGAAGGTCACTGGCACTTTTAAATATATTTTTGTGGTTTCTGCAAGTCTACTCTAGAGTTAAATCATTCGCACCAAGTAGCAGCATTTTTGTGAGTTGGCTGCTGAATTCTGAAGTTCTTGCAAGCTACATCTACGAACTAAAAGAGTGTTTTGTTTTGTTTTTATTCTTACTTTTACTGTTGGAATTCCCCCCCCCCAATTGAGATTGGGCTTGGGTTAAATGGGTTTTGGGGGTTCCTTGCACCAATCTCTGACTCTGTAAAAAGAGACTGTCAAAGAAGTCAAACGTAGTGGACAGGTTTAACCTGACAGAGATGGCCAAGCAGAAGTGATGTGGCAACATAGAAACTATATAGTAGGAGATATTTCTGGAAAAATCAGGTAACTCCCCATTTACACACACACCCATATACACAAAACAGCATAAAATGGGGAGCACTCTGGAGATCTCCTGGCTTGGGAGGAGACCCACCCCAGATCCCAAAGGAATTTGACAAACTGCAAGATGGAGGAGAAAATCACAGAAGGTCAGGAGGAGGCTGCGAAGAATGGAACTCGATCGCCCCCATGCTCAAATAATTATGTCGTTTGCTATGAATGATATTACATTGCTATTTCTTGTAATTAGGAATTACTATCTTCTCCTTGGAAGTCACAGTCACTGCACACTGTTTCAAACTAATTTATTCTCTTTTTGTGCACAGTTTAATTTTGCACTGGTTTGATCTGTGGATGTAGCAGCTGTGCGCTCTGGAATCAAATCAAAGTATGGCTTTGCGGCAGTATTAATTTCAATTCTTTGCTAATGTTTCTGAATATCAGTTTCCGAGTTGGCTACTTGCCAAGGCTTTCAAGTAAACAGAGGCACTTTTTGCCTTTCCTCTCATCACAAAGGAGTGGATTTTAAGGAATTGTGGGCATACTTTAAGTAGTGACATCTTAAGAAGCTGGTGAGGTCAGAGAGGATACTTCCCATGTGAGAGGAAGCCAAAAGAAAAACCAATTTATGTACTAACCTAGTTTCAATCTCAGACAAGAAGCATATAATAGCTCTTTTGGAACATGCCAAAGGTCCATCTAGTCAAGCATCCCATTTTCACATTCATATAAAGCAGAAGAGAAACGTGATCACATCAACAATCAAAATAAATGCTTTCTATTTCTTTCTCCCGCCACACCTTCCACAGTCTCTTGATAATTCAGACTATTCACCAGTCTGTAAAACTCCCAACTATCAGTACAGATAAGATAAGAATACTGGCACTCCAAGCTAGAAGACAGATGGTAATAAATTAATACAACCCCAGACAGAGTCATCGTCAGCACTGGGAATAAAAATCCAGGACCACTGTTCCAAATGACTGCACTGACTGCTAGACTTAATTAGGAGCCAAGATTTTCAAAACATATATCGTAAATTGCAGAAATGAATCTGGTGGCATTTTATGTTTCCTTTCCTATTTCTTTAGTGCTAAGCACAAATAATATTTTTTATTTTGCTCTTGACAATTAAAAAATCACCAAAGGATAAAGTAGATGGTTGTGGGAACAGATTTTTTTCCCTACAGGGATAGAACAAACAAATCACTGATGATGCATTGCCTGTGCTTTTTTATATGACACTTGTGAAGACATTGGGAAAGTGAACATTTCATTATATATTTTTTCACCTGCAGTTTGGGTAGCTGTTTTTCCTCATATGCAGTTTGTCAAATAACTTGTGTGTTTCTTTTTCTTTCTTTTTTATTACTGGAATGACACTAATAGTATTCAGCAACTCTGCCAGGTGCTAAACTCATTTCACCTTTTTCTCTGCCATACTTTTGCAATGCATTTTCTTTGGAATGCAGAAGAACCAGTGAGCTAAAGCTTCAGACTCCAAGGCCATTCTTCAGCAAAAATAAAAGTTAAGCAACCTGAGAGCCCGGCAGGACTGACACATTAGATATATAACACGGGAGAAAGCAAGGTAGGCTTCTAAAACAGGGGGAAAGAAATCAAAATACTAAATGTTTACATGGTGTAGAATGGAAAAAATCTGGGGGAGTGGGAATGGAATGGAATAACCTGGAAGAGGTAATAGTAGAATAGGACCCTTCTATTCTGCTCAATTTTGTTGCAGTCATTATGTTATGCATTATCAGCACAGTATACCAATGGTCCAAGGGACACTTAGAAGGAGAGAATTTCCCTACAGGGATAGAACAAACAAATCACTGATGATGCATTGCCTCTGTTTTTTCATATGACACTTGCAGGGCACCAAAACTCTTAGTGAGGGAAGCAAATAGTTGGAGGGGAGGGGGAGAATAATCATGCAAACCAGACTGGTCTGAGAACTGAGAATTCTGAACAAACAATGCCTTAAAAAAATTAATGGAAGAAACCATGACTAAACCCACACTCATAACCACCTGTCCAATGGCAAGGTTGTTGAAATATCCTGAAATTCATTGAACAAGGAACAAAGCCCTTCATGTCACTCACAATCTGGTTCCAGTGTTGAAAGAGATGTTTCCATGGTAAACAGAAGATATTCGTTATCTTTTGAAGGAAACACAATAGAGAGAGGGGAGAAAAAACACCAAATGATATTCATCCTGATTTCCATTCTCAACCTTTCATTTGGTAAAGGAAATAAATAAATATCATCTTTACGAAGAAAAGAGTTGTACAAAAGTACAAAGGGCAGCAGATAATATGGATGATAAAGTGGCGACAAATCCATTCAGAAGCTCTGAAAAGAAGATGTTCATAATGCAGCATCAGATGAAAATGGAGAAACAAACATTTTATGAGATGGTGATGCAACACTCATGAGACAGAAAAGTTACAGCTTGCAGTTGTTGCTGTGCGATTTTCTTTCCTTTTCAATTCCTGATGTTGTTTGTAAAGTCAAATGCCTAGTTCAGAAACAAGCGGCATGCATGGAAGATATTCTCAGATGGATCAGCCTCTTTTTAGGAGGTAAAACAGCAATTTTTATCAGGAAGATAAGAAGCTTCCTTATACTGAGTCAACCCCACAGGTCCATCTAACTCAGTATTGTTGATACTAATGGGCAACAGTTCTCCAGGCTTTCAGAGAGAGGCTTTGGCATTTGTTCTGGGCTTGGTTTCTTGTAAAAAGATAGACAGACATTCAGAAAAACTCACACCCTTTTTATGTGAGTATTTCTGTGGGTGTGAGTCATTGTGTTCAATTTATTCATGCTGTTCAACTCTTGGGTTTGCTGATCTGAAGGTCAGCGGTTCAAATCCCCACAACTGTGTGAGCTCCCGTTGCTCGATCCCAGCTCCTGCCAACCTAGCAGTTCAAAAGCACGTAGAAGAAGAAGAAGAAGAAGAAGAAGAAGAAGAAGAAGAAGAAGAAGAAAAGGTGGAAGTAGATAAATAGGTACCACTCTGGCAGGAAGGTAATTCCATGCGCTGCTCTGGTTTTGGTGTTCCATTGCACCAGAAGCGGCTTAGTCATGCTGGCCACATGACCCGGAAAAACTGTCTGCGGACAAACGCCGGCTCCCTCAGCCTGTAAAGCGAGATGAGCGCCACAACCCCAGAGTCGTTCACGACTGGACTTAACTGTCAGGGGTCCTTTACCTTTACCTTTTTTACAATTACCAATCAGTCAGCGCCTTCAATCAAAACGTTTTCCTTCTCTGATGGGATTCCATTTTTTATTGACATTCTCACAACAACATGATTTGCGCTGATTTGAGCACTTTTCACAGGGTGGGGAAAAGTCAACCACATATTCTGCCCCTTCGGTATGTATCTTTAGGTGAAAATGTTCTTCTTCAACCAGACCTTTGGCTGATTAATATTCTACAGCCTTATAAATGTGTTTATGGGAGGGGGCTATTGTTTTGTTGTTTTTGTTTTAACCATTTGTGTTTTTATCCTGCATTTTTAAACTTGTGAACCACCCTGAGATCTTTCAATGAAAGGTGGCATATAAATCTAATAAATAATAATAATAATAATAATAATAATAATAATAATAATAATAATAATATTGCTAACTTCCATGAATTCAGGTGAATATATGTCAAGATCCTGAAGATGCATCTGCTTCCACAGGCATTTCCTTGAACTCTTCACCTGAGTCTCCAGTTCTAATTGCTCTGTTGTTTTAATGGGGTTGTTTTATTGTGTGTTTTAATTATGAATGTTTATATTTTACTGTTTGTGTAACTGGTTCTTATATTTTGCAAACTTATTCTGGCATTAAGCAGCATAGAAATACATAAGCAATTTGTGTACAACTCTTCCCACAGAAATAACATTTCTGATCACATCCACAAAAGGAAGCTGAGAAGACTGACTGCATCTACAATCTTTTGCATATGCACACACCACTGAACATATGAGAAGTGCTTTAATTGTGTATTTAAGATATTTTGACACTGTGGTCAGTTTAATGAAGAAGGGCTTGACTTGTTCTTCTGCAACCGAGCTTTGTTAAAGTTTTAATTTTATTTTAAACCCTACTGCGTTTAACTTTCAACAGTTGCACATGTTGCCTAGGCAATTTTCCATTGCTGCCTGGACAAGCACAGCTGATAAAGGGGACAGTTTTGCATTTTGCATTTGTATTATTTATATTCCAGCAATAAAGTTCTGCTGGAAACAGTGTTGTTCATCACATTCTAAATCAAAAACTGCCCTTCTTTCTCGATCAAGAAAGACTTTCAACTGTTTTGCAAACTAAAATATGGTTCTTTATTCTGCCAGTGGCATACAGGACTTTGAAATGAGTTAAGCTTCCCTGTGGAAAAAGGTATAGTAAAAGGGATAGATTCTGGTCATATCAGTTAGGAAAAAATAATACTGGGGAGAAGGAGAGAGAACTAAAATAATCTCTCTTAGTTTATGGTCAGGGATGATGGGAGTTGTAGTCCAGGAACATTTGGAGAGCTACAGGCTGGCCACTCCTGTTTTCATAGTAGAGAAGGCAATGACCCATCATGTGCATTTTTGTCATTTCCAGATCAAGAACTTCAGATTGTAGGGCTGATAAAAACCTCTTCCTGAGAGTTCCTCAGTCACTGCAGTTGTTCATTACAGTGTCAGGCTGGGGTTAGGTAAAACCACATTCAAACTCCTACCCAGCCATGGGGCTCACTGTGTGATCTTGTGCCAGCCACAATTTCTCAGCCTAAGTCACAGGGCTATTTCTGTGCTATTTTTTTTCTAGAAAAAGAGGTGCCAGAACTCACCATGAACAGCTCCCTTGTTCTCTAGATGGCAATAGTGCATACCTGAAAAGTGCCAAAACTGAGTTCCTGTGAGTTTCCCCTGGAAAAAAAGCCCTCAACATGCAACCAGCCTTGTTTCATTGAGTTTCATAGAATGAGGATGCAATTAAAAAGAAATGAATAAAAATAACAGCCTGGTGCGGTGTGAGCCAGGCTTGAGTATTGGGTTGGCACTGGTGATTTGAGCAGCAGTTACTTGGCACTAGGGCTGGGGGAGAAATATGATTCAGTTGGCATTTAAAAGCAAATCTATTAAATTTGCACATTTTAAAACAATAGGAGAACTTAAACACAGCCATCCTTCGAAATTTGCATGTATCTGAAGTTTGTGGTGTAGTTCACCTTCCAAGCTGATGTTGGGATCCGTCTGTCTCAAGAGACAATGGAGTGCACTTCCAGAGGTGAAGTCTGGAAA
This sequence comes from Podarcis vaucheri, assembly GCF_965113315.1. Lineage (NCBI taxonomy): Eukaryota > Metazoa > Chordata > Lepidosauria > Squamata > Lacertidae > Podarcis > Podarcis vaucheri. The sequence goes on along the minus strand of NC_138766.1, from coordinate 55,203,012 downwards.
TGATGACAATATCCCCACTTTCAGATCCCCACCTTCCTGTTCAGTTGAGAAAACAAGGTCCAGAGTGTGGTTTACCACATGTGCCGGGCTGATGACATGTTGGGACATCCCCATAGATGTCATGGCAGCCATGAAGTCCTGAGCTGCTCCAGAGCCACTCGCCTTGGCATGGATGTTGAAGCCCCATAAAACCAGCAATCTGGGAGTCCTCAACACTGCCTCCGTACCAGCTCTGTCAGCTCAGGCAGGGAGACTGCCGGGCAGTGAGGCAGGCAAAATCCCTAATCTATCCTGAGTGCCAGGAACACACACTCTAGATCCACCCTCAAGTGGACAGAGAGCCTATGGAGAGAGAGAATATCTATATACCACAGCAACTTCCCCTCCCTGGCCCTCAGGTCTGCCCTGATGCTGTACTAGAAGGGTAGGCAAACTAAGGCCCAGGGGCCGGATCCGGCCCAATCACCTTCTAAATCCGGCCCACAGATGGTCCAGGAATCAGTGTGTTTTTGCATGAGTAGAATGTGTCCTTTTAATTAAAATACATCTCTGGGTTATTTGTGGGGCATAGGAATTTGTTTATTTATTTTTTATAGTCCGGCCCCCCACAAGGTCTGAGGGACTGTGGATCAGCCCCCTGCTGAAAACGTTTGCTGACCCCTGCTGAATACCCAGGCGGGCACAGCTGGCTGAGACCAACTCCACCCTGCTCACCCACCCAGGTCTCAGTGATACAGATCAGATCAACCTCCTCATCCATAATCAGATCATGAATGCGGGAGGTCTTACTCAGAGCCAACCCAGTATTCAGCAACAGCAGCTGCAGACCTGAGGGTTGACTGATAGGGCAACCATAGTTCCCTGGGTTGCCTGTGCTGTATAGCCCTTACCCAGCCTATCTGGCCTGTTCCACCTGCCATACCATACGGCCCCTACCCTGAACCACTGTGACTGGGGCCCTGCTGCTCTCCCCAGCTTCTCTCCTCCCAGACTCATCTCCCTCCCTCAGTTAAAACAAACAAACAACAAAAACACCACATAAGCTAAAAACAGTTAAAATCATTGTAGCACCATTGGTCCTGTCTCTGCTTTGTAGCTGGTGCAGCTGCCTGGAGATGTAAATTGAGTGCAGTGTGGAGGCCACAAGATTACTGCTGCTCTCGGCTGCTGGGGCTGGCTTGCCCCATGGTGAGAGTCTCAGCAGGTGCAAGGCTAGCCAGAAGGAGGGGGCAGCTGGAGATGGTGACAGGAATGAAGTCCCTCCTCTTACCTTCTTTCTCTCCTGTTCACCTCCTTGCCACAAAGAACAGTCTCTTTGTTCCTGCATTATATTAAGGAAATGCTTACAAAAATGTGTAGATGAATCAAAACTGGGGGGAGAGGTTCTTAGGAGAAATTCTTACAAAAATGTTGATGAATTTTCATGAGGATTTTTTAAAAGGGCAAATTGGTGCAGAAATGAATTTTAGATTGGAAAAGGGAGAACTGAAATGAACAGATCCTTCCATCCCGACTCGGCACATCCATTTCTTTTCCTGTCTGAATGATCATGTTCATTTTAAACTCCTTTGAGAGGCTCATGATGTAATGGGCAATTATCTCTGCCTTTCTCGTACCCTCCAACATTTCTCCAATGAAAATAGGGGCGTCCCATTCCATAATGATAATTTTAGTATTTATACCCCACACATCTTACTGGGTTGCCTCAGCCACTCTGGGCAGCTTCCAACATATATAAAACATAATTAAACATTTAAAAACTTCCCTATACAGGATTGCCTTCAGATAACTCAGGGGTCGGATAACTCCATACCCTCCAACATTTCTCTAATGGAAATAGGAAAAGTGGGACATTCCGGGATCAAATCAGAAACTGGGACGGCTTCTCTAAATCAGAGACATCCCTGTAATATAGGGACACTTGGAAGGTCTGCTCTCTGTGAGAATCACACCCTTTATTTGCACTCTCCTCTTCTGGCTCCGTTAGTTTCCCCCTTCCCTTCCTTCTCTTAATTTAGGTTGCAATGTAAACCACCTCTGACTACCCTTCCCTCATCCTCTTCTGCATTCTCGGGTATTTAAAATGAGCATTTTAAGAAGGCTTTTCTTAGAACATTGTGTTTTCTCATAATCTTTTCCTCAGGGGGTTTCCATGTTTTGAGAGTAGCATGCAGGCACAATCTGTATTCAACAGCTTTGTTCCTTATCCCAAGCAATTTTCTGGACTGACATCAGCAATGACGTGGTCTTAATTCTGTATTCAGAAGGCCCAATAATGCAATACCATGAGGAGGCAATATCACAAATACATTTTTTAAAAGAGTCTCAGTGCAATCATTATAATTTCAAAAATGGGGAGATAGAAACATGCCTTGCACCATTTAGCTATTGTCTAGATAACACAAAGTGAGATCTACATTCTGGGTCTAAATTGTAGCATTTGATGCTACAATTTGACTAGTACAGCTAAACTTTAAAAGAAATAAAGAGTTTACTAGCTCTTTCTTAAAAATAGATTTTATTGGCTAAAATTAAATAGACCATGGTACATAATTCAAATTCAAGTTAATTAAAAAGGGATATTTTAGAAAGTTCCCAACATTGTAAAATAATACTAACTTTTATACAAATATATCATTCATGTTAATGTCTACCCAGGGGGTTTAACAATTACTATTTATAATTCATTTTACATATATTTCATATATAGCTAAACAATTCTGTAGTCATCTACTTTTATTATAGCCATAATTTTACTTCCAATATCAGTTCCAAGGATTTACTAGCACTGAATATCAGTGTAAAAACCAAAATATATTTCGGGGTAATTTCACTCACTTCTGGAATACTCTTGAAAAACTAGCTCAAATTATCAAATTAAACAATACTGGAGAAAGAAGTACATATCTATGTATATATTTATGCAGGTATGTGACTGTGCCATAATGCAAATACTGTAGGTGTTTGCAGCTGTTCCTGAGGTCTGAGCAAATTCCAAACCTTTGAAATATCTGCACTGGTGCTGTGAACATAGGCCTGGCTTAAAGACTATCCAACAAGAACTTTGGATAATTGCTGATCTTTTTAATAGTTAATACCCCCCCTTTACACTTAACACCCACAAAATATTATGCCTTAACTCTTCATTCCGTAGACAATTCCTACAGCAGGGAAGAGAACCTGTGGCCCTTGAGATGTTTCTAGACTACAGTTCCCAGCATCTCTGCCCATTGACCATGCTGGCTGGCGGTGATGGGAAGTGGAGTTCAACAACATCTGGAGGGCCACAAGTTCCTTATAGCTGTCTTATAGTTTATGTCTTCTTCATGGTATGTGATTTTTTGAAGGCATATGAAACTATTTTCCTTCTATTGAAAAATGACATATCATTTGGCATTTCGTTCACAGTTTTCTTATTTCTCAGCTTGACTGGTTTTAGCATGTGCTAGAAATTGTCCTTCAGGAATAAATTTCCTGAATAGGTTGAACATCTTCAATCTGCAGCTTAGCCTTTGGGAAAAATTCTAAAAAGTATATTTGCAAATATATAAATATCTTCACTCTGGACCTGTTTGTTTTTTGTTTCAGCTAATGAAATGTTGGCTCTAATAGTGTTTTTTAAAAAAATACAACTTACAGATAGAGCACTGCCAACAAAATGTGTTAGCATCTTGCATCCAAGTATTATTTAAAGAACTGTGAATCAAGTTGCACTTACAATATTTGCTACTGTGTTACCTAGACAATCACAGGATAGATAATGCAGACACATATACATATGAAATTATGGCAATTGCTGCCTAAACCGATGCCTGAATTGGGGGACATATGGTGGTACCTTGGGTTACAGACACCTCAGGTTACAGACACTTCAGGTTACAGACTCCGCTAACCCGGAAATAGTACCTCGGGTTAAGAACTTTGCTTCAGGATGAGAACAGTAATCGTGTTCCGGTGGCACGGCGGCAGCGGGAGGCCCCATTAGCTAACATGGTACCTCAGGTTAAGAACAGTTTCAGGTTACGAACGGACCTCTGGAATGAATTAAGTTCTTAACCAGAGGTACCACTGTAATCACTTCCGTGCTGCAGAAGGACCACCATTGGTTTTATGGTCCAGAAGTGCTCATGCAGTGGCACCACTTGTGAGAATGACAAGTGCAGTTTTTCTTAGTGCTGTGATTTGCATGATTGTAGCAGCCATTTTCAGGGCTTGTCTTATATGGGCCCAAGTCTTTCCAGATATAATAGTGGTATACAAAAGTGATGAATTTTCCACAATGTCTTACAGTCCAGAGCAAAAGCTAGCATGAAACAGATGCTGCTATTTGTGATGAATCTCAGCAAACAGATGAAGAGATAGCACTATGTTGGTTTCATGAAGCTCCCTGGAGAAGAACTGATTGTCAGTGGTCTTGTTGTTTCAGATGCCTTCAGATGTCTGAGAAAAATTATATAGTTGTTAACTCTTTGAGCCAGGCACTTCTTAGGTTCACAGCATTCAATGGCAGTTTGCTGCTACCTTACAAACAATGCTGATTCAATTACCCATCTGAAGAAGGGAAATGTAACTGTTACATCTAGAAGCATAGCAGGATATAATTAAAATGTTCAACACAATTTGGAGATACAAAAGAGGGATAAAAAGGCAGAAAGCAAATTTTTAAAAAATGTCAATTACAAATATATCATTTCCTAATTTGAAGGCCTGTTCTCTGGAAACAAAATTAGCTGCTCTGTTTTATTAGATTGAGTGTTGTTCTTATCTAGCCCACAGTTATCAGTGTTCATATTTTTATTTGAAAGAACACCTGGATTCAACTAACCCAGCATGCTAGTGGAAGCCAGCACAGAAGCTTCTGATAGCACAGTGGGACTCTCCCCAACCTCTGCACACTCCCTGCACCTCCCTCAAATCTGCTCTTCAGGGACAGGAGACATCCCCCCTCCCAACAATGTGCAGGTGGAAGAGAGGGTGGATTCTTCTCTCTGGCAAGCTGATGGAACAATCAGAAAACTGCAGTGTTGAATACATGCCTTTGTTATACTGATATGGGTGGTTTTTTGTGGCTTATTCCATTTTATTACTTTAATTGTACTTTATGCATTTTTAATTGTTATATTTTTGTGACCTGCCTTGGGACCATTTGCGATGAGTACCAATAATAAAAGTAAAATAAATAAAAGCAGAGATGTTAGAAGTCAAACCAAAGAAATGATTTAAAAAATGCAGTGCACATTCTTCTCCCATTGTCTTTGATTACAAGCCATGTGCCTATCTTGAGTCTGATGCAGAACCCATACTCAAAATGGCTTCTCCATTTACTTCAATGGGTACCTTCATGTACGGGTTGAGGAGCCTGTGGTCCTCCCAGTAATAATATATATATATATATATATAGAGAGAGAGAGAGAGAGAGAGAATTTGGAATATGGACAAATTGGAATAGGTTCTGCTGGCTTCCTACAGTTGGGGTTGGTCTGTCTATTTCCAGTGCTCTTACGGGAGGTAGTTCACACTGATACTTTTTGGACCTATTACTATTGCTATCCTGTAGCTGCCAAAGGGCTGGTGGATGAAGTTTTCCTCCATGGAGTAATAAAGTACTCTTTATTGAGAATCAAGGGCAAACATGTAGTTCTTTCCTCTCTGCAATCAGCCCCTTTTTATGTATCTTCTTACGAATAAATTATGGGGTTCACAGTGAACCCAATAATACTGTAGTTAGATAAATCAGAAGAAGAAAAATATCCATTTCAAGTATATTGACAGGGGATTAACTCTCCATCTATGAATCTTTCAATCTGCAGCAGAACCAAGAATTCTGGATTTACAATGCTGTGTGACATGCTAGAAATTATAGCACTTCTTGTCATGAGCTGGACAAAAAACCCAAGGTGAATGCTCCACATTTTAAAGGAAAGTACCTTACTTCCAGAGTCAGTGAACACTATTTACCTATGAGGCTCTATGGATAGTGGTCAGAATGCCTGCCAAGAACTGGGGAGACCCAGGTTCAGATCATTGCTTAGCCATGAAGCCCACTGAGTGATATTGGGCCAATCACTCATTCACAGCCTAATCTACCTCATACGGCTGAGAATCAAAAAAGTGTGTGTGTGTGTGTGTGTGTGTGTAGAACTATATACAGCATGCCACCTTCAGCTCCTTGGAGGAAAGGGGGGGGGTTTAAAGGCGGTGAATAAATGAAAATAGCATGTACGTTGTCACGAGTCACATAGAATCATTGAGTTGGAAGAGGACTTGGAAGTCATCTAGTCTATCCATCTGCTCAGTGCAAGAACTGCAATGCAAGATGCAGCCTTGGCATTGCTGACAGGTGGTCCTCCATGCTCTCCTTAAATATCTCCAGCAAAGGAGATCCCACAGCTCTTGCCATCAGGATGTTTTTCCTAAAGTTTAGCAGAACGTTCACCTGAAAGCTGCCTCCTCACTGTCTGGAGCCGCCTGTTTGTGTAGCCCTGCCCTCTGCAGCAACAGAGAACAAATCTTTACCATCTTCCATTTTCAGATAACTGAAGGCCACTATGGTGTAGCCCCATAGGCTTCTCTTTTCCAGGCTACACATACCATTTGTCAGCGAAGCTCAGCTGCTGACAGGAGGAGAAGAAGCAGGCATAGGGAGAGGACAGTTAGCAGCGGAAGGCAGAGAGGAGGGGGAGAGCAGCTGTAATCTGAGCTCTGAAGAAAGGGGAGAAGAAAGACAGGGCCAGAATGATAGGCAGCTGGGTGAGAGCTCCAATAGTGAGTCAGATGTTGGAATGTAGGAAGCATTCTCTCCCAAATCTCATAGGATCTCAAAAATGGCCGAGACAGGTGAAAGATACCGGAAGATAAGGTGGGGGCTTCCCTGCTGGGGAAGGGGGAGGAGCTAAGTCCAGGCAACTCCATATTCTGGGGAGGACAATGAGTAGAGGAGCTCCATCCTAGTTTGTTGTTTTAGCAATAAATCTGAAATAATTAACAGCCAGAGTCGTCTCACGTTTGTGGGAGAGACCAAGCCATAACACCATTCCTCCTAGGATATGGTTTCCAGAGTTGCTGGCTCCAAGAGATTCTGGTGCAATTGATTATGGGATACACTTCTTGAAGTATACATTGCAGATTCAGTGGCAGCTGCCACATATAAACCGAGAATAATGGGCCAGTGGGCCAAAGCTTAGTGACATAGGCTGCAGCTTAAATCACTGGCGTATCCAAGAAAGGCTCCTTCTGAAACATTGGAGAACTGATGCCAGTCGCTGCAGATCAGGGATTGCTTACCTTTTGGGCCAAAGAACCCCCGCCCATTTCATGCACCACACAGTACATCCATTGCCAACCTCAGCAGTGTGTCTGTTTTGCTATATTTCTGACACCACTGCCAAATAGGTGGGGTCTTTGGGGACCAGAACAATTTGCTTGTAGGGTGGTGGAGGTTGGATTCCCATAGGCCATCCATCCCTGACTCTTGTAAGGCAGTTTCTTATGTCCCTTATATGTTTCAAGCTTACCCATGTTTTTGAATGTATAGATCCCCCCTTACATTCATCATATCTACACAAGAAACATTTGTGACACTTCAAGCTGTTAAAAAATGAATTTGCTGGGGGAAGGGACACGGCACATTAAAACCATCCTTCTTAGCACCCACACAAAAATGTAAGAATATCTCCATCAACCATTTCCTCAATACAACCTGTAATTTATGGAAGTGATATTTTCTGGTATTTTTACCACCCAGTTACATGGATATTCTTTTCAAACCTGAGACAGATTAAAACCGGCAACCTCTCCCCTTCTTCAAAATGTCATTTTAATTCAGATTTCTTTAAAAATAAAATAAAATAAAATAAAATCTTGTAGTGTTTAATCTTAGCATATCTATTTTAGGAAAGATGGAGGCTGCTGTTCTAGCTGAACCTGGAGATGAATCCTCAGGTTAATTGGAGGTATGTGACATTTTCCTGACCAACAATTTCGATGCATTAATCATAATTGCTGAAATACAAGAAGGCAGGTGAGGCCTTGTTTGTGGGCGGAGGAGCAAAGCAGAAATGTGTGTGGAGCAGTGCTTTGAATTTCACTGATATAGCAGCTGGAGTAAGTTTCAAATGCTTGAAGAAAAAAATCCCAGCGCCTGGGTAAGAACCAGGTGTGGAGCCATGGAGAACACACTGCTCATCTAACACAGGGGGGTGGGACCTTCAAGCCATGGACCAATCTTGGCCCACCGGTGGGGTACAATCTGGCCAACCATGCCTTTCCTCCAAAGCAGGCCCACATGGCCATCAACTGACATCACTGGTAATGTCAGCTGCTGGGTGGAAGGACAGGGCTTAATTTAATCTTACCTTGGCAGCCTGCACCATTCTTAGCAGGGAGCAGGACTGTGTTGTCAAGGGAGCAGAATTTAATCTCTCCTCACCATCTGATGAGCAGAATTTTAATCCTGCTCAAAAGGGCTGTTTGAAGCAGTTTGCACATTTCTGGTGAGTAGGGAAAGAGCAGTGAATTCCCCCTGCTTCTGCCCACCTGCTTGCAGAAGTGTGTGAGCCCAATAATTTGCCACCCCACCACTGGCTCCTGTGAAGGAAGATTGATCCTGCTTGGTTCATGTGTGTGTGAGAGAGAGCTCCTTGCTTATGGCTTAAGGTGTTACCTAGCCATAAAGTATATTGCATATACAGTGGTACCTTGGTTTAAAACCATAATCCATTCCAGAGGTCTGGTTGTAAACCAAAACAGGTTGTAACCCAAGGCGTGCTTTCGCCAATGGGGCCTTCCCCCCCCCCCCAAATGGGTTGTAATCCAAAAAAAGGGACATGCACTTCCGGGTTTGGCGTGGTTGTAATCCAAAACGGTTGCAAACCAAGGTACCATTGTACTTTACAAATCCGCTTTTGCCATGTTGATAGTCCTCTCTTACACCAACGCAATGCAGAACACAAAAACAGAAAACAATGGTGGCCTTCCGAACAAGGTGGAAATGTTCTCCCAGAGTCACGAGAGAAAGAATTGCTTTCACTCAGATGTGTTTTCTGTGATCGTCAAATCTGCTTGGCTACATGGTGTTGTAACAAACTCATACTGGCTATATAGTCCCTTATTGGAAAAAGGAAAAAGAAAAAATGCACAGAAGCAGCTGGTGATAAGGGCAGTAAACAGCTGCAAAATGCAGCAAACCAATGAGAAAAAATGCAAGGTGGGGGGGTGTCCTTTGGAAAAGATCTTGCCCCTTCCTCTCCAGCCTATCGCACCAAAAGCATCTGCCCATAAAACTTCAACTCAGTCCTATTTTGGGTGTCCTTTAAGGTTGGGAGCTCCACCCATTCAATTCTAGCCAGTCTCCAACATCTGTAACACATTGGATATCAAGTGGCCTGAGTGCAACCCATCACACCACAATGGCCATATATGACGTCCTCTTCTTTGCTGGGATATTGCCATATCATATACAATAAGAGACCCCGAGAAACAGCCTTCATCTACAAACACTAGACTGCTCTGCTGCACATCCACCCTGCCATAGCAGCCTCTTTTTCCTATGACTTGCCCTCTCCCGGTTTGCTGGGAATAGTTCTAAAAGAGCTTTTGCTCATTTTTGAATTCCTGGCAATCCAGTCACATTAAAATCAGTGGGAGTTTCGTTCCTGTAGATTGGATCTCTAATTTGCAACTTGTTACTTTACAACTTACACGACATTTATTTTCCTTGTTTAATTATATGTGTGTTAGTCTGGAAACCTAAGCAATCTCAACCTATTAGATAATGGCGTTCCCTCTCCTGTGAAGCACCGCTAAAAATCCAGCCCTCAACTCCCTTTTTCATTTCGTTTTTTGCCTTCAGCTAATTGCTTTTAACACCAAATTTGATAGCTAAAAGCTAAAAGGAGAGATGATTCAGTCTCAGCAAACCTTCATCTGACATTTATGTACTGCTGAAAGAAGATCAATGAAACCTCCAGGCTGCTTTTCGAGGTAGCTGGAAAGGTTTAGGATACTTAATTAAAACATGTTATCAAACCAAAACGGGGTTCAAAAGGCAGGGTAGTCAACATGTGTCCTATAGATATTGCAGACCACATCTGCCGTCAGCACCTGACACAGCATATGCAGTGGTCAGGAATGGTGGAGGTTGTAGTACACAACCCCTGTTGTAAGTCAACCATATTATGATAATGATCCATAGACATGCTCTTTTGCTGCTTATATCCTGATTCATAACCCAGTTAAGCTAGGTTCAACACTAAGTGTTAGTACCCGATTGGTGTGCCTTGGCAGATGGAGGGCCTCTGATTCAGCAGGGCCTTCTGTCAGTGGCCTGAGATGATCTCCAGCAATTCCTTCTCTCACCTTCAGTCCCAGCGCTGTTCTGGTGGGGTGAAGGATCCTTTGGAACAACATGGCAAGTGGTTTCGGAATGTGCCTTGGTGAAGAGGAGTTGCCTAAGGTTGCTAGTTCCATGGTCCAGCAATAGAAGGCTCTGCTGGATTGTAGACCTTTCCATCTGCACAGAGGGGCACCAGAAGAATACAACTCTAGGTGTTTACTCTGGAATCTCCATCCTTTGGTCATTTCTTTTTTATAGGACAGCTACATGATGCCATTATCAAACTGCTGCTCTTTTGCACTTCACATATGCCTTCTTCTTCTTTTAGATAGGGATGGAAGAGAAATCCAATTCAGGTGAATCTGTCAGATTTTCACTTTCCAAAAACAATGTGCAAACCAAAACAGTTTTAACTGTTTTTAACGGTTTTAGGTTTTTATTGCTGTAAACTGGATATACTGTAAATGACATAGTGTTCTATGTTGCTATAAATAAATAAAACATTTTAATAAATGTTTCTATAGATAAATAAAAAAAAACTATCCTTTGAAATTCATACTTATCCAAATTCTGCAATACAATTCTCCAACCATATAGTGTTTGCAAAAAGACATATATTAGAGGAAAGTGTGCATTAAAATGAATATATTAGTGAAAATAACATACCAAAATGCATTATATTAAGTTACTTTTTTTCAAGAATGTGTAAATTAGTCAAAGCTATTCCAAAATGTATTTATAAGTAATAAAATGCTGGTGAATTTTCATGAGTTGTTGTTTTTTTAAAGCACACACTCAACAAATTGTTGCAGAAATGTGGAAACCTAAATTTAACTTTGAGGGGGAAAAGAGAGACTGATAGAACCAAAATTAATAGATACATCCATCTCTGGTTTTAGATGCTCATTTAATAATCCTGGAAGGTGTATATCAACCTGGTACAATCCCCACCCCCCTTGAAAGAGGTGCATACTTTGATTTTCCTTACAAATAGCACTGCTTGCATTTTTGGGACAATATATGTTTAGAATACATTACATAGTGTCTTGTCAAAGTATGAAATAGCACTGTGCAGAATCATATGAGATCTCAAAAGCCACCAAGTGTCCAAACCAATATCCCTTTCAAAAGTAAAATTAAAGGATAGCTGTGAAGCTAAATTAAATATTAATTATGTTGATGAACTTTTCGGGAATTGTATGGCATGAACAATAATTTTTCTTTCGTACAGGGAACCATGGCAAATGATATTTGATTTCTCCAAGGTAAATTTCTTTCTCATTTTGACAGGAAAATTGGACCAGGCAATAATAAAGATGAGTGAGTTTCATTTCTACTCCTCTCAAAGTTTTTGCCAGTCTTCCTGTCCCAACAATAAAATGAAGTTCAGCTTTCTATGACTAGCTTTGAGAAGTTCATATCTGCAGGATCCTTTTCATGAAAGACAAACAGAAAGCTCAGAAAGCAAATACAAAAAGTAATAAGGTGCTGGCTTGTTAATTTAAGCTTTTCAGGGAAGAAAAAATATTGCCATGAAACCTCGGATAGAATTTTTCTTGTTGGAGCCTAATTGTGTATACGACACCACTGGTATCTCCTTTTGTTAACAAGACTACTCGTATGATCAGAAACAGAAGCTGTTGATTAACCTGTATGATTTTAACTTGTGCTGAAAGAATTTGGATTAGCTCCTAACTAACCATAGAGCCTGGCATGCTCTGGTCCATGGGGTCACGAAGAGTCGGACACTACTAAACAACTAAACAACAGCAACAACCATAGAGAGGATAAACCGAATTCAAAATTCAAAAAGAGTTTTGCTCTGAATGTCACAGATATCCCTGTCCTTCATACTTTCCCCCACCCTCTTTTAAAGATACCCGAGTTGGTGGCCATGACTGCGACATCTTGTGAGGAGTGTTATATTGACCCCCTGCGCACTGGTGTCTGAATACGCTTTGTATGGTGGGGGGTGGGTGTTTGCTTTAAAAAGGGGGGGAATTGGCACCCTTGTGATGAGGGAGTAAGGATGTTAGGTGCCTCTCTCTCACATACACATCAGAAAAGATGGGGATCTCTTTGCTATAAGTTTTGTTGATGGTGTTTGGTGAACTTTAATCTCTCTGGAGCCAAAGATATTCTACAAAAGCACTGCTAATCCCAGCCTGCCTGTTGACCGTCTTTATAAACTCTTTATAAACTGAACTTTAAAGCCACTGTTTGCAGTAGGTTTAGAGAGTGACATTAACAGACGGGAGATCAGAATGTTTGCATTTTGTGGCATTTTGATCTTTGGGGCTGCAAATAAAATCTACACAGTATATCTGGAAAGAAAACAAACAAATGTGCCTGGGTGACACAATCTACACTGGATCCTGAATTTAATCAATGGGTTTGTGTTACTCAAACTCTTAACAAAAGCCTGAGAAGCACCTGCTTAAGAGAAATGGACTTAATTTCCTTCCAGCTGAAACAATATTTTTTTAAAGCAGAAGCATACAACATTCACTCATAGTTAGAATGTCTTCAGATGTATTTCACTGTGTGGTCTTGGGCCCAAAACCATTTATTTGCTGAACCTAACTTACAGAGTTGTTGAGAGGATAAAACTGGAGAGGGGATCCATGTACATGCTTTGAGCTCCTGGGAGGAAAGATGGGTATAAATGTCAAAAACAAATGGTTGAGGGAGCTAGGTATGTTTAGCCCGGTGAAGAGAAGACTGAGAAGTCATACGATAGCCATCTACAGATATCTTAAGGGTTGTCTCATGGAAGATGGAGCAAGTTTTCTCCTGCTCTGGAGGGTAGGACTCAAACCAATGGCTTCAAGTTGCAAGAAAGGAGATTCTGACTAAACATCAGGAAGAACTTTCCAACAGTATGAGCTATTTGACAGTGGACCAGACTACCTCAAAAGGTGAAAAACATTCCTTGATTGGAGGTTTTTAAACAGAGGTTGTATGGCCATCTGTAAGGGAATATTTAGCTAGGATTACTGCATTGTAAGGTGTTGGATTAGATGACCCTTTGGGTCCATTTTATGAGCTGCTAAACACTGCTATTGCCTCAAAGTCTATTGGTCAATTTATCCCCACAGTCGCCCACCATGACGATAGTTTTATAGACACTATTAGCTACTGAAAATGTGAAGTCTTTACACAGTTCAGCTGCACACTCCCATACTTTAGCTATCAGACTTTGCTTTTCTGGGCTTTGCTTTCTCTGAGGGCCCCTTTCTTTCAAAGTCACAGCCATGTATCCTAGATCAAGGGCAGAGAACTTGTAGACCTCCAGATGTTGGTGGACCACAACATGCACCGTTCCTGAATATTGGCCAGGCTGGCAGTGGCTGATGGGACTTGGAGTCCAACATCCTATGCAGTTCCCCTGTTTGGTTCTACAGCATGCATTTATATAGGATGCTATAGGAACCGGGAATTGGGAGGGCCAGAGTGGACATATTTTGTCCTCAACCTGTCATCGATGTGCACTCTCTTTCTCTGAGCTTCTCCCAGGATGAAGGAACATGACCAGTAGGCTTTCAGATGGTCATCCCCCAAGATGTAGCTTCCTCAAGTATGAAAGTTTAAAAGAGAAGCAAAACTCCCCACAACAGCACTACATGCCCCTACTCCTACATAGATAGCCCACATCCTGAACTAGTCTTTGCATTCTATCTGCATTTTAAAAATTCTGTTTTATCCATGTTTCCTTTGGCATGGTCTACTGTGTAGATAGTGATGAATTATAGTAATAAATAAGAAATATTGCATTCTTCTGATACGGGCAATCCCCCAGGAAGTTTCTCCAAAGCTCAATCCATTACTTCAATTATTGTTTCCACAAGCCAAAGATACAATTTGGTGCCGCTACCACAATGCAATTAAAGAAATGGTGCCAAAGTCTCCAGATATTTGTTTGCTGTGTATATGTGCTTATCTTTGAAGCACACATTTCCATTAACATAAATCCTGACAGCAGTGTCATTGTAGCAATTTAGGTGTGATGTTAATTTCATGTAGGCAATTAACGTCACACTTTTAAAGAAAAGTAGCTGCAAGGGGGGGGGGGTTCAGGGCCTGTTAATGAAGTTGCATAAATAGCACAAGCCAAGTCCAGAGAGACAAGTCTTGAGAACTGTACCTTACTGAATAATCTGAACAAAAACTGTGTATAATTTGGGGTGAAAGGAAGAAATAAAACTAAACATACAGAAGAAAACTCTCCCAAAACAACACAGCTAATTAGAGGACATGCTGCCTACATGACGATCATGCCACTATGCTTGGCAACACCTCCATCTACCGCCTTCTTGGCTGGTTTACATTAACACTAACAGAAGGGGGAAACCTGAATATTATCTTTTCCTTTTCCTTTTGCAGAGGCAGATTTAGGTGAGAGTGACTGGTTCACCCACAAGCCGAGAGGGGGCGCTGCAACAATGACGAACAATGGAAGGTGAGAGGTAAGTGTGTGTGAATTTTGGTGGCACACAGAGCATCGCTGAAATTTTAAAGCCCAGTGTCTGCCATTGCCTATTGTGCTTAGTAGATGAGCTTCTTATCCTAAACCTCTGCTTCCCATTTGTCAGTGCAGCATATAGCCATCTATACTTGGTCACCCTGGGAGTCTTTTCCTGTTGCATTATCTTCTGTTTTTTCTTTTCTACAGCAAATCTTCATCCTTAGGATGCATGTAAGTAATGAGGCAATTAGCAGCATGTCTGGTTTGACAACCCACCCCCAAACTCATAGAACCCTCATCATGCTTGGATTGCTTGTGCTTCCTATTTATTTATTAAAAGCCTCCACAAAGAAAATTAAGTCTACTATTCAATACATTTTAAAAAATTAATATTTAATAGAGAACCTCTGACCATGTATTTAGTCATGGCAAGGGGAAAGAGATATTGATAATTTCCTTTCTGTGTCTTATATCTAGCCACAGAGAAAGGGCAAAGCATTTGTTTCCATTCTTGGAAGGTGTTAGTTTTATTTATTTCTTGAGTAGGACCAATCAGTGAGGATCATAAATACCAAGCACCACCACTTTGAAACATGCCTCATTATCCTCCACATGCTTTGGGTCTCTCTGAATGCATTTTGACAAAACATTTACATAAAATACAACTTTTAGCTCTTAAAGAACATGAGAGAAAAAGGTACAAGTGCAGCTCCTGTGGGATGAAAAGCCCATTCTGGATTCGAGCACCAGCAATGAATTAGATTTACAGCACAGCAAAGTATATGGGAGCACTTTAATTTAACTAAGTTATGTGACTCAGAGCCAACATTGCCTTTAATGCAAGCACTCAAGGTTATAGATGAAGCTCTTGGGGCTATAGATTAAGCTGCCCGGCAGTTCTGATATAAGACAGCGTCAAAGAGTCAAGAAGATGGGAATCAAAAGTTCCACCTCCTCTTCTTGACTCCTTGAATTCCTTTCTCCAGTACCAAAATATCAGAATCAGCTTAGAGTCCTTGAATCATAGAATCATAGAATCATAGAGTTGGAAGAGACCACAAGGGCCATTGAGTCCAACCCCCTGCCAAGCAGAAAACACCATCAGAGCACTCCTGACATATGGTTGTCAAGCCTCTGCTTAAAGACATCCAAAGAAGGAGACTCCGCCACACTCCTTGGCAGCAAATCCCACTGTCGAACAGCTCTTACTGTCAGGAAGTTCTTCCCAATGTTTAGGTGGAATCTTCTTTCTTGTAGTTTGGATCCATTGCTCCGTGTCCGCTTCTCTGGAGCAGCAGAAAACAACCTTTCTCCCTCCTCTATGTGACATCCTTTTATATATTTGAACATGGCTATCATATCACCCCTTAACCACCTCTTGGGATGAGAGTCTTTCGAAGAACAAAAACCTGAAGGCGTGGACGGAACTTGAAGGGGGCACTGGACTGATATTCATATTTTAAAGTCCTGCCTGCTGTTGCCAATGGATCTCGGCTAGTTGGACCAAAGGTGACAATGGGTTTCTTTCTGTGAGATCCTATAGTATCTACACAATACTAATGTGTTAGCTCAGTTAGTTGGAGCAAGGTGCTGATAACACCATGGTTGCAGGTTTGGTCCCCATATGGGACAACTGCATATCCCTGCATTGGGCTGCAGTAGGTGATCCTCAGAGTCAGCGAATCAGAGAATCATAGACTTTACATTTCTATGATTCTGTGATTCTGTGATTCTCTGTATATCATTCTCAACTTGTCCCCAATGACTAGAAGCTGGGGGGGGGCAGCATTCCACTGTTTACTCCTAGCGCAGTGTGAGCAAACATATTACCAAAAAATAGTGTCATCCTGGGCCAAACCCTCTGGTTGAATAATAATTTGATCAAATCATAATCATAATAATTTATTTATACCCCACCCATCTGGATGGGTTTCCCCAGCCACTCTGGGTGGCTCCCAACAGAATTAAGGATAATCATAATAAAAATGTGATAAAACATCAGACATTAAAAGCTTCCCTAAACAGGGCTGCCTTCTTACTCATTGTTGTAAACTGCAAATCTTGGCCAACTGTTTCTGTGGAGATGCCGGAGGAACAATAATTCATCATCGTGAAGCTAATGCTAAACTTGAGCACTGTGGCAACCTGGTCCCTTAAACAGCCTTCTTCCACTTTCCAACTGACTGCAGGAATATCTGTAGAGTGAATCATCCTCACCATGGTGTATCATAGTTTTCTTCCTGCATTTTTGGCTTTGTGTTAATGGGTAAAAAACCCCAAACAGTTTTGCGTGTTAGATCTGTTTCACATCATTCAGAACAATATCTCTGCAGTTCCATCCTTTGCTACTGGCATGCCTGTTCATTAGAAAAATCTGGCCATATCTTGTTTCTGGAACCCTGAGTGTCTCTTTTCTTTTCTTTCTACATTTCCCTTGGTGTGTCTTTAAATCTCAGCAAATGGCAAATATAAAACTCTTATCAAGCTGGTGATCACCTTTTGGATCACACCTCATTCGTAGTTGGCTTTAAGTAAGCCTAGGCAGCTCAACAGCAATTGTAAAAATGCAATGAATTCACCTCTAAAGCTTTATATGGTACTGCTGTCCAATCACTATGCCAACCAGGTTTCTTGGGTAGCTGGACTCTTAAGTGAGAATTCCTGCACTTCCCACGGAAATCAGTGAAGCCAGTTTCCTTCAGTTTCTCAGTTTCCCCCAACTTGATTTCCACCAACTCTTCTTCCACATTAGTTTACAATTTTTAAAAAACCTACACAAGTTATATACATTTATGTGAACATGTCTTCAGATGTATGCCTTGTAATATGAAATTTAGTATACAAAATTCCACCAACTATAACATAATTTTATTATAACATTTATTAGATGCCTTATCTAGCCACAAGCAACTCAATGCATCTTTACAAAAACAAAACAAAAAACATACGTTCATTAAAACCAGGGGGAAACATTAAAACATTAAAGAAGAAAGAAAACATTAAAAACAACCCCTCTCCTTGAATGCAAAGGATGATATCCAATGTTAGTCATATTCAGAGCAGACTCAGTTAAATCAATGCACAGTAACCAAAATAACATTGATTTTCCTGCCTCTGCTCTGAGTATGATTGTGATACCACAAAGAAGGAAAACTAAATTTGCACTGAATATGCATATATGAAAACAATTATTTTCTTATTAAGTGCCAAGGAATAGTCTGTTCTCCCCAGCTGTCTTGAAGAAAAAAGAAGCAAGGAGATTTAAATTTTAAAAGTCCTTAGGAAAAACACAGTGTTAAAGTTTGAATCTCCTTCTCCATTATCGCTCTTTGTCAGTGCTTCCCAAGTACCAAAATTATTTTTGATGCAATACCATATTTAAATGTACCACTATGTTTTTATTTCTAAAAGCCTCAGTTATGTCACTCAGTGTAAAATGCTCAGTGACGTTAATTCTGTTTATTCAAATATTTCCTTTAGGCTGTTTTTGTGCAACTTCTATTTCAGATTAAATATTATCAAACTACAGTATACAGGTAGTGCTTTGAACTCTGCTGCCATCTGTTGGTAACATTTAGGAGACGCTGTATATGAAACATTCTAAACAGGCTGGCTATGTATCCTACTTAGCTGCAATACAAAAATTTCAGACTGAATTAGTCTCTGCTAGGCGCTGCTGACCTATAAAGCCTTAAACAGTTCTGGACCATAATACCTTAAAGACCACTTCTCCCCCTATGAACCAATCTGGATGCTATGATCATCTCCTGAAGCCCTTCTTTGTGTGCTTCTTCCATGAGGCCTTTTCTGCAGTGACTCCCCATTTGCTGAATGCTCTCCCCAGGGAGACTCGCCTGGAGCCATTGTTACCTATCTTAGAACATTCCTCTTTTCCCAGGCTTTTGGCTTATTAAGCAGTCTATGAGGAGGAGCCCTGAGTGCTCACTGGAAGGACAGATCCTGAAGGTGAGGCTCCAATACTTTGGCCACCTCCTGAGAAGAGAATACTCCCTGGAAAAGACCCTGATATTGGGAAAGATTGAGGGCACAAGGAGAAGGGGACGACAGAGATGGTTGGACAGTGTTCGTGAAGCTACAAACATGAGTCTGACCAAACTGCGGGAGGCAGTGGAAGACAGGAGTGCCTGGCGTGCTCTGGTCCATGGGGTCATGAAGAGTTGGACACGACTAAGTGACTAAACAACAGCAGCAGCAGCAGCAGCAGCAGCAGCAACAACAACAACAACAACATGGTCTCTTAGATTGGGGGTGGCGGTGGCATTGTTTTGTTTGTTATTATGTACAGTATTTTTTGTGTTTTTATACTGAAAACTGCCCTGTGACCCTCTCATGAAGGGTGACATAGAAATTTAATAAATAATAATAATACTTTTGGCGTAAAGTAGAAGAAAATGTAATGTTGCTGCTAATGTATTCCCTATAGTTAATTTTCTGTCTTCTTTTGTACAACATTAAGGCTCTAAACTTTAGGGCACAAGTGGAGAACCTATCTTTGGCCCAAGGGCCACATCCCCTTCTGGGCAGCCTCCCGGGAGCAAAGTGGATGGAGCAACAAATGTAAATTTGACCTTTGTACAGTAGGTTACACAAACACACACCCTTCTCTCTCCAACATGTAGGCAACCAAGAGGCATTACAGCGGCAGACTTTGAGCTTTCAAATTTCAGCTGTGCCCTGTGAGTGCCCCCACCTTGCCCTCTATTCTACAGCATTGTGTCGCGGCCCCTTGCAGTGCTGCGCCCAGTTGTGCCACCCTAAAACCGCCTCTGGGCATTGTCAGAGTTCAAGGATGTGTTCCAGTCAGACAGAAACTCTTGAGTAGAGTGTTAAACATGGTCAGTGAGGGGTGTGGCCTGGTAAGAGTTTTGAGGGCCAGATGGAGAGACATGGAGGGCCACATTTTGGTCCTTGATTCTGACCTTCCCGATACCTGATTTAGTATATCTGCTTATCTTCCTGTATGTGTGTGGTTTTTTATTTATTTTATTTTTTTAATTTTTAAGAATTGCCCTTTCCCCAGATTTTTCTTTTTCTTTTTACAACTTGTGTTTGTGTTTCAGTGGGGAGCCTACTCAGGCTAATGAGACTGGCAGAATAGATCAGAATGCAGCAAGAGTCCGGATCTTAAAACCATTTTAGATTTCAGATGCTATTCAGCAGACCTTCAGAGGAGAAATGGATTAAAAACCCAACACCATCAATTATTTCTGGAGCTAGCCTCAGTAATTCTTCTATCTCTGGAGCATTTGCACGTTTCTTTTTGTTAGTTTCCTGTCCTCCAGAGAACAACTGGCCAGCTTTTAAACCCCTCATGCAATCTGTCCCGTTGACTCCCTTAACCCCATGGCATCTAAACTCTAAACGGGAGAGATCTGGGATCCCCTCTCTTCTAACTAAATGAGAACATGAAAGGATGCAAATATAGCTTCTAATTTGAAAAGGCTATCTTATAGCACCCCCTAGTGGAATAGATAGTTTTCCAGTTTGGAGCAAGCATTTGGGAATTGCACAAGCCCTGTTTCAGACACCATAGTTGGGCAGCTGAAAACACAATTGTCTCCCTTTCTCCTTCCTGAATGACAGAATTTCCCTCTTCCTTCTCAGCTTGGTATTAATGATGGTGTAGCATTAAGACTTGTACCTCCACATACAGGGCACCTACCTGTTGAACTTCTGAAACTCACCAAAGAGTCCTCCTCCTCCTTTTTATTCCAGTAGGCTATTGAACTGAATTCTGATTTTATAGCTTTAGTTCACTTTTAGTCTTAACATATTGGGGCTCCTGTACACCGCTTGGAGATGACTGTGATTAAGCAGTATACAAATTGTCAAAATAAAGATAAATAAACACAGTGGCAACAATCAGTTTTGGAAGCAAGGCATGGTGGCTAATCCAAACTTCACACTGATTGAGCTATTCTTGGATGCTAACTAGGGAAAGGATCGTTCAAGTCATGTTTCTACTGCACTGATACTAATTTTGTCGTTTCCCTACTGTCTTTTCCGGGCTAATTTCAGCTGGGCTCTCAGCCCTGTTTTTGCTTTCTAAAGGAGCCACTGGATGTTATTCATGCATTTTTTTAAAGGGCTGATTAAATTGGCCACTTTTGCAGATAAATCAGCTGGGAGGACCCAATCTGGAATACGTGGACTTGGGCACTAGGAGGGCACTACTGACCCTCTGAAGATGCTGTTAATTGCATAAAGCACCTTTAAGCACAAATAGTAGTCAAGATGGAGTGACTTTAAGTGGGAATCTGGTTATGGGAGCATGTTTCACTCCTGATCGCTGCTTTTCAGAAGACCTCTGAAGGCAGCCCTGTTTAGGGAAGTTTTTAGTGTGTGACATTTTAGTGTATTTTTGGTCTTTGTTGGAAGCCACCCAGAGTGGCTGGTAAAACCCAGCCAGATGGGTGGGGTGCAAATAATAAATTATTATTATTATTATTATTATTATTATTATTATTATTATTATTATCTCTCCTTTTCTTTCCTGCATACATTCTTTTGCTGCTTTTTCTTCAAAGACTAAGTGGCCAGTTTAACCATCAACCCTTCTTCCCAGAGAACCCTGGGAACTGTAGCTATGTGAGGGAAATAGAGGACTTATCGTATAGAAACTTTCACAACCTTAACAAACTACAGTTTCAAATGTGTGATGTCAGTGTAGCCACAGAGTCCTCAGAGGAGGACCCCACAGGTCACGTGCCTTGAGGTGCCTGAAACCCGTCCTCAGAATCCTCTTAAGGGGACCTCTGAAGCAAGGCCTGCTGGAAAACCCTTGAGACTGTCAGAGAAGGTGGAGGTGGGGCCATTCCGCAGGCCTGCAAAATGCTAGTGCCAGGAAGGTCCATGTCTGGACCAAAGAGTGACACCATAGGACACATATGTCAGTGTCAGATTCCTTGCACAGCTTGTGAGTAAGGGGTCTCCTTGTGAGGAAGCAATCCCTGAAAACTTTCACTACCATTGGCTACGGTTAGGGTGTGGTGTGGGAGGCCAGAGTATACACGGTCTTCCTCTTCAGTCCTGGTTTCTTTGACTGTGCTGCACCTTCAACCCTGCTCCCCTTGATGAGAGCTTTGCTTGTACCTCCTGGGACCAGATCCTGCCAAGGGCACTCACAGCAGTGTGCCAGTTGTTGGACTCCAACTTCCATTGTCACTGACCTTTGGCTTTGCTGGCTAGGGCTGATGGATCCATTAAAGTTTGAACTCTGGATTTTGTGTCTTTTCTCTCTTGGGCTTAGCAAAGTGCCTAGTCTGGGTGGGGGAAAGGACATTGTACTGTTGGAGATTTTCCCAAAAAGAAAAGCAACAGGCTGGTGCAGGCGGCTAACATTATTTTAGCCATAGCAGCAGCATAGTTTTGTAATTCGGTAGCATTTTGTTGAGCCACAAGCCTGTGGATATGAGGAACAGGGCACTGTTGCTACCCAATCTGTTGAAAGACAGTGATCCAATTCAGACCACAGATTCTTGTTGCATGCATTCTCCCTTTCCCCCTTCCTTTATGACTAAAGGGAGAAAGCTGAAAGTTTCTTCCAGTCTCTAACAAACAGTAGTTTCCTGTTTCATCTGAATACAGGAAATTAATGGGGTTTAAAAAAAAATCATAGTGAACAAATGGTGATATTTGGCCACAACCAAACCATGGTTTAATATCCTGGCTTATTACCTAAGCATGCTGTACATATGAGGGGAAAGCATGTGAATCTGAGATCAAACTATGATTTGTCATTATATGTGACTCAGATCATTCTCTTCATCTTCACTGAACTTTCTTCTTGAGACTCTTCTGTGAGAAAGCAAGTACATCACTGTGGAATTAAAATGGTATATTAAGGAGATCAAGGCACTTGGAAGAAAACCCATTAACAGTGAACTTGTATGAAGCATTTAAGAGCAAAACTGCATATACTGTGACAGAAAGTAATTTTATTATATAGAGAGATTATAATCTCATTTGCTTCAGGAGTTTGTGTCCTGTTTGAGCTCCATGCACAAAAAAGTGTGTGTGTGTGTGTTTTTGTGTGTATGTATATACAGTAGGTGTACTTTAAAAAGAGAAATGTTCCGCAAACAGAGTTTTTAATTTGTAAGGGAACAAACCCAATTCCTGGGATAACTCAGTTGGTACAGCATGTAATAGAATCATAGAATCATAGAATCATAGAGTTGGAAGAGACCACAAGGGCCATCGAGTCCAACCCCCTGCCAAGCAGGAAACACCGTCAGAGCA
Organism: Podarcis vaucheri; assembly: GCF_965113315.1. Lineage (NCBI taxonomy): Eukaryota > Metazoa > Chordata > Lepidosauria > Squamata > Lacertidae > Podarcis > Podarcis vaucheri. The sequence goes on along the minus strand of NC_138766.1, from coordinate 55,179,952 downwards.
CTCCTGACATATGGTTGTCAAGCCTCTGCTTAAAGACCTCCAAAAAAGGAGACTCCACCACACTCCTTGGCAGCAAATCCACTGTCGAACAGCTCTTACTGTCAGGAAGTTCTTCCTAATGTTTAGGTGGAATCTTCTTTCTTGTAGTTTGGATCCATTGCTCCGTGTCCGCTTCTCTGGAGCAGCAGAAAAGAACCTTTCTCCCTCCTCTATGTGACATCCTTTTATATATTTGAACATGGCTATCATATCACCCCTTAACCTCCTCTTCTCCAGGCTAAACATGCCCAGCTCCCTTAGCCGTTTCTCATAAGGCATCGTTTCCAGGCCTTTGACCATTTTGGTTGCCCTCCTCTGGACACGTTCCAGTTTGTCAGTGTCCTTCTTGAACTGTGGTGCCCAGAACTGGACACAGGACTCCAGGTGAGGTCTGACCAGAGCAGAATACAGTGGCACTATTACTTCCCTTGATCTAGATGCTATGCTCCTATTGATGCAGCCCAGAATTGCATTGGCTTTTTTAGCTGCCGCGTCACACTGTTGGCTCATGTCAAGTTTGTGGTCAACCAAGACTCCTAGATCCTTTTCACATGTACTGCTCTCAAGCCAGGTGTCACCCATCTTGTATTTGTGCCTCTCATTTTTTTTGCCCAAGTGCAATATTTTACATTTCTTTCTGTTAAAATTCATCTTGTTTGTTTTGGCCCAGTTCTCTAATCTGTCAAGGTCGTTTTGAAGTGTGATCCTGTCCTCTGGGGTGTTAGCCACCCCTCCCAGTTTGGTGTCATCTGCAAATTTGATCAGGATGCCCTTGAGTCCATCATCCAAGTCGTTGATAAAGATGTTGAATAAGACCGGGCCCAAGACAGAACCCTGTGGCACCCCACTAGTCACTCTTCTCCAGGATGAAGAGGAACCATTGATGAGCACCCTTTGGGTTCGGTCAGTCAGCCAGTTACAAATCCACTGAGTGGTAGCATAGTCAAGTCCGCATTTTACCAGCTTCTTTACAAGAATATCATGGGGCACCTTGTCAAATGCCTTGCTGAAATCAAGGTAGGCTATATCCACTGCGTTCCCTTCATCTACCAGGCTTGTAATTCTGTCAAAAAACGAGATCAGGTTAGTCTGACAAGATTTATTTTTCAGAAATCCATGCTGACTATTGGTGATCACAGCATTCCTTTCTAGGTGCTCACAGACTGTTTGCTTAATGATCTGCTCCAGAATCTTCCCTGGTATTGATGTCAGACTGACTGGGCAGTAATTATTTGGGTCCTCTCTTTTCCCCTTTTTGAAAATATGGACAACATTTGCCCTCCTCCAGTCTGCCGGGACTTCACCTGTTCTCCAGGAATTCTCAAAGATGACTGCCAGTGGTTCTGAGATCACATCTGCCAGTTCTTTTAATACTCTTGGATGCAGTTCATCTGGCCCTGGAGACTTGACTACATCTAAACTAGCCAAGTATTCTTGTACTATCTGAATCATTTGCTCCAAATTCTTCAGGTCGGGCATTGTTTTCTTTATCGGAGAAGACTGAGGCAAAGAAGGCATTGAGGAGTTCAGCCCTTTCTGTGTCCCCTGTTTGCATTTCACCATCTTCTCCTCTGAGTGACCCCACTGTTTCTTTGTTCTTCCTTTTGCTATGAACATACCCATAAAAGCCTTTTTTGTTGCTTTTAACCTCTCTAGCAAGCCTGAGTTCATTCTGTGCTTTAGCTTTTCTGACTTTGTGTCTACACGTGCTGGCTATTTGTTTGAATTCCTCTTTGGTGGTTCCCCCCTTTTCCATTTTTTGTACATATCCTTTTTTAATCTTAACTCAGTTAAAAGTTATTTAGATAGCCACCCTGGCTTCTTTAGGCACCTTCCATGTTTCCATCTCATTGGTATTGCCTGACGTTGTGCTTTTACTATCTCCCTCTTAACAAACTGCCAGCCATCATGAACTCCCTTTCCTTTTAGTATTACTGTCCATGGGATCTCACCCAGCACTTCCCTAAGTTTTATGAAGTCGGCTTTCTTAAAGTCAAGAAATTGACTCCTAGTATGCTTGGCTGCTCCTTTCCACTGTATAGTAAACTTCAGAAGAGCATGATCACTCGCGCCTAATGACCCTTCCACTTCTACCCCACTAACCAGGTCATCAACATTGGTTAGGACCAGATCTAAAATGGCTGTTCCTCTTGTTGCTTCTCCCACTTTCTGGACAATGAAGTTGTCTGCAAGGCCAGTGAGGAATCTGTTTGACCTTATGCTCTTGGCTGAGTTTGAATCCAACAAATATCCGGGTAATTGAAGTCCCCCATTACTACTATCTCCCTTCCTTTTGCATGCTTGGCCATCTGTTCCAGGAAGGCATCATCTATGGCCTCCGTTTGGCTTGGGGATCTATAGTAAACTCCCACAATGAGGTCTCTGTTATTCTTCTCTCCCTTAATTTTGACCCAAATGCTCTCACTTTGGCTTTGAGGTTCTAAATCTTGGATCTCTTCACAGGTATACACATCCCTGACATATAACGCCACTCCTCCTCCTTTCTTGTCTGGTCTGTTTCTCTGAAATAGATTGTATCCCTCCATTATTACATTCCAATCGTGGGACTTATCCCACCAGGTTTCATTGATGCCTATTATGTCATATTTAGTTTGCTGTACCAAGAGCTCAAGCTCATCTTGTTTATTTCCCATGCTTTGCGCATTAGTGTACAGACATTGAAGTCCATTAATCATTCCCCCGTGTCTCTTATTTAAGGATTTTTTCCTCCCACCACTAGGTCTGTGTGCTGTTTGCTCCATTTGGTCTATGACATTTGGATGATCATCTTCATTAATTGATAGACTCCTACCTTCAGGAGCACTGTCTCCCTCCCCCACATTAGTCAGTTTAAAGCCCTCCTGATGAGGTTTCTGAGATTTTTGGCAAAAACATTCCTCCCAACCGTTGTGAGGTGCAGCCCATCGCTTGCCAGAAGTCCAAGGGGGGTTGTATTGCAGGGGGTTGGACTAGATGACCCTCATGGTCCCTTCCAACTCAACAATTCTATGATTCTATGAAACCACTGTCAAGTACCTGGTTACTCCTGTGCTTTCTATGGATCATTTCTGTGAATTTGCTCGCCTGCAAGATTGAGACACTTCAGTAGCCACCCTCTTACAGTTGAGTGTTGTAGATTTTCACATAAACTCAGGAAAAAATAGTAAATTCATTAGTAGTGATTTCATGACCTTTTGGATACCTTCTTCTATGCAAGAAAGGCAATGTCTATACAAATAACATCAACACAGAACTGAGTCCCTCTACTCACAATTTCCCCCAACTAAAAAGCCCCAAATGTGATCACTCTTCATGTGAGTGTTGCTCCAGCGTCCAGGCCCCTTTGCAGCATCACAATATCCTATTTTGAGTAAGGTTGCATCATAGTTTTATACAAAGGCATTATGATAGTGTTAGTTTAATTTTCAAATCCTTTCCTAATGATCTTCAACATGAAATCCATGCTTTTCACAGCAGCTGCACACTGGGTCAGCATTTTCATTAACCTACAACTCCCAAATCCCCTTTCTAGCCAGTCACCGTCTTCTCAAACTCCATCAGTGTAGATATGAAGTTAGGATTTTTTTTCTGCAATGTGAAAGCATGTATAAATTTAATTCCATCTTAAAATTATCATTTCATCTTTAATGCTGTCTCCCTAACTCTCTTTATGACTGAAATAAAAGTAAGGGCTCCAATATTATGGTATATTATGACTGAGAAAAAGCTGATTAAATCCAGTGAGTTCCCTCTTGTGGCCAAAAAGAACTGTCTTTCTCTGTCTGAAAAGTAATCACAGATCTCACTAGAGACATGAATTCCATAAAATGTCAAACACACACACACTCATGTCCACCATGAAAACTTTCCCCTCCAGCAAATATTTTGGAATGTATCTTTTTGCGAAAAAGACTTGAATATTTTCAGCAGTGCAATGCTATATATAGAAATAACCACTGGGTTAGTAGAAACAACCATTCTTCATCATCTGATTTCACTCTTCTAGTAAAGAAGGATCCAAAATCTCTCTATCAGATCAGTGACAGCAGTCGTGGGTTGCACCCAACTAAGTTTTACTCACAGTAGACCCACTAAAATTAATGGACCTAAGTTAGACATGGTCATTGATTTCAGTGGGCCTACTCAGAGTAGAACTAGCTTTGGATATAACCACAGTGTTTTAGCAATAGAAAGATTGTACTATAAGGTACTGTTCTGTGTACTCCTAAGTGCAGAGTGCAATTTGCACAGTGGTTCCGAAGAGGAGCCTTGGTCTTCTTGGCCAGCTTCCGAAAGATCCTGTGAGAGGATGCTGGATGGGAATCAATAGCTTAAAAGCCTTACCTACCCAACAGAGAGGGTCATTTTGCCCCACAAGCTTATCCATGGTACTAGTGCTTTGCTCTATGTCGCTCTATAAGCTGTCACAACTTTGAGCAGAAATGGCATTGAGCAGGGGCAAAACATAAGGTGTGGGGGGGATCCAGTTAGGGGGCTTGGGGGAGAGAGGCACAAGTCACACCCCATCTCGAAAGGGGTCCAGACTTGTGTTGGCTAATGGGATCCCAGATGTCTGGCTTGCCCCACACTGGGGTCTAATAGTGGACAAGCCCCAAGAATGGTCTGAGTGTTTAGCAGAAATAACATTCTAACAGCAAGGGGCTGTGCTGTGCTGCTCTTCTGACAGGCCAAGACCACTGGCTTGCTATAATACCTAATAAAGTTGTCACCTGTTTCAACCCACAAATGTGTATCCTATGTACTCATTCCCCCCATAGACACCACGGGCTCCCAATAACTTTTGAGAATCACAACGGTTTAAAATGTGCGTACACAAATTGTTATATGTAAGGATTAACTCAGGGATAGGGAACTTGTGCCCTTTCAGGTAGTTTTGGACTCCAGTTCCAATCAGGCCAATGGTCAAGGAAAATGGAAATAGTAGTCCAGGCATCTAGGGGGTGCAATTTCTGTATCCCCAGATTAATTCTTCTGCTCCAAATTCAGAGATGGCTGTAAGACAGGAATATTGTGTCATAATGACTCAAACAGCGTGATGGATTACATACACAGACAATTCCAATAAGCAATGGAAGGTATAAATACTCAAGGGACACCAGCCCCCCTGACCCGTCAAAATATCAATTCACTATTTCTTAGAAACTGAGTTTGTGTGGCTGGGTTTTTTGGGGGGAGGGGTGATGGAGTTATTTTAATGTAATTAATTTACTATGAAGTAAAGTTCAATATGGGACGCAGGTGGCGCTGTGGGTTAAACCACAGAGCCTAGGACTTGGCGATCAGAAGGTTGGCAGTTTGAATCCCCGCAACATGGTGAGCTCCCATTGCTCGGTCCCTGCTCCTGCCAACCTAGCAGTCCAAAAGCATGTCAAAGTGCAAGTAGATAAATAGGTACCGCTCCGGCAGGAAGGTAAACGGCATTTCCGTGCACTGCTCTGGTTCGCCAGAAGTGGCTTAGTCATGCTGGCCACATGACCTGGAAGCTGTACTGGCTCCCTCGGCCAATAAAGCGAGATGAGCACCACAACCCCAGAGTCAGTCACGACTGGACCTAACGGTCAAGGGTCCCTTTACCTTTACTTAAAGTTCAATATACTCCAGCTGTAATATACCAAATTAATATTAAAACAATAAGATTATTGCTCCCCTCTTTGGCTGCATGTGGGAGATGACTTTGCTCTCACCCTTTGGGGAATGCAGTACCAAAGACCACCAGCCTGTAAGGAGGCATGGGAAGAGTGGATATTTGAGTGTGAGTGATACCCATTTGTGAGGCAAAGTGTCAACCAGCTCTTTCACTGGATTGCTGTGGAATTCTGGGATTAACTGACATATGTTTAGCTACTTGCTGCTTATTTAGGGCTTACCCATACTTACCTTCCACCCCCTCTTTCCAGGCACAGGTCCGCACTTCCAAGCTCCTTGTCTGATCATTCTTCTTCTGGCCCCAGAGCGTTCCCTGTGAAAATCTGCTTCTTAAAGCTGAAGTGCACAAAATATCTGGGAGGTAGCTAGCTTCCTTTAAGGGACTGACACTCAACAATGGGGTGGAGGAAGAAGGGCCAGAGTTCAGGGGTAGAGCATCTGCCTTGCATGAAAAAGGTTTGAAGTTCAGTCCCTGGCATCTCCAGGTAAGATTGGAAAATAGGGCTCAGGAACCCTGGAAAACTGTTGCCAGTCAGCAAAGACAATAGTGAACAAAGATGGACCAGTAGTTTGACCCGGTATAAAACAGTTTCCTACGTTCCTGCATGGGTAGCCCATTACTGCATGTGAGAAACTGCAGACTAAGGTATTTAAGTAGTACTAAGATATACCTCCCACATCTAAAATTTGGTTGTGTTTGGAATAATTCCGTAAACGGAGATACATCGCTTCTTCATACCAAGATGAGGAGAAAACATTAAATACGGGGGAAATGAACCATTACGAGGTCCACAACAATTAAAGTATGTAAAGAGATTCAATCTATAAGGAAAGGTATCATATACAACAGGCACGTCCAACAGGTAGATCGTGATCTACCGATAAAAACAAAAACAAATTCAATATGTATTTTTTGGTTAGATACTATTTGATATGATTCAGTCCTATAATGGCTTTTCTTGTATATCAAGAAAACTTCCAAGAGATTGCAATCTACTCACCGTTTGGAGGTTCAGGCCTAAGTTGTTGAGCTTTTTTTAAGGGGAGCTTCTTTGGGGGGAGACAGTGATCTACCAGTGATCTACCACAACGTCCAGTGATTTGTCACTGTCTTTGTTTTGTCTTTTTGTCTTTTTTGTTTCCTTTTTCCTTTCCTTTTTATATATGCTGAGAAGTAATGTTTTTAAGTCTGACATTATTTGATTTATATAGAAGGTACCGAAGTACAGTATCACCCAAATGGAGGGATTCAGGTAATTCTAGCATTGTGACATGGTAATTGGAAGGAAGCAGGCCCATGCCTAAAACAAGATGCCTGTTGTTGTTGTTGTTGTTGTTGACATCCATCTGTCTCAGCATGTGACAGTAGTTTGTATCAGGCAAGCCTCTCCATCATCTTTGGGGAAAGCACTCGTTTTGAGAAGCTTCAGATTGAATTTTTCACAAGATGCCTTCCAGAATTGATGTAGGCTTGCCAGATAAGAACTACTACTATTCAAGAAAAGATTTGAGAATCTCGGGAATACTCCAGGTTTAGCAGGGAGCTGCTTTCTTCCAATGAGAACTTTTCCTGGTGTTTAGAGAAGTGTACTTGGACTGAAATTTCTGCTTCCTACTGAAGGTGGCTCTCGACACACGTTGCTACAAAAAAGTAATTTATTTCCCCATCTCCACTTGGCACTTACAAAGCAACAAGCTGTGAATATTTAAATCTTATTAGGATATATATATATACCATTTGTAAAATTGCTGTTATTTCCTTATATTTGTTGGGACTTTGGGGGGCTTTGTATGTTCTTATCTCCAGTATTTAAAAAAGAAGAAGAAGAAGAAAAGATTGGGATGGTTTTTTTAAAAAAATGTGACAAAGATCAAGCTATGACATTTTATGCTAAAGGGCACTTTCCTTTGCAAAATACTTATATCTAAGAAAGTCTGTACACAGAGGATTTGTGCAGCAGTTTAAGCCTTAATTACAGTATTTTTACAGAATAATAATAATCACTACTACAGGATGTGTCAGAACTTAAAATACACAATGCGATTGAATATGGAGGACAGGAAGAATGAATCAATTAGGCCCACATCCCCCCAATTAAATGTGTGGGAGCTGTAGAAGAACACATTACCTTGTCATAAAAGCTTACCTTGTCAAATGCAGAATTAATATGTAATAAAATATGATGGAGGAAGGTAATACAGCAAGATAAATATAATACAGGTATCAAACTAGCGGGATTCAGATTCATTAAGCAAAGGCACTCTGCACACCTTTATTTGGCTTGAAAAAACTCCATGTTTCAATTAGTACTGTTCTGTATATTGGGTCTGCTGAATATTAAATCTTCTTCTTTTTTTTACATTCCAAGGAATTATGTTGCATTCCATACCAATAGGAGGAGAATCCACAATGAATAGATGTAGTGCCAAAAAAAGAAAGAACGAGGGAAAAAATGCCCCGGAGGATGTAATGTGGTGATGCAGCAAGCTTCTTCATCCTGGCAGGGATACGGGGACACTGCTTGAAGAAGAGGATGAGCCAATTCCTGAATTTTCAGTTTTACAACATTTTGGATCTGGTTCTATGGCCAGAGCTAGTCCCTTCCAATCATGCTTCGCGAAGTTTCTTCAAAATGCATGAAGCTTATTTTAAAAGGGGCTAGAAAAAGATCCGAAATCTTAGGAGGGAGTTCCACATTCAACCAACTTTCGGAAACTCTTCCGGAAAGTATCATCTAAAAAGGCGTAAAGGAACGGGTTGAGGCAACTGTTAGCATAGCTCAGGGTGGTGATGAAATAGGAGATTCCAATTATCAGAGGGGTTTGTGGGATGTCTGTGGTGAGGGCAACCACAGTGCTCAGGTGATAAGGGGTCCAACAGAACAGGCAAACGCCCAAGATGATCAACACCATGATTGTCACTTTCTTTTTCGCTTTGTCCAAAGCTTTAGCATTGCTGTGGAGCCGCATACGCCTCAGCTTGAAGAGCATGGTGCTGTACAATATGCAGATGGTGGACACTGGGATGGCAAAACCCAAGATAAGGGTGTAGAGGCGGCTCACTTTCCACCAGAAGCCCTCTGGGCTGGGAAAGACAAAGACACACTGGGATCGTCCCTCTTCAGTGTGTATCTTGGCAAAGATACTGAACGGCAATATGATGATGGTGACAAAAACCCAGACACAGAGACTCACTGTCTTGGCAGCCCTGTAGGTGCGATAGCACATTTTCTTGGATTTGATGGTGGCAACCACCACCAGGTATCGGTCGATGCTCATGACTGTGAGAAAATAAATGCTTGAGAAAGTGTTGTACTGGTCGATGGAGATGATCAGCTTGCACATGAATTCGCCAAAGGGCCACTGAAGCAGCAGGTAGTCTGCTATGTTGATAGGAAGTACCAACGTGAAGAGCTCATCAGCAATGGCCAGGTTCAGAATGAAAATGTTGGTGACGGTCTTCATTTTGGGAGCTTTTAGGATGACATAAATGACTGCAGAGTTTCCAGTGAGCCCGACAGCACAGATCACAGAGTAGATGATGGGTACGGCAATGTAGAACTTAGGAATCAGCTGTGGAACTGTCATGTTGTGCCCATGTTGTCCTGACCCATAGCAACCAAAATCCACATCAGTACAGGTAGCATTGAAGTTGGGCTGGGAGGAAAAATTATCCATTGTCTGCAGTGACAAATATCAGTCTCCTCTGCTAAATACTGTTTAGTTTAGATGAGACTACTAGATGCAGTCCTTTTACAAAACCTTATGAGTGAGATCAGTCTACTTGAAATACATTCCATCAGAGATTTCCTTCAGGTTCTTATTTCTTGAAGCTGCTTAATTCAAGCTAATTTTCAGGTAAACTGCCTCTCCTAGCACTTTCTTTTCTATTTACTGAAACCAGTAAAGCAGTCTTTCAGTTAAATAGTTTTTGCATCATGCTTCCTTTTTATCTTTCCACTTTGGAGCACTCTGACTGTACAGATCTCCTAAGGAAAATAAAAATTTAAAACAAATAAATTAAGTTTCAACATGCCCCTGGCTATTTTACATGCAGCTCAACATTGTATGGAAATGACATTTAATGTCACTATATAATTAAGCACAAAATTACCTCTCTTGTTATAGTTTTCATTAATTCTCTTTCCACGCATTGCCTAGGAGGAATATGCTACGAAGATTCTTGTTCATGGGAAATAATAAACACATATAAAAACCATGCCTCTGTGACTGAAGAATCCTAAATGAGACTCTTCCCCATCTACACTCACAAATTATGTCTCCGTCTTCCTTTTTCACCCACAGACATTCTTCACACACTATTTTATTACACTCATTATAGCCTGAGTTAATGCTTAGGATCCTCCGTTTCCCCTTACCTTTCTAACCAAGACTGTGTCCTGCTTTTACGCATCCTTTTGCAGTCACTGTGCTCTGGAGGCTCAACAGCAAGCTGAGAAACAGGAGTGAAGTGCTGTGATGCTGAAATGCTGGACAGCTCCTCAGCAGCTGCATCTCTGAACAGTCCCTGCAGGTCTGGAGAGCTCCTTCTGAACCCCACTCCCTTGGCTAGGAAATGGAGGGCAGGTACTACCTCAGCATGGAAGCCCTACCGTTTCAGCTCACAGCTCAGTCAACACAGCCACCAATTTATATTCTCCTCCTTATGAGAGATCTGCTTCCTCTGAAGTTACAGACCCCTTCACGTGACAATAGCTTGTAGAGCTTCCATCTCTTCTCCTGTTTGTTCATTGCAAAGTGAGATCAGTTTGCTTTACTAATGCAATTGTTCATCTTTAGATATACAGTTATATAAAACTTCCTCTTGTTATTAACTTACTATCAATCAGTTTCATTAGATTATTTAGAGTTTATTTTGTTTGAGAGAGGATAATTTGTACCTAGTTTCTCCATACCAGTCGTAAATTTTATAAATCTCTGTCATGCCCCCTCCTCGCAATTATCTGTATTTTGAAATGAAAAAAAAATAGCAAACATCTTATTTGATGACTCCTTATAGGGAAGATATTTTAATCCAGCGGCAATTTGCTTTGGCATTTCCTATACCTCTCTAGCCTGTACCATGGCAAAAACTTCATTTGAAACTCCGTCATGTTATGATAGGAGTTCAGTTATGTGTTACTTGTCCTAAAGCACTTTTTGCAAGCTGCTGGAGTGCCATTACTGTGCAAGAAGGGCAGATAAGCCAATTCTGCCCTACTTAACTGGAAAATCACATCAGCACCAAGGACTCTGCACCTCTTCAGTCTCTACAGGTGATGAAGAGGTGGTGGGATGCTGCTTGAGATCTGTTGGCATCCCAGCCCAGGCTTTATCCTCATCTAAAAGGACTTTCTGCATCCCAGTTTTCCTATATAAAGGAGGAAACACAAGGGGGATAGTCAGTTCTGCTAGCTGCTGCATCAAAAATACTAAAGCAACTTGATATTGTTGGGAGGAGGGCTGAAGCTCAGTGGTAGCTCATCCACTTTGTCTTCAGAGATGGTTCCAGGTTCAATCCCCAGTATCTCCAGAGGTGGGAATGTTACCCACCTGAAATCCTGGAGAGCTCCTGCCAGTCAGCATGGACAGGACTGAGATGGATGCTGATTTGATTCAGTATAAAGTAGATTCCTAACCTAACAATGCAATTTACGATATTTAAAATAAAATATGCTGTTGGAGCCATACTATTTAAAACCATGTACCAAATTATATGTGGGTGATTATAAGAGTACCCCAGGGACCAATATTTTTCCATGGCCAACCCTCCTTGCCCTCCCAATAGGCAGTGTGAGACATTTGCCTTAGGCAGCTGATCTTGGGTGTCATGAAAAGCACCAAACTGTACATTATTTAATGGATTATGATTTGGGGAGGGCTGGGAGAGGAGAGGGGAGAAAGCTTCATTGTGCAACCATAAACCTCTGAGCTGGTACAACAAGTGATTTAAGTACTGCCATTCATGTCAGCTGAAATCAATCAGAATTTCACCACATACTTCAGCATAGTCAAGAATACTGATGAAGGAGCCTTCAACTGCCTACATGAAGAAACCCATTAAACAACAAATTACCGATGTGCGTTGCCGTTATACTTATCTACTATTTTTCCTTTGGGAAATTCAGAGTAGCTTATCTGACTCTCAACATTCCCTTACTGAGCAGCTAACAATGAAATAGGAGTGGATATTCAGAAAGACATGAAGGTCCTGCTCACTCAGACAAACTAAGTCTAGCATCCTCTTCTTACAGTGGCCAACCACAGGCTCATGGGAAGCCCACATTCAGAACATGAGCACAACAGCACTCTCCTACTTGTGTTCCCCAGCAACTGGTAGTCAAAGGCATACTAAGGGCCACAGGGAGGTTAGGCTGGCCTCAACCAGAGCCAGGGCTTTTTTGGCCATGGCCCCGATCTGGTGGAATTCTTTGTCACAAGAGACTAGGGCCCTGCAGGACTTGACATCTTTCCGCAGGGCCTACAAGACAGAACTGTTCCACCAGGCCTTTGGCCAAGGCACAGTCTGACCCCCTCCTTCCGTAATCCTCATAGAACTCTAGCCCAATGGTTGCCAATAATTTGATTTTGAATTGATTTTAGAATGAATTGATTTTAGAATGCATTTCAATTAATTGATTGTGATTTTATGTAAACTGTGCTACTTTTATTGTTGTTAGCCAATCCGAGCCCGGCTTCAGCTGGGGAGGGCGGGATATAAATAAAATTTTATTATTATTATACGGCTCCAATACTGAAGGCAGTACACAGCCTTTGATAGCCTTGTCCTTCATGAGTGTGCATAATCCCCTTTTAAAGCTAAGTCGGCAACCATCACTACAATTTGTGATGGAGCATTCCATAGCTTAACTATGCACTGAGTAAAGAAATACTTCCATTTATCTATCCTGAATCTTCCAGCATTCAGCTCCATCAGATGAATGGAGATTCCCTAGTCTTATGTGAGAGCAGTAGCAGGCAGCTAGCAAGAGTGCTGGATTGCCTCCCCCAGTGTGTTGACACCATGCTCCCCTTGCCATGGTCTCTCCCTTTCCCTTCTCAGTAATCTACAGCAAGGCCAGTGACAGGCAGTCAGGTAAGCACCATCACTCTGTCCTGCAGACTGCTACTGGGTGAAAGGGAGAAAAACGCCTCTCCACCTTTTTCGCACCATACATAATTTTAAACATATGTCCTCCCTTACTCAACTTTCCTCCCAGATCCTCCCTATTTCACTTCTTATAAAATAATTTGCATGGTGTTATTGATCCTACAAAGCAGCCCAGAGCTGGTACACTTATGTTTGTGGGGTGGGGAGAGGGGAATTGCTGAGAGAGAATAGTGAATGACAGTCCTGCAGTGTAGCCCAGAGTTATCCAGTCTCTTGGTGTTTTTCATTTCTTTAGGGAAATGCAGTTGGGAGGCAGCTGTTGAATATAATAGCAACAGCGGGGGAGAGAGTGTGATTAATTGCTTTTGCACTCATAGGGGGATTCTTGGGGTGGCTGGGTGGCTGCTGCTCGGATAAAACATGCATAGAGATGTAAAAAACCCCAAAACTTCCTGTTCTTTTTGAGCAAAGAAAAGAAAAGAAAATGTATCTGTTTAACCCAGGCTGCTAACATTACTGTAGTTTTTATGAGGTATGCTATGTTAAAAATAAATAACCACAGCAAATGCTCTTCGAGCACACTGCTTGCTTTTCAGTAACTTACTCCTAGATTTGTCCAAGAACAGACATCAGCACCTTGAATGATGTAAATATTAAATCTCTGTTGACCCCACATTGGCCTTTGCAACTGCCATGCTTTGTGCTGAATGCGGTATTGACAATCTAAGATCAATTAGTTGAAAGATCTATGGTCACATAAATGGTTTACAACTGGGTGAGAGTGAGGCTATTGTGCTTCTAGCAGTTGTTTTTCAGGCAGGAATTCAACAGGTCAAGCCTTTCCTAAAATGGAATGACAGTCTGCAGTTGACATTTTCTCATGCATCTTACTACTTGTGTGCAGCCCTCAATTTATTTTGGGGCCATCCACCCCACCTGCACAATAGGATATACATTTGCACAGGACATAAAGTGTGTGTATCTCAGACTTAACAGCCCTAGGATGCAGTTCCTGAGCTATAAGGCCCACCCCAGGTCTTTGGATCACTGCCTTATTTGCTTGTTGCCTTGATACCACTGGGGTCCATATTCACTGGGGTCCATATTCACTGGGGTCCATATCCACCTCCTAGTACCAAAAGTTTAAAAGTCTTAAATCCCATTAAAAAAACAATGAGTCAATTTTGCTGTTTTAAAATCAAGGGCATATGGAATTGTTATTGGTGGCTGCCCAACATGCGATAAATATATACTGATGGTGAACTTAGGTCTCTCTGTTCTCATCTGCCACTTCACTATCCACACATGAGATATTAGTAGGCTTGGGGGAAATCTATACATGTACAAAAGAAACTTTAAGGGGGAGGGACCAATGGAAAGAGACCTCTTAAGCAACCCAATGACAACTGAGCATGCTCAGTGGGTACAGAGTGCTGACACTGCTGTGGGGAATGGGATGGAAAACTGGGTTAGAAGGAGGAAGACTGGAACAGAGTATCCTGGATAGGGCAAAGTTTGTTGCCTAGAGCTCTGGATGGAGGCACTCTATGCTGCATGGGGCATTCCCACTTGTTACAACCGTAAAAAAACCCCCAAACCTATCAGAATGTGAGTTAAACTGATATAGTGTTGGCATTTTAGTTAAATAATAAATATTCAAATTCAATTTTATCACATATATTTTCTGCAGGCATATATGGAACTATCCCCATTTTATGTTCTCTGCAACCACCCTGTCAGGCAGGCTAAACTGGGAAGCTAGTTCAAGGAAGGATCATGGCTAAATGGAAATTTGAAACCAGATTTCCCCAGTCAACCCACTATCTGCTATATCCCATCAGCTCTTGGTATTATTTTTTTTAAATATGCATGTTTTAAATATGTATATATGCACACGCACATTATAACTTGCCCTGCAGCCACAATGAATTAAAGAACTGTAAAGCAACCATTAGTGATTCATTGATTTACAGAACATGTTTACTCAAAGTTCTGAATTCTGTGGGATTTACTCCCCAGTAAATGTGTTTGGGATTTCAGCCAAAAGTCTCCAAGTTATCAGCTATATGCTATGCAATGTAAATGGAACAGAATTCAGTCTTTAGCCTTGGGCTCTTTATAAGGTGCATTATGAAGTGTGTAATTAGCATTTAGAGCTTGTAATTATTGTAAATGTGATTAAAAGCTTAGCTGCTCTAAAACTTAATGTTCTGTTGTGAAAAGTGGTATATTTGTATAATATACCTTTTGTTTTCTTACGGGCTGTGGTCAATACCAGATAAATTATGGCTACTAGGATATAATGTTCTTTGAATGTCCTTTATTAGTGGACTTGCTGCAACACAATGATATTTTCTCTCTCTTTGACTATGCTATTATTAAATATTAGAAGAAATTTTAACAATTGTGTTTACCCAAGCGTTTGATTACTGAATTATACTGTTCCTTGCAACCTTGAAATTATTAGCTGTTTTTAGATTATCTTAATGTTTTAAAATGTTTTGGAACTTTTTAATTGCTTTAAAATGTTTTTATGCTATTTTTAATTGTATAGTTTTAACATTTTGGTGTTTACTACCCTGGGCTCCTTTGGGAGGATGGGAAAGAAATTTGATAATAAACAAAAGAAAACAAAAGAAAACCAATAAATGAAAATGACACTATACACTTTTTACTTCTGAGAAAATTTTTGTAGGACTGAGCAGGCTGCCCAGTGAATTACAGTGATGTTTCTGAAGAGGAATTAGTATCCTATATTCCTACAAACCAACTCAGAATGAATAATTCCAACACAACTTTTTGACGGAGGTATTTTGTATTCACCACTAATATTAGTAGGATCAGGTATGTACAGTGGTACCTCGGGTTAAGTACTTAATTTGTTTCGGAGGTCCATTCTTAACCAGAAACTGTTCTTAACCTGAAACTGTTCTTAACCTGAGGTACCACTTTAGCTAATGGGGCCTCCTGCTGCTGCTGCGCCACTGGAGCACGATTTCTGTTCTCATCCTGAAGCAAAGTTCTTAACCCGAGGTACTATTTCTGGGTTAGCGGAGTCTGTAACCTGAAGCGTATTTAACCTAAAGCATATGTAACCCGAGGTACCACTGTATGAGAAAAAGATGGCTGCACACATGCAATTATGTGGGGGTAGCCATATTTTCCCTACACAAATACTATAAACAACATCATGTGATCCCAGAGCACCACTTCCAGGACCATTTCTGCCCCCATTCTGAATTACGGTAGAGCAGGGCCTGTGCTTCCTGGTCTGTCTCAGATTTTTTAAAAAATATTTATTTAAAAAGCTGCTGGATCAACTCAAAGAAGTTCAACTTAAAATGCTTCCAAATCTTGTAATAACAAAACATTTGACTGAACTGGACTTGCAACTCAACAAGAAACTATGAATTATTGTGGGGCAGTTCATTAATCAATGTATATGGAGTAATCAAATATGTAAGATTAAGAACTAGCTCTGTACATAATAAAGACCCACATCCTGTAGTCATTATTCAATTCACAACCCAGTACATTTGTGACAAAGGTCACGAACCTTCCCTTTGGGGCAGACAAGAATACTGAAGAGAGAAAAAGGGAGCAGCTCAAGGTTATGAAAGGAATTAATTACTTAGATTCAGACCTAAAATAATGGGCCACATGGGTCCTGTGAATATCTGAGGAAAACGCCAGCATGGATGAGAAGAAACACACTTGTCTGTAGAAGAAGCCAGGCCATTTTGAGACTGATGATGTCTGAGCAATTATAAGAGAACACTCTGACCGCAAAAGTGAAAAATGCCCATGCCAATCTAGTCAGCTCATGTCCCCAGAATCAGAACAGTTTAAGTTCTCGTTAATTAGAAGCAAATAAAAAAAAGCAACTTACAAGCTGATACCGAGTTTCCCTGGGTACCCATCATCTTCAGGAAAATAAATTGCCCCTTGTTTCACAAACATCTATTGCTCTGAAAAATATATTGCACTCAGTTTAAAAGTTGGGATGACATTTATTATAGGAGCAGAAAGATTTAGACCAAGAATATGACCTATGTCAAAAAGCTAGCTTGACGAGCCAGTGTGGTGTAGTGGTTAAGAGCGGTAGTCACGTAATCTGGGTAACCGGGTTCGCGTCTCCGCTCCTCCACATGCAGCTGCTGGGTGACCTTGGGCCAGTCACACTTCTTTGAAGTCTCTCAGCCCCACTCACCTCACAGAGTGTTTGTTGTGGGGGAGGAAGGGAAAGGAGATTGTTAGCCGCTTTGAGACTCCTGAAGGGGAGTGAAAGGCGGGATATCAAATCCAAACTCTTCTTCTTCTTCTTCTTCTTCTTTAGGAAATGCCATGTTATGAGCACTACAATGTGCACTCTGTGAGGTTGCAAAGAACAGCATATCTCCTCACCACCACCCACCACCAATCTTCCCCATCTGCACTATGCATTTAACCTTCATGGATTTCCCCAAAGAATCCTGGGAACTGTGGTTTGTTAAAGATGTTGAGAACTGGAACTCTGTGAGGGCAATAGGAGGCTTCTGAAATGCTGAGTGCCCTTAACAAAACACAGTTCCCAGGATTCTTTGGGGAAGCTGTGACTGTTTAAAGTGGCCTGATACTGCTTCTAATGGGTAGCGCAGGTGGAGCCATAGCCTGGATGCTGCCCCACAGAAATATGCTCATTTCTAACCCCCTTAAAGTTGCTTTGTTAAAATCAAATGACATTAAACCAAGAATGGCAAAATCTGTAGCCCCTTTTCATCATACTGCAGGCTGAATGGAATGATCTCCAGGGGGTGATGGCAATAGTGAACACAACTGCAACAAAACATTGCACTGTGGGATGCTGCTGTTCAAGAGCTCAGCCCCTCCATTTTATCCCCTCCCCCTTCCTTTTTGATTCCTGTATGCCAACACTTGTGGTCCCTGGAGATGTACACATGTCATTGGGTTGTTTTTTAGAATTTCCTCCTTCCTTCAGGGTTTAAAAACCTTCTTTTTTGCTTCTGAAACCCTTTGAGTGCTCCCAAATCTGCTGATACCCCTTTTTGTGTGGAGGTAATGTTGCTTGCAGGGACGCGGGTGGCGCTGTGGGTAAAAGCCTCAGCGCCTAGGGCTTGCTGATCGTAAAGGTCAGCGGTTCGAATCCCCGCGGCGGGGTGCGCTCCCGTTGTTAGGTCCCAGCGCCTGCCAACCTAGCAGTTCGAAAGCACCCCCGGGTGCAAGTAGATAAATAGGTACCGCTTACCAGCGGGAAGGTAAACGGCGTTCCGTGTGCTGCGCTGGCTCGCCAGATGCAGCTTTGTCACGCTGGCCACGTGACCCGGAAGTGTCTCCGGACAGCGCTGGCCCCCGGCCTATAGATGTGAGATGGGCGCACAAACCCCAGAGTCTGTCAAGATTGGCCCGTTCGGGCAGGGGTACCTTTACCTTTAATGTTGCTTGCAACACCACTCTCACAAGAACGTTGAAAATAGAAGGCATTCTAATTATACCTAAACTATCAGGAAGAAGAGAAAAGGGACTCCAACTAATATACTTGAGATGCCTTCTGTTGTTAGGTATGAAAACTATGCTTAATCCTTCACATCTCATTAATTTCAGGGTGATGCAGCAGTTTGTTACTGTGACAATGAAAATATTAGTCATGTTATTACAGTTTAAGTTCTCCCATCTGGATTCTTGGTGGCCTCTCCAGGAAAGCAATTTTGCCTAAGTACAATTGTTGTTTTTAATGAAGAAGGAAGGAATTCATTGCAGCA
This sequence comes from Podarcis vaucheri, assembly GCF_965113315.1. Taxonomy (NCBI): domain Eukaryota; kingdom Metazoa; phylum Chordata; class Lepidosauria; order Squamata; family Lacertidae; genus Podarcis; species Podarcis vaucheri. The sequence continues at coordinate 55,161,376 of NC_138766.1, read as the reverse complement.
ATAAGATGGTAGTTGCATCAGTGCAAGGATTTCTACTTGCCAAATCGAACGTCCTCTTCTGTCATTTCACTCCCCCTACCACACACTGTTTTGAGCTTTCTCTTGATCCTGCAGAGCACATTTGAAGGAGGTATGTGGTGAGGGAGCAGCAAGAGGAAGACCTCTGTTGTGCACTGTCCGGATTTACGTCTGCTGAGGCCCTAAGCTACTGAAGGTAATGGGGCCCTTTATATGTCCACCTGTCCTCTGTCAACAACAAATTGTCACTGTTTTCTGTGTTGAATATATGCTATATGGTAATTTATGGACCTAATAGGTCCATACACAACACAAAACACTGTTGCTGTATGTAGGTTTTATTTTATTTGTTTTTTATCTTATACTTGGAAATGTACATCCAGGTGTTTTTTTTCCTTTATATTTTTTGGGGGCTCTCAAGAGAGTGGGGCCCTAAGCTATAGCTTGTTTAGCTTATAGGGAAATCCAGCACTGGGTTTAGTTCAATCTGGCCCAAAACTTTTTCATCCTATGAACATTACTACTTTACTACTTATCATTACAATTAAGAACTTGTGCTATTTGGACATAAATTATTTTAAAACATTTCTCTTTTCCCACCCAGTCTTGCTTAGTTGCTCTATACTGTATATGCAGTAAATCAAGTACTTTTTGTTGATCATTCATGACATTTAACTTGAAGCCACCACAAATAGCAAATAAGCATTTTCTATTACCATTACATTTTATTAATCCCATATCAGGATCCTCCTGTAAGCATCAAAGGTTTGTTTTCTTTGTTATTATTTATCTATAGTTCCTGTTCCGTGTTCAAGATAAATGTATTGGTCCCATAAACATCTCACTATAAAAGTGTATATTTAGATGTTCATTTGTAGCATTGCAGCTAGGGATGGCTTTGCCAAATTTGGTTTCCCCCAGTTTCCCATTTCTTCCAATCTTAAGTTCAGTTCTCCATATGAGCATGGAAAAATACAAGTCTGAGAGCCGCTGTGATGCTCTGTGGTGGTGCAGGAAATGTGAACAGTGAGAGGCAGTGTGGTGCAGTGGTTAGAGTGTAAGACCTAGAAGATCAGAGTTTGAATCCCCACTCCACCATGAAGCTCATTGGGTGCTCTTGGGTGGTTCACTGTCTCTCAGCCTAACCTACTTCACAGGATTGTTGTGGAGATTAAATGAGGAGAGGGGCAACCATGTACACCACACCTTGTGGGGGAAAGGTAAGCTATAAATGCAGTAAGTAAGTAAAACTGGCATGAAGTCATTTGCTAACTTCCCCTTATCCAGGCCATAGCCATTTTATGTGGGTCACATCTCCTCTGTGGAGGGATTGTACCCTCTGTCTCTATAGCTTCTATCACACTGTTAATGGCACACCTCTCTATGTCAATTTTCAGGGGTTGGAGTTAGTGTCGGTCTGAACAGCCTACCTGCAATTACAGAAATGTGACTTCAAAGTAAACAATTCCACTTTCCTTTGAAAGGAAATAATTCTGATGAATGCACAGGCTGGGGCTCTGAGTACACCAACCACATTATTATAAAAATGACTTGCTGACACCGAAAGCACTGACAGTACCTAAACTCTGGAAAAGTCACAATGTGTGGCTTCTAATTGCACAGTTGTCCATTAGACATAAGGAAAGGGAAATGTATCCATATGGATTTTTTTTAATTAAGCCACCATTCAACTCCACTGCTATTACTCTCTTAGAATGAAAAATGAGTTATTTGGATTAACGGGTATATTTTATATACTTGAGAAATAAAAATTTGTTTAAATTACATAAAGGCCTACTTGTTCCACTGCCCCACTGTACTTTTGATTTGCATTTTCTTTCTTTCCTTTTTCTTCTGCTGATCTTCTGATGCTCTTCTCCCCACACCTCCCTTTTTGTGTGTGTGTGTGTGTGTGTGTGTGCGCGCGCGCGCGCACGCATATCCATAGCATTGTGCACCCTTGTACACATAGAGTTGAAAACTGAAATCAATAAATGTGGCTAACTTAAGTCTAGTCATTTAAATGGTTCTACTCTGAGTAGGACTTAGCTGGATTCAAACCACAGAGGTGTCACCCACAGCATACATTCAAAGCACCTTTATTAACAGTCATGGCTTTCTCCCAAAGAATCCCAGGAACTATAGTTTGTTAAGGGTGCTGAGAGTTACTATGAGATCCCTTGCAGAACTACAATTCCCAGCATCCTTAGCATACTGCAGTTCCCAGGATTATTTTTTTTTGGGGGGGGAGGCCTTGACTGCTTTAGGGTGCTTTGAACGTATGCTGTGGATGAGACCTCAATCTTTCAGCATTATCAATTTTCGATGTTCTGTGGCACTGAGTTCTTATTGAGCTGTACTGGAAGGTTCTTCCTCCCTAAGTTCCCTTCCCCTCTGAAGATTGTCTGAGCATCTTCAAGCCTTCAGGAGAACCCTAAAATGTTTTGGTGCTTTCTCTCCTGTGCACATGTAGTTAAGGTTTGGCTTACATATGCATGAGCATGGGGAAACATGAATTGGCATCAGAAGGAATGGTTGCTGCTTTGCAAGTAATCAAATGATTGCGTAAGTTCTGAGTAGCCTCATATGATGTAGCCTCTATTGTTCCATTGCTTTCCTTACTCCATCCCAGTGGACTAAAGAAATTGACATGGTGAGCCAGTGGTAGCACTTACTATGGATTGTAATGAATGAGTAAACTATTCAGTGAGAAGGGTTATGATGAGACATTAAAGATGTGAAGTCCTCTAAGACTCTATTATTTGTTCTCCACCCATCTCACTCCCAAAACCAAGATCCATAATGAAACTGCTATCAAGGGATATTTCTCATTGTAAATTCCCAGGAAAGAATTTACAGCATTTAATTCAATTTTTAAGCTGCTTGGCATACATTGGCTGTAATTATCTGTGATTCTGTTTATTCCAGATCAAAGACCCTATTACTAATTATTCTCCATTCAGTTATTTTTTCTAAAGCAATGTGTCTCTTTAATACACATTTGAAGATAAGGCACTTAGAATCGCTGGAAAATCCTGCTCAAGCTCATTTACAGTTTGATCTTCATCATGAACTCATTCAGTCATTTAAATTGGATGATTGCTAATGAACACAGTGGGGAAAGTAAAGGACATCACTCATTACCTTTCATACACTTGAATGGTATAATTAATAGGAATGCCATCACTTCTCAATCAGATAACTTACTGAATGTATCATTTGTAAATGAGTAGTGCCCATATACTAGCATGTGCTGTGCGAGGAGAAAAAACCCCACAAGTGACAATTTTTCACAGCCATGAAATTATTCTGCTCTTACAACCTACCCACCCACCCCCATTTTATATATATATTTCTTTTAGCAAATCTGTGAATTTCTTCCTAAAGCACAAAACATATGCAACAACTTTTGAGGATTCAGTGTATAACTCATTGGGTACCTAGGCAGAGTCTGGGAGACTATAACATAGCAATTGGGAAACAGACTGGTTGGTAGTCCTTAATAAATGTAAAACAGGGGTGGAGATTATAGTACTTAATATCCATTTGCATGTGTGTTACTTTCATTTTAAAAATGGCTTTTATGGCTCATCAGTTTTCTAGTATCCTATAGCCTGGGAGACGTCAGAAACATTAAGAAATCTTGTAAAGATATTGTCATAATCAAGCCCTATTTATATTGAGTGAGGTTTATATCATGTTGAATGTTATACTTGACCCATGAGAGGTGCCATGCACATTAGGATTAATTGAACTGCATGTTGTATTTGGCTGATTCGTTTAAAAAAGAAATAATACAAAATATATCCATTGGGTTGCGTCCTGTCCTAGCTTGGTTCAAGGCTCCTAGGAGAGGCTGGTTGAAACAATGGCACTTACTGGAAGGAGTAAGTGGAAAAACAGAATCAAGTCCAATAGTCAAGTCAATGTAGGCTAGACTAGGCTGGATCATATTAGGCACAGCATAGTCTTTCAGGTCCTGTGCAGATCCCCATGGCAAGGGCTAGCTGGAAATCATCTAACAAATGTTGTGTCTAAGCAGCAGGCTGAAACCTTTTGAATGCTGGCTGCTCTGGTATTAACCCAGACCCTACTGAGGAGCTGTCTGTTTTTCAAAGGGACAGTGCCTGATTCTGCAGCCACTGGCTCCTACAGCATGAGATTGGTGAGGGCTGCATTGGTGATGGTGTCCTCTGAGTGTAAACAGTCAGGTAAAGCTATTTATTCTGGCCTGGACTGGCCTAGACAGTCCTGGATCAGGGAACAATGGCTCCCCATGGGATGCCTCATCCCCTTCTGAATCTCTTTCAGAGTCAGAAGTGGGACTGAGGCCACAGATCAACAGGATATTTTTAAAAATGCCACGAGTGGAGTTCCACTCACAGAAGGGGCACTCCAAGCCTCCACTAGTGGAAGGAGAGAAAAGGTTTTATCAATTCCCACTTCCCTCGGTTGCCCTTGAACATGCTGAAAATAAGGAAGACGAAGAACAGACTCCATTTGAGGATCTTTCCCTCATTACAGTCGATCAGGTATATGAAGACGAGCAGCAAAGTCAGTCCTCAGGGAATGTGCAGGCAACCTTGGAACGGACAGCTCACGGAAGAACCCCAACCAGACCTAAGAGGAGGCGTGTAGTGGTGATAGGGGATTCCCTACTGAGAGGAACAGAAGCAGTGATCTGTGGGCCTGACAAGATGTCTCGGGAGGTGTGCTGTCTCCCCGGGGCTAAGATCCAAGATGTAACTGAACGGCTGCAAGGAATCATAAAACCCACTGACAAATACGTCTTCCTCTTGGTTCATGTGAGGACCAATGACACTGCAAGCAATAGCCTCCAGAAGATCAAAAGAGACTACGAGGCTCTGGGCAGGAAATTGAAGCAATTAAATGCACAAATTGTCATCTCATCTGTCCCCCCAGTTGAACGACATGGCCCAGGGAGAGAGGGAAAAATAGTGGAAGTGAACAGCTGGCTTCGCAAATGGTGTAAACAGGAACGGTTTGGATTCTTAGTTCACGGACTGCAGTTTCTTGAAGGTGGACTTCTGGCAAGCGATGGGCTGCACCTCACAACGGTTGGGAGGAATGTTTTTGCCAAAAATCTCAGAAACCTCATCAGGAGGGCTTTAAACTGACTAATGTGGGGGAGGGAGACAGTGCTCCTGAAGGTAGAAGTCTATCAATTGATGAAGATGATCATCCAAATGTCATAGACCAAATGGTGCAAACAGCACGCAGACCTAGTGGTGGGAGGAAAAAATTAAATAAGAGACACAGGGGAATGATTAATGGACTTCAATGTCTGTACACTAATGCGCAAAGCATGGGAAATAAACAAGATGAGCTTGAGGTCTTGGTAAAGGTAAAGGTAAAGGTACCCCTGCCCGAACGGGCCAGTCTTGACAGACTCTGGGGTTTGTGCGCCCATCTCACATCTATAGGCCGGGGGCCAGCGCTGTCCGGAGACACTTCCGGGTCACGTGGCCAGCGTGACAAAGCTGCATCTGGCGAGCCAGCGCAGCACACGGAACGCCGTTTACCTTCCCGCTGGTAAGCGGTACCTATTTATCTACTTGCACCCGGGGGTGCTTTCGAACTGCTAGGTTGGCAGGCGCTGGGACCGAGCAGCGGGAGCGCACCCTGCCGCGGGGATTCGAACCGCCGACCTTTCGATCGGCAAGCCCTAGGCGCTGAGGCTTTTACCCACAGCGCCACCCGCGTCCCGAGAGCTCTTGGTACAGCAAACTAAATAACAGAGACCTCATTGTGGGAGTTTACAATGTAAAGTATTGCACTTGGGCAAAAAAAATGAGAGGCACAAATACAAGATGGGTGACACCTGGCTTGAGAGCAGTACATGTGAAAAGGATCTAGGAGTCTTGGTTGACCACAAACTTGACATGAGCCAACAGTGTGACGCGGCAGCTAAAAAAGCCAATGCAATTCTGGGCTGCATCAATAGGAGCATAGCATCTAGATCAAGGGAAGTAATAGTGCCACTGTATTCTGCTCTGGTCAGACCTCACCTGGAGTCCTGTGTCCAGTTCTGGGCACCACAGTTCAAGAAGGACACTGACAAACTGGAACGTGTCCAGAGGAGGGCAACCAAAATGGTCAAAGGCCTGGAAACGATGCCTTATGAGAAACGGCTAAGGGAGCTGGGCATGTTTAGCCTGGAGAAGAGGAGGTTAAGGGGTGATATGATAGCCATGTTCAAATATATAAAAGGATGTCATATAGAGGAGGGAGAAAGGTTGTTTTCTGCTGCTCCAGAGAAGCGGACACGGAGCAATGGATCCAAACTACAAGAAAGAAGATTCCACCTAAACATTAGGAAGAACTTCCTGACAGTAAGAGCTGTTCGACAGTGGAACTTGCTGCCAAGGAGTGTGGTGGAGTCTCCTACTTTGGAGGTCTTTAAGCAGAGGCTTGACAACCATATGTGAGGAGTGCTCTGATGGTGTTTCCTGCTTGGCAGGGGGTTGGACTCGATGGCCCTTGTGGTCTATTCCAACTCTTCTATGATTCTATGATTCTATGCACTGGACTATTGGAAGACCCACTTACTAAATACAAGATGGCGCATGGATTATAGGAGAGGAGAAACGAACAAAATTTCCATCCTAGACTTTTGCTGGTTTGTGGCCATTGCATTTATGGAAGAGCTCCTATGGATGTTTTTCTTTGTTTAACTTTTTGAAGGCAATCTTGAGATGCAGGTAGATATAATATTGTACAGGACAACCTACATCAGATGATGAACCATTTATCAGGGTGAGAGCAAGACAGGAACAACTCTATTTGTTGCCACAAGAGGGATCTGCTTCTTGACAGAGCTGCCAAGGCTTCTAGTCTGTCCTTGAAGTTTTTCAACCTAAGTCTGGTGAGTTTTTTTCTGCATCAGCAGGGAAATAACTGACAGCTTGCTTTTTGTTCTTTTCTTTTTCTAAAGGATTCAGATGAGTCTATTGACTTACTTCTCTGGCATTATTCCAAATTCACTTTTCTGATCCCATTTTCTGTATGCTGGTGATTTGCTTTTCATTCAAAACACTTCTTTAAAATATGTCCATTATTTAAATTATTTTATTACTTTTTCAGACACCACAGGAAATGCTTGCCCTCTATTCTATTCTATTCTATTCTATTCTATTCATGCAATTTAATTACAAAAAGAGAACTGAAATCATGTATTTCAAACAAACAATGTGTATTAAATTAGGATTTGGTCATCGTTTCTTATTTTGACTAGTAACAACAACAACACTGGGTTTTCCTAGCCACTCTGGGCAGCTTACAGCATATCTTAAAACATAATTAAAAAATCAGACGTTAAAAATCTTCCAGTCTTCAGATGTCTTCTAAAAGTTGTGCAATTCTTTGTCTCCTTGACATCTGAAGGGAAAGCATTCCACAGGGCGGGTGCCACTACTGAGAAGGTCCTCTGCCTGGTTCCCTGTAACTTCACTTCTCGCAGTGAAGGAGCCAGCAGAAGACCCTCGGAGGCAGACCTCAGTGTCTGGGCTGTCATTTGCTCCAATTCAGCGGTAAAGATTGGGTTTCCCCAGGGGAAAGCAGTGGGACAAACAAAAGTTTGGACAAGCCCTAAATAATGAAAATGATTTTTAAAGTGCTTTTAGATGGCTCTGATCCTTTACTAAGACAATATCTTCCCATAGTTCAGCCATCATGGGAACTGCCCAAGGCCCAGCTCAGCTCAACTCGTCTTGCTTTGCTTATCAGAGGCTGAGTTCATTAATTCAATTGCCCGAAACACCAAGGCCCATCAGAAAGAATGGATCCAACCAATGGCCCACCTAGTCTAGCATGTTTTGTCCCACAATGACCAGCCACATGCTTCTGGGAGACCCACAAGCAAGTGTCCCCTGCTATTGGTCTAGAGTTGGGGACTAGCTTGGTTTTACTTAAAGAAAGTGTTGTGTAAGTGCTTTCATTAAAATAAATAAAACTCACTCAGTCCCTGACTGAAATGATCACAAAGAACAGTACAACATCAGGTCCTAGCAATTATATATTCACATCCAGGGTTTAGAATATAAAAAAAGCTGCAGCAGTTTATATTCACAGCAGGAAGAAAATATATGCAATTTAAAAGCGATTAAAAGAGAGCCTTCCAATTTCACAGCCCCATCATCTAAATTGTTTAAATTGCAGTAAGAATTCCTTCCTTGTATTGAGGACCATACAGCATTTAAGAATCTCTTGTGGGTGTCATGCCCTTAAAATATAACCAAGAAGAATGTTAAAGTAAGCTGGTAAGCAACAACGAATGATGAATTTCCTTCAGTAGCATTAACAAGAACAACTTTTCCAAAAACTGTTCAGATGGATACTTTTTTAGTTGTTATAAAGAAGGGCTGCATTGTGGCGTACACCTCAAAGTTTGCTCAGTGAATGAGAAACACTTGCTGCATACTCTAGTACGCGGATGGCACTGTGAGTTAAACCACAGAGCCTAGGGCTTGCCGATCAGAAGGTCAGTGGTTCAAATCCCCGCGATGGAGTGAGCTCCCATTGCTTGGTCCCTGCTCATGCCAACCTAGCAGTTCAAAAGCATGTCAAAGTGCAAATAGATAAATAGGTACCGCTCCAGCAGGAAGGTAAACGGCATTTCCGTGCGCTGCTCTGGTTCACCAGAAGCAGCTTAGTCATGCTGGCCACATGACCCGGAAGCTATACGCTGGCTCCCTTGGCCAATAAAGTGAGATGAGCAGCGCAACCCCAGAGTCGTCCGCGACTGGACCTAATGGTCAGGGGTCTCTTTACATAGTACTAAAAAGCAGAATATGTTATTTCTTTAAAGTGTTTTGGTAGGCAGCTCAAGTACAAAAGTGCTGGTAATCAAAAGTGGTACTCAAACTTGAGTTGCTTTAGAGGCCATCAAGGTTTCCCCTCTTATCCCTCCCCCTCCCCAAAATCCCTCAACCAAACCTGTTTTTACATGTCTACTAGTGATCTCTAGCTCACTGAGAGTTGTGTTACTGTCATTGGCATAACTAAAGGTAAAGGTAGAGGACCCCTGACAGTTAAGTCCAGTTGCAAATGACTCTGGAGTTGCAGCACTCATCTCACTTTACTGGCTGAGGGAGCCAATGTTTGTCCACAGACAGTTTTTCCAGGTCATGTGGCCAGCATGACTAAGCCCCTTCTGGAGAACCAGAGCAGCGCACGGAAATGCTGTTTACCTTCCCGCCGGAGCAGTACCTATTTATCTACTTGCACTTTGACGCGCTTTTGAACTGCTAGGTTGGCATGAGCAGGGACCAAGCAATGGGAGCTCACTCCATCGCGGGGATTTGAACCACTGACCTTCTGATCGGCAAGCCCTAGGCTCTGTGGTTTAACTCACAGTGCCATCCGCGCTTACCTTCCCGCCGGAACAGTACCTATTTATCTACTTGCACTTTGACGCGCTTTCGAACTGCTAGGTTGGCAGGAGCTGGGACCGAACAACAGTTCACCCCATCGTGGGGATTCAAACGGCTGACCTTTCGATCGGCAAGCCCAAGGCTCTGTGGTTTACACCAAATTTGTGGAGAACTGAAGTCCACACATCCCAAAGATATCCATAGGTAGTAACTATAATGAACCAGTTTGATGGTAGCTGACTGCTGTGGTCCAGTGCAAAGTGTCTTTTTGCAACCTTCGATTTGTAGTATTTATGCATGCAAGCAGCAAATGCATGTAATACCTCATAATTCCAGCCTAAATCCAAAATCAATGCTGAATTTTCCCCACACTTTTTTTTGCCCTCAGAATATTATCTTGCCTAATTAATGTTCTCTGTATCTTCTCCTTTTCAACATTCATCAACACTTAGGGGCACCTTATGTTCTCATTTGCCAAATTTCTAAAGCTAGTGTTCTGAGGTCTGTATAAAATATGTAAGAAAAGCTTCTACTGACAACAGCAATTATATTGCCTTCAGCCATTTAGCTCATGGGATTATGCCCCTGTAATTGACAAATCTGCCAATAGGCATTTTGTGTGAGAATTCATTCAGCTACTAGCAATTTTAAAATCTATGTCATTATTTATAACTCCTTTTGTGCTATTTCAGGTATCTCACATAATTGCATTTTAGAATCCACACTCCAGTTTTGAAGTAAGTGACTTTTATGCTTAGGCAAAGCATTTTGTAAACTTCTCTGTTCTGTGCATCTTCTCTTTGGCAAGGTGAGGTAAACTGTCAGCTCAGCATATTTCTGAATTGCAGCTACTCCTCTCTACTACTTAGCTAATGTTACTTCATGCAAACCTAATTCTCTTTCCAACGTTTACTCAGTGGAAACTGTAGTATCCATAGGAATGGAAAGACCATTTGAGCGTGGTCCATACCAGTTCTGCAAGGGGACAAAACTAAGTCCATCCCACCTCATTTCCATGTGGATTCTGAAGGGGGAATCCACAGGGAATCTCAAAGGCAAAACATGTTTAAAAATAAATATAAATACATATGAAGATGAAAATACACATGAGGTAGTTCAAGGGCTGCAGTGCTGACTGGTTTCTTCCTCATAAAGGGATGTACAGAACTACAGATTTTGAAGACGGTTCATGATTCATGAGCAGATTGGTTTGTATCAGGAGAGTCCACTTTGTAATTTGAGTCTGGGAAATTCCTCCTCTGTAATCATGCGACCAGGGAATATCTGCTTTCTTCTGTAAGAGAAATGCTGCATAGGGGCATTTACCATGGCACTGATACCTCCCTGTACCACTGAAAGTTCTGTCATGTATACTGCACATTGTGCAATTACCGTGCGCTAGACCATTGATAAGGTAGAAGTTATGCAGATCTACGGTAAAGTAAAGGTAAAGGGACCCCTGACTGTTAAGTCCAGTCGTGGACGACTCTAGGGTTGCAGCGCTCAATTTGCTTTACTGGCCAAGATAGCTGGTGTTTGTCTGCAGACAGCTTCCGGGTCATGTGGCCAGCATGACTAAGCCGCTTCTGGTGAACCAGAACAGCGCATGGAAATGCTGTTTACCTTCCCACTGGAGCAGTACGTATTTATCTACTTGCACTTTGATGTGCTTTTGAACTGCTAGGTTGGCAAGAGCAGGGACTGAACAATGGGAGCTCATCCCGTTGTGGAGATTCAAACCTTCTGATCGGCAAGTCCTAGGCTCTGTGGTTTAGACCACAGCGCCACCCACGTGCCATATCTAGCGTAGGACACACCTTATCTCGGTAACTGAAAACTGCTATAAACATTTTTAAATATTCTGCTGTAATGCTGTGTTTTAATATTGTAACCCATCCTGAGAGCTAGGGTGAAGGCGGGTTACTGTTGTTGTTGTTTTTGTATTGTTACTATTCAGTTCATGCATGGCACTTCACATAAAGTCCATGCTGTGTGGCTGTAATTCCAGAATCCTATGTAAGTGGGGGAAAACTTGCAGTGTACCCTTGCCACCCAGCCCTAAACCTTCCCCTCAAGGGTGCTTAGCATGACACAGGTGGGTAGAGACTTGAGAGAAGAGCAATACCCTCTTCTCTTCCCTCTCCACTTCCACTTCCAGTATCCTACCCCACCCCCCTCCACAGACACCTCAGCACCTGGGAAATTCTGAAAAACTATATAGCTTGCATATCTATGTAGACACCACTTTCTGATTTGGGGTGCATCCACAGCTCTCTTTAGCCCACTGCTTACCCCCAGGAAAACCCCAGTTTAGCACTGAATCGGAACAAATAGCAATCAGGTTTTCTGAGGATTGTCGTTTGTTCCAATTTAGCACTAAAGAACTGGTTTTCCAAGGGAAAGTGGCAGGGCAAAGGCAAAATTCTCAGACCCATGCCAAGACAGCATGAGATAAGGGGAAGACCACTTGGACCTCTGCTTTCTAGGCAATGGGCAAGCAGAAGGGTGGACAAGCCCTAAGGAAGAAGGCTTGTTTCTCTTTCAGATTGATAGCACACAACCACCTACATTCAACTTGGGAAGAATGATGATTGTACAGTTGCCTATGTTTCCAAAACTACACTGCATGAGGCTGCATTTTAATGTTTTAATGTATTTTAATCTTGTTTTTTAAGTTGTATTCATTCAACTTGTTTTTATTATTGGTTGTTAACTGCCCTGAGCCTGGCCTTGGCTGGGGAGGGCGGGGTATAAATAAATATTTATTATTATTATTATTATTATTATTATTACTACTACTACTACTACTACTGCTACTACTACAACACAATATAATGCCATAGCACATATGCAACCCACCCCTTCCAAATTGTTGGCCCATGTGCTACAATCTAGTAAAAGTAATGACCACTCCTCAGGGATGTAAAGTTCTGCCATGCAGGGAAATAGACAACAACTGCTTTGCTCACCATTCTGGCTCCTTCCCAGAAAGACTGTGCTGTTCTGACTTCTCTTTATGCAAAAGATATTACCCATCTGTCTTAGCTAGAGGAAAAGTAGTTCATAACAGCTGGAGTGTTAGACCCATTATATTTTTAACCAAATGATAACTGGAAGCAATCTGGGCTTTCTAATGTTTGCTCTGCCCCACCCTTTCAAAATCTAAACAACACTTAATTGGCCGGTAAATTTCTATTTAGTGCAGTGAAAAACCATAACATCAAATCTTCTCTTCAGTATATTCAAATGATTAGGGTACAGAGATGAGTTAGCAATATGAGGGCTGTTAATAAAACAGCAGGCCTGTGACATAAGAGGTCAGACTAATGTTCCTGAGTGAATTATGGGATGGAGCAGCTTACATTTCATTCATTGTGGAAGGATTGATGCTGGTAGTGAGTCAAGGCCAAAAAGAGGTGAGTTCATTTTGCTTTTAATATCATTTACATGAATCATTTTGATGGAAGTAGTTTGAAGGCAGAAACATATATACATAAAAAAATGGAGTATGGGATTTGGAACAAAGTTTAATAGATTTTTAATACAAGATTATAAGTACCAGCATAATAACTAATAAGACTTTTAAGGCTTCATGCACACTATATCTTTAAAGCACATTTGAAGCACAATTCCCCCTCAAAGAATTCTGAGTACTGTGGTTTGTTAAGAGTTGTTGAGAATAAAGAGACAGAAAAATAGAACATTGAAGTACAGTGGTACCTCGGGATGCGAACAGGATCCTTCCCGGAGCCCCGTTCGCATCCAGAAGCAAACGTAACTAGCAATGGCACGTCTGCGCATGCGCGTGTCACTTTTCTCCGCTTCTGCACATGCACATGATGTCATTTTGAGCGTCTGTGCATGTGCGAGCAGTGAAACCCGGAAGTAACGCGCTCCGTTACTTCTGGGTTGCTGCAGAGCGCAACTCGAACGCACTCAACATGAAGCATATTCAACCTGAGGTATGACTATATGTGGTAAGCTAATGGCCAAGGCAACAAAAATGAGTCCCCTCAACCCCACTTCAACTGCCTGTCTAAAAAGGATTGGAATTTGGAATTACTGATACACTCATCTCATACTAGAAAGGTGGTCCAGATGTTTACCATGGGCTGAAAGTATTGAAAGTCACTGCAAAGTTCAGCAGGACAAACAGTAATGCATGTCTAATTCCTAGTGTACATATTTCACCAGTTTGATCAAGGCTGTTTCCATATCGAAACCTGGTCTGAAGCTGAACGGAAATGGATTCATATTCAGTACTATCTTCCAGAAGTAAGTGTTCATTATAACATGTGTGGAGAGCCTTATGCACACACAGATTCTGTACTCATATTATCTTTAGCATACCTAGATCTCGTCAGTACTTTTTTTCTTGAAAAAATAATGTTTAGGGGTATGCATCCCCCTACACCCCCCCAGAAAAAAAGCACTGGATCTAGTACAGAGATAGTTGCCACAATTCTGCTTCCCCTAATTTGCATTCATAATACCCAGCTGAGCACCGAAAAAAAGCTAAGCTCTTTGCTTTAGGAGCTATGGAATCCAGTGCAGAGCACAAACATTTTAATTCCCCTTCTCTTTCATTGGTGAAGTGCCTGTGGCAACCCTGAGAATATCTAAAAGCTAGCAGTAATGTGAGCCATTAGAAGATCTAAGATCTGTAAAAGATGCTGCTACTCTGGAATTAGAGTTTGCAACACATCCTATACATTTTAGCCCAACATATATACAATAATGAAATAAAGTATCCAGAGGGGGAGAGTGCCACAGTCCATTACAAAACATACAGCATAACAAAATGGAATAATGTGTGGCTCATTTCATTGCAGCTATGACTAATATTATATTAACTCCATTGAAGGTTCTGACGAGCACTGCTGAGCAAGCTTTCCATATATTTTCATTTTGCAAATAGCGTTCTAAAATAGAAAAGAAAAAACCACCCATGCTTGTGTTTAAAAAACCAAGAAAATAAGGTGTTTGAAGTGTGCTTCAGTCTCTTGGGGAAACTTGACAGCAGTAAACAAAAAATAAAGAACACATATTTCAAATCTGCAAGCTAAACTTATTAGATAAGCAGTTTTGTTTCACTGTATTTGCTAAAGAAATCACTCCAATGGACACAGTCCAGGATTATTATTATTACTATTATTGTATCTTTGATGCACTCAACTCCATTGAGATCCATGACTCAAAGCAGTTTTAAAGCTGCTTAATTCTACCATTTATCCAGTTTCTCCAATTGGTCCAGGATACAATGCAAACATATTTCCTCTAACCTTTTGAAGATGGTGACAAGGAAGGGTAACGAATATTAGAACAAAATAAGCAAAGCAGTAATTTATACCATGATTTCTAATATGCACTATTTAACTCAACGAGGTGGTTGTCTCAGTTGAGTTGTTTTTAAAACATTTTTTCATGCTGATGTGCAGGCATAACTTGTAAAATGCTAGCAAGGGGCTGTTAAACTTTGTAAGCAGTTAATCTTCTTTAATTTTCTTACAGCTGAACTTAATGGAAAATAGTCCCTTTAACTTTCCGTTTGAACTTTCATCTCCTCTGTGTGTCCTAGTTGTGCAGTGAAGGTGGGCCAGGGAAGAGGGATGTAATCTCTGAAGAGGTCGCTTCAAGATTTCTCTGCTCTGCACCACAGCTGTGAAGTGAAGGGTAGAGACAAGATGGGTGGGGAAAGGGTCATGTTACCAGGCAGACTCTAGGCAGCAACCTCATCTTTGCCAACACAGCCAGTGAGATCTGCTGAGCACAGAGGCACTTTCATTTTTTAAGCCACTCTTGCCTAACATCTCTGTACCTTGGAGGGTGATTTGAGTGGAGCAAACAAACCAACCAACCTTAAACCATGCATTACGATTTCGATATTTTATTTCACAAATGTATAAACTGCTTGCTCCTGCCCCCAAATCTCAAAGTGACAAACCAATTCAATTATATATCAAACAATGACTAAAATACACAAGACAGTTACAAACAAATATATATATAATACCATAATTTTAAAAAAGATAACATTGATAAAAGATTTAATACAAATGTAACTTCATAATCTCTCTGGACAGGCTTGCTGAAACAGAAAATTTTTCAGTGGGCATCTAAAACAGTATAGTGAAGATGCCTGCCTCAACCATTACAGGGAAGTTTTTAATAACTGATGCTTTATTGTGTTTTTATTATTTTGTTGCGAGCCACCCAGAGTGGCTGGGGCAACCCAGTCAGATGAGCAGTACATAGACAGTAGATAGATAGATGATAGGTAGGTAGGCAGGTAGGTAGGCAGGCAGGTAGGTAGTCTAATCTATATCTATCTATCATCTATCTATCATTTCTAAAATGGATACCTAATAGTAATACACTGAGCTTGACTCCATAACAAATTGGCAGTCAGTGAAGCTGGCAGGTGCTGACCTACTCTACTGTCAGCGATCATACTATAGCATTCGTCAGTTACTCCATTTCTTGGACCGCGTTCAATGGAAACCCCACATAGAGTTAAATAGTGCTTTTTTCTTTAAAAAATGTTTAGGGATACTCTCCTTTTGACTCAAGAAAACCACCATTTTATAGATCAGTTTGGGAAAAATAAATACAGTAAATGGACAAAAGTACAAAGATTCACAAAATGTTTAGGGGTATGCATCCCCCTGCACCCCCCCAGAAAAAAAGCACTGGAGTTAAGGAACCATCATTAAGGTGAGTAAGCCATGGTTTTTTGTTGCAAACAAACCATAGTTCATAAGCCAATGTTAAGGTGCTGGACTGGGATTGTCTGTAACAACAAAACACGGTTTTTAAACTTAGGTTTACATAACCTGTGATTTAACTTAACATGTGAACTAGGTGGAAATTGTACAGTATGGATGAATTACTAGTATTATACCTGCTAAGCTTCTTGCCAGGACACAGGTGGTGCTGTGGATTAAACCATAGACCTAGGGCTTGCCTATCAGAAGGTCGGCAGTTCTAATCCCTGCGAGGGGTGAGCTCCCATGGTTTGGTCCCTGCTCCTGAAGCATGTCAAGGTGCAAGTAGATAAATAGGTACTGCTCCAGCGGGAAGGTAAACGGCGTTTCCATGCACTGCTCTGGTTCGCCAGAAGCAGCTTAGTCATGCTGGCCACATGACCCGGAAGCTGTACGCCGGCTCCCTTGGCCAATAAAACGAGATGAGCACCGCAACCCCAGAGTCGTCCGCGACTGGACCTAATGGTCAGGGGTCCCTTTACATTTAAGCTTCTTGCCATTATCAGTTACTGCACAGCTTAACCTGTGGTAATCTCCTTCTTCAAACAGCTGATTTAAAGTTGAGGTAAAAACAACTCTCTTTACTGAAAACATTGCCAGCAGGACTGTCACTTTCTAAAAGATACATTAATCTCTACCGGAAGCAAATCATCCAGTAACGCTTAGTGTAGGCTGAGAAACCTTTCGGTATTACTGCAATTTGTCAGATAGATTGTATTTGCTCTTTCTTGTGTTCACACTCCCTTTTCTAAAACTGTTTTACTTATTTCAGTCTTGATCCTTTAAAGCCCTAAATGGCATGGGACCATCATTCTTCAGTGATATCTTCCCCCAGCAAGTGTTTTCTAAATCACTAAGATGACACAGAAAAAGGCAAGCTGCCAGGTAGGAAAAGGCCAGCGTTCCTACATTTGGGTTGAGTGATTTTCACTTGTGCTGGCTGTGAATGGCCAAGTTTAAAGATGAATGGAACTGCTTGGTTTCACTCAGGATTTGTTTTTGCCAAGCTGGTTCTGCCATTCCAGAATTAGCCAAACCTTCCAGTGTGGATTCTGAATTCTGTTGTAAATCACTGAACAGCACTTTTAGCTCTGAGATGCAAACAGAAATGTGTTATAATCCCATAAACCACCATAAAATAGGGCTATGTTCAGAGCTTCATATTTGAGGCTCTTTCAATGTGAAATTCATGATGTAATTGATCCTCCATGATTTTAACCAGTAAAAGGAAATCAGTTATTAGAGTTCCGAGAGCAGTGTCTTATCTGTAGAGAAATATTCTCCAGGTGCTCTACCATTTAATATATCTTCTATTGTAAACTGTTCTGTGATCTTTGGCTGAAGGGTGGTATAGAAATTTAATAAATAATTTAAAAATAATAATAAATAACCCATCTGTATGTATTGATGATGGGGGTGCTTCCATAATCCTATCATGTTGTATATTAATATAACTAAGATTTATAAGCAAATAATGTGTAGGAATGAATTATAACCAATTACCTTGGTCTGTTCATTTGGTAATCACTCATTGACCACACTACCAGAATCAGTTTTAAACTAGCAGGGAATGGTAACAGCCTAATCTATACTTTTTCTAGGCCCCCAAAATGTGCAAATATATTTCAGGCTTTCAATTCTAAATTTCACATATAAGCTGCCGGGTGGAATAGAGCAAGTTACCATGACAACAAACAGTGATGTATCCAAAGTAAAGGCAGAAGCTAAAAGCAGAGATAGATTGTGTAATGTATTTTATTATTTAGCAAAATAGCTGATATTATAATGCAACAAGGTGAATCCAAGCTATATAGCTATAAGTTATCAGTGTAGGTAATATGCTACACTTCTGGCACCCCAAATTTCTCCATTTTCAAGGGCCAGAAGGGAAACATGTTGTAAGATGACATGACATAATTTGAGAGTTGGAGATTGTTGCTTCGGAGACTGAAGTATACATTATATATTTCATTTCCATATGCATTTTCAAATCCGCCAGAAAGGAGTGGGGCCTCCCAAACCCCAGGTTGGATCCAGACTTAGTCATAGAGTAGACCCATTGAAATAAATAGTACTTAAGTTAGTCTACCCACAGTGACTGGGCTAGAGATTCCTGTGGAGTTACAGCAGCTAAAAATCAGAGCTATCATTAAACAAGATACGGTGTGAGTTTTATGATGTTATTATCTAAAGTACTCTACTATTACTGGCAAGAAAATAAGTGTATCTTGGCTGATATGGCTTGTTGTTTAACTTGACTGTCAGGCGTTTCATTTTGAGGGGAGTAAGTTCGTTGATAGTGTGATAACCCCTCTGGGATATCAGAATGAAATTTCATCAACAGGTTCAAGACACAATTTTATGTTTAAAATTCAAAACTACTTATGCTCAGCTACCAATCCCTACAATTCTCTGTAACAATTCTGTCCATTGTTTTACCTCTCAGGGAAGCTTTTAAAGTGAGTTTTTACAGTAGGCACTTACGAATGAGTTAAAAAGCACCAATATCAATTCAGCTCCATGGGGAACCCCACTGTTTGTGAGAATTGCATTTATTTCTAATCTCGGCTTCCTGTTCCTGTTATCCACCCATTAGAAGACCTGTCCTCTTTCAACATGGCTAAGTTTGCTCATGAAACTTCAGTTAGGACTTGGGCTGCTGGAAAGTTCAAATAACCAATGTCTCCCAGATAAATCCAAATGCTTCTTGGCACTCTGGAAGTGGATATATTGCAAACTGCCATGGGATCTGAATTAATGGACACTTTAAAAATAAAACAAATAAAAAGATAGTGAGGTTACTGGCCAAGCTTGGTCAAGTAACCAAAAGGATGCTGTTTGTGGCAAGGGGGTGAACAAAAGGGAGGCAAGCCAGCCCCCAAACTCCAGATGACCCCACTCAGTGGTTTCATTTAGATGCTAAACATAGCATAAGCAATACCTTGTTTATAGCATGCATTATCTTGAGCTTTCAAAAATATCAATTAATGTGCTGCCAGATCCTTCAGAAGTCAGTGCAGCAAATGTGTCCACCACTGAAGGCATGCTGCATGCCTACTCAGAGGTAAGACTTACTGAGTTAAATGGGACCCAGGTAAAGTGTCCATAGAAATACAAGCCTTAGAATCTGGAATTGTAAACCCCTTAGGCCTTACAGAGAGAGGGAAGGAAGCAATGCTACAGAATAATGGAGAAGAGATTGTTTCACAAGAAGCAGTGAGTCCCTGATCAGAGAGAAAACGTTGGGTTCAGTCCTTCATAAAGATTATGTATTAACTGCAGAGAATAGTATAAGGGCTATTAGCTTAAGAAAATAGGGAAGACAACTCATGCAAGTAAGTAGATACTAAAGGCATGCACCAGCACCAAAATTTGACTTGCACCTGTAGTTCTCTGAAGCAGACCAAGCTGTGTCCGAGCTGCTCTGTGTCTTTCCAAGTTGGTTTGTTATTTGGGACCATTGGTTGACCTGTATTGTCTTGGTGGGCAAATGGTACTGCCTCACAGCAGCAAGCTGGTCTCAAGACCACAGAAAGCAATATTCTTTGCACTGAAGGCAGGAAAATTGATGGCTAAAATTAACAGTGTCTGTTTTAAGTCTTGGGAAAATGCAGAGTAAATATTTTGTTACCCATCACCCTAAAAACAATAGCAATTTGTGTTGTGTTGTGAACCAAGGGGTGTTTTTTTGTTTGGTAATCAGAAAAGGTTTGGAGGTAGATGAGATCCCTAATGCTTATGGAAGAAGCAGTAATTACTAAACATTTTAATTATAGCTTTTTCTGGAAATAAGCTATTAGTTACTTCAAACTCTAATGAGTTTCTTTTTACTTCTGATTGATGCATGCCCCCCCCCCACAGTATGTTTTCCAGTGCAATTTATTCACTTGTCCTGTTTATATAAATCCCTATATACTGGACTTTGGTCATAGAAGCTAAGTCATTTGCACAAATATTGAGAAGCTTTGTTTTCAGGAAAAATAAAATAATGTACTTCTTCATTCAGCACATAAACAAAAGGATTTGCTCCCACAGGAAGCAGTAGTAGTCAAAAACCTAAAAGGCTTTCATAGAGCGTTAGACACATGGAGGAAAAGACTGTGAAAGGCTACTAACCATGATGGCTATGCTGTGCCTCCAAAGTTGGAGGCAATAATGCTTCTGAATATCATTTGCTGGAAACCACAGGAGGGGGTGACTTTTTCTAACAGAATACTCTTTCCACTAACTCAGAAGCAGCTCTTCTATGGAAAAAAAAAGCTAGTCAAAGGACATTGTCATTCTAAATGTTGAGAACATTCCTGAACACCTCTGGAAAATTTTATTAGGAGGAATATCTTTTTAATAATAAATAAATAAATAGCTGATTTCTGGTGTCTGGCTTATTATGGGATATTTTAGCTCAAGGTTGTACATTTGTGCAAAGCTGTGCCTGATTGTATCCTATTTGTTTTCCCTGGTATCTAAAATAATGCATGAATACATTGTTGGAGTGATTTTCAGAACTACCACTTTAGCAGTGCAATGGAACAGTGATTCTGAAGTCATGATGTGCTATAAAAAAATATGGCTTATCTTGACCTGCTGCAAAATAAAATAAAATAAAATAAAATAAAAGCACCACACAATATGAAAGACTGTCTAATCATGTGGAAGCAATGGAACTGTATTTGACAAGGAAGAAGAAAGGAATAAGGGAGACAGAGAATAAAAGAAGACAGGTCTTCTTTATTAAAAAGGTGTTTTTCAGTTACTTGCTTTATTGATCAGGAAATGAATAGCTTGAAGCCTACACACCACTTCGATTACAAAAGTGAGGAAAGCAGCAAAGCAAACAATGTGTAGCTATTTACTATTGTACAGTCTTTGAAATTGCAGACATTTGGAAAACCAGCTATTTTTTTTAAGAGTCTATCAAAGCAAAAGGAGGAAAAGTGTGTAAACTGCCAGAATCCTTCACTGATCCTGTGTAACTTCAGAGGCAAGAATTTGTCTACTGTGCAATACTGATATGTGTCTTAAGTCTACAAAGATAAGCTCTGAATAAGCTACTTTCTGGGCTCTTTGGAATCATCAAATCCCACAGAGGTTTCAGCCTGCAACAGATGAGTGTGGGGCTCAGGTTTTGCTGAGTCATGTTCTCTCTCTATCAATACTCCTAAAATTGGGATGGGAGTAATCATAGTAACAGGGACACAGGTGGCGCTGTGGGTTAAACCACAGAGCCTAGGACTTGCCGATCAGAAGGTTGGTGGTTTGAATCCCCGTGACAGGGTGAGCTCCCGTTGCTCGGTCCCAGCTCCTGCCAACCTAGCAGTTCGAAAGCACGTCAAAGTGCAAGTAGATAAATAGGAACCGCTCCAGTGGGAAGGTAAACGGCATTTTCGTGCGCTGCTCTGGTTCGCCATAAGCGGCTTAGTCATGCTGGCCACATGACCCGGAAGCTGTCTGCGGACAAACGCTGGCTCCCTCGGCCCACAGAGCGAGATGAGCGCTGCAACCCCAGAGTCGGTCACGACTAGACCTAATGGTCAGGGGTCCCTTTACCTTTTTAATCATAGTAAAAGTTTATTGAAACTTGTATTTTTCTCCAATTCCCTTTCTTGCTGTCTCTGCTGTCCACTATTTCCACATCAGTAGGCTATTTCATTTTAAAAAAATATGTTAGTCACTTTTTCTCACCCAGGGCAGCCCAAAGCAACTTACAACCAACCAACTGAACAATCTCTGAGTGGTGCAAGATTCCAGGGGTTCCAAGCACTTACCCAGGGTTTGTGTTTCCTTTAGAATGAGGCACAGGGGAGACAGTGGTGTCTTTACTATATATGGTTTATTTACACATATATACAATGTGAGTGTATGATGGAGTGGTTCATAGCATTAACACCCCAAGACAGTCTTGCTTCTCCAATAGCCGCAGTCTTGGATTCTAGCAGAAATCAGGCATGGTTTTCTCTCTCCCAGCTGCCTACCAGCAGCCTATCTCTAGCTTCTAGTTCACACAACTCAACTCTCTCAGCTCTGGCTTTCTACCAGCGAGCTGAGGGAGGGGTGGAATTGATGCCATAATCTACAGTTATCCATTGAGGAGCAGCGGGGAGGTTTCAGCTACATGCATCTGATAAGAATTTTCCTGCTGTTGTTTTAGCTGCCATAGCTCATTCACCCACTTTAGTCTTTCCAAATAAAACTTTTTCAGAAGAGCAGGGAAGTGATCTTATTTGAATAATGTGACTTTGGATTTTTGCTATTGTGTTTGCATGTATGGAGACTGTGTAATCTTTATCGGAATTTTCTTCAGGGGTTGAGGTTAGGTGAGGTTTGGCTGTTGACTGATGTTTTGCTCAGTTTAGAATCACTTTTTAAAACTATGACCACACAATCTAAAATTTTCTCCTCCCTGGTGGTGATGCTCTTGAGTCTGAACAAACATTTGCAGTACTTGCCTCTAATAGATTTTCTGTCCTGGAGAAGAAGGAGATGTGAGGTTCACAACCGAACATGAAATCCCTAGCCTCAGGTAGTAACAAATGACTGAAAGAAAAGTAAAAAAAGTGAACAAAAGGGAGCAGTGCTGGATTTATGTATAGGCGCTGTGAGTTAAACCACAAAGCCTAGGACTTGCCGATCAGAAGGTCGGTGGTTCGAATCCCCACGACGGGGTGAGCTCCTGTTGCTCAGTCCCTGCCCCTGCCAACCTAGCAGTTCGAAAGCACATCAAAGTGCAAGTAGATAAATGGGTACCACTCCGGCGGGAAGGTAAACGGTGTTTCCGTGCACTGCTCTGGTTCGCCAGAAGTGGCTTAGTCATGCTGGCCACATGACCTGGAAGCTGTACGCTGGCTCCCTCGACCAATAAAGCGAGATGAGTGCCGCAACCCCAGAGTCGGCCACGACTGGACCTAATAGTCAGGGGTCCCTTTACCTTTACCTTTAAGTAGGTTGAAGCCTAGGGCCTCTAAATCTAGGGGGCCTTGCCAGCCCTCCCGCTCCCCAGTGGGCAGTCTCCCCACTCCCAAAATTGCAAACCCAAGACTTCATGCGAGGGCAGGGCAATTTGGGTCTCAAAGTCTAGGGGGCCTCAGCATCCTGCCCTCTCCCCAGTGCCACAGTCTCCCCTCTCCCAAAACTGTAAACCCAAGACTTCTTGCAAGGGCAGGGCAACTCAGGCCCAGCAACTATTAGACTCAAGGCTAGCCAGTGGGGCCCAATTTGAAGCAGTGGGGCACAACTTGATTTTTTTTTTGTAGGGCCCCAGTTCACAGCCAAAGTCTGCAAGATCTTATAGATATAAATAAAATCCATCTAGATTGCTCTGGTGCAGGGGCCCCCTTAGGAGCGGCCTGTGGGGCCCAATTTGGCCCAAATGCTCCAATTGCCTTAAGGTCAGCACTGATGAGTCTGTGCAGGGGTTGGACTGACAAGCCCTGCACCTTCTAGGTCCCTGGTGCCACCATTCATAGTACAGACTCAATGACTTGTTATGGAAATAAAGGGGGGCACTTATTGGAAATCAGTTTTGTCACCTCTTCCCACTCAAACCCGAGACAATGAGCCCAGCCACCTTTAATTCACAGTCGCATAAGCACTACACTACAGTATGGCCATAAACCTGTACGTTCAACTGCTGAAATATACACCCAATATGTAGCAATGGAGATTTATGTTACTGCTTTATGAATGAACACTGTGTTTTATGAATGGACTCTGTATTTTGTGAATTACCTAAGAGCCACCAATAGGGAACTCTAGAATATGACAGCTAACCAATTGGGTACTACCAAACAGTGACCCCTATTGCTGAAAGCAGGTTACCAACAGGGAATGCTTCAGCTCAGCCTTTACACTGTTGACTGAACACCCGCTGCTGTGCAGATAATGGAGAAAGCTCATAAATTGTATCTCTTCTGGCATCCCAGCCAACTCTATTTCACTGGTGTAAACCCTGGTGCACCAGAAGCACAGAATAGCAGCAAATAAAAGCCACTCATACGTCAGCAACTGATAAGACTTGTCAACCAGTGCTTCCAAAGTCTACAGCAGGAATATGACTTCGCTTGACTTGAGCACTATACTTCTGTTGATGCAACCTAGAAGAACATGAACTATAAAGCTCCAAAATACAGGCCAAAAGAGAGCAGGTCTGGGAAGAGCAAGGCATACAATGGGCACCACCAGTGAAAAGGACCTGCTCCATGTAACTCCTGCCCTGTCATTTGATAGAGTGCCCACTTGCCCTCCTTCTTTACATGGAACTCTCTCTATTGGAGTTTCCAGGTCCAGTACAAAGTCCATAAGAAGGGAGAGCAGGGACCTTGAAGTTCCCAACAGCTGTTAAGCAAGCAATCAAGCAAGCAAGCACACAGGTCACCTTTGTCACAGTCAAGACGCCTATGTCCTGGCCAGGCCTGCACCCAATCTTGTTTTTGTACAATCTTGTTTGTCCTCAGTAACCAAAATTATATTATCAACATATACAAGCAGAAAAGTTGTTTTCCTTCATTTGCAAGGAATCGTACAAAACAAAGTGGCACTAATAAAGAAAAGTTCCAGGGTGGCAACAGAAAGCAAACTAAAAATGCTTTTGCTGTTCATCAAAACTATCCAGCAATATCAAGTTATAGGAAAACTGGTGCTATTAACAGTAATATTTCTAGTTGGCTAATTGGTTTGGCAACTTCCATGCACATGATGTGTGATGCTAATTATTTCCCCCAAGAGTTAAATGATAACAAATCAGAGGCAGCTATGAGATTCAGGTGAGGGTCAGATGCCTTGTCAATCCCAGCAAGTATATAAGAGGACGACCCGGCCTGCCCAGGCCTCTGGCCTGGTCGTTTTAAGATATGTTCTATGATTGTGTGGATCATAGAACATATCTTTAAATGCCGAATTATTCTAATTTTCAAACCAACAAACTGATGTGGGGCTCTTACATGACTTTTCTAATTTCCCCTTTAACACAGTCACTAGAAAAGTTTGCATGTAAGGAAGCACCTAACAAATCATTCCAAAATCATTTCTTAGTAATTTTGGCCATTTTGTTTTAGAATAGGAAAGTTTTATTGCTGATTGTATTTTTTTAATGACATTTCTCTCTCTCTTTGTTTATTGATCAAACACAGGCTGTGTATACACTATACCTTTGAAGTACATTTGAAGCACATTTCGCCCCGTAATGAATTCCCAGGCACCGTAGTTTGTTTAACTTTACAGGAATTATAACTCTGTGAATGTGTGAAGGATGGCATGCTTTCTGAGGGAATAGCCAAGTCTCCAGCAAAATCATCTCCATGTTGGAAAAAAACTAGCTTTAACAGAGTTAGAAACACAGAACGTTTTCTTATATTGAGCCAAACTGTTGGCCTGTTTAGCTCAGTGTTGTCTACATTAATTGGCAGTGACTTACCAGGATTTCAGACAGGTGTCTCCTAACCTTACCTGGAGATGCTGGTGTTTGAATTTGAGAAATTTCTGCATGCAGAGCAGATGCTCTGCCACTGAGCTATGGCTCTTCCCCAGTTGCCAAATACTGAGAAGTATGGATTTGTTGCAACACACATTATCTCTATATTTTCGGCATCTAGTTGTATCTAGTCAAACAACGTTGCCACTGATTTTCCAGCAAACCTCATAAGAAAACACTGTATGTCCAGTGACAGGTGTTAAGTTGCATTTGCTTTGGTCTGCTGGGTGATACATACATTAGCATTTCTGTTACAAAACAATAAAAAACAAACTGCCCAGGTGGATATGGTGAAAACAATATAAACACATGTGGCAGATGAATAATGCATTTTCCAGTTTCTTTCAGTCAAGGCAATGAGTCACCCTCTTCTTTGGTAGATAGACTGTGCCTCTTGAGAAACCAGAATCAAGGAGCAATTCATGCACTCTAAACAAAGTGGAAATGAGCTAAAAGTATTATGCATGTTGTTTTATCTTAATCAACCTTCCCCAGGAATAAGGTAGGCTGACAAAGATGAATGAGTATAGGGAAGTAATGAGCATTTGAAAGCTGAACATCCTGGGGTTCAGCAGGAAATTGGACCACACTTTGGGGAAACATTATTTTCTGAATAATGTATGGAACAAGTAGGTAAAACCTATCCGCTTCTGCTATTGGCTGCGACGTGGAAGGGGAAAAGGAAGTGATGGGGCCAAAGAAGCAATTGTAAAGTGAAAATATGCCCTTTTTCATTTGTGTGCAAAGTATTTGATTAAAAGAAGAAGTAAAAACCACAGCCACTTCTGCTGCCAGTTGCTGGAAATCACCATGACAGGTGAGTGAGAAAGAGGACCACATTAGCAGCTGGTGATGTGGAGGCAGGGGGAGGGAGATATGAGTATCCAATAAGGAAAGGGAGAAGACACCACAGTGATGCATCGGGTTACCCGGTAACTACAGCTTGGAGTTGGATCCTATCCCTGCCTATCCCTAGAATGAGGAAAATCAAATTCACTGCAAAAAAGAGAGATGTGTATTGGGCACTGATTGAGGGTGAAATCATATGGACGGCACCCCCCAAATTGACAATCAGCTGTGAATCCAGTATAAACACCAGTGCGGACAATTTTCCACATTTCTGCATCAGTCTGCAGCTTTAAAATTTGACAGCATTTAAATGCATACTTCCCCTAATATGCACATTTTTAATATGGAGCTTTCTCCTATTTGCACATTTTACAAGCTATTTCCCTGAAGATACTGCATTTCTGTATGCTATTTTTCACTAATATATGCACTTTTGTACAGATTTTTTTGGTTAGTTCCATGTTGCATATGGAAGAAGAGCTGTGTTTCAGTTCAGTTCAGGAAGTATGAATGAAATTTGTTAAAATGCAAGGTGAACCAAATTTCTTCCCTATCCCTACCTTAACCAACATAAACTATTATTCCTAGAATCCACCCAGACCAGAATGCAAATCATTAAATATATTAACTTAGAGGGCATAGATGGGATCCAGAAAAAGAAGTCATTTGACAAAAAAAGGAAAAGAAATTATATTTCTATTTGATAACTTAACCCACAAAACTGGCTCCTCTTTTCAACAGCTATCCTAACCACCAGACTTTAATCTATGTCTTTTCTCCTATCTAACTCACTCCCTCTCTCCAGCCTTCTTTTTCACTTGCCACTTCATACATGTCACAGACTCTCACACTGCCCACCATTCCATACCACTTCCTTGCTGTCACTTACTCCGCTACACATTCTTTTATTACACTTGGGTTATATGGCTACTCATTTGACTGATTGCACAAACTGATTTCTGATTAATTATGTTCTTAGTTTCTGGTTGATAAACTCTCTTGACACCCATTTGTTAGTTTCATCCCCTTTGGGGCTCCTTTGATGCTGCCCAACAGAAGACTTATATATATGTGGCATTAATTTGACACTCCAGGTTTGATGCTAAATTATGTCTACATCAAGTGGACTAGAGGCATAGGCCTCGTGAATAAAGCAGAGGCCTTGATATTCAAATAAGATTAAGAGAAGCTGTCCTGCCTCTATATATCATGTCATGTCATTCTGTTAGTCATCCATAATGAACCTGTAGACCAATGATTTAAAACTGATTATGGCTCATTCAAACTACTGGGTCAAGAAAGAGAATGTGGAGTTACAGAAAGGCATTCAGGTGTGTAGCCACTCCCCACAAAGCAGGAATAGGGTTCTGTAGCACTGACCAGTGGCGTAGCGTGGGTTGTCAGCACCCGGGGCAAGGCAAGTAATTTGTGCCCCCTAACCTGTGGATTTGTGCCCCCTAACCCGTGGATTTGCGCCCCCTAACCCTAACCCCCAGATGTTGCGCCTGGTGCGGCCGGCCCCCCCTGCACCCCCACGCTACGCCACTGGCACTGACAGCTGCATCAGGCTGGCCAGGTTTTTGCTACTCAGTAACCTTGAGGGGGGGTGTCCCATCAGTCTAGCTGCATGTTATGTATGGGAAATGTATGTGCACTGTGTTGGGTGCATCATGGAGTTGTGCCACTTGACTTGTGCTGGTTAGTGCCTTCCATGCTCAGGCAATTAGGGGGTGGGGTGGGGCAGAGAGGGGAGGGGAGGGGAGGGATACAATCCATACACAATGACAGCCAGTGCAATATCCGGGGTGCTATGGGCATGTATGTTTTGCTGGTGCAACTGCCAGGAAGAGCAAGATACTGTAACAGTATTGGCCTGTTAGTCTCTTAACAATGTATGAAAAGGAAATGTTTCTGCTTCAGTGTTCAAAAAAGGAAGAAAGAGAGAGAGAGAGAGAGAGAGAGAGAGAAGAAAAAAGTTCACAGCCTGTCAGTTACATTCCTTGCATTGTGTGAGATAATCTGAGAAAGACTGCAGGGAACCCTTTTTATTATTATGTCTACACATGACATCCATATATTCTTTCAGGCTGAGTTCCTGACATTTAGGAAATTGTGTATTAAACTGTATCTTCAGTCAATATCAATATCTCATCATTCTAGCGGTGCCTCCTTTTGAGAAAGAAGCATATGAATTGAACAAAGCTAGGGGCAAGTGGGATAGCCAGGCAGATAGAGAAGAAGTTGGGCAATAAAAATTATGAGAGAGAGAGAAAAGAAGAAGAAGAAGAAGAAGAAGAAGAAGAAGAAGAAGAAGAAGAAGAAGAAGAAGAAGAAGGCTGGCATAAATTAAAATACAAAACATAGGTTTCTGAGTCCTTAAAATAACATTTAATCCTTTATAGAAGATCATTTATTATATCATTCATGCCAAATATCATTTGTAATAGGATATCTATACTTAAAATTAAAGTATTTTTTCATAAATGTTTACATGCATAGAATAATCGAATTGGAAAGATGGAAGAGACCCTGAGGGACACCTTGTCCAACCCCCTGCAATGCAGGAATGTCAACTAGATCATACATAACGGATGACCATCCAAACTCTGCTTAAAACCTCTTCTGGGAGTCTGTTCCAGTGTCCAACTGTTCTTCCTGTTCTTCCTGATGTTTAGTTGGGAAGTTGAATTTATTAGTCCAGGCCCCACCCTCTGAAGCAGGGGGAAACAAGCCTGCTCCATCTTCCATGTGGCAGCTCTTTAGATGTTTGAAGATGGCTATCATATCTCCTCCCCGTCTATTGTTCACCAGGCTAAATATATCCAGTTCCCTTAACATATAACATGTCTTGTTTTACATTAAATACTATACCTATTCAAATACCATTTCATGAAAACATATGTTTAACTTGGATTTCCCACTCAACACCTGTGTGTTGCTAAAGGCATGATTTCATTTCACAACTTTTTTCTTTAAAGATAAACACTGTGAAATATAGACACCACCTCTAATATCCAACATTAGTCAGACACAGAGTTGACCAGCTGAAATCAATGGACAAATCCTTTGCTTATCATGGATCTTCTCTGAGTATGACTCAGTGGGATATCAACCTGTGAGTCTAAGATGTTCTTTATAGTTTGCATCAGACATGCTTCCATGCTGAGATCAATCAGGATCAGCTGCCATGCAATCAGGCTTATCTAGCACAGATAGCTAAGCCCCTTTCCAATGTAATTAGATGGCTGGATGGTCAGGAAGGATGTTATGCATCTTTAGGATGCTTGTTGTAGTGGCAGCTATTTCATGTTCAGAACTTTATTGTGGAAGTAGGTCAAATGACAATGTATACCAGCTTGTTACAGGATCATAAGTGAGCATGTGTGGGTTCAAATTATTTGATGAATTGGGGGGGGAGGAGGAGATGCCCATATAAAATAACATGTTAGCAAAAACTTAGATGGAAAGAGTAGTTTTATTTATTGGGTAACAGCCTAAAACAAGGACTACACCTCCCTCCCACCCTAGCAAGCATGGCCAATGCAGTGTAGCTGACGTGTGAAGGGCACTGTGCTGGCTAGCCCAACCTAAAGCATTCTAAAATCACTTTTCAAAAACTGAATATGGTATTTAAATAATTTCTTTTTATTTATGGCTGTTGCTGAATTCCAAGAGTTCCAAGAGTTGAACTTAGTTTAATATGAACATAAGAACATATGAGGAGCCTGCTGGATCAAGCCCATGCCCCATTAACCCAGCACCCTGTTCTCACGGTGGCCAGCCAGATGCATCTGGGAAACCTACAAGAACAAGACCACTCTCTCCTCCTGCATTTGGTCATTATGGCTACTAGGTCCTGACAACCTTTATTTCCGTGAATTTGTCTAATTCTCTTTTAAAGCCATCTACGTGGTTGGCCATCACTGCCTCCCATGGGATTGGGTTCCATAATTTAAGTTGTCCACCTCCTCAAGCCTTATTAACTGCGATTCATCTAACACAGCAGGCCTAGACATTGCTCTGGACACTCCACAATATTCATCTGCTACAACTGCAGAATCACAGCAAAGAAGTCACAGCAAGCTACCATTGGTTCCACCTCCTCCTTTGAGGCAGACTGTAATTCCACCCAGAAGAATTCTGCTGGACGGCATAGTGAGGATGTGATGGAGGCAGCAAAGTATGCTTTCTTTGATGCTTTCACTTCCGCTAGGTAGGTTTGATGATGAGCCCTTACCAGTGTTATTAGAGAAAATAACAAATGTACCATAGGAAACAGATCTACAATGATGATGATGATGCTAGGTATAGATTATAGGCTATTTCTGTTCCTTTGATGTTGAATGGGTATCTGTAAAGCTCCAGTAGATAAGTATCTGAGAAATGAATGATGAGAATGTGTGAATGTGTCTAGTATCTTTTACAAAGTGGTTCACCATCAAAACGGTGCAGCTGCAGCCTCCATTCCTTTGTAGTTAAAGCTGTGAAACAATCCAACAAAAGACAGACTCAAACAGTTTTCAATAGCACCACAGGAGCCTTTTAACTATGCATATGAGGAATCCAAGTTGCTGTGGAACACAGCATGGAAAATTGCCGAACTCCACTTAGTACACCTTATGGGGAATGAACAGGATGTCATTGTTCTGCAGGTGCATTTGCTACACTTCCTGAATTTACAGATAAATATAGTCCTTGGCCACATGGAAAAGCTAACAAAACAAAGTAAGTGAGATGATCTGTACTTTCATGTATAACTGGTACCCATTAATCTCTTCTGTAAATAATGAGCCATTGGTTAAATATCATCCTGAGAGACAAGTGCCCTTCTGGTGACATACATTCACAGCATAATTAAACTAAGTACCAATGTAATGATAAAGGAATTCTTATCTCTTCAACCATGCTTCAGTTATTATATTTTTCTTTTATAATATTTCTCTTTTCTTATTGCCAATGGGAGCCTTTCTTCAAAGGCTAAGTGGTACAAGGGGTGGGGGGCAATTTTCACCAGGGTTGTGGTGCAGTATGATACCAATAATAACCCACCACACACCCACCACACACCAGTAGTTAATTGCTTTTTCAAAACAATAACCAGATGACATTAAAGTAATGTTTGATTTGTGCACGAATCCTGTCCCTATCAAGGGTATTAATGTATGGTCTAAATCAGGGGTCAGCAACCTTTTTCAACCATGGGCCAGTCCACCGTCCCTCAAACCATGTGGTGGGTCGGACTATATTTAGAAAAAATAATAATGAACGAATTCCTATGCCCCCAAAATAACCCAGAGATGCATTTTAAATAAAAGCACACATTCTACTCATGTAAAAAACATGCTAATTCCCAGACCATCCGTGGGCTGGATTGAGAAGGCGAATGGGCCACATCCAGCCCCCATGCCTTAGGCTGCGTACCCCTGGTCTAAATCTTGGCATATCATTTGGCAAAATCATCTCATCATCTGTGTCGTAGGTTCCTTACCACATCCTGCTAACAAATGGATGTTTATACCCATTCTGAAATCCATATTTTAAAGGATAACACAAAAGCACTTTTTTTAAAGAACATATGGTGCTCTTGGAGTTATTGAAAATATTAATTATCTATGTGTTTTAATTTCCAGCAAACACCAGGCCTGCTAATCTTTGTGCATAACTAAGCTATCACTTCTGTCAAAAGAATGATAAATGTTTTCATTTGAATCGATTTGTTTCCAGAAACTCTTGATGACTTTGTCTGTGGTTTAATCAATACCAGCAAATCCTATTTGCTTACAGCAAATTATTTCTTATTCATAGTACAACATGTCTTTCCTGCTCTAATTTGTCAGGTAGGAATCGACACAAACTCTTAAAATGGACTAGATAGAAAAAATTGTGAGTTTACTCTTTGAGTATCATTTCTCCTAGCTTGTATATAAGATCCATGTTTGTGAAACGTGTCATTGTGTTAGCAATGTAACTTTAAAGCAGAGGGGACTGCTTATGTTATCACTCATGTATCACATAAGAAAAGCTATACAAATATTACAAAATATGTTGTATTGCAGAGATGAGGAGCCTGCAGCTCTCCAGAAATTGCTAGGATACAATTCCCATCTTTCCTGACAATTAGCCCCGCTGACTGAGATGGATGGAAGCTGGAGTTCAAAAACATCAAGAGGATTATGGTTCCCCAATTCTGTTGTATTTTATCACCATCAGAATAAAAATACAATTAGAGAAGGAACAAATGAAATTAACTTGCAACCACAAGTGAGATCTAATCTGGATTACAATGGGATAAAATCATACTCTGTGTATGGTCCCATAGTGTGATGATCAGAGTTCAAAAGTGTGTCATATAAGCCTGTCTATGGCAATTTATTCAATTAGCACCCTTCAGTGACTTGCTGTGCAATTCCATGTGCATTCACTTGGAAAAATGCATAATGGGGTGAACAAAACATAAAATTCAGTTTGGATAAATTCAATTCAGAGGCTGTCCAATTTGGATCTGAATTCAAATCCTCATTTAAGAAAACTGAAACTTTGTGCTTCCTTCATTCACTAACGTGAGGGAATTGAAAAAAATGTCTTTTTGACAGAATTGGATGAAATTTGCAGGCATGGAACACTTTCCAACTTTAGCAACTATACTGCTCTTCTTGAGAATCCTATTCACAAGAGAGCAATAACCCGCGGAGTTGGACACTCTAACTAAAATCAGTTAAAGGGTATGAAAATGCAGGTGAGAAAGGATAGGTGCTGGATTTGCCCTCAGAAGACACTATAGTGCTAGAAATGTCTGTGCAAGAAGAATCCCAGCAGCCAGTCTGGCCTGGGGAAATCACTTTGTCCTCTCCTTTGGACTCCAGTGACTCTGTTTCTCAGTCCTCAGCAGATCTGAAGACTTTGCATTCCTACAGGAGCCAGCATTGGGAAATAGCCTAACAAGGTTAAACCCCAGCTGTTTCTTCAGAGTGAGGTGGAACTGGGAAC
This sequence comes from Podarcis vaucheri, assembly GCF_965113315.1. Lineage (NCBI taxonomy): Eukaryota > Metazoa > Chordata > Lepidosauria > Squamata > Lacertidae > Podarcis > Podarcis vaucheri. The sequence goes on along the minus strand of NC_138766.1, from coordinate 55,127,900 downwards.
ACCAAAGCTGAAAGCAGAGCTGTTTAAAGTGACTATGCTGGAACAATAGCCCAGATAACTACAACAGTCATTTTCCCTGTATAGATCCAATGTAAGAATGTGTTTCTTAGTAACTGGATCTCTTCCTATATTCTATGACTACTTGTAGACTTGAGTATACAAGGACACAGGAAATGCAGTAAACTTAGTGCACTTCCACATGGGAAAGTTCTGGGTTATGTCACAGATACTCTTCATTTAAATTTAGTTACATTGCATACATAAAGAATGTGATTTATTAGCATTTTTCAGTATTCAATAGCCTTCCAGATTAATATTTCATTTTCCAGGGTTGCCTGGAAGGTCTTGCAGTTTTTGTATAGAGCTAGAAAACAGTGGTTCTGTGTATATGAGCATTTGGTAAAGCGGCAATCAATTTTTAATTTATGTTTTACCAGCTGTGACCTAAAACAGAATTATTAACTTGTGCTTTATAAACATATTTTTTAAAAGAATTTAATATGGTGAATATAAACTAACATTTGTACCAACATAGTGAGGGTGATGACATATTGGATTTTTATTTTTTTAATGACTGAAGTGTATTGTTCTTCTGAACACTTAAAAGCCATTTAAATAGAGTTTTTGTGTTTAACAGCATTGTTTTCAAATAAGGCATAAGTTGTTGTTTTGCCTTCACTGTCTGACTAGTATTTCTTTCCCATTATTTAAAATATTGAAACTAATACATACAGTACACATTACAGTAATAATATTGCTAAATACTTATCACTATGAACTGTTAAAAAGTTATACAATCCTATACCTTCCTAACGTGGAAAAAAATACAATATTTTGTCCCCTGTGTCACTCTTCAGCAATCTGTCCACAGTATCCCAAGTTCCACAACCACAGACAAACAACACAGGAAGTCACCTTATACTGAGTCAGACCATTTGTCAGAAACCAGCAAAGGAGTACAGCTCTTATGAGGAATGGTGGGAAACTGCCCCCCCCCCTGCTCCTGACCAGGATCCTGAAGCTGCCCAGGAGCAGTGGAGCAGTATAGATTTGGAACAGTGGTTTGCAGAGGGGCATAGTTCTGAAGACAAAAGTTAGGAAGAACTGGCGAGAGAACAGCAAGGTGAAGAAGAATTGGAAGAGAGAGAGCTAACAGAATCTCTCTCTTGCTTGAAAGTGTTGAGCCTGTCAGTCCAAGAAGAAGAAGAAGAAGAGGAGGAGGAGGAGGAGGAGGAGGAGGAGGAGGAGTTTGGATTTGATATCCCGCTTTATCACTCCCCTAAGGAGTCTCAAAGCGGCTCACAATCTCCTTTCCCTTCCTCCCCCACAACAAACACACTGTGAGGTGAGTGAGGCTGAGAAACTTCAAAGAAGTGTGACTAGCCCAAGGTCACCCAGCAGCTGCATGTGGAGGAGCAGGGAATCAAACCCGGTTCACCAGATTATGAGTCCACCGCTCTTAACCACTACACCACACTGGCTCATGTAGAGCAGATAATGTGGTGATACAAAAAGCATGGTGGTTGTGAGAGCAGGTTACAAGCAGCGGACGTGAGTATGGGGGAAGTGGATGGAAGCCATAATTGGGAGCACCTTTCTTCTGAGATGGACTCTTTGTTCTTGAGCTGTGATCATTAAAATCTCTTTATATGGTAAGAGACTATTTTTGCTTTGTTCTATTTATCCACTGCCAAAGGGAGGGAGGAAGTCACTCTCCTGAAGCATGACACCATTGGACCATCTAGCTCAGTATTGTCTACACTGACTGGCAGTGGCTCTCCAGGATTTCAGGCAGGGGTCTCTCCCAACCCTACCTGGTGATCCATCTGAGCTATGGCCCGTCTCTATGTTGTTATAAGATTTTTCATAGTTGTCAACTATTCTGATCTTGGGCATCAATTATCTTCAATGCAGAGGGCAAGAGTTTGAAATCTAAATTAAAGCTATAAAATGAGGCACTTGTTTTACTTAATGCCTGTGATATGAAATGCTATACATCTGTAATTCAGCTTGATGTATCAACCAATTCACTATGTAGATATTTCAGCCCTCAGCTATGATTGACTGCTTAGTCATAAGCAAAATAAATGGGAACTATGAACTGGATTAACTTGTAGAGCATATTCATATGATGTTTGGATAGAAATATAAAAGTTATATTTCAGCTAACTGCTGCATACCCAAATGAAAGCAGACCACAAAAGGACATTGCGATGAATTATAGTGTGACTGTATGATAAAGTAGTTCTGTGCGATAAAAAAAATACCCTGATGTATCTGGGACACTAGTATTTGAAAGATATAAACATTAAGCCTGAAGGTTGAAATTACTTAGAAGATAGCCCAGAATATACCTTCCAATATTATCAGACCTGACACTACTGCCAAATAGGACAAGTACAGACAAATTGCCTAAGCCATACCTTACAAACACCATTAGCACATTTAATGGATGCAGCTTCTTTGTTGTGCTGTAGGCTGAAACACAGCTGAACTTTCCAACTAATCATTTCAGATAACCAAGCCTGCAGCAGAAAGCAACTAGAGAAAAGAAAGGGATTTACTTGTAAATGCCGTTCTGGGGAAAGAGACAATGTCCTTCTATTCAAATAGACCATAAAGGTAAAGGTACCCCTGCCCGAACGGGCCAGTCTTGACAGACTCTGGGGTTTGTGCGCCCATCTCACATCTATTGGCCGGGGGCCAGCGCTGTCCGGAGACACTTCCGGGTCACGTGGCCAGCGTGACAACGCTGCTCTGGCGAGCCAGAGCCGCACACGGAACGCCGTTTACCTTCCCGCTGGTAAGCGGTCCCTATTTATCTACTTGCACCCGGGGGTGCTTTCGAACTGCTAGGTGGGCAGGCGCTGGGACCGAGCAGCGGGAGCGCACCCCGCCGCGGGGATTCGAACCGCCGACCTTTCGATCGGCAAGCCCTAGGCGCTGAGGCTTTAGCCCACAGCGCCACCCGCGTCCCTCAAATAGACCATAGGGATTCCCAAATGGCTGAAGCCTGCTTTAATTGCTAGTATGACAATTACATTTGCCTTTCAAAGTTTTACATAGCCCCAATTGTATAGAGAATTCAAAACAGCTTATCTTAGGAGGAGAGGTTAGAAAGGGTTGTGTTGGTAGTGTGGAAAAGCTATCAATAGGGGAGGGCTGTGTCATTCACTAGATATGGTGAATGGAGGACCTATATTTTGGGAGTCCTGAAACTTGAACTGTTATGGGGGACCCTTTGCAACTAACAAACTGTAATGGGTGACCATTGTGATCTTCTTCAATGGGGTTGTTCCATGACAGAGCCTCCAACCTTTACAACATCTGTGGCATTGTTGAAATATAGACAACAACAACAAAATCAATTTGAGTCATGCAACTCAAATTGTGTCAACTACACCCAAAGTTTTTAAGCAATGTGAACCAAAATTATTTTTGGGCCCCTCCAGGATTATGGCTTCTGAAGCTGGTTTCATTAGTTTCATAGTAGATCCGTCCCGGCATATGGTACTGGATTGTGACCTGGATAGTATTATGTAAAATTCCAACTTAATGGTTTTACACTTGTAAGTAGCCCATGGAAATTGACAACCATGTTATCCTCAAGGCTTATCTGTTAAAAGGAGATACTGATTTACTTCAGACAGTTGTTGAACTGTCTGAAGAAAGAGTTAATGATTCTGGAGCATCTAACACATTCCAAGAACTATGCAAATTGGGATCTAGCCAACAAAGTTAAATGCTTTATTAAGTCTCATAGGCATTAACTGTAGTGAGTTAAAACACATTCCTAATTATCCCACTGAACTCAATGGGCCTTCAAGGTGCTTAGCTTGGGCTGCATTGCATGCATATTAATACTTCTAAAGTTGCTTAGTTTCTTTTGGTTTGCACCTATGAATAAAGCCAGCTTTAAAACTAGATGGCAGCCTCATAAGTCATACATCTTACAATGCAACATGATGTAGTCAACATTAGAGATTTTAAATTATATGTTTATGCAATTATGAAATATGAAAATTATATATACACCGTATTTTTCCGTGTATAAGACTAAGTTTTTCCCCTAAAAAAATGCAGTGGTACCTTGGGTTACAGACGCTTCAGGTTATGAGATTTCGGGTTGCACACCGCGCCAAACCCGGAAGTACTGGAACGGGTTACCTCTGGGTTTCGGCACTCGTGCATGTGCAGATACACTAAATCGTGCTTTGCACATGCGCAGAAGTGCTGAACCGCAACCTGCACATGCACAGACGCGGTGCGGCGGGTTGCAAACGTGCCTCCCACACGGATCACATTCGCAACCCAAGGTTCCACTGTAATGTCAAAAATTATGGGATGTCTTATACTCTGGGCCATTTCCCCTCCTTTTCTTAAAACTGAGTCTCCCAGAATAGGTGGTGTCTTATACATGGGGGCATCTTATAGATGGAAAAATACGGTATATTTTCAGTAACCCAAGACTTATGAGGCCTTTAATGAAACTCATATCTTAAATCAGTATATTTCACAGTAGTGGCTGGTGCCCGATGGGACTGGTAGGGTGGAAGATAGAGTGACCAACAATAGGTGGAGCCTGAGTCAATAAAAGAATGAACCACTCCTCATTGGTTGTAAGTAAGAAGATAGGCATGCAGGGGCTGGCTGAGGGCTGATTTAGATTGGCCCTAACAGACCGGTCTCCACTGCTAAAAAGGAATTAATTTTGACTGAATACTTTTTATTATTGGGGAAATGTAGCACTTTTCTCATTCTTTGACTCAAACCTTTAACTTTTTTCTTGCTATTTGTGTTAGTAAAGAGTCAAAATGAGCTATTCAAGAGTCTCACTGGGGGAGAGTTGGGGAGGTAATGGACCTTTTCATACTCCTGATGATGCACCACTTTACCCTGGCCTTTGACACCTGAAATATATATTTTAGGTGCTAAAACACAGCTATTTTCCAAGTTCATGGGAAATAGTTTGTATTTTTTCCAAGACCATTCTGAGCCTGGCTGGAGGAATTCTCCCCATCATTAACCTTAACGTTCTTATTTCACAGACGGGGAACTGAAGTGGGAGAGGTGATTTGCCCAAGGCAGCCTAATAGGTTTAGGACTTCTGCTAGGATCTGAGTGCATGTCTTGCAGGTCTAAGACTATTAATTCTTGTGCTAGACCTGACTAGCTCTCCATCAAGACTGTCACATTTGGGGGGCACAGTGGTGCTGAATTCTGCTTTCAGCAATCTACTTCTTCAGAGCCATTAGCTAGCTGAAGAACATAAATCATCTGTCATTAAGCATTAGGAACTTCTAGAGGAAGTATAATGTCTCTTACCATTCTCAAAACCATGTAATTTACACACTAGTTGAATTTATAATGTGAAAACTTGAATATTTGAAATGGTTTTGCAGCCATAGCACAAAGTGCAAGCTATATGAATATTTGAATTCGTCCAACGACACATCAATCACAGATTGATTCAAAATGGAATGAGTCATTGACATCAGTTGCAGGGCCAGTGGAACTTCAAATCCTCCTCCGTCTATATCACTTGGGAGAAGACATGGAAAGGCAGGGATTAATATGCTCACCATGCTGCTGTTTTTTTAAAAACATAGTATAACTCTCCCTTCCTATGAATCTCTCTGAGTCTTTCTACTCCAGGTGTTGGGTTCATCCCTCAGCTAAGGTCCAGGTTTATTTTATTTTCTTTGGGGTAATGTGTTTCACCAGGCTCTTGCTTTGGGGACACATTGGCAAGATTTCTTAGGCCACCCCAACTTTCTGCAGGAATCCGCTCTCTGCCTCTCAGAATGTTCCCCGCTCCATCCTTTCTCTCCTTCTTGTCATAACCAGTCTTTCTTCTCCTCTTAGTCTTATAATTATAGACATTTCCTTTCTTTAAAAGAATAAAATTGCATCACCACCTCAAAGTATCTGTCTACAAACAGTCAGGCTTAATCAACACTGTGCCTACAAATTTTATCCACTTTTGTGAAAAGGAAAAAAAATATATATACAGTTGTACCTTGGATGTCAAACAGAATCCATTCTGGAAGTCTCTTCGACTTCCAAAATGTTCAAAAACCAAAGTGAGGATTCTGATTAGCTACAGGAAGCTCCTGCAGCCAATCAGAAGCCGCAGAAGCCCTGTCGGATGTTTGGCTTCAAAAAATAGTTTGTGAACTGGAACAGTCACTTCCGAGTTCCGAGTTTGACATTCGGGAGCCAAAATGTTTGAGAACTAAGCTGTTCGAAAACCAAGGTACAACTGCAAACCCATTTTAGGTTCCTTGTTATACTGAATGGAGCACAGAGTGGTTTCAGAATAAATCAGACTGCTTCCCAAAGGTACAGATACAAGCTGAATTTTCTGTCCTGTACACACGCCTGGGAAATTCCCCTTTAACACAAATTTTAAAGGCACAGAGTCTAGATTGAGAGTGCATGTGTGACAGAGTATGTCTGACAGTAAAAGCTACAGTCTGGGGAGGGAGGAGTGCTCCTGAAATCACTACCCTGTTAATAATGGAATAGAATAGAATAGAATAGAATAGAATAGAATAGAATAGAATAGAATAGAATAGAATAGAAATTTTAAGTCATATAGTGATAGGGCTCATGACCTGCTTATGGGCTTCCCATGGGCATCTGATTAGCTGTGAGAACAAGATGCTAGATTAGATGGGTTTATGGTTAGGTAGAGGAATTGCATGGTGGAATTAGTTAGGTAAACTGTTGAGAACAAAGAATATGTTCATTTAACTATATATCAGTTCATTCATGTTGTTGTTTAGTCGTTTAGTCATGTCCGACTCTTCATGACCCCATGGACCAAAGCACGCCAGGCACTTCTGTCTTCCACTGCCTCCCGCAGTTTGGTCAAACTCATGCTGGTAGCTTCGAGAACACTGTCCAACCATCTCGTCCTCTGTTGTCCCCTTCTCCTTGTGCCCTATATCTTTCCCAGGTTCTTTTTCCAGGGAGTCTTCTCTTCTCATGAGGTGGCCAAAGTATTGGAGTCTCAGCTTCAGGATCTGTCCTTCCAGTGAGCACTCAGGGCGATCTTCTTGCAGTCTATGGGATTCTCAAGAGTCTCCTCCAGCACCAAAATTCAAAAGCATCAATTCTTCGGCGATCAGCCTTCTTTATGGTCCAGCTCTCACATCCATACATCACTACTGGGAAAACTATAGCTTTAACTATACGGACCTTTGTTGGCAAGGTTATGTTTCTGCTTTTTAAGATGCTGTCTAGGTTTGTCATTGCTTTTCTCCCAAGAAGCAGGCGTCTTTTAATTTCGTGGCTGCTGTCACCATCTGCAGTGATTATGGAGCCCAAGATCATGGGCTCCAGTTCATTCATGCTCAGATATAAAGCAATGCATAGGAGCCGATTAGTAGGGTGCATGGGGGCTTAGTAACCCACAATAAAATATTTGAGGAGACCAGGCCCCCACAAAGTTGATGTGCATTCCTATTCAAATGGTGTGTATGCACTGTATCATGTGATCATGTGGGGTGGGGCTTACCTGGCCCCTACAATATTTTATTCAAGTTGGCACCCCTGAAGCAATGCATGTAGAATTATGTTTGAGTTCTGGCATGCATCTGCATATAAAAGTATAAATGAATGAGCCTAATATTTTAGGAATGAACCAAAATGAGTAATTTCACAGTCTTGCAATGTGATTTAACTGATCTATAGTAATAAAATGATCTACAGTATCATCTATTCACATGTTCACAGTAGGGCAGATAATCCTTTAAGTCCAATTTCTGTTTGTTTGTTTTAAATTATCCTCATAAAAGAAACAATATCTGATTAGATTCAAGAGCTCCTTTATTTATTATCCACATATTTCATCCACTTTTAGCTGACAATCTGTCAAGTTGATGCAATCAATGATTGACAGTCTGGTAAAAGTTGGAGTTCAAACTTTAAAAATAATGAGAAACCAAGAGTATAGAAATAGTAGTGAAGTTATTAGTCTTTCCAGCCACCGAGTAACATTATTTATTTTTTTCATTTACGAGCTTGAAGGGTACCAATTTAAAGTAAATAAATTTTCATGGACAAAGCTCAGCTCTATCCATTTAACTTTGCAAAGACGCACTACAGTGAAATTAACTTTGGGATATCAAGTGGGCCAGGGAATATTTTAAGAAAAATTAAATATTTGCAAATAATAAGGAAGATGAGTGCATATCTCTACAATAGGAACTGCAGGCACATTTTATGTTCCTGGCATTTCTGCAATAAAAGTGGGAGCTGCAATTTTTGCTTATATTCATTCAATGTGGCATTTTTAGAACACATTTGGCTGATTTAATTTTACTGCCTCCAACTTACTAATTTATCAACTTCAGCTCTTTCATAGTTGTATAAACACTTGTAATTATAACCCTCTCAAATCAATTCTGCATCATTTCATCAATATCCTTGAGCACCATCTCTAAATGTTTATATGTGAGTGTGTTTGGGTGGGTGGTGTTCTATCTATGGTCTAGAACTCCAAATGCAGCTTGCAACTGGGATTTGATCTGATTATGATTTTCTAGCATGTTAAGTAACTGATGCCCACCACTCCGTAAGAGTAGTTGAATCATAGAATTGTAGAATTGGAAGGGACCCAGGGGGTCATCTAGTCAAACTTTCTGCAATGCAGGACTCTCATCTAGATCATGCATGACAGGTGGCCATCCAACCTTTGCTTGAAAACCTCAAAGCAAGGAGAGTCCACTACCTCTTGCGGGGGTCTGTTCCATTGTTGAGCAGTTTTTACTCTCAGAAAGTTCTTCCTGATGCTTAGCAATTCCTGAACACAATATTTTGAGACTTTAGGCACATTTTGAATGGATTACTGCATGAAGTTATTAAATTGACTTGTTACAATACCCATATGAAACAAGAGACTTGGATCATTTTATGTTTGGGATTCTTTGTTTCACAGATAAATTCATAGCATGTTGTTACCGGAAAAATCCGAGGGCTCCCTTGGACAAAAAGTAAAGACACCAACCAGAGTAAATTGGAGCAAATCAGCAGCCTGTAGGCTTGGCCTTTATTGAACTGTTGCAACAGGGTGCTCCCCTCACTTGCAGGAGAGAGGAAAGACACAGAAAAATGGTGTGCAAGGCCTTATAAAAACTTTTGAAAATCCCATCCTGTAGGTCAAGCCCACCCCCAGAAACATCATGCATACATCACAGAAAGGAGGGCTTGAGGGAGGGGTGGTGGTGGTAACCTGAGTGTCCTGTCACCTGGCTGGTTCCCTTCTCCCCCTCCCCATGAGTCATTTTCAGAAGACAAAAGGTAGTCGCAGTTTCCTGCCCCTGAGGGGGAATCCAATCACTGTTCTTTTGTTATAGTCCGTGTTGAATCCACTCGTGTATGCAGTCCGTTGTGTTGTTGATGGTCTTCTGTCTGAGACCATCAGGGTTGGCATAGCAACTGGGCAGGGCTCCTGTGGATGTGCTGGTATGCTCAAAGGATTATGGTGGCCTGTATCAAACCTTCCCCATTTTGTAGTCCTTCCTTCATGGAGTAAAATAAAAGTGGAACAGCGCAAATCCGATGTATGGTTGATTTTCTATGAATTTATAACAGAAGCGTAGTGTATGTAGTGTGTGAGTGTGAGTGTGTGTGAAGTTTGTAGAAACTGAATTATTGGGGGGGGGTTCCTGCTACAATGTTAAATCTGTCATATTTCTGTCTATCTATATCTACCTACCTACCTATCATCTACCTACCTACCTACCTATCATTTATCTATCTATATCTATCATCACCATCTATCTATTGTGTGTGTCTGTCTTTCTCCATCTCTCTGTGTTGCAGGGGTGTTTGCACATTTCATTCAACAAGTGAACAATCTGTGTTCCCATGTGCACAACAGTTGAGCAGTATACTCATTTCATTCACATGTAATATTAAATAAGAATAGAATCTATGTACCTTTATAGACAAAGAGTTGAACTGCACAAATCAACAAGTGTACACTCTTTCACACAAACACTTGTACATGTGTAGAGACAGCGTGTACAGTGTGTGTCAATCTGATGTTTCTAAAACAAACTCTAATTGTGTTGGTTTTCTATTAATGTTATATGCTTCACTTTCCATGTACAAAATGCTGCATTCTTACTGCATTAAAAGGAGAAACTTCTCAGACCCCAGTTGTTTCCCTGCAACATGCATAGCTGCTCCCACGTGGCAGTAAATGGCTTATTTCAAGAAAAGACAAGACAATCTTTATCCTGACATGTTCCAGAAATGTTATTTATTCATTTATTATTACTACAACTGCTGCTCCTGTTTAAGCCGTCTGCCTCTGTAAGGACTGAAAATGCACTTAGTACAGAAGCCTTGAGACCACTCAGTTCCTTTTTGCATAAACAAAAGGCCTTTGCATGAACAAAATATATCTCAAAATCACTTGTTTTGTTTATAAAGTTTGTATTCCACCTTCCTATATTAAAATGTGCTGAAGGCAGCACATGGCCTTTCAGAATGTCCCGCATTCCTTCCACTGCTCTCACACTCTCAAGTCAGCAAAATAAAATGAAATGAAAAGTAGTAGTAGTAATAATTTATCCTATTGTGCAAGGAAAGTTGTTCTGTTCTCTCAGTGTTACTCTGAATATCAAAAGAAGAAACACTTTAGGGGGGGGGGAATAGAAAGAAAGGCTGTACGCTGACTGTGGAATCAGTCATCTGCATGCATGGCCTCCAGGCCTCATGAATATGTGAGATGCATGCTTGTCTGCCTATAAGCAATGCTACTAATGTCTTTACTAAAAGACCCTCTGGGGAAGGCAAACTGTTCAGCAAATCTTCACTAATGTTGAGTTCAGAAACCAGTTTAACATTACAGAGAGAAGATATCAAACTATCACTTTGATCATACATCATTGCAAAAGCAATTTGATCGCTGTACTTACTTGATCCTGTTACAAAAATAGGGTGCCTCCACCTCTCTCTGCTGAGCAGTAGCAAGATTACAGGGGGTCCCAGCCACTCACTCAGGGTCTGTGTTCCTTTGGAAAATTGAGACATGGCGGAGAATGTCGTAGCTTTAAGAAAAATGGTTTATTCACTTATTTACACCTTCAGTCTGCATGAAGAGAATCCAATCTTACAGCACAGTCTTTTCAAGAGTGGCTTATTCCCCCACAGTAGGGCAGCCCTGGAGTCCAAGGCATTTCTACCAGCCATCCTTCAGCCATCCTGCCCAAGATGGATCCCAATTCTTTTTCTCCCCTCTTATTCTTCTCAGAATACCTTGCTAAAAAACCCCACAACCCTCCATTTGCCTGTCACTTCAAGTACACAGCCCATCACCTTGGCAGCATCTGTCTCCCCAGGCCAAAGGATTCCTCTCAGGTGGCCCATCAACACCTTTTGCCACGTTAACAGATTTGCTCTTCACTAGGCCAGCCAGCTTGGTTTGCAGGGCTGGCACAGTTCTGCAGCTCATACGTTCATCCATATCCCAATTAATCAAAATTCTACCATTTATTAATTTCCAGGCTTTAGTGGGTTCCCCATCAAATCTATAACACTATGTTGCATTTTTGAACGATGAACAACTTATGGGAAGCCAACCTTTATTCATGCACTTGTCTGATCTGCAGCATTCTTTGTCATGGCTAATCACTGCTCTTCCACTGGATAGACCAGGCATAGGCAAACTCCGGCCCTCCAGATGTTTGGGACTACAATTCCCATCATCCCTAGCCAACAGGACCAGTGGTCAGGGATGATGGGAATTATAGTCCCAAACATCTGGAGGGCCGGAGTTTGCCCATGCCTGGGATAGACCTTTGTTCTTCACCAGCCACACAAACACACTTGAAAGGCACACAAGAAAGTCCATGTCAGCATCATCTAGAGATGGGTGAATCTGTTAATTTTGGTTTCTCCCAGTTTTCAGCTCTTAAGTTCAGTTCCTACATTTTCACATTAGTTTGTGAATTTTAAAATAACAAGTCCTCAGGAACATTCAGCAGCATTTTAGGGCAATTTTCTCCTAATATTTTCCATGGATGGAAGGAGGCAGTTTTTTGCAATTTCCACCTTTCGCTTGCAGCCCTCAATGCCACCTCCCCTGCTCCAACCAATGCTGTCCCAAAGGTTCCCCCAACCCTTGGATCAGATTTTGGGATGGGGGTAAGGGCTACGGAAGGAAGGGGGAAATAATAGAAAATTGCGTCCCAGTGCCCCTTCATGGAAGACTCCCAAAGAGCTTCTATGAATGGTTACAACTGGGAGGGAAACCAATGGCTAAAATGTTTTGATTTCAAAGACAGTTAAATTGACCCTTTAATCTACTCCTTGGCTATACCTGATGGGTGCTTATTTTTATATGTTTTATTACAAATATTACGTATTTTAAATTCTATTCTTGCTCTCTGAGTATTGGAGGGGGCATAATTGGGTTTTTCTTATTTTTATTTGGATTATGTATTTTGTGTTTTTATATTGTGATTTTATCCTGTGAACTGACCTGTGAATGTAGGGCAGTATATAAATTTTAATCATCATCATCTTTATGTGCAATTTTGCCTAACATACACCTTTTTGCAAGGCAATTTCCCCTTATATAATGCATTTTTGCATGCTATTTTCACTAATGCATGCATTTTTATACACACTTTAGGATGCACATTTTCTCACACATTGTATGGCAGCATTGCAAAATTTGGAGATTTATGAATTGCAAAGGATGGCTAGGTTTCAGTCGGCATATTATTTCAGAAATTCAGTAGGCTCACCTATAAATGTGAACTGAATTGCATTCTCCCCATCCCTGGTACAATCCTACCTTGATTTACTATGTCTTTGACAGGGATTCTGTTTACTCTAGGAAAAGTTCAGGTTGGTAAGCTTTGAGAAGCAGTTTTGAGTAATACTCCTTTCATCCATCCCAGCATCCACTCTTTCCCTCAAACTGACACAAAGAACATAAAAAGAGCCATGCTGAATTAGCAAATTTAACTAATAGAATAAGAGATCAGGAAGATGGAGTATTTAAGGAAGAGTGGAAAATCTGAAGAATCATGTTAATCAGGTTAAACGTCAGTGTAAAGTATTAAAGGGGAAGGGATAAATATGAATATATGGGAAAATTAGAATATGCAGCCTTAATGGATAAATAAATAGAAACATGGAAGGGGGGAAGGGAAGTCAAAGATTGGATTTATGGTTATATTCAATGAAATGTGAAACACTGTAGTGAAAAATGATAAATAAAAATTATACATAAAAAGAGTCTGCTGGATCACACCAGGGTCCCATCTACTCCAGAATCCTATTCTCAGAGTGGCTCACTGGATGGCCATTGGATGCCTGAAAGCAGGACCTGAGCACACTGGTGGAAGAGGAGTGCGGGGGGAGCACACTGCCCCTGGCAGCACGATCCCTGTGGGGTTCCATTGCGGCTGCCCCCCCCCCGTGTGCTGGGAGCCCCGCTCCCAGGATGCGCATCATGCCCCTGCAGGCAGCACGCCTTGCCCCTGGGACGCACGCCATCCCCGCCCCACCTGCTCTCCACCCCCCAGTGCCGGAGCATGAAGCTCCACCACTGCCTGAGCACAACAGCACTGTCTCACTGGTGATTCCTAGCAGTTGGTATTCAGAAGCATCCTGCCTCCAACAGTTGGGGTTAAATAGTTGCTGCAATTTCAGAATCCACCACACCCACCGGTTGTGAGCAATTTATATGGGGAAGACCTCAGGCCAAACAAATTTAATTTGAATTTAAACACTACATCAGTGCAGACTCCCAATTGCTTGCTAAGAGCAATTTTGGAATGGAAACCAACAATAATAATAAAAAAATTCTACTCCAACCTGCTGGGTGGGTGACCAGATAATCCTGCGCTGTCCAAGGTCAGGTGAATGGGTAGCATTTTGTCCGCATTTCAGGGAATGGGTGGGTGGGACACGACTTGCTAATAAGCTCCATTTTGTGAAATGTTTTACTATGTTTGAGACGCCTGTTGCCAGATCCATAGAAGCAGCACCAGTCTGTAGTCTTACAGAAAATAAATAAAACTTATCTGTTTGCGGAAAAATGTTGTATTGCAAATGTTTTACTGACATCCTAGAATACCAATTCTAAAAAAGGCTTTTGATTTTCCCCGAGGATGTCAGAGGGAAGGAAAACAAATCCATGAAATGGTTGATTGTTTCTCGCTGCATGCTCAGCAAGCACTAATAGGAAATGTTAAGCAAAGAGTGAATTTATGTTTCTTATTAAATCAGATATAAAAGTGCACAGTAAAATAAAATTAAAAAGACAGCAATAATACTACTAAAACACACACAGAGAGATTTCTCTGTATAATAAGCTCCACAAACAATCAGAAGCATGACAAACATAAGTCAATTGATTTAAATGGGTCTACCACGAGTTTGACTCAGTGCAATCCAAACCCAAGATTCACCAAGATAAGTGTGTTTGGAACCAGCAGGGTCATCTAGTCCTGTCTCAGCCCTAGGCTCCATCAGTATAACTCCATCACCCCAGCTCAGCTGGGGCGTATTCTGTCATCGATGCTTTGGTTGAGATTCCTGAATTGCAGGGCATTGGACTAGATGACCCTTGGCGTCCCTTCCAACTCTATAATTCTATGATTCAAGGACTCCTTCAATCCAGCTGAGGTGGGGCTATGCTAGTTCAGCCAGGGGAATAGCAGATGACAATGTATGCTGACATAAATCAATAAAGAGGAGTGTTCCAGGGGTGGGGCAAAAACGTATTCCAAACTGCTTTTCACTCAGTCATGTGACCTGGCAACAGGTCCAGCCCCATGATGAGGCAGAGTGAGGCAGCTCTTACTTAGCAGGATCCACTATGTAGGTCTGTTCTGCTGACTGATACTCTGAGGTCCTGAACCCACCAGGGATGCTGAGTCCCTCCACGCTATGGCAGATACCATTGAAGTAGCAGTTCCATCTTCACCCCGTAATAGGTTCTTGAGACAAAAAAAACATATCCGCTCCACTTTTAGCAAGGAGAATGTTTAGCAAGGCCAACCATTAGTTGCATAATTTTGTTGAATTATGTTGTAGTTTGCAGATAATTTCTATAATTAAATCAACTGTGGCGTAGCAAAATGGAGCCATCTGCCAAAAACCTTATTATCAGACAAACAATATGTTTCATCTGATAGGAGCACTTTGGGAGGAAAAGAAGACGCAAAAAAGGCCAGCACATTTATTAAATAAAATGCAAATTATTGTGATCAAAGTAATGAGAAATAAACATTATCATAAGGAGCAAGCCCCAGTCTCTACATGAACTAGCAACATAGCATCTAAATCAAAGTTTCGAGTTTACACATTTAGTTGAGTGCATATTAGAATATCTTACAAGGGTCTGACCAGAAGAGCTCTTAAGCATACTCACAGTGTGGTCCTATGAATGTGTGTAGACTAAAACAGGGTTTCCCAAACTTGGGTCTCCAGCTGCTTTTGGACTACAACTCCCATCATCCCTAGCTAGCACGACCAGTGGTCAGGGATGATGGGAACTGTAGTCCAAAAGCAGCTGGAGACCCAAATCTGGGAAACTCTGGTCTAAAGTAAATCTCATTGAAATGTATCCAATGATAGTTCAATTCAAGAGTACACACCTTAAATAAATGGACATGACTAACTTAGGTCCATTAATTTCAATAGGTCTAGTCCAAGTAGAACTTTTTGGATACAACCCATTGAGCTCACTGGGACTTACTGCCAGGGAATCGTGTGTAGGCTTGCAGCACCTGCTACCATAGTTCTCCACATTTGGCTCAAGAAAGCCAGAGTCTAGGGGATGGTTAGAAAATATCAGATGCACTGGAATGAATGCATACGTCATATCTACACCACACATGGCTCCCCACCCCCCAAAATCCATGGAACTGTAGTTTTTTCAGGGTGTAGGAATTGTAGTCATATGAGGGGTAATACAGTTCCCAGAATTTATGAGGGGAAACCATGTGTTTATAATGTGCTTTAAATGTATGGTGTGACTGTGACCCTGTTCAGTTATTTGAATGGAAACATAGAAAGCTGCCTTAAACTGAGTCAGATCATTGGTCCATCTAGTTCTGTACTGTCTCCACTGAGCTATGGAGCTTCCCGAGATTCCTAGAAGCACCATATAAGTGTAACCTATTACTAGATTACTTTTTTTAAAAAAGTAGTCTTACTTTCACATGTTCCCATATGGTCTCTTGGATTATCCTTAATTGCACATTTGCGCAGACATAGATCCACCTTGTATGAACACAGGCATTTAGCTAAGATTGGACATAAAGATGGAAGCTACAAAGTACAGTCATACCTTGGGTTGAAGTAGCTTCGGGATAAGTATTTTCGGGTTGCGTGCTGCAGCGACCCGGAAGTAACGGAGCGCATGCACAGACGGTTAAAATGACATCACATGCATGCATAGAAGTGGTGAATTGTGACCTGTGCATGTGCAGACACTGGTTGCATTTGCTTCTGGATGTGAACGGGGTTCCAGAACGTATCCCGTTCACATCCAGAGGTACCACTGTAACCAGAAGAAGCAAAATGATTGTTTGCTATCAAAAGCCCCAATATATTTTGAGACTGCCAAGAGCGTGCATGGAACTACAGGATAAAAGGAATTTTTTTGGACACAATCACCAAATCTGTTTTATGGGATTTCAGCTGGTAACCTCTATTCATAAAAGTGCAAGGAGGGTCACATCAAATGCCAGTGAAGGTCAAATCAAGTTATATAAGCAGGCAGAGCACTCAAGATCAATCACCTCCCAGTTTCAGGTATAAGGAAGCTAGTTTTAAGCTCTCAGCAAGCACTGCTGTAATCGGGATTTAAAGTTCTCTTATTGATTTTCTCAGCAGTCGAGGAACTGATTTTTGTAGGCTTTTAAAAGATTTTTTGTAATTACAGAGATGTTGTTTGGGAGGGAGGCAGTCAACGCACTTATGCACCCAAACAAGGCTTTCATGCTCTCTTGCTTAGACACACTTAGACAAGGAGTCTGCTTACAGAAGTCATTCTAATGTCTTCACGTTCTCTTAGAGCCAGTGTGCCTAGCCATCTTGCAGCCTAGTTACTGTTGCTTCTTATTACAGTTAGTAGTTCATACTTTGGGGTTTGCTACTGTCCATAGCAGTAGCTATCAATCCTGATGCAGCCTTTTAACCATGACACAAATTCAGAAGAGTGTGCTGCTAAGAAACCACAACTACCTCTGTATCAGCCAGCCCCATTAAGTGCTAGCATTGCTATAGGACAGAGGGGGCTGTGAAGGAAGGAGAGTCCTGCAGGAGTGTTGAAGGACCAGTGTTGAACAAAGAACTAGAGACAGGCTCTCTATGGCTGGCTCTGTGTTACTTTATTTATTCATTTATTTCATTTATAACCCTAATTTCCTTCAGGAAATTTAGGATGGCGTACATGGGTCTGCCCGTCCTCATTTAATCCCCCATAACAAGCCTGCACAATGACAAACCTAGACAGCATCATAAAAAGCAGAGACATCACCTTGCAGACACAGGTCCATATAGTTAAAGCTATAGTTTTCCCAGTAGTGATGTATGGAAGTGAGAGCTGGACCAGAAAGAAGGCTGATCGCCGAAGAATTGATGCTTTTGAATTATGGTGCTGGAGGAGACTCTTGAGAGTCCCATGGACTGCAAGAAGATCAAACCTATCCATTCTTAAGGAAATCAGCCCTGAGTGCTCACTGGAAGGACAGATCGTGAAGCTGAGGCTCCAATACTTTGGCCACCTCATGAGAAGAGAAGACTCCCTGGAAAAGACCCTGATGTTGGCAAAGATTGAGGGCACAAGGAGAAGGGGATGACAGAGGACGAGATGGTTGGATAGTGTTCTCGAAGCTAACAGCATGAGTTTGACCAAACTGCGGGAGGCAGTGGAAGACAGGAGTGCCTGGCGTGTTCTGGTCCATGGGGTCACGAAGAGTCGGACACGACTAAACGACCAAACAACAACAACTCTGTGAGGTTGGTTAGGCTGAGAGGCAGTGACTGGTCCAAGGTCACTCAGTGTGTGCATTGGCCAAGTGGGAATTTGAACCCTGGTCTCTCCCAGGTGCAAGTCTGACGCTTTAACTACGGCACCACATTGGCTCTCATAGCTTCAATGTGCCAAACAATTCTGATGCACTATGAAAGAATGTGAGTGGTACCTCCAACATGAATCACTCTGCAAAACAGTGTTGAAAATGGAGAAAGTGCCACCCCCACATAGCAATGGGGGAAGATATAAACTTGTAAACTATGTGGAGGAATCCATACTGTGTGTGGTACGGGCAGTGCATATCCCTTCAGGTAAGAATCTGAGCAAGTTGTTCACTTAGATGACCTCTAAAATTGGTTGGAAAGCTCATTACAAAGCAAGAATGCAGCTTAAGAAATAATACTTTGAGCACCCAAGCTAGGTTATGCTGGAGGGTGGGGAGCAAGTTGCTTTCTTCTAGCCTGCCCCAAGTCTCACTCAGCTGGGTGTTCTCAGCCAACATATCTCCCTTTCAGGGCCGGATTTAGATGAAGGCCCCTCCCGATCCCCCACCCTCACAACTAGAAGAAAATGAAAGAGTGTTATAAACAAAATTGAGTGAAGCCAAGGATGATGACAGGTATTTAGAATTCTACAGTTCACAATTTCTCCTCTAAAGGACATAAGATACTATTGTTAAATAGCATGGTGATTTTTAAAAATGCATAAAATTAGCTCTGAAAAACTTTGCAATAGCTGAACTTTGTAAACCTTTTGTGGCTGGGGCAGGCCTGGAAGTAGTTCCCATGTCTTGTTCCTCTCTAAGGAATCAAGTTCAGCCTTCATGGCATTAAACCATGGCTCAGCATCCTCTGAGGTTAAACTTTGAACCTCTTGGAAGCTTGAAGGTTCCCCAACCTTCTCTGAGTTACTAAAAACAGCTGTACCTGCTAGGACTGTTTTAGCAAACTCTTCAGCATACCTTTTGGGTGGTTTACCCTTTGTGGCCCTTTCAGATCTGTGTACTATACACAAGTCTTCCATGCTAGACTTCTCCTCTTTAGGAGAATAGTGGGCAGGCCAGGTCGTCCCAGTGGCGTAGCGTGGGTTGTCAGCACCCAGGGCAAGGCAAGTAATTTGCGCCCCCTAACCCATGGATTTGCGCCCTCTAGCCCTAACCCCCAGATGTTGCACCCGGTGCGGCCGGCCCCCCCTGCACCCCCCACGCTACGCCACT
This sequence comes from Podarcis vaucheri, assembly GCF_965113315.1. Classification (NCBI taxonomy): domain Eukaryota; kingdom Metazoa; phylum Chordata; class Lepidosauria; order Squamata; family Lacertidae; genus Podarcis; species Podarcis vaucheri. Next base: position 55,108,665 of record NC_138766.1, on the reverse strand, counting down.
GGGTCGTCCTCTTATATACCTGCTGGGATTGACAAGGCATCTGATCCTCACCTGAATCTCATAGCTCTCCTGTAGCTGCCTCTTGGGGAAAATAATTAGCATCACACATCATGTGCATGGAAGTTGCCAAACCAATTAACCAACTAGAAGGATTACTGTTAATAGCACCAGTTTTCCTGTAACTTGATATTGCTGGATAGTTTTGATGAACTGCAAAAGCATTTTTAGTTTGCTTTCTGTTGCCACCCTGGAACTTTTCTTTATTAGTGCCACTTTGTTTTGTATGATTTCTTGCAAATGAAGGAAAACAACTTTTCTGCTTGTATATGTTGATAATATAACTTTGGTTACTGAGGACAAATAAGATTGTACAAAAACAAGATTGGGTGCAGGCCTGGCCAGGACATAGGCATCCTGACTATGACAAAGGTGACCTGTGTGCTTGCTTGCTTGCTTGCTTAACAGTTGGGGACTTCAAGGTCCCTGCTCTTCCTTCTTATGGACTGGACCTGGAGACTCCAATAGAGAGCATTCCATGTCAAGAAGGAGGGCAAGTGGGCACTCTATAAAATGACAGGGCCGGAGTTACATGGAGCAGGGCCTTTTCACTGGTGGTGCCCATTGTATGCCTCGCTCTTCCCAGACCTGTTCTCTTTTGGCCTGTATTTTGGAGCTTTATAGTTCATGTTCTTCTAGGTTGCATCAACAGAAGTATAGTGTTCAAGTCAAGCGAAGTCATATTCCTGCTGTATTCTGCCTTGGTCAGACCACTGGAGTACTATGTCCAGTTGTGGGCACCATATTTTAAGAAGGATATTGACAAGTTGTAATGTGTGCAGATGAGGGTGAACAAGATGATAAAGGAAAAGTTTTCTGTTAGTAACAGCTGTTCCATCTCAAGGTGGTGGACTCTCCTTCCTTCCAGATTTTTAAGCAGAGGTTGGATGGCCATCTGTCGTGGATGCTTTAGTTGAGATTCCTGTGTTGGAGGGGGTTGCACTAGATTCTAGTCTAACCATATCTAGTAGTTGAAGCACCCATTGCTATTTGGAGCTCCTTCCTAGCCCAGACAAGCAAACGCTGTGTATCATCAAGTTTAGCACTGCAGCACAGATGCCACGAGCAAGTCCTGGCAGAAGGTAGCAGATCCAAAGAACCAACAATGGCTTCTGTGATTATTGTATTCAAAATACAGTGAATTATCTGTGTACAACTACTCCCTGAAGTACCGGTAGTTCCAGTCACTACTGTGAAAAACACCAGCTGTGTTTTTCATTGTATTTTTTCATTTGTGTTTTATTTCATGGATGTAAATCATTCTGGGAGCATAACTTTCATGCATTAAATCAGTCAATCAATGTGCAGCCAAGTTAGTGAAATGTACAGGCAACCTTGCATGCAACAGTACTTCACTTTTCAGTAAATGTATATATTTGTTTGACTTATAAATCTTTTTTTTCCATCCAGCGATTTTAGCACAAGTTAATGAATAGAAGCCTATTAGCAGCATCTACTGCATTTGGGCTTAAAGCTTAGATTTGTTAATAATGACTCATTCACCCCTAATACTTGGTCAAATAAAGTTGTTGTGCTGTGGAATGGATTTCTGGCCTTGACATCAAATAGGCACCAGAGTGACATGGAATTGGCTCCGCCACCCACTATTGCACAGAAGGCCATATTGATTTGTTTGCTCTGCAGAGTATAATCACCAGCACCTAGAAAACTACTCAGGAGATAAATTGGAGACTACAGTTGGCAAGAAACATTGGGGAGGTTTGTTGCTCAGTACATTTAGAATTAAAAGTAATAAAAGCACCATGGGGAAAAAAATTCACTTTGGATCCTGGGTCAGTTCCAGATTTATGATGTAAATTCCTCATTGACAAGTGTAGGTTGCCAGATTTTGTGTGTGTGTGTGTGTGTGTGTGTGTGAGAGAGAGAGAGAGAGAGAGAGAGAGAGAGAGAGAGATTTCACAGTTTGCATAAAATGAGTTCACATAAAATGAGGGGTTCTGTTTAGAGCAGGATAACAGCTATGCAGGCCACAAGGCATTTGTCATTTCCACAGCTGCTCTTCTCATCCACAGAAATAAATCAAGAACAGCTCAGTATGAACTCAGTTTGTGTGCACATGAGGGACTCATCAAGCTGCATCTGCCCCCCAAAATAAGTGCTGTCCAGGCAGGCCCTAAAGCAGTCTGTGTGGCATTGGTGGTCCATGAACTCCATTCGGGGGTCTGCAGACAGGTTGGTTAGAATTGTGGCAATGAAATCCCTGCTCTGGACCTTATGTAGATATGAATTCTCTCCATCACAAGAGATGAGTTTCAAAGCTTTACTGGAAACATTCTTGGAATACATGGAGGATAATGTTTGGCCAATACGATTCTCTCCCTGCTGCCCCTACTGTTGGTTCTAGTAACTGTATTTAGTAAAAGAGTGATTCCTAAAACTTTCAAATATATTAAGCTGTCATATATATTGACAGTCCACTACTGTCTGTTCTTTCTGGCAGTGGTTCTCTGCTGCCCCCAGCTCTGCTACTTGGAGATGCAGTAGATTAAACTTGCTCTTCATGCAAGCATGTGTTCCACTTCTGAGTGATGGCCCTTTTTAGCCCATAGGCAATTACAGAAAGTATCTGAAAACTACCTGAATAAAAATCCAACAAATACCAGGTTTCCGTAAATGAGTCCTCTCAGGAAGTATTAAAATGATCCTTATTTTTCCAACTCAGCAAAAAATATCACCAGAAACAGGGCATTTTGAATTAAAATGGATGTTCAGAATCTATCTTGATGCTACTCATAGGTGAAGAACCATCAAAGTGTACCAACAAAATAACATGCCTACAAATGACTACAACCTATAGTACAGATTTACAGTGCAATCATTTTTACATGCCCCATTTAGTTCAATGGGGCTTGCCTTCACCAAAAGAAATTGGTAGAGGCTTGCATCCAAACAAATTGGTAGAGGCTTGCACCCTAAAGGAGCAATCCAAGCCCAAGATGCACCTGGATGAGCAGAGCTTGGCATAGGCAGATCTTTGGCTGAAGTCCCTCACCCCAGCTCAGTCAGAGATATGCCCATGTTAGTCCTCCATCCTGACTCAGGCCAAAGCTGGCTGAACTGAGACCAGGTAATTCCCCCAATGGGGTGTTCCAGGGAAGTGGAGGGGGTGTGGTGAGGGTGGAAGGGCGGGGAGAGGGAGATTACCCCTATTCCATTCCATTCCCCCTATTCCATTCTCCATTCAACTTCCCAGGAGAAGTTACACTGGCAAAAAGGATGGTGCAGGCCAAAATATTTTAAAGGCTTGTTTTCCCTCTGCCAGGCTCAGGCTGGCTAAACTGCATGGAGTTTGGAATGGGGTAAATTGCACCAGCATAATTTCCCCAGGAGTACATTATGCTGGCTTCCTATAGTTTGCATTCCCTTCCTCTGTTGTAGCAATTCTCATATCTAAGAGTGAAATAAAGCAAAAGGAAGAGTATTGCTACGGTTGAATTTTTTTGTGCAATCTTCCAAATAATTGTCCTTAAAACCAAATTTTAATTATTGCAAATAGGTTATGAATTTAAACTTTTAAGCGTGGTTTTTCCATGAGCAGCAAATCACAAAAATGCAGCAGTTTGCCACAAATAATGACAAAGACTTTTGGACGAGTGCCCCCCTTCCCACACTCTCTCACATTGTCTCACAGGAGTTCTCATTTAAACAGTGGCTCTCAGTCAGTGTAAAACTAGGAACAGACTGGAGATTTCAGGGCTGCTTAGCACACGACAATTTTCTATGCAGAGACAATCACTGGGTATTTAAAAACCTGGTTACCAGAATATTTTCTGTTGGGCACAAGAGAGCTGTATACTGAGTGAGCAGCTGGTGCATGCAAGAGTGACCTGACCCACATCCTGACAGTGGGAAAGTACTCATTCATTTTGCAAAAGAATTATATACCACCACTGTAAAGAAAAAAATATCATGGTGGCAAATAGCATAAAAAACAGCAATTGCATTCAGAAAACAAGTACAAAATACTGACAAAAGATGGTATAGTGGTCAGCATCTTGGAATTTGACTGGGGAGACCATGCACCCATCAGATTTAGGGGAGCACAGCCACTTTGGCTGCACTGGGCATGGAGCCTTGGGGCTAGCGTAGAGGGTGCCACAGCTCTGATGTAGAATGGCAGGTGAGAGGTGGGTGGCTGAAGGTGGCATACATACCATAGTTCTGTACCTTTCCATTTTATTCTTAAAATAACCTTTTGAGGTAGGTTAGACTAAGAGACAATGACTGACCCAAGGTCCCCCAGTGAGCTTCATGAACAAGAGCGGATTTGAACCATAGTCTCCCAGGTCTTAATACAACACTCTAACCATAACACCAGCACCTTCCAATGCTCTTATATTAAGGTACCATGGAAAACATTATGCATGCCACTTAACATTATATGCTAGCATCTTTAGCCAGTACTGTAAAGGCCAACAGATAAGATATTTCTTTGACAAGACTATAGCACTTTCCATAAAGGAAGGAAGACATCTGAAAGGCCTTTGTGTCGCTTCCATGTGCACCTTCTTGAGAGTGCTGGAAATTAAAGCTAATTTATTCTCCTCACTCAGAGGTTCGTGCTGGGTTTTTTGATAAGTTGTTTACATGCTTTCCTCCTCCAGAAGGAGACCTGCTTCTTTATCCTAATACTTGTATAAAAAAAGAGATAAATACTTCAATTTATTTTATTGCACCTAGGCTGGCATTATCTTATCAGAAAAATACCAGCAATTCTAGTGTTCAGAAACCCAATGAACATGTGTAGCAAAAATAGTGTTACAAAATGTGAAAGGAAGTAGATGCTCTAGAAACGTTTGATGAAATCAGATTTTCTATTAGACACAAAGGGCTAAACCAGGTAAATACATTTTAGAAATAATAACTTCTAACTCAGGTGCTTTTGAACTGTGGTCTCTGGACTGGTTTCACCCACAAGGCAGATTTTAGAAGTATGTCATTCAAAAACATTATCTTTTTTTACTTCAGAAAATATTTTGAAAAAAGTAAACTTTAAAGGTGAATAGTACAGAAACCTCTTGATCTTCCTGTCTGAAATTTGGCAAGGTCAATTCACTCTTGAAGGAATACCATCTCACACAGTTCCATGCACCTAAGAGCAAAAATGAAAATGTTATGATTATTTAAAATTTTAATCAGGGGTGGGGATTTAGCTAGCAGAAAAAACACTGGGCCTTCCTGTCTGATATGTGGCAGGGATAATCTCCTCTTGCGGGGCTATATTTTCTCCAAATGTTATACATGTAGATTATAGCCATTCTTGTTTTCAAGTCAAGTCAATGTCAGATCTGAATATTCCTCATAGTCAAGGTGTGAGGTGAGATGGGGCCCAACTCAAAGCTATGCAATCAAACACTCAGGCTTTCAGAGAGTCTGATCAAGCTTGGGAAGGCTGGCCACAACTGAGCACCAGAAACTTCTTTCAGTGCCATTACTCCTATACAAATAGCCTCTGATCAGTGGCAGAGCACCTTCACCAAAAGGTAACTACTGTACATATCCTCCACATATTGATTATTTTTTAAATATTTCTAACATGATGCCATCACAAATCATGGATTTATGTTAATGGGGTTGAGTAGTCTCAACATTAGCCTCCCTCACTATGGATCAGTATGCTTGTCTAGCCTGATATCTATACAATACACTCACACTCTGTGGAAAGCAGAAAAACAGTCTATTTTAAGGCTGCTCAATTGACAAGAGAAATGCCTCATGGAAAGATGCAATACTTAACTAACAGCTTTGGAAGGATAAAATGTACTGACTCCATCTGTCATGTACCTGGCCAATGTGTTCTGCACCAGTTTGCTTATGTAATATGCTGGATCAACTTCCCTATCAAAGCATGCATAAACTCAGTTCTGGTTAATAGTACTTATTTGTACAGCTTCAGAACATCTAGAGCTTACCCAATCCTTTCAAAGCACCTCATATACTGCAATTGAATCACAGGATATGTCATTCATAGAATCATAGAATAGTACAGTTGTACAAACAAACAAACAAACAAACAAACAAACAAAACATTGAGTCTATCCCAGTGGACACCTACTCAAGGAGAACTCATATATATTTACTAAAAAGTGAAGGCCAGTTGCATGCAGGGTTCCCTGTACATTTTGATAACTTGGCTGCACATTGATTGACTGATTTAATAAATTTGTATATAGTCCTTCAGTTATGCTCCCGGAATGATTTACATCCATGAATAAAACACAAATGTAAAAATACAATGAAAAACACAGCTGGTGTTTTTCACAGTGGTGACTGGAACTGGGGGCAACTTTTGCTTCATGGATATCTTGCCTTAGATATTGAACAAAAAACAGTCCTGTAGCAGTGATTTTTCTAGTCCAGGGATGGAGAACCTATTGCCCTTCAGATGGTACTGGACTATGTTGGGAATCTGAGGTGTGATACCTACGTAGCAGAAGTTATCCCCAGTTCCAGTCACCACACAGAGACAGCTTAAGGTCCAAACTAGTTTACTGCTGTAGAAGATTAGGCTTCAATAATGCAGTTCTGGATATTGAGATATACATACAGCTTGTAGGCTTTGCAGATACAGATTAATGGTTGTGAGATACCAGCAACATCTGGAGGGTCACATATTCACCATCCCTATACTAGTTCAAAGGAAGGATTGGTTATACTTCAAGAAGTAGTTGTACACAGTTAATTCACTGTATTTTGAATACAATCACCACAGAAGCCATTGTTGGTTCTTTGGATCTACTACCTTCTGCCAGGACTTGCTCATGGCATCTGTGCTGCAGTGCTAAACTTGATGGTACACAATGTTTGCTTGTCTGGGCTAGGAAGGAGTTCCAAATAGCAATGGGTGCTTCAACTACTAGATATGGTTAGACTAGATATCTTACAAGGCCCCCTCCAATTCTATTATTCTCCTTGATTCTGTGGCTCTATCCTGACTTGCTAAGAAGCATAAGACGCAACTATTATTTGTGCCACCAAAACTGATTCAGCTTTATTGTAACTAGATTTTAACATATTAAACAACATTTTGATGGCATTAACATATGTATGCATACAAGTGGCTAAAAGAAATGAACACTATGTACTCAAGTCACAATAACAGAGCCTCTGACAAAATGCATTTCTTACATTTTCTGTTTAAAAACTGGGAGCCCCCTGATCAGTCTGATAAATTAATAAAATACATTTTAGTCCAGTGAAGCTGAAGGTATCTCACAGTATTAACTAAGCTGCCCCTTTCTCAAACCCCTAAGGCATAATTTCTCACCAGCCTCCTCTGCTTTTTGACAAACCATGCTTGGATCAGATCCATACAATGATTGCAGGCAACAGCACGTTTACCACTATCCAGGCTGCACAATTTGCTCTGACTGCTGGAAAAAATAAGAACCAGGCATCAGTAAAGCCCCTAGTGAGCGGACTGAGTGGGATGTGCTTTTGTTCCATTGTATTTGTAGCACCGATGTATTATTTATGTGGTGTGTCAGTGTGCCTTGTGTTCTGGAGGGAAGGTGTTATTATTTTGTAGTTCCTTTTGTGTGTGTGCTTGCTTGATGAAATATGACAAGACAATGTGTACTTCTGTGTGTATTTTGCATTTCTATGTGTATTGAATTGTGGTGGTCTATGGCTTGAAGCAGTAAAGATTTATATAGAGATACAGATAGAAAGGATACATCTTTGTGCTCCCTTATTTTTCAGATCAATCTTGTGACATTCACAGACAATGGTAGTAGAAGGCATTTTGATCACTGTATATGACTTGCAGAACGGAGGTTTTAAAAAAAATATCCCAGGAGAGCTGGTGCCTTGGTTGTTCTCTTTCAGATGTCGCTAGGATCCTGGAGCTTGTTTGGATTACATAAATACTACCTTACTATGTCTCTAACAATGACCCTGGTGTGTGCACGACAGAAAACAACAGCAGCTTTTTATGCCCAAGCCTAACAATTCAACAGACCTTGATATGCCTCCCTTGGGAGCATTGCACAGTTCCCCTATGTCTACTTCAGATGATGGATAAAGGGGCAGTAAGGAGAATGACTGCTTAATATCTTTTTTCAACAGAGAAATCAAATTAACATTATGAGTGAAAAATTAAAATGCATGAGGAAGCCCTGTCCCTCACTGATGCATAGTGTAGGAAACAACAGGAATAAGCAGAGGTGGATTGCAAACAGCAACTGAAAAGGGAATGGTATGAAGGTTTTAAAAATATAGAAATATTTTGCAAGCATCATAACTTTCTCACAGTTAATCATGGAGGGGGAAAATGATTCAGTTTGCATTTAAAGGTGAACCAACCTATTTTTCACTTTTAAAAATAAGCCAATTGAAACACAGCCATCCTTTGAAATTTGCACCTCTCTTGGTTTTGCAATGCAATTCTCCAGTTTAGTAAGCCAACTAATGTCTGCAAAAATGCATATACAAGGCTACAATATGCATATGAAAACATATATTAGGCAATATAACATACAAAAATGCATTATATTACAAGAAATTGCTTTGCAAAATGTGTATATGAGGCAAAATTGCATTCAAAAATCTGTATACTGGAAGATATTTGCACTAAAATGCTGATGTGCTTTTAAGAGGGCTTTTAACAAGAAAAATCACCTACTGATGTTTCAATGTGGAGAACTGCACTTAAGACGGGAAAACTGAAAGGAACTGAAATTGACAGAACCCTACTCACAATACAGTGTTGGTTAGTTGTTTGTTTCCTACTTGCTTGCTAAATTTGCATGCCGCCTTTCCACCACATGGTATTCAGATCAAATATTTAAATACTCTGAAAATCTGAATCATCCACATCTCTACTCGATCCTATTTTCCTTTTCTTGCTTATTATACAAATATTAGGTAGCAAGACTAAATAATCAGTGCTGCACTACAGACCCCCCAATCCACTGTGCTGGGGGTTGAGGGTTTCATAGGACTCTGCCCAACATGGGCAGGTGCCGTTGGTGAAATTCCTACCAGTGTCAGCCTTTGGAAAGCCCCCAGACAGTTGTAGTAGTAGTAGTAGTAGTAGTAATTTATTATTTCTCCCCGCCCATCTGGCTGGGTGTTATATGGTCTCGGTGGCCACTCCCAGTCATCAGTCTAGCTGCCGCATTCTGGATTAGTTGCAGTTTCCAGGATAGTTGCAGTTTCCGAGGGTGTATCTTGAGTCAGCCTCACTACCATCCAGGCTGATGAAGAACAAGCCCAGCTGGCAAGAGCAGTGGGGCTTTGGAAGTGATGGTGGCTTTGCTGCCCCATCATCACACCCCAGTGCTGCCTGACTTGGGTGATGAATGCTCTGTAGAGCTATTATCCTATACCTGCTTACTTGAGAGAAAGCTCAGATGAACTCAGGAGACATCAATAGGGTTGCACTCTTGCGTAATCCCCTACCCCAGGGCTGACCAAGTGTGGTGTCTCCTCCAAGTGTCACTGGACTACAACTCCCATCATCCCTGACAACTGGCCATGCTACCTGGGGTGATGATAGTAGAGGAGTCTATTATATGGAGAGCACCACATTGGCTATCCCGGCCCATAAACAGGAAGTAAGTCCTATTGAACTCTGAGAAGGTATGCATAAGGTTGAACTGCAAGACAGATCAACAGCAAAAAGAAATAGTAAAATCTAAAGCACAAGTAAATGAAAGGGCAAGAAAAAAAGGAGAATTCCTTAGTTGCTCGGCTACAGGTTCCTTCAATCATTTTGTCAAGAAAAATCTCAGCACTTTATATATGAAACACTTTTGAAGAGGGCTTATCAAGAGGCATTTAGATTCTCTTCCATCTCTACAAAATGTCATTTCTGGTTAATCGTTTTTTTAACTGGCAAAGAACACTGTCTTCTTCAAAGCAGCTAACCTCGTGGCTTCAATAAACCATCACTCAGACCTTTAAATCCTGGCTGTAATCATTAATGTAGGCTCAGGTGGTGAAATGTGTTTTCTGGTGAAAGATTTATGTCTTATCTGAAATAGAAGATCTGAAAATGAAAAACCCAATTTGGCAGGGCCGACCAGGGACAGTTTGCCACAGAGGCAAAATGCTCCTCTTCCTTCTCCCTGCCACCTCCTCTTTTGGAGCATGTCCACGGTGGGCGGTGTGGGCATGTCCACGGTGGCGGTGTGGGGGTGGCGAGGTGCCCCTGCTGCAGTGTGTAACAGTGGCATAGTATACTCACAGAGGAGGAGATGGTGGGGCACACACAGAAGCAGCAAAGGGGTGCCCACAACTGCAGTGGAGGCGTGGGCAAGCAGCACACTCCTCAGGCCCAGATCAGCCGCCTGAGGTCACCACCTCACATCCCTTCATGGGCGTGTCAGCCTTGTGATTTAGGTCCTAAGATAAGCTGATGCAGGAACCAGTCCTCTACCTCAAGTGGTCCACTGTTTCCTGAGATTCTTGTATGCCCAAACTTTTCCTGAATAGTTAAAAGAATGTCAAACTGTCAAATTTGCTGCCACCAACAAATTCACGCATGCAGCTATTAATAGCCAAGTCATCATAGCTATATGCTCCCTCCAGGATCAGATGAAGCATGCCTCTGAATACCATTTGCTTGAGATCAACAGTTGGAGAGGGTAATGGTGCTCTTGTGCCACTTACAGGGCTTCCCATGGATCTGGTTGGTCACCTTAGAAAACCAGCTGCTGGTCTAAGGTGAGCCTTTGGTTTGATCCAGCAGGGGACTTCATAAAGCACATTGAGATTCCATGTGATATGTTCCTATTTTATATGTTCATTAATATTCCACATGATATATTCGCCAGTATGAGTCAGTACAATACAAACTTTTTGTTCAAAAGTTTTCAAAGAAAACAGGTTTTGGAGGACATGAAATTTGCCCTTTTGTTCCTTTCCTTTCTTCAGTCCTTCTTACGCAAGAACCTCTGCTTGAATGCTCACGATATCTCTACTTTCCACTCCCAACCAAGGAAGACAAGACAAGGAAGAAGATACAAACATCTCCATTTACTAGATGATGGTGTCATGTGTTCTGCCTGGTGGCTCCTTCTTTCCCCACTTCCTTCCCTCTGAAGTCTCACAGTCTTGAGAGAAAGAGGAGAGTTGAAAGTGTGAGTTAGGTAGGTCCACCTGTCAGGGAAGGCCCACCTTTTAAATACACATTGTGTTGAATTTCTCCTTTATCTCTAATAGACATCCAAATCAGCTGCCTTAGGCGTCCACCTTACTTTACGTAATGGTAAGGCCTATCCTGACAGTGAGACTGTATAAATATGCATTGGGCTACACTGTTAAAGTGTGTTTTTCAAAACTGTATGCTTTCAAGCTTTTCTGACATGCATTTTTCTAAGGCCATTATTGATTTTTGAAATGTATTTCCTATGCACATAAGCAACATTTTATCTCGTTAACTGCATAGCAATAAAATATTGCCAGTGTCTGAGAGTTGCATGTCACTCAGGGAAGATGCCTGTCTATTCTATTTTAGAAAACATGTCCCCATTAAGGAATGATATTACAAAATAAATTGAAGGTAGCTATGGTTGTTTACTGTTGACTTGCTGAGTAGTGAGGCTATTTACGGATAATGATTTTAGGTTGCTGCTTATTGAATTGATTGATATAAAATGCTTAGGCAGCTTTATAAGATAATAATGAAAATAAATTCATCTAGCTGAAGAAGGTAAATGCTAAATTTTATTTGTGGGGGGAGGGGGCTTGTAACCCAGATTTCTCCCAAACCTTAATGAAATACACAGATTCCTAGAGTAGGCAAAGAAGAAGTAACATGAGACATGGATTATTAGGAAGTAACATGAGACATGTTACTTACATTATTAGAAGTATCATGAGACATGGATTATTAAGAAAGCTAGGAATGAATCCCCGTGACAGGGTGAGCTACTGTTGTTTGGTCCCAGCTCCTGCCAACCTAGCAGTTCGAAAGCACACAGTGCAAATAGATAAATAGATACCTTCTCCGGCGGGAAGGTAAATGGCATTTCCGTGCACTGCTCTGGTTCACCAGAAGCGGCTTAGTCATGCTGACCACATGATCCAGAAAAACTGTCTGTGGAAGCAGACAAACGCCGGCTCCCTTGGCCTTTAAAGTGAGATGAGCACTGCAACCCCAGAGTCATTCACGACTGGACTTAATTGTCAGGGATCCCTTTACCTTTTTACCAGGCAAAAAGAGTCATCTGAAGCCAAATTGTATAGTACACCTCATGGTGAGAGAGGATTTAAAATCAAAATGTAAAGTCCATCTTCAAGTGCTGAAAAACCATCTTCCTCTGGTTGTAGATTAACAACCAGATTTCATTTTCTTTAAGGCAGATAAAAAAAACAAAGAAAACTCTCTTCCTTTTGTATGCTCTTTCCTATAGCTTTGCCTCCACTTCCTCTTTGGAGCTGACTGAGCTTCTCCTTCTCCATTCCAAGGCAGGCACAGAGGAGAGGAGGAGGTCCAACAAGTTACCACATATACAACCACAGTTCCAAAATCCACAGTTGAACAATACCATTTGGGGGAAGAACCCAAATGTCACAATGGTCTGGAGCAGTCTTCATCAGGCAACGTATTACACAAAGCAGGAGGAAAGACACACACGACTCCAGGGACGCGGACTTATAAAAAATATTGGGGGGGCCCGGGAAAGCTCATGAATAATAAATAAGCTCATGAATATGCAAATAAAGTGGCGCCGCCTCCTCGTGAGCGAATAGGGGAGAGCGTGCTGCGCCTATTAATCAGCTCCGGAACAGCTGATATGCGGGAAACGTGGGGCTAGCCGGAGAAGAGAGGGCGAGCCCCCTCCGCTCCGGCCCTAAACCGCTGAAACCGCCAGGAGGAAGGAAATTCCCCCCGGCAGTGCCTTGGCAGTGGCGGTGGTGCTGCGAAGCAGCGAGGCAGGAGCCCCCGCCCCCGGGGATTCCCTAATCTCGCGGGGGACGGCCGGGGCTCTCCGACTAGGGCGCACGGCTGGCTGGCTGGCTGGCGAGGGAGCAGGTGGGGAGGAGGCGGGGGACGGCGGCGGCACTCTGCTGGAAGGGCGCCCGAGATTATTGGGGGGGGCTGAGCCCCCCAAAAAAATTTTTTGAGGGGGCTCGAGCCCCCTCAGGCCCCATGGAGTCGGTACCTATGCACGACTCACATTATAATCATAAGGTCAGCTTGCAGACTCAGTTCCAAGATGGAGACTGCAAGTGTTTCACTTTATCAGAGATGGGGAGAAACCATTGCTTCTTTATCCCAGGTGGAGAACTTCAGGTTAGGGGCCAAATGTAGCCCTCAGTGTTTCTTTACCTGTTCCTTGGGAGTCTCCCTAGTCCCCACTAAGTATCAGCCCTGCTTCGTAGTCTTCTTGACTGTTTTTCCCTGCCTGGAATGTCTGCTTGAATTGTGATCATGCCTCTTGTTTTCCTGGATGTAGAGATGTGTGCATAGAAACCTTTGCCTTTTGCATGGCTTGACATCTCATGATCTCAACAATCTGCACTCTCAAATTAAAACCAAAGTTTACTTAGGAATGCTGCCTCTTGAATTTCATTTTGCCTTCATTCTCTGGATTATTTGATGGACCCTCTTGGGTGGGGAGACAGGTCATGGGTCTGTTTCCTCAAGATCTGTTTTCCTGAATTATGCCTACTTCACTCATGGTCATTTCCCGATGTGACAATGAAGAAAAAACAGAATGAGGAGGAGGAGGAGGAGGAGACTTTAAGGGCACACCAGCTGGTATTTTTGACTTTCACTCCTGATATACACTCTTCAGATTAAAATATGAAGTCATATTAAGGTGACAGATTCATTACATAAATAATAAGAAGCAGGATACAGTTAATTAATCTTGTCTTTGAGTCATTGAGCCTCATGGATTAGGGGAATTAAAATTGAAGCAAGTCAATAATTGACGAAGAAACATCTTTTGGGTACGTGCTCTTTTGAAGTTTTAAAAGAGTCAATATATCAACACTTGTACTTCATTTTAGAATAGATGATATTTAGAAATGCACTGGTCTGTGAAATACTTAATGCTCCTATGCCAAATGCAATTGCCAGTGGAGTCTGTCAATCTTTAGATTTACTTTTGCTTACTCCTTCCTCTTCCAAGTACATTTAAATGCAGCTGGCATCCTAAGCAACAGTTTTGCTTGCACTGCTGATATGAAACAAATGATCTCAAGAGGAGCTTGTGCAGCACAAAATATCGTTCCCCAAAAATCAACCATTATCTTAACATATTTGTCTGTTCTCAAGTGTCACAAAAATAAACCAAGATATCTTATTAATGTTTGTGTGAGCTTGGTCATGCTGATGCCATTTTTTAAAAAAAATTAAGCCGTTGTTTGGGAAGAAAAAATATTGTTTGTCAAAACCAGCATGAATTGGCAGACAGCTGCACTTGTTTTCCTGTGAATATCTTGAAAGCATCTCTTTGTAGACAAGATTTCCATTCCTTTGTTTACTACTTGGTGGGAGGTAGATACACATTTTCAGAAAGAAGCACTTACCTTATAAAATACCATTTCAGATTTTTTTTTCCCCATTAGGAAATTGTCAGATATGCTAATTGTCTAATGAGAGCTTTTGCCTTCACCTGCATCAATCTGGAAATTTGTTGTATGGTCTTGATCCTGAGAAAGAACAAAGCTTTCATTTTGTTCACTACTAACTTTCCTTGTTCATTTCCAAGGGGACTTAGCACAACTAAACTTTCTCCAGATAAGGCCTCATAAGTTTTAAGAGCTGCAAAATGTTTAATTTAGATGCAATCAGTTCTGCATCCTGTCTTGTTAATAATGAAAAGCAAAGATTATATCTCTGCAAGCCCTTTCCTGTTTGAAATGAGTTACAATTTTTATATTTGGTTGGGAGTACAAGTTTAAGGAAAACATGATCACTTCTTTCCATAGATTCAGTGAGAGCCAATGTGGTGCAGTGGTTAGAGCGTCAGACTAGGACCTCGGAGCCATAGCTGTCAACTTTTCCCTTTTCTTGAGAGGAACCCTATTCGGAATAAGGGAATTTCCCTTAAAAAAGGGTAACATTGGCAGCTATGCTCGGAGCCCAGGGTTCAAATCCCTACTCAGCCAGAGAGCTAAATTGCAAATAATGGCAATAAAGTAAAATGAAAATCAACAGATTCAGGTTTTCCTATCTAAAACCATCAGGCTCCCTCCATCAGATAGAAATTCCATAGAAATGTAGGTGCAGACCAGAGAGAACAACAATGTTTCAAGGATGAGTCAGGCAGCCTCATGCCAAAGCAATTGTTCTCTGACAGGTAATACATTCAGGATGCCACCTAAAGATAATCCTTTGATGGTGCTTATTTCCTGCAGGCAAGACAGCATGACTCACCATGAAGCCACTTGGCATAGTCATTGTCCTTGATAGGTAAAGCCATTGAGGAGGGCCATCCACAAGGTAAACCTTCTGGATGAGTCGTCCTTGTTTGTTTATATGCCCCAATCCACCTATTTCCAGAACTCACCCTTCAGGTGATTGACAGGTGGCTGGGTAAAAGTTGTCACACAGGGTGCGGGTGGGGGGAAAGCGCCACACCTCTATATTGGAAATAGCTGCTGTGTACAAACATTCCAGAAAAGAGCAAAATACTTTAGGCTATTATTATGTTGGTCCATCTGATGCTCTGAAAAAGCACCAGGTGTTGCGAAGCACCTCCAGGTGGCTCTCCTCTAGCTGGGTCAGGTCTAGCTGGCACAACCTCCCTTCCACCTGCTTTCCATGGGTATAAGACTTCATGTGAACCCCCCTACACCTAGACTTGATTTCTGGCTGGGTGAACAGTAAAACATTAATCCAAAAGCTTTGTTGAAAAGGTATCTATTTCCACCCCTTGCTCTCCCTTTGCTCGACGAAGTCTTTGTTTTGGGAAAGGCTCTGTAAATTCTTGGGTTGCTATTGTGGCATCACATTAAATGGACATGATCACTGAACTCAAAGTGCATTCCACCTTGCGGTGGTGTGAACAGAAATCCTGTAAGTAAATTTTCAGCTGGTGCTTTAGTTTCAGACCTGCCACCTTGATTTTGAAGAGGTCTGCTCACAATTCTGGTGAATAATTCAGTGCTCTGCTGTGATTTAATTGTGAGAAGAAGCCAAGATCATCATTACTGTTGGCTTTATGACACCCTGTGAAATCTCACAGCTACTCAAATTTTTTTGAAAACCCTGAATTTTCAGCTCTTTTCTGCATGAAAAGAATGGATTTTCAATTGGCTGGGATGGGGAGAGGAGAGAGAGAGTGATCAAACATTTACCACACAGGAAGAAGCTGTCAAGAAACAGAACGTGAAACTGAAGGCAGCGTGTTAGGATTTTAGATGCACAACTAAGATGAACAAACCTGAAAAGAGTGTGTGGGAGGTGCAGAAGATATAGCATGTAATGAAAGTTGTGTTGAAATTGCCTTTTCAGTGTTTGGAAGCTCAGCAGTTCAGCTGTCGGGGCCTATTTTTCTTCAGACAAGGTAAATAAACAGCAGCTCAAATGTACTGCTGTTTATTTTTGAGATAAACAAATATAAACTGGATTATCTCATTTGTCACTGCGGGTGCTTTCAGACTGTTGTTATATTTGGGTGGCCTTGAATCACATACCAGCACATTCAGGTTTACACAATTAAAGGTGATTTGGAGCTCTTGTGCAACACACCCATCTCCCCAAAAGACCAGACTTCTTTGTAAAAAAAGAACTAGTGGTGATGGGAAAATGCAGTGAAAAGTGCAGAAACACCTTTGCTTTGATGAAAGGTCTAGCCATATAGACTGAATATTGATGTGGGTTTTAATCTGTTTTTAGTTCATTGCTGATTTTGATTCTTTTGATTTTTACTGATTTATTTTTTTTTTTGTAAACCACTTTGAGGTTGGGTGTTTTGTTTTGCTTTTAACAATCAAGTGATGTATAAATTTTAAGAAATAAATAAATGTCATTTAGACTCCCCACTAACAAATCAGCATGATTGCTCATTAAGTAGCCAGCTGTTGCAAACAAATCAGGATGAACGCTCAGTAATGTTCATTTTCAGAGTTGAGACATTACTGTTATAGGCAATATGGGGTTGAGGGGAAAGAGAAGTGGGAGGGGGGAGGAAAGGGGGAGACAGTAACATTTCACTCTTTTACGTAATATATGAGCAAAGCTTTTGTGTCAGCATCACGTAAACAGGTACTTTATTTTTGCTGGCAGTGTGAGAGTCCTGAGGGTCCAAGGCGTGGTTGGTTGCAGACAGTTGGTTGCTGTGTGTTTTGTTTGTGTGTGCCAGGGGTGTGTGTTGCTGGGACCTGCCTGACTTTGACTTCTCTTGCATTCCAATCCTGTTTCCTTCCTTTGAGTGGATACTGTCTTTGCCTGTCCATCCCCTGCTCTTGTTCCAGATTGCTACCTGACCCAGTGGCGTAGCGTGGGTTCTCAGCACCCGGGGCAAGGCAAGTAATTTGCGCCCCCTAACCCGGGGCAAGGCAAGTAATTTGCGTGGATTTTAGCACTCGAGTCTCTTCCGCGCCCCCCCAGATGCTGCGCCAGGTGCAGCAGGCCCCCCTGCACCCCCCATGCTACGCCACTGCTCCCACCACAAGTCTTCAGGACAGCCATCCGAAGGCTGGCGCGGGGGGAAGGTCTCTCCGCCCCACCGCCAGGCTTCAGAGGAGGTCTGAAGACAGTGGGGTTCCTGCTTCCTCGAGGAGGGCCGGCCAAACGCGCCCCCCCAAATGTTGCGCCCGGTGCGGCCGGCAACCCTGGCACCCCCCACGCTACGCCACTGACCTGACCTGTTTTCTCCAGAGTCCACTGGGCTCATATGTGCCATGTTTGGACAGATGGGGGAATGGGGTATCTGCTCAGCCAACCCCAGGAGTACAGATGGCTGCATTCCTAAGGCTCTGCAGAGAAAGAAATGAAGCCGGTAGTGCTGTGAACTTCAAAGGGAAGGATGATCAAAATTAAAATAATGGAGAAGTTTTGCCAAGAAAAATCAATTCACAAAAGCACTTCCATAAAATAAAGGCATATTATTAAGACAGCTCATTATATCAAAGAATGTTTTTTCAATAATACAATGGGGGGAGGGAACTATTAATGATTAAGAAAAAATAAATAGTGAAAGTAGAAATAAGTGTGTAACTGCTTTGCCAGTGTAACTGTTATTTTTAAAATAATATATCATATACATATGCTACCAAAAAAGAAACTTTTAAATACTGTACTTTAAAATATTCTTCCTGTAAGCAATGAATTGAAGATAATATCAATATTCCAAACAGACTGTTGTATTTAATTTGCAGTTAAAAACAAAAAAGGTATTTCCAATATAATAAAAAAGGTAGGAGCAAAATGTGCTAACCTTGACCCTTGAACATATGTATTGTTTGTAAAAAAGTATTACTAATGTATATATTGTCTCTTTTTTTGTCTTCTGTTTGCTTTTTCCAAGGCTACAAATCATTACTTTTCCAGCTCAATATATAGTAGCATTTTGCTGAGACAAACATAAAACAATCAGATACAGTGTTTAATTCTCCTGGTCCCACATTGCTTGTCCTACAAGAAAGGGCAGCACGAGACTCGGAAAATATTAGCATAGATAAATGAGCCATAAGAAGACATGTAACTATATATAATAGTTAGCAAAACAAATTCTTTGTGGTCTTAAGGATTTACTGGCCTCTCCCATAACATGTAAGTTGTGTACTGAGTTGACTCATAATTTGGTATACCTCAGCGGTGTTAAATATAAACCATGGCTGAAACTCTTTACATGCTTATATGGGTATAGGTCCCAGTAAATCACTGGATTTATTTCTGAGTATACATGCACAGGATTGTGCTTAGTTGCATTTTTACACTAGTTCATGTTACATCCAGATGTGGTGGGTCATTCTTAGGCGGCTTCAAATATTGCAATAATTGCTTTTTTGAAGAGGTGCATGAGTGAATCTGCATTTCTGATCTTTCCACGCAGCAGGTGATTCCTTTAAAGGAAAGGACTTCTCTTTCCCAATGACCAGTAGACAGATGTGCTTCCAGTATAGTGACAGTGGCAGCATCATTTTTCAGTAATGGAGATTGAACTACAACCTTGTTTACAGGCCTTTCATTGGCTGGAAATCAGGGATGGGGAACCCATGGCTCTTTGGGTGATATTGGACTCCGACTCCCATCAGCCCCAGTTAGTATAGCCAATGGTATAAAATGAAGGAAGTGGTAGTCTAGCAATATCTGGAGGGCTACATGTTTCCAGTCCCTGTTGCAAAGGATACTTTTGATGGTTCATACATACAGTGCTAGAGGTAGAAGGAAACCAAAGAGCCATATTGTCTAACCTCCTGCAATGAAGGAATCACAGCTAAAAAAAGATGCCTGACAGATGTTCATCCAACCTCTGTTTAAACCCCTGTTAAACCTTTCAGAGAGGTTATTTGTACCATCTCCTCTGCCACCTTCTTGCCATCAGGACTGTGCCATTGGCTCTGAATGAAAAATGCATTGTTCCTAGTTTTGAGGAACAGTGGTCTTCAGAAAACACACACATAATAAGAATCAGAAACCCATATGGATAGAAGATTTAGAAATTTGTGGGGAAATCTGTGAAATTGAAGATCTCCTTGACAACAAGAGGATCTTGAGACAGGGTATGGTGAGCTGTAATACTGACATGACAAAGTCAGCTCAACATGGCAACTTGGCATGTGAAATAATGTCACACAAATATCACAATACAATACTGCATGATGACACAAAGCCCTATTTTCTTATGATTCATAAAAAGATTATCCTTCAGTTTAGTTCTCTGTAAGGCACCAAAACTTGTATTTGACTGTAACAAAGGTTTAGTCAGCAAATTTGAGGAGTTAGATGCACCATATCACAACTCCCTTGAGCAAGCAATGGCAGCAATGTCAGCCTGACATAGATTGCCCTTTCAAATAATTCCTTCCCCAAGCTCCCACATGGCATCATCTTTAAATTAAAGTTCTGCTAGGTTCTCTCTAACCTCTTGCTCTTTTAACAGGATATAAAATCACCTTGCTAGGTTTAAAACCTCTTAAATAGGGCACTGAAGTGAATGGAACTAAAGCTGCAATTAAATGGCTACTTACCTGGGAGTAATTCCCAAACAACCCAGTGGAACTTTTTTCTGAGTGAACATGCTGAGGATTGTGCTGTTTGCCTGCTAAACTGTTTCCTGAAGTCTCAGTGGAGCAAAGCAGCTGTCATACTAGTATTTTTTAAAATTCAGCTTTTAATGATAAGAAAAAATATAACAAAGAATATAATAGACAAAAAATGTAGCACAACAGTCATTGTCAGATCTAATCATTACACTTCTTTTCACAGGGATTCAAAAATGGAGCAGAGAGTTCCAGAGACAACACTTCATTGATCTCAAATATCCAGTCATGTATTAAGCATTCCACAAGCTTGCCTATCTTGCTGTGGTGTCTGAGGCTGCTACCTCTTCACTGAACCACTTTGAAGGTTTTGGATTTTATTTTTCTTACAGTTAAGCGGTATATACATTTTATGAAACAAATAATAATTTTATATATTTAATAAAGTTGAATCAGACTGGATAAATGTGTATTTTTGACAACCCTTTATGAAAATAGATTTTCCAAGTTACCTTTCTCCACATGGACAGAAAGCATACTTTGCTATACCACTGTTCCAATGTGGCTTTCTCCATGTATTTCCCAAACGGTGCAGTGGTTAGTCTAGCCGTCAGCAACAGAGAACATATTTATTCTTTATTCTTATGGTCTATCTTTTGCTCATCCCAGACATTTAAAATTGCCAGGGAGGAAACTGCAAGCACGTATTGATTCGTACTGTTTTGTTTACTCCAATATACAGCACCAGAAAACTGCCACTTTCAGACATGTGCCCCAGAGGCAGAAATATGTGCCCTTCACATCTCCACAACTCTAGCTTTTCTGAGATAATGTGTGTGCAATCTATGACAATATAACTGGATGAAACTGAGAGGGGGAAAGTGGCCATTTTAAGCAAGTAGGTTTCAGCAGAGGTGACATGTGTGAAAGTGTGTGACAGTTTGAGCAGGGCGAGAAGGGAGTTGGGAAAGTCTCTGTTGCGTCAGCTATTTGGTGTTTGCTTCTGTGTGGTACATTTTTCCTTGTAAAAACTGGCTTAGAAAGCAATCCTCAGTATCTCTCCATCCCTGCTTTACTCAGACTTTTGCTCTTGTTTCAGCCTAGCAAGAAGGGAGGAGCATGGGCTGTTTTAAACTTGCCCCTCTCTTATTCCTCAGCACATCATGTGAGAGAGATAAAGGATGTGGAGCCCTCAAAACATTTCACAGTACCTCCCCACAATGTATTTTATTCCTGGTACTATATGTTATCTTCAGCATAGTAGTAGTCATGTGGTAATTTATAAGATGTATTTTATAAACAAGCAAACACCTACAGAGGTGCAACGTCTATCAAGAGAACTGAACCTTTTCTAACTGAACATGTAAACTGACAGGCTTGCTCTTAAGAGTCTATTCACCTTGAAGATACATATCAGCATGGGGGGTGTACAAAGGGGGTGCAGAACAGAAGGGAGAAGTGTTAAAATGGGGGTGGTCTCTGTGGAAAGGAAAGGTGAATGAAGATGATAATGATGTGTGCGTCCTGAGTTGGGCTGCACAGTCAGAAAGCCTAAGGCACAGATATGGGTTGATCTGTGTGCAAGGGAGAGCTGAGGAAAGTGAGGAGGGTGGAGGGAAAGGGGAGTCAAGGTGAAAATGGGGGTGCAGGGAGGAGTAGGAAGCATGAGAATGGGGTGAAGTTGAAAGCAGGAGCATGAAAGGATCTGAGGAATAGGAGGGGATGGTGGCTTCATAATTGGGTGGGTGGTGAAAAAGGTGCTTAGTAATCTGTGGGAGGAGGAAGACGGAGGTTGCTGTGGGGGGTAGTTTCGTGCTGGGACTGGTATTCAGAAGCATTACTGCTTCCAGTTATGGAATCAGATCATTATCTTCCTTGAATTTGTCTGATCCTCTTCAAAAGCCATCCAAGTTGGTGAGTATTTTGCATCTTTCTACTTGAAAACATCCTTTTGAGCCTCGGCTTTGCATGGGGTGGTGGCAACTGCCTGTCTCAGAAGAGCCATTCCCACCCTGTGTGTTCACATACCTTGTGATTTACATAGCCAACAACAAGGCTTTAATGATGTTCTCATTAAAAGACATCAAGCAAACCAGGCTACTCCTGCCGCTGTATAAATGGGTGTGAGTGTTTGTGTATGTGTATCAGGCTGCATCTATGCTTGTATCTGTGATGGGGAGCAAGGGAATGAGACAGAATTTACCATTCCCATTTACCTGGAAAAAAGGAGACAGCCTGCAAACTCTCCCTACTTTGTGCGAAGGCACATGCTCCCAAAAAAGGCCAGCTTTGGTTTGACCCTGTTTGGTGCAAGAGTGGTCACTGCTCACACCATACCTGATTCAGTTAGGCGCGGATGTGTCTGGTTGCTCAGCTTGCATGGCTCAGTTTGCCTCAGGAAGGTTTCCAGCAAAGGAGCAGAGCGGTAAAGTAATTACAGATTCATTTGCTTTTATTGATAACTTTACTTAATTAATACTTTGAGGATGTCCAGGGACAGCCCTTTTCAAATGACAGCCACAGCAGCTCTTAAGGCAGACATAGATGATCCCTCACCTGCAAATTTAATTGGAAGTTATTAATCCCAGATTAATAATCCCAGATTTGACCAAACTGCAGGAGGCAGTGGAAGACAGAAGTGCCTGGCGTGCTCTGGTCCATGGGGTCACGAAGAGTCGGACACGACTAAACAACAACAATCCCAGATTCCTCCCACTAACATGCTCTTATAACTCAGCCTCTTTGGTGTTGTTCATTGGGTGGCATTATGCCCTACACTCCTACTAGCACAATGGAATACAATGAACTCCTTGGTCAGAGGATTTTTAAAAAGAGTAAGTTGTCCTCCACTCGGAAGATGCATTAGAGTACTTCTTTAAGCATCCCAGGATGCTGAAAGATGAGCAGGCACTGGCTGAGGAAGGAGAGGAGTTAATGAATCATGCATGTATTTGGCGAGTTGGGGCCATGTGTGTCAGCCACATTCCCAGCACAAGAGGATTTGCTCAAACTTTGATTGGCTCCTTTCCCTCCCTTCTCATTACCACACCATTAATGACTCATAACTCTGTAATGGACGCTATTTCACTTGGGAACCTAAGCCTTCTTGTTGTTTCTTTACAGGCAGTGATTCTGAAAGGATCAGGTGATTACTGTTAGGACTGTCTTATTTCTGAGCAATCAAAACAAAACAAAAAAAATCAAAACAAAAGGGAGGATGGCTGGAGGAAAACTTGGATAAATCAGACCAAGCACAGGCCAGATATTCTGTGGCCAAAAAATATAAAAAGAGCCCTGCCAGAACAGACCAAAGGCCCATCTTAATCCAGAATCCTGTTCTCCCAGTGGCCATCCAGAGGCCTTTGACAAAACTACACGCAGGAGCTGAGGGCAACAACATTCTCCCCACTGGTATTGAGAAGCATCCTGCCTCCAACACTGGAATATTTTCCATGGATTTGCCTAACCTCCTTTTAAAACAATCCAAGTTGGTGGCAAATTCCACAGCAGGGATGACACGGAAGGGAACTTAATTTTGTCACCCTTGTGTTTGCTTGTTGCTGTCCAGCAGACTTCTTCTTCTTCTTCTTTTTGCTGCTGCAGTGGCATAATGCTGGCTTTCCTCTGGGATAAAACCCAGTTAATCCGCTGTGGCTCAATCGCTCTGCATTTTGCTGATAAAAGCACTGGCATTTTCTCTGGCTTAGATGCCACACTGGTGTAACTCAGCCTTATAATTATTGCTAGAGATGAGTTCAGGTTTTGCAGCCTGGGGATGTAGACGTGTTTATAATAATATAATAATAATTTAATATTTATACCCCGCCCATCTGGCTGAGTTTCCCCAGCCACTCTGGGCGGCTTCCAATCAAGTGTTAAAAACAATAAAGCATGAAATATAAAAAACTTCCCTAGACAGGGCTGCCTTCAGAGGTCTTTTAAAAATAGGATAGCTGCTTATTTCCTTACATCTGATGGGAGGGCGCCACTACCGAGAAGGCCCTCTGCAGCCTGCCCTCTGTTGTGTCTGGGCACCAGTGAGTAATCTGCAGCCCAAAGAATGAATGCACGTGGCCCTTGACCTTCTTTCAGGTGGTTGGCAAGGAAGTGGAGGCAGGGTAGAGGTGGCAGAAAGAGAGGAGTCTCACATACTTTGGGCTCTATCCCTGCCCACTATTGCCAGCCCCACACACCCCAGCTCCAGACCTGCCTACTGCCAGTATGCACCTTCCAAACTATTTCCCTTCAGGAAATGTGTCCCTTTATAGAAAAATGGTTCCCCAACCCCCAGCATTGATGACTAGTTCAGCCTGATTAGGTAGGAGAGGCAATGTCAGTATAGAACAATAACACTGGATAAATCAAATATTCTTCATGTTTTGCTTTATAATGGAGTGCATTAGGTTGTGGTTTGAAGGGTGTGGGGGGGGGTTTTTTGCCTCTGGCTAACCAGCATTAGTGTGCTCAGTAAAGGCCAGATGTTGACTCCCCGATACAAATCAAGCTTTCTGGCATGACATTGCGGCCTGAAGCTGTTTCTGGGTCCATATCTGTATTTGATAGCAAAATAAACATGGTACAAAGAAAGCAGAGCAAGTTGGCACGTCATAGATCATTAGATTCTGACCTGAGACAGCAAACAAAAGAGCACAGACTGAAGTTTGGCCCTGGGTATCATGTTTTATTTTCATATTTTCTGGAGATTTTGGCCAGTCATATATGCACTTAGGTGGGAATAAAGCCCATTAAGCCCAGTTGGGCTTACTTCTGGGTAGACATGTATAGGATTGCATTGTGCATATATACCTTTAGCACACATTTAAATGCTCCTTTCCTTCTTTTCCTCAATTACAAAACAGTAACAGCGCTACTTCATCACAGGGATGTTGAAAACACACACAAATCGTTTCACTACTTTGGAAGGCTTTAAAATTTACGCTCTGCGGGATTTTAATTTGCCTGGTGACATTCAATATTTTGAACTTGCTTGATACCAGCTTTATTGTTTTATAATGATACTTTATGCAATTCTTTGTTGCTTTTATATTGGACTTCGATTCTTTTTTAAAAAATGAAATCAACGCGGAAATTATTAAAATAAACACCCAGGGAGGAATATGGAAAAGCAGAGTGAAACTCAATATCTTAATGCCCAGGCTGCTGCATATCTCAGATACTTCTCAGATAAAGGTAGGTAGCCGTGTTGGTCTGCCGTAGTTGAAACAAAATTTTAAAAAATCCTTCCAGTAGCACCTTAGAGACCAACTAAGTTTGTTATTGGTATGAGCTTTTGTGTGCATGCACACTTCTTCAGATACCACGTGTGCATGCACACGAAAGCTTATACCAATAACAAACTTAGTTGGTCTCAAAGGTGCTACTGGAAGGATTTTTTAAAATTTTGTTTATACTTATCAGAGCTACACTGCGTTCAAATCTATATTCCTATGGAATATGAATTCATAGAATCATAGAATTGTTTAGTTGGAAGGGAACATGAGGGCCATCTAGTCCAATTCCCCGCTATGCAGGAATCTTGTTGAACGTGGGGCTTGAACCCACAACCCTTTCATGCTCTACCAACCAAGCTAACATAATTCAAGTCACTTAGGAACAACAGTTTTGGAAAGGGGAAAACCATTGATTCTTGAGAGCATAGGCTTGTTAGCAATGCACATTGCATTCTTCAGGTGCAAAGTTCCCCCCGCCCCTGCAAATGTCCATTAAAATGCATGAAGTAGATGGAATCTTATTTTGAGAGTTTTGCAGAAAAGGTTTGGTAGAGCTCACTGGGAATTCAAAGAGTGTGTTATGTGGCCCTAAAAAGGTAGCGCATGCAGTGACAGTGCAGCATTGCATCTGTTTTGCTAAAGTATATGTTTATCACTAGACAAGAGGAAGAAAAATGGGAGACCTGTGTACAGACCTATGCGCTATTGGTCTTTAATATGGTACTTAAGATTTCTTGGCCCCGAACTGCTTTAGAGCTTTAAAATGGATAACTAGGACATCACATTTTGTGCCAAAATGAACCAGCTGCCGGTGAAGATGATACAAGTGTGGAACGACATGTTCCATCACTAGGTTTCAGTTAAAACTGCACAATTTGTTGCTGCCACTTTTATTTCGAATAAGATGAACACACAATGATATGGAGAATACTTACACAGTGAAGGAAAATGCACCATTTGTTCTTCTTTCCTAAATTGGTATGTGATTTATCATTTGCAAGCATCATTGCGTTCAGCAGAACTCGCTCAAAGTGCCAAGTATACTGGGATGTATTATAACCTTCCATTCACACATGCAGTAATTTCTAGAAAATTTGATGCTTAAATTTTATCTCCAGAAAAGTGTTACTACCCAGTCTGTTGTGTCCTTGCCAGAGATGGTAACAAGCTTGAAATACAAACAATGGTTTGATGCTCCCTCTAGTGGCGCTTTTGTAGCATTGCCACTTGCAGTTTGTAAGCTGACTAATAAGGTACGCTTTCATTGCTTGTGGCATGGCATCGTTTCCCAGAAAAGGAAAAGTCACCATTCGGAATGCTATATTTCATGGATACATCTAACTCACTTCTGGTGCTGAAAGGTAAAAGGCTTAAGCAAGCTATAGTCCACATTGCAAGGACTGATATAGAACCACCACCGTAAATGCATGTCATTGAACAGAGAGAGAAAGCAAGGTTTTCACAGAGTGGCAAGTCAATCAAACACACTCCAGTGATGGCAGATGCTTTGCAATGACATATGACACAAGTCAAATATAGCAGGCAGTGTGTGATCATTCCAAGGCAAAGAAACAGATACTTCCATCTCCACCAGCGCAGAGTTGGAATCAAAGGGTAGAATCCAACATGGTGCTAGTATTAGTGTTCTGTCTGTGCAAGCATTGCAGTTTGCCAGATGGAGTGACCCCCACAGTACACTGTTCTGAATGCCCAGCCAACCTCCGTGGGCACGTGGAGGCAGGAGGGGGGGGGGCGGGAATCCCATTGCATGGGTGGAAATCTTTGCACAGGGCTTCCACTGACAGGGCATATTAGGTGAATCCCACCCAAAGTAACACAAAAATCACATTGGATTGCTCATACTCACACTATTGGGGTGATGGTGGAAGGAGGCTAAAGGTCATGAAATGCACAAGCCCTACCCATTGTCAGTTTTAGGTAAATCATAGGTCAGCTTTTAAAAGCAGTACCTAAGGGTGTGGTGGTGGGAGGCATCATAAATGGAATGTGCCAGGATTCTTCTCCTCTCCCTGTAATTCGAGCACTACGTTGTTCTTTCTCAGGTTCATGATTCCTGCTCTCAGCTGATCCCTCCAGATGTAAGACAGCCTCCAACGAAATCTGTGCTCTTCGGGAAAACTGACTTGCAATGTACAAGTCTAGGGGCATTGTGAGGGGGTGGCCTGGGAGTACACAGCACATAGTTAAACTATGGAATTCACTCCCAAGGAGGCAGCGATGGCCACAAACCTGGATGGCTTTAAAATAGTACTGGACAAATTCATGGAGGAGAGGGTGACT
Organism: Podarcis vaucheri; assembly: GCF_965113315.1. Lineage (NCBI taxonomy): Eukaryota > Metazoa > Chordata > Lepidosauria > Squamata > Lacertidae > Podarcis > Podarcis vaucheri. Next base: position 55,080,943 of record NC_138766.1, on the reverse strand, counting down.
GATGGCTACTAGCCATGATGGTTATGCTCTGCCTCCACAGCTGGAAGCAGTGCATGCTTCCAAATAGCAGTTGCTGGAAACCACGGGGGGGGGCAGTGCTCTTGTGCTCATGTTCTGCTTACTGGTATCTTACAGAGCCAGTGTGGTGTAGCGGTTAAGAGCAGTGGACTCGTAATCTTGTGAACTGGGTTCAATTCCCCGCTCATCCACATGCAGCTGCTGCTTGGGCTAGTCACACTTCTCTGAAGTCTCTCAGCCTCACTCACCTCACAGGGTGTTCGTTGTGGGGAAGGAAGGGAAGGAGATTGTTAGCCACTTTGAGACTCCTTAGGGCAGTGATAAAGTGGGATATCACATCCAAACTCCTCCTCCTCCTCCTCTTCTTCTTCTTCACCACAGGCTTCTGGCTGGCCACTGAGACAACAGGATGCTGGACTAGATAGGCCACTGGCTTGATCCAGTAGGCTATTCTTTTGTTTTGCAGACCGAACAATACCCCTAACTCCAATCTGTTTTCCCGTAAATGTAAAGTCCAAGAACAGGCTTCCTCAACCTCGGCCATCCAGATGTCTTTGGCCTACAACTCCCATGATCCCTAGCTAGCAGGACCAGTGGTCAGGGATTATGGGAATTGTAGTCTCAAAAACTACAAGGTTGAGGAAGCCTGCCCAAGAATATGTGACCTTTCACAGAAAAGAGTCCCCATCCCTCACCTACATCGTGGTTCAAAGTAGGGCTTGTTAACCTTTCTGAGTTTATTGACACATCTACAAACAAGAGAAATTGCAGTGGTTACACAGAGTCTGCAACCATGCACATACAACAACCTTTTCTATTGGTCATGAAAGAATTCTTCTTTCAAGTCTAATTTCAATGTGGTGGAGGGAAATAAGACCCTGGAAAGGCCTCTGAGCACATGTGTGCCCATGGGCAACCTGCTAGTAATCCCCAGTGAAGCCAGCGTGGTGTAGTGGTTAGTGCTGGCCTACAACCCGAAACACCAAATTCCCATGCAGCCATGAAAGCTCACTGGGTGATCTGGGGCCAGTCATTGCCTCTCAGCCTAACCTCACAGGATTAAATGAAGAGGGGAAGAACCATGCACACCACCTTAATTTGACCTCCTTCGGGAAAAGGTGGGATATAATTGCAAGAAATAAATAAACAAACATTTGTGTCACTCTCAAAGGTGTATAGAGTATGGGCCAACAAGTGGCCTAAGTAAAAGGAGGCAAATAAACAGATCTTACCTTACCCAGAAAGGCTAAAGTTAGAATGCTAACAGTGTGTCTCAATAACTTTAGTTAAAGAAGAGTGTTTCTGAAAATGAGTTATTTGCAAGCCAGCTACCATCAAGGAAGAGAGTGATTTTTCTTCCCTTAATATTTTCTGTTCACGCAGAATGAAAAGAAAATGAATAGAGACAGACAGAACTGAGACACAATTGGCAAGCAACAGCTTAAAAATAAAAACATGAAAGGCCATGATTATCCCAGCCATGATTGCTTCTCTGTCTCAGGCCAACAGGCTTCATTTGGCAGCTGCAAAACAAATAAACAAGCACATCCAACCAAGAACTCCTTGGTATTCTTCTTGGGCCTTTGTTTGTTTATCGGTTGGAGGAGTATTTGACAACTGCTCAATAGCCATGCAGAAAACAAATGTTTATGGGAAGCTTGTGTAAAATGTATGTGCAGGTGACACTGAAGCTTTCATGATGACCTCTGTATCACTTGGACATATAGTCTAGAATAGACTACTGACATCCCTGCTTGCTTATATCGACAAGCTCTACTAGGTGCTCTTTAGTTACATGTATACTTTACTGCTTTTGCTTGTGTAATTAAAGTCTGTAAACATATTAGTTTCTCTTATTATAATTAAATATAGGATGGATCAATTTGAAGACAGGAACGTGGCAGAAGTTAAACAGCATTTTTTAAATTGTGCAGCAAATACAAAATAGAACCAATTATGAACAATTACATATAATTATATACCTATAATGAACAACCACAGAACAATAACCAGTCTTCAGCAACCACGTTCCTTTCAGAGGTTTTAGACTACAACTCCCATCAGCCCCAGTAAAGCATGACTACATTGACTGGGGATGATGGGAATTGTAGTTCAAAACACCCGAAGGGCACCAAGTTGCCAAATGGTTATCTCTAAATCAAAACATGGAACTTACAGCACACTCCAGTGCTTTAAAATTAATGATTATTTTTTTTAGTAAGAAAAAGTGAAAAAGCTTGTCAAAGAGGGGCAATGGAATAGAAGGACTGTTTTTTAATCAGCTTTCCCCAATCAGATGCACTCATATACTTGCTTAAACCTATCTATTACTTGCTGTCTTGCCTTGCCCTCAAATCCCATGTTATTTAACTCAGTATTGCCAGTTTACACAATGTGATCATAAACTACGCCTTAAGCAACATTTTTAGCAGGCACAAGAGTAACACAAAGGCTGCCTTGCAAAAACACACCGAGACATGAGTGGGACGGAATAGATCCCACAAGGGTAGTTTTCTGCATATGCAGCGATATGACAGCTCTGTAGATGACAGTCTGTATAGGAAAATCACGCACACGGGGAACTGAAAGACAACTGTAACAGAGTTGGGAATCTGGATATGCACATGAACACACAGACACACAAACCATTTCTGGAAGTAGCAAATGTGGGATGTGTGTAGTGGGGAAATAAGGCAAGACAAAGGAAGGACAAATATCTTCATTGGTCCCTTCCTGCACACAAACACTGACACACACCTGTGTTTTCATAAATAAACAGCAGAATCCTCCCATTTTTAAACACGGCATAGCATGCCTCACAGTCACACACAACTTTCCTCCCTGATGTGGGCATACACTCCTCCCTTGCTTGGGCAGGATGACATATCACTCCCTCACTATCTGCCCTGAGCACACTCAGTCCAAGAGGACAACTGGCAGGCAGGTAGTTTAATTCTTTATTGATAAGCAGGAATTTACAGTAGCTCCTGAGGTGCACTCAACATGTACACCTGTGCTTCTGGTGGCTAGGTAGCTGGTACCTTTCCCTGGACATGGTAAAGCCACAGGCTCTTTACAAGCCCTTCATGGTTCTCTGAAGTTCCAACTTCAGGACTTCAAAGTGCTAAATCCCCTGTGACGTCAGGTTTACTGACTGGTGGGTGGCCTGCACATCAAATGTGGCCTGCAAGACTAAATCTGAGAAGGATTTGGCCTGTGAAGTCATAAAGGTTCCCACTTCTAGTCTAAAATGTTGTCTATGGAGCACTGAAGAGTTCTGAACTGTTAAAATGAAGGATTTTTTTAGAATAAAAAACTAAATTTAAGTTTTTAAAGAATCCTATATTGCTCTGCTTTAACAAAACCCAGAGCTCTTCAGAACTCTGCACATAGCATTCTAGACAGCCTCGCATTGTAAGCCCTACTGAAGACCTATATAGCTTACTGGGGGACTCCAGTAATGACCAGAAAGAAAGGCTAGTGTGATGCCTTCAAGTTATTTTTTTTTAATGCAGAGGCAAGAATACACATCACTTGGCCACCTCTGAATTTCTTTAAAGTTAGAAAGACGGGAAAACCCACTCTTCCTGTAAGGGATTATTATTTAGGAAAGTGAATCCTTTTTACTTTCCCACCACCCCTGGATCTATTTGTCTACTATTTGGGAGACTTAATCCACACTATAGGGATTCTTGTGCCAGCAAATTTCATCCAGTTTGGCCCAAAGGGAAGTTATTGCGTTCCGATTCCCTGTTATAGCGCATGAGGAATCAGAGTTTGTTTTATACAGAATAACTCATTAGCTGAATTCAGATTGGAAAAAGAACATAAAGTGACTCAGAAACAGACCAGAATTGTGAATCTTGGGGCCCAAATGTTTTCATTTTTAACCAAAAGAGACTGTATCCTTTTACATTCTCTTTAAATGAAAGCTGAGGGAAAAATAAAATATAGATCAAATGTTACATAATAGCACCTTCAGCTCTACAAAGCAACACCCTCTATTCACAGTGGCCTAATTTCTAATTAGGTAACCTCATGCCTCAGCACAGCACTAATTTATTCAGCTAAATTGGTAGCTGTAGATTGTGGACCCTTTGGTCAGGGACCCTTGTTGCTTGAGGCTGCAAGGCTAACCATATATATTTAGAAGCAAGTACTGTACCATTGAATTCAATGGAGCTTACTCCCAGCTAAGTGGGTTTAGAATTGCTGTCCTGGAGTCTTACAGGAAGGTATTCACATGCTGAATGGTAGCAATGGGGAGTGTAAAAATATTTTTTCCTGTCCACAAAATTTCCCCCTCTTTCTTATACCCTTGGTTTCTACATTGGCGCTAACAGTCATGGGAAAAAGAAAGGGCATCTTCTTTGAATTCTCTGGTTTTGTGAAGACATAAAAACAATCTCCTGTTCTTTAGCAGGACTCAAAATTAGATAAATACAACCTCAGATGGACAACAACACATGACGTTTACGTCGAGTCACCGCCCAACTACGCTTCTGCTCCTGGTAAAGTCTCCATTTCCTTTCCTTTCCTTCTTTTCTTTGGGGGTGGGGAGGTGAGGAGGGACAATTTCCCTCTTCAAAAACCGACCCTTCCAGCATTTGGAAGGGGAAACTATATGGATCCCCCCTTCTTAGCAGAGGAGGAAGTTTCCGTGCCACTCTATCCTCCGAGTCACCGCCTCTCTCTATGGTTCCTCCTCCTACCCCCCTCCAGGTCCTCCGGCTTGTGCCTTACCCAGCGTGCACCGCGGCGGAAGAGAGTGACGACAATAACAAACAGCGGCGGCGAGGGCTGCGCGTAAAGCGAGCGGGGGGCCCTGCGAAGGAGCGCCCGGAATCCCCGGCTGTGTGGCTTCCCTTCCCCTCGCGCCACCTCCGCGTCTCTCTCCCTCCCTGTTCCTGTCAGGGAGCCCCGCCGGCGCCTCCCTTCCCGCTCTTGTCCTCCGGGCGGCGGCGCCTGAGGTTGCCCTGTGGAGCCGCAGCGAAGGGGAGGAGGAGGAGGAGCTTCCGCGGCCGCCGGTCACCGGCGCGGGATGGTGCGCGGGGCCGCCCAGCTGTTGCTGCCGCTGGCGCCGCCGCCGCTGCTGCTTGGCTCTCCTTCGGGTACGTCGGGAAAAGGGCGCGGTGGGGGAGCGAGGCGGCCGCGGCAGTTGCTGCTGTCGCCGGGGCGACCAAGGCCCGCCTTCCTCCTCCTCCTCCCTTCGGCAGGGAGGGGCGAGGACCCTCTTTTCGTGACGGGGGGGTGGGCGCACCCGCTTGCGAGGGCGGAGCCGCCGCCACCCCCCCTCAGTTGGGGTGGGGTGGGGAGTTATCTCCGTCCGTGGGCTAAAGAACCTCGCGGTTTGGGGGCTGAGAGCTGGGGCTCTCCTCGTCTCCCTCCCCGCCTCTGGCCCGCGCAGCTCGGAAGGGGGACCGGCTCGTCCTGAAGTTAACTCTGAGGGGGGATGACTCAGCCCATCTGCGCTTCTCGCAGCCCCGCCCACAGCACCTTGTTGCGAAAAGGGAAGCAGCGTGCTCCGAGGGGGTGGCTGGGGTGGTTTTGTTTTCTTCTTTCCTCACCCAGGACAGCAGGCTTATTGCCTAAAGCCTTCATTCGCACGGATGCTAGCGAAGGATTTCTAGTTTTTTTTTAAATTTTTGCTCCGTCTTCTCCCCCCCCCCCCAACTTTCTCTCCTCTTCCTTTTGCGCTGAAGGCCCTGTGTGAATGCCAAGTCACATTGGGTCGGAATGGTCTTCTAAGTTAGGTGGGCTTGGCCCAAATTGACTGTTTGTGTGGGTGGGTGTCACTGACCGGGTGATATTCACACAAACCAGGTAATTGCCTCTTTGTAGGCTTCGCTTATGTTGTAGGTTTGAGCTTGTTGACAAAATACACATAAGCATGCTGTTACAAGATGAAATTGTTTGGGACAATTAAATGGCTGTTTGGTAGATAAGCATAATAGAACATTGTATTTCATTGACACCATCATGTATTTCATTGACACTGGGTCACGTGAAGGTAGATTGGTTTAAGTGATATGTAGGTTATGCTGAACATGTTATGAAAAGTTGGTGTGTAGTAAATCACTGTACTCTTTTTACCATGAATACTACAAAAAGTATTTAATTTTTCTACTATGAAGTTAAAGCTATTGGAACATCTATCAGTGTGAGTAGCATTGCAACTGCTTTTATTTTTAACTTCGGACACTGGTTTCTAACTTCAGACACTGGCGTTGCAAAATTTGCTGCTATTTCTTTGTGTCCTTACGTTTTGAAGCTTTGAGGTGCATTGTAGGTCTTTGCCAAAGTAGAATGTGAAGAATAATAGCCTTCCCAATCAGCGTTAACAGCAAGCGCAGCAATCCAACACCCCCTCCTCTTTATGCTGGATGGGGGTTGCATTAGGTGGAGGTGTTCCTCTGCCCACCTCTTAGATCTTCTGCTGAGCGGGTGGCAAGCTGTTGCTCAATGGTGTCAGGCCCAGTTGTTGTGTCCCCACTTTCCACTGTGTCCACTGAGAGTGGCAGGGCTTCTATTGTGGCAGTGGCTCCACTGCTCTGCAAAACCCCAGTGGCAGGAGATGGGAGTTTGGATTGCACTCTTTAAATTTAGTTTTATGAACCTGTGAAGCATAGTGTTGTGTTCACATGAGTTCCAATGATTGGTGTTTCTTTTTGTAAAACTGTTTAGTTGACAAAATATTTAAGTCATTGGCAGTGTGGACTTCATTTTTTTTATTTAGAGAGTAATCATCTTTCCTCCTGTATATAGTATTAGATATTTATTTAAGTTTAAACCTACAGTAGGACTGGGCAATATCTGGTTTTGAGCACCATGATACATCCACCAGCTAAACATAGCAATATATTGATATATCATGATGTCTGAAATAAAGATGGAACTATGTAAAGGCAAATAGTCCTACAATGTATTTGGGAAATCAAGAATTTAATGTGAACTGTCATAAGAAAAGTTCCCTGTCACAGTATTGTCTTAATGTAGCATAGAACAGTACATAGCAGTTACATAACCAACTACTGCTGTAGTACTAGCAGTTAGTGAATCTTAGGTGTATTAATAGGGCAAGGGCTGCATTCAAGTATTTCTTGGATTTATTTATTTTTTAGGGGAAGGAACTTGCTTGTACCTGTGTGCTTATAGTTTATTGATCAGACATTTTAGTCTAGCGCTGAGGTAGAAAGTATTTAATATGTTGGTATTAAAGTATTCCCATGATACAGGAACACACCAATGATATAGCCTGCATGAAATTATTTCACAGTTGTGCCATGCTATAGACTCCATTGGCCTCATAGTTTACATTAACTGTACTGATAGAGGGGTATAGGTATCATAGTTGTGAAGTATTTCACCTTAATTTGTGATGTACTTGTTTTTGAACAGCTCCAGTATATCCTTATGAGAAGCTAATGCTCCATGTAAGGTGTTTTGTCCTATGTATTCTCTACTGGTTTTATTCTCATTAGGAATCTTCATGGACACCCTATGTGGGTCTCCTTTATGGGGGTCTTATTGAGCAACCCTATAGATACTTTCCTGAGAGTAAATCCCAGCACAACACTGACTTCTAAGTAGATGTATAGGATTGCTCTACTGGTTTAATTTCAGTATGGATGAAGAGATGTTTTCATCCAACGTGTATTGATCCATAACTGCTTTGGTGATTTTTAAAATAATGGTTATTATCAATGAAATTTCATGATGCTTACATTTTAAAATTAAAATAAGTTTACTGGTTGCAGTAGGAGAGTTTGGGATTACATGTAAATTAACTGTTAAAGAATTTAAACTCTGTTGGCATGGGGGATTGAAGAGATTGTATCTATAAATCTTAAGAATCCATGCAAATGTGAATTGTTACTTGACAGAATACCTTATTTGTATAGTGTGGGTTTGCCAACTTTTTTTGACCACCAGGTGCGTTTGAATTTTAAGAGTTCTGGGGACGCTAGTCACCAAATAGCTGCTAGTAATGCAAAATGGCTGCTTGGCATAACACTAAATTAGAGAAACAGTGACCCCCAACAACCTTATGTTTACCATGGGAAGTCAGCTATGTCCTGCTGGTCCTGATTGTTGAGATTGTACAATATCAATTTTACACACACACTGATAGTGTTGTTTCCTAATAGAAATGGGAGCATTCCTCAGTACCAGGAAAAATATACAAGGTGGCCACACCATACTGGACATTTTGCCTCATAACTTTCTTTCTAGGAGGGCTAGATACTTACTTTACTTACTGTCAGGGAACTGACATCGGAGGAAAGGGAAGTGGTAAGGCTCCCAGAGACTGGGAGAGAGTCAACAGCCAAAGCAGGGACCAGCAGGGGGAGCGCGGGGTCTCTGGAGGAGGATCTCAGTAATGCTGAGAGAGACGCAGCAGCCCAGGCAGGAAGCAGCAGGGGAGAGAAAGGGGTGAGAGACACTTCGAGCGAAAATAGCGGGGAGGTGTCAGAAGCAACTGCAGGGAGACCCATGCTTCGCCGGAAGCTGCCACGTCGTGAGTCCAGGAGACGCGTTTCCGTTAAGGAACTTCTTTGCTGGAAGCGCTTCCGCAGACAGCCACTGTCAGACTCTACTAGTGACTAGAGCAGACATGTCTGAGGAGCTCTGTCACACACAGAGGTTTGTGGGGTCGCACAAACTCTGAAGGGGCACAATTTTAAGCACAAGCAGCTAACCATCCCCTGACAGCAGTCTGACAGTCTCTGTACGCTGCCTGTGCAGGAGAAAGCATCATGAGCAACCCAGTCGGAACCGGAGACGCAGGGGTTGGAGCTGGTCCAAGCTTGGAAGAAAGGTATCAAGCTCTGGAGGTCCAACTTGCGCTGCAGACGGCGAGGCTCGAGGAGAGAAGGGCTCAGGATGCTGACAAAAAGGGGAGAACCACTCAGTTCCCCAGAAAGGTACCAGGATTGGTGCAGAAGTTTGGGGGGGACCCCAAGGATTACCATGCCTTTAGGACTGAGATGCAATATGCTCTGAATGTGCAGTTTGATGAGTTCCCTGATGAGGAATCGCGAGTTGCGTTCGTAATTGGGCATCTTGAGAAGGGGGCGCGGGACTGGGTTCGACCCCTGATGGCAACGCACAACGATATCCTAAAGGACACTATGAAATTCTTTCGTGCAATGGATATCATGTTTTCCAGCGATATTGAGGAAGGGGTGGTACGCAGACAGCTAATGGCTTGCAAGCAGGGAAGCAGATCTGTCCGTGAGTACTGGACTGAATTTACCATGCTGATTCACAGATTGGGGTGGGATTTATCGGCGGCACCCATTCAGATGCTATTTGAAGAAGGTCTTTCTTCAGCTGTGAAAGACGAGCTGGCCAGGAGCCCCAGGGCGGGGTCTATGGATCAGCTGACCAAATCTGCGCTGACCATTGGAGCGCGCCAGGAGGCAAGAGCCTTGGAGAGGCGGGAAGGGAGAGGGGAACGTTGGAAGGAGTTACGCATTCCAGACATTCCTGAGCCAGCTTTCCCGCCGGCAGAGCCGATGGAAATCGGAACAGCCCGCGCGCGCGCAGTTTCAAAGCCCAGTGAGGGGGCGAAGAAGGAGGGAAAGGGAGCCCGGAAATGCTATCTCTGCCAACAGCCAGGCCACTTTGCCAGAGTCTGCCCCCAGAGGAAGGAATGGCAAGGGATGGTGGGAGCTGTTGAGGGGGAAGAGCAGGGAGAAACGGAGCAGGTAAAAGCCAACGCCTGGTTGCCAGCAGGGCACTGCAGCCAGGCCAAAGAGCAGTGAAAGTGCCCCTTCCCCAAGTGCCAGTGCCAGAAGCTCCTCGACCTGCTCTAGTGATTGAAGTGTCGCTAGAGCTGCAAAATGGACACCCCCTAAAAATAAAGGCGCTGTTGGACTCAGGCAGCTCCTGCAATTTCATGAGCAAGGAGTTTGCTGCTGAGCACCAGATACAGACTATCCCTTTAAGCAACCCCCTGCAGGTGACCACGATCGATGGCAGGGAACTGTTGGGAGGAGGCGTCAGCTTGCAGACCGTCCCAATGATAATGAGGGTGGCAAGGCACACAGAACTGATAGCGTTTAATGTGGCCACCTTGGGAGGCGCTCCCATTATTTTGGGAATGAGCTGGCTAGCCCTACATGATCCGCTGGTGGGCTGGCATCAAAGAGTGGTTTCCTTCGGTTCCGCACACTGCTTAGAACACTGCAGGGCGGAAAAGGGGTCAGCAGGGGCCCAAGCCACCCTAGCAGGGACGGAAGTAATGGAGAAGGGGAAGGTGCCACCACAGTATGCTGATCTCAGCGACGTGTTCAGCGAGAAGGAAGCGGACCAACTACCCCCGCATAGGCCCTTTGATTGCCAGATCAATTTACTCCCTGGAGCACAGCTTCCTGTAGGCAAGTTGTATGCCATGTCAGACAGGGAGATGCAGGAGTTGCGAGCGTTCATTGACAAGAACCTGAAGAGAGGCTTCATCAGAGAGTCCAAGGCAGCGGGGGGTAGCCCAGTGTTTTTTGTGGATAAAAAAAAACACGGACAAGCCGAGGCTGGTATGTGACTTTCGGGCCCTAAATGCAGTGACAGAGCCGGCGGCTTTTCCTATGCCCAGGATTGATGATATTTTGACCAGGGTGCGAAAAGGAAAGATTTTTACAAAGCTGGACCTAAGGGGGGCGTACAACCTGATACGTATAAGGAAAGGGGATGAATGGAAGACCACCATGTTCACCCCTTTGGGGGCATTTGAATACCTCGTTATGCCTTTTGGATTACAAACAGGCTCCGCGTGTTTTCAAGCCTTTATGAACCATGTACTGGGGCCTTTGCTCTACAAGAATTGCGTGGCCTTCTTAGATGACGTGTTGGTGTATTCGGAGAATGAGGAGCAACATGTGAGAGACGTCAGAGAAGTGTTGAGCAGGCTGCAAGCCAACAGACTGTGGGTGAAACTGGAGAAGTGTCAGTTTCATACCAAGGAGGTGGAATTCCTGGGGTACCGCTTGTCAGACAAGGGGCTGGCCATGGACCCCGGCAAGGTTCAAGCGGTGCTGGAATGGAAAACACCCAAGACCAAGAAGGATGTGCAGAGGTTCCTAGGGTTTGGAAACTTTTATCGTAAGTTCATCCGAAACTTCGCCCACCTGACGGCGCCCATCACGGACTGTCTCAGCAGCAAAAAGAAGTTTGTTTGGACGGGGGAGGCGGAGCGAGCGTTTGAGGAACTGAAAAGGGCCTTCGCCTCTGACGAACAACTTCTACATGTGGATTTACAAAAAAAGCTGAGGGTCGAAACAGACGCTTCTGACAGAGCCATAGGGGCGGTGCTTCTTCTGCAGCCGGGGAAGGAGGGGTCAGAGTGGCGACCGTGTGCCTTCTTTTCGCGAAAGCTGAACAAATCTGAGAGAAACTACACGGTGTACGACCGGGAACTTCTTGCGATTTATGAGGCCTTCCGGAGATGGAGGCACCTACTAATTGGTGCACAACAGAAGGTGCAAGTGTGCACGGACCATAAGAATCTAGAGTATTGGAGAACTGCGCGAGTGCTCAACCAAAGGCAGTTGAGATGGGCCCAGGAGTTCTCCAAATTTAACTTTGAGATTTGTTACGTACCAGGCCCGGAGAACGTGAGGGCGGACGCTCTCTCACGCAAACCTGAATATTTGGAGGGAGAGGGTGCACCCGAAGAGACCCATGTCATTCCCGAGGACCGCTGGGTGTGTGGGGCGGCTTTGGTGGGGCAAAGGGAACTGGTAGAGGGAACGGTGCAGGATGAATACGCCCAGGACAAACTCAGGGGTCTCAGGAGGGAGGGAGACAAACCCGGGGGTTTTGAGGAGAGAAACGGGGCGTTGTACTACAAGGGAGCGTTATACATACCTGAAGGGGAATTGAGGGAAAAGGTACTCAAGCAACTGCACGATAGCCCCACAGCAGGGCATTTTGGGCAACACAAAACCATGTGGCTGGTTACCAGGGAATTCTGGTGGCCCAAGGTCAGGGAAGATGTGCGTGAATATGTGAGAGGGTGTGACCGATGTCAACGAGCCAAGGGGGAGAGGCGGGCACCGGCAGGTTTATTAGAACCACTACCCACGCCGGAAAGACCATGGGAGGCAGTGGCAATAGATTTCATGACTGATCTGCCCAGGTCCAAAGGGAAGACAGCCATTATGGTTGTGGTAGACCTGTTAACCAAGATGGCCCACTTTATAGCCTGCTCACATGCGGTCACAGCAGAAGAAACCGCTAAATTGTTTGTGGAAAATGTGTTTAGGTTGCATGGTGCCCCCTTGAGGGTGGTTTCGGACCGAGGGAAACAATTTACTTCCAGGTTCTGGAGGAAGCTCATGAGCTTATTGCATGTAGAGGTGAATTTTTCCACTGCCCGTCATCCAGAAACCAATGGGCAGGCGGAAAGAGCTAATGGTGTCCTCCAGCAATATTTGAGGTGTTATGTGAATGACAGAGAGAATGATTGGGTGGAGAAGCTGGCGTTGGCAGAATTTGCCTATAACAATGCAGAGAACGTGTCCACGGGGATGAGCCCTTTTTTGGCCAATCACGGGTGTCATCCCCGAGCCTTCCCAGAGGGGGAGGGGGAGAACTGGAGCGTTCCTGCCGCAGAACAGTTCGTTGAAGAAATGGAAGCGATCCATCGCCAGCTCCAACTTAATTTAAACAGGGCGAAGGAGGAATATAAGAGGCAGGCAGACAAAACCAGAAGGGAAGGGGAAAGCATTAGGGTGGGGGACCAGGTGTGGCTGTCCACCCAAGGGTTACCATTTAAAGGAGGTTGTAAGAAGTTAAGACCCAAAAGACTGGGCCCATTTGAAGTCACGCAACAGGTCAACCCAGTGGCTTTCAGACTCCGGTTACCGAACCACATGTAGTTGCACCCAGTGTTCCACAGATCATTGCTGTCACCGTATATAGGGGACAGAGAGGGGAGGGTCAATAGGGGACCAGCTATGGAGGAAAAAGAACACAGCTACCATGTAGCGGAGATTCTCGATTCCAGGTGGAGGGGAGAGCAAGTAGAGTATTTGGTAATGTGGGAAGGGGAGCCGGAGTCGGAAAACACCTGGGTCAGGGCAGAGGATGTAGATGACGAGGTTTTGATTGAAACTTTTCATCAGAGATTCCCTAGAAAACCCCAGCCAGTGGCGAGGTTCCGGAGGGAATACTTCGCCACCACCGACGACGAAGAAGAGTTGGAGGGGTTCGCTGATTCCGAGGTGGAGGAGGATTCAGCGAGTCGGAACGAAGACCGATGGAGGGAATTGTTCGAGACGTCTGAAGATGAAGAGGATTCTTTTAGGGGTTTCAGCTCCTCACCGCCCAGAGGAGAGAGTAGGGGCGGGGGAGAGGGGGGCCCTGGAGGGGAGGTGGATGTCAGGGAACTGACATCGGAGGAAAGGGAAGTGGTAAGGCTCCCAGAGACTGGGAGAGAGTCAACAGCCAAAGCAGGGACCAGCAGGGGGAGCGCGGGGTCTCTGGAGGAGGATCTCAGTAATGCTGAGAGAGACGCAGCAGCCCAGGCAGGAAGCAGCAGGGGAGAGAAAGGGGTGAGAGACACTTCGAGCGAAAATAGCGGGGAGGTGTCAGAAGCAACTGCAGGGAGACCCATGCTTCGCCGGAAGCTGCCACGTCGTGAGTCCAGGAGACGCGTTTCCGTTAAGGAACTTCTTTGCTGGAAGCGCTTCCGCAGACAGCCACTGTCAGACTCTACTAGTGACTAGAGCAGACATGTCTGAGGAGCTCTGTCACACACAGAGGTTTGTGGGGTCGCACAAACTCTGAAGGGGCACAATTTTAAGCACAAGCAGCTAACCATCCCCTGACACTTACTTTCTATAGTGAATTAGCATTCCAAATTCTCATCACAACAGTTTTGCATATAGGCTGTTGTGTGCAAAATGCAGGCAAAGATCACAGATGATAATGTTGTGACTTGCTTGAGGTCAGTGAATAAATTCATAGCCTAGTCACAATTTCAAATTTAGTTTCCCAGCTCCAGTCTTATGCATTCACCCACGTCCACCCTGTCTTAACAACACTATTTTTTGGAATCTCTGCAGTTTTTTGTGTTCCACACAGCAAAGCAATATTCATAGCATATTTCATATTTTACGGTTGGGGGTAATGAAATTCCTGGGCGCCAGCTTTTAAAAATACTTTGGTGCCTAGGATTTTTCCAGTTTTCTTTGAGTTTTTTTTGCTTCTGTTTAGACACGCCCTTGGTAAGAATGGTACAGACACTGTCCTGGACCACACAACATAATAAGCGAAATGATAGCTTACTTACTGAAACTGCCCAAATGTGGGCTCCGAGAGAGGAGTATGCAGCTGCTTTTCTTCTCCTTTTTCCTGCTGTCCTGTGTTGAGCTAAGCCATGGTTTGTCATCAAACCAGGATTTGTGAGTTACACTCTCCTTGCTAACCACAAGCTGTAACCAATATTTTGTTTTTTGTTTTTATTTCACTTACGAATCACTCCCATAAGGAATCCTTGGAGGACCTTACTGCTTATTTTCCTTCCTTGTAAAAAAATGTCTCTTCCAGCCATTTTGTCCTTTTACCTGTTTTCAACCTGTAAGAGTACCCCTTGATCTTGTTTCTTGGCTGCTCAGTTTGCTCAGAAGCACTTGAATAGTGTATAAAAAGTTCTGTGGATGTTCCAGGTACATAAAATTTAGCTGATTACCCCAATCTATATACTTGTGACACTCTGAAATAGAAGTGGCAAGTTAGAAGCTCTTTGAAGAAGCCATGCTGACTTGTCTTCAACAAGGCTTATGCTTTTAGGTGTTTTAATGTCCTAGCTTTAATCATGCTTTCTTCTAATTACTTAGAACGTCACGTAGGCCTACTGGTCTGTAATTTGCTAGATTCCCTTTAAATACTGGCATTAATTACACTGATAGCCTTCTAACCCTCTGATTCTGGTTTTAATAAGTTGCATTCTTTGTGAAAATTTGGCACTTTTCACATTTGAGTTTGTAAAGAAGCCTTGGCTCTGGCATAGACAAACTCGGTCCTCCAGATGTTTTGGGATTACAACTCCCATTATCCCTGACCTCTGGTCCTGTTAGCTAGGGATGATGGGAGTTGTAGTCCCAAAACATCTGGAGGGCCAAGTTTGCCTATGCCTGTCTTGGATGAATGCTATCTTGCTCCAGTGATCTGTTAAACTTCTAATGTGACATTTAGCTTTATAATGAGATTGCTTAGCAGCTTTATTTGGCATGGCTCTTTCTTCCCCGAAAGGAGTGGTTTGACTGTGGAAAACCAGCATTTTTTACAATGAAAACTAGTGGAAACAACACATTTTGTTTTGCTGCAGTCTCCAATATTCTTACAGTTGTTCTTTCACCCATTTGCTATCCAAGGTTCTTACTGCCTCTTTACTGGTTTCCTGCACTTAATATCTTAACTTAAGTGCTTGTGGGTTTTTTTTAAAATACTCTTGTTCATCTTTTTTGCTTGCTTCAACTTGTATTTGCCACAGTAAGCAGTCTGGTTAATTTACCTCTTTTGAACAGTGCTTCCATTTTTCTAAAAAAGACTCGTTGCAGTTTACGGTGTTCTTGACATTTAACCACATAGTCTCTTGGATTTGTTCCTTTCCTATCCTTTCTATTTTATGTACTTATTTTATTGGATTTTTATTAAAGTGGTTTGTATAACCTCGAAGCTTTCTGGGACAATCTGGGCCTTCGTTATATCTCCAAACTGAGTTACTTTAAACAAATCATCTCCCATTTGGAGGGCTGCCTCTTCTGAAATGAAGTATAACTGTGCTGGACTTGCTAGGAAGTTTTCTGCTCATGTGCATGTTGAAAATGATAGAGTTGTAATTGCTCTTCAGAAGAAGTTTGGCAACACATCCTTGATCTGATTCAGGGCACTGCTCAGGATTCGGGCCTCATCTACACTATACATTTAAAACATACTACTTTAAACAGTCCCAAAGAATCCTGGGAAGAGTAGTTTGTTAAGGGTGCTAAGAGTTGCTAGGAGACCCCATTCACTTCCAAAGCTACACTTTCAGTAGTTTAACGCTGGGTGCTTCTTCCCAGGGAACTCTGGGAACCGATGGAAATGAGTTGGGTGGAATGTGGTTGAAGGAGAGAGAAACTTGTTTGATTGGATGCAACTCAGTTTCCAAACAACGTTCATAATAAACCCGTGATCTGATTATGTTTGGATGTGCCCTGATTTTTTTGTTCATCTCAGTGTCATCATCAGAACTTTGATCTGGACCAGGTTAGGGCAAGAATATATAGTATTTGTACTGCATTTCAAACGAAGCCTCTCAAAGTATATTGCACTTGTTTTTCTTCCCACAGTGGTTCTGGATAGGATGACAACTAAGGACTATGCTTTGTTCAGTTGTAAATAACAAAGCCTGGTCACTGGTGGTAATTTAGTCTCTCCTCTGGGCAACTAGACAGGGAAGCGTTTGTAAATTACAGAACAGCTGCTTTTTCTCCTTCTTAGAATCATAGAACTGTAGAGTTGGACCCCAAGGGTCATCTAGCCCAACCCCTGCAATGCAGAAATCTTTTGTCCAATGTGGAGCTCAAACCCACAGAGCTGAGATTAAGAGTTGCATGCTCTACTGACTGAGCTATCCCACTATACACCAAATTACTATCATAGATATGTGTGAGCTGGTGGTATTCATGAGTCTGAGTTTTCTGTTTCAGCTTAGATGAAATTGTTGTGTTCATGCTGTACAGAAATAATTTAAATGAGATTTTTCAGTATTAATCAGTCTTACATTTCTTTTCTCTACAATCACCTAGTTTCCCCCACCTAATGTTTATTGTAAACCTTCTATGGCAATTTTGTTTTTTGTTCTGTTTAGTACAGAGTATACAATTGGCATGAAAAAGTGCTTTAATAGTAGTTTTTGAAGTGCAGCATTGTCATGAACATTTGAATAGTCATTGTTAACTTGTTTCCTGTTGCACAAATATTCGCCCTTCATTCTCTCTCACCCCCCATTACTTTTTAGGTCTTTGATGCTCTGTGTTTAATAGAAACTTCATTCTCTTGCCAAAGTCAAATGAGGAAAATAGGTGGTTTTGCAACCCAGCTGTTAAAGACAGTGGAACCTCCATGCAGTGCCTGAAGGTAACTGTTTCATCCCGGAGAGCAAATATTTCAAGTTTAAACTCATAACAAATTATTTGCTACATTTTTTTTTGAGAATTTGTTGCTAAGTGATTGGTGTCATCGTAAACAAATTAAAGTCGCCGGGTTTTGATCTTTTAATTAATATATTATAATGATTCCTCCTGAACATCCAGGCACTGAAGTAATTCTAGCAGTTATGTAAACAATTCCTCTAAAGTCTTAAAAATATAGCCTATCTGGGTGCAGAACCTTTGTTGCCAGTGATGGTTGGGGCTAGAGGCAAAAGTGAGTGAAGCAATAAATGTACAGATTACCATTATACAGTAGGCTAGTAAAGCAGCCTGTTTCCTAGTTCCTTTGCAAAAATTCATGAAAAAGTATGTGTGAAAAATTTGGAATTCTCAGGATGTTACGGAGTGTCAGTCTCCTTGTGTTTAGGATCTTTGTGGGGGGGGGGGAGGGCACGCATGCAAGAGATGGTTGAAAGAGGCAGAATAGACTAGTAATACAGTGATACCCTGTATCATGTTACCATACCTTGGTTACTAATAGCCATGGGGTGGTCACTGACACAGTTGCTTCTGACCTCCCCCAAATCAACAAATCACAGCAAATCAACCCCTGCTAAAGGCTACCACACATACATATGCTGTCATGGAATGATTCTCTTATGTCCTTGAACTGCTGCAGCATCAGTTCATAGCTATATGTTAGGATTTCCTACTATGAATGTGCCTCAAGTGTTGACACTGAAAACCTTTAATTTGAAAATAATTTTTATGTGTTATTATTAAGCTGATACTTGGGTTTCTTTTCAGCTTTTAAATAATAATAACAGAGTTGAAGCTATAAGCTTCCGGATCCTAAAGAAGTCACCATGAAGTTATATGTATTTCTGGTCAACACTGGAACCACCCTTACCTTTGACACAGAACTTGCCGTACAGAAGTAAGTAAATCCTTCTGGTCTTCTGTGAGGAGTCTGTTGCTGGACTGTTCGTAGCAAAGTCATTTCTTGATTCACAGTATGTGTTTTGCTTGGGAGTGAGAGTTAAAGCAAAACTGCTATTAGAATGAACCTTTAGTGTTCCAGCTTTTCTGAGACATTTAGAGAATTTAATAAATACTCTCTTATTAATGTGGTTTTTGTGGCATTACATGAACCTTGCTGGACCTCACCCCCTTTGTCCTTGTTTGAGATCCTTCCTCCTTTGCCAGTCACTCTAAATTAAGAGAGCTTGTGCTGGATATATGGCATGGTCACTGCAGCAGGGCTGCAGGGCTGCAGTGTTAAGTTGCCTGTTCTGTCCTTAGACAGTTGGGATGGTTTCTCATATAAAATGCCACTAGTGATGGATTGACAAAGGGCAGTTACTCCTAGCCTCTATCATTGTCCT
The DNA here is from genome assembly GCF_965113315.1 of Podarcis vaucheri. Taxonomy (NCBI): domain Eukaryota; kingdom Metazoa; phylum Chordata; class Lepidosauria; order Squamata; family Lacertidae; genus Podarcis; species Podarcis vaucheri. The sequence continues at coordinate 55,062,399 of NC_138766.1, read as the reverse complement.
AGTGTAGGAAGTAACAGTTTAATAATGGAACTTTGGCATTATCTATATTAAGTCTTCAACATTTAGAGTACTCTGTAAATGTATAATTCTTAAGGAAGATACTGAAACTTTTTTTGTCATTTTAATCAGTGTGGCAGACCTTAAACAAGCTATCCAAACTAAATACAAGATCGCTATTCAACATCAAGTATTGGTTGTCAATGGAGGAGAGTGTATGGCAGCTGACAGGAAAGTCTGTAGTTATAGTGCTGGAACGGTAAATATTCACTTCTCTTTCCATTATTTCATTTTTAAAAAAAAGTCTGGAAGGAGAAGAAAGTAATACTTCTTATCTTAACACAGGATACAAACCCAATTTTTCTCTTCAACAAAGAAATGATCTTGTGTGAACGTCCTCCAGCTATTCCAAAAACAACATTTTCAGCAGAAAATGAGATGGAATTAAAAGTGGAAGAATCTCTTATGATGCCTGCAGTTTTTCACACGGTAGCTTCACGGACACAGCTTGCTGTGGTAAGCAATTTCAGACCCTTTAACAATTGGGCTGTGTTAAAGCATTGAGCACTCAGTAAACACTCTCAAATTGAAGCAAGCTGGACATGTTGCTGCTTTCATGGTACAAAGTTTTACTTTTGGTACTCTTCTGTTTCATTTTGTGGGGATGGAATAGTATCTTTTGGATTTTGACATACTGGATTAATCCAGGAGTCTGTAAACAAGTTTTGAAATGTCCTCCGTTTGTAGGAGGTTAGAAGTAATGATAAAGAGGGCTGGTATGGTATGGCAGGGTGAACTGGTGTGGAATAAGGAAGGGATTGTGGCATGAAACAGAAATGTGTGATCCCATAGACTGTTTTAAAACTTTTTAGAATCTTGGTAAATGCCCAGAAAACATTGCATTTGCACCTACCTTTAGTAGTACCATTTTCTCTTGAGTATTTTTCAAAATTACATTTTCTTTGAACGGAAGACCACCAACATGTTTGCAATATAAGTGGTATTTCTGATGCAAATGCACTTTATGCTATTTATGGACGTGCAAATAGATATGTGTGTTGCATGAAAACTACATGGGTTTTCATAACTTTCTGTAAAATGCTTTGAGGCTTTTTTAAAAGTTGGCATATAAATCTTATGGAATAAATATGATTACAATTAGGTATTTTAGATGGTTTGTTAAGAACAGATTTCATTTTGCCTTGATTGGGTGGATAAATCCTTTGATACTGTGGGATCCAGTACATTCCAAAAGTGCATCAAAAAGTGGTCAGCCAGATGTTTCAAAGAAGCTTAATAAGTAGCATGTGATGGACAAGGGTGATTTGATAGCTCAGTTTCTGCAGAAGATTCCAGGTTAAATGTGTGGCATCTTCAGTTAAAAGATCACCTAGCAGGAGGTTGGGAAAACACTTTCTGAAATCCTGGGTAGCCTCTCCAAGTCAAAGTAACTACTGGGTTAGATGGACAAATAGTCTGGTGGAGTTTCCTATGCTCCTTCATAGCCATATCATGTTTCTCCCTAACAGCTAGTAATCAAAGTTATGCTACCTCTGAACAAAGCAATTTGTCCTGCCAACATTTATTTAACCCTAGCATTCATTATATTCTGTGACAATGAATTTCATAAACTTCATTTACTATAGGAAAATGTACTTCTTCTTGCTAGTTAGTCCTGAGCCTGCTGCTGGTCACCTTCATTCAGTGACCCTGAGCTCTTTGAAAAGATGATAAGTTATCATATTTAATGAAGTTAGTTGGTTTTATTTCCAAAAATTTTTGCCACCAACATTAGGAAATAAATTTAGCAATCAACAGCATGAAGTGAATGAAATTTCATTCGGAAAACAAATACAAAATAAATTACAGGTCAGTATATCTGACTAATACATCAACTGATGAATACATCAACATCGGTGGATCACCCCTCGGACAGAAGTGAATAGATTTTGACAGGTGCCTAAATACCAATGTAATAGGTGCTTATCTGATGTTCGCTGGAAGTGCATTCCAAGGGACAGGTGCTTACCCAGAACTAACATCATAGCAGAAGTCAAACTTAGTTTATTGACCCTCACCCAGCTCACTTCAGCAGCACCACACCTGATTCACATGCTATGGAAAAGTAGTACTGGGTGTTATTGATGTACTGATGAGGGCCAATCAGAGAGGATCTTGGCGTTTTACACAGTCTGGAAGTAGGTAGGAAGTGCTTATTGGCACCTAGCCAGGACTTGGGAATATCTAAAAAAGCTGGAGCATAAGCTGGAGGAGATTTTTCTCTTGCTCTTGCTAGATGCTTTCTTGCATATTAACAAAACATGCAGTGCCTATGTGTTGGCTGGCTTTGGAAACTGCACAGCATATCACCTTGTTAGTTAAAAAAGGCAGACGAGTGATCTGCAGGGGGTGAGGCATTTGAGCCTGTGTTGTTCTGAGCCTTCCAGGACAACTACCCTCACTCAGATTCCTTTTGCAGGGCCTTCTACTGCACATCTTGTCTTTGCACCAGTGAATCATTTCCCTCCTAAGGAATATCTAATAAATGCTTTTAGTGTTTCATATATCTTAACTTGAAAATGTCAGAGTTTTTTGCATCATGTTTTGCAACAAGTTGATATGTATGTCTGGAGCACTAACACGTTAACGTTTATGTTGTTTTTGTACAGGAAATGTATGAGATTGCCAAGAAACTTTGTTCCTTCTGTGAAGGCCTAGTCCATGACGAACATCTTCAGCACCAAGGCTGGGCTGCCATAATGGCAAATTTGGAAGATTGCACATATTCTTACCAAAAGCTGCTTTTCAAGTTTGAAAATGCATATTCAAGTTACCTGCAGTCCATAGATGATATTAAGCTGAAACTTACACAGTAGGTTTGCCATTAGACTCCTCAGTAAGAAGCTACCTCTGCATTGTCGCTTTACTGAAAACTAAGGTTTTATGGAGTTTTTTTACATTTACAGTAAATTAAATTTAATCCAGTTCCAGTGTCTTTGCACTAATTGAAATAATAAATAGTGCTAATGGTATTATTTATAGAGGTTTAATTTTGGAGTTAAGGCTATAAACCCAAACTTAAATCTCACTGAATTCTTACTTTTGAGTAGATATATACTGGGATTGCACTGTAAAAAAAAAATGTAAGTTTTCCTAACCTTTTTTTCTTCAACACTCCAATGCAAGACTGTGACTGGCTCAAGGACACCCAGGGAGCTTCACAGTTAAGGAGTAGTCCAACACTCGAACCATCACACTACACTGGCTCATCTGAAACCATTTGCTAAATAGTGTTGCACATGCATACGTAAAAGTTTTAGCTCTAGTAAAAAATAATCCTATTCAAGAATTTAGGAATTGAGTCCATGGAGTACCCACAGGGTTGTATGTGCCAGCCCTGCCCCTTCCCTGCTGCCCTTTCTGAAAGGGGCTTGTAATCACATTCAGCAAACCCCAGTTACAGAGGGTTCTCAGTCACATGGGAGACTGTACCCACATTCAGCTGGAGGCAGTTACAGTTCCCCGTCAGACTTTCCTTCATAATGTTGGATGGTTGAGTGGAGAGAGCAGGGTCACTGCAACCCCTCCATGGATACAATTAATGAACATCCGAATAAGGCTCAAGTCATAGTCCAATTCAGAATAGGTTTGAATATTTAATTTTATAAGGAAGCATTTCTTAATTGGAAAAAGTTGAAGACTTGAGTATTAAATTGTATTGAGGACACGTTTGAGAGCATATTTTTAAATTATGTTTGCCACTATACCTCAGTTTCTTTGTACTTAATAGATTTGTGTGTGTGTTCTTTTCTCAAGCTTAGGGGCTGCTGTTTCGATAATGGCCAAGATCCCACTCTTGGAAAGCTTAACCAGACACAGTTACCGGGAATGTTTAGAACGACTAGATTCTTCTGCTGAACGTGGTTGGACAGAAAGTGAAGACACTGAGAATGAGAAGTCAGCTGAAGTGGCACTTTCTCCTGACATGCTTAAAATGAACAAACAATCGCTGTTAGCATCATTTTGCAAATCGGTAGAGCATGCAATCCCAGATGGCACACCCTCCGAAAAAGTGGATGAAAACAGCCAAGCCAGTCAAAATCCTTCTGTTCAGGACAGTGATGCTTCAGTGGAACTTAAGGAGACTGATCTGCCTTCTTTCAATGTCTCACTTTTAGACTGGATAAATGTTCAAGATAGACCTAATGATGTAGAATCCTTGGTCAGAAAATGTTTTGATTCCATGAGCAGAGTAAGTTAATGCCTCAAATAATGCCATTGGGTTCTCTTCTAATATTTTTGCGTTCTGGCTTTCCAGCTTGCTACAAGTTTAAGCATTCTTCATAGGAATACAGTGAGATGTTCTTACCAGGAGTTATGAATCACATTTTAATAATAGTTGTACAATCCTCTTTCTTACTCCTACATTGCTTGATGATCTTGCTGTGGTTTGTGGTTGTGGTTTGAGCGAGGTTCCCACTGTTCATGAATGATATTGTTTTCACTCTAACATGGTCACTCCCTATGGGAATTGTAATGAACAAATATCCTTTTCCTTGTATCAGCAGCCAGTCATCTTCTGAGAGGCTAGGGGTGGCCACTTGCTGCTATTGTCATTGTTAGAAAATGGAAATGAGCCTTGGGTCCACTTCAGAATTGACTAAGTTATCACAATATGCCCATGATGTTAAATCTGAAATATATTTTAAGACTCTTTTATGGGAAAAGAGGCTCTCCCATTGTTAGCATTTCTTTTTTTAAAAAGTAGATTGGGGTCAGAATAGAAACTTGTGGGATATCGTAGGCATTAAGCAAGTGTCCCCAGGACTACCTTCTGAAATCTTCCATCTAGGAAGGACTGGAGCCACTGCAAAATGGTCCCACTCCATCTAGCAGTCCATAAGCACTTTGTAAGTGATGGTATCTGAAACTTCTAAGAGGTCTGCGAGAACCAACAGGGATGGTACTCTCTCTATTTAGTTCCCAGCAAAGATCGTCCACCAAAGTGACCAGAGTAGTCTTCTTCCTGAAACCAGATTGAAATGGAATTGTTTCAGAGGGAGCCCACTTTACCTTGGACAAGTCCCAAATCTCTCATAATCTGCCCAATTCAGTTCAGATTCGTCTGAACAATGCACATACCTGATGGATACATGGTACATGGGCTTGAAAGCTTTAGAGGCCTGATTTAAGAAAAAAGACCAAAAGAAGCATATTTTGGAGACTTTTTTTGTTCAAACGAAACAAGCTGCAATCCTGTGCACATTTTCTTGGGAGTAAGCTCCACTGAGCATAGTGAGACTTGCTTCCAAGTAAACATGCATTTGGATTGTGTTGTTAATCAGAAGGTTTAAAGAACTAATATTAGAGATGACATTTTCATCTGCAGTTTAAAATCTTTCAAGCTTTTGGTTTCTAAAGTTACATATGTGAAATTATCTTTCCATGATCCATTGATAGTATTTTTTTGCACAAAAAGTGGTTATTCATGTCAACTGCCTTTTTGTTTTTCAGCTCGATCCAAGGATTATTCAGCCCTTTTTGGCAGACTGTCGACAAACAATTGCCAAATTAGATAATCAGAACATGAAAGCCATTAAGGGACTTGAGGACAGGCTTTATGCATTGGACCAGATGATAGCTAGCTGTAGCAGACTGGTAAATGAACAAAAAGAACTTGCTCAGGTAATGACTCAGTTTTTATGTGAGTGGCAGGTGGATGATATTGTTTCCCAAGGCTACTGTATCCCCCCCCCCCAATAATGTCACTATTTTTAAAGTATCACAATTTTATAATTTAGTATTAAGCCCAAGATTAGTGCAACCGAGGCTAGGAAATGTGCTGTATTTTATCAGAACATGCATTTGGAAGGTAGCCTTCTGATGGAAGACACAGCTGTCTTTTGAAAGGTGATGAAGAGGGGAGCAGAGCTGGCTGTGCCTTTAGGCAAACTGAGGTGGCTGCCTCAGGTGACAGAAGCCCCCAAGGCAGAGCCCCATAGCTGCCCTGCCACATCTGTACTGATGCAGTGGTACCTCTGGATACACACATCTCAGGTTGCATATCCTTCAGGATGCGAATGTGGCAAACCCAGAAGTATTTTTCTGGGTTTCGCCGCACGTGCATGCGCAGAAGTGGTCCCTCCAGTTGTGGAAACCTTGGGATCCGACCAGAGCTCTGGAACGGATCCTGTCCGCAACTGGAGGTACCATTGTATTGGCTAAAATAACATGAGATCTTGTGAGTGTGCAAGATCTCACGTGATTCAGTGAGATCTCCCCCAAAATATGTGTCAGGGTCAGGGCTGGCAGAGAAGCGGCAGTGAGAGAAGCTAGGCAGGTAAAGGTACTTCTTGTTTCACCTTAAGCAGCAAAATGGGTCTCAACATCTCGGGTGGAGGCAGAGTAACTCCAGGCACTCATGAATGAGACAGATTTTGTAGGCCAGTTCCAGGCTTTATTCAGGCCTGCTTGGGGACCAAACCAGCTCTAGTCACATGAGAGAGAAACCGGGGTGGGGATGGGTTACACTCTTGATTTTGTTAGATCTCTTGATGGCCTTTGATACCACCAGATCACCACTGTGGGTTTAGGAGTAGGGAGTGCTTCTTTGCAGAAGGTAGCATTGGGTGATGCCTTTCAGTCCCCTGGCAGTTCCATGGTATAAGGCGCCAGTGGGATCAAATGTCATTAGGAAGTATTGAAGCACAGCTCTATTTCTCGGTAACATCTGAATCAAGAGGTGCTGTGGAAGTCCTGAAACAGTTAATGGATTGAGGAACAGCAAACTGAAATGAAACACCATCAAAGATAGAGGCCCTGTGTGTGAGTGGATACTGGATATGAAAACTGGTCCGTTGCCTCTTCTGGATGGGGTTGCACTCCCTCTGAATGAACAGGTGCATAACATGGGGGGTTGATCCTTGATTCAGCATTGCCAGTGGAAGCACAAGCATCTAGAAATGCCTTTTACCAGTTTCAGCTAATAACACCAGCTGCAGCCATTTCTGGACAAGGGTAGTTTGGTGACAGTGGTACACACAATGGCACTATTAGATCGATAGTCCACTTTAAATGGGGCTGTCCTTCAATTTCATCTAGAGTTGCTGCTAGTATAAAAAGGCTGTTGCATGGTAGCTTTTCGAGGCAACGTATAAAGCTTCTGTTGAAAGTATTGCTCTGGCTGCCAATTTGCTACTGAGCTACATTCAAGTTCTTATTACTGGTGTAAAAAGCCTTTACAGTTCTGGACAAGGGTATATGAGAAGTCACCTCTTCCTCCTGTATCCTAGTCACTGAGATTTGTGGATAAAGATCTGTTGACGGTGCCATGTGCCCCTGCTGTAAAGCATGCTGTGGCTCCAGTTCTCTGCATTTCTCTTTCTTGGAAGTGAAGCAGGCTCCAGCACTGTTGCCATTATTTATTTTGTTTATTTCGTGTCCTTCACCCTAAGTTCCCAGGGCAGGTTACAATATTATAGCACAATTGGGATTCGAGTTTCTCACTCCCATAACCCCCAACTCTGTTGCTCCTGCAGCAACAGTAATTAATTGCTTGCTTTAAGCTACCTGATTTTACTCTTCAATAAACATTTCTCTGTCACAGTGACCCTGAGCCACATAGGTTTATTGTGAGAGGAGGGTGTGTTGAAGCTGCTGCCTCAAAGCAGGGAGAACAATTGGTTGTGAACTGGATTGGATCCTGTTTGTGGAACTGGGATCCATTAATAAATGCTGGCAATATTATTTTAATTTTCCACATAGCTGTGTGTGTTGTGCATGACATAGAGTGAAAATAAAAATAAGTTCTTGATTTTATAAATAAATTCATCCATTAGATTTTCATCAATATGGTCAGTAGGTGGCAATGCATAATAAGGCTACTTCCGCTCAACTCCTAAATCAAATGTAAAGCTGAAGAGATGTTTGTGCTACTTCCTTTCATTTTGTTACTTTCATTTGGTTGTGTTTATTTCAATAATGCATATATCACATCTTTTATCTGAAAATGCCTTTCAGGTGGCATACATAAAAATTAAATGCAATATTGAAATAAACTTAAAAGTCGTGAAACAAAAATATAGGAAAATAGAGAGGAATAAACTACAGTGGTCCCTCACAAGACGAAATTAATTTGTTCTGCGAGTTTTTTCGTCTTGTGAATTTTTCGTCTTGCGAAGCACGGTTTCCCTGGGTATTAACGGTTTTAAGAAAAAGGAAACAAACTTGCAAGGCGTTTTCGCCTTGCGAAGCAACTCAAAAAACGAAAAACTCATTCGTCTTGCAAGGTACCACTGTATTCAGCCAGTTAAAAGTACAGCAATTTAAAATCCCTGGGCAAATAAAAAGGTTGAAGCCTGTTGCTAGAAAGAATACAGTGTTGATTGTTTGCTTTTCTTTGAAATCTTTGTATTATGAATATAAAGAGCTATATTTTATTCAAAATCCAGCCATTTTTATATGTAGAATACAATGCCTTTTCCCATATTTATGTAGAGACATCTGAAGTTCTGAAGGAGTCAAACGATCAGCTGGTTATGTGCTAGCAATCCTGCCATTGACAGCTGTGTCCACAGCTGACACACTCTGTGTGTAGCTTTCAACAGCCACTATTTGTGTTAATTGAAATCACTATGTGGGACATAATTATTGAAGACAAATATTCAGCTTCACCTCATAAATATAAAATGATTTCATATGTAGTTCCACATGTTTACTAGCTGTCCAATGTATTTTTTCAGTGGCGACTCCCACTTGATGGTGCAATGTTTTCCTTAAACATTTCATTACTGCCCACTTCACTACCTTTTGGCACTAAAAGAAGACAATCATATTTTCCTTAGTTTTTAATGGACAGTCTTATTCTTGTTGCTTTTATTGTTTTGTGGTTTAAAATTTTTATTGTTGGCTACCTTCAAAGCTAACCATGGATCATTATTATTTTTTTAAAAGCTACTTCATGTAAATAAGATGCAGAATTTTTGTAGTTTGCAATTTCATTATATAGCTGTGTCTACAATCCTGTACATGCTTACCTGGGACTACCATTGAACTCAAGGGGGTTATTTCTGAGTAGGCATAAGATTGCCCTGTAGCAGAAGTAAAAACATAATTGAAACTCTTTTAGTAATAATTCACTAAAATGGAGCAAGGTCCTTGAAACAGTAGGAAAAATATGTTTTAAAATTAGCAGTTTGCGTGACAGAATAGTATGGTTTGTTAGTCTTGTTGACAGATGTTCTATTTTAATGTCATGCAGTTATATAAGTAGGTTTTAACAAATAAGGTTTTTTACTCTAGGCCAGTAATTAAGTTATGGTTTGCAGAAGATTGTGCCCATTTTGCATGGAGTACTAAATGATCTGAATAGTGTTCTTGTCCTTGGTTTGTGTATATGAAGCTGGCGCAGAACATTTGACAAGATAAATAAATATGTATTAATTTCCATTTTTATACCACCCATCATGGGTTACAAATGAAACATCAAGCTCATAGAAATAGACAATTGTAGAGTTGGAAGGGATCCCAAGGGTCATCTAGTTCAACCCCCTGCAATGCAGGAATCTCAACAAAAGCAACCATGACTGATGGCCATCCAACCTCTGCTTAAAAACCTCCAAGGAAAGAGAGTCCACCACTTTCCGAGGGGATCTGTTCCACTGTCAAACAGCTTTTACCAGCAGAAAGTTTAGTCGGAATCTCCTTTCTTGTAACTTGAAGCCGTTGGTTCGAGTCCTACTTTGTCTGTTGAATTGTGTTTTTTTATAAAATGCACAATATCTTGTTTTAAACGTGACAGCTCAAATAACTAACACTGTTTAGCTTGGTTTTGGTATATGCATGGATCTGGGCTATCAGGGAGCATTAAGATGTATTATAATTAAGTGATGTGCTGTGAAGACCACGCATAATAATAATAATAATAATAATAATAATAATAATAATATATTATTTATATCCTACCCATCTGGCTGGGTTTCCCCAGCCACTCTGGGCGGCTTCCAACAAAATATTAAAATACAATAGTCTATTAAACATTAAAAGCTTCCCTAAACAGGGCTGCCTTCAGATGTCTTATAAAGGGCAGTGTTTTTGTCCTGCTTTTGTTTTCATATCTTGCCATAACAATGAATTTTAAATCTGTTTTCTTATAGGGATTTTTGGCTAATCAGAAGAGAGCAGAGAACTTGAAAGATCCTTCTGTATTACCTGATTTATGCTTGAGTCATGCAAATCAATTGATGATTATGTTAACTAACCACCGGAAACTTTTAGATATTAAACAGAAATGTACTACTGCCAAACAAGAACTTGCAAATAATCTACAAGTCCGGCTGAAGTAAGTGATGCTGCTGTAGTCTATATGCTCCTCAACCATGTTTTGTTTTGTTTTGTTTTGTTTTTTGTTTTTTTGTCACCAGCCTGTCATGCATGCAACGCTTCTAAAATTATGTTTTTATGCAGGGATGGGAAGCCTCCACTTTGTAATGGTCAGTAACTAAATGGCCTGCTAAGTACTAGGTGCTAAGATTGGAGATATCTGTAAAGTTCGCTCATCTCTTTTTGGGTGGGGGCTTGCTTTTAGTCTTGTGCAAGAAAGATATTTAGTTCATATCCGACAGTCAAACCTGAATTTAGATTTAATTGTGTTAATGTGACTTATTGGGACAGTTCTGGGATCTTGAACTTGGTACGCGATGCCTAAATCAACTGTATGAGAATCTCGTGTTTTGTTTTTGTATTTTTACCATGCCATTGAAGCTTGACCAATATGCCGTATAAGCAAATATAGGTAGATTTGTAGAGATGGTTTTTGGCATTCTGTATTATATTCTGGTTTTTGGCAGAAAATGAACAGAGAACTTCTCTTTTGTTTACAAATGAGCAAACTGATACAATTCTGGAAACAGAAGTTCTGGTAGAAGCATTTGGTGGAGAAATTTTATTGCTCTTAACAATTCAGTATGCTACAGTGAAACTTTGTATTCCATAGGTGGTGCTGCTTTGTAATGCTTCATGCTGACCAGGACGGAGAGAAACTTCAAGCGTTGCTTCGTCTCGTAACAGAGCTGCTAGAAAGAGTGAAGATTGTAGAAAAGCTTAGTAATGTCCCTCAGATGTACTGCTTGGCTGTTGTTGAAGTTGTAAGGAGAAAGATGTTTGTAAAACACTACAGGGAGGTAAGCAACTTGAGTACAGGACCTAGATCTCAGATTGAAGACTAGAGGAGGGAACATGACTGTGTATGTATGTTTAATATAAATATATATTTTTTCTTATAGTGGGCTGCTGCTTTAATAAAAGATGGGAAACATCTTTATGATGCAGAAAAGGCCAAAAGGGAATCTTTTGGAAAGTTATTTAGTAAGTATTTTTTTTTTCTCTCTCTCTCTCATTCTTAAACCTGTAATATTGATACACACACCACTTTTATCTCTGAATAATAATTAGGTCATGCATTGTGGCTACCATGTAAAGACTATTTTAAATTGCAGCATTTTGTGGCTGTTTCCTTATGTTGAACTAGTTGTGTGCAGATAAAAACTAGATCATTGGGGGGGGGGTTGCTTTTGAAAACTACCACCATCCCTTCTCTTTCCTTTCTTCCCTTTGCTTTATTGCCCTAGGCCAGGTGTGAGGAACCTGTGGGCCTCCATCTGTGGCTGAACTACAGCTTGCATCACTTTTGGTCATGCTTGCTGGGGCAGATGGAAATTGTAGTTCAGCAACACCCGGAGGGCCAAAGATTCTTCACAGCTGCCCTTGGACCTTCTCTCCCACCCCTCACCTGAATTATACAATGAAATTACCTTTCATGTAAAAGTTGAAAAAAGGAGATCTATAGGTATACATGGAAAAAATAAAAGGAAATTGTCCCTGTTAAATTTGCACAAATAACTTGCAATGTAGTTCTATATTGTTCCTCTTAATAGTGTCCTGAGAAAGAACTGTTGGGAAATGCATTGGGCTCATTACTCCCCCCCCCCAAAAAAAAAAAAATCCTCCCCCATTGTTGTTTGTTTTGTTGTGTGTACACACACACATAGAGACATACACATATGTGAATAAATGAAATAATATTTATTTCTCTGAACAGGGAAATCTTTTCTAAGAAATCGTTTGTTCAGGGGACTTGATGCCTGGCCCCCATCCTTTTGTGTGAGTATACCATACTTTTTATTTTTAATGAAGACTTTTGGCTTTTCCCAAACACTTTGAGGAATTAGTATAATTTGAATTTAGAAGGAAGTGTGTAGCTACTTTTTGTATTAACTGGCTTGTGAAGAAGGGGGTATTTAGATTCTTGGTGGCATAGAATGATTACTCTGCCTCTTGATTTAATATTATACTTTCCCTAGAATAATTGCTCTGGTAGCATAGATTAGTTATCTTTCATCCAGTGTAACCATTTCTGTGTATATTTTCATATAAAAGTGTAGACAAATATTTCAGGCTTATAAATAGTCTCTACCCTGTCTGAGGCACAGAAGAAGCAACCAGGTTGGGAAGCTTCTCAAACCTTGAATACTATTTTCTTAGAAATATCTGGTCATTTGTTTAACAAATTTATTTGTGGGCAAGCTACTTTTGTAGATTTGTTTACAAGCCTCAGATGTTCCTACTTTCAGCTGCAGCTGTTTTAGTGATTAGGAGACGTTCAAGCTCCTTGCACAGTCTTTCAACTGATAAATGGAAATTAAAATATATCTCAATGGTCTTTATTTACGGGCTTAAAACATATCTCAGTTGTCCAATCTATTTTGCTATTTATCATGTTCTCATTGATTTGTTTTACATACAGACCCGAAAACCTCGCAGGTTTGATGGTGAACTTCCTGATATCTCATTATCTGATCTGCAATTTTTGCAGTCCTTTTGTCCTTCAGAAGTCCAACCATTACTCAGGTAAAATGAGTTCCTAAGCATGTGGGCAAGCAGAAAATAGATTGGGATCTATTGCTAGATCTCTGGGCAATTTGTAGTAGATTGGCAGTGGTTCCCATAACAATAAACTAGTAAAATTGTAGTAAGGTGGCTCAGAGAAAAAAATAATATCTGCCATAGCTAGCCTTGCTTTATAGTATTCATTTATTTCCTTTGGCCAGGTATTTGTATGGTTTGGTGACCTAGTTTTAGAGGCTATGTATTAGAATCCCTGATCTTTAGCAGTTAGGGTTCAAACTGAACACTTTTGTGGCAGCAGGACTTTTCATGATAGCACAGGATTGCCCTCCTTTGAATAACTGGTAAGACAGAGACAGTTGTGAACTTTTAAACATCTTTAAAATGTCTTCCCAGGCTTTTGGGACTCTTGGCTCTTGATTTTTATGTATATTTTTGTTTTGTGCATGGTTTGGTTTTATCTGTGATAATACAGTTGTGTTTTGTCATTTTTAACTTAGAGTTTGGAAATTTTGTTGAATATTGTGTTGTTTTATGCAAATCATAGAATCATAGAACTGTAGAATTGGAAGGGATCACGAGGGTCATCTAGTCCAAAGCCCTTGCAATGTTTGCCCAACGTGGGACTCACCCAACCCCACGACCGCTAAACTACTTAAAGATTTTGAATATGCTAAGTGGTATATTTTTATATATAAATATTCTTAAATGCAGTTAACACTTGTCATCTGTTAATATCTGTTTAATGTAATCTGTGTTAATTACTCCGTATTTTTAAGGGTTCCTATACTTTGTGATTTCGAACCTCTCCACCAGCATGTACTTGCTCTACATAATCTGGTCAAAGCAGCACAAAGTTTGGATGAAATGTCACAGACCATTACAGATCTGCTGAATGAACAAAAGGTACCATTGTATTATATGTGTGACTTTTATATATGGGTAAATTGTTGAATGCCAATCCTAAACACAATTACTTAGAAATTAACTAAGTTGTGAAGTGAATCGGTGAGGAATATTTCTGAGAAATGTATTTTGTGAACAAGAACAAAAAAAAGTTGCTTCTCAGTTCCCCGGCCTTTCCTGAGAGTACCCAAGTTTCAGTAGATTTTTCTTGTGGAGTGTCTCTTCTCTCTACAAGAAGGCAAACTGCCTGCAGTTGGCAGCTTATTGCCCATACTTTATATAATATCGCAGTCAACTGCCCTAAAATTTTTGATTGAGAAACTAGGAGGGTTTGATCCTTTAAATCTTGGCATTTTGCCAAACAACAGACCTTTTTAAATGCTTTCCTGTTTTTTGTAAAGTTAACACAACTTATTGGACATACTGGAACAGTCAGCTAAAAGTTGCTTTCCCTAACCTCCAAATATATTTTGTGGTGCTTAAATGTTGGGTTTCTGAAGTACCTAGGACCTCTTAGTCACAACATTTATTTGAAGTAACATACTTAATCACAAAACGTTTCAGGTTTAAACATAGTTAAGTGTCAGTTATGTATTTCTGAAAGCATCTGTTGCAAATCCGTGAGCTTGTCACCTCATCAGGGGTCCGTCCTTTGATTGTTTATTACACCACCCTTCTTAGAAAGGTAACATATGGAGAGACTTAAATCAAGGAGAAAATTTGTAAAATATTTATCTTGGTGTTCATTGTTATAGGGGCTGCTTCTGTTCATATTTCTGATTCTCAGAGGATTTTTTCTTGGGAATTTACTATTGATATTAATTGGGAAGCATTTTGCTACAAGCCTAAATTAGGCTTGCATGGCTAATATTGGAAATATTTTTCTTTAAAATACTAATTGAATGGAAAGAAAATGTGATAATGAAGCAGAATCCACTTCTTAGTTCTAGTGTGCTTTTTCTGAACTCAGTTTTTGAACCTTGTTTTGTCAACACAGCATAAAGCCTGAATAAACAATTAATTTAAGGAGATACAGCTTGAAAGAAACTAAGGTAGAAATTAGAGCGTGATCATGGCTAGATTCCATTCATATCTTTGTGTTATGTGATTCACTTATTAAATAAAATTGTACTTCTATAAGTGCATGTAAACGGGCAAATCCCGGTAATTCAGAGTAATGTAATTTACCATCTGACAAGTATTTCAGGACCTGTATCATACACTAATTATGACCAGTTTACTACATAATGTTCTAGCACAGGAGTGGGCAACGTTTTTTTAATGTTGTGGGTTGCATGTTGGTAGTCGATGGAGCCAGAGACAAAAATGTTCTCAATTAACTGATTCAGAATAAAGGCTGCCCTGCCACAAATAGCATTATGGCTACCTCAGATTAGAATTCCTAGTCTTCTACAAGTCTACTCAGAAGTAAACCCCACTGGTTTTGATGTTAGGTCTCAATACATATAAAAACAATTATTTTTAGTACAACAAGCATATAGTTTCCAGGCCCTTTTTAGAAAGGAAGTAAAAATAGTTCCCATTTTACTTCGGCATACTATGCACACACATCCATGCAGAAATAGAGCATAAGCATACCAATTTATTTTGGGACAGCTTGGAAGGGGGGTTATTTTCTCCAAAGTATGCAAGCAGGAAAAAAGTTGTTTAGAAATTCCTTTATGTTTTATCAGATAAAATACTGTCCGTTTCAAATATTCTGAAACGATATAAAAGTGGAGGGGGGGGGAGAAAAATTAAGCTAGGAACAGTAAGGATGAAACAGAATGAAAGGAACTCTGATGGGATGCAAGAATGAGGCAGCTTCAGAAGATGCATCAAATGAGATTTGCTGGTGTGCCCTGGATTAACCATGGTTTTACTTTCGGCTACCTATAGCTGCCAGTAAGATGCCATAAGGTGTTATGAATTCCTGCTTCTCTAATGTGAAATCCTGCCGCATGTATGGAGCCCGCTCGAGGCCTATCTTAGGAATTGTTTATGTTTATGGAACGATAGTGTTTTAACTCTGGCCTGTGTTTTATACTTCTAGGCTTCCAACAGTCAAGCCTCGCCACAGTCTGTCACTACACCAAGGATGGAAAGTACAACAATTGCTACCTCTCCTAGAACTCCTCCACCACTCAGTCTTCATGGTCCTTTGTGCCCACCTGTGTGCCCCCCAGGTCCTTTAGAAGAATTGTCTCCAGACAGTATTGATGCTCATACATTTGATTTTGAAACGATTGCCCATCCAAGCATTGAACAAGCCCTTAAGCAAGGGTCATTAGACTTGGACTCACTGGCAGAAAGTCCAGAATCTGATTTTATGTCAGCGGTTAATGAGTTCATAATAGAAGAAAACCTAACGTCACCGAATGTGATAAGTGATCCTCAAAGTCCAGAAATGATGGTGGAGTCTCTCTATTCCTCAGTCATCAATGCAATTGACAGCAGGCGGATGCAAGATACAAATATATGTGCAAAAGCGGAAGCTTTAGAAAATTCTGCTATAAATGTTTATATGGAAAAATGTAGAGATGTTGCCGAGGAATCTCGGTTAAATTTAATAAACATAAAAGAAGACCTTTGTCATTTTAGAACATTTGTAGAAAAAGAACAATGTGACCTTTCCAGTTCTTTAAAATGTACTTCAATAGAAATAAAGAATATTATAGAAAAAGTAAAATTTTCTCTTGAAAAAACGCTAAAAGATAAACACCAGAAAGAGCTGCAATTGGTAAAAACTGAATATGAAAGCAAAATGAATACTTTAGTTGAAGATGGTGAAGAGAACAAAAAAAAGATCACAAAATTAAAAGGTGACTTAAAAGGTCTTGAAGATGTTTTGCATGATAAAGATAATGAATTTGCAATAGTAAAGAATGAAAAGGAAGCAGTTGTGTTTTTACAAAATGAAAAGGAGCAAAAATTGCTTGAATTGGAAAGTCAAATGAAGAATCAGAGTTGTGAAATTAAAGAACTAAGAGAGTCACGTGAAAGGGTGATGGAGAGTTTGAAAAAACTTCATACTGAAAACGATGAAAAAATGCAGCTTCTGAGAGCAGAACTTCAGACTTTGGAGCAAGATCACTTAAAGGAACTAGAATCCAATCTACAGGAAAGACATACACAAGAATTTGATGAACTAATGGCTAAACACAATGATTGCTTAGAGGAGTTGAAAAAGGAGAATAAACTCCGTCTTGAACAAATGCAAGAAACTCATGCTGCAAATGTCCATGAGAAAGAACAACAGATTGAGGAATTAAAGGTCAAGGTTTCTGAACTGTCTGACTTAAGATGCAAATTAGAGGTTGAACTTGCACTGAAAGAGGCAGAAACAGATGAAATGAAAATACTTTTAGAAGAAAACAAAACTCAACAGCAAGATAATCTAAAAAGTCTTATTGACAAGGAAACTGAAATGTTAAGAAAACAGATTGATAATTTGAACCATGTAATACAAATTAATAATGATGAATATCAGGTGGGTCTAGCAGAGCTAAGAACTTTAATGACAATTGAGAAAGATCAGTGCATTTCAGAATTAATTGATAGGCATGAAGAAGAAACAAATTTGCTTAGAACTGAATTAAGTAAAGTAACTTCTTTGCACCAACAAGCTCTTGAAGCAGAAAAAAGATTGGAAGAACAAATAACAGAGTTGCAAGGTAAGCTAGAATTGGAAGTCAGTGCCCTAGAAAAGCAAAAAGAAGAAAATTTGGTATTGTGTGAACAGCAAAAGAAATATGAAGCCACTATCAGTAAGTTTGCAGAAGAAAAAGAGCTACTATTAACTAACCATGAACAGGACAGGAAACTGCTTGTTCAAAAGCTCAACTGTGAAAAAGAAGATGCAGTCCGAAATGCCCTTAAAGAATTTGAATTGCAAAGGGAAGCTGTTGAAAAAGAACTTTTGGGGAAAATCCAGCAACTAGAGATGCAAGTTAATCAGAGGTACTGTATGAATTAAGTTGCCCTCTAATGTTTGAAATAAAATAAACCAACAGTGCTTAATATAATTTGTAGTCAGTTGAGTAAGTGCAATCTCAAACTATAGGTTTTCTCTATTCTTGGATTAGTGGTTCCTGCTCTTGCTCAGACGCATCTTGTCTCCTTAGATATGTTTATCCTTTCCCCTCGCTCAAACCAATCCCTAATTCCATCATTATATGACTTATGCTCAGGAGCACGTAGTTCTTTTTCTATTGAACTTCTGTATTCAAGCTAGTAAGTATACATTGTGATTGCAAAAATGCTGACCTTTTTGCTTCTTTTTAGATAGTTCAAGCTCCTGAGTTGAGGACTTCATTCAAACCTCCTTAATACAGCTTTTCACATCTTCCTGTTGGGTGTAGATTTTTTCTTTTTTATCTTCCAATGGATAGGTGGACCTAAATCAATCAATCACCCCATGAAATTGGAGTCCCTATGTTAAACACAAGCTGTGTGTAAGAAAGAATTTAAAAATTACCTTTCCCCTAGGGTGAAAAGTTGTTGGATAAGAGAAGCACCTTCACACAATCTTGCAGCATTAGTTAAGCACAATGTGCATTATTTTAAAACTGTTGCATCTAAATTCAAAATTCTTTTTGATTGATAGGGCAGAATCCCTCATTTTTCTAGTAAAGGAATTCTCCACATAGTGAAAGGGAACCTTTGGATCCAGCTCATAATGTTTATTGATCATGAAGGGGAGTTTGCACTGAATGCCAGATGGAAGTAATACATCTGTCCAAGCTGAGCAGACTGAATTCCTTAAGTGAATGATGGAAGAATATTTCTGTTTTTAAACATCAGTCATTGACAGCATAAAGTGATATTCATAACAATGTTTCTGGCTGCGCACAAATAGCTTTAAGAGTCACTGAGTTTTATCGGTTGAGATTCTGGCTTTTTAAAATTTGATTTTAATGGGAAAGCAGCATGGGGGAGTTTTTAAAAATCAGTCTGGCAGTTTACCAGGGACAAAATACTACACAAAAGTGCTCTTAAAATATAACTATAGGGCTGCTTAAAAACCGTGGCACTTGTTTTTGTTCCTATTCACAGGACTCATTTATTCCCCAGATATCTTTTAGGAATTAGGTTTTTTTAAAAAAGATTTTGAAGCTGCCCCATCCAAGAGTGAAATTGAACTTTTGATTGATGGATGGAATTTGAACACTCCACATAGGCCTGGTTCTCCCTCTCCACCCCTCTTGTTACCCATAAAAGGAAATCAAAAACTTCTGGTTTAAATTTAAACAGTATCTTCAGAACTCTTAAGAACTGTAATTTGTTTTAAACTTTGGTTAATGAAAATAAGCAAAGGTTAAACTGTGGCTTCTCAAGCTGTCATTTAAGCAAACTACCTTTATTTGAGTTTGGATG
Source organism: Podarcis vaucheri (assembly GCF_965113315.1). Lineage (NCBI taxonomy): Eukaryota > Metazoa > Chordata > Lepidosauria > Squamata > Lacertidae > Podarcis > Podarcis vaucheri. Next base: position 55,043,217 of record NC_138766.1, on the reverse strand, counting down.
TCACAGGGAACCACTGTTATTTTAAAATGGAAAATTGTAGGGAGAGGAGAGTGTAGAAGCCCAAGCCTCAATACAGTCCATTTTTCAGCAACAAGCTGTGGTTTCTCGTTACTTCTAACAGAGCCATACAGTGAACTGTTCCTGAAGGGTTGCCATGTTAGTTAGATGGCAGACTCTGGTTCATGAAAACGAATACAACAGCAATATTAATAGTCTTTAAAGTGGCACAAAAATACGTTTGTTTACCTAAGCACAGTTCTAAGTACTGACCAGTGTTAAAATTGGAACATAAGATTCTAAGAACGTTCGTAGTGTGCATAATTTGCATTCATGGAACGCAGTAACAGACTTTTTCCAGAAAATACTTCAGGTTTCATTTCCTACCCTTTGAAGCATATAGTTGCAAAATAATAGTGGTAACTGTTTCAGCTTTTCTATAAGTAAAGTGATTAGTGGAGCAGCTGATATTTTATTTCTGGGAGGCCTGAAGTGACTTTACGAAGATCACTGGAGACTACAATGTCACAACAAAAATAAAACCCAGATATTTGAAAAACTTAAGATGCTGAAAATCTGGCAAATGTATTCACTTCTACAGTTCAGAAGTAGCCTGAACTAAAATTATGTTCTAAATAGGTTCTTTGTACATATGACCTATGTTCTTTTCCTCAAATGAAATATCATGGGCCATCTTCAAATGTGATGTGATATAGAGCCAAGAATTTATGCTTGTTATAATTATTAATTTTCAGTAGCGAAGATAAGTTGTTAAAAATCATGCAGTCTAATGATGTCCTATATTTATTTTATGGCTGTTACACCATTTATGATAGTCAATTTATATAAATTAGACATTTATGCTCATGCATTGAATACATGCAGTGCTCATGCCTGAAGGGGCATTCCTCAGGAAATAAGAAAGCGCTATGTACAATTGCTTACCCGCAACTGAAAGAGCTCTTCTGTTGTTCGCTTCATTAGCTAGCATATAGAAGAGCAATTACATATATGTCTGTAAGTAGTAATCAGGCTTGTTAATGTTGATCACCTAGGGAGTGGGGATGTTGAGGGTCTAAATCCAGGCATGCTGATCTTCCAACAAGTGATCACTAGTAGCATGGTGATTATGTGGGGTGGCGGCAGTGGAAGAAGGAGAAGAAGAAACAGAAGTGTATGCATAGGTGTGTGTTTTTTCCAACCAAGTTTCTCTGGACAGAAAAATTTGCTTGCAATGAATAAAAACATGAGCTACAAATCCAAGAAGCTGTTTTGGCTCATACAAGGGGCTTCTACTGGCTTAGTGGAAAACTCAACTGTTTTTTTTCTTTAAACAGATGATCCATACAACCAAATGCAATACCACTGACTGCTTTTCAATTTTTTTATTAATGGGGGAATAGAGAGAAGGGCTTTGGAGGAAAATATTGATGAGTGAACATGTTCACATGCGATCAGGCTATTCCTCAGACTGCAAGCCGTGTGTGGCTTTATAGGTTAAGTCAGCATTGGTGTTTTTTTTAGTGGAGCTAGGGAAACTAGTTTAAACCAAATAAATCTATTCTGCTCAATGGTCTTGGTGATCTATTATGGAATAGTCAAGGTCCTCCAAGTAGTCTTCAGTTGCAGCCACATGTACACCACCTTGTAGTTTACACACTGGATGATATTAGAGCTTGAATTACCCAGTCTTTGTCCACCAAGGAGTCCCACCACTCACAACAGTAGTGATGTGGGGTGGTTATTTTTCCATGGCAAAAAATGCCTGTTTTGTAAGTTGTTTATTAACAATGAATTGATGCTAATTGAAAATAAATATTAGACAAGCTTGGCAGTTTCATTTTTTAGCTTTGTTTATGAAATGCCAAAAAAACCCCACATCCACCAATGCAAAATTAGATCATATATCTTTGTTTTTTAAAATGCAGATTGCCCTAATTTTCATAGAAAAATCTTACAATTCAGTGGTATCTGGACAACCCACAAAATTGTGCAGCAGCCTCAGGTACTTTGTACCACAGATGTCACAGGCTGTTAAGTAAGTGGCAGATCTTAGAGCACTCCAAAGCTACAAAATGTGCCATAAGGAAAAGTGTAACCCAGTCCAGCACAGGTGGACAACGTATTCTACTCCAAATAAAATCTCACAGGCTTCCACCCACCCCACCCAACTCGTATGGACCCTGCACTCACAACCTTGACATTATTAGCCCAACAACTCTGACCTACTCAGCTAGCTAGACTTTGACTTCCTCCATCTCCACTCAAAGTATTTTCTTCCATGAGTCAATAGTTTGTTCAACATGAATAATGAAAAGTAAGTCTAAGATAGCTTTATTAATGATCAACTACTTAGTTGTTTTCAAGGTTCTTTAGCTAATACTTTATATCTACTTTATGTTGGTTTTAGTATGGATTTAAGTTTTTTCTGTTGACAATGTAAGTCTTTTTGACCGTGTAAATTAAAGTATTATGGGTTAATGAAGTAAAGGTTTTTTAAAACCACAGCAGCAGCAACAACAACAAACTAGCAATCCAAGACATTATCTACTCAAAACTGTTACATGCAGGTCAAGTCAGACATAATGATTTTCTTTAGGCAGCCTGCATTTTTCTCTTTGTGTGGAACTTTTCACATAGTGCAGTCTGGGCCATGGACTGCCACAGGAACGTTCTTCAATGATCTTGTTAGTAGTTGAGCCAGCTTTCTCCATCTAGGGTGAAATTTCATGCAGTCATCCTCTGTATGTGGGTGGTTGGGGGGCGGGGGAGATATGAAAATGTCTTATTCTTTCTGCACATGGGCAACCCCATGCCTTTTAATCAGCAAAGAGTGAGTTCAGAGTCCAGGGATATAGGATAGATGCAAGGGAGAATTGATTTTATATAAATCTGTATATATCTGTTTATACTCTCTCTCTTTTACTGGGGGGGGGGGAGAACTCTCTGTTCTTTTGCTCCATTCCAAGAGTACACAACTGTAGACCACTTGATGCAGGAGTAATCTGGGGTGCTTGCTAGGGATAAAGGCAATCCAAAGCTTTGGGGGCATGGTTGAGTGGAGCCAGTGCCCCCATGGCAAAGATCCTTGAGTATCTGTCTGCTCACCACTCCTCTTGGCCAGAGGAAAAGATTATTTGTCCCTATCTACAAGGATGTGCACCAACAAAATCAGGGACGAACATCACCAGGAAACCCTTGGAATACTTTGCTTAGAAGGTTAAAGCACTGTGCTCTGTAGAGATAGTCCAAGGCTATTGTTGGGGATAAAGAGAGCAAGAAGAGAAGCAGCCAGGCTCAGGCAACTGTTCAGGTAAAGACTAACCTATCTGGGCCTATGTATATATAGTTGGGTGCAGGAATGCCTGGAGGAGGGGGGGGGGACAGGTGGGAATGTGGTGGGACAATACAGCTTCCAGTTTCTCTCATGTCTGCAACTGGGTGTGCTAAGCACTAGAAGCAAACAGTGGTGAACAATTGTTTGGTTAGAGGGTCAGATTAGGACTGAAAGGAGGCCGTTTCCAAGATCCCTGGCAGATCTTGAGTCCATCTGACATACCTTACAGAGTTGTTATGAGGACGGAAAGGAACTATGCATGCTGGAGGAAGGGCAGGGTTTATTTTTAACCAGGATTCCTCGTTTGAACATAATGCTAGGCTGAGATTCTTTGAAAGTAACCTTGGCAGAAGTCCTGGAATTAGGAGAAAGGGGAGGCACATGGATTTTGTTTCTTATCTGGAAATAAACACAGAGCTGCAGCCTTATTTTGTAGATTAGAACTTTTTTTAAAAAAAAATCGAGCTTTATTATATTCTCAGGGGATTGTGGAATGCATTCATTGGTATCAAAGTTTTAAAAGCAAAAATAATACATTTTCAGTTGTTGGGGGTGAAGCCAGTTTGTGAGGCCACATCAAGACATAATGTGCTTAGTGCCAAGTTGTTGACTTACTTAATACGTTACTTTACAAATAGAATAATTTAGCTGTCTTAACATGAGAAATGAATCTTGGCGAATATTCAAGAAAGACAGTATTGAAAGCAGATCCATTTCTTACAGAGTTTTTCCCATCTCCTTGTTAAAACAAGAATATACATTGTGCTCCCTATGTGGCATGTCAAGACCACTGTGTGATGTGTCTGTAGCTGGATTATTTTGCATTTTAATAATGCTGGTGGTGTACCTGATTCACAAAGGCTCCCATGCCTGCTATTGTAGTAGGGTATATTTAGACAGCTATTAACTCTTGAATTTCTCTGACTTTAGAGCAGCAAATTGCTTGATAGTGAATTCCATCTTTGCAATCCCATTATAATGTAATATAGGGATTAATGCAAGTTTAGATCGAAACTAAATTTATTGTTCCTCCTATAACCAAGATTTAGTTTCATTTTTAGGTTGTTTTTTTTTACTCTCCTATCTTTCCATGAACACACCAATTATTTGCACAACATCTGAACTTTCTCCTGCAAAGTCAAGCAAAAGAAGGCGAACACACCGTGCGCTAAGAATCTTGCTGCTGTGTTTGTTTAAAAAAATAAGAAAAGCTTTTTCATACATTTATCAGGAATGTTTCCCCTTGACTAGTCAGAATTTTGAATTTCTTAACTAGGGAAACACCAGATAAAGTGATATTGAGGTTTAAGGTTTCCCTTTGTAGATTGTTCGTACCGTCCTGGGCTGGTCATTTAAATTCAATGTTTTCCTTTTCCTAGTTCGGTTGAATCATCTGCATCAAGCTTAGTTGCAGAACTTCAAGAAAAACTTCAGGAAGAAAAGGTGAAGTTTTTGGAGCAGCTTGAAGAACATGAGAAAAGAAAAAATGAGGAAATGCAAAACATTCGAACATCACTCACTGCAGAACAGCAGGTAGACGAGGCTGTTTCAAGATTTCAGATTAGATACACTTGTGAGGATGCTTTAAAGTAACTAGGAGCTCCATTGTTTTTCACAGCCTTCTTAGAAATTCTCATTCCTCAGAATTCCAGGACCTTTTGATGGTTTCCTTATGTCTTTAGCTTGCAAAGGGATTATTGCCTAGCATTTCAGGCTAGTACTGGTTTTCTGACATGTCACATACAGCCACTGCTTGTTCTTATACAATCCCTGTTCAATTGAGTGGAGTTTTCACTGGGGACCCAAAAAACCTCCATTGCATGTTTGGCAATTGTGCCACTACATCTGAAAGATGCTGGCGCAAGGAGACAAATGAGCAGCTTGGAGAACATCAAAATTGGATGCATTCTGGGCTTATGCTTCTAAAAAGTAAAATCAATCAATCACTATTAATTGTTATTTCCAAAAAACATTTTTACCCTGCTTAGTCAAAGAAGGCTCAAAAAGCAGCTTACAAATTTTGATGATGATAAGACAGTCCCTGCAGCTCACAGTTTTAATGAGGTATAGCACAAAAAAGAAAAGGAATGGGGAAGGAGGTGGGGAAAGCAAGCTGGAACTAAAAAATACGAAGAAGCAGAGCCAAAAGTTCCCAGTCTTTCAGTCTTACCTCTCTCCCTCTCCTGTACCTGATGGAATGGCTTCTGGTAGATGGCTGCTGAGGGAGGAGGCCAAAGCTGGTATGTTGTAGCCTCTTCAGAGATTGAAAAGTACCTATTTGTTTTTTTCATGTCATGTATATGTACATTGTATTGCTTAAAATAATGCTGATTCTGTATTTTCAGACGACGTTTAACACTGTTCTAACAAGAGAAAAAATGAAAAAGGAAAACATAATAAATGATCTTAGTGACAAATTAAAAGCAATAATACAGCAGCAGGAAAGGGATAAGGGTAAGCAAATGTTTTGTACATGTAGTTTGAATCCAATTAATTGCTCTGCAGAATATCAGAATGTTGAATATTACTTATTGGCTGCCTTTTGCTCAGATCTGATTGAAAGTCTTTCTGAAGACCGAGCCTGTTTACTCGAAGAGAAGAAGAAACTTGAAGAAGAGGTTAATAAGCTGAGAAGTAGCAATTTTGTTCCACCAGCCTGTTTACCCCCTCCTTCAGAACCTCCCGGAGCTTGTGCAGCTGATTTTACAGCAGAAACTGAGCGATTAACGTCAGATACCACAGAAGAAGGAAAAATGGATTCCACGCTGGAAACAAGCATGATGGCTGTAAAGTTAGTACACAAATCTTGAAATAGATATGTATCTGAATGTCAGTAGGCATTGTTTTGAATTTTTTATTCTTATTTGAAATGCTTGAAAATGCCCCCCCCTCCACTGTCATGTGAAGCAACTCAAATCTGAGGTGAATAGGCTGTGGGTGCAAGGCTTTTGGACAACCTGGAATTCTTGAGGGAATTTGTATTTATATTTTGATCTGATTTGATACATTTTTACATCTCCAAGCTCTTCAGGAATGGGAAAACACTAGGCAGAGAGACAGACAGAGAGAGGAGTATATAGTTTTGTGAATGACATCTTTATTTCTTTGATTATCGGCATTCTCCTTTTCCTTCCAGTTACAGTGTTTATTTTGCTGTGAGGGATAAAACACATCCATCTACACCTTGTTCGGCTTTGGCAGCATGTGACTTTGGTGCAAATTTGAACAGAGAACAATATTCTTTTTTAACTGCCTCAAATAATTTTCTTTATTCATAACTCTAACCCGTCCACCATCCTTCTATAATTTTTGCAGGCACCATATACTGGCACCTTTTCCTCTTTTTTCGTCATGTTCATGGAAATTGTTTGCAAAAGTACATAGGAAATCATTGGACCTCTTTTTAGAAAACAAAAACACCTCAGACTTTAAAGGGTCCAAAATCTGAGAGCTTCATTCCCTCAGAAGTGACTACTGTGCCTATAAATATACAATTCTGTCTAAAAAAATGAAAATCTAGACTATACTATAGATGTCATAGGAGTTGTTGGTTTTTACCCTATGTCTTGGATCCAGAGTGAAACATCAAGTCAGTGCAAGCCACTGACCCAAAGCAACCCCCTCTTCAAACCAACCAGGAAGGTCCAGAATATTTCTTCTGGACATCCCTACTATATTAGCACATGGAAGTGTTTTCACTGAACTGTGTTATCATGTGAAAACTAAAAAGAGAACTCACCTGGTATAAAGACTCTCTCACCTCAAAAATGGTTGCTGAACTGCCTTTGAAAATCCAAAAGAGCACAATAGAAATACCATGCATGTTTTCCAAGGCATTGTGATTAATTAATTTGCTTGGATTCCTCGTTCTTTTTGTCACCTGCTATTTAGGAGCGGGGAATATACAGCATGTCAGATACACTGGAGACACAATGTAGCATGTCAAGATGAATATAATATGGCTTATCTTCATTTTCTTGTGACATATTAATCTACTAAAACCCTCTATTTGACATACTTTCTCATTAATGAAGCTGTGCATCTTGTTAACCGTTTCTTATTTTATTTTTAGTGAAAATGTGCAGATTTTGTCAGAGGAAAAACAGAGGATAATGATGTTAGAAAAAGTGAGTAGTTTTTTGCTCTGGTTACCTATTTATTGCCTTCAAGAGAGATTAGGAACCTCTGTGTTCAGCTTCATGTATTAATGTATTGTCATATATTTGCTGAAATAAGGTGGGCTGGAACCACATGGGAGCTAACAAAAGCAAAAGTCCTAACTTTTTGTCCACTGTGATTGCCTTTTTTTCTTATGCATACCGCTACTGGTTATTTAGGGAACGTTTGCCTGCGATTTCAGGTTGTTGTAAGAATGTTTGTAAGGGCTATCTATATCTAATGTAGTGCTAAGTGACTTGTTCCCTTAGTGCAAGTGTTTACTCTAGCACAATGGAACTCTACTTCCCTCCACCCTAAATCTGTTCTGGGAGTTTATCCCAGATTTGGGAAGGGTGTGGGTTGTGCTCAGGCAGAGGAGAGAGTTCCATTGCGTAAGCTTATATCCTTGTGTTAATGGAGTGAGTGCATTGATGCCACCCTTGAACCCTCTGATTTTAAGATACTTGAAGATGCTTATTTGGAAGAAAGACAAATTCATCCATTGGTCCTATCCAGAGTCATACACAGCAGCTTTAATGACGCTGAATTCTATTTTGGATGCATGATGAGCCTGAGTTGCTATTTGACATAGCACAAACAGTTCCCAAAGCACTGACAAAAACTGTGTGTGCAGTTCGAAGTGCAAGATACAGAGATCCAGCCCAGGAACTGCATGTGCAGCACTTGTTTGCACATGTGGATTCTGGTCAGCCAGAGATCTGCTCACAGCAGCATGACCTTTGCTCACAGGAGCATGTTGTGTTTTTGTTTTTTGCATAAGCCTACCTTGCTACCATGTTTGCTGTTTATTGAGCAAACCTGTTACTGCGTTATATGTAATCTGTAAAATCTGTAAGTTAATTGTCCTATTAATTCTTAACTAATGTAAATTCATTGTCCCATTCTTAAATCAAGTGAGTTCCATAGTTTTACTTTGACAAACATCTTTTTAACTATTAGGTATAGGTATAGGGACCCCTGACCATTAGGTCCAGTCATGGCCGACTCTGGGGTTGCAGCGCTCATCTCGCTTTATTGGCCAAGGGAGCCGGCGTACAGCTTCCGGGTCATGTGGCCAGCATGACTAAGCCGCTTCTGGCGAACCAGAGCAGCACACGGAAACGCCGTTTACCTTCCTGCCGGAGCGGTACCTATTTATCTACTTGCATTTTGACATGCTTTTGAACTGCTAGGTTGGCAGGAGCAGGGACCGAGCAATGGGAGCTCACCCCGTCATGGGGATTCGAACCGCCGACCTTCTGATCGGCAAGTCCTAGGCTCTGTGGTTTAACCTACAGCGCCACCCGCATCCCATTTTTAAAGTATTACTGAGTAGTAACACAACTATTAATGCTGCTATTCTGCAACTGGATGACTCAAAGCATTTCCTCATTTTAGCTGCTTAGAACTATTGGATCAGAGTCAATACTACCCTTTTATATTAGGACATTTAAACTGATTCCCGTTAAAACTAGAAACATAGGAATTATTGTGGTTACTTTGGCTTTCCAGTTAATACACATTTCATAGGTTACTGAGAAAACTCAGGGATGTAACACATGCTTTGTATCCAGAAAGCACCAGGTTTAATCCCTAACACCTGTAGTTAAAAAGATGTCAAACAATGACTGGTTATAGATGTGTTGACTGCTTTTTAAACTTGTAATACAGATCTCGCCTACCCAGCCATATGCCAGTAAAAAAGGGAAGATGAATACTTGGATCTCACCCACCTCCAGTCAAAGCTGGTGTGGTGCTGGTGGGAGAGCTCATCTGTAGAGATGACTGTTTTCAAATTCCTCCCCTGCCCTCAGACTGCAGGTCATAAATTGCGGTTGGGACGTGTCTTGGAAGCTCGGACACCATGGGCCAAATTAATTTAACAGTATCAAAGATTTGAGAATTTCTTCTATCATGCAACTTCTTTGCTAGCCAATGAGAGAAAATTTAACTTTCACGAAATCAAAGCTGAATTTCCAAGTTATGTAACTACTTGGAAGAAAAATGATTCAGCTATGAACACCATTATTTGAGTTCATACTTAATAGATGGCACAGCTGGTATGAATTTCTGTTCCAGTAGGCCAAATCTGATCTGAAACATATTCAAACCCACTAAAGTATGTGGCACAATAAATAAGTGTGGGTTATACACTTAGCTGTGCGCGCACACATACTTACATCTATACTGTTTTTAAAAAATTGAGCCTCTAGCAACACAATCCTAAACCTGTTTACTCAGACTTTAAGTTGCACTGAGATAAATGAGCCATCCTCTCCCACATAAGTATAGAATTGCAGTCTTAAAATATTGAAAACATGCATATGAAGTTATAAAACTAATATATGTAAAACTATATCTAAACAAAATGTTGAAAGGTTTCTGTTATGCTGTTTTATAGACGTTGCAGTTGAAAGAGGAGGAAAATAAGAGGCTTAATCAAAGATTGGTAAGCATATAACAAAATTATGTGTTTAGAAAACAAATGTGGTTAAACAGGTAGGTTTTTGCCACTCTTGGCTTGTGGCAATGAGACTTAGCTCAAGAGGGTATGCCTTTATAATACAGCGTTAAGGCAGGCTACATTTGGATGTGATGATCCTTGTAATTGAGAGGCCCAAGAAAACAGTTGAGGAGTAAAAAATAATAATTAAACCAATACTTTCAAAGTTGTGGGGAGAGCAAATATTCCTCCTTTTTGTTTATTTGATTTCTCTCTTTTTAAAAAAATCTAAGATATTTCAGAATTTGAGGATGGGAGTAGTTTTTCAAAGAAACGGGAAATTATTCATATGTATGTTTGTTTGTGTGTGTGTGTGTATTGCTTGAAAATAAAGCTAGCAATATATAGTGAGTAACAACCTTGCCAGAAGCAGTTCCATGGGAGTTGCTAGGAGCTAGTCCAAGATGTATGATCTAGAATTGTGATGCATTAGTCTAGAAGCATGATGTCATAACAGGAGAGATGTGGCTACATGGGGATCTGGAACACATAGCACTCATGAAAGCTGCTGGTATTGCAGCACTACGAGTGTTTATTAGATTTATTTATGTTTCTGTTTGTGATTTGTGTAAAGGACTTTGACTAGATATGCAGTGGTGTTCATTTAGGGATGGTTGGCAGTAGACTTGATTGATCAATTGATTAAATCATTCTTGATTAAAGATTATTTCAAGAAGGCTTGTCCCTCATTGCTGAACCTTCCCCACAGTGTACAGCCATCAAGGAGTGCTGGGAGTATAGAGAACATGCCTTAGAACGGGTAGCCTGCATAGCACCCTCTAGATGTAGTCGGTCAGGGATGATGAGTGTTGTAGTCAGTCAGCCATGTTGCCTGGAACTGATGGAAATGATAGTCCAGCAAAATCATGAGGAAATCACTTTGGCTACTCCTGCTATTGATGCATCCCCAAAGGCTGTGCAAAACAGAGAATATTCAGCAGGCAAGCTGGAGTCTTGCCTGGTTTCTTTAATGAGATTTTGTAACCACTTCATAGGAATAGAAGTATTATAGAAGGTTTCTAATTACTTTGTAACTAAGAATCAGTGATACAGTAATAGTTTTGCATAATAATGATGTTGAAGTGCAGTAAAAAAAGTAGTTTTCACTGGAGATACTTTTCACTGGCGTTCTAAAATACTATTGGTTGGATCCAACATAGTATTGCAGTAAACATTCCAACAGCAGAACAGAATGTTCTCTCCTTCTCTTCCCCTTGTATACCCCCTAAATCTGATCTGAGGCTCTCATAACCCTCATAGTCCCATTGTGTTAATGGTAATCCTTGTGTGAGTGCAGTTATTGAGTTGACTACCATCCTACGTAATCCTATCCATTTTTACTTGAAAAGTACGTCTCACTGATATAAATAACTTGCTTCTAAATGTTTGTAGCCAAACTTTCATTTAATGGCAAACTTTCCTTTTTCCCTCATGTGAAGTCTAATATATCTTCTATTGAATTGTGTTCAGCTGAACATAACAAAGCTACAAGAGAGCATTTGGCAGTTGGATGTATGATTTAAAGACCGTTTTTTGTCAGTAACAGAAGTTTCACAAGGGGAAAACAGTAACTTAATTATTTCACAAGTAAGCACGAATAATCTAAAGCTAGTTTTTGCCAGTCCATGGGTAATTATAGCTGCTACTTGGTTTTGAAGCAACTAATGTAGCAGCCAAGAGCATGACTGCATTTTTTCTTGATACTCCCAAGATTTTATCAGCAAATGCTTCCTTTCATTTACGTCATCATAAAGAAGAGATGTGAAGTACATTCTCTCAGCTCGGATGTACTGTGAGAGCAAGGATTTAAGTTCAGTTTTCCATTGATTGAGTGTTATTTTAGGACCCTCTTAGTATCTACGAGGTGCAGTAAGGAAACAGACCTCTTTCATCTAGAGTCACTGGAACATGTTATTTTTGTGACTGAGACTATGAAAAACCCTGAGTTTAAATGTCATAAAATAAAGGAAAGATTCTAAAAGGTGTGGGGTGACCGGACAAAAGCGTATATATTCAGCTTTTATTTTCCATATGGACAAAAAGTTACACTGTCAACATAGCAGAACACAAATTTATTGCCTCTTAATAGCCCTGTCGAGCATGTAGATCTTTGGATCCAGGCCAATATGTTGGAGAGAAAGCCTAACAGAGAAAGGAGATGATAAAAGTAATTATTTTATATATTGAGACTTAAGACCAGATCTGGTGATGAGGCACACAGTTTTTAACAGCCTTGTTTAAAATTAGGATGAAATAAGAAAGCATGTTAATAAACTTATTGATGATGTTTGGACCTGAAAATGCCATGAAAGATTTTTACAATACTGTATAAAAAAAGTGATTCCCTCCCCCCTTACTTTCTGTTCGTTTCTTTGAAATGGTTGTGCACAGAATGGTCCTTGGAAAAACTATACTTTTAAGAGAAGTTTTATATTGTGTGGAAATGATTTTGATGCATCATTTAATATGGGTTTCAGTGTTTGATGTAAGTGTCCATGCTCTTTTGGTAGCAATGTGAATGCTGAGCATAATTTGGTCAGCTTCTGAACGTTTTCTTTCCATTTGGGTGTGTGGGGAATAGTCCTACTTGCAGTCTTTTCATAGGCATCTGGTGAGAACAACATACTGAGCTAGTTGGACCTTTTGTTTGATACAGCAGGACTCTTGTTATATTCTTGCCCATTTGACTCAGAGTGAAGTACTCACTCCAAGCCCAAACGATAGGGGTGAGCAACCTTTTTAACCCCAAGGGGCTGTAGGCAGGATTGGCAGTAAGTTGAGGACTGTGTGTTTACATGCATGTGTGTGTGCGTGCACATACATGCCCTACTGCCACACACATCCTCACACAGAAACCTTGTCACAACCTTCCCATCACACACTTTCTCATACAAATAATAGTAAAAAGGAACTTGCCGCTGCTGCTTCTGCCACCACTATCCCAGTGCATTCACACATTTTTGTTTCATTACTGAGCCTCTGTCCTCATTGCCTTCCTTTTTAAAATTGAGTTTCACAGTGGCAGGTCAGTACAGTACCAGCTATTCAGTTAATGCCATTCAAAGTTAAATTCAGTACAGGTGAATGATCATCACCATATGCAGACTCCCAGTTGGAACTCCTGAGTGTAGCTGATCCCTGCAAAAAATCTAGCAGCAATGCAAGATGTGCTTTTGGTAGGAATCTTTGTGGCCCCACTCATCTGTCAAAAATAGCCTGTAGAGAGTGAACCAGTTTTGCATCCAGGCTATTGGTTAAAGAGCTCTCCAGCTATGGCCCAGATAAAGAGCATTCCTTTAAAGCTTTCATTCATACTTAAAGGATATCTTCCACTGGTGTCTGGTGGTGTCCCTAGGCAGTCTAATAAGTGGTAATAGAAATATGTTACAATAGTGACCCTATGGCCAGAATATGTCACACAAACCCTTCAGAAAAGGATAATAATAATGCTGTCTCATTTTTGCAGATGTCTCAAAGCATGTCTTCGGTGTCTCTAAGACATTCTGAGAAAATTGCAATCAGAGAGTAAGTATGGGTGTTAATAATGGTCAAGGAATTTTTCCCCTGTTTTATTGAATTCTTTTTTTAAAAAATTCCTCTTCTGGTAAATGCTTTTTAAAGTTCTAATTGAGTGCAGACTGAAAACAGTATATCTTAAAAGCTATTGAGTGAGTCAATTCCCTGCCTTGGTTTATTTAATTGTTCCTATTGTTTTAGGCAAGCATCTAACTGCCCCACCGCAGGTGTCTTAAAAAAATAATAATGCATTGTTTGTGTTGGGATAGATAATATCCTAGAATTAAACTTGCCTTAGACCGTTTCTTTGAAAACAGCTTGCTTATGAGACATAATAGGTGGGTGTGTAGAGAGGGGACATTTGCTGCCAAATACAAAAAACCTGGTTGATGTCATTCAAGTGATACTGGTCTGCATCCTTAAGGGAATACTCTCCAGTAGAGGTTCCCCACACACAACTGTGCAACTGAAAGTGAGGATTTGAACCTGTCTTCCCACTTCTAGTCCAATGCTACCTACTGCACAGCACTGGCTGTATTTTTTAGAACAACAACCCACTACATATGTACTTTTGTTTTACAAAGTCATATGGAAACGCATAATAGGATGCAGTTTTTTTTATAAAGTTGTCCTGATCCACTAGCCCAAAGGAGGGCTTGTGGGACTGGTCAGATGCAGGGATACCAAAGAAGGATGTCAAAAACGCCAGAGTGACCAGTTCTGGTGCTTTATTTTAAAAAAGGTGGGTACTTGCAGCCAACCAGCTTGCCAAGTCTCCCAGCCTTTACAAAAGTGGGATGGACATCGCGGTAAGGAGGTGGCTTGTCCGCACCCAAGGAGACATGTATACATCCTTTATGCACAAAGCAACATATGCGAGTTTACCCAGAACCTGCCATCACACCTGGCCAGTGAGGCCATAGGTGGCAACTGTCCAAAGTTTCTCCCTTCTCTGGGCCTAGAGCCCAGCACCCCAAAGCCCACAGATAAGCACAGCATCAAAGCAAGCCAGTTAGCATATATCAAAAGCAAGTGAATATAAACATCTATGAGCTCATACGTGCAACAACTGCCAATTAGTTTGGGGTTATCTTGACTACCAAGACAGTGTCTGCAGGCCTTCCAGAACATTTCACCTTTGGTTCAACACAAAAGTCCTCGATTCTGGCAGCATGTCCATACCTAGCTGGTGAAAGCAAAAACTACATAATGCCTCAAAAGCATATCACGGCACCAAAGTGTGTAAAGGGCATAATGACGCAGGCTGCAATCTTGTGGTCCCTTTCCTAGGAGGAAGCCCACTGAACTTAGTAGGGCTTTCCTCTGAGTAAACAAAAATACAATTGTGCTGCTTTTCTTCTGAGCCTTGTATTTTTTATCCAGTTTTCAGGTTGGCGATTTGGTTCTCATTATTTTGGATGAACGTCACGACAACTATGTATTATTTACTGTTAGCCCAACTTTGTATTTCTTACACTCAGAATCTCTTGCTGCACTGGATCTCAAACCAGGTGAGTGTGGTAAGTGTCATAACTCTGGAGAGAATGTTCTTCTGGTGCATTTAAATATTCAGTCTTGCAATAATCTGCTTAAAATTTATGTTTGAACATGTGAATGCATGTATTACATATACGTGTTGGGGCCAGTATATATATAACCGCTGGCTAGTGCATGATTCCCACGTATTATGAAAAATGTAAACATGAAGAGGGAATTGTGCACATTTTCCAGTCAATATACTTTCCAGCAGGACTCCTTGAATGCTTACAAGTTGATAGTATTTTGCACGCATATTTTTCATGTATTATCTCCAAAGGTATTTGAGTGGGCCATTGTATACAACCTAACTGCATTTTTTACATTTTCTGGGCAATGTTCATATTTGCCAGCCATTATGCATATGTACCAAGAAACATACCCTTTGTTTCTATCTGTATTACAGAGGTGGTAAATCCCTTGCCACATACTACGTGCAGCCCACTGTTTTAATTTTATACAGCTTGTGGTGTCCTCTCCTGCCGATGAACTGAGCAGTGGGAGAATGAGGGTGTAGCTGCAGTCTATTTTCTCCTGCTACTTAAGTGTTCTGTGGAGATTAGTTGAGCAGCATTGAGGATGGAGGTTTAATGCTTTGCTTCTCTAATGAGTAGCAGGGAAGCAATATCTGTGGGTGGGTGGATTTGAGGAAGGTGCATAGCTGTCAACTTTTCCCTTTTCTTGTGAGGAATCCTATTCGGAATAAGGGAATTTCCCTTAAAAAAAGGGAAAAGTTGACAGCTGTGGGAAGGTGGAATGAAAAAGATGAAGAATCAAAGTATGCCCCACTAATTAATGTCCATGTAGCTTTAAAGTTGCCTAAGGAAGTTTTCTTTGGTGCTGGGTTGGGCAACTGAAGTGTAGCAGAGATGAAGGTGAGCTGCCTGCCTGCTTTTATCTTCTATTGCTCCTTGGCCAGAGTAGATCCCTCTTACCACCATACAATAAACCAATTTCTTTTGTCAGTACAGTCATACCTTGGGTTAAATATGCTTCAGGTTGAGCGCTTTCGGGTTGCACTCCGCGGCGACCCGGAAGTAACGGAACGCGTTACTTCTGGGTTTCACCGCTTAAGCATGCGCAGATGGTCAATGACGTCATGCGCGGAAGCGGTGAATCGCGACCTGCAGACATGGGTTGCATTCACTTCAGGATGCGAACGGGGATCCGGAACGGATCCCGTTCGTATCCAGAGGTACCACTGTATGTCGCAAAAAGATGACAATATTCCACTATAAACATTTTTGCCATTTACCCTTTTTCAAATTCATTTATGCTTTTTCAAATTTAAATGCAAGATTGTGAGTTTAGAATATTGTACCAATTTGAGGTAACATTTTGTATATGGAAGTTTTTTATTCCGTCACATAGTTAAAATTAAGATTATAATGTGCCTGCTAGATAAATGGCCATGGACGATTTTGTGCCTAAAGTAGTTTGGATATTATCATGCCACAAGTAATAAATATTCTCCTTCCAGCTTCAGGAGCATCTCGAAGACCCTGGGTGTTGGGAAAAGTGATGGAAAAGGAATATTGTCAGGCAAAAAAGGTAAGGATACATATTCAGTTTCAGCATGGCTCATTGAAAATAGTTGCAAGAGTTCCTTTTAGTTAAGAGGGAATTTTACCCTCATTTTTACTCATAACTCTGTTTTAAACTCAGTTGTAGGAGTAATATTTAAAGTACCATATTTTTCAGTCTGTAAGATGCCCCCTATTTTGGGGGACTCAGATTTAAGAAAAAAAGGGGGGGAGATGTATCTCTGTATAAGACGCCTCCTAATTTTTGACATTATTTTTTAGGGGGAAAACCTAGTCTTATACACAGAAAAATAAAGTAATTGTTAACTTTTTAATTCATCCCTCACATATCATAGCCACCAACACTATTTTTTATGAAAGTGCTCTGGATCAACTTCTTAAGTCTAAAAGCTTGGCTAACCATGAAATACTTTTAATTATCTTCGGGCAAGTACTTTAGTAATTTGCTGAGCTGCTGCCAATAGCTAATCAAGAAGCAAGTGCTTTGAGGTGTCACAAAATTACATTTTTTTACCCATAGCCCACTAGATGGTGAAATAGTAATTTACCTCAAAAGGAGATTCGGTTTCACTTAAATATCTTATTCTGTTAAATTGGGTAGATTTAGTTGCATTGCCCATTCACAGCGGAAATGCCATGCAGCTGCCAGCTCAACCACATCTGCCAATAAATGAGATGAAAAAGTATTGTCTTCTGACTAGCTCTGGTATATTTCAAATAATTATTTGCATATGTGTGTTTTTGTTTTTGCTTAGGCACAAAACAGATTTAAAGTTCCTTTGGGTACAAAATTCTACAGAGTAAAAGCAGTGCCATGGAACAAGAAAGTATAACACATGATGGAAACTCCTCATCACCATTTTTTTCTGGCCTGGCCTTCAGTGCTCATTCACCACTCCCAAGTAGCAGGCCATCATCTTTTTATACTGAGGTCCCATGACAATGCACCACAATGTAATACTGTCCCCCCCCCCTCCCTTCTTCCTTTTTAATGTGTTACATTTTAGAAACAAGGATTTCATCACAACGTCTGGCCTAACTGTTCCAATTTTTTTACCTGGATAACTTTAGAAGTGTGGACCAAATGAGTTCATTTTCTGAAAGGGCAAATCTTACATATCATGGCTTATTTACTAGCCATGCTAATAGCCTGTTAAATATACATTAGTTCCTATTAGGTGTTAAATGTTAGCTACCATTATTACCAGCATATGACCTTTTGTGAAATCATTATCAAAATACTTGCACTCTTTAACAGATTCTTTATAATATGTATAAATTCATCAGTTATTTAAAGAGGAGTGTTCATTGCATGCAGATAATCATAAGTTTCTTCAACATGAGTTTGCCTCAGTAGATGAAAAGGTAACTACTGCAACTGGTGTTACAAAGCCCTTTAATAGAAGAGAGAGAGAGAAGAAAAATGTTGGACTGATACGAAACAGCAATAGGTAAAGCTTTTTCAAAGGATTGATCACAGAATTTTGAAGGGAAGCAGATGTGCTCCTGTATTTAAAAGAAGCACCTGAACCTTCCCAATCCACAGAGAAGTCTTGTATTAATCTATTTAGAAAAATCATATTGATAAAATTATATTTCATGGCTGAGGTTCAGGAAAAAAAGAATCCATTGTACATTAACTATGAAAAGGTCATTGAAGTAACAAATTATTGTATTGTAAAAGACACGTAGAATTTTCAAACAATAAAGATTTGAATCTGTAAATGTCTAAATGGTCTGCATGCTTTTTAAATGCCCGTGTGGTACGACAGTTCTATCCAAGACTGTTCTTGTAAATTTTAAATTTAAATGTATAAGATAATTTGTATGAATATAAAATGCCTGTATTATTTCAAAAGAAACAGCATTCTGAAACTTTCAGTGTATGGCAAAGCTCATAATTCTAATGAGAGTTCATGTTTGCACAGCAAAACATCTAAGTAAAATGGTTCAAATAAATTGCTTGGGACAAGGCAAAATAGTGTTTGTTCTAACCATTTTTCTTCATTCACAGTATCTTCCTAACTCTTCTTTGTAATTCCATAGAAGAATAATTGTAGAATTCAATCTACATTTAATGTCCAAGAGTTTCAAAACTTCTGGAAATCTTGTGAACTGTATGTAACCCTGAGCTCTTTGCTCTGGATATAGGGGCACTATAAATAGACACTTGATGACAAAGATACACATTACTGCACTTTTTCTTTTCACCACACAGAAGTAAAATAAACAAAAATAGTAGTGGCCCATTTCAAATGTTATCATTCCAGTCTGATGAACTGTGGGTCCGTGGGCAGGAACAAGCTGTTTCCTTGCATCCCTGGTTTCAGTGAAGATTTTTGTTGTTTCTTAAGCCCCCAGTTTCCAATGACACCCAAACTGAGTGACTGTGACTTGAGAGCTCTTGCCGAGCTATGATATGAAGCCAGGGTCAGAGCCTATCTTCATACCTTGGTTTGTGGAGATATTTCCTTTTGCATATTCTGTGTAAGGCAGGCATGTCCAAAGTCTGTTTTGGGGGCCTAATCTGGCCCCCGTGGCAGTATATGTCCTGGGGTAAAATTCTAAAAAAAAAAAGCTGAACAATTTTGGGGTAAACATTTTTTTTAAAGCACAACAACTGTGGTCGGCCCTCACGCATGTTCACTTTGGTCCTCTTTGGAAAAAAGTTTGATCCTCTGAAAAAGTTTGGACACCCCTGGACTGTAAGGTCTCAAAGTGGCGGGTGGGGTGGTATTTAGTGTGGAGAGGGAAACTATAACTAAAGTTGGACTTCCTCCTTGCAAAAAACCCTGTTAATTCAGGACACTGAAAACGAGAAGGCAGAAGCGGGTGCCACTTTGTGCATCCAGCTATCAGCACTTCTCATAACATTTGAAGCCACTCCTCTTTTAAATTACTCAGAACGGAACGTACATTCCTGTAAATGCTCATCCTGGGAAGAAGTTGTTCCTTGCTTACACCAGGCTCTCAGAAGAGCTATAAGAATATTAAGTCATAGATTTAGAATATAAACACCCAGTGATGGCCTTGGCTTTTCAGGAATATTTGTCATCTGTTTCATTTTATAATCTTTATGTGTGTCTGAAATGGAAATTCTGTCAAACAAAACCCTAACATATTCAGTAATGATTCTGAACAGTCAGCTGAAAAATATGTAGTTTACATACTTGTTGGATATCGCAGCCTAACTAGCTTATGGAAGTATGAGTGCTATGCACTGCCACCTTGCTTCATCTAACTCCACAACAACAAACGTCATCTATATCTTCGTAATTTGAATAAACAGCACACGCACAGTGAGGAGGTGGTACTAAATTACTCAGTGGTTCCTTTCCATTTCTCATGTGCCATTTATATACATTTTTCATTTCCGTTAGCTTCTTGTATCAGTCCTTGATGAGAAAGTACTAGTATGCATTCTCTTGATCATAGAAAAAAAATGTAGCTAATCGACTGTCCTTCATTAATGCTTTTCACTGCAGAACAGCAGTAGCAGAAAATGATTTTGTATACTCGGGGTCTTGGCTCAGTGGTAGAGCAAAAGGTCTCTGGTTCTGGCTCTGGCATCTCCAGGAAGAGCTAGGAATATCCCGTCTAAATTTCTGGAGAACTACTGACTGTCATTGTGCACAATACTGAGCTAGTCTGTACAGTGGTACCTTGGGTTACAGACGCTTCAGGTTACAGACTCTGCTAACCCAGAAATAGTACCTCGGGTTAAGAACTTTGCTTCAGGATGAGAACAGAAATTGTGCTACGGCGGCAGCAGGAGGACCCATTAGCTAAAGTGGTACCTCAGGTTAGGAACAGTTTCAGGTTAAGAATGGACCTCCAGAACAAATTAAGTTCTTAACCCGAGGTACCGCTGTATAAGACATCTTTAGGGTGTAACATGTGAAAGCAAGCTGTAGTGAGAAACCTTGTTCCTTCCCAGTCTATATAGTACATTTTGGCAGTTTCATGAGCAAGCCTAGTAGCTAAGTCAGGAGTCATATCATTATAGTGTCAAGGTAAAGAAAAGGAGCCGATGAAGTCGAGTGAGGAGCCAAAATGACTGAAGTTAAGATTGCTGTGCACATCACAGCTGCAAGACAAAGGCTGCTTCACATCACGTAGCATTTGTCTCTGTGGTAAACTGTTGGCATGTAACGGCTCACCACAGAAAATCAAGGCCATTTTGAAAAGAGACAATCTGTTCTATGTTGTGTCTCAAGCTCCAGGAGAAAGTACACTAGCAGCACCCATGAAGAAAATCCAGCCCATGTATTGCATAAAAGCAAATGAAGATCATTAACTTATGTTATTGAACCAGTAGAATTTTCTCACCAACAGAATGCAAATAGCACTGTTAAGTGTCACAAGGAATACATTCCCTTGCATACACTACCTTTAAAGCCTCGGCTCTGAAATAAAAATTCATACTCATGAGGGTACAGTAGCTATTCTCATGTCACACTAATAGCCTCACAGTAAACTACAAACTATTTTAAATGCTTGGGGTAGTAGAAGTGCTGGCCTGCATGTGTGCCATTTCTATAGTGATATATGAAGAGCTATAACTTGCCAGTCATACCATTCCAGAGTTGGAAGGGATCCCAATGGCCATCTAGTCTAACCCCCAGCAATGCAAGAATCTCAACCAGATCATACATGATAGCCATCCAGTCTCTGCTTATAAACCTCCAAGGAAAGAGTCTGCTGCCTCAAACCGAGAGTACATGAACTGGAGCAATGAGGCAGGGGAGGAGAGAATATGGTTGTACTGTTATTCAATGCATGGGATGCTGGTGGCGCTGTGGTCTAAACCACAGAGCCTAGGGCTCGCCTATCAGAAGGTTGGCGGTTCGAATCCCCGTGACAGGGTGAGCTTGCGTTGCTCGGTCCATGCTCCTGCCACCTAGCAGTTTGAAAGCATGTCAAAGTGCAAGTAGATAAATAGGTACCACTCTGGCGGGAAAATAAATGGCATTTCCGTGCACTGCTGGCCACATGACCCGGAAGCTGTACACATGACCCAGAAGCTGTATGCGGACAAACGCCAGCTCCCTCGGCCAGTAAAGCGAGATGAGCACTGCAACCCCAGAGTCATCCACGACTGGACCTAACGGTCAGGGGTCCCTTTACCTTTAATCAATGCACAACGAAATCAGCTCTAAATTCATCCAGGAGACAGCAGCTTCCTGCAAAGGGTGGGAACTTAAGAGAGATGCTCTGATTGAAGTTGCCATTAGCTTAAGCTCATTATTCCACACTCACATGTAGGAACAACCAGTTTGTGCTTACTGATGGCTATTAAATTTGTTACAAGCAGACGAGTTTTAACAAGTGAGTTAGCATTCCCTTTATTGTCACAGACAGAAGTCTGTCTTCAATGCCATCCTTTTGGGGAAGTGGTTGATGGAGTAGGACTTGGTGCAGACTGGGTAGCGGTTTTGGTGGATCTCGTAGAAAAGGTGGGCTGACTTGTGGAGGCCTTCCTTTGCAAACAAATAGGCTTGCAATTTCTAAGTGCACGGGCATGCACTTTTTTGGCACAGTGCTTCTTCGAACTGAAACACTGACTAAAAAACCCCACAAGAAGTTTGTAACATACAAGACATATTTACAAGGCTATATATAAAAGAAACTTATAGCTTGACATGGCAGGGTATGTCCAGATTCAGGCAGCCCTATCAGGACCATGGATAGCTCCCAGTGAGTTCTGCTGCCTATAGCCCTTCCTGCCACTCTTCATTGTGGGTAATAACGGGATGTTGCCATAGCAGAGATGCTGCTTGGAGCCTTTTGAAAGCTGGAAAGACCTCCCCTTCTGTGGGAGCTGCCTGGACAAGGGGCAGGATCCCTTGTTCTGTAATCACAACCTTTTACAAGATAGGAATGTTGGAGATGCTGCTCGTCTTCAGATACTGATGGCAAAAGGGCCATTTCCTCTGGCCAAGAGGGCATAGGAGGAACTGCTGAAGATTCTGTCCTGCATCCAAATTGCTGTTGTAATTTACAAACCCACAAATGGTTGAGATGTATTAAAAGGCTTACTTGAGATAATGTGAGCCAGGGTTTGTTAATATGGAACTGTGGTGTAAAATTATTATTTAATTAAAAATAATTAGTAGCAGCAACCGATTTATTATTACACTTACAGTACTCCATCAACTTTTCATGTTCATTGTTATAACACTACTAGTCTTTGCAGATTGGAAAATGGAGGACGTGGTATGATTTGCCTTGGCAAAGCTGGGTCTTATCTGGCTTTAGAATTCATCTCTTTATTTTTGTACCCATTGATTTTCAAACATGAGTAATGTTTTGTGTGCATCATGCTCTATGACTCACATGAGTAGGTAATCACAAGGCAAATTACTCAGCTGTCATTTCTGGATGGTCACCTCACCATTTCAAAGAGGATCTTGTTTCTTTTGTATTGAACCTAGTCCAGGATGTCACTTACGTCCACATGGAATTCTCATTTATTTCATTCCATGAGTACAATCTGTCTTGGGGCACTAAGTAAGAGGCATAAGCATGAGAGCTCTCTAAAACTCCTCCAGACATTTTGTAAAACGAAGGTTCAAGTAATCCAAATATCGGTTGCTACTCTCCCCCTTGTAATACCCAAGCATCTACAATTCATTCCCTGAAGGCAATCCTTCTTGTAAATTACATTAGGTTTAGTCATAAGAGCTCTTCAGAATTCATCCTCATATCTTCTATTAGGCGTTGCGATTCTTCTCCCTTGTTATATTTTTGTATACAGAACTTAACTTCAGCTGAACAGTAGTCACCTTTACATTCTGTAGCAGGAAAGTATAGCATGACCTGTCTTCCTTACTAAAACAAGGCACTCAGAACCTATAAGAGACATGCATAAAACTCTAGCACACCACTGCAAATAATGTTAGTGAAACATCTGGTGTGCTCATGATCTCAATCCATTGTGGGACACTTTTGACACTCATTCCAACCACCTTAACATTTAATTCACCCTGCCAAAAATAGTCACCAAAGATAGAAATTAAGCCAAGAACATGTGAGAACTCAAAGATAACCAAGCTAGTGAGCTCTTGTCCCAGAGTAGCTTGGTCATTGCAATCCTACAAAATCCCAAAAAAAGATGTGAGGGGGGAAATGTTGCAGGAGCTCACACCTACTGTATTATGTGTGACAAACATTCCACTGGTTTCACAAACATGACATCAATTCCGATTTATTTATTCGCTATATTATTGTTGATTTCATTCTTCTTGCTGGTGCTTTGCTCTATGCTGCTACTTTCCCCCTTTCAAGCAGGAACATCCCTATTTATGTACCAATCCTCAGCATCTTTGGGTTAAATAACATAGGACAAGAACTCTCAGCAGTCCCAGATTACTCTGGGTCAGATCAGATCCATCCAGAGTGATCTAGGTCTGTCAAAAGGGGGGAGATGGCCTGGCAGCAAGAAACAGTGTGGGGCAGAAGGATGCTCCCAGATAGCCTATAAATGTCTCCTTCTCCATCCTACCCCTGACCACAAAGTCCTAAAACCTGATTAAATACATGGTCCAGAGAGGAGGGAGGGGAGGCATATCTTTCCCATGTCCCCTGATTGCATGGCTATGAAAGGCCCACAAACCAGTTTGGAGCCTAGATCATCCCAGGCCACTCCAAAAATGCCAAACTGGACCCTGAATCATATTGGGGAACATATGGAAGAGAAGGCTTCTTATGGGTCTGCTTCTGGAACTAGTATGGGAGCAAATGATTGGATTTCGTTCCTGCACCATGGTCCTAACCTAAACCTGCTTGGCAACAGCTGTTTTTGTAAATGAAGCTCCCTTTTCATTTGATGCTCTGAAAAGTTGTTTCTAATGGTACTTGGAATTCACCAGGGAACCTATAGGTCAACACTAAGAAAGCAGTCAAGTTAAATCAATGTTGTGCATCAAGAGCCTGTGCTGCCCAATCAAGATTTTGTGAAAGAATAATTTCAGACACTGACCAGTGGCAAGAAGTGTGTTTGCCAACACGGAATGGTACTTCCAAGGTGGACATGTAAAAAGGCTAAAATATATTGGCTACAAATGCATACATTGATACAGCAGATTTTAAAGGTTAATATTGAATTGAAGCTGGAACTCTTTCTTTTAGGGTTAACGGATACAGAACGAGAAAAGAATTATAGAACATTACTCCAACTTGTGATTACAGTGGCAAGATTATTATATGCACAAAGATGAAAAAATACAGCCCTGGCTGATAAAGTTATTAAACTTGGCTGAGATGGCAAATAATTGTTGACATTTATTCAGGACTGGAAACTTCTTATTGACTTTTTGCGTGAAAGAGAAAATGAACTTGTAGCACAGTGATTTGAAGATTGAAAAAATACTGGTTTACAGAGGATAGAATGGTTGGCTCTTAATGAGTGGATACTATATTTAGCTGCAGGACAAAGAATCGAAAGTCTTTATCATTCTTTAATTTTTCTTCTTTCGCATTGTCTTCTTTTTCTTTTCTTATTTATGCCTTTGTTCTTTTTTAGATTAAGTAGCTGATTTATTTCAGGGTATTATAAAAAAATACTTGTAATGGGTATGAACTTTTGTATATCTCTGAATGAGTAGCAGTAATAGTGACTTATTTATAGAGTTCCCTACCAATAGCACCAAAACAAGACTGTAAAATACAATAAACCATGGACATAATTCAGCTAAAGCAAAGTGCTTCAAAATCAGATTCATTTATGCACGAGAGGGTTAACTTTCCCTTTGAAATCAGGACTTCCGAGGGCTTCACTGTGGCTTGGCTGTGCCCAGTGTAAAAAAGAAAGAAAGACTTAAAACATTTATACATTTCCTACAAGGGGATTATATAGTAATAGAAGGGAACATAATACTGTACAGAAGTGGTTTCCACATTTTCGGTCTACAGAAAACCACTTTTCCAGATTTTTTGATCTGCTGACAAATTCTTACACATCTGCTGCATAACCGCAGAAAAGTCTCGAGGATGGTTTAGGATGTGTTATTGATTCACTGGCTTGGCCTATTGGCTTGTGGAAACTGAATGTTCCAGAACATATCCAACAATCCTCTGCAGCTGTGCACTGCAAGGAGAGATGAGTGACGGAAGGAAAGTTGTCCTTCAAGAAAACACAGCTCATTCCACTATCAGTTGTGGTGGACAAGCTTCTCTGAAGCACAGAACCTAAAAAGAGCCCTGCTGGAGCCATTCAAAAGGCCCATTTAGTCCAGCACCCCGTTCCCAGTGGCTAACCAGATGCCTGCGGAAAGCCCTTAAGGCAGATGGTCTTCCACTATTGAGCTTTTAACTGAGGAATCCCAGAGGTCCTCAGAATACTGTACTACTGGGGGGGGGGGATAGGTTGCAATCCTGTGTGCACTTGTTTTCCTGGGGTTGAGCCACATTGTGCACAATGAGGCTTCTATGTGTAGGAGTGCAGTCTCCAAGTGACCCTTGGTTTCTGAGATGGGCCATTGCCAACATCTGTTAATATTGCAGTAGCAGCCAGTGTGATGGGGCAGACCCCCATTCCAAGACTGGTGCTGCTTCACTTACCTGGGTGAGACTGGAGTGGGCAGAGCTGCTACATCCCTTGCTGTAGTCAAAATAAAAAAATTCCTTCCAGTAGCACCTTAAAGACCAACTTAAGTTAGTTCTTGGTATGAGCTTTTGTGTGAATGCACACTTCTTCAGATACACACGAGTGTATCTGAAGAAGTGTGCATGCACACGAAAGCTCATACCAAGAACTAACTTAGTTGGTCTTTAAGGTGCTACTGGAGGGAATATTTTTATTTTGACTATGGCAGACCAACACGGCTACCTATCTGTAACTGATCCCTTGCTGTAGCAATGCTGGAGTCAGGAGGGAGCTCTGAGTATCTCTGACCCACTACGCCAGCTGCTGTTGGATATTTGTATAGCTTCCATTGGTTAGCTGTACACACTGTTTTTGCAAAATGGCTTCTAGGAAATACTTCTTACTTTTGCCAGCACATAGCTAAAAGGAATGTCCCAACTAGATTGTACCAAGGTTCCACTTACATGTCAGGAAAATGCATTTGGTTTGTAACAGCTGTCTGAGCGTTATAATAAAAGAAGCTTTATTTCCACTCCATGCCTGGTTTATTGAGTATTTAATTTTTCATCATCAGCGGCACCTTGTATGCATTCCATGAACACATGCCTGGCATTTAATACAGCCAAAGTTCCTCTCTTTCAATTACTTGTCTTGAGTCCTCATGGATAGGGTCAATTATAAATAGCAAAGGAAACAGTCCTTCTCTAATTATGTTGAAATACCAGTTATTTCCTTTAGTTGCTGCTATGTTATTTTCTTTAACCAATCAAAAGTTACCCTCTGACATGTTATTAAAAAGCAGCTAAGGACCAATGAGTTTGAATGCAATGCCCACTAAAAGATATCTGCCCTTTTTTGATCCTACTGTACCTTACAAGGGAAAAAAAGCTCTCTAATGACAACTGACATAACAGAAAATGCATTAAAAGCATATAGACACTTCTAGCAACTGTGCTAGCCTAGCTCTTTCTTGGCAAATGAAAACCACATGTACATTGTATCTCTCAGAGGACTCTGCTAAAAGCACACAGCCAACCCTTTAACCCTCATTCATTTTATTATCTACCAGTTTGTGTAAGGGAGCTGTCTTACATAACTTTATACTGCACCTATGTTCCTTTAATGTCACAATGCTACTTTCCCCTCTGACACACTCTTATACACCCAGTCTTTCATAAAGCTAGAAGAACTTGAATATTTGGTATTTAGTCTGGCCTTAACACATCAACTAAACATCTATCCATCTACACTTTCCTGTAAATCAAGCTTCACTTTTATTAACCTGAGCACAACTTTAGTAGAAAAATATATAAATGCAGACAGCAGTAGAAAGAAGGGAAATGGAAGACTGAATCTGACTGAAATAAAAGATGGCACTGATGAGGTGTAAAGAGACCAAGTCAGCTGCAATTCACTCTGGCAGAAAACAAGCCTTGAGGAAAGCTTTTCTTTTGAAAACTGGTCTAAACGAGAGATGTTATATTTGTTGCCACAGAAAAAAAGGATGCGATTTGCTCAGGGAAGAAGGGGAGGCTGTCCTTCCCCAAGCAGCTCCTCTGGTTTGCTTCTGTGCAGTTTGGTGACCAGGAACTATATAAATGCTCTCCTTCCCTAGCTTTATTATTTTCCTCCTCGCAGACTCTAGCTTCAGGTCATGGACCGGTTGGATGCAGAGGGATGGTGGGTGGAACCAGCTAGGGAACTAGCAAGGGAAGAAGGCTCAGAGCCGGGGATTGATTGTAGGCTGATGATGAGCTGTCAGAGGGAGAAGAGGGGGACGACTGTTAGGCGTGTCCTCCTCTCGTGTAGGACCCTGGCAGAGACGCATGCCCAACTGGCATGTTCTCTCCCTCCTGGTTGATCGTTCGGGAGCTTCAAAGGCTTTTTTCTCCCTGAACATCACAGCTACTGATGACAACAGACATTGGCACACTTAGGGATACGTAGAGTCTTCACAGTTTGTGTAACAGAACCAATAGCACAGCATTTTGGCTAATGTACGTTTATTTACATATAATACACTCGGCGCTTTCTGATTTAGCTCCTGCCTCTTCCTCATCAGACAGCAAAGAGAGAAAAGAACTGTCAGAACTGCCCTAGGTCCCAGCTCACAAAGGACCAACGCCACTTCGTTGTTATATACAAAAGTCTTTTTTTTTAATAAATGTTTTTTATTAAGTTTTCTTCATCACACACATCCAAAGAAAAACACAGCCAATACACATTAAAAAGACATTAAATAAGAAAAAAGAAAAAAGAATTAGAAGAGAAAGAAATAGAAAGAAAAAAAAAGAAAAAAAGAGTACATACAAACAGTTTGCTAATAACAACTTCCTTCCCTCCTGATTTCGGATTTCTACCTTTAATGATTTCATCATACAGCTGGTGTAGATTTTTAGTTTGTAACATTGGAAGATTTAGGTCAGACCTACTGTAGTTGGTAAGTTACTAAGATTACCTTCAATGTATACCATAAATTGGGTTTCAGAAGGAAACAGAACTAAACATTGTTAAAAAAGTGAAATACCTGGGGGTCAATCTGTCTTCTAAGAACTTGAATTTATTTAAAGACAACTATGAGAAATGTTGGTCAGAAGTTAAAAAAGACCTAGAAATCTGGTCAAGATTGAAACTATCTTTGTTAGGCCGAATTGCAGCTATAAAAATGAACGTTTTGCCAAAAATGTTGTTTTTGTTTCAAGCCTTGCAGATTGTGGACAGAGTGGAATGTTTTGGAAAGTGGCAGAAGGACATCTCTAGGTTTGTCTGGCAGGGCAAAAAGCCCCGAATAAAGTTTAAAATACTAACTGATGCAAAGGAGAGAGGGGGGTTTGCCCTGCCAGACTTAAGGTTATATTATGAAGCTGCGGCCTTCTGCTGGATGAAAGATTGGATTCTACTAGAAAACACTGATGTCCTAGATCTGGAAGGCTTTAATAATTCGCTAGGTTGGCATGCGTATCTGTGGTATGACAAGGGGAAAACACACGGAATGTTTAAAAACCATATTGTCAGAAAAGCAATATATATGGTCTGGAAAAAATACAAAGACTTATTGGAAAGCAAAACTCCGAGGTGGATTTCACCAATAGAGGCCAAGGCTCGGAAAAAACCCAATATGGAGGCATACTGGCCGAAATATTGGGAAATAATAGAAAACATTGGAGGTAATTGGAGGTTGCAGAGCTTTGAAAAATTAAAGGATAAGGTGCAAAATTGGTTACACTATGCCCAAATTAATGAGGTCTTTAAGCTAGACAAAAAAACAGGATTCCAGGTGGAAAAATCGAAACTTGAGACAGAGTTGTTAGAACCTAAGACCAAGTTATTATCGAGAATGTATAACTTGCTGCTTAAATGGAACACTCAGGATGAGACAGTTAAATCAGCGATGATAAAATGGGCTCAGGACATTGGTTATAATATCATGTCTGAGGACTGGGAGAGGTTATGGACCTATGGTATGAAGTTTACTGCATGTAATGCTCTGAAAGAAAATATTATGAAAATGGTATACAGGTGGTACATGACCCCGGTCAAGCTGGCTAAGATATACCATTTGTCCGATAATAAATGTTGGAAATGTAAGGAAGCTGAGGGGACATTTTTTCACCTTTGGTGGACTTGTCCAAGATTGAAGGCCTTCTGGGAAATGATCTATAACGAGTTAAAAAAGGTGTTTAAGTACACCTTCCCCAAGAAACCGGAGGCCTTCCTTCTGGGCATCGTCGGCCAGAAGGTGTTAAAAAAGGATAGAATCTTTTTTATGTACGCTACAACAGCAGCAAGAATCCTTATCGCTAAGCATTGGAAGACCCAAGATTTGCCCACACTGGAGGACTGGCAGACGCAATTGATGAACTACATGGAACTAGCCGAGATGACTGCAAGGATCCGAGATTTGGGAGAAGAGGCAATGGAGGAGGACTGGAAAAAATTCAAAGACTATTTGCAAAAGTATTATAAGTTATATGAATCTTAAGATGCCGTATGACTTGGAATGTTAGCCCCAGCAACGAAAGTTTAATTACTTATGAAATTGGATAATATTTATGAAAGAATCAAAGTTTAAATGGGTAAAAATGATAATATGTTATATTTTTAGAGTAAATGGAAAACAATGAGATTTAAACTTAAACTGCAATTGAAAATACAAAGAAACACGAAATAAGGTTATAATTTGCTGATAACTTTATTGTCAAGAATGCACTATGTGGGAGATGTGGGGAAGTCCGATGGAAATCTGAAATAAGTTGTTGAAATGGTTGTGATTTTCTGTTTTTTTCTTTCTTTCTATTCTTAATGCTATTTCTTTTTTCTGTTCTATCTGTAATTTGGAAAAAAATGTAATAAAAATCATTATAAAAAAAAAACAATGTATACCATAAATTTATTCCAATCTTCTTTTAACTTTGTGTTTTTTTGATTTCTAATTCTTTGCGTCATTTTTGCCATTTCTATAAAGCCATAAAGTTTCAGTTGCCAATCTTTCACCGTTGGTAAAGTTGAGTTTTTCCAATTTTGGGCAATTAACATTCTAGCCGCGGCTGTTGCATATTGGAACAGGGTTTTATCTTTTTCCGGTATTTCTTTTCCCACCATCCCTAGTAAAAAGGCCTCTGGTTTTTTGGGAAATGTGAATCTAAATATTTTTTTTAATTCATCATATATCTGATTCCAGAATTTTTTTATTCCCTCACACGTCCACCACATATGTATGAAGTTCCCTTCATTTGTTTTGCATTTCCAGCAGGCCTTGTTACCGGTCTTATACATCCTATTTAGTTTTTCTGGGGTTAAATACCATCTGTATATCATTTTTTCTAAGTTTTCTCTAATTGCGGCACTTGCTGTAAATTTTATTGCCTCATTCCATAATTTTAACCATTTCTCATGTTCTATATTGTGTCCCAAGTCTCTTGCCCACTTTACCGTAACTTCTTTAATTTCTACATCTTTTGTGTCATGTTCTAGTAAAATATTATACATTTTGGATAGTAACTTAGATTTACTTTCAATTATTTCAATTTGGAATTTTGATTTCTTTTCGCTCATTCCTACTTTCTTGTCTTCCGTCCATCTTGCATTAATTTGATGGTAGTGTAGCCAACCCTTCAACTTTTCTTTCAACTCCTCGTACGGTCTTAATTTCCAACCTTCATGGGAACTTGTCAGTAGATCTTCATATGTTAAGCTTTGTTCATCCAAATTTGTTTTTTTAAATGATAAAATATCTGTTGGGGACAGCCACCAGGGTGTTTTGGGTTCTAACAGTTTTCTGTTTCTTTCCCAGACTTCATATATCGGACCTCTGATAATGTGGTTCAAAAAGCTCTTATGTACTTTTCCTTTACTTGACCAAAGGTAGGCATGCCAGCCAAACCTGTTTTCTACCCCCTCGAGTTCCAGTAAATCCTTGTTTTCCAAAGTTATCCAGTCTTTCACCCAGCATATACAGGCCGCTTCATAATACAATCTTAGGTTGGGTACCGCCAATCCTCCTCTCTCCTTTCGATCTGTAAGTAGTTTGTATCTGATCCTTGGCCTCCTTCCCTGCCATATAAACCTTGAGAGGACTTTCTGCCAATCTTTAAATATTTTAGTCCCTCTAATAACCGGAATATTTTGGAAAAGGAACAACATCTTAGGGAGAATATTCATTTTTATTGCCTCCATCCTGCCGAGCCACGAAAGGTTTACTCTATTCCAGACATCCAGGTCTTTTTTAACTTTATTCCAGGACGACCTGTTATATACAAAAGTCTTTATTGCAGTTCAGTTTGTCTTTTACATCAGCAGCGTGCAGTTCTACGTCTGAAACTCTAGACCGCTGAAGCTCCGTCTGAGTCCCCGCCCCCCATACACCAGTTTAAGATCCTAGCCTTGCTCCACCTCTTCCTTTGTTCTTTCCTCCGCTGGGTCCGCCTGTCAGCTGGGGTTCCTCCCTTCCTAGACTCTTCTGACGCTGAATCTCCTGAGTCTTCCCCCTGCCTCCGGCGGGCTTTAGGACCTGGTTCCCGATCCGGGCTTTCTGCTTTCCCGCGTGCCTGTACATTTGAACTTGGCGCGTGCGCCCAGCTGGTAACCTTCCTCCTGACCGCTTCACTGCTCCTGTCACTGCTTCCCCCTTCGGGGGGCTAGCTGGACCTGACACCTGGGCCTCTTCCCCCCCACTCTGCTCTGGTGGGGAAGCTGGTCCTGATCTCCAGCTGCTGCTTTGGGAGTCCCCGCTGGCCCCCTGTTTCTGGTGTGTCCCCCCTGGGACCCCCCTCGCCCTGACCATCGGCGCCTCCTTCTGGGAATCTTCTGATTTGCTGGAGAAGCTCATGGAATCTCTCGGGTCACTGTCATACTCCCCTATGCTGCCCTCAGATCCCTCCCCTTCGCTCTCCATCTCCTCTCTCCCCTGTGCCTCTGTCCCTGAGCCCCTGACAAGAACAAAGGACAATAGTCCCACTTCATGGAACACAATAACACAAACATCCTGTCTCCGTCACTTCCCGCACCGTAGAATGAAAACATACACTGTCATGTGATAGACAACAATCCCATGACTGCAGACACGGGGAATGAATCTCCAACAAGGGGACTAGGAGAAGGAGGTGTTGGAAGCTGAAGAGGTAGCAGGGTTTAGTAAGCAGGCAGAGGCTGTGGCAGAGAGTACAGTGGTACCTCGGGTTACAGACACTTCAGGTTACAGACTCCGCTAACCCAGAAATAGTACCTCAGGTTAAGAACTTTGCTTCAGGATGAGAACAGAAATTGTGTGGCGGTGGTGCAGTAGCAGCGGTAGGCCCCATTAGCTAAAGTGGTGCTTCAGGTTAAGAGCAGTTTCAAGTTAAGAACGGACCTCCAGAACGAATTAAGTTCTTAACCCAAGGTACCACTGTAGTTTAGAATCAGAGGCAGAAGCTGAAGCAGGAGAGTGAGATGAGGAAGGCCAAGAGGCAGAGATGAGCCAGGCTGGGTATTTTCCCCTCCTACTGTGACAGGCTCCCCTCCCCTTGTCTCCCAGAACCAGAAGAGGCATGAAAATATTGGCTTTGTGCAGGCACATTCTCCTATTGGTTGATGGTGTTCTTGCTAATAAAGAGTTAATTCCAACTTGAACAGTGTGGTTTACTGCCAACTCACTGTCACTTCTCCTCTCGTGTGTTTGTGTGTGTGCACACGCGTGCATGAGTGTGTGCTAGCACTAGGGAGGATAGAAAAACTGTGTGCCAGGAGAGAAAGACACACACAGAGAGACAGGCAGATTGTGTGATAGGGCCTGCCTCCAACTCACCAGATTAAATGGCCACCCACTGCCAATGGATGCAACCATTATGTATATCGGTTTTCAGTAACTCTTGAAATTGATACCTTTTAGTTTAGTCTCATGCTATAGACATGTTTTTGCATATGGCAATATTGTACCATATCTAGAGGGCACTCTTGCATGCAGAAAGTATTTGTGATGAATTGCAAGCTTTCACGGCCAATAATGCTTTCCTGTGGGATGTGTTTAATAATACTAAACATAATGTAAAATATGCCAAAATTCCATTCCAAGGAAAAAAAATATTATTAAATTTCCAAAGGAATGACATAAATCAAATGATTGTTTATGAGCTTCTATTTCAGTAGCACAGTATCTACAAACATTGTGCAAATCCCACAGGGAATATTTTATGACATCACAAAGGAATCCCTTTGTTTATTTAAAGGAAAGGATGAAATGGGTGTATTAGCATATTCTTTCTGGCATCTAACGGAGTCCTAATGCATTCTTTTAAATTCATTATCTCACTTTCCTCTTATTGTGAAAGTCCAGACTTGAGCTCGCAAGTCTGTCCTTAATATAAAAACCATGAACAAATTATGTTTTATAGTTATAGTCAAAGCTGATGACAACTTGTCCTTTTAGCATATTGCATTAAAGAGGAAGTATAAATGTTTATTCAAATGTTATTAAATTTAAACATTGCCAACAGAGAGGCAATACTAAATAAAACTGTGCTCTGAAGCTCTTCTCCCCTCTATGTAGTCTCACGGATTGCTTCTGAAATGACAAGTAAATAAGGTAATGCTGTGAATAAGCTTTTTTCTACACTAGGCAGGATAGGCAGCAAGTCTGTCACCATTGCATTGGCTGTTTGCACATCCTGCTTCAAGTGCTAGGTCACAGTAGCGGGTTGTGTGAACTTTTGCCCTTTTCAATGGGTTACTTTAAGCAAGGAGGAATTGGATTGTGAAACTTCCTTGTGACTGACTCAACCTCTCAAGAATAAATGTGCTGGAAAGCCTTTGTGTGAGGTCCACTGAAAGAGCCTTCAAGGAGGCCTTAAATAAATTGCTTCACAGTTGGGGGTGTGTGAGTTTGGCTGCACTTGATCATGGTCTTGGTAAATTGAAATGTGCTGACGTATTACTGAGCAACAATGATTTCCAACCATATTCCTTCCCCCCAAAAAAAGATATTTATTAAAGTTTTTAAAGTATAACAGTGAAAATGAAAAATAAAAAGAAACAAAATACAAAATACAACATAAAAACAGTTAAAAAAACTAATAATTTCCCATAACATATCTTCCTTACACTTATTTCACCAGACCTCCTCATACCTCCCTTCTTTGTATTCCACTTCAATTTGTTAGTTCAGCAAATCCTTACCATTAAGCTTTAACCCATTTGTAAACCTTTTTTTCGTATCTCCTAAAGCATTACAGCTAGAAACCACTTAGTTTCTATCCAACATCCTTCTAACATTCATTAATTTTACAATATTTCTGTAAATAGTCTTTAAATTTCTTCCAGTCTTCTTTCACCAACTCTTCTCCCTGGTCTCGGATTCTGCCAGTCATTTCTGCCAATTCCATGTAGTCAATCACCTTCATCTGCCATTCTTCCAGAGTGGGTAAATCTTGTGTCTTCCAATACTTTGCAATGAGTATTCTTGCTGCTGTTGTAACATACATAAAAAAAGTTCTGTCCTTCTTTGGCACCAATTGGCCGACAATGCCCAGGAGAAAGGCCTCTGGTTTCTTCAGGAAGGTATATTTAAATACCTTTTTCAGTTCATTATATATCATTTCCCAGAAAGCCTTAATCTTTGGGCACGTCCACCAAAGGTGAAAGAATGTACCTTTCGTTTCTTTACATTTCCAACATTTGTTATCGGGCAAATGATAGATTTTTGCAAGCTTGACTGGGGTCATGTACCACCTGTATATCATTTTCATAATATTCTCTCTTAAGGCATTACATGCCGTAAACTTCATACCTGTGGTCCATAACTGTTCCCAGTCAGCAAACATAATATTATGTCCAACATCTTGTGCCCATTTAATCATAGCAAATTTCACTGTTTCATCCTGAGTATTCCATTTCAACAGCAAGTTATACATTCTTGACAGATTCTTAGTTTTGGGTTCTAACAGTTCTGTTTCTAATTTTGACTTTTCCACCTGGAAGCCGATTTTCTTGTCCAAATTATATACCTCCATTATCTGATAATATCCAACCAAAGAATATTCCAGGGTGGTATGCATTTACAACTGGAGCAAAATACAACCAGAGAATGAAAACTAGCATTGCTTCTCTTTGGTTAATGTAAATCAAACCTGGACAGTTACTTTCACAATATAGTTGTTACAGATAGCCTCAATGAAGATGGGTGCTGGGTGAAACTGCTGATGGGTGCAATAACAGATTAACACCCCCCCCCCCATCATATTCACACAGCAGAGGTCAATAATTAATTGTTTGTACTACCTTTTATGTTTAACAGTCACAAAGGTATATTTCTGTGAAGACTATCCAGTGATCACCCACTCCCTACCCAGAGGTTCAAAGTATGAGGAGGCACTACAGGGGGCAACCATTTTGCATGCATCCAATTGGCGCATGACCGCTGATGCAGATCCTTTTGGACCAGGAAAAGGGCAAACCAGGGACAGGCGTAATGAGGCGGGCTTATGCACACTCCACCAATGTGTGCAGGAGCCCAGAATGGAAGCCTGTGCAAAATGATCACCCCCCTGTACTGTAAAGGTAAAGGTAAAGGTACCCCTGCCCGAACGGGCCAGTCTTGACAGACTCTGGGGTTTGTGCGCCCATCTCACATCTATAGGCCGGGGGCCAGCGCTGTCCGGAGACACTTCCGGGTCACGTGGCCAGCGTGACAAAGCTGCATCTGGCGAGCCAACGCAGCACACGGAACGCCGTTTACCTTCCCGCTGGTAAGCGGTACCTATTTATCTACTTGCACCCGGGGGTGCTTTCGAACTGCTAGGTTGGCAGGCGCTGGGACCGAGCAGCGGGAGCGCACCCCGCCGCGGGGATTCGAACCGCCGACCTTTCGATCGGCAAGCCCTAGGCGCTGAGGCTTTTACCCACAGCGCCACCCGCGTCCCCTCCCCTGTACTGTACATTTATTTAATTGCACTCTTTGAGGTTTTAACAAAACTTAATTTAAAACACACACTCTTTTCAGAGCAGCTTTTAAGCAGCACTCATTTGAAACCAAGTGTCCTGAAACCCTGCCTACCTTGCAGCAAGTCAGTATGCCAAGTCTAAAATCCGAAGTCCAAGGGTCCAGAAACACAGTCCAGGGTCAATCCATGTAGAGTTGTAGACCAAGTCTGAAGCAGTCAGGATACAGTTCAGAGTCACACCCAGAGCACAGTACTCTAAGGGCCAGGAACATGGATTGTTGAGCAGACACAGACCCTCAGCTCTGCTTTAACTTTTATACCTTCCATGCTGATTGCAGCATCTGGGCTTGGTAGGCATGTGACCCTCACCTCTTCAAGCCTACTCCAGCTGAAGAAGAACACACGTTCTCTCAGAGCTAGCAAGCCCCACCTGGCCAGCTAAGGAACTGGGCTGTGGGCCCTTGCCTACCTCAGCCTCCTGGAGCACCCCATCTGCTGCTCCCAATGCCTCAGAGTCTGCTGCGTTCGTGGGGACAGGGCCCTCTCTGGTGATGTGTCCTGCTGCTCTGGTTTCTGTGCACTGACCTCCAATCCCTCCCCAACCTCCATCGCCCTGTGAGTACTTCGTTCCCCATCCTCTGCTTCCCCAGTGTGTCCCAGTCCTGGCTCCATCCTTCTTCCTTCTCCCCATCATCCTGCCAGTTCATGACACCAAGTCTCAGAGGTAGACTTTTCCCACCTAGAATGGCTGTCAGTGTTCTAACCAAGAACAACCACTCAGCTCTTTCTAGGATTTAACTTATCCACTGGGAATCCAAACCAGGTTTCCCTGCCTAGTACTAAAGACTTGGTCCCTTGCAAAGGCCAACAAAAAATCAGGAGTGTGTTGAACTACCCTAATTCCCCATCAGAGGATCTCAATGATCAAGATGGAGCATGGGATCAGATCATCCTTAAGGTACTTTGGGTCCAAGTTGTTTGATCCAGCAGCTTCTGGAAGGATCCAGATTGGGGAAGGCTGGTATAGTGGATTCATTTTGTTGTATGAAAACTACGCAACGTGAACAGGCTCTGTCGTAAGTAGCCACTTCCTGGTATGGCATTTGCATATATCTGCTCACATGCCAGCCCAGCATAAGCCCCACTTAATTGTCCCATTCTTCCTAGCTGCCAGTCTATGGCTGCCCATTTTTCTTTCTCCTTCCTTTAGCTGTGGTTTCCTTAACAATGAGTGGCTTCTTTTCACTCTAACTCTATTCAGCAGCATCTCAAAAATGAATTAAGAAGACTAACTTGCTATTTGCTTCCCAGAGGTATTGAGCAATGAAAAGACTTGAACATAAACAGGACAATAGAGAGAATGCAGAGATGCTGTGTCACTGAGCTCTTTCTGAATAGAAGACATATTCCTATTTCATTTTGCAAAGCACTTCTTTGGGAGAGATTTATTTGTAGTGACATTAACCAAATGTAAAAAGCTAGAAGTAAGTAGCAGAACTGGTAGTGCTATAATCAGAAATGGTTAGACCTGTGTTCATATAGTAGCATATATTTCTAAGTAGCAAGGGTTTTCCTCTTGCAATTATTCAATGGCATCAAAATTAGTCTTTGGGGAAACATTGTTTTAAGGTTCTGACCTTTTCAGTCGGTACTCAAGTGTATGTTTTCCATCTAAATCTTGTACAGCTGAGCCACTGACATTTCCAGTTTCTGCAGACCTAGATCTGGAAACAGCAGCCAGCAAAATCACAGAAGATATTGTGTGCCTTAGTTTACATTAATTTGACAGCCTAAATAGGATTGTCGCTTAATATGCCTGTCAAGTGTAGCTAAATAGCCCTGACACTTAAATTACAGAGCTACGTATCTTCTGCACAATGAACCAGGGAGGATTCAGAGATAGAGCATTCATAACATCCCAGGTTCGATCCCAGGTAAAAAGCATCAAGTAGAAAATGATGTAAAATACCTTTGCCCATGTCCCTGAAGAGCTGTTTCTAGTCATAGAAGATAATGCTGATCTGGATTGACAAGTAGTTTGATATGGCAAGTTGCAGCTCCTGTATGTTCTTAACATGCAATGCAATTCCTGAGAATCGGTTCCTATTTTGCAAAATATTTCTACTCTATATGAATGCTGAGGAAAAAATATGTTCACTGTTCAGTTGCAGAGGTGGAGTAGACTAGTTTTCAGTGATGAGATGTGGAGTCTACTCAATGTCTCTGTGTGTGCCTCCATTGCTTGGTTGCTAGGCCAAGACCTTGAAGGGACTTCTATAATGTCTATAAAGAGACTGTGACCATGTATAATTTTCTTTACAAAGTGCTGAAATTACCAGGGAAGTCACACATGAGAATTCAGTCTGACTTTCATTTTACAGGAGCCTTTTCAGGGCCTGGACCTGGCAATATTACTCCCCAGTTTCTGGTATCCATGTTTTCATCTTCCGCCTTCTTGCTCTGTCACTGCCTTAGATATCCAATTTAACTGTGCACTCTGCAGATGAGCGCCTCCTGCAGATAGCATTTTATCTGGAGGTCCATTTCACACAATGTAGGAATCAGCCCTTAAGTGTTGTGGCATTAATGTGTGGCATGCACTAGGGAGAAAGGAATCTCTTGTATTTCATTTTTCTATTGATAGTTTATGTCAAGGATGTCTTCCTGAATAAACATTCATGTATGAATGACAAATGCTCCCTCCTGCCCCTTAATTATGGCTGAATCTTAAAAACAACAACTCAGATCTAAACAGAAATATACCACCGCCTCTATTCAAAATTGTGTAACTGTATTTATAAACAGAGCTATAAAAAATCCACAGCATAATTGAATAATGACCACGCATAAGTGAGTCCCATTGACTTCATTGTGGTTTGCTGCAGGACTATTGAACCCAGTGGATTTACTTTTGAATTTGCATAGAATTTGTCTAGCCTTTGCAAAATTAGAGAACAGGACAGGTTCTGTCACCATTGCATGGGATGCTGATGACAGAAGAGTTTGTTTTTGTGAACACGTATCATTCCAAGTTTTGTTTAAGACAGCCAAAGATAATCTTGAGACAGCTGGAAGAAAGACTTTGATTTGTTGCAGGTGGCTAGTGTGAGCTCTGTTTTATTACTAGCTCTTTGATTTGTATGACCTCACCAGGATCTGTTTTATCAGCGAACATAGGAGGTTGCTTAACTGAAGCAGGCTGTAGGCCCACCTTACCCAGTAAGTTTTCTCTGACAAATAGCAGCTCTACAAGGTCTTAGGGCAGGGGTTTCTTCTGACCCCTGTAATCT
Source organism: Podarcis vaucheri (assembly GCF_965113315.1). Classification (NCBI taxonomy): domain Eukaryota; kingdom Metazoa; phylum Chordata; class Lepidosauria; order Squamata; family Lacertidae; genus Podarcis; species Podarcis vaucheri. The sequence goes on along the minus strand of NC_138766.1, from coordinate 55,003,335 downwards.
GTGATCTGCTAATGGATAATTTATTTTTATTATTTTATTTTATTTTATTTTAAAGCACATTTATGCCACTCAATATTTCAAAAGTATCAAAGTGGTGTACAGTTTAAAACACATTATATCATTGAAGCATTTTTTAAAAAAAACCAAAACCTCAACTTAAAACCAGTAAAACAGCAATATAGAAACCTCTGAATATTTGCTGCACTGTCAGCTGGTGTAAACCAAGCCGCTGTTTAATTTTGCCACAAGGGTGGTGTTAATTCACAGAGCAAGTGGGACTGTAACAATGGAAGCCCCCTCCTGTCAAAGTGCCCCTGCTGTAACCTTCCAATGTGGACAGTGCGTTCTTTTCACGCTTCTTGCAGATCAAAACATAGAAGCTGTTTCCCCTTCCCGTTGCCTCTTTCCTTTCCAGTACCGTACAAACAACAAAAGTGAGAAATGAGGGAAACAAACCTTTTAACCAAGGAATCCCCTGGGGTTGAAGCAAGAAGGTAAACTGCTGTAAAAGATCCACATGCATGTTATAACCTAAATTAGATTATTTCCTTGGAAACAACTCTTCTGCTACCCCATAGATTCCTCTACAAGAACCCAATTGTCCTTCAAAGGTGGAAATGTCATAATTCCGACACGCTTCTGTAAGCTTTCTGGTGTTTTATTCCGAGTGCCAAATTCGAAATTGCAAGTGTTAGATAACTCAGCAAGCCATCTGTATGATGCAAACCGTTTTACACACAGTATTTGTTTGCCTTGAATGCATGGAATGAAAGCACTGATCACATCACTGCAACTCATAAAATAAATAGATCAAGATGCCACATATTTGACCCTAAATGTCACGGTCCAGTGAGCCTTTCTATACAAAATATGCTCAGCTGCAGCGTTGTCTATCAGGTGGTTATAAAAAAAAACCCCTACAACTCAAAATCTGAGGCTAAGGTTGCATTCCCATGTACACTTACTGGGGTGCAAGGCCCAATGAACAGTGTCAGCTTGACTAATATTACTGTACACTGTAAAAGCTAAAGGTGCTTTGTATACAATAACTTCTAGCCCTTAATTCCTTTTTCATTTAATTTATGAATTCTCTTTTACAAGGTCATTTACAAACATACAATAAGAACAGCTAAAACCAGTAAAAAAATAACAACTTAAGATAGGGTTTAAAGCTATGCAAGAGGAACGCCTAAGAAAGAGATCTAGGTAGAAGGAAGATCCAAGAGAGGAATCTGTGTTTAATGGTTTAGACCCAAGAGTTCTCCTCCCTTACCATCTTGTCCGCTTCCTAAGATCAGAAGCAGATGTCCTCCTCTAGGGTTGACACCTTTGGTTGGGCAAGATAAAGGCCTGGTTGGGGAGGATTGGGGGAGGGGCACTCTCAGGACACCAAATCCCCCCTTTCTATTTTATGCATTTTTATTGTGGTATTTCTTGTATTTTCGGCTATGATTTTATGGGAAGGTGTCATGATACATCAGATCTTCTCCAAGATAGGAAAGGAAGCTCTGACCATGGAGAGAGGAAGCTCATGTCAGGTTTTACCTCCTTGAGGCAATTTCTGCAGCCCTGACCCTACAGAAAACAGAGCTCTGGCACTGGCAGGATGAAAAGGGGCAGGGCTCAGAGAAGGAGCACAAGAAGGCTTGGATCTGAAGGAGCCAATGCCTGTGCAATCCTGAGGAGGAATTTTTACCAGTCCGGGATCTCCTGTTGTTTCCAAAGGGAGAGGAAAGTGTTTTTGTTTTGTTTTTTAATGGGAAAAGGGCAGAAGGGTGCAAGAGTGCTGCCCTGTCCTCATTTAAACCCTTCTGGCAAGAGCTGCACTGAGTGCCATGGACACTAGGATTGAAGTTACTCACAGTGGCATTGACTGGGGTATGCGCACTCAGCCCACCATGGGGCTGGGGTGCACTGCCAGAGCAACCTGCACACTGGCCAGCCAGCTTTGAGGGGTGCACTCACAGTGCCCTGCAAGCCCAGTATCACTTTTCAAGACTTGCAAAAACAGTGCTGGACTCACAGGGCACCACGAGCTGTTGCGTCCTTCCCAGGCACCCTCCAGCTGGAAGGCAGCTAAGAAGGGCGCAATAGCTCACGACGCCCCACACCCTCCCCTTAAACTGCACCCAGGGCAATTTTCCCTCCAGCCCCCCTCCCATGCTATGCCTCTGAATGTTCATATAAGTAAATGAATACATAAGGGCTAAGTCTGATTTGCCATGAAATTGCATTGCACACTCATTCACTGCAAGCTGAAGTAGCTGTTGGGGAACCTTGAACTACTGGATGGAGTTTCACATCTGCTTGATGGTTTATTATCACTTAGCACAGGGCTTAATAAAAGCCAGAGGTCCATCTGAGAACTATGCAAAAGTAGTAATGAGGCAGCAATGGGGTGGTAGGGAATTCTAGGAAACAGCAGGATGTGGAAGTTAGAGAAATGACAATTGCAAACTGACCTGATCTACATCTAGCGATGGGAGAACATGCCAACTTTGGTTTCTCTTAATTACTCATGTGTCCAATCTTAAGTCTGGTTCTTCACATATTCACATCAGTTTGCAAATTCATGTCCATGAAAATTCATTGGCACCTTAGTGCATTCCCTGCCCCCCAATATATATACATTTTTAATGCAATTTTGCCTATTCTACACATTTTTTCAAACCATTTTTCTCTCATATTATGTACTTCTGTATGATGATTTCACTAATACATGCATTTTTATGCACATTTTACCCCAAATTAATACTGTATGTTTTACAAGGGAGGGAATAAATTGTGTGGCACCCCCCACCCCAACTCAGGGCAAACTTGTTCCTTTTTTTCTTATAGTAGACCAGTATGAAGTAAGCAGCACATAAGCAGCACACAAAACCCTACCAAACCATTCTACGTTCTAAATCTTAAATTAATAATCCAAAAATTGAGAGAGCAATGGACAAGATCTGCTACAGAAGCCACAAACAGAAAAGTCATTCAAATTGTGTCCAAAAGGAAGATTCAGTCTTTAAAGTTCCTTTAGCCAGGCTCCTGTAGATATCAACAAAGGTAAGTTTGATCAAACGAAGTGTCAGCGATGTTACACTCAAGGGTTTTCTGTTTGTGGCTTCTGTAGTAGATCTTGTACCTTGCTCTCTCAATTTGTGGGTTATTAATATAAGATTTAGAATGTGCTGCTTACTTCATACTGGTCTACTACGAGAATTGGCAACATAGGTTCGTTTCTTCAGTACTGGTACTCGCCTTTTATTCTTATGGCTTAATACTGCAAGATCCCCCACTTTCCAGCTCTGTTATGTTACAGAGCGTATCAACAAACACACAGGTTTAAGAACCTGAACTGAACCATCTCACGGGCTGAAGCAATGCATATGCTAAGCATTAAAAGGAGCTAGAGCTTCTTTTGGCAGAGCGGGGTTTCGTTGGATTAGGCTGCCCATGGTGTGAGAGGGGGTGGTAGAACGCAAAGCCATACAAACAACTTTTTGCCACTGTGTGCAAATGGAATCCAGCACTAAAGGGGAACTTTGGCTTGAAACAGGATGAAAGACTAAGCCACTGGGGAGATGCAATTGAGTGGCCTCTACTGTGTGGGTCTCTCCATTTGTGCACCTAGTCTCAGTTCAGCTAGCAAATGCCAGATGTGGAACAGCTTCCATTGCACTGATATCTTCTTTGCTGAAGGCCCTGTCACATTAGCCTGTCTGAACAGTCGGCGGCTGGTGTTAATTCCATTGGACTTCCCAGAACGCATAAAAGCTAATAAACACACCTACGCCAGTGTGGTGTAGTGGTTAAGAGCGGTAGTCACGTAATCTGGGTAACCGGGTTCGCGTCTCCGCTCCTCCACATGCAGCTGCTGGGTGACCTTGGGCCAGTCACACTTCTGTGAAGTCTCTCAGCCCCACTCACCTCACAGAGTGTTTGTTGTGGGGGAGGAAGGGAAAGGAGAATGTTAGCCGCTTTGAGACTCCTGAAGGGGAGTGAAAGGCGGGATATCAAATCCAAACTCTTCTTCTTCTTCTTCTACGCTATGTCAAAAGTAAAAGCAACATTAATCTAGCAAATAGAGGCTATATTTAGCCAAGTGTAATGTTCCTATATTCCCTCCTCCCTTCACACACATACTGGTCAGGCTTTACAGAATATGTAGCTGAAGGGTTGTATTCAGCAGTGGCATTGTGTTTGTGCGGCACAACCTGCCCTCCCTCTCCTCATGCCCCCTCCCCAAATATGCTCTAGGTTAGGAGAATACTCAGAATGGATTAGGGAAAGATTGGGCAAATCAGAGGGAAGGGAAGTTCCATATTGTGCATGCTGAAGTCCTTGCACAAGTGGTATGACTACATTGGAATCGGGATTAGTTTTTCTACTTGTCTAGATTCCAAATTATGGTTTGGACTGGACAACCTTCAAACAGCAGGTATGTTCAAATAGTGTGGAAGCTTCTTCTGCTGCTCTTCCTGCTTCAGTTCTCTCCTGGGTTTGGGAGACAGTGGTGCAGGAGAGCGGGTGGGGGGGGGAAGAGCACCTGGCCCTTCACTTGCCTGCCTGCCTCTTCCTCCTCTTCCTCCAGTTCTGGAGCTTTTCTGCCTCTGATTCTTGCCTCCTGGCTGGTACAAGTCCCCACAAACCATTTCCCCCTCTCTTGAGTCAGACTTCAGCCCCCTTTCTTGGTGCACATTCATCAGTTTCCTTCCAGTCCCTGACAATAATACTACAACATTGCTACATGAGGAGCAGTTGACTGCTGAACAGAAAGTACAAATCTGAGCATGAAAGTAATATAACTTGATTAAAGAGAGTTGGCATTGTGATATTAGGCTAAAATCAAGAGTAACATTCTGGTATTTTATGGAAAACACGACCTAGTGGTTTCTGGTCATGCATGTAGAATCTCAGAACCTATGTTTCCATGTTTGCTGCTAGCTATAAATAATGATCACAAGTTACAAGGGTGTGTCTAGTAGGTCACAAAGGCAAACTCTGTACAAATTGCATAACAACAACAACTTCTTCTTCTTCTTCTTCTTCTTCTTCTTCTTCTTCTTCTTCTTCTTCTTCTTCTTTAATTTTTCACTTACATAAACGACTGAATAAAGAACCCAGAACTTTGTCTCATTGGTTGCATATTACACACTCAAACTTGCTCCGTGTAGATTATGGTGCAAGAATCAGTCCTAACATTTCTTTGCATAGCAATACTAGTAGTCAGATCTCCTTATAGAAACGTAGGTCTCGCTGATTTTATTTGCACATAAATAGGGACCAAATGCATGGGCATTTACATGACTTTACTTAAAAATAATAGCTACATCTGTTTTAATGCTGTGATTTAGCTTATATTACAGCATCCAGAAAGCTACAACATAAAAAAAGCACGCATCCACAAATGTCTTATGGGTATATTATTTTAATTTGCAATGAAATAAGAAGAAAAAGAAACTTCTAATTACAAGATACACACTGTTAGGACACCTTAGGGGTTAACTGTTGATTTGTAATTAGCTCCAATTAAACACACATATCCTAAGCTATTTATTATAGTTACATCCTGCTGTCTTGAGGTGCCCTCACAGATCTAGCCACCAAGGGATGTAATATAGATTGACAATTACTATACACAGTGCTTTTTTTTTCCTAGAAAAAAAAATGTGCCAGTACTTACAAACTACAGTTCCCAAGGTTCTTTGGGGAAAATGCTTTAAATGTATAATGTGTTCACACCAGTACCTAAAAAAATCAAAATAACAATTTTTTTCTCTGGTGATGCGCAAATGGGCAACCTCATCACAGCAGTCCTAGAAATCAAAGCAGGGATGTCTGTGTGAAGGACTATTTCATATAAAACATGCCTCCACAAATCACTGTACTTGGGACCTTTGGTAGGGATAGTGTGGAAATTGCTTGCCTATGTGAATTTGCCTCCAGAGTCATATAAACTTGTGTTCAATTAGCTTTCTGCAAAATCCCCAAACAGCACCACACTGCATACAACTTATTAGAGGCACCTGTTCTTGTGTGGAAAGGGCATTACTTTAAGGTAAGTTGGTGTAAGATTGTAGAATTTTGTGTAATGTAAATGAGCTTGTTTGGTTTAGTTGCCTCTGAATCTGCTCCAAATAGTCTGAATTTTGAAGAAAGGGATAGATTACACATACACACTAAATGAGAAGGGGTTAATGAATTTTGTAGCAAAGTAAAACAAGCATTCATTGCATACTGGCCCCCTACACAAGGGAGAAGGTTTGTGTTTCTGCCCCTCCCTCCCTGGGGCCATAGGAGTGCCATGGGGGCTTTGGGCCCCATAATAAAATATTTGTGGTGGCCGAGCCCTCACAAAGTTGATGGGCATTCCCATTCAAATGGTATGTGTGCATTGTGTCATGTGATTGATTATGTGGGGAGAGGCTTACCTGGGCCCCCACAATATTTTATTCAAGTTGGCACTCCTGCCTGGGACTGTGCAGGGTTGATTGATGTTGTGGCTTTAGATGTAAAAACACAAGGGCCAGTAGGTGGCACTAGAGAAGTTAGAGGTTGCAACAAGGAAAATAAAGTTAGCTATGTTTTACCTCTCCCAACATGACTCTCTCTTAATCCTGCAGATACCACCTTAATTGTCTTGCGAACAACAGATTTGGGTCATCCCAGTGACATCATTGTGTCCTAACATATGTTTGCTCCTGGCAATAGATAAACATTAACTGATCTCAGTTCTCTGGAATTTTTTATGGATTTGCTTCCTAAATTCATGTAATCGAGAAGGAATATATTTCTGTTGATTGGAAATGCACGTGACCCGTCTTCATGTTATCTAGAACAGTGTTTCCCAACCTTTTTTGGGCAAAGGCACACTTGTTTCATGAAAAAAATCTCGAGGCACACCACCATTACAGCCCCGTGACGTCAGCGCGCAGCGTCACACCGGGAGGGACATGAATTGCTAGCAAATTACATAATCACCTCCTTGAGGGCTGGCTCATCTTCTCCGAAGGCAGAACCCCATTAATTAACAGCACAGACTCACACCATAGCCAAGACGAGGGGGGAAAACCTCAGTCATGCACAGTCATGCACATGTGGGGGCTAAATGAGGACGAAGACCGGGCAGAGAGCAGGGTTCAAATCACCCCACCTGGCCAGGACAATCCCTGGGTGCTCCCTTGGGCCACTCGCCTGACCCACCTCGCAGGGCTGTTGTTGCGAGGATAACACGGGGAGAACCACGCACACCCCCGGGAGCTCCTTGGAGGAGAAAGCGGGCGATGAATGCAATGCACGAAATATATGAGAGGCGACCAGGTTTTGCAGGTGAGGGGCCCCCGCCAGCCTCCACTTCCAACACCCGGCGCAACGACGCCGAAGTTTCCCCCCGGGCTCGGCTCGGGGAGCAGCGCTGCTCCCCCCGGCTCCCCTTCGCCCTCCCGGCTCTCTCTGCCGCCTACTGGGGACCCCCCTCACCTGCCAAGTCCGGAGCGCCGGTGGAAGTTGCATGCATGCATGCAGGGCGCCACGTTGCCATTGCATTGCACTGCACTCCATGCAACGCCTGCACGCATGCATTGCCTTGCACGCCCGCCAAGGGGTCTCCCCGCGGTCCGATGCGTCCCCTCTGGTGCGGATGCAGCATTGCAAAAATAAAAAAACCCCAACGCAGCCCTACCTGGGGGGCAGCCTCCGCCTCCGCCGCTCCGCCTCCGCGGGGATCCCCGGGCTCCATCCTGCCGCCCGATCTCCGCGGGGGCGCAGGCAGGCTGCGCGGGGTCTGCGCGGAAGAGCCCCTGCCCGCCCGGCCGCCGCCACTGCGCTCATTCCATGGCCGGGAGAAGAGCGCTTCAAACAAAACGCCCGGCCCGCCAGGCCACGCTGGGAAACGTAGTTCGCGCACCCCGCGCGGGCGCGGAGCCCAAGGGCGAGGGGACTACGGATCCCGGCAGCCCCCGCGCCGGGGACGGAGGGGGAGAGGCCGGGTGCAGGGATGGAGGGACGGGTGGGCGAGCGAGTGAGTGAGTGGCAGCCGCCAAGCCTTGGCCGAGAGCCAGGAAGGGCCTCCCCGGAGGAGAGGAGGAGGAGGAGGGAGGCGCAGAGCGGGAGGGAGGGAGGGAGGGAACCCCAGGGGTCATCTAGTGACGGCGCCCCAATCGAAAATTTGACTTTTTTAAAAAAAAAATCTTTCGAATTTTTTAATTTTTCCCGCAGCACACCAGGCAACATCTCGCGGCACACTAGTGTGCCGCGGAACAGTGGTTGGGAAACACTGATCTAGAAACAATGGCATCCATTTATCAAGAATAAGGCAGCAATCCTATACACAGTTACCTGGGAGTAACCTCAGTTGAACTAAAAGAGACTAGCTTTTGAGAAGACGCATATAGCAGGATTGCGCTATAAAATCCTCCAATCTAATAGAGAGAAAGATTTTTTAAACTGTGAAATATTCATACTTTGAAGCACACCAGTTATTTTAAAATGAAATCGAGACTAACAAGTAGCATGCAGCTCAGATTCTTGAAGAATGGGCATAGTTTATACTTCTGATGAAAAGGGAATGTTTCGTCTCGGAGATGGTTTATCTGATTCTATCTGGGAGCAAACTGCACATTGTCCAGAAAAGAATGTGGTCCTCATGGCAGTTTTTTCTGATGAAAAGCATATTTGTGAGGGGCTGTTCTGGGCACCCCTCAGCCAAGGAAAGCATACATCTGATATCTAATTATTTATTGACAAAAGAACACGCAGTGGCTTCCATGGTGATGTGGATACACACACACACACACACACACACACACACACTCTTCTAGCCTCTAGGCAGCTGTCCGTAGGTCTGTGCCTTGCAGAGCTGTTGTAGCAACAGGGGAATCATGGCCCCCACCGGGAGCTTATGTGCCCTCATCTTATGGGCACATGCACACAACCTGAGGCTCCACTGAAATGGACACTGTTGCTACTCTTCCCTCTTTAAGCTTCTTGCAAGTAAAGCATTTTAAAGAAGAAGAAGAAGAAGTTGCCTCCCATTGGAAATCCAAATCAACTCCTTCCTGAGAGAAATGGCTAGCAAAAGTATGGGATACTGCCAGTGCTATTTTTCTAGAAAAAGGGATGCAGGAACTCACTATGAACACCTCCTTTGTTCTCTTATAATGGTAATGGGGTCCATTTTAGAGGTGTCAGAACCAAGTTCCAGTGAGTTCCAGGTGAAAACAAGCTGTGGACACTGCGCTGTCAGAACATCAGACATATAAACAGAGAGTTCTTAATGCTTCATTAAAAACAGATACTCATGGTATAAGTGGTATAAGTTTTCCTCTTATGCTAGCTCAGTCAAACAGCCCACTAATCCTCTGTTCCATAGATAAACATGTGGAAAGGCTTTACTGAGAACTGAATTGACTCACCCTTTTTAAAATAATAATAATAATAATGTGATAATTGAATGCTGTATTGTATTCTCAATTGCATTCAAGTTTTCCTCCTTGTTGTATTTCTGCATGTATTTGTATTGGTTACACTTACCACTTTTATTGTGTTTTGAATTTATTCATATCAATATATATATATATATGTCCCTCATGCTTTTAGGATGGGGTATGGTGGGGAGTTGTCCGGATGCCTGAATATCTTCCAAAGCAACTACTCTATTCCCATCTTAAGAATGGAAAGTGAAATATTGATGAGCAACAAAAGAGGCTCTCTAAGCAAATCTTTTAAAAAATGTAGTACAGTCGTATCTCAGAAGTCAAATGCCTTGCGTTTTGAATGTTTTGGCTCCCGAACGCCGCAAACCCAGAAGTGAGTGTTCTGGTTTGTGAACGTTCTTTGGAACTCGAACGTCTGACGTGGGTTCTGCAGGTTCCGATTGGCTGCAGGACCTTCCTGCAGCCAACTGGAAGCTGCACCTTGGTTTCCAAATGTTTTGGAAGTTGAATGGACTTCGGGAAAATATTCCATTCAACTTCCAAGGTATGACTATATAAGCACTGATAACTGGGAGACACTGGCCAGCAAGCACTCCAACTAGACAACAGCCTTTACCACAGATGTAATGGACTTTGAAAAAGCATGAACTCAGGGCAAAAAGGAGAAATGAGCTAAGAGGAAGGCATGTTTGGCAAACCCTCATCATGATCAAATCCTGCCTGGAAACCTATGTCCCCACTGTGGAAGGATGTGGATCCAGAATCTCTACAATCATTTACGGGCTCACTGTTAACACTGTGTTCATGGAAGACAATCTTACTCAATTGCCAATGAACAGAAGGTGGGGAGTGTACTGGTCTGTCCCTCACCTGCACAGTCCCTTCTTCCTCTGCCACATCCGTGTGTCTCCCTCCATCTTACACTGCCCAGACTCTTCCTCCTCCCCCTGCTTTGGCTCCTGCCTTGCGGGTAGTGCCAAACCCCATAAATCCCTGGCCCCTTCTCCTGGGTTGGTTCCCTGACCCCTTACCTCCACCACACACTCTTTAGAGCCCTGCCAGTCGCCCATTTTGAAAATAGATCTTGTTTGGGGGAGAGGGGGATTAACCTTTTCCCCACTAGCCATTTCCCCACTCCAAGTGGCCTCTGCTTTTCTCTCTATATTGTTTCTAGCGTGTGCCTATCTACCTTTGGAAGACTGCCTAGGATGGAGGAGATAGAAGCAGGAAAACTGGCAGTAGAGAAAGGTTAGACACTGACCTTCTGCTACCAGGCTTCTGTACTCAGAATGGGCCCTTCCTGAGTTGCTGTCTTATTTAGAAGAAAACTGCCATCTCTATGCTGTCTGTGTAGTCCCATCATGCCACTGTTGCTGCAACCTGTAGTCCTTCACATATTGCAGCTAGAAGTTCTGCACCAGGGAGCCTTTACTACTGATGTAGACTACTTCCTAAGTGATGAAATTATGGGGGGGGGAATTTGGGGGGTGTTCATAATCTGCCAACAATTTAGCAACCAGATAATAATTTATGTAATCTGTTGTGGGGTTTTAGGATAGAGTCATCATGGTCAGATATGGAAGAACAATCCAGGTAATTTCAAAACCTTGTCTTAGCTGATAATTTATGTCTGACCCAAAAAAGCTTGCAGTGACCTGATTTCATAATGGCAATGATCTATATACACACACTTATCTCACATCACACACACACACACACTGTGATTCACTTGCTTCCTGGAAGACTTCGAGTAATTGTTAAAGTATGTGACTTCCTGCTTTTATCAGTCTTCACATCTAGTCCTCCTTATATGCTTATGACACTTCACTAATAGTTGCATGGTGATTTTCAAGCCTCTTTTATGGTGTACTTGTCAAAATGGTATGAAGAGAAGAATTATTGCAACTCTGTCTTTTGCGACTGTTACGTTAACCCAAGTGGAAAAGTCAGGTGCTACCATTTTGAATTACCATGGTTCACAATTATTTCCATGGCCTATAGAGCATGGCAGAACAGAATGGTTTCCAAAAACCCATTAGCTAATGTCTACGTTTGCGACATATTTGGCTGGTGGCATCTGTTTGGTGTCAGACCAAGTGAGACAAACGTAGAGCTTTCATAAGTTTCATTAGAGCTTTTCATAAGATTCAATGAATCTTTTTCACATTGCTTTGTCTGCTAGCACTTGTGCATCTACCACCAAACCCTTGCCCACCATTGCCTGGTACCACTAGCCAAGCGTGTTGTGCCTCACTGTATCACAACACATCAACAAAGAGGTCACCCTTGACCAGTACACCTAACTCTCCTGTGAATTGTGCATTGTAGAGGAAGATTGGTAGCGATGGGGAAACTATTGTTAAGTGGAGCTTCTCTTCAATGGCTGATCTTCTCATTGAGGAATGCCTAAGATATTTTTAAAGAAACCTCAGTGTTCCCTGGAACATAGTTTGAAAACCACTGTCTTAAAGCACTTAACCACTGTGGACAAGTGATGCTAATAGGAGTATCTGAATTTCCCACAGTTGTAAACACATAAAAGGGCTACATCGATCAGAACAATGTACATTTGATTTAAAAGTGGCTTTCTGTATTGCATTAACAACATAAAGAAATGATCTGTTGTATATAAAAATACTTCTTAGAAGAATATGGCTTGCAAAAATGCCCTTTCACTTAATTATATTCAGGAGCATTGGAAAGCAAAGCTGGAACAGTGCCACTAGTGTCCATGATACTAACAGAGGGCACTTAGAAGTCTGCACAAAAGCAGTCTACGTGGTTTCCATCCACCCATTTTATCCTCACAACAACCTTGTGAGATGGGTTAGCCTGGATGAATAGTGAACGACTCACATTCACCCAGTGAGATTCCTGATTGAATGGGGATCTGAGCCTCGGTCTCCCCAGTGTTAGAATAAATGATAAATGTAAGGGTATATCAGAAAGACTGTAGAGGTTCAAGTGCTCAGCAGGTTTTTCAAATGTTACCCATTACTAAGGACAATTTTCTCTGTGTGTTCTGATAGCCACTTCATTCAGAGTTTTTTCTTCCAAATGAAAGTTTTACATTAAATTTAATCAAGCTCTTATAGCAATTTACAGCTTAGAACAAGACTGACTGCATATTAATATTCTTTTCTTTAGAAGGGTAGTTAAATGACAGCCTTCTTTCTTTGATTATTTCACACCCATTTTAAACACCTTTGTGTCTGTGAAAGCTATAAATGATTGTGTTGTATCAAGTCATAGTGTGCAAACTGCTAGAACTCAGCTTCCATTCCCTATTTGCAGAATTACGGTAACTTTACTATGATAAAGTTAAATGATAGACATTCCGGATGTTATTTGAATGTGCCAGACACTGTAGAACATATTATTTTTCTACTGCCCACTGTACAACCAGCTACTCAAACACGTGTTATCCCCCTTTTTTGGATAGTTTAACATCATGGTAGAATGAAAATTTCAGATTCTACCTGTCTGATATTAACCTGGAGATAACTGCAAGGGTAGCTGAGTTTCTGTCAATAGTATCTCTTAGAGTGGTGAATGGCATGGTTTAGCAGGAAGACACTCTAATGTAAATTTCTGTTACTATATATCTTATATGGCTGTTTCTTTGTATATATTTTAATTTTTTGTATATGGATGTTTTAAGATGGTCTATATCTGTAATGCCCAAGAAAGGTCCGGAGAAAGAAAGAAAGAAAGAAAGAAAGAAAGGAAGGAAGGAAGGAAGATAGGAAGGAAGGAAGGAAGGAAGGAAGGAAGGAGATACGGGCTTGCTACTTTTTCCTAGCTGCCCAAGCAAATGATATAGCACCCCTGCTGGTGCAGAGAGTGTCTGGGTCTGGTCACCTAGATGAGAAAGCTCCTGGAAATAATAATGAAAGAAAGCTGGGATATAAATGTCATGAATAAAATGAAGCCATGCTGAAGTTTCTTTGCTTCTGGCTGATGCTTTCTTTTTTCCTGACAATTTGTAATTGGGCTTTGGAGGCAAGACTCGCCCACTAAGAATGGAGCTGGATTAAAGAGATGAGATTAGGAAAGAGAAGAGTGTAATCAGGGTAATTGGCAATGCTTTCTCTAAATCTTAATACCAATCAAGCAGCATCAAGGCAGCATTGGGTTGAGGCCAAGTGCAGTATCATAACTCTGCAAAAGACCAGCCTGGGTAAGATTTTTCTTTTGTCTTTTCTGCCATGGCTAATATGACGGCAGCCAACCTTCACATCTGCTTACTGTACCTTGCCTGATTTCTATACCATCCATTGTTATAGGGTTGTATCCATGTAAGTCATCCTCAGAGTAGACCCACTGAAATCAATAAACCAATAGTCCATTGATTTCAATTGGTCTGTTTTTTCTTCTTCTGAATATGACTTGGATATCATCTACACCTTCTGCTGTTTATGCCTGTGAAAGCTGCTTATTTTTGTAAGGCCCCCAGAACTATTTGATGACGTTGCCCAAGTATTTCTGCTGAACCTGATGCCAGCATTAGCTCAAGAGGGAAAGAACTGTGGTAACCCCTTCACTTGTTTTGGCTGAACTGTAGAAGGTTCTAGGAAAGCAATTGTAAATGTCAGACCAAAGCAATAATTTCATCAAGGCCCCATTTAAGATTTTCTTTCATGTTTGTTGTTGTTTCTTTGGGAAAAAATTAAGACACCAAGGCTATAATTCTATACTCATTTACCTTGGAGGAAGCTCTGTTGAACTAAATGAGACTTACTTTTGATTAAGATTGTGCCTTAAAACAATTTCAGATGTTTCAGACAAAGGCATTTAAGACCACCTTGCATCCCTGTTGCCTTCCTGCCAATATTCTGATGCTCTATAGGAAGGCAAAAAGAAAATGCTTGAAATCAGGCATCTTATAACTTGGGAATAGCCAGAGTCAGACATATTGCCTACCCAATGCGTTTAGCACACATCGCAGAAGCTGCTTCATGAAACAGGAAAATATGATCCCTATCCATTACTTGCAAGTTTTAATGATACAAGGTGGTTTTTTTTGCTTGAGTTAAATACAAATTTTGATGTTTTAATGGGATAATTTTCTTAGGTGTTTTAATTTGGATGTTTATAGTCTAATGTTTATGTAATTGGTTCTTATACTGGTAAACTGCTTAGAATCCTATTTTGACATTAAGTGAGATATAAGTAAGTAAACAAGCAATCCTTTAATCACCAAGTTAAGTGCTATAAAATATTTTTTTAAGGACAATAATTTTCAAAGGCATTTAACCTATGAAAAGCACTGGTGGATACTGAGTAGGATAAAATGAAGATTTGAATACACACAGAGAGAGATGCATGTATTAATTAATTAATTAATTAAAATGAGAAGATGTGTTTGCAATATGGACATCAATTACAATTACTTTCTTGTTTTCTCTGTTAATAAGTTTGTTATTTGAATCTATATATAACTCTGACATGGAAGACATATGTTTCTGACAGCAGCAGATGATTTCTCGTGTGATGGAATAATTAAAATGAGTCACTTGCAGTGAAGTCCTGTCCTTAGGCAACACAATTGAATTGAAAATAACCAAGTTAACCCCTCCTGCCTGCCATTTTTGAGGATTTCATTACAGCTTGTGTTGTTGTATGCATGATCATTTCAAGCACTGCTGGTTGCATATTATTATGTACTTTATACATACTGAAGGAACATTCATCAGCAACGAAGACATCGAGTGGGTCAAAATTTGAAAAAAAAACCTGTGTTATATCTCAAATAACATCTCCAAGGAACCTAATCCTCAAAAGCTGGTGGTTCAGAGGTTAGAATCATAGAATCATAGAATCATAGAGTTGGAAGAGACCACAAGGGCCATCGAGTTCAACCCCCTGCCAAGCAGGAAACACCATCAGAGCACTCCTGACATATGGTTGTCAAGCCTCTGCTTAAAGACCTCCAAAGTAGGAGACTCCACCACACTCCTTGGCAGCAAATTCCACTGTCGAACAGCTCTTACTGTCAGGAAGTTCTTCCTAATGTTTAGGTGGAATCTTCTTTCTTGTAGTTTGGATCCATTGCTCCGTGTCCGCTTCTCTGGAGCAGCAGAAAACAACCTTTCTCCCTCCTCCATGTGACATCCTTTTATATATTTGAACATGGCTATCATATCACCCCTTAACCTCCTCTTCTCCAAGCTAAACATGCCCAGCTCTCTTAGCCGTTCCTCATAAGGCATCGTTTCCAGGCCTTTGACCATTTTGGTTGCCAAAATGGTTCCTATTTGGTTCCTATGGGCCTGTTTGTTCTGTAGTTAAAAAGGGAGGAAGAATCTGTAAGAGTCTAGCAGTGAATCCTAGTTTACATGTCTACTCAAAAGAAGTAAGTCCCATTGGGTTCAACTCATCTGCAGTAGTTGAGAATACAGTCCTGTACATACTTACCTGGGAGTAAGCATGCACAGGAATGTATTCAACTACTGCAGATGAGTTACACCACAGGAAAACAGAATGATGGTTATTTTTTCATAGGGCCTTTCATCCATCCCCTGCTTCGATCCTTCTTCCTTCCCCCTACATGGTAAAGATGCTGATCTGATACACAGGCCATGGTGTAAGTAGCTGTCAGGCTTCAGGGACTTGGCTTTCTACCCCCCATCCCACCCCTTTAGCATTAGATATGCAGAACAAAGAGAAAGGAGTCTCTTACCAGTTAGAAATTTTAATGATCACAGCGAGAGAACAAAGAATACATTATTAGGAATGAAGGTGCTCCCAATTCAAGGTCCCACCCACTTCCTCCCTAGTCACCCACGTCACTCTCGCATCTTGCAACCTGATCTCGCAGCCACTGTGATTTCTGTGCTGCCACCTTATCTGCTTTTCTTGACCTTGGGCTGAGCAGATGCATGCTTTCCAGTGACAATGAGTTTGTTAACTCTCTCCCTCCCAGTTCTTCTCCTCCTAGCTATTCCCCACCCAGTACTTCCCAGCTTCTGCCTTCTGAACTATGTCCCTCTGCAAACCACTGTTCCAAATCTATATTGTTCTCCTGCTCCTGGGAAGATTCCTTCTTAGTGCAGCCTTCCTCAGCACGGTCCCTGGCAATAGCCATGCAACTTAGAGGCACCACACTTTCTTGTCCTCTCAACCCCACCCCAGCAACAGTTTCAAAACTGTGTGCAGTAAAAACCAGAGTATAGCTTTTGGAGAAGGAAAAAGTCACTCCGTCCTAGACCATGTCAAGGCATTCTTTGAATCCAAGATAATGGATTAGTGGCTCTCTTCTGGGAACATGACCAAAATTATTGAGGCCACTATCCGTGTTTTCCCATGCTAGTGCACCAAACAGAAAAATAGGCTTGCAAATTGCCCATTATTCTGTGGTTCTGTGGTTTGGCCATAGTTAAAGGCTGTTTCCCAATATTAATCCTATTTGCGGAACTTTTATATGAGACTGTTGGCTCTGAATCAGCTAGGAACTTGAATTGGTAGTCAAGAATGATTGCTGTGATTGTCCTAGACACTTTCCAGCTTCGACATATGCAGGGACGGCCCACCCATGAGGAGAGGTGAGGCAACCATCTCTGGTGGCAGAATTAACGGGGGCAGCAGATCCATCCTCCAAGGAAGGCTTCACCTGCTGCTGCTGCTGCATTACTGTGGTGACAGCAAGGGCTGCAGTGCTGTCCTTGGAGGCCAGATCTGCTTCCTCCTCAGCAGCCCTCCTCCATGCCATCTCTACTGTGGTCTCTCGGTGAATAGGAGGCACAACTGGTCTCCTTCCACCCTAGGCAGGAAATGGGAGGGGCTGTCCTCTGGGGTCTTCATCTGATTGACATGATTCAGAGCAGGCCCCTTTTTCCCCGGGGCAGCCTTTGATTCCCGCTTCAGCTGTTGGGTAAGCTTGATTTGATTCCACTTTCCTTCTTCCCAGTGAAGATCCTTATTTCTTGCTTGTTCCTGATGTAGATATTCACTCATGCTTTCTTTCCTGGTGGAGTGGGGGTGGGGGCACCATTTTGTGGTTTGCCTCAGATGCCTCAGATGTATTGGGCAGTCCTGCCCATGTGGAATGTGTTGTTTTGTAGTAAACGGGAGTGGGAGAGCACTGAGAAGAATTACTGTGATGCAAATCCTGTAACTTAAGATGATAACTCTGAAATAACCATAACATGTAAGAGCAATTGTGCTTGAGAGATCAGTCATGGGGATGGGGGAGAAATGCATTTCAGGTTGCATTTTATTATTATTATTATTATTATTATTATTATTATTATTAATGGCTTACAAATAACTTTTTAAAAGGCCATGTGCTACATCACTTATTGAAAAACCTTTGGCAGAGACACACAGAGACACAGAAAAACAAATAATGTGTACAGCAAACTAGAGAGTACAGAAAAACAGAGTGACATGAGACACTGTTGAGTCTCTGATTATACTTGTGAGGGGAATAATTGGCACTGTGGTTTGATTCAGAAAGAGGCAAAATTCACCCCAAATCATCCTGATTCACTTTGTTATTTGGCCCCAGAACAGACCAGTTTCACATCTCTAGTATGTAACCTTGCAATCTTTTCTTCCAAGAATTTGTTTATATCAAAATAGCCAACAATGGTGCCCTCCAGATATTGTTGAACTACAACTCCCATCAGCCCCAGCAAACACAACCAATGCACAGGACTGACATGAGTTGCAGTTCAGCAACATCTGAAGAGAACTAGGTTGGCTACCACTAGTTTATAAGATAATGCAGGATGCTCCTATACAACCTGAATTATCTGTGGTCACTGAGCTTTTGCTGGCAGAGCAAGGGGAGCTAGTTGGTTGCCTCTAGATGTTGCTGAACTACAACTCCCATCAGTACAGCCAGCATGGCCAATGGCTAGAGAAGTTTTGAGTTGCAGTCCAGCAACTTCTTGAAGGCACCATGCTGGCTATCCCTGAACTGGAGGGCACTAGAATGGAGAAGACTGACTTAGTAAAATGACAACTGTCAGGGCCTCAGGAACAGAGGCACAGGGGAGAGAGGAAATGGAGAGCGAAGGGGAAGAATCGGAGGGCAGCGTAGGGGGGTATAGCAGTGACCCGAGAGATTCCATGAGCTTCTCCAGCGAATCAGAAGATTCCCAGAAGGAGGCGCCGATGGTCAGGGCAAGGGGGGCCAGCGGGGACTCCCAAAGCAGCAGCTGGAGATCAGGACCAGCTTCCCCACCAGAGCGTAGTGGGGGGGGGGAGAGTCCCAGGTGTCAGGGCCAGGGTCTCCTACGGCAGGGAGAGAAGATGAGTCGAGACTGACCATGCCTCTATCGGAGAGTGGGGGAACGGAGGGGAGGTCAAGTCCAGCTAGCCTCCCCGAAGGGGGAAGCAGTGACAGGAGCAGTGTAACGGTCAGGAGGAAGGTGGCCGGCTGGGAACCAGGTCCTAAAGCCCGCCAGAGGCAGGGGAAGACTCAGGGGACTCAGCGTCAGAAGAGTCTAGGAAGGGCGAGACCCCAGCGGACAGGCGGGCCCAGAGGAGGAAAGAGCGTAGGAAGAGGTGGAGCAAGGCTAGAGTCTTAAACTGGTGTCTGGGTGGGGAGGAGACTCAGACGGAGCTTCAGCGGTCTAGAGTTTCAGACGTAGAGCTGCACGCTGCGGCTGTAAAAATGAAAATGAACTTCAATAAAGACCTTTGTAGATAACAACGAACTGGCGTTGGTCCTTTGTGAGCTGGGACCTTGGGCAGCTCTGACAACAACATATAATAGTTTCAAATCAATCAAGAAGTCATATCAGACCCTATGAGGGGAATCACAGGTTTTTTACCTGAAGGGAACCTGTGGTGGCTAAAGCCATTAAATCTGATAACACCATTTCAATATATAAGCATTAAAACAACAGTTATCACTATTTATCATTTCATTATTGAGTTTCATAGAGCTAGTTTAGATTAGGGCTAGTTTAGATTATGCCTCCCCTCTGATCTGGTCTAGTGCAAGGAATTGGGGTGGGTCTGTGTGTTCTGTCTGTACTATGAACAGGAATCCATTCAGTATGATGGATTCCACACAATGGTCTATGATGGATGCCTGACAATGCTTTAGTCAGGCATAAAGCACATCAAGAAAAGGTTTTAGGGTGGCGTGACCAATTTGGCCACATTGGTTGCTGGCTCTACAGGTGGCACTGCAACAATGACAGAGAACAGAGAGTAAGAGGCAGGGGGCGCCAAATTTTAGTGCCACACAGGGTGCCACAGAAAGTTTAGAGCCCAAAGTCTGCCAATGGTCAGCCTAGAGTTGCAGAACTCCAAGCAAGTAATTTGTGTGGGGATCAGGGGAGAAGTATTGCCTGATCTGGCCCATTGAAAATTCTACAAAAAATAATCAGCATCCCACCTGATACAAACCTATCCCACCCCTCGCTCCTGTTACATCTTTAGGTTTCAGCTTATGAAAGAAACAAAACTGCTTGGAAACTGTCCCATTCAATTTGCTTCTGTGTTTGAAGTGTTTCACTTCAAAATTTCTTTTAGCTGAAGCTGCTGCAAAGTAACCTCATAATTATCTCCATTTATCTTCCAGGGTTCTGGCAGATAAGGCAAATCCTTTCACTGACACATTGCACTAGCTTAGGAATTCCAGATAATTCGTAGCAACTGTAAATCACACTAAGATGAGAAGTGCGCTTCTTGTACACTTTTATGGGCCATGTCAAGGTCATGAATTTTCTGTAGTCTAGTCACCAGTCAGAGTTTAGAATCCTTTGGGCCAAACTGACATTTGCACAGACAGATACTTACTCCCGCATGTCTACAGGTTCCTGTTTTCATACCCGAAACGTGCTAAAATAACCTTTGGTTATCGGAAATTATATCCAGACACTGACTAATTTACAAGAATGTTTCTCCACTTTCCTTGTTCCTATCTAGGAATGTCTTGATATGCTACCAATGTTTTATGCAAATGCGTTGATTGTGAGTGAACAATTTCTGAAAAAAGCGGTGAGTAACAAGAATTCAGCTCATGAGATTCAGTCAAGGAAGGGAGTCATAGCATAGGTGTGTCATCTCTGTGTGCATGTACACAGTGATCCCTTCCCAAATTTAGCAGTAAGCTGCATTAATGAAAACCCCAAATTTTTACCTGTGTCCGGTTTCCCAAATTGTGCATCATTTTCTGAACTTTTTCTTGTACACAGTGCCCAAAGTTTCTTCTTGAATTGAGAGCAGAAATCTATGCTGCATTCTTTCACCAATGTTATGGGGGGAAATGTTTATTTAATCAGGGTGATGAGTTCATCAGGGCTTCAAGTACAAAGTTGAGTCTTTTCTCAGCATCAGACAAATTGATGGATATTATTTAAATAGGATCTCTCTCTCTCTCTAAATTCCCTTTTTGATGTTGGCTCCATAGCAGAACTGGCATTTGTTTGCTTCTTTTCGACTGTTTAAGCATCTCCACAAAAAGGAAGCAGACAGAGTGAAACAAGTATTAAATCAGTCATGGCTCAGCAACATTTCACTGGAAAACTAAGAACATGCAGACATTCAACTGTGGGATCCCTCCCAACCAAATTGTCTGGTCATTAGTGGTCAATTGTTCTTTGCAGCCTTATTCCATAGAAAGATGAGGAAAACAAACATGAGGGGAAAATAGAGGTTTTCCTGACAGGTTCGGTTTACTGAGTACATTAAAGTAAAGTAATTCCAAAGACCAACTAAAACAATGGAAAAATGCATAGGAAGTTGGATATAAACCCCAGAGCAATGTGGTGCTTTCCAGATGATGAGGACTACAATTGCATTCAGTCTAGCATGACCAGTACTTATGGGTGAGGGGAGTTGTAGTCCCAAACATAAGCTAAATCATGCTTAGGGTACAGTCACTGGAACTATGGGGAATTAAGCTAGTCAAGACTAACTTAAATTAATATGACCAAGGCTGGATCTAGCCCAGGCTATACAAAGTTGAATCAGGAAAGATCCTAAACTTGAAACTAGTGATGGCAACCTACTTAGGACATAGCATTAAGTTGGTCTCTCATATCTGAAAATGAGAAAGATATATCAATGTTTGCACAATTACACAAATACATTAAATCACAGGTAAGAAAACATTATTTGGGTAGAATGTTGACCCATATGCAGTGGACCACTTGACACACCTAAGTTTTATTAAGCTTGCAGCAAACTAGGGGATCACTGCCATCTGTTGGTAGATAATAAATGGAATATTGCATTACCTTCTCATCAATGCAGAGTTGTAGAAACTGTGGCATTTATCTGAGAGGCATAATGTGTCTGCATAACAGGGTATTCCTACCACACTTGCATCATATTCCCAAGCCTTGTTACTTGGAAGTCCCACTGAAATGTTTCCAAATGAACCTGGTTCTGATCAGGTTGAAAGTGTCCTTGACTATATAGATCCATTCTCTGTTAGAGGAAGCACCCACAAGCAATTAGTGGATCTGGGCTGTAGCACCTTACTTGTAAGAGGGCAAAGCATCATGGCATGTAACAAATGATGGCAATTGTATATCACACATACGTGATAGACAATGGGATTGTTCACACATCACAGGTAACTATATTTAATGGTTCATTTTGAACATGCCAATATTGACCACTTGCCTGTTCCTCATTTGCATTAGGAGGAAATAAACCACAGTCTCTAGATTAGCTCAGAGGCAGATTTAGGGCAGCACGACTGGCTTCCCCACACTGGGCACCAAACCGAGGCGCTGCGCAGCAGGGCATTTCAACTATGACATATTGAACTGAGCCGAATGGAAGGTGACAGGTGGGCAGGGGGAATTTTGGCTTTACACACTGGAATTTGAAAAACTAAAGTCTGCTCTTGCTTAGCATCACATCTCAATCAGATATTATGTTTGTTTCACTTCCTAACAAGCCACAATCTTTTGCCATGGTTGTTCTTGGTTTACTGATCATGGTTCATCTCTGATTCAGATGGAATGCTAAGGAAGGAATCGTTGTTTGTTTCCTGCCTACACTAGCAGGAGGAGACAAACAGCCAGGAGGACACAACAAAACATGAGAGCCCTCCTAGAGCACACCAAAGACCCATCTAGTCCCTAGTGGCCAACTAGTTGCCTCTGGGAAGCCACAAGCAGGACCTGAGTGCAGCAGCAACTCTCCCCACTAACAACTCCCAGCATTCAGAAGCATACACTACCCCAGACAGTGAGGTAGAACATTAGAGAGCCACTCCGGTGTAGTAGTTAGAGTGTCAGACTAGGACCTGGGATTCCCTCGTTCAAATCCCCACTTGGCCATGAAGCTCACTGGGTGGTCTTGGACCAGTCACTTGCTCTGAGCCTGACCTGCCTCACAGGGTTCTTGCAGGGATGAAATGAGGAAGGGAAGAAACTTGTATTCCCACTTTGGGTGGGAAACAGTGATATACAACTGTGATAAATAAATAAAACACTAAAATAATAATACTAAGGCCATCTCCCCTCCACGTTCCTTCTCTATAGGGCTTTGGTAACTAGTAGAATTTAAATGTGATTTGGGTATATATGACATAGCAGCAGCAGTAGATCCGAGTGTTAAACTCTAGTAGTTGTTTCCAAAGTGCCTTATAAACTTATTTCAGTTGGCAGTGGAAGGTTAAGGAACACAGGGCATCATGAAATCAGGAGACTTGTGTGTCAGGAGGGATTTTCCAGAAACTTTGCTTCCTATCCAGTAAAAACAAAATATGTAAATAATTTTGAAAATGCCAACTAGATATAGCTGAGGTTTTCTTTTCTTCCATAGGAACAAAAACATTTCATATGAAACAGAACTGTAACATTGTCCAAAACAGTACAGGATGTACAATGTACAAAACAAAAAACATATGGGATGTAATTGAACTGTTAAGCTTAATTGCACCCAACTTTAAAAAGTCTAGTTAAACAATAAATATTTTATTTACTAAACACAGTTTTTACTTTTTAGTGAACCAAATGTATTTACTATTCTTTATCAATTAACATGATTTCTATACCACTTTCCACTTAAGCACCACAAGGCAGTGTGATGCATTTACATTTTATTGCAGAATAAATAAAACAGAAGACAGTGTAGCAAGCCAAAAAAAGGCACAACAAGTTATTACAATCAACTGGGATTGATGTCCAGCAAAGGCTTGGGAGAATAAATAAGTTTTTAGCAGGTGTCAAAATGGCAACAATATCAGTGCCTGTCTTAGTTTCGAGGGGAGGTGATTCCAAGGGAAAAGGGTCATTACTCCAAAGGCTCTTGCCCTGGCTGCTGCCAAATGGATTTCTACAGGTTGCAGCACAGCCAGGAGGGCGTGTTTTGATGATTTGGGATGTGTACACACTCCTATTTCTCTGCATCCAGTGCACTGTCACCACCAAATTAATCATGCATTTTGTATAGCTTCTCAGGCCCTCAGTTTGGTGATGTTAATGCACAACAAGGAGCTATGGAAAGCTTCCCTAGAAAGATAAGTGGTGGGGTATCCCTGTGCCAAGACAGGCTGCTAGTTGTATAGGCTGAACAGTTCACAGTGGTGCTTCTGTTTGCTCTGTCAGTCATATGGATGGAGAGGTGACCATCATAATTTTGTAAGCCGGAGAGCTTATGGTGAATTGGATGAATAATTCCCCCCTTTTCCCCCTTAACCCCCCCCAACCCATATCATATTGCAACTTCAAGAGAAATTGCCCTCTTACTTAACTCAATGCAGCCAATTTTCTGTAATTGCCTGTAAAACCTATTTGCAATTATTGCAAATCTCCAGCAATTTAGAAAGGCTTACCACCCTGAATTTATCCAAACAGCATTCTGTTTACTGAAAGCAAAGATTTCAGCAAGTGCCCCACTCTTGGTACATAACTCGCCTGAGGGGTAATGCTCTATTCTCCCAATTTCAACCCTTCATTTATTTCTTGCTCTGAAGCCATCACTGGCTCACCTGAAGGATATTGTTATGAGATAAGCTTTGAGGGTAAATTCTGACCAAATCCAAAGCAATTATCCCTATTCTAATCTAGAAAAGCCTGTATTCTATCATGGTGTTGCACCTGATAAAACACCAAATACAGCTAAATAATGGTTTGAGAGTATTTGCTTTGCTCAAAAAACAGTGGGAGAAGAGAATTATCAGGGAGTGTGGTCAGAACTGCAAACAGAAAGCTGCAGAAATACAACTACTATGCAATGGGAGCTGTGTTGAATGGGATTTGACTGAAAAGATGGCATTGAAAATGACTTATCTGAAGAATAGGGTTGGCCCTACCATGCAGCAGGATTTTTAAAACAATCACCATCTATTTATATTTCACTTAATGTCAGGACAGTCTTTAAGTAGTAGAATGAAGCAACCTGTTTAAGGGTGCTACCGTTGGGGCGGGGAAAGTTAATAGTTGTCCAATGGCCCCACTGGGCATTTATTCCACTTCAGGCAGCAAAATGCCTTCTGCAATTACTTCCCGAATCCATGCAAACTGGTGGGATGGGTATAAAATTCACCTTGCTCTTGACAACAGAGTCTCTGGTGTTCCTAAACTCAGCTCCCTCATTTCCCCCAATTAAAGTGAATGTTGGGTTTTATGGTATTCTCCCATGGAAGTCAAGGGAGCTGCAATAAGGCATCCCTGAGATGGGGGCAAGGTCTGTCCCTGCCCAAAATGGCCCCAGGGCCTTGGATGCCAGGGTCCCTGCTCAAACTGGAAATGCTTTTCTTTAAGGGATCTTCGCAGTTCCCAGGATTGCATCTTTGCATTGCAAGATGTTAGTCAAGATGACCCTTTGGGTTCCTCCCAACTCAAATTCTACGATTCTGTACTTTGGAGGGGGAGAGTATTAATTTGGAAGGAATTTGTATTGACTGCTCTTATAATTTTAATGGGCAAATAGAAAAGAGAGCTCTCCTTCTCTCTCTGGTCTTCCCCCTCCAGTTCTGCCACAGTGTCTGATTTACAGCAAGTGATTTACGATGACTGTGGCTATGTGCTTTACTTATTTCCTAACTAAATTGCAGTGTCAATTGGTGGGATTAGGCATCTGTGTCTTCTCTGCTCTTTCAGAGGCTTTTGCTGTGCAGCTCACCCTGGGATTCTTTTTTGAGCAGATTAATGGAGGAGCCCTTTGTGGCTACTGCCAGATAGGGCCTGCAGACTGGGGCTGAGAATAGGATTTCAACTCATCAAAACTGTCTGGGATTAGGAAAACAGCCTCCTTCTCCCAGGTGCTGTCTGTGTGTCATTTTTTGAAATACGGGCCGAAAACACATGCCCAAACACTCTAAGCAGAGATAAGGCTTTGCACAATAACAGAAAATAAATCTCTAAAACCTCTTAGGCCCTTGGTCCTGTTTTTTTTTATTAAAAAAAATAGGAAAAGGTATTTAAAGTGGAGGCTTACATTTTATACTGTTCTTAGCCAGTTCTTAGCATTATATGACGGGCTGCGACTGCAACCTTGCTTGTTGTTTCTGGACTCATCTAGAATAGTTTTTTGCACCCAGCACTTAGTGTACTGTCCTCATCGCATTGGCTTGGCATGGATGTATTATGGGAACAAGATAAGAGATGTAATTCCAGTCTAAATGATAAGAAAAAGGTCATTGTATCAAATTTGACATGGGAAGGGGGTGATATTTTGGAACACATAATTATGTGCTTCTTATCACAAAAAACTAAAAATTCATTAAACAAAGTGCATGGTAGTAAAAATTAGGAAGCATAATTTATAAGCTGTTGATTTAGTTCATAGTGGGCCTGGGGTGAAAGCCATTTACTCCATTGATTTTACTATTTGGTAAAAAGTGTCCTCCCCACAACCCAAAATGGGGTTGGGGATGCTTTCAAATGGTAAGGAACAGAGAAGGTCCATACAGAAAACAGCTCCTTTTTGGATTCTGTATATAGTAACATCCCCGGTGAACCTGAATGCATGTGATCCATAAATGACACCTGTCATGCATGCCCTAGTCACACTGAAATTTGATCTCTGTAATGAACTCTTTTTGGAACTGCCTTTGAAGACAATTCAGAAACTTCATCTGGTTCATAATTTCGCTGCTGCTTGGCACCTGCAGATTAGATAATATTATCCATGTATGAAGCCATATTCACAGACACATACTTGCTTTCAGGCTCAATTCAAAGTACTGGTGCTGAACTTTAAAGCCTAATTCAAGGAACAGTGATGTGTCTCTGTCTGTCTCTCTTTCTGTGTATGTGCATGAACCACTCCATCTAAAGTGGAATCCATTGAAACAGATGTGAGTGATTTTATCCACAAAGTGCCTTGCAAATAAGCCACAGCAAGCCTCTGAAGGTTCCAGAAAACCATCCCAGGGCTTAGCATATAATAAGCTCTTTATCACCCAGGAAATCTCTGCAGGCAAAGACTGAGCAGACACAATAGCGTTGTGCTCAAATAAGACATGTGGGCAGAAAGTGCATATGGGGGGGGCACGCACCACCTCCAGTGTCCCTGTGAGCCCCTCAATTTCTCGTGTTGAGTGGGAAGCTCTTAAAGGGGAGTCTAAGCACTTTCAGCATAACGGGCTTAGAATCCTCCATGCAACTGGGAAGGCTCTCGACTGCAGAAAGGTAAATTCATTCATGAAGAACCACATGTTTAACCTTCCCATCCAACACGAGGCAGTTGGGTTGGAGCAATGGGAATGGTGATGTTGGGGGCACAGCTGGTGTGCACATTCTCAAGCCTCCTCCACATGGTATGCTCACACTTGCTCTTTGATCACATGAACAGTGCTATAGATGTCTTTGTTGCCATGCACACTATACATATCAACCACATTTCAAGCCCATGGCTTTTCCCAAAGAATCCTGGGAACCATGGTTTGTTAAGGGTGCAGGGAATTGTAGTTCTGTGAAGATTCTTTGAGGGAAGCTGTGCGCTTAAAAGGTATGGTGCGGCTGTGACAGTGA
Source organism: Podarcis vaucheri (assembly GCF_965113315.1). Lineage (NCBI taxonomy): Eukaryota > Metazoa > Chordata > Lepidosauria > Squamata > Lacertidae > Podarcis > Podarcis vaucheri. The sequence continues at coordinate 54,976,010 of NC_138766.1, read as the reverse complement.
GACAGTATGCCTTCAAGTGTGATCTAACCTGTGTGCAGTTGGAGTCAGACCGAGTCTTCAGACTGAGTCTTCCTTCAATAACATCTTGTATGGCAAACCTAGAGCTTTGTAGTCCCTAAACTCTCTAGGAGGAAAACAGTCCCTAGTTTGTGGTGGCAAAAAATCTGGGAGTGATTATATTTACTTTGTGTCATTTTCCCAGTTGAGCAGTGTCATGAATAATAGCCGACCATGCTGATATAAAATTTCCGGAGGGCAGTCAGGGAACTATCTACTCCCTCTGGATAGACTGTTTACTCCAGCACCAGTACATTTCCAGAGCTGGTGTTTGAAGCCAAGTATACATGACATTAGCCACAATTCTGTGGTGTCTTGAGAAATATTCCTTTCTGATGTGCTTTCCCTCAAACAGCTCCATCCAACTTGAACACATAAGCCATGGTTAAGCTGAGGTGTGTACATTTCAGACAGCCATTGCACATTGAACTGGGGTTTGGTGTGGAGAAACAAATCAGGTGAAGACATTCCTGATGTTTGCACAACAACATAAGAATGCCACTTGAAACACAGCAGGGAGAAATGATTTCCCTGAGTTTCAGAGACTGCTCATGTGTACATTGCCTGAATATACTGTATGAAAGCAGGTTTAGAGAGAAAGGTAATATGGAAGAATCTACCACCTCCAATTATTTACTTTACTTATTTAGATGGACAAGCAATTTATATTCTGCCTTTCTAATGCCTGCTGTTGTTGATGATTACATTTATATTGTGATATTTCACCAAAGGGCAGCAAACTTGTCAATACTAAAATGATACAGTTAAAACTTCTCAAAGCAGTGGAAAACAACCTTCTAGAAACAGTGTATAACTATGATAGGTAACAGTGTTCTTAAACAGTAGTGTTTATCTTTTAACCGAAGTTTTAAAGCCTCTTCTCCAGCATCCAGCACTTTTGATGGAAACCAGGTGTGTTTCCTGACTGAAGACCCACAGCCTATTCCCCAGCTGCAGTAAAAATGCACCCTCTCCACTTTACCTCTACTGGGAAGGGTCAGATAAGAAGCTCCCTTTATACAGTAGCGTGGTAGAGTCTGGCCCTCTTATTATGACAAAATAAAATCCTCATGCAGGCATCAGATTTAAGTTAAATCATGAGAGAAGGGGCAGTGGCGGCAAGTGAAAGCTCTCCCCTCCACCCCATTGCCGTTGAATTTGGGAAGGCAATTGTCTGCTGCCTCATATTTTGCCTAATGGTAGGCTGGCCATGTTTTGTGTATCCACAAGGTTCCCTGCTTGTTTTAGACCCCCTTCTGTTCCAGGGTTCTTAAATGTTTGGGTGACCTCCACAGATACAAAAGGCTTTCATTGTGGATCTTTCACCCTGGCTTTTGACACTTGAGATGTGTATTTTTAGTACCCACCTTACCTTTGTAATTTTATGTTTCAAACTGTTTTTAATATCGTGTAATATTGTGTTCTAATATTAATGTTTTAATTGTTGTAACTTGCCCTGGAATCTTTGGGTGAAGAATAATAATTACAATATTGGAAGCTACAGAGATTATCCTCAACATCCCCTTGCATTATTCTTTAGCCTGTGTGAAGTTGGTCCATATACAGGACATGGATGGACTGTGTAAGAAGATGTTTTTGGGAAATCTTGACAGATCATGACACAGCAGCACTGAGGAGGAAGTAATGTCTACAGTATGCAAATGTTGAATCTGCAGAATGTTGCAATGCCTTTTTAACATCCCTAATAATAAAATGGATGCATATGCCTTCAATTTGCAATCTTCAAAGACTGTGAAACCAATGTACTTATATGGGAGAAGCTCCTATTGGGCTGTGTGGAGACTTTTGAAGAAACATGTATTGGATTAAGCTGCACAGTGCTTTGACAAGTTTCAAATTAGCTTTTTTATCCTTCTAGATTGCACAGGCCATATGCCACAGCAAATAGTTTTGCACACTGAAAAGTGGGTCAGGAAACTCATCTCTAAATTATTATTGTCTGGGGCATTTATCGTTGATATTTTTTCAATGGGGACATATTTCCCTAACCCAGGTTGCATATGCTTTTGATTAGGAATGAGTTCATACCTTCACTTTCCATACCTTACAGGCATCACTTAGTGCCTTTAGTATTCCTGTAATTATTAAATCCTTTCTGGCAGCTTTATTAGGCTTTATCTGTTCAACTACATCTATGAATTTTGATGGTTCTATTAGGTTTGGCCTCCACCACCCTCTTTCTTTCTTTCTTTCTTTCTTTCTTTCCGCATCTTAGTTTATTGTTTGCAGTTTTTGTCACTTGCTGAACAAGTCCCATACTTCAATGATTTTAAAATATATACCCCACCTTTTAAATCAATATGGTAAGGTGAGATACCAAATTATGCGTTTAAAAGCAATAATCCAGATTTGATCAACAGTCCTATGATATTCCACTTACTGTAGTGTGAGCTACAGCTTCTAGATCTTGAATTTCTCTCTCTCTCTCTCTCTCTCTCTCTCTCTCTCTCTCTCCCACACACACACACACACAGAGAGGAATTTGCAAGTTAAACACCTTTTATGTGATCCTGGTAACATTAAAGATAAGCTCTATCTAGATTATCACACTGCCGTTGTGAAAATTAATTAGATATCAGAACTTTGCCATTGGAAGATCATCCCACATTACCAGTCTTCTCAATTTAATTTCTCATTTTCAAAATCTCATTTTCTATTAACACAGAAACAGCTTTATATTTTATCTTCACTGTAGCCAACTGAGGCAGGCACCATTGTTCCTTTTTTCATACACAAGAAATTGAGGTTGGAGGTGGTTATTTGCCAATAGTTATCCAGCAAATCACTGTGATGACTCAGGATTTGAAACTGAGTCTTACATTTCCAAGATGGATAGATGAGTTTTCAGTTGCTCGATATGCTTAGTCAAGACAGTCTGTGTTCCTGTTGTTTCATTGGAGCTAGAAGTAGGTTGAGTTAGCCAACCCTTCAGCGACATCCTGTACATGTGGTCAGAAACATTCTTGCCTGTGTCACAATTTTCTTTGGTACGGGCATAACACTGCATGACTGACAGCATTTAAAAGATCACATTTATGCACTCACTTTTATGGAATTTATAGAATTCACTTCAACGGGAAAGTGGGCTAGCTTTATTTCTTGATACTTTTAATCTTTCTTTCTTTCTTATAATTATATGCAGTGGTGTAGCCAGCAAAAATACATAATATACTTTAGGACAGTGGGATAGCTCAGTTGCTAAAAGCATGAGGCTTTTAATCTTAGGGTCCCACATTGAGCCCCACAAGATTCCTGAATTACAGGGGTTTGAACACTCATGTTCCCTTCCAACTCTACAATTCTATGATTTTAATACACAGGATACACACATACACTTTTCTTTCTTTCTGAAGCTTTCACTGATTGATGTAAATTGGTCTGCAACAGGGATGGTTGTCTTAGGAACACAGGATGCTGCCTTATACCACATAAGACAAGTGGTGGTTCAGTATAGTGGCTGGCTCAGTATTGTCTACAATGAGTGGAAACAGCTCCCCAGGACTTCAGATAGCCCTCTCTCCCACTCCTACCTGGAGGTGCTGGGGACTGAACTGCATGCTCTACCACAGAGCTACAGCTCTCCCTGTATGTTGTGAGACTGATCCTCAAAGGTGGCCTTACCCAGCCTCACCCCATGGCTTGTCTTTTTATCCTTCAGGTTTTTAAGGCAGGGGTTGGGAGCCTTTCTCAGCTGTGTTCCCTTGTAAGCAATCTTTTGCGATCGGCTGGTAGTACAAGCTGATACATTTTTCTATGTACCAGATTTGCACAAAAGAGCAGTAAAAAAAAAAATCAAAAAAATGTGTGGGTGCTACCCCAAGCAAGGGCACCTATAAGTCAATTGTGGGTGTGCATGTAGGTATTTGTTTACTTGTGTGTATGCACCTTTCATATGTGAAATGTAAGGTTTTCCCCCAATAATTTTTTATTAAAGTTTGAAAGAAAATATATAAAGGTTACTATCCAATATATTTTTATCAAAGATAAAAGAAACTGATCTAAATAAAAGCACAAACCAAAAGGAGGAAAGGAAACGAAAAGGCGAGAAAAAGGAAGAGGAGAAAAGGGAAAGGAAGAAATGAAGAAAATGAGAACTTCTGATTCTTTATCTGTCAGCTACATATAGAAAATTATTCAAAAGATCCACTCCAAGATAACACCCAACAATTCCACTTACTATAAACCAATATTTTATTCAATCCTCAAACCCAGATATCATAGGTTCATTTGCTTTTTCTTGCAAAAAGTCTATAAGGAGTTTCCAATCTTTACTAAATATTAACAATGATTTATCACTGATTAAGCACGTCACCTTTGCCATCTCAGCTAAGTCCAATAATTGTAACAACCATTCCTCTACAAGTTTTTCAATATAGCAAATTTGCACCAATGAGCAATAATGTTAAAAAGCCAGGGAATCATTTGAAATTATTGGCATGAGAGGCTGCTTCTTCGTTTCCTTTCTGCTTTCCTTTTCCTGCCTCCTGTACTTGCATGGGCAAATTTTATTTTTTGCTTTTAATACAGTTGCTTTGTGGAATTGCCATTCTGCACAAAAAGTGGTTTTAATTATAAAGATACAGCAACTGGTGGGAAAGGATGCAGTGCACGGAAACGCTGTATCTAGCAGGTGGTGCAGTCAGTAAAGCAGCACTACGCTTTTTTGGGGGGGGGCACACAATGTGCTTCAGTACATCCACTGTCATGTAATGTGCAATTTTATATCAGACTTTCTCCCCTTATTGGATTATCTGTGAGGGGGGTGGGAGGTAAGTGGGAGGTGCCACTGAGGAAGAGGACACCATGTGTAAACCACAAAAGAGAATAGTGACCTAAGCAGCTTCAACATCACATCAGACTCCAGTCTGGATGAGGCCTTCCTCTAAAATGCAGGATCATTCACATTAAATTCCTGTTGGAGCAAAGTGAGATGGAGGTGCATTGGGACTATGTATCTACTAAATGTCAGCTTTCTAACACTTCTAACAAAATGTCAGAAAGTATCGTGACATTGTTGATACCCCTAGTAGCGAATGAGTTTGCTCGGATAGATGTTATCTTTCAGAGGGATACAGTACAGATCAATGTTTCATTCTCCCACACATCCAATAAGCTGCTGGGAAAATGTGGCAGAACCTGCAAGAGCCAAAATGAGGAGGAAGAGGGATGGGGAAAGTGGGGGAAGGGGAGGACAAAGGAGCACATCTTAAAGCTCACTCCCTAAGAATAGGTCCCATTGCATTTAATGAGACTTATTTCTGAGTAGGCACACATATGCTTGGATCTTTTTGGACCACATCCCCATTCGTTTTTGGATCTCATTAAAACCTTTGTCCCAGTGCTCTCTTGCAGCAGTAAACACTATGGTGGGAAAGTGGCTCTTTCTCTTATTTTCAAAGCAGGGCCATGTCAAAACAATTGATTCTGTGCATAAAAACACATTTTCTTGTTTTTATTTTGCAGACATTTTAAATTATATTCAAAGCCCATTGACTTTGGTGGGTTTAAAATGCTCTCCTTGGACTGAGGCCGTTCTGTTTCCTCTACACCAGCATGGTTGATTTAATGAATTATAGTTGTGGGTGTCATAAGATATTTTATTGTCACTTCACACTATACATTTAAAGTGCATTCCAAATAAATCCCTGTCCTACAAAGAATCATGGGAACTGTAGTTTTGGGTGCTGGAAGTTGTAGTCCTGTGAAGGATAAACTACATCTCCCACTATTCTTTTTTTTTTGGGGGGGGGTGCAGGATGGTGGTGGGGAGTGTACTTTGAATAAATGGTGTGTCTGCATTCTGCAGCCATAGATAAAACTTTGAATGGGCTCGATTTTTTTGTTCTCCCTTTTGATGCTAACTTTACTGCCCCCCCTTTCTTCCAAGATCAACTCACTGTTAGTTTTGAGCAATTTATACACAACCTGTCCTTTGAAATGAAGGTCTTTCATCCTCAATTCAGTTTCTAGGAGAAAAAAATACTTTTCCTGCTGCGTGTCTCACCCACCCACTCCGGTCATTCCCCCCCCCATACGTCAATGCTAGGGAATTCCACTAACCTAAGAAAGGAAAGCGCTCGGATATATGAGCTCTGAGCATCCTCTAATCTGGGCGACAATCTCATTTCACAAGTAGCGGAGGGGAGTCATCTCCATGAGTTTGAACCTGTGTCCTCAGGGGAAGGAAAAAAGTGGGGAGGAGGAAGTTTGTCAGGAAAAGGAGGGGGAGACCCTCGTTGAGCCGAAGAAGAATGATTAAGAGAAGACTTCGTTGCCTTCCACCCACCTAAAGTCGATAGCACTCCAGCGGACTGTCTGAGGCGGAACTATATAAGCCAGGTGTATGGCAGCCAATTCCGACGGCTGCGACGCGACGCCCAGGACGCAGTTTTTACGGATCTCAGACCAGCCTCCAAGCGGGGAAGCCGCAGGACCGAAGAGGCAACTTTGGCACGGTAAAGTCCTTTCCTCGCCCCTGAAAAGACTCATGACAGGCTTTAGGCAGGTCTCTCAACGTTGTTGTGAATGGACGGGGGCCCCTTGGGTATTACTGAGGGTTTCTGTCTACTAGTATATTTCTGCTTGAAATGAATCAGGGTGCCCTGGGGGGGGGGGGTATGAAGGAACAGTGAAATCGCTTTCCAGGCGATGCACCTGCCAAGGAGAAAGGTGAATGGAAGAAGTTTGCATTTGTGCAGACGCTACAACCACCGGGTGGGTGGGTGTTTCTGTGTTTTTCCCTCCGTTAGATATTTTTTTTCAAAGACAACACTGGGCGAAAGGGAGTTGGAAGAGACAGAACCCAAAGAAGTGGGTTTGTGAATAACTGAATTAATATTCTCCCTCCCTTAATCCTCATTGTTCGCTATATTTGGAGAGCTTACTTAGGGGGATAAAGTACCGAGCTTGGGAGCCCGAGTCCCTTCGTGGTCGGGTTTCCAATCTCTTCTCTCTTTTTCCGAGGGGGTCTGAAACATGGGTGTCCTCGGGAAGGTAGCCCAGAGCCCCACTCAGCAGAATGGGCAGGGCTGGATTTAAAGCGGTAGAGGTATGGGTGGGTGTAGGCGTAAGACCACCCAAATCAGAGCTTGAAGAAAAACCCCACCCTATAAAGACAGGTTACGAATCCAAATACTGTAGTTGCCGTCGATGAGAGAGGCGGAGGGATATTAAACCTGCAATTTTGCGAACACTTCGACCAAGCCCCATTTTATTCCCTAGGGTTTATTTCCGAGTAGACAAGCATAGGATTGCGCTGTAAAAAAAAAAAAAAAAGGAACGACGGAGGAATTTTCCAGAAGGGTTAAAAAAAATAAATGAGAATATAGTATTTCGCGATGCAAAAGATTTTAGCTGTGTTTGAGGGAGAGACAAAGAGAGACTTTGGTTTCTGAATATAATTTTGGGTTAAGGGTGTAATTTCTTAATAGGTTTGAACAGAGATGCTTAAAAATCGAAATCAGGTTGCTGCTTTCAAGTCCTGGAGTTCGATTTTGAACCGCACCTCGGATGGTCCTGGGTGCCCATTCTAGAAAAGATGTCAAATTACAAATCCTTTAAAATTGCCATATTCCAGGGTGGGGGAATCAATAAACTGGGGTAGAAAATCCAGGCGTTGTGCAGTGTTGGAAAAAACAAATAACTACCCCGCCCCATAGAATCACTTTCGAGGTGCGCGCAGCGTTGGTGCAACGGTGCGCTCCGGAGATAGCTAACCCGAGCAGTGTGTGTGTGGAGTCCCCTATTTGATCACAGACCTAAAGATCCGGGTAAGAAATAAGCAGCCACTCCTACAAATACATTCACAAATGCTCCTTCGGGAGAGGGGAGTCGGGGGGAGCCCCCCGCACCCTACTTGGCGCCCCCCTGCTCCGAGTTAAAACTCGTCCGTCGAGCGCTTTAAAGCCCCAGGAGCGCTTGGGAAAGAAAGCCAGGCAAATCCCGCCTAAAGCCCCGCGGATCGCGAAATGCGTGGCCTGCTGCTTAATGCCCTCCTCATAATCCGTGTCTATAAATGTGCCCTAAAGGGCTCCGGGGTCTAAAAGGGAAGCCGCTCTGGGCGGCCTGATGGTGGGCGGGGTCGCGGCGGCGGCGGCGGGACCAGCCCCAAGCGCCCCTCCCTCTTCCTCCCGCTCCGCCTGGTGCTCCTTCTCCTCCTCCCTTCACACGCCCCGGCACAGACCCGAGCGCGAAGCGAGCGTCCGGGCTGGCAACTGGCGAGGCACCCGCTGGGACTATTAGCGGAGCGCGCGCCTGGGGAGCTGGCCTGACACCCCTCGCAGCGGCCAAGCTGAGAGGAGCGAGGGCTCCAGCCACTGGAAAGCAGCCGCCGCGCGGACGCCCTACTTTCTCTCCCCGGCGCGGCAACCGCGACACGTGCCTTTGGCGCGCCCGCAATCAGCGGCGACCAACCCGCCGCCCAGAGCGGCCTCGCGCTCGCGGGGCTCGGCGTGTTGCCCCTCCGCTCGAGCCCCAGGCTGCGCGGCCAGTGCCGGCCCCACGATGAGGCGGGAGCTGAGGGCGGGAAGGGGCAGCAGCAGCAGCAGCAGCAGGAGCTAACTGCCGAGCGCTGCCTCCGCCGCCTCGCTCTCTTTCCCCTCAGGAGGCCGAGAGATGCAAGGGGCCAAGCCATGCCGCCGCCGCCGCCGCCGCCGCTCCCACGCGCTGCCTGCCCTCTTCTTCTTCCTGCTCTTCACCTCAGGACGGGCGCCCAGAGCCGAGGGCGCCGCCGCCGCCGCCGCCAAGAACAAGACCCGGGACCTCCAGAGCCCGGCGGCGGCGGACAGGAAGGCGCTGCTGGAACTCTTGCTCAGAGCCCTTCGCGAGAGGGGCAGCGGCCCCAGCCGCCCTCAGCACCAGGCGCCTTTTCACCCCTTGGGGGCCGAACGGGTCATCGCTCGGCGCTACACGACCGGCGGCGCCCTTTACTCCTCCGCCTCGGTGGATCGAGAAGCCAGAGTGATCTCGTCGTCCTCCTCCTCCAGGGAGCGAGCAGGCGCGCAGGCACCCAGGTTCTTCACCTCTTCCCGGCATTCAGGTAAGCGGAGAACAGCCTAACCCCTCACGGGTCTCGCCCTTCCTGCCCCATCGCAGCTTGAGTCAGAGCTCCCCCCTTGCAGGGGGCAGGGGAAAGAACACGACTGCCGCTGTCCAGGTGCAAAGCGCCACCTCCCCCCCCCTTTCTCAACCCAGTTCCTACCTGGGACTGAGATCTCAAGGCTTGGATTCCAGGTAAGCTTGAATGAGCCTCCGCCTTCCCTTGCTGATGCGCGCCTCCTCAACGCGCTGGTGCTACCTTCTGCTTTCCTCATCGCTAGTCGTTTCGCATAGTAAAGGAGAAGGCTTTAAAATAGGACCATCCCTGCTCACCGCTATTACATTGATGCAGCGGTCATCGTTTGAACTCAGGACAGAAGGTTTACCCTCTGGTTTACTTTGACCTAATGACTTCAAAATGACTTTATTGAAATCGGTGCTACTTTTAACTTTACTTCCAGATGACTGTTAGAGATAGGATCCGGTTGGTAAACAGCCAGGCTGACTTGGTGCTTCCCAAACATATTGCAAGTGGTAGCTGAGTTTTAGGCCATTTTAAAATGCAAATTAACCTGTTGCTTTGCTTACTGTCGCTCATGGTTTCGGTGTGTTCCCTTGCTGCTCTGGCTGTTTTGACAAGCCTTATTTCTCTGTCTGGCTCTCCACAGCCCTGGTTTTGTTGTGTCTAGTACAGAGCGTGGTGTTTGATCCTCAGCAGATCTCCCTAACTTTCCCTGCCTTGTCCTGAAAAGTTCCAGGGTATGCAAGGCTCATTCACTTTCAGGCTCTCCAAGTGCCTATTGAGCTGTTAATTGGTACAGGTCTTCTGAGGCTAAAACCTTAAGGCACAAGCCTTCCAGCTTTATGTACATAGCAGCCGGAGTTCCAGGAGAGTTTGCTGTTGTCTTTCGTTGTGGAGGCAAATAGACCCCAAAGAAATCCTTTTTGCAATCATAAAGGGAGAAGCAACACTGGCTCTTGGCATTTCTGTTCTCTATGTTCCCTGGCAGGAGGCACCCATCTCCTTTCCTGCACTGACTTAGTTTTTAAAAGGTGGAGGTTTCTTTCATGTGTTCTCAGGTCACAACCTGGCCCCTGGCATTTATTAACTCCCATTTTGCTTCTGGCTCCACATTGATCAAGATAAAAAAAAATGTATCTGTTGTTTAGAAAGCGTGTTACTCTTTTTAACACTCAGAAAGAGGCAAAGCCTACCTAAACAACTATAGTTAACATTTTTAAGGGCAAAACACAGTTGACACCAACCCACCACATTCCTGGATTTTTAGACAGAGGAAGTGATTAAGTAAGTACTTAGTTTTAGTGGTGACTTTTGTCAAACTTTTCCATCTTGATAATTTCTTTTCTCTTTTAGTGCCTAAGTGGCTGGAAGTGGAAAGTGATGGTTTGCAAATAAGAGGCACAATGCACAGAATGCTAGGTGTACCCAAGTCCCACTAAAATACATCAAATGAAGGCAGTGGATTTGATCCAACGGACGGCTTGTGTAAACTGAAGGAGCTCCTGCTCACCAGACAAGGCTGTCCTTATTTTTGCTGGTCCTCCTCCAGCTGTGACCACCCCATGTCTCATATCACACCATTCCTAAGGGTCTTTGGATGTCAGGATCGGGAGGCTGCAATGAGATGGAGGCAACTAACTCCACCTGGAGTTCATAGGACCTTGCATAGAATGATTTATGTGATTTTTTGCTTCAGTTCTGACTCATCGGAACTTACACGAGTCTGCCTTTGGATTGTACCCAAAGACAATAGTCATTTTCTTTCCCAAGAGCTGCATCTACACGAGGACAAATCTGTGTGAGTTCAGTTGTACATTGTATAGTTGTCAATGCATAACTGATATATCTGGTCTGTACAATGCCCTTGGGAAGTTTTCTGTCAGATGCACGCAAGTGAGCCACTCAATCTGCACTGTAGGCAAGGTGCTTTGGCAGTACAGTGGTACCTTGGGTTACAGACGCTTCAGGTTACAGACGCTTCAGGTTACAGACTCTGCTAATGCAGAAATAGTACCTCGGGTTAAGAACTTTGCTTCAGGATGAGAACAGAAATCGTGCGGCGGCAGTGGGAGGCCCCATTAGCTAAAGTGGTACCTCAGGTTAAGAACAGTTTCAGGTTAAGAACGGACCTCCAGAACGAATCAAGTTCTTAACCCGAGGTACCACTGTACCTTCATGGTGTCTGGACTAGGGTTGGTGTTAAAATATCCCATGCCAATGTGCTCTTGTCTTAAAATATATTCTTGCATCTCAACCATTTCTCCTGCTTCCTGCAGCACTGCGGCTCTAGATAGTAGAGGTGCAGCCACTGATGTAAATTAAAAAATGGATGCACATTTTATTTACATATACTTATTCCACCTTTTTTCATTGCTAAAGTAATTTAATTATTGTTAAATTCTCAGATACGTTCGACAGGTACAGAAGAGTTTGTTTTTCAGTGATATAAAACTCATTAAAGTTTTTCTTTTCTGGAGATAAACTATAGAGAAGCTAATGCAAATTACACTTTCATGGCCTTATGCAGTTTACACAAAGATGGCTGAATTTGTATATTTTGCTAATACAGGGAAATATTAAAAATCTCATGATATTCTAAGATACCTTGCTCACAAAAGCACATTTCATTTCCCAGTAAGTCCAAGGCCCTCTGACACCACTTTTATCATTATGCTTGGCATGAAGCTGCTACTCAAGAGCCACAGCATTCAAGTAAAATTTGACAAATGTTAAGTAAGTTTAGTCATAAATTACCACTATCATCTGTTAGAATATTTTCTGCAAACACACACACACAATCAATATCACAGAAATGGTTACGTCCAAATATGAAATTTTATATAACAACCTATCGTTGAAGGACTGCTCAGTTTCAATTGCCAATAAATTGCCTTTTCTTTTTACTTATTCCACATTTTTAGTTGATGTCATATTATCTACTCTGTGTGCCTTTTAGTTTGTCCTTTTTCTGATATAATATCAGGAAGATAGTAACAGACATAATCAGCTCGTCGAGCTAAATTAGCATAAACATGGCATGAAGAAACTATGGATTTTGACAATTATTTGTGAGTTATTACAATTGAGATTAGAAGCCATTGTTTTTAAACAACTTCCATTATTTTCTATGTGAAGATTTCAGGCTACAATGAGAAATTACAACAATTGGTCATTGATTAAGAACAATTCATTAGATCGTTGGGCTTTCTAGAAACTTTTCTCCATGGAAAACACAATACATTATGGTAATCTGTCCTTTTATGAACCAACAAAAAGACTTTAAAAATAGTTATTTTCTGTGGACTCAGCTTCTGCTGCTGATTGAGTTTGGAGCCCTTTAGAATTCATTTTGAATTCTTGCTGGAGCAGTCAGTTCAACCACCATTTTCCTTTCCCCCCATGTCTGCCAAAATGCCAGGAATACAGTCAGTGCAGTCTATGTTCTCAGTGGAGTTAGGATCTGATAACCAAAGAGAGAACCTTATGGACAATTATCATGGCAGTCTGAATGGCATAAAAGTAGTTTTCATTCCATTGGTACCACATTTCAAGAAAGCAAATTCGGCTATTAATATTTTATCCTAGCATGGTTGGTGGAAGGGCACAGCGCCCCCCCCCCCCAAGATGTCAAATTCCATAAAATAACACAGAGGTGGATTTAGGGGTGCATGAATGGTTTGCTCGCACTGGGTGCGGAGCTTAGGGGGCACCACAACTATTATGTAGAATGGAAAGGGGGAGGTGGGGGGGAATTTTGGACTTTCACAGGGCATTGCTCAAATTTGAGGTCCCAAGGTCTGCCACTGGTTAACATATCTTAAAGTGATCACATTTTCGCAGAGTAGTATCCAGTCTTGCAGCCCACTGCACCCTGGTGCAAACTAGAATGTTTGAGGATCCTCCGGAGCAAATTTAGAGGGGGCATAGGAGGCTGAAGAGTGGAGGGGAAACTGCTGAGAATTGCCACCCTGGCTTTTTCTGCTGACAAATAACTTCCATTTGCAGACAACATTGGGCACCACCTATATGTACAGTATTACGCTGGGTTTCTAATTTCATTCCATTTAACTTTAGAATTGTTCTGGAATGTTTACTGATCTCATGCTTTTATCTTCAAATAGCACACGTCCAACCTTTTTTTGTTTTGTTTTAAAGAAAGGACTACTTGGATATATAGTGTGTACTAGAAAAGCCTTCAGTAAAAGATTGTGAGTGGCATAAATCTGAAACCACTATTTTATTCTTTAATCAAAGTTTATGTTGGAGCAGCTAAATGAACTCCTGTAATGTGACCTTTTCATGTACATCAGGGGCTCCCATTCAGGTGGTCCATGGCATGTCTTTGGATTTATGGCTGAAGACCACAAGTGGTGCATCTATTGCATTAAATATCTGTACAGTATTGATTTTTAATTGTATTTTCATTGCTTCTTTTATTTCTTTTCTTTTATTGCAGTTTGAATTCCACAGAATTCAAAGAAGCAATAAAAATAAAATAAAAAGCCACAATTTTGTTTGCTCATTGACCTCTCAGCTCTACCTTTCTAACTGGTCCTATGCATGAAACAGGTAGCATACCTGAGGAAGCTACAGCAGAGGCCCTGGATTTCAGTTTTCTACATATCATCCTAAATTTTGGTTCTAGAACCACATTTTATTTGTTCCTGTCAGTGATGTTGACATGTGGAATGACTGCTGATGCCTCCCTAGCTTTATCTGCCAACCTATCTAGATGAAGTATGATATCTGTTACCTTCATGCCTGGCATGCAGGAACATCATTGTGCCATCTTCATGGCCATGACAAATCCAACTGTCTGTTTCCATTATAATCAGATCACTTACTATCAATAGAACCTGGGTCCCTGGCGGTGGATTCCTGGCACAAGAGGATAGTTGTTTGTTCCCTCATGAATAGTTCCTCTCTGATTCTCATTCTCTGTGACAATAGAGTCCATGGGAGTGAAATGCTTTTGGCATGTCTTTAAAGACCTCATCCACAAACTTCTCTGCCTCTCTGTTTCTCTAGGTTGACTACTTTGGCCTTAAGGGATCAAACTTGTTCCCTGAGAGGCAAGAGTTCATTGCACTAATTACACTCTCAAGGCTTCTGTCCAGCAGGTACATGTGCCATTCTGTGCAACACACGTGATACAATGGCTTTTTGTTGTTCACTTGGGAATTTGTAATTTGTAATATTACATTTTTAATTGTAATATTAAAATGGGAAAGAGTGGACTGTCTGTACTGGTCTCCTCACTCTGTTGCTAATCTCACACAGGTGCCCAATTTGCTTGTTTGATTTTCTTTGATACTTTTTCTCAGTGGGTTTGAGGCATTTTCTCATCGGGGGCTTCCTCTCCTGCAGTTTATCTTGCTTGCATGATTCCTTGCCCCTCTGCCCCACCCGATTGTATGACATACCTTATCGACAATATGCAACAAAATCCTTTGTTTTCAAAAACAATGAAGAATTTTGTGGTACTTTAAAGACTAGCACATCTGGTATGAGATAACCTGGTATGGATGGGAGTGCAATTCATCATATGCAACACTTCATCACAGATCTGATGAAGTGGACTCTCGTTTATGAAATCTAATGCTACAACAAATCTGTTAGTCTTTAACTGTGTATAGTTTGTGGACTTACTATGCCATACTTCATTGCCCATTCCTGCCAACGTGAATTCTAGCAAGCATAGTATTTTTCATCCTCTTTTTAAAAAACCAGAAGGTTTTTTAAAAACAAAAACAAAAAGTTCTTCTCACAGTAAGTTGAAGACATTTCCATTCCAAAGCAACAAAGCCTTCTTGGTGTGCTTGGTTGATATTTCTGACTCTGGATGGAACTGCCTTCAGTTCACTCTGATAAGCTATCTCATTTGCCACATTTCCTGTAAAAATGGTGGGCCCATACATGATCAGAGGTCTCGACTGCACAGAGCTGAAAACTTGGGGAAAGCCCTCTGCTTTTGCAGAAGTGCTTGGCTGCCATATCCTTCCCATCCCATCACCCCTCATAAGTTTGGGGAAAATATAGTAAAGGAGATGGTGATAGAAATTGGCCGATGAAAGAGCTGGTGGGTCTTGTCATGCATTGGAGAATTTTTATCATAAGCTGAATACTTTTCTAAGCATTCTCAAGGCTTGGGGAAAACCCAAACCAATTCTAAATTGAAATGATTAGTTACATGTGGATGCCCCACCAATGATTAAGTATAAGAATTGTAAAGCATGGTGAATTCTGAAGTTTGCTATTCTGTGAGACATACAATTGGTAGTGTATAGTTATACTTCTTAGGTTCCTTAGTTACTCTTTATTTTCCCTCATGACTCTCTTAAATTAATAGCCCTAAAACCACAGAGGTGGTTTCTACTTGATAGAAAATGTGAGAAGGTAATCACTTGTTTTAGAAATAGGAGCACAAATGTGTATTCTTATGATGCTTGAATCACAGCACCTGTTGTTTTTCTTGAATTCCCATAGTATGAGTCTTATTAAATAGTTATTGGATTGCTTCTTGCTTTGATTTCTCCTTACTATGACTGAGACCTAATTTATTTGCCCTACTTTTATAATGTCAGTTTCGAACTGTGGGGCTGACATGCTATCCCTCATTTCACTGGCAAACATCCCAGTCCAGCAAAATATACTACAAGCAAGCATACCATATACTAATTGGACTAATGGCTTCAAACTAAATCTCTCACAGTTCAGTTCCTAAATAAGCAACTGACCCAATATGTGTAGGTTTCTTGCTGATAGAAGGTTTTAAATTGAGAGAAAACATAACATTTTTGATCATCAGATATGCTGGACAGTGGTTTGCATAAATAAATGCATCAATCATCCTTTATTTCTCTTGCCTTTCTGACTCTGCTCTAACTTCGTTTGTTGTTATTTTTGCCTCCTCTGTGTCTCATATCCTCAGGGGTAGCATGGGGGGCATGGGAAACTGCAGTGAGTTGAGGAAACAGCAAAAAATTGGGAGCCCCACCTTGCACAAGCAGAAATGCTTAGTGCTTACTCAAAGCCACCACTGGATGCAACCCAATAATAGTAGTCTTAATAATAATATGAAACATTTGGACCATAAGGTCCGTTGCTCAAATTACAAGGGAACCAGAAGGAGCTTGGGTCACTTAACTTTTGTGGAGACTTCCTTAGTTACCGTTCACTATTTATGGGGTGGGTGGTTGATGATTTGATTAACATTGGAATAAGCGATAACCACTGAGTGCAAATGCACCTGCACTGGATACTAGAGTCTCAAGGCAGGGAAAATGAAACAGATGCAGAACAAAGTGATATTAAATGTCACATACAATTTTGGACACTGGGTGCCAGTGACTACATCAAAAGATACAGTGATAACAGGAGGGGGGGGAAAATAGATTCAGGCAGTAATATTTGCCTTTGAAACAGGATATATAATCAGAGTAGCAGCCAGATATGCATTCATGGATTCCACTCCCTCACTTGGATTTGATGGAAAGGAAAAACAGGTATTGGAGTCATAGAATTCTGATGATCCCATACTGTACTTCACTCTCCCTCTGCCCCATTGGTTTCATGTAGATGAGAGGTGGTTAATCATTTGGCTACATGGGAAAGATCAAGTAGATCAAGACATGCAAGTAGATCAAGATCTACATGCAAGTAGATCAAGATCTGCCTCCTAGGTCAAATTTGATACGTGTATAGTGTCTTTCTGGCATCTGTATCAAGGGGAACAATGGAGGAGTTTACCTTTGGGGGTGAAGTCAAACTATTGGAAGGTTGAGGTGTCTGCTGTGGCTGTAGAGACTGATACGGAAAAGACATGTTTTGTTGCTGGTGGGGCAGATGAAGGCATCTGGTTGTGCTGCTACAGATGCCCCATGGTATTTCTTCACTCTGCACTCTTCCCAGTGGTCATACACTGTGGTTTGCAAGCCACCCTGCACTGCCATTTAAAGCTTTCAGTTGCAAAGGCTTAAAAAGGAAGTGGAGGGAACCAAAGTCTCCCCATGCTTCCATTTCAAGCCTCCAGAATCAGGAACTCAAAGGGAGTGGAGAAACTTGTAGAATACTTTAAAATAGCCCCTGTGGTCTCCAGAGGCTCAAACAGGAGTATAGGGGCTACATTACGTTGTAGAAGCCTCTTTAAAGCATCTGTCACATGCAAGGTGCTTCAAAGGGTGTGTTGCACAGGGCTTTTATCCTTGCTCAGTGGATGACAGCCTGTGCAGGATTAAATCCTGTCCTTCTTCCCATCATCTGATGGGCAGGGAGGCATGGGTTCAGGAAAAAGGTCTTACAAGCCTAATTGGATCCCCTGGTGGGCCAAGACTGGCCCATGGGCTAGAGGTTCTCAACCTCAGTGTACATGTTAAAAGGCATGGGGGACAAAATTGAAGCTAAAAAGTCTACTCTCATGCAAAAGATGAAAAAACTGATTATTACCATCACCACTGCTACTACTATTAATTGCTTATACCCCTCCCACCCAGTTGGGATGCCCCAGCTGCTCTGGGCAGCTTCCAGCATAACATAAGCACAGTGAGACATCAAACATTACAAACTTCCTAATACAGGGAGTAAGGGATGCGGGTGGCGCTGTGGGTTAAACCACAGAGCCTAGGACTTTCCGATCAGAAGGTTGGTGGTTCAAATCCCTGCGACGGGGTGAGCTCCCGTTGCTCGGTTGCAGCTCCTGTCAACCTAGGAGTTCAAAAGCACATCAAAGTGCAAGTAGATAAATAGGTACCTCTCCGGTGGGAAGGTAAACGGCGTTTCCATGCGCTGCTCTGGTTCACCAGAAGTGGCTTAGTCATGCTGGCCACATGGCCTGGAAGCTGTACGCTGGCTCCCTTGGCCAATAAAGTGAGATGAGCGCTGCAACCCCAGAGTTGGCCACGACTGGACCTAATGGTCAGGGGTCCCTTTACCTTTACCTAATACAGGAAGTAAGTAACCTGGGAAAAAGTACAATAAAACCTGGCAGGAAATAGAGATGTGCTTTGGATATGGATGAATTCCAAGCCAAGGCAGGGTGCTTCTGAGAGATTTTGAGTTTGTCTGAGATGAAGCAGGATGTGTGCAAAGCTGCATAAGTCAAAGCAGGGACCCTTGAAATGCCTTGTTGTGCCTCAGCAAGCCATACATAAAAAGCAATTAGTAAATGTCTCCAAGCTAACCATATAAGGAAAAGACCAAGCTATGGCGGGAGGAGGGAAAGGGAGCAGCTTTGCAAAATTAAAAGACTTGTCTCTAGCTTAAGAAAAATTACAGGATCAAGAAGGTGGAATTAGCTTGTAATCAGAGGGAATGATTTTGCCGACTCCAGAATCACCTATACAGCCTGCCTAGCACAAAAGCCCTGGGTCTTATCTGTCTGCAGTTTGGCATGTGTCTTACTCTAGAGTATCTCTCCCTATCTCTTCAATTTTCAGACCAATTACCCACAAAATACTATGGAAGTTTAAGATATTCCTATTTATAAATCCAGAAACTATAATGGCTGCAATTTCAGGAAAATTACTACAGTTATCCTCCTAACATTTGTCAAGATTCATGTGCTCAGAAGATGTGACTTTGCCTGCAAATTTCATCCAATTCTATCCTAAAATAAAAATATCATATGGGAATTTTCTTTTTTTTTAAATTAAAAATTAATTGTGCCTAGCACAGATGTCCCTACACTCATTTTCCGTAATTTGCTAAGCTTTATCTGGGTGGGTGAAAATATAAGAGCTTGACATTGCTATTGAATTCTGGAAAAGTTGCAGATATTCTTGGATTTGCCAGTAGTGAATGGAGGTGGGTGTGGAGAGAAATGAAGTAGACATAGACTGAACTTGAGTCAAAATCAAGCAGCTAACAAAACACCACAGGCCAAGGTGGACTGTTTCCCAACACACCAATGTGA
The DNA here is from genome assembly GCF_965113315.1 of Podarcis vaucheri. Lineage (NCBI taxonomy): Eukaryota > Metazoa > Chordata > Lepidosauria > Squamata > Lacertidae > Podarcis > Podarcis vaucheri. The sequence continues at coordinate 54,956,964 of NC_138766.1, read as the reverse complement.
GATCTGAATTTTGTGATCAGTGTGTAGCCATGGGCAAATAATTTTGAAGGGCAAGGTATGCTTTTAACAATACATGGAAATTAATTAGACCCAATCAATATGTAGGGAAATAAGTGATGGGCCGATGAACAATTTCATACCAGATTTGCGGTTGAACAGAGGCCCTTGCTATTGAATATTTGCTTTCAGGTCATCAGTTTGAATAAATCTATCTTAGAAGAAGGCCTATGAACAAACTGTTGAATGAGCAAAATCAAAACATTGATTTTACTCAGTGCTTTAGATATGAACAAACATGTAAGAGTGACAGGCCTCTCTGCCTTAAGGCATTTTAATCTGATTAAGAGAATGGCAATAAACAAAGAATAGAAAATGATCAAATAGAATAAGGGTTGTATCAGCACGAGGCCACCCTTATGTTTTTGGTGACTGTATGTATTGATGTATGGCATTCTTGCAACATGTTCAATTAAGTTTGGAATGAAATAAGCAGCAGTGTAGATGATTGTGTTAGAAAGCTTTCTAGAAAAGGAATAGTATAGGGATGGACTTAAGGGACTAAATTATTTTGAGAGGATAAACACCTGGTTTAAATGTACAGTAACATGTTATTAAGCTGAGCTACACATGAGACATGTGCCTGTGCAATCCATTCCCACTTCCTGTACCCTTCTCTCCATGCCATGATTTAAGACTTGTTCAGATAATAAGTAATGGCCTTCTGTTATGACCAAACTGGGCCAACTAGAAACTGACACCAGCTCATGTTTTCAAAGACTGGTTTGATCTGAACCTGGCAACCATGGTTCCCAGTTTAGACATCAAAAAAACTATGGTTACTCACTCTAGCAATCACCATGGGTTATGAAGTTGGCTTGTTTAGAATAACCGTAATTTGAGACAATCCATTATCTCATACATGATGAAACAACAAGGGAAAGTCAAAAGCATTTGAACTTTTATTATTTACTGAGTGAGAGGAGGACAGGAAAGCACTCATGTAATGCCAAACCATGGCTTAGTGTTATATCTCAACGTGAGCATTATGTCTAAATTTGGCCACTGTACTTTTTTGGTGTCATTGTATCTGGGTATTTCCATGACTAGTGCAGTGTAAATGCATAGGAAAAATGCAAAAAAGTAGATAGCAAATAGAAATGGGTTAAACCACAGAGCCTAAGACTTGCTGATCAGAAGGTCGGTGGTTCGAATCCCTGCGACGGGGTGAGCTCCCATTGCTCGGTCCCTGCTCCTGCCAACCTAGCAGTTCGAAAGCACATCAAAGTGCAAGTAGATAAATAGGTACCGCTTCAGCGGGAAGGTAAACAGTGTTTCCGTGCACTGCTCTAGTTCGCCAGAAGTGGCTTAGTCATGCTGGCCACATGACCTGGAAGCTGTACGCCGGCTCCCTTGGCCAATAAAGCGAGATGAGCACCGCAACCCCAGAGTCGGTCACGACTGGACCTAATGGTCAGGGGTCCCTTTACCTTTACTATGTAGTTTTATGGAAGTATAGGTTCAAAGTTGAGACCACAGAAATAGACATAGAACAATAAAAATATTTCCTTTTTTAGGGTTAGTTTTTTGTTTTAGTCATGTCCTGCAATTTTTAAATAGCGGGTGAGTCCTAAGTATTTAGAGCAAAAGCAAAACAAATAAAAACTGTTTAGTGTTCATACTAGATGGTTATTAATCAAGATGCTCCTAGAACAAAGGACTTCTATGAAAAAGCTGTTTCCCCCCCTCCTTTGGAAGGAAGGGTGGGATGTAAATTAAATTAATAATTTTGGGCAGTAGTCAACTAATTTTAACTCAGAGTTGACCCATTGGAATGAATGAAAATGTCTAAGCTCATTCATTTCAGTGGGTTTATTCTGAGTAAAAGTTAGTGGTTTGGAAATGTGACAAAATGCATATTTTTGTCATGTCATAGCAAAAAAGTAAAAGGTAAAATAACAATAAAATAGCAATAACTATAGTACGGATATGTAAACTGTGGATGTCGTCCTGGGAACTTCGCAAAAGGGTTTACATCACTTTACTAAATCAGATTTCTGAATTGGAAACATTTATTTGTAGACCGGGGTCACCAACCTTTTTGGACCAGTGAATACTTGGTCTTTAGCTCTGGCACAGCAGAAGACATATGTGAACCTCTTCACAATGTTTTTACATTTGCCTTCTTGGGGATTGGGAAGGCAGGTCTTTAACACTTACACCTATTGTGTAGTAGTATTTGCAGAAAATCACCTATAAGGGACTACCTAATCGTAGACAAAACCATCACAGGGAAGATGCATCCAAGTTGCTAGGGAAAAAGGAAGGGCAAAGTGGAGATTCTAAGCACTTGAAAATAAGACAGATTTGGGAAAAGTGCACTAAACGGGAGGGGAAAGCATAGGACCCTAGGGATTACTATTGCCTGGTGTCCAAACAACTAACTTTTCATTTACGGCTCTGACTTCACTTATTGGCTAAGAACACTAACAAGCAGAAGAGCAAGTCTAGTTCATTTTACAGAAATTGCTTAGAAGGGTACCTGTAAATTGTGCTTCATGGCTTTCCTTCAAGGAGGGCTAGAGATTTGCTTTCTCTTTTAAATGAAAGTTCAGAGTTTGGAGTCCTTTCTAGGATGCCAGTGATGGTTTTCATGGGTGCAGTGAATGTCACTGGATTGGTGACTCCTGGTGCATACATTTTCTGGCTGCTTCCATTCATATTCCTGCCCAGTGATCCTTAGAGATGGAGTACACAGTCAGCTCAAGTTTTACATCTGTTCCTAAACCACTAACCACAGGGAAGGACAAATAAATTTAAATGTACGTGCACATGGAGAATTTCTGATAGATGCAAAATAGCATGCTGGGGGGAAAGGCTCTATCATAGCCTATCTTTCTAAATGATAGTATATACAGGGAGTTCAGACATTCAGTCCCTCACCTTCATCTCTATTGTATCACAAACTGGTTCATAAGTGCAAATCAATGCTTTCTAATGCAGGCTTCAAGGAACTCTTTGATATTTTTAACCACAGAAGTGCAGCTGTAATCCCTCCTAATTCATTCTGTAGTGCTACGAACAATTGTTGTTGTTGTTGTTGTTATTAGTAAGCAGCTTTAATAATAATATCAGTGGGTATTATAATATATGCTCATAGTTTGAGCATATTCACTATTACCAACCAAGCCTGCACGACCTCCGGATCATATATTACACATATACACACATATCACTGTGGAGTTGATATTTCAAGGTTTTAGGCTGCTAACTAGAGCATGTCACAGGGAAGCAGAGCTATAATTTTATTACTAGGGACAATTAGCAAAAATCATAGAATCATAGAATCATAGAATCATAGAGTTGGAAGAGACCACATCCATTGAGTCTCAATTTGGATTCAAAGGTTGAAACACTCTTCAAAAGAGAGAAGTATAAGTTTGCTCCATTTCACAGTGCCCAAGAGTCTGGAGTCAGTTCTGTATGTCTGGAACAGTCAATCAAGAATCCCCGAATGTAAGACACAGTCTACCTTTCCGTGCTTGCAAACTGTGTGTCAATCAGAATATCTTAGTTTCTTATAGCTATGATTGGGGGGTGGGAAAGGAGGTACCAAATGGCAAGCCTTTGTAGGTCATCCTCAAGACATGCTCAGCATGGACTACTCTGAAGAGTCCTCAAAATATAACTTTAGAAACTAACAAGTATGCCTAAAGTGAGAACACAGTTCTGTATCTTGTTTACATGTATGAAAACAACACAGAGGGTGTTCTACACATAGAGAGCAGCAAAATGGAAAATGCAGTGGGGAGAAAGAAAGTAAGAAGAATAAATAGCAGACAATGTGTATGTTGTACCAGGGGAAATGAAGTAATGGAGGGATAAAAGAAACATTTAAATCAGTTTGAATAATCCATTAAAATTAACAGCTAAACACTGGATAGAGCAAAGCTGCAATCATATGCACACTTGCATAGAATTCAGGAGACTTCTCAGTAAACATGCATAGGATTGTGATGGGTGTGGACTGTTTCACCACTGCAGTAGGATAATATAGAAGGGAATGGAAAGCTGGAGATATTAGATTAAGGTTAACATATATAAACTTGGATCATTGGCTGATGTGTCCAAAGTGCTTCTATATTGACTGGTGAGAGCTTTGAAAGCTCTTTCTCAGCCCTGCTGTCTGAAATCACGGATAACTCTAGAAGCTTGGACTTTCTGAATGGAAAACTTGCACTCAGCTAGTCAGCTGCAGCCCCTGAAGAAATGTGTGTGGATGTTTTCGCCCTGGATTGGTGCAGTAAGGAAAAGAGGAAGTAAAGACAGAATTTTGATAAATGGCAGCACAGAACATGATCATCAAAACAACAAGATGTTAACCTATAGGGACAAGGGAGGAAGCCTGCAGAGGCAGAAAAGGAATTTGGTTGAACTGGACTGCACAGTGTCTGGCTGAAAGGCATGCTTTTGATACGTAGCCAGGCAAAGGAATGAATGTACACTGATGTGGACCATTTATTCTTAGAAATATTCATTACTAATTTGAGTAACAATTGCTTGCCAAAGGAAAAGTATCTCTGCTGTGTTGTTAATAATATTTAGGGCTACAGTTTCCACTGCTGCCTGTCAAATATTTTCAAAGGCATCGCGTAGGCACAATCCAACACGGACTCAGTCAAGAGGCTTCAGGATAATTATATGTAGGATGCTAAATATGTTCATTAGGCTTGAACTGAAAGCATATGTGGTACTTTTTGCAAACACTTCTTATTTTTAGGGTTTCAAGGCAACAACCCTAGAGAGACAGGCATTCAGAATAAAGACAATGTGAGGGAAAATTGTCTTAGGTTGCCATAAGTGCATCCTGGGGTCTTTTTTGGAGGGAGGGGCTTTTTAAATAGCAGGCAATTTTTATTTTTATGTGCCTATTGGGGAAAGCATTTAGAAACCTGACCCTGTGACCATTCATCCCTCCTGCCAAAGAAATATCAGTCATGTGCCTCCCCTCCTACTGCAAGGTCTTTTATTCCGCCTTTCAGGAAACAATAGTATTATGCATTTTCAAACTCCCTGAATACCTAAATGCTAATCATTCACTGAAGTTTGTACTACTAAAAAGTGTTGTGAATGTCAGCTTAACTTGATTTCTAACTTAAGCTTCCTATCATGTGTGACTGTTCTACAACCCCCCACATATGGATTACTTCAAGGCTTAGGGCTGTAATTATCTGCTTGAGCCTCCAGCTGCTTGTCCCACAATCAAGCAAATTAAATCATTACAAATCCAATATACCTTACTATGCTGATCCTACTAAGTTGCTGAGAACCTATATAAAGCATTGTGCAATCCTACACAATCTTGTTCTCATCTTAAGTGGTGTCTCTATATTCCCAAATGTTTTACAAAACAATAAAATATTTCTCTAACAGTTGCATTTATTTCAGAATAATGTTGTTTAAAAGACCAAATAGTCATTAAACAAATGTTTGTAGCCATTCAAACAAATGGCTTTTTGCATTCTTTTAATCAAGCAATGTGCTTCAGAATATAATATCTTCAAAATATATATTTAATATTAAGTAGCACATTTGTAGAATATGGTAAAACTCATGGTGTACAATTGACCGAGAAATGCTGCTGAGAAAGTCCAAATGAAATTACAGTGGTACCTCAGGTTAAGAACTTAATTTGTTCTGGTTGTCCGTTCTTAACCTGAGGTTTCACTTTAGCTAATGGGGCCTCTTGCTGTCGCTGCGCTGCCACCACACGATTTCTGTTCTCATCCTGAAGCAATGGTACTATTTCTGGGTTAGCGGAGTCCGTAACCTGAAGCGTCTGTAACCCGAGGTACCACGGTAATAGGAATACTGCAAAGATTTCAGGCTTAGTCTTCCAAGTTCTGCACTCGCACAAGTTCCAAGAAAAATGAGGAAAGGTTGGATAAATGCCTAGGGTCTCTTATATTGTGGAAGTGATCTAGACACAATGAACTGCTGCTAGATTCTGCTGCTTGCTGAATGGAAGCTGCTGGCCCTGACTTTCAGAAACTTGTAGGAGGACCAGAATGATTTGACCCATCCTATAACCTCTAATGGTTATTTTGTTGAATGTTTTTGAAACCTGGGTCAAATGACCTGGTAGAATTTATTCTGCTGGATGTGGGTGTTCATATGTTCTCTTGTTTTGCCTTTTTAACTTATTAGAGGCAGTATAATACTACAAACAGAAGCCAATTCTGTTCTGCCTCCACACTGCTACATATTTGCCTCCTGTCTAGGAATGGACTGAAGTGTTTATTCCAAATTTGTCACCCCATTCTGAAGGCAGTGAATTCCAGGTAGCTGTTTCAGAGGCTGTGGTTTTGCACCCCAAATAGTTTTTTGGAGGAAGGGCTTACCATAGCAGTGAAAGCATGAATTCACTCTCCCCCCTTTTTTCTTTTCTTTTCTTTTCTTTCTTCATGGCCCCTCTTCTCCCTTGAAGTTTGGTATTTGCCCCCAAATGCCCCTTAAAAATATGGCAAAAGCCTGAAACGAAAGTTTGAGGACCTGATTCTGCTCTAGATAGAAACAGGCAGCAAGACTCTATCTTTGTTTTTATCCTTGAAACATTTTGGCACCAGCTGCTTCCCTTACCACCTGGTCGGGCCCCCAAAATAATTAACACAATCAAGGAACAGGCATGTTTTTAGTACAGTATGTCTCACTATCCTTTCATTAAATTTCATTTAAGGGAGCTTTCAAGTAGATCCTTCCTATTGTAAGGACATTCTCTGAAATGTTTGGCTTAAAGAATTCAAACAGTTTACAAATGTTCGTAGGTGGTTCTGCATGAACATTGTACAGTTCGGATAGTAAAGTGTTTGCGATCTTTATGGCTTCATTTCTGTCTAATATTTCTACAAGATACAGTAGAAAGATACAGTACCATCTCCTAACCTGGATAGCTCAGTTGGTTAGAGTGTGGTGCTGATAATGCCAAGGTTGCAGGTTCGATCCCCATATGGGACAGCTTCATATTCCTGCATTGCAGGGGGTTAGGCTAGAGGATCCTCAGGGTCACTTCCAACTCTACAATTCTGTGATTCTAGCAATCCTACACATGCTTGTTTGAAATCATTCAGTCAGGATTATACCAGACTGAGTGTGTTTTGTGTGTAGTGTGCTTTCTTCTTTGGCGATCACTTATAGCTGAGTAAGATTGTTTTCCATAAACATGGTTTTAAAAATGAGTCTGTAAGTGACTGTGGAGGCCAATTCTGTTTTCCGGGTGGGAGTTGATCATGGTGAGGGTTTGCCAAGTGTACTTTCCTCTTAGCGTGTTTCTCCCTTTCATCCTGAGTTTAAGCGTTTTCAAAGCCCATTACACTTTTGGTAAGGGCTGTTCTCCAACTGGAGCGCTCGCAGGCCAGTGTTTCCCAGTTGTCGGTGTTTATACTACATTTTTTAAGATTTGCCTTGAGAGAGTCTTTGAACCTCTTTTGTTGACACCAGCATTACGCTTTCCATTTTAAAGTTAGTAATAGAGTAGTTGCTTTGGAAGCTGATAATCAGGTATCCACACAACATGACCAGTTCAACAGAGTTGGCGTTGAAGAATGATTGCTTCAACACTGGTGATCTTTGCTTCTTCCACTACACTGGCATTAGTTTGTCTGTCTTCCCAAGTGATGTGTAAAATTTTTCAGAGACACCATTGATGGAATCTTTCGAGGAGTTGGAGATGGCATTTATAAGTGGTCCACGTTTCACAAGCATTCAGTAAGGTTGGTAGTACAACAGCTTTGTAAACAAGGATTTTGGTTTCCCTGCCAATGTCCTGGTCCTCAAATACTCTGCACTTCAGTTGGGAGAAAGCTGCACTCGCAGAGCTCAGACGATGCTGGATTTCGGCATCAATGTCTGCCCTTGTGTAAAGTGTCACGTGCAGCACTGCTGCCAAAGCATAATAACATTTTTAATTTTACAATGAATAAAAAATAACTATCTTTTTTGTTCCACAATTAAACCACTAAATCTTTTATTGCCACAATTTTTTAATTATCTCTCTCTCTCCCCCCCCCTATAAATTGCTTTAGTGGTGGTGTTCTCTTGTATGACATTTTACTGTTATGAAATTCAATGATGTCAGACTCTTTTTGTGGGATCTTTGTAAATCTTAGCTGGATCTGGGCCACAATACACCCTGCCAGTGTAAGTCATATTACAAGAACTCATGACAGAGAAGTACTTGAAAGACTAAACCTGCAGCTATTTCTCCTGAGAAATAGTGAGCTTTTCATAATAATGGATTTCTGTATATAGCATTAAATTTTCTGGATATTAACTGGTGACCAGTAACTACAGTGGTACCTCTGGTTGCGGACACGACTTGTTCCAGGGTGCCGTGCGCTCCCTGAAAAGTCTGTAACCAGAGTGGCGCTTCTGCGCATGTGCAAAGCATGCAGAACGCTTTTGTGTGTGTGCGTGTGGTAAAACCCGGAAGTAAACACTTCCGGGTTTGCCGCGTTCTTAACCCGAAAAAAACACAGCATGAAGCATTTGCAAGAAGAGGTATGACTGTATTGCTTTTCAGATTTGTTTCTGTTAAATGGGTTCAAGATAAATACAAGAGTCAAAGTTTAATGGAAACTTGACACAGTGGCACCAATCCCCCCCCCCATACCCAGGAAAACACTGTGTCTCTTTTGCCACCCTCTCTGGCATTGTCACTTGGGGACCCTGGAGCAGGCAGCTGGCTTAGGGTGTCATGAAAGGGCAGCAAACAATCAGTTACTGCATTTTTACTGCTGAGCCAGGGATTGGAGGGGAGGGGCTTTCTTTATCCAGCACCAAAATAACTTGGCTGGCTCTGGCTTCCACCTCACCTTGACTAGAATGGGAGGCACTATTTCCCGCTCTTTCTCAGGAAATCAAATATTTTGGTCCAGCCCTGTCTTATTCACATCTGCTGTTCAAGCTTAGCAATAAAAGGCTAAAATTTCAGAACAAGATTTATTAATTGAAATATTTTTGAAAGTAAGTGTCAAAGAAAACGGATATTGCATTTTAATCATTTTTTACTGTTACAGGCTGAAAAATGTGTACTCCATTACTGTTTTACTGTGCTTAAGTATAGTGGGAAATATTTCTACTAGGACTAGCAAAGATTTGTCACCTTAGTTTATATCAATATATAAATGCTGTCTAGTCCCCATCATTATTTTGGCATCCCATCCTTCAAAACCTGTTTGTCAAATTTTTGTGTTCTGAAAAAGCACAGCTCACTGCTTTCAACCATCCTTACTATTCCCATATATTACCTCTTTCCTTAACTCCACTCTATAAATCCTGTGAAATGCTTTACCCCAGCTATGCTTTTCCCCATTTTCTATCCTTTCCCCATCTACAGGTTTCCTCTTTTACTTTTTTCAGGATGTGCAAACTCATTTGAGAGGTATTCAAAATCATTATGATAGTTTAGAGAAGTTTTGAGCTTTGAAAATAAACATTGAGATTGACTTATATGGCTTCTGGTTTCAGGCCTTCCAGACAGCCAGGCATCACTTTTTTCCCTCCCCGCCTTTCTTTTTTAAATACAACTTCAAATGTTATACAATGACTTTAAGGGGAAAGATCTGAAACTCAAGGATAGTGCAAGACATACACAACTGCCTTAGGGGGGCACATGCAGCTCATTAGCTTTGTGCTGTTCATTCCAGGTTTCTTAAATTTAAGAACAGCAGGTGTGCGTCTGTATCGGTGAGAAATCCAGCTTACTGTGTGGTTGCCGGTCCTCAGTGTTTGTGAAACTTAACCATGGTGCATGTCATAGAACACTAACCACATAGTGTGTTAAATAATGGATGGCTGTTTTTCATGGAGAACAGATGAGTTTTGGAGTTTTACTTATAAAATAAGCATGAACTTTGGAACTTTTAGTTCAAGTGGTATGAAATTTGAGGCGTTGAAAATGTGGTGGTGTGTGGCATATGTAGAAATTCCAAAGTTTTTTGTATTGACTATTGGGTGTATCAGAAAATAATAAGGATCACTGTATTTTGAAATTAAGATTGTAACATGAGGATTGCCCTCTGTTTGATATTCCTCAAGCCTCCTTAAGCCTATGTGAGTCTGAATACTGGTATTAAATTTGTTTGGTTGATGGTTTGGATTATACCTATACCCTTCAGAACCATCTTGAATCCAGGCTGCTAGCAAAATTACTATTCTGGCACTGATAAGCTAATTGACACATGATGTAACAAAACTTACTAGTTTTTATTTAACCCACAAGAGATGACATTGAACTTCTTGATAGACCATAATTCAGCTGTTTCATGTTCTTTTCTTCTTTTGAAGTTTCTCTTTCCAGAATAACCACTTTATGGCCAGTTTCAGAATATCCTGGGAGGTTGAAATGTTCTCCCATTGGTTTATAGATACTGCCATTTCTAATGTCTGATATCTATCTTAAAGGCACCCTACTTGTTGCTCTGTTGCTTTCAGTGGTCCAGTTATGTTTTCAAGGTACATTGAGGGAGAGAAATTACATTTCCATAGAATCAGCAGTATGTTGTTACTTACAAAATGTAATATCTTCTCCCTGGTCCCATGCTGACACCCACGTACACCAGCATTTCCATTGTGAGCTCAGTTCCCCTGTTATTTGTGTCACTGATGATAAAAACTGAGTGCCACAAGGGAGGTACAGGCCTTCCAGAGTGCCTTAGTTGTGGATGTTAGTGTAACTTTGGGGAAACTGGAAGACCCTAATAGATAGGTGTCAATTTTCCATAACATTTCTCCTATCTTTCAAGAGAGAAAAGGGGACCCTTGATCCCTTATTTCTCTGCTTAATCACTGAGGTCTTTGAGTGCATCACGGTTAGTGATCCTTCTCAGCTCAGATGTATGGCTTCTATCTACCAGTACCTGTGTATTAAGTATTATAGGCCCAGCCTTACGGAACTCCCGCTGAGGGGTCATAGGCACTGAAGACCTGTTTATTCCAGCAGGTTTTTAAAATTGAATTCTGATTTTGCTGTTTTAGCTCACTTTTAGTTTCATTGATTTGAGTCTTCTGTACATCAGTTAGAGATGACTGTGATTAAGTAGTATGCAAATAAGTAAGCAAGCAAGCAAGCAAGCAAGCTGTATAGACCAACGAAGGTGTGGCCTTATGGTTTCTGACAAGTCTCCATTGCAAAGTTGTTGCTCATCTGGTGATCTCTCAAGGATGCATCTTGTTATTCTAAGGATCTGTGGTTTAAAAAGTCATGTTCATTGAAATTTCTGAAAAGCTGATTCATAAAATACATGCCACCAGGGGTAATGTGGACCCCTCCAACTTTGCTTGCATAGGGACCGTTTGTGATTTATATAACTAAATCTCATGGTTAGCACATTCCCACTAAATATGAGCTTATTTGGCAACATTCATGCTTATTTGGTTATGTTTGGTACAAATGTGGACCTTGTGTTCCACTATGGAATGTATTTTACACCACAAATTCTTTTCTTTTTTAAAGCTTCTATGATTACTATTTTATTATCGCTTAATTTTATTCTTCCTGCTTTTATAGCTGTTTTAATTATTACTTTTAGCTAGTTATTTTGTTTATTTGAATAAAAAATGAACTTTTATTTACATTTTGGCCCCCTTGAAATGTCAAAAAACATGAGCCTAAAGAGCCTCATGAGCAAAATAGAGGAACATAGTTATTCTCTTCTGAAATGTCATGCCTTGAACATATAGATTATTGATTGACCCATGATGTTTTCAAGCAAACATACTTCCACATATTTTGAATAATGAAGCAGAAGAAAATAGCCATTCTCTTTTAATTCAGCAAGTTATTTCTCTCTTCTGCTAAGGTTTTGAATCACACAATAGTGCTCTTCTGATTTAGCTTGTTGCATGCAAAAGAGTTAGTGTACACCAGCCACACATACCAATGCGAGGATGGAACATTTGAATGTCATCTACGCATGTAAAATCTAACATGTGTAGGCTAAAATGATATGGGTTGATTTTGTGCACTGCATGACATTAGCTTATTCAGGTTGATTTTTTTATGTGTGGGCAGCAATTATCATATCATAAAAGGTAAAGGGACCCCTGACCATTAGGTCCAGTCGTGACTGACTCTGGGGTTGCGGCGCTCATCTCGCTTTATTGGCTGAGGGAGCCGGCGTACAGCTTCCGGGTCATGTGGCCAGCATGACTAAGCCACTTCTGGCGAACCAGAGCAGTGCACGGAAACGCCATTTACCTTCCCGCCAGAGCGGTACCTATTTATCTACTTGCACTTTGACATGCTTTCGAACTGCTAGGTGGGCTAGAGCAGGGACCGAGCAACGGGAGCTCACCCCGTCGTGGGGATTCGAACTGCCTACCTTCTGATCAGCAAGTCCTAGGCTCTGTGGTTTAACCCACAGCGCCACCTGCGTCATACGCATGCACTAATTTCCACAGATCAATTTACAGACAACTCAGTTGTGTAATCATTTGTGTAAAATCAGTGCTCAACAAACTGATTATCTATGCATCTGCACTAAAAGTGAAGACTGAACAACAAAATCTGATTCTTTATTAAAGTGACAAAATTATAGTGCCATAAGACCTGAGGGAAGAAATAGTTAAGATTGACTAAAAATGAGTCCGCCAGGTTTACCTAATTCCTTCAACATAGTTCCAGTAAATTCAAATGTTTTATGGAATTTCACTCTTTTGAATGACCATATATGCAAAGTAGTATTTATTTTTAGGATTTTCAGAACACTAATTTGCAACAAGCTCTTTGCTCCCCCGTGCCACAATGTATACCCTGGATATAACATAGACAAGGCTCAGTGGATATCTGCTTATGTGCCACTAATGATATGTGGGTAGTGTTAGTAGCAATGATGGTGGTAAAGTTCATCATCCTCAGGCTCAAAAACAATGCTTGCCTCAATGAGAGATGAGTACCTGATGTTACTGAATTCTTCTTTGACTCAGAGAAGATCAGGAGGGCAAAAACCCACTCGCCTTGGCCAAAAAGGGGCCACTGAGGGAGGACTTTTAGGCTAGACCCTAAGCCTATTCAGCTCATTTACTGTATGTGACCTGGCATCCTAGCATAGAACATTATTAAAAAGACTTCTTTTTCCTCTGCCAGGTTTAGCCAGAACAGCAGCAACAGCCCTACTGATAAATGGGGTTTGGATCTGGTGCGACTTCACACTAGCTTATTGTGCATAGGATTGCCCCCTCAATGTATTAACAGGACAAGCCAAAGGAGGGTGGAGTGGGGTTCAAGGTCTCATGGCGACTTTCTGGCCATTCCTTACTCATCTCCTGTCTTTCCACTAATGCAAGCCTCCTAACACTCACTATGGGGATCTAAGGCAGCTGTTAGAGCCATTCTGGATTTTTATGGGGGGGAAAATATTTTGTCACGTTAGTCATGGCTTTCAAGCCTAGCATAATTTGTGCGTCAAAATCTGCTGCTGGAATTCAAGCCATATGTAGATCATTATCTCCTTCTACAGAAGGAATCAGAGGCTGAGTTATCTAGCCTCCTCTTTTTTAGCACTTTCAGTGAGGTTGGCAGGACTGATCAGAGACATTGTGCTGTTTGAGGTGTAGAAGCAGATGGAACTCTGCCCTCTCCATCTTGGTCAATGTGTAAAGTAGCCAAGACCAGCTAAGTTATTTTGCTACCTATGGCAGAAAAAATCCACAAGCTTTTCTACTTCCTAGCTTTAGTAATATAGTTATTGTTATTTACAACCTGAAATCAGCTACCTGAGGTGGTCATCCCACTCTGCCTAATGGTAGGGGTTGTCCTGGATGTTGGGAGGCAAAAACGGTAAGCTAAGGCTTACTCTGATTGCAGAGTGAGGTTGAATCCTAGTAATGGGTAAGGGTGGATGGATGGGGGCTACCACTGAGATGAGGCAGAACAGCAGTTATGGAACAAGCATTGTTGCTGCTTCACGCAACATCAGAGATGCAACAAGCAGCTCACCCCATTCTTCAGTCCTCTGAAATTTCCAGTGGAAATGATGAGGCTTTGCAGGGTGGAAAGGGATGGCTGTCCCAACTTGTCAGTGCTCCAATGGTTACTTAATGTTCAGCAAATACTTAGTTTATATATTGTTTTGATGTTTAATATTTTAGCACTGGAGTTATTGTTTGCAATCCTGTTTTCTTGATATTTTTTCTTATATTGTCCATATCCACTAAATCACCTCAACCTTGTTACACCTAGTTACACACACACACACACACACACAGAGAGAGAGAGAGAGAGAGAGAGAGAGATTTGAATTTGCTCATAAGAGCTCATGGCTCAATAATCAGTTATAGCCCAAAACCTTTGCAAAGTAATTCAACAGTATCAATTAGTTTCCAGTTTACTCGAAAGTAAGACTGTAGAGGATTGCATCCTTAGTCTCTCTAAAGTGCCAAAGCAATGTTTTCTTTACTCAACACTATTAGATCAGTCTTTAACATGTATATCACAGATGGTGATTTAAAATGGGTTTTGTTTCCCAAAGGTCTTATCTTATGAACATATTTATTGGTTTCACCTTGGCAAGGTTCTCAGTTGATCATGAGAACTGTGGTGACAAGTGTGACCATTTCGTAAGTCTGCTTCCGCTAAATCCATGCTTACTTAATTGTGGTAGCATCTTGTCATAATTATGCTTAGATTTATTAGCTTCAGTTATGTGGTAAGCATCGCTTTGTGAATGGGCCACGGGGGCAGATTTTAAAGAGCTAGTTAGGCTTTATCACCTGATGTGTCTGCTTTGATGATCCACTGCTTCTCAGAGAAGTATTCACCATGCACTAAGAGAAAGAAGAAGCTTTCCTTTGAAGATACAAATTAAACTATAAAGGGGACCATCCTCAAGCTATTTCCCATGAAATAATCTCTCCTCAGGAAGTTTTACTCCAAAGGCAGTGGCTTTGGGATTAAAGCAGAAAAACAAATTGCATTTCTGCAAGGTCACTCGGAAGGTCTTGTGTGGCATTGTGCCGCTGAACCTAGCTAATCTTGGGGCCCCATCTGGTGCCTACAAGAACAACAATATCCAAAGCGTCAGAGAATTAGATCAGTAGTATGGCCACTCCTCCAGCTTTTCATAGCTACTGCTGCTGTGGACTAAGGGGCAGGATTTATTCTATAATGCTTAATTATCTAAAGAAGACTAGGCATACAAGTTGAAAGATCCCATTGGAAATAAAAAAGAAATCCCTGATAAAGAAGATTACTTATTATTATTAACTGGGATTATGCAAGGGATGAAACTCTTGCTTATATAATGCAACTTTACCTATAACTGTGAGGATGCAAGTCCACAAAGCCTGCGCAAATAAGAGTAGATGCTTTTATTTGCGGAACACCGAGTTTTAGAACTACTCTGTTTTGTATAAAAATGACATGCTGCTTTTCTTCTGCATGAGAGGGTAGGGCTGATAATAAAAATATAATGGTTAGTCACTCTTCAAAATGCTTCCTTAAATGTCGTTTCAGTTTGTTGGTATTTATGCACAGCAAAGATCCATGTTAACAACTTTGACGGGACTCTGTGCGGATATTGTGCCCCCCCCCCCAAAATAATTCACCATAAATACCAAATTACATCTTAATTGTTTGATTGAACATAACTTACCAGAACTTATGAGAACACATTTCTTAGCTACTTCTCTTTTTTAGTGGTGCTTTTTGTTTTTATCATTTGTCAGAAATGTAATGCAAAAATAATTGTGTATTGGGCAGCTGGCAGCTTCTTGAAAGGGAGTGAGGGAATGAAGTAGTCTTGAAGGAAGAGTGCTCTCCCCCCCCCCAACCAGGTGCCTCCCCACTCTTGTTGTATACTGCTCTCCTCAACTCTTAAGTGTTGGGATGCTGTACAGCACATAGGTAATGCCTGCTCCTCGCCAGTTTTCTCCCCATGTGGGGGTACCATTGCTGTGAGTGTATTGTAACATTCATGGACCTTCACAGTAAAGGGGGACTTCCTACATCTCACATTGTTTCAGACTTTTTAGGTCTTCTGATTCATGGACAATTTACAGCAAAAACTCATTGGAGGGTTCAGCTTTATGCCTACAAATGAATATATACTTCCACTGGCATAAAGAATATGCCTTACATATGTGGAGCTTTGTATATACAGAAGAGCTCCTGCATCTGCAGAAAGGTTTTTGTACTGAGAGTGGTATTTAAATGTTAACTAATATATATATTTTCTGTATGGCATGCCTAGGTAAATACTGCTGTTCGGTTTTATTTTGTATCAGTTTTAGTTTTGAAGCAGCTTATGGATAAATATAGTTTATATTTAATAAACCCATATGGTGATATCTAAGTCATACTCAGATGATGATTAGTTGTTGTTTTTTAATCGCATCCAACCTCCTAAAGGAGGAGTTCAGGGTGGAAAACAACACAGCTTTTGAAAAACAGTTACTGTATCTCTCTCTCCCCCCCCTCTCTGCATGCACATATTTTGATGTAGACTTTTGTTTAACACATTATTGATAATGAAATATCTTTTCCTCCCCAGAAGTATTTCCAAGAGATTCCAACTTAAAGGACAAGTTCATCAAACATTTCACAGGTAAGAACACTTTTTGTGTGAAGGCAATTCTGTGTTCAATTTCTTGCCAGATGTTGCCTACATAAAGCAGTGTCTTATCTCCTCTCCCAATGAAGGAAGCCTATATTGTAAATTACTAGGTCCATCCTTTGGGGCTGCTGTTTTCCTATTTGCTTTCCAACAGGTTGTAGTGGGACCCACAGGTTAGGACATGGAATCTTAAGGCCCATTAAAAGGCTAGCTGTTCCATTGGCAAGTGACTCCCAACTTTTAACTTCCCTAAGTATCTTCATATGCCTTTTCCCTAACAGATTGGAAAAGGCTCAATAGAGTGGAGGAGCCAGTGTGAAAAGTCTTGGTGATAAAATTTTGTAGCCTTTATAGTTGTAGCCCATCATCCATCACTGGCCTTCTTTTTCATTATTCCATTAGCTTTAATTACATTAATATGGTTATATGTATTTTTTTCAGAAACTTCAGTAAAATTGTACTCTGAACATTTATTTATTTATCACAATATTT
The DNA here is from genome assembly GCF_965113315.1 of Podarcis vaucheri. Classification (NCBI taxonomy): domain Eukaryota; kingdom Metazoa; phylum Chordata; class Lepidosauria; order Squamata; family Lacertidae; genus Podarcis; species Podarcis vaucheri. The sequence continues at coordinate 54,939,865 of NC_138766.1, read as the reverse complement.
GTATCTCTTTATCACACACCCCCACACCCATAAAAGAAAGTTCTCTGGGTGGTTTATAGTATAGAAATTAAAACCATATAAATAAACCTAAAAGCTGAATATAGTAGGAGAATAAAGACAAAATAAGCTAAGGAAAAACTGTAGCCCAAAATATCTAAAAAACACTAAACATTTTTAAAGATTGAAAGGCTGGGGCAGGAGTGGGGAAGAGAAATACCTTCACTTGATGCCAAAAGGACCACAGTGTAGGTGCCAAGTTAGCTTCTCTGAGCAGGACATTCCATACCCCTAGTGCTAGCACTGAAAAGGTCCCTTTTCTATTAACCACTATCTTGCCTTATTTGACAAGGTGAAAGGTTTGAAACATATTAGACAAAGCAAATATGAACTAACTAACTATTATTTGTGCAATTTAGTTTGCAATAGAATTAGAAATGCAATCAAAATGTTGTGTTTTATTAATCCTCAAACAGGTCCAGTTACATTTTCAGCTGAATGTAGTAAGCATTTCCACCGGCTCTATCACAACACACGGGATTGTTCAACACCAGCCTGTAAGTTCCAGCTAAAAACTACTTCCATGTTTCATTGTCCTGTCTGTCTGGTCTTAGGCCAGGGTTGAGCAGGTTCTTAACACCAAATCATTTCCCCCAGTCTTTCTTGAGAATGGAATACACACGTGTCCACTGCCATTAAGAACATAAGAAGAGCCTTGCTGGGTTAGACTAGTCCAGCATTCTGTTCTCCATTGGCAAACATGAGGCCTTTGGGAAGTCCACAAGTAGTGTAGTGAGCATAGTGGTACTCTTCCACTTGAGATTCCCAGGAACTGGGGTTCAGAGCTATGCTAAATCGACCTTGAGTGCTGTCAACTTTCAGTGGCATATTTCACCTGGTGGCAGAGCTGAATGTAGTGCCATGCTGAATGTAATGTATGTTGAAAACTACTTCCTTCCTTTTCAACTTTCCAATAGTACCAATAGTTCATATCAATGTTTTGTTCATTAGGGGACATATATGAATCCTTTGTTTCCACTTGTATTGGGCTACCCTACAAGGAATGTTACTTGTTAAATGATTGTTTTATTGCAGTCCGTCTAGGGAGACATATAAAAAACTCCCTAAAACACCTACATTTTGCAGCTGATGGCAAATGAAACTGGACTTACACTCTAGGAAATTAAACACATGATGATTAATGTTAACTTCATTTTTATGGTTTTAAATAGATTATAAAAGGTGTGCAAGATTGCTGACAAGATTAGCAATGAGTCCACTGTGTACACAGCCATAGGAGGCCTGTTATGTAAGTATTTTTTTAAAAAAAATTGAAACACCTTTCTAATCTAATGACCAGTTTGTTCCTGTTAGTTTCTTTTCTCAAAAGCCAAACAGTAACAAGAGTTTAGCCTTCTCCCCACTGTGATTTCAGTGAAAATCACAGAAAATCAGACATACAACTTTTTTCATCAAGAGGAAGCCTCTGTTGGCACTGGAACTGGAACTCCCTGCTTTGGAAATGTTGTTTTCATCAGTGCCATGGGAAGAGCGGAAAAAGTTAAGCTCCCTTTCCACTCCCACCATTTTAAGCCTGATCAGTCTCCCCTGTGGCTACTTGAATTTATAAAAAAAAATTATGTAACTTAAAGAGATGACTTACCTGCCGTTTTCCAATTTTGTCAAATGCTTGTTGATGTGGCCCTGGTGGGCTACTTCTGCACTATTTCAGGACCATGGAGAAGTCTTCTGATATAATAGGTAAAACATGGCTTCAGTTTTCCAAACAACTAGCTTTTTAAGCTGCACTACAGGTTATCAACAATATCAGACCATGACTCCATGGTGGAGATAGGTACAACTTTCTTTTTATTTTGTAGAGGGCAAGAAATATTTATTAACTTCTGAGGTATGCAAATAAGCCAACATTAAAAATGCAACATTTCTTGTTTCAAAAATGGAACAGGATCACCACTTTGCTGCTAATCTGCATTTATTTGCAACAGAATCTGTGTGCATATCCACTCTGTGTGCAAAAGACTTTCTGTACAACTGGAACCCTGATTTGTCAGGGCTCTCAAAATGTATCTTCAGTTGAATGTGCCAATGGTGGGGTGGTACCAGCAGTTATGTTGACCACTGAGCGTTTCGTGTTTGCACTGGGAAAGCCTGTAGTCATTAAAGTTTTTCTTCATTTTTTAGTAAGCAAGAACCTATAAATGCGTTGGTTTCTATTGAAACTATTATTATTACTATTATTATTCAATAGCTGGGAATCTAAGTGAACTGTTTTTTGTTTCAGACTTTTCTGCTAAGCCTGAACTCTGGTTTGCCAAGAAAGTGCCTTGAAATCTGTCCCAAGACAAAGAGAAGACATCTTGCTCTTTTTTTAATTTACAGCATTGTTTTGTTACTAGATGCATTTTATTTTCATATATGTCGGACATTCCATATTCGTGTGAAAGGAACGTATTTTATTTGTATTTGTAAATATGTTGCCTATAGCTCAAATAAGCCAATTTATTTAAATATGTTGTATATAAAGACTACTAATAATATACTAATTAAATGTTATATGCAGGGAGTTGGCTGGTGTGTTTGCTGTTTCTTGTTTCATTGTTTGTACATCATTTTGCTCAGGCTCTTACTTTCATTATTTGCACTAACTTGAAAAGCAGAAGTCTCTGTAACTGAAATCTGAATAAGCTGCAAGTGGGATGTTTTACTTTCTGTGGAAAATATTTCATATTATGAAGCTTTTGGTAATATATATATATATGCCTACATAGTATATATATTATTGCACATCAGAACAAACTGCTCAAAAAATGCACACTGCTTTGGGAAACATTTGTGAAGCTGTTTTGGATTATCATCAGTTACGTTTGTACTGGCACTTATAGAAAGAGTCACAAATAATGTAAATATAAAGACTGGAAGACTGCAATGCAGTTTGGGTGGAATAAAGAATATAGATCTCATATTTTCATGTTTTTCTTGACCCTTTGGGTGATTTTGGGACTTTTAATTACTATCTCTAACACCTGTTAAATATATTCTATATTGCAGCTGGATACTATTAAAGTAATTATTCCATACTTGAAGGTATATGCTTTCTACATACTTTCTAATGCTGCAGTCCTATGATCTCTAGGAGGGCATCCCAGGAGCCATTGGACATTTTAGTTTTTACTTTCTGGAAAAAAAAGCAAGAGACAGATGTTTACCCTTGGAGAGGAGACCTGACCTTTCAAGCCTTCCCTGTGAGGCTGTGGAAAAGTCCTCTGCCATTACTCCTCTGGTGTTAGATAGGACAAAAAGGGAACATACCAGGTTATTCATGGATGTGCAGGATCCAAAGCCCTCCTAGTCTTCTGATTCCCCCTCCCCACAGAACAGCGAATAGACTATGCCAGTCTTGCAGCTGGTACAGTTTATCTCCTTCCTACTGAAATCAATAGGAGGTAAGCTTTCCTCCCCCCTTTTAAAAAAAGGAAGCTCTCGGAATAGAAAAAAGTTATCCCCCACGCAAGCTCAGCTGGGCGTTAGGAAAGGCATTTCCTGCACCCCATTTGATTTGCTCTGTTAAAGCCACACATATAAGTTCTGTCTTATTCTATCTGTGTCTTTGGTCTACAGGCAAATGAGGATAAGACTACAAGAACAGTATCTGTAGTGTGCAGATGACAGGGTTTCAGATGCAAACTGTAGAAAGTCAATTCTTCAAGCAAATCCACAAAGCAGCCTCCTCTGTTCTTGATTAAGAATTTTATACTTCTAAAATTAAGTATAAAAACAAGGGTATATTGTGTGAAACTGAAGTCAACTGTGCATATTTGCACAGGCAGTGCTAATTCTGTAGACATGCTTGCTAATTTTAGTCATAGTCAATTTATTTATATACCAAGCTATTCACAACCGTGTTTGTGCTGAAAATGGCACTAATAATAATAATAATAATAATAATAATAATAATAATTTATACCCCACCCATCTGGGCGGCTTCCAACAAAACACTAAACTACAATAACCTATTAAACATGAAAAGCTTCCCTAAACAGGGCTGCTTTCAGATGTCTTCTAAAAGTTTGGTAGTTATTTTTCTCTTTGACATCTGGTGGGAGGGCGTTCCACAGGGCAGGCGCTGCTACCAAAAAGGTCCTCTGCCTGGTTCCCTGTAACTTAGCTTCTCGCAGTGAGGGAACCGCCATAAGGCCCTCAGCGCTGGACCTCAGTGTCTGGGTAGAACGATGGCCCTATTATAATTTATATTATAATATAAAATGACCCTATTATAATATTACATAAGCATTATAAAGGTTATCATTTTAAACTGACACAATAAGAATCCAACAATTACCAGTTCGTTTAAAATACACCAAAAAGTGAGCAAGGCTTACAAATAGGTCAGCTAACAATCCAATTACCTTTATATCTCAATGTAGTCCCAAAGCTGATGGCATGACTGTCCAGCAATATTTCCTCAAAAGGTTTTATACCTGGACCCAGAAATTCTGTGAACTGTAGAAGTAAAGTTGAATTGCTCTCCTAAAATCACTCTGAGAACCTGGTTTCTGTATCAAACTTCTCTTAGTGATCTCAAAAGTATACATGGTTTTTTGGTGAGCTGTGGTGGCATTTCACATCCTCATTCTTACAATTAACATACACAATTGCAATATCTGCATAGGCTTTTAGATCTAGGATTGCAGGGTCTCACATAACGCCAAACTCAAGTACAGTGTGTGTGTGTGTGTGAGAGAGAGGGGGGGGGGAGGAGAATTCACATGTAGCCATACCTGAAGTGAGAACTAAGGATTATTAACTGCATCTTTAACTGGATCTTGCACTTAAACTGACTTTATTCTTAAAACTTTCCATGTCATATTATTTCTATTAAACTACACATGTGTTTCCGCTTCTGCTAATATATTAATTGTGACACGATTGCAAAATAAACAGAAGTAGCAATGAGTCATTACATTGCACTAAAATACATTTTAGATTATTTTTGTACCATAATTCGGTACAAAGGCCACCTGTGAGAAAGATGCAGAGCCCTCAGAGATGGAAGCAAACGAAGTGGATCCCTGATGTGTAGGAGCACAAATATAAATATGGGTCTAAATTTGAAAGCCATGTGATTTATTCTGAATAAACAGCATCATTATATTTCCACAGTGTTATACACTTAGTATTTGTATACATCTAGCTGAAATATATATAGTATATATGGTTGACTGGAAGTCACTTTGGGTTGCTTTGGGCAAGATAAAGTGAATAACAAATTTAATAATAATAATAATATATGAAGATCTTTGAACAGTTTATATTTTCTATTTATTTATAAAAAAACATTTATATACCACTATAGCCCCCAAAATACCAAGCAAGTTTACAAGAAAAGTATCAATGTACAGTACAATAAAAACCATGCAAATTTTTAATGGAAACCAGAGCGCACAGAAACACCTTTTACTTTCCCACCACAGCGGTACCTATTTATCTACTTGCACTGGTGTGCTTTCAAATTGCTAGGTTGGCAGGAGCTTGGACAAAGCAACTGGAGCTCACCCCTTCACAAGGATTTGAACCGCTGACCTGATTGGCAAGCCCAAGAGGCTCAGTTAAACATGAAAGTGGCTGTTTTGTACAGGTTCCAGAATGTTCCCCACTGCCTAACAAATACAAATTCCTCCTCCTGACGCCATTTCCACATCCAAGACAAACTACAAAGCTCTGCCTGCCTAGCTGGCCCTGCATGTGGAACCGGTAGTATTTTGGAGAAAGAAAACTATTGTGGAATGATAATGTACCATGGAATATGAGGGTTTATGTATGATGTGGGTACACATGTGTCTGGGGATAAGTTATCCTGTTTCTTTCAAATGTGGCAATTGTCCAAGCTGAGAATGTGATCAAAATATTTTATTGCGTGCCCAATCGCAGTCCCCGCCCCCTTCCGGGAGCCTGACCTCTATCAATGAATATGCATGACAACAAATTTGGAATTAAAATGGCCACAACTTTATTTAATTTCAGATGTAGGAAACCTTGGCTTAGGCATTGGGTGTGTATACCTCTCAGCCCCCTGCTGGGAGTCTGAGGCAAAGCAGGATCAATTGGAATATGGGGGGACACTGCAAAACGTGTGTTTACACAGCTATCCCCCCTCTGCGCTGTTGAGGGGAGTTCAATGACTGCCTGCTGAGCGCATGAGGCCAGAGACTTCCCTCAAAAACCCCTTTAATGGGGAACACTGGTATCGTCACCACCTCACCCTTCTTTTGATAGACTACAGGATTCCACCCAAGACCTAAAACTGCCAAAGTTGTGACAATTGCTATGGGCAGATTACAGTGGTGCCCCGCAAGAAGAATGCCTAGCAAGACGCAAAAACTCACTAGCTGAAAGAGTTTTCTGTTTTGTAGGTGCTTCGCAAAACGAATCTCCTATGGGCTTGCTTCGCAAGACGAAAATGTCTTGCGAGTTCCTGCGGGTTTTTCCCCTCCCCCCTTTTTCTAAGCCGCTAAGCCGCTTATCAGCTGATCCGATAAGCCGATAAGCCACTAAAAGCCGCTAATAGCGCTAATAGTGCTAATCCGCTAATCTGTCAATGGGCTTGCTACGCAAGACGAAAAAACCGCTAGACGAAGAGAATCACAGAACGGATTCTTTTCATCTTGCGAGGCACCACTGTACCAAACATTTAAAAAGGAGAGAAATACAGTAGTAATCATGGGGGACTTCCCCGATATCTGTTGGGACTCGCACTCTGCCAAGAGCACAAGGTCTGACAAATTCCTCCATTGCCTTGCTGACGAGTTCATTTCCCAGAAGGTGGAAGAACCAACAAAGGGACCATCTGTCTTGGACCTGGGTCCTCACCAATAGGGAGGAACTGATTGATGAAGTGGAAATGCTTGGAAACTTGGGAGGAATTGATCGTGTTCTTCTAGGTTTCAAGATACAAAGGCGAGGGAAAACTGAGTGAAGTCGGACACACACTCTGGATTTTAAGAAGGCCAATTTCGAAAAGCTGAAAAAGCTACTGGGTGTGATCTCATGGTCAGAAATACCCAATGAGAAGGGAGTCCAAGAAGCATGGGAGTTTCTAAAAGGAGAAATATTGAAGAACCAAATGTAGACAATACCAACAAGAAAGAAAAGTGGGAAGCATCTAAGGAAACTGGTGTGGCTGCATAAGAAGCTTACAGATGAGCTGAGAGTTAAGGAGATGTATAAGAAATGGAAGAAAGGGGAAATCACAAAGCAGGAGTATACACAAGTAGCCAACAGTTGTAGGGGGGGGGAATTGGGCTAGCTAAAGCTCAGAATGAGCTCAGGCTTGCAAAGTAAGAGGAAGAACAAGCAAGTGGTAGGCCTTCTGCATGTGGAACACAGAGAAATGCTGTTGGGTGACAGAGAAAAGGTGGAACTACTCAACAACTACTTTGCCTCTGTCTTCACTCAAAAGAAAAGTGATGCCCAGCCTGGTGATAATAGAATAAATGATGTAAGGAGGGAGCTGCAGCCCAAGATAGGAAAAGAGGTAGTAAAGGAAGGAGCTGGGTATACTTAGCCTGAAAAAGAGGAGACTGAGAGGAGATATGATAGGCATCTTATCTTCAAATATCTTGAGGACTGTCACATGGAAGAGGGAGCATGCTTGTTTTCTCCTGCTCTGGATGGTAGGACTCGAGGCAATAGCTTCAAGTTACAAGAAAGGAGATTCTGACTGAACATTCGAAAACACTTTCTGACTGTAAGACAGTGGAACAGACTCCCACAAGAGATGGTGGAGTCTCCTTCCTTGGAGGTTTTTAAGCAGAGGTTGGATAGCCATTTGTCATGGATGCTTTAGCTGAAATTCCTGCATTGTGGGGGGTTGGACTAGATGACCCTTGGGGTAACCTCTCAACTCTAAGATTCTATGATTCTTTGAACACTCTCAAATGTGAAGTGATGCAAAGTGCTCCAAAAAATATGGAACACCACTCACTTAAGTGGATCCAAGAGTTAACAATTGCCTGAGACTCTTATGAGTCTTTGAGAACACCTGAGGAGAATGACACAGACCCTATCAGAAAGGCTTCCCTAGCAACATAAAAAATAGCATTTGAGTTTTTCTCTAAAGCAGTGATTCTCAGACTTATTTGTCTCATGCAGGAGGAGGGGTGGGTACTGGGACAGGCCTGGTCAACAGACTGTGTGTGCTGGTCCCAGGGGGAGGTTACCGTGGGGCGAGCTCCAGGACCTGAGTCGAGGGTCAGCAGACAGTCCTCCACAGGCGAAGTGGGGTCCAAAGCGAGGAGCCGGGCAAGGACAGGAACTCTGGAGGAACAGGACTGGGTGCTGGCCGAAACAGCTCTTCAACGATGTTGCTCCCGCAACCTGGGACCAGGCTGACTGGCCTTTATCTTCTCTGAGGCCAGGGGTGGTCCCGGCCCCCAGGAGACCCGCCTCTCCTGGCCTTAAGGTGAGCACTCCTCCTGGGAAAAACCAGTTCCCTCCGCTTCTCAGCCCTGAGCCTCTGCAGCTCAGGAGAGGCTGGAGGGTTACTGGACCCAGGGGGAGACTCACCTTCCCCTGACAGGGCTGGGAGAGGTGCACCTGTAGGCACTGTGTCCTCAACCACCTCCGGAGCCAGGGTGGATTCACCTGGTGCCTGTTCCTGAGGATCCGGCACAGGTGCAGGCGCTTCAGAATCAAGGTCCTGCCCCAGTTCAGCTGGCCCTGGAGGCGGGGACTCCTGTGCAGGCTGGGATTCCTCCAGTTCAGCCTCTGAATCGGATTCCCAAGCCATCACACAGTGTAAGATAACTTAGAAGAGGCTAAAATAGTCAGTGAGATAATCTGTGTACCACCAGGTGGCACCAGGAGTCTTTGCAGGTAATGGTGACCAGCCACATAGTAACACTTTGGCTATGTATTACTTTACAAAGGATGATCTACTATTTCAAGGAATCCTCTCTTTGAAAAACTGTTTGGTCCAAGTCTGGCTCAGCAATAAGGAACCACAAGAAAGGAGAATAAAGGCTGTGATGTTGCCCATCAACAATTACCACCTGAGCAGCAGAATAAGCAGGCACCCGCCACACCTGATCAGTCTTCCCTACTATGGGGAATGTGAGATGTATTGCATTTCTATTTAGACTAATTATTCCTCATGTGCATCTTGCTATATAAATTAGCATACTAATTTTCTAGGCAAATGTGTGCCCTCATGTGTCCTTCCTTTTTTTTTTAGGTAATGCATTTCTACTTTTTGGGAATGTGGACATCATTGCCCTGCCTTAAGGATCCTTGAATATTTCAGTCAAAATACTCTCTCTGTAAAAAAAAACCAACCCCAGGAGTCAGAGAGGACAAGTCATTGACTATTTACATTATAAATAGTAACAGGAACAAGTGGTTATTGCATTGACCTCCTACTTCCTACAAGTGTGCAAATATTGGTTTAACATATTCTATTTCTCTTCACCTAAGAAGTACCTGTTTCAAGCTGTTTCTGTTTTAAATCAAATGAATAAATGTTACTTTTTTTGCCAGCTGTGTTTACCCTTGGATCAAGGTCAACACAATGGGTCTGGAACTCATACAGCAATTTGTATAATAGAGGGAAACCATGGAAACTACAGCTGATTGGTACTGAGTATATATCCCCCACCAAAAAAAGTACAATCAGCTCAGGATTTAAGACTGGAGGACTGTGATGGAATAAATGTCTTGTAGAAGAATGGTAAGAAGAAACTGAATGGTTGAAGCCAGTCAGATTGGAATTTTCAAGCTAAATATTTATCTCATATTAAGTTATTGGGTATTGAATTCGTTGGTAATTATTTGTCTCATGTGGAGATACCTAGTGCTTTTCTGAGGGGAAAAGTGGAAGATTCAGAAAGGCAGGATCCTTCATGATATTGTCACAGCCATACATCCTCACAGCCACACCCATTTTGAGATGATACAACTTTCTATGGTTATACAATAATCATCATTATACAATAATTATGATTAGGAATGCATTATAATAATGTAGCGATCAGCTAGATCTACCATATTCTGTGCACATACACCAGTAAATTATTTGCAGGGCCCCAATAGCTTCTTTTGGAGTGACTGAAGTAGTGTTTTCCTTGAAGTGCCATTGTAGGTAACAGAACTTGCTCATCATTCTCTTGAAACCAAAGCGCCCTGTGTTTCCAGTGTTCCTAAATGCTTAGCTTTGGTGCATACACTGGCTGAAAAGATCTCATTTAATGCTGATTGGGCAGCTCTAGGACACTAGATACAAGGACCCTGCTGCAGAAATAGTAGTCAGTCTTCAACCCCCTGCAACTCCTGACAGCTTCATGACTGAGAGGGAGGAATAAAAGACTGAAATGAGATGTCAGCTCAATAACAAGGGATCTCAAGCTTCACCTTTTGGGTTCAGCACCTACGAATACAGAGGCCTCTGAAGATCATTGCAAATACCTGTTTGTCTCCTCTCCAGCTCTTGGGGCACTCACACAGAAAGTGCGAGGCTTATGTGAAATTCCACATCTAAGCTTTCCCTTCAGGCTCAACAAGCTTTGAAGCTTATAACTTACTTGACCAGAGGAACAGGATAGGAACTTAGGAACAGAGCAAACCTGGTGGGTCAGGAAGGGCCATTTGGCTTTGGTTGAGCTAAAAAGAGACCTAGGATCTAGACACTTACTCATTTTGGGGCATTTAATAAGCTTTGCAACTAGTTGTTGTGCTTCTTGGACACACTCAGTTTAGAGCTGCAAATGGAAGCAACTGAGAGATGTGATTTCATAAAATACTTTTATTTTTGTTAGCATACCATTTTTTGTCACATTAAAGAGTTTTAAATGTTCAGTATATATTGTGTGTGAATATGTGTTCTAATAGCCCATCGTGCTGCATGCATCCATATGTGCATTCTAAGTAGAGGGAAAGCTCTGGGTTTAGAAATCCCTCTACAGGTAGGCACCAAGGCCTCAGACAGAAGGATCATGGCTCATGCAATTTTGTTCCCCTCCCCCCAATAGGGACATTTCTATTCATTAAGTCTTTCAAGAATAGCGCATCTATATTTCCAGTTATATCACCAATAGAAATCAGAAGGATACCTGATGATTCAGACCCCATCATGAGATTAAATATTTAGAAAATCTTCATTCTCTTGATGCACAAGGGACGACGTCACTTGAAAGACAGACCTCTGCTGGAAACCATGGAGAGCTGCTGCCAGTCAGATTCAGCATCTCTAGGCTAGATGGGCAAATAGCCTGGCTTAGTATAACACAGCTTCCTCTGTTTCTGTAGCAGCCCTTGCGGTAAGTGCTAGGAATGTGCATCAGCTTTATGATGATCACAATGAGGCAAGTCAGGGTGATTCAAGGTCTTCCCCCCTCCATTGATGCACCATGTCAATGTGATTGGACACACAGCTAGACGAGAGTGGACAAAGACAGAAGACCCAAAGCAACGGGGGTGAAGGATTTGCAACTTCAGAGGAACTGCACAGCAACCTGCAAGGTTCTCCTAAAACAAACCCAACCTTTCCTTGAAGCAACCTCATCATGACTTAAGTGCTGACCTCCACCCCATCTATTCCAGTCTGTAGGAAGTGTCCACAAATTTCCCAGAGGCAAATAATTTCAGGATGAATTCGTGAATGAATGGGGCTCGGTTTGACCACCCTCCATTTTTTGCAAAAGTCACAGGGGCTCTTCTAGTTGTCAAAATGAAATCTTGCCCTTTCCAATGCCCTCTGCCCTTGCTGCCACTTAACATCCTTGCTTTTTCACACACGGACAGAGTTCAGAAAAAAGATTATATGCACCAATGTGCATCGTTTATATTAGTTCAAGTATTTATCACATCTGGTAAGAATGCATACTGTCCTGCTGGTGTGTTTATTTAAATGTTGAAGTCATACAAAGTTTGATAACCACACTTATTCAATGTCATCCTTGGTCAGCAGGACATTTTTATAGATCATTGCTTATAAAAACTTAATAGTGCATCCTTTGTTGATGTCACTCTGAAGTTATGCATAATTGTGCCGGCCTGCCATATATAATATTTTCGTTAGAGCAATGCAAAAGCATCTCTCCTGTGTGAGTGTCTGAGGGCCCTGCTCCTTCCTGCCACTTACCACCTGGCCTGGGGCGGGGCCTGAAGCCTCATAAGGACTGCTGTGCTCTGCTGCCCAGGAGGACTCTCCTGTGTGAGTGTCTGAGGGCCCTGCTCTTGCCGCTCACCACGTGGCCCAGGGCGGGGCCTGAAGCCTCACAGGGACTGCTGCGTTCTGCTGCCCAGGAGGACTCTCCTGTGTGGGTGTCTGAGGGCCCTGCTCCTTCCTGCCACTCACCATCTGGCCCAGGGCGGGGCCTGAAGCCTCACAGGGACTGCTGCGTTCTGCTGCCCAGGAGGACTCTCCTGTGTGAGTGTCTGGGGGCCCTGCTCCTTCCTGCCACTTACCACCTGGCCCAGGGCAGAGCCTGACGGGCCTCACTAGGACAGTTGCTGTTACTGCTGGAGGGGTGCAGAGTGCTTTAAAAATGTTTTTAAAAAATTTATTTTGAATTTTTTGTAAGTGGGGGTGGGTGGGGGTGGGGTGGATGTTTATTGGGCCTGGGAATTTGTTTGATTTTATGTTTTTGTAATTTTTACTGTTTTTTGTTTGTATTGTTTTATTGGTTTTTTTATAAAGGTGTTATTTTGTTCTTAAGGGGAGGGGTCAGGGCTGCCGGGGAGTGGGTCCCAGCCAACAAAATGGCTGGGGCATGTTCCACAGGGGGGGATGCACTGGGACAACCGATCTCAGTGATCACGGGTGGGAGGAGGAGTTACGCTAAGACCAGACCACAGAGGAGGCAGGTTTAGTCGTTGTCTGAGGACTATTCCTGCCTCCGGGTCTGGTCCTGACTGGATGGATACTAGAATCAGCAAGGGATACCCACATGACCTGAATGTGCTGCTGTGCAATGGCAGGTCAATGATTCATAAGACCACTGCCATCCATGACTTGATCATGGATGGAGGACTTGACCTGGCATGTGTGACAGAGACTTGGTTGGATGAAGCAGATGGGCCTGTCCTTGCCGCTGCCTGTCCACCAGGTTTCTCTTACGCACAGCAACCCAGGTCATGTGGGCGGGGAGGGGGGGTTGCAGTGATTTTTAGGAAGTCATTAGTTTGCACCAGGCGTCCTATTGGGAAGACCCAGTTTTCCGAGGGCATGTTCTGGAAGTTGGGCAATAGGGGCAGTACAGGATTCCTTTTGGTGTACCGACCTCCCCGCTGCACCAAGGATTCCCTGCCTGAGCTGCTTCAGGTTGTGGCGGATGTTCTCCTGGAGACACCTAGCTTGGTTGTCCTAGGGGATTTTAACATCCATGCCGACACAACCTTACAAGGGGCCGCTCAGGACTTCGTGGAAAGCATGGCCTCCATGGGGCTGTCCCTGAATAAGTCTGGCCCAACCCATAGCCGCGGACATGCCTTGGACCTGGTGTTTACCTCTATGGATGTTGGTGATCTGACATTAAGTAAAAGTGAAACGAAAGAAGTGCCATGGTCAGATCACTTCCTGGTGCAACTGGACTTCTCTGCGACCCATCCCCTCTGCAGGGAGGTGGGACCAATTTGGATGGTCCGCCCCCGCCACTTAATGGATCCAAATGGTTTCCAGAGAGTGGTAGGGGATGCTTTATCCCATGTTGATGGCCTTTCAGCCGATTCCCTGGTGGCCCGCTGGAATGTGGAGTTAACCAGGGCTATTGACTGTTTGGCTCCGAAGCGCTGTCTCCGATTGCATGGAGCCCGGACAGCCCCGTGGTTTTCCACGGATCTGAGGGCAATGAAACAATCATTGAGACGGCTAGAGCGCCGGTGGTGGATAACTCATTCCGAATCTGACCGGACACAGGTTAGAGCTCAACGTCGAGCCTACCAAGTGGCGATAGCGATGGCGAAGAAGACTTTCTTCGCCGCCTCTATTGCATCTGCAGAAAACAGCAGCAGGAGACTTTTTCAGGTGGTTCACAATTTAGCGGAACCACCTGCGACATCTGGGCCCAGTACGGGCCACATGATCTCCTGCAATGATTTTGCAAAGTTTTTTGCAGATAAAATCGCTCAGATTCGGGAAGAAGTAGACTCCACCGTGGGAGCAGGGCCAGGGCGGGAGAGTGCTAGAGTCCTGTCTAGTCAAGTTGTGTGGGATCAATTCCAACCTGTTACCTCCGAGGATGTGGACAGGCTGCTTGGACGAGTGAAGCCAACCACCTGTCTCCTGGATCCTTGCCCATCCTGGCTTATAAAAGCTAGCCGGGAAGGACTGGGCAATGGGCTTCGTGGGGTGGTGAATGTTTCCCTCCGTGAGGGAGCCTAACCACACCCGCTGAAAGAGGCTGTTATTAAACCGCTTCTTAAAAAACCATCTTTAGATGCGGCCACGATGGCCAATTATCGCCCAGTCTCAAATCTTCCATTCTTGGGCAAGATGATTGAGCGAGTGGTTGCTGAACAACTCCAGGCACGCCTGGAAGAAGCGGACCATTTGGATCCCTTCCAGTTGGGATTCAGGCCTCATCATGGGACTGAAACTGCCTTGGTCGCACTGGTTGATGATCTCTGGCGGGCTAGGGACAAAGGTGAGAGCTGTTTCCTAGTTCTGCTGGATCTCTCAGCGGCGTTTGATACCATCGACCATAACATCCTTCTGGACCGTCTTGAGGGGCTGGGAGCTGGGGGCACTGTCAAACAGTGGTTCCGCTCCTTCCTCCTGGGCCGTGTTCAGAAAGTGGTGGTGGGGGATGAGTGTTCAGATCCCTGGGCTCTCACTTGTGGGGTGCCTCAGGGTTCTGTCCTCTCCCCCCATGCTTTTCAACATTTACATGCAGCCACTGGGAGAGGTCATCAGGAGGTTTGGGCTGGGTTTTCATCAGTATGCGGATGATACCCAGCTCTACCTCTCTTTTAAATCAGAACCAGTGAAGGCGGTGAAGGTCCTGTGTGAGTGTCTGGAGGCGGTTGGAGGATGGATGGCGGCTTACAGATTGAGGTTGAATCCTGACAAGACAGAAGTACTGTTTTTGGGGGACAGGAGGCGGGTGGGTGTGGAGGATTCCCTGGTCCTGAATGGGGTAACTGTGCCCCTGAAGGACCAGGTGCGCAGCCTAGGAGTCATTTTGGACTCACAGCTGTCCATGGAGGCACAGGTCAAATCTGTGTCCAGGGCAGCTGTTTACCAGCTCCATCTGGTACGTAGGCTGAGACCCTATCTGCCTGCAGACTGTCTTGCCAGAGTGGTGCATGCTCTGGTTATCTCCCGCTTGGATTACTGCAATGCACTCTATGTGGGGCTACCTTTGAAGGTGACTCGGAAACTACAACTAATCCAGAATGCGGCAGCTAGACTGGTGACTGGGAGCGGCCGCCAAGACCATATAACACCGGTCTTGAAAGACCTACATTGGCTCCCAGTACGTTTCCAAGCACAATTCAAAGTGTTGGTGCTGACCTTTAAAGCCCTAAGCGGCTTCAGTCCAGTATATCTGAAGGAGCGTCTCCACCCCCATCGTTCTGCCCGGACACTGAGATCCAGCACCGAGGGCCTTCTGGCGGTTCCCTCACTGCGAGAGGCCAAGTTACAGGGAAGCAGGCAGAGGGCCTTCTCGGTAGTGGCGCCCGCCCTGTGGAACGCCCTCCCATCAGATGTCAAAGCGATAAACAACTACCTGACATTCAGAAGACATCTGAAGGCAGCCCTGTTCAGGGAAGTTTTTAATATGTGACATTTTAGTGTATTTTTTATCTTTGTTGGAAGCCGCCCAGAGTGGCTGGGGAAACCCAGCCAGATGGGCGGGGTACAAATAATAAATAATAATAATAATAATAATAATAATTATTATTATTATTATTATTATTATTATTATTATTATTATTATCTCAGGACAGCTCTGTATTGGGATTCTTTGTGCTGTGATGCTGTATTGTGCCAATCTAGCTTTAATGGACAAACACCCCTATCAATTCCCCAATTGTGTTTTTCAGGAGGCCCAAATAAACTAAGTTTAGATTGCTCAGATTCCATGCTTCACAGCCATAGATGTACCTTTTTATGTGGCCCACAATTCATTTCATGGCTTTTTATCTGAGTTGCTCCATTTTCCAAAAATAGACAACCCTCCCTGACACCGCAGTGGACAAGCCTATCAAACGCTTGGACATGGTGAGTTTTCAAAAATTTGTGAACTTGTTTATTAGGCAGCATCTGGCTCACTGGATCATTTATGGTGGTTTTGTGAAGTTTGCCTTGACAGGTCCCATGAAGGTCCCATGTTCTGCTCCGTGCATTCATTGAAGAGCCAGAGCACACATATCAGAAGCTGCCTTAGAGCAACCCAAACTATCTGCCCACTTGTTTCAATATTGTCTACTCTGACTGGCAGCAGCGATCCAGGATGGTAGGCACAGATCTTTCACAGCATTAGTTTTCATAGCATTCAGCCATTTGTTTCAGTTGAAATGCAAAAGAAGAAGGATGGCATATAAATGTAATATGTGGTGGTTGCAGACAAATTGATACATGCCTAAGGGCTTATCCACACTGCCTCTTGTCCTGCTGCTTTCTCCCAGGAAATGCCACTCTTTAGCGCTCAACTGGAGCAACTGGCAATTTGTGTTTTCCCTGGATTACCATTTGTTCTGATCTGTTGCTAAAGCAGAGGCGGATTTAGGAGAGTGTGACCGGTTCACCAGCACTGGGTGCCAAGCTAAGAGGGTGCTGCAGGGGGCACCACAACAAAGATATGGAGGGCGAGAGGTAGGGGGCACCAAATTTTGGCACCACTCGGGGCACCATTGAAATGTGAAAGCTCAAAGTCCACCACTGGCTAAAGAGCAGATTGTCCCTTGGGAAGGAGCAGGCTAAGGAGAAAACTGCTTGAAGAAAGTGCAAGTAAAATGGAACTCCCTCCAGACCCATGCTTTCATAGGCACAGCACAAGCAGAAGTGTGGAAGAGCCCTTAATCTGGGTCCAACCCACTAAATCATCTAAAAGTACATGCATTGAGCTACAACTGTTATCTTAAAGCAGTCTTCACCAACCTGGTGTTTTAGACTACAACTTCCATCGTCCCCAGCCATAACAACCATCCCCCCAGACGCCTTACAATAATAAACATTGGAAGCACGATATATCACTATCGACACACATCAAAGGTTGATATATGAACACATATTAAACCAGCAAAAATCATTTGGAAAAGGCAGTGCTGCTTGGGGCTGAGTTGTTGGTGACACCTGTTTTAATTCATTGTTTGGTTAGCATGTGTCTGGGTGAGAGAGGGATTATCCAAACAGATATGATCAGTGGTGCAATCGTTACTAAAAATGAATGGGGCTCCAGTTCCTCTAAAAATAGGATAACAGTTTATTATAGAATGTAACCTTTAATTGGTTTTGCATTTTAGCTATTGCAGGTTGCTCCACAGTTGTTCAGAAAGTCAGACCTTCATCAGTGACTTGAGAACTTTTTGCCGGATTTATGTCACGTGACAGATTGTCACCAAAAACTCTTAGGATCCTTTAATTAGACTTTCCAGGGCCAATTCTCAGTGTTCACTGACACAGTAATACTGGCAATCAGATTGTTCAGCAGAGGGTGGGCGGGCGATGGAACATCAGGAATATAATCCGGGATAACATGGATAAGACTGAGCCCAGGAGAAGAGGGGCTGTAATAATAACATTTAGAATGTTTGCAAAATTCAGACAGATGGTACAGAGAAGAGCTGTGAAGAGCTGGGACAACTCTCTTGAAAATCCAGGGGCAGCACCAGCAAGATTAGTTTCCTTTGGATGAGTGAATATTGTGGACATAGAGCATCCTTGCAATATCTGATGTGTTTACGAGAATTCAGTCTGAAAGAAACAGAACCTCCTTGAGCAGGTGGCAGATCCCCTGAAGCTCACATTTGCACTACGTATTGCACATTTAACACGCGTGGCTTCCCCAAAAGAATCCTAGGAATGGTAGTTTGTTAAAGGTGTTGGGAACTGTAGTTGTGTGAGGGGTGAACTGCAGCTCCCGGGATTCTTTGGGGGAAACCATGTGTTTAAAATGGATGTGAGCGGGACAGTTCTGCCAACAGTTGCACCCTAGTTTCTGGCTAAGTCCAGCTAGGAAATGCTCAGCTCCCTGAAGTACTGTCCCCTTTTCAAACAATCAACTGCCCGTGGGTTAACATCCTGGGCCAGCACGGTTGGTCCTCTTCTGAGGGGCCCCACCACCACAGGGGAGTCATCAAGGAGATCCAGTCCTCCTCTTCACCATCACCACCTGCTTGGCTGGCTCACTTGCTTCTTGCTCTGCCCTCGACAACAGTGGTGGTGACAAGGAGGAACAGGAGATGATGGAAAGGATGGTGGTGATTTTGGGATTTATGAATCGCCTTGTCATGGTGATTTGCAAACCTATCATAAAAACAAGTAAGCATAATTTTAAAACTCATACAAAAAGAACCTTACCCATCATCAGGTATTATATTAATACACTTTAAAAAATTACTTTTGGCTGCTCTATCTGTGCTGCCAATATGTGGTTTGTCCCCCTTGCATCTCTCTGTAAGTGGATGTCAGGAGTCTGGCAGTGTTGTGGCAAATGATGCTGCTAAATACACATTCACTTTTATTTTTTTGTTTTTACTCCATCCTTCCATCAAAAAAAAGGCTTCTTCAGAGGCTTCCTGTGTTCAACAAGATGGCCTCTGCCCACAGACTTGCAAGCTGAAAAGCATGAAAAGAAAAAGGAAAGCGGAGGGAGAAAGAAAATAACAAGCTCAGGTACTAGTTTTGCTAGATACCGGTACTTGTTTTTCCTTTTAGAATGGAGGAAGGGCAGCTTGTCTATATTGTGAGGTTTTATCTTCCCCAGTAAGGCCATTCCTCTTGCTGGTTATTTATGTCTGGGATCTCATGCCATTGTCATTGAAAAGGAATTTATGGGCATCTTGCGCAAAGGTTAAAATGTGGCCAGGCATGCTTTGACTGATTGTGTAGAGAGGTCCTCTCTACGAGTCCTTCTCTTTCTTTTACTGCACCCCAGGGAAAGTGGAAGATAAAAAGAGCCACCATGCTGTCACAGGCCAAAGGCCATCAAATCAAGAATCTTGTCTTGGTTAGTTATCAGTATGTCATTCCAGCTGTGTGAATTTTGGCTTTACTTAATGCACAATTCGTTCTCGAGCTAAAACTTTTAAAAAGGGAACACTCAACGACTGACCAGCATATAGACAGATCTAATTTGGCTCATGAATACATTGTTTTCCTAAACCTCTTCTTAAAATAGTGGACGTTGTTTGCTGTGGCATTGCTAGCTTTACTTGTAAGTGTGCCATTGGCTGATTTTACTGTGAAAAAATGCTCTTTTGACTGAACATTTTAGACTAATTAATAAGCTGTTATTGTTGTTTACTATGGAAGCTACACAGCCTTGTAGCACATAATAATGTTGGTTGTCATTCTTTAACATTTCGGGAAGCCGCTAATCCGCTAAGCCTTTAATAGCCGCTAAGCCTTTAATAGCCGCTAAACCGCTAATAGCACTAATCCGCTAAGCCGCTAATAGGGTTGCTTCGCAAGACGAAAAAACCGCTAGATGAAGAGACTCGCAGAACGGATTAATTTCGTCTTGCGAGGCACCACTGTACTGTCTTCCTCCTCCTCCTCCCTGGAAGGGTCAGGGTGTGGAGGTGGTCTCTGCCTTTCCTTCTCTGCCCAGTCCCTGACACTCAGTGGCATATTGTCCTTCGTTGAGGTGAAAAACTCACAGTGCCAGATCAGTATGTGGAGCATGTGAATTGAGTGAATCTGGGATGAGACTGGCATGTGTGTGAAGTTGGTTTGTGAGTACTTCCTCTGTGTGCCCAGTTCGAATCAGCTTTCATTATCACCTGCTGAAAATGAAGGGTTAACAAGGTCTCCAAGATATTATTTGCGTTGCGTGGGGTACTTAATGACTCTCACTCAGCTAGATACTCTCCAGGCTAACTTGATGCTGTGAATTGTTAGTTACGCCACATCTTTTTTTCCTAAACTCAAATAGCACAGTTCTATACATGACTACTCAGAAGAAAGTCCAGTTGAGTCCAATGGAGTTTATTCCCTGGCAAGGATGGGGAACCTGTTGCCCTCTGTATGTTGTTGGATTCCAGCTTCCATCAGCTCTGGCAAGCATGGTCAATGGTCTGGGATAATAGGGGTTGTTGTCCATTGGTATTTGGAGGGCCACAGGTTCCCTATCCTTGGTATGAAGACGACACCAGCCCCACCATTGTTCTCTGTTGGGCTTATTGTTGTTGGCAGGGTTCCAAAGAAAGAGATGCACACATGGGGCACTTTCCTTGCCAGTGGAAGCAGCTCTGAGGGAGACAGGGAGCAGCTCTGCATGAAGTCTGCATGAAGTCTTCTCCAACCCAAACCTGTGCATGCCGTATCTTCAGATCCTTTCCACTGTCTTCTGTGTTCTGCTATGCATGTCTCTGCAACAAATCTGGCCAGTTCTTTTGTCCAGCCTTTTGGTGAGTCAATGTGTGACAGAAGATCCATAACTGAAAAAGGTTTCAGTAACTGGGTAGCTAGGAGCTGAAATCAAAAGGACATCAATTAAAAAGGTAAACAGCTGATAAAAAAAATAAGCTGGTGTTTTTGTGCTTTGATTTCCAGTTGATCTATTTGGGGAATGAACATTTCCAGTGCTATGGTTCTCCAATTATCATCATGTTGATTCTACAGCTGTACTAAATCTGCAAAAACATATACAGTATCCCTTCCAAAGAACTGTTTAATTGAGGGGGAGAGGCAGTGCTTTAAACTGGTTTGCTTTTGGTTGTGTGTGTGTGTGTGTTTTGAATTCTCCTTCAGTTTTAATTTGACAAAATAGTAAAATCTTCTTCCTAGGCAATTTCCAACTTGATCCAGCCCCTCTGTTGCAAACTGGTTTTTCTGACATTTACTGGCTTCATATTGTTTGTCTGGCTCTTAAAGTGATTTGCTACACCACACAGCTTGTGAAATCAAGTTGCAGAAGGGCTAGGAAGAAATCAGTCTTGGGCATTTCACAGCCGAATATTTAGGCAGATGCAGAATTAGTCAGTCCAAGCCAGTTTCTAAAAGCTTTCAGTGAACTCTCTCTCTCTGAACTCAAATGAATGGGAAACATAAAGTAAAGCATGGAGGATGTGCAAAATGAAATCCGGCAAAAAATAGAATCTGTATTCATTTATTTGATTCCAGTTATGAATTGCTTCCCATAAAATACATTGAAGCAATTCCACAGTACAAACATCAACAATGTATCAAAATGCTGAAGCCTTCCATAAATCCAGATGTTTTGGACTACAACTTCCAACAGCCCATCAGCATGTGTCCAGTTTTTAACAGTACTTGAAAAGGGAACATGAAGATTAATACAACTATTTTACAGCTATTTATTTCAACTCAAAAGTTAGAGAACAGCACTTAAAATTACTGGGAATGTAACCAGGTATCAGAAGCACTGAATTTTGTACAAAAAGGATGCATCCTATCTAGATTTCTCTGAATTGTGCCCAGGATTCTTACTGTTTGGGATCTGTTCCACCAAGCCATCTTGTTGAATAAGCTGTGCCAGACAGGAAGGGGGTGGACAAGAGTTGATTGCCTGCCAGTGTGAACTGAGAGAATGGCTGGCTTAAAACCCTACAATCATTGCTCTCTGCCACTATATCATATCTGTCAAAACATTTATTGAGGCTTTTCATATTACATATAATATAATATGAATGGGTCAAACTGCTTACATAAACAACCACAAATCTGCTTCCATTTCCCTGTCTACAGCTTTACATCTCTTGTCAAGTGCAGATGCAACAAAGCTGGCACAGGGAATTGCAGGTGCATTTACATTCTGGACTGCCTCTTCAAAGGACGAGGCAGATATGTGGTAGGCTTGACAACCGGTGAATAAATACAGGAGCAATCCTAACTCCAGTCTGGGAGTGGCAGGGCTGAACAGAGTGGCAGAGACCCCACCATATTCAAAGCACCTCTGGTATGGTGGATTGGGGATGGAGATTGGATTGCTCGATGAGGGCTATTTTGTGCAAATGAACCTCAGCATTAACACCACATTTCTGAATAAATCAAGCTGGATAGGTTTTTTTAAAAATTGTGTTTTGTTGATTTTCAAAGCTATCAAGTCTGATTGTCATAACAGTACAATGGAGAAAGGTTAATTGTCCTTGATGACATACTGATATTGTCACCATCATTACTAGCTATTGGATGGAATAACTGGGTTCTTTTTCAACAAAAGGGTATGATGCATGAGTATTAGTGTAGTGGGAACAAACGTTTTGATTGATTTGAAAAAAACAACATCAATAAAGTCCATGTGCCTATTATTATTACAAGTGCTCCAAGTAATTCTTTCTATGAATTCTTTCTATGAAAGAATTCTGCTTATGTCCGGCTTGTAGGTATTTTTGTCTTCCACCTCAATTATGTTTAGATACTCTGCATCAGGTTTTCATCAGTCTGAGACCTTGCCAAGCTCATGTCTTCAATTTCATATGGGCTTTATGAAATAATTTGACAGGCTAATCCTACAATGTCGTCATTAAGGTGTCTGAAATATTTAAATCATAAACTATCAACCAAAAAACACATAAGAGTGGGGGTCCACAATCCACACACTGGCGAAAACAATCTCGTGGCTTCAATCATTTACTCATTTACTCATTTAATCTAACCTGAAAAATGCTGTTTCTATGAAAGCAGAAAGTTTCATGCATTCTTTTGATGCCTTGTTTATCATATACTTTCAATAATCAGCTTTGTGATAGAGTGGACAATAAATTTCATGAGGCTTTTAAAATAAAAGGGCACTATTCACAATTTATGGCTTTATAATGAGATTGACCACAGACAACATGGAATGTTCCCCAATATATATTTATGGTGTAACAGGCAAATTAATTTGGCTTTAACCCTACAAGTTGATTCTTGAAATATTCTCCCCAGATTTGTGATCCTATCCAGGCTACACTTCGTTTCAGCTCTTTTACAAATGCAAAACATTGCCTTTTCTTTTCTGAACCCAAGTGCTTTCAAGAGAAAACAGAAGCAGAACTTTGGATGAGCTTTAATGCATTGTAGTCATCTTAGGCTGGGGTAATATACAAGTGATCACAAGAGACCTCAAATCACAGAAGGCAAAAGTTCAGAACCACCCATTGAGCTGAAAAAATGATTCATCTTTAGCTTTTTTGTTTTTGTTTCAAAGAGATTTTGTTTGAAGAAAGAGTGATTTAGCAGCAAAGTTACAAGAAACCTTAACCCTTGGATCCAAAATATTTGCATTTTGTTTGAAGAAAGAGTAATTGAGGAGCAAAGTTACAAGAAACCTTAATCCTTAGATCCAAAATGTTTATACTCCAGAAGCTTGGAATTCTGTATGTTCAGCATACCACATTTCAAAACTGGAAAACACAGCATAGTAAATTAATGAAATGAAACACACATTTATTTCTCAGTCTTAATTTGCACAAATTTCTTATTTCATACTGTCAAAGTTTGGTTTGAATTCAGCTTCTTTCTCAATCTGTGGTCACCACAGGAGTTCACCAAATGGAGGAGTTTTTGCGCTTGGCAATAGCTGGGCAGCTGGCCTGAAGGAGGTACTTTAACTGGTTAACAAAGTGGTTGTCAGGTGACACACAGGCCAATGGGGTGTCACCCTGGCTGTTTAAATCCTCACAACCTGGCCTGGCTTCTCTGTCTGTACAACTTGTCTCTAGATAGAAAACCAAAATGCTCCCAGACTAAATGACTCAGACCCTCTAAGTGTCCCTATTTTCCAAGGACGTCCCTGATTTAGAAAAGCCATCCCAGTTTCTGATTTGATCCCAGAATGTCCTGATTTACTTAGGATGTCCCTATTTTCATTGGAGAAATGTTGGAGGGTATGGAGTTATCCAACCCCTGAGCTGTCTGAAGGTAATCCTATATAGAGAAGGGTTTTTTTAAAAAAACGTTTAATATTTTATTATGTTTTTATATATGTTGGAAGCTGGCCGAGTGCAGGGGCAACCCAATAAGATTTGTGGTGTATAAATGATAAAATTATCATTATGGAATGAGACGTCCCTATTTTCATTGGAAAAACGTTGGAGGGTATGAATGACTTGCTTCCTGGACACTGGCCAGGTTGCCAGACAGCCCATCCACCTGCTCACAACCTACTTTTGTTCACTTTCCATGAGTGTAATTACTGTTATTCTGGCGACCTTCCAGTCACTTGGAAATGAAGTGGATTTTAGTGAAAGCTACTTAACTGAAAGTTGCTCTTTTTAGTGAATAATTCCAACCTGTCATATATGAATTCCGCTTCCAGGTGGCTGCCAGCCAGTCCTCCTCATTGATGTTTCTTTTAACTTTCCATTCTAAAACCCTCTTCTTTGTCCTCTCTACCTGCTATACTTCCCCCAATGCTTTTATTGCCTGACCCCCAATCATTTTGTTTGCCCTGTTCTGCACATAACCTGCAAGATCAATTATTTCATCTGGGTTAATATTATGGTGCAACACAGTCACTTGCAAACATCACTTGCTTCTGATGTTTTGTAAAAGACATATTTTTGTCCAGATTTTACCTGATCTCTAAAATTCAACCCTGCTTTATGTGACCGAATCCCCTAAATTTTTGCTTTTTTCGCTTTTATGTACTTTTGTTTGTTTTAAGCCAGTGCTATTTTTCCTAGTTATACACACTCTAGTCCCAAACCTGAGAACTCATTGCAAGAATGCATAGGGATCAGGACATCACAGGCAGAGTTAGGAGAGCACTTTTTGTGACATTACAAAAACTCAGCCTCCCTTCAAAATTGACACTTCTCTGAATTTTGCAATGAAGTTCTCCAACATTAGAATAAATGCAAATACTAATGCACTAATAATAAAAATAAAAATAAATTGTACCGGGCTCAGGTCAGCTAGCAACCAATAAAAAAAACAAGTTGATTTCACTAATTGCATACATTAGTGAAAGTAACGTAGAAATGCATTACACTGGAGAAAATTGCTTTACAAAAAATGTGTGAACTAAAATGCTGAAGAATTTTCATAAGGAGTTTTTAAACTGCAAACTGATGTGTAAATGTAGAGAACTGAACTTAAGAGTTGAAGAATGAGACATCGGTATTGACAGATTGGTCCATCCCTGGTCACAAACTAGCCTTGCTCTTCCCTCCTCACACACTGGTGCATGATGTGAACTCATCTCTGCCATCAGTGCATTCTGTTGGTGTGTAAACTGACTCTGCATGCACACACTAATGCATGCTCTTAGAACCTGGCCCAATCACAGTCCCCCTTAAAAGAAAAAGTTCTGTGTCCGTATTTTGTCCATGGTGCCGGATAAGCACATGAACAGTGGGGTGCATGGCCTTGTGCACATTGGTGGTGGTAGGGTAGTCTGCAAGTTCTTGCAAACTACATCTTCTTTCAACACTATATGTGTGTGCAATCTGAATGCCCTTCATGAACTGTAGCACCCACCATCATAATAGAACCATAAGGTTGCCCTGTCAGTCTCTTAGTGATGGTGATTTATTTTAAACCCCAGTATGTATGCTTAGTAAAATTTGAACTTGAGGGAAAATCTCCATGGACTTGATGTTCTTTCTCTTTATCAGAAGATCCTTTTTTTTGCACCCAATCTTTCCTTTCAAGTCTGTGGAGCGCTTTAGGCAGCTCCAAGCAATAAAATCCAGCAGCTGCTGGAAAAAAACAAGTTCCAGAACATAGAGAAAGTGTATCACATGGAGATCTGAACCTCTGATATAAACAGAAGCTATTCATCACAAGGGAAACCACAATAGCTGTTCAAACTAGCTGCTTCATTTGTTCAGTTTAGTCACAGCTCAGTTAAGTCAGCTGCAACTCCCATAAAATATGCCAAATGTTTACTGTATCTTACACTTCTTCAAAAGGCAAAAAGAAAAAAAAAAGGTCCAGGTTGGGGGAAACTGATCTCACATCAGCTACTACACTTATCTATAGAAGAATCCAGATTTGTACAGATGTACTTACAAAGAAGAAGTGATTCTTTGTTTTTCCTCTGGTAGGGAGAACTCCACTACCAGCAGCTTTGCATTGAAACTGACAGTTGTGCTTGCCTCAACTTTGAATGCTCAGCTTGTTGTCAGGTTAACTTTTCTATCAGTTTTTTTAAAAAAACTATCAAGTGCATTTATATTATCAGGAGTACACTCAATCTGTTTTTGTTATTGTTGTTTTAATGTTGCAGAATTGCTTCAGGGAGAAGGGTAGGATTTTGGTCACTTGGCTATCAGCACTATGCACACCTGGTTTTTGCTTCCAAACTATAGAACTTGTTTTCCCTGTTTGGGGCAATGGAAAAGGATAGGGACATCTGACCATTTAATATTTCTTAAGAGAATTGTTGTACCCCATCGTTCTGATGCCCTATACACCACTCCAGGCACCTATAATTAAAATTACAATCTTACCATGAAGCTACAACTTCAATAAAATACAATAGAGGCAGTCATGAGAAACAAAAAATAACCTTTGAATAAAAACTATCTACTTGATAAGACAAAATTCATCTAGATTAGAAAGTCCTTCACTAGCCAGTAGAAAAAAGTACAAGAGGGGATCAACCAAACCTCACGGGAAAAGGTGTTTCACAACTTGACTGCTGCAATGGAGAAGGCCCTAACTGAAGTGTAAAATTGGGTGTGCCAACTTTGATTAAAAAAAAGAGAGAGAGCAACAATTTGGGGGTGTTTTGGGTGGGGGAGAGGGCATAAAAACTTTTGGCATCACATAATCATCTTAAGTGATCTTACCGGTACCATACCTTCCCTCAAGGTGGCATTTACTACTCTTGTTACGCATCCAAACAGACCTTCCCTGACTGCTTTGGTGAGTCAGGAAAGGCAAGAACCATAAGACAGGGAGGGTGTTTCCAGAGCACAGTGATGTCTGTTTCTAGGTGCTTCTGTAAGCACCTTCAGGATTGCTCCGGTAGTACTTGAATTTTTCACTAGTGGGAAGAGGCATTGAGATTTCTTACTTATTTCCATTCATATTTGCAGGCAAATGCAGCAAAATGGAGCATTTTGCTGCTCTGGCAGCTAAACCTGCAAAAAGGATTGGGTGATGCTAAAAATAGAATCCTTCAAAATAAATCATATTTCTTCAAGCTATTTTAATCAGTTTGTTTAGCCGTGCTTCAAAAGGGCATCATTGCTGAAGCGTGAGCTTTTTAAATGTTGAAATCCACATGGAATCATTCCCCCCCCCCAGTGGGTACCATTATGTACCACATACAAGAGAAATACCAAAAGCGAGAGGAATGTTTGGGGTAGCAGGTTTCATCAGGGGGTAGGGTTATTCAGGAGTGGAATTCATTCCCAAGGTCTGTTTTTCTTTGATACATTCAGGGTTAAATCGAGGCAAACAATGTATTCTTAGAGCATGAGCTTCTTATTTTTTCTTTCTTTCTGTGTCATAACATGACAGAAATCATCACAGACACTCTTTTTTTGTTTAAAGCAAAGTGAATGGCATGCTTGCAAACATACCCAGTGCTTAGGTCAATTTAATTATCACAATCACCATCCCTTCTATATCAAACCTGTGTGGTCCAGTGCCTATCAGTTTGGCAGAGAAGTAGACCCATTATTAATGATAAGGCATTTGTTTCTGGTTCTGTGTACTCCGGTCTACCCAAAGTATCTGAATATAAATTAAAATACTCCACCCCAAATAGTTTGATAAAGGCTAAGCATGCTCAGCGGCCTACAGGAGCGACAGAATGTCAAGAGTGTCAAGCTGAGGTGCAGGGACAAAACTGACCTACTCACCCCCCCCCAAACAGTGTCTTGGTGGATGGATTAGAAATGATGCATACCATGACATGAAAAAAATTCCTCACCCTATGTTGTGAATCACCGACACAGAGCCCTGAGATGCAGGGCCTCCCATGGTACCCATGAAAGTTCTCAGTAAATATTACAGGTGTGCATCAGCCTAATGTGCAGTCCAAATTACAATGCAAATGTTGTTGATCCATGTGAGCTTTTTACAAGGTCTTCTACACTGACCACTAGTAATGAAACATACATTGCTGCAGATATTTTTTCACATTTAGTATGCTATTTTTGTGATATACAAATGACACGAGAAAACTTGGTATACTTGTTTGTATAACACTATTATTGTTTATAAAATCCAAATAACAAACAAACAAAAAGGTATTTTGAGTTGGATCAAGATGTAGACTTGTTCACACAAGGCTGTTGTATGGCTGTTACCATGAGCTGCTTTGTCATAAAGCATCTCAAATGTAAACCGTACGTTCAGCATTCCATGCCAAGGTGCTTGAAATAAACTCTTCAGATCTATCTTTTCTGTCTAAATTTGAGGAAGCTGGTTTGGGGCCAAACCAGTGTCTTGTGTCAGTTTTGGACAAGGTGAAGGTGAGTAAATCCAATGCAGAAAAGACAGGTGTGATCCTTGGCAGTTAAAGGTGGATCTGGTAAGAAGAACTCAGCCTTCTGAGGTAAGAAGAACACTCCTCTTGAAAAGTCAGGGTAGGTGTATTCCTGAATTTAACCCTGAGCTTAGATGCAGAGATTCTGGCAGTGGCCAGGAGTGTGGTTGCACATTTAAAAGTAATGTGCCAGCTGCACCCATTCCTGGAGATGTCTGATCTGGCCACAAAGATATATGCCTTAGTTATATCCTGTTTGGATTCCTGTAACATACTCTAAATGGGACTGTCTTTGACAAGTGTTCAAGAACTTCAATGGGACAAGATGTTGCAGCAGATTGCTGAGCAGAGGTAGCTATCTATAAGGAGAATAGAAACTCCTTGTTACAACAGCTCCACTGGCTGCCAGTCTGTTTCTGGGTATAATTCAAAGTGTTGGTTTTAACTTCAAAAACCCTATATGGCTTGGGTTCAGACTTCCTGAAGTACTGTATCTCCCTATATGAGCCTGTCTGGGCTTTGAGAATTTTTTTTTTTGGGGGGGGGCATCTCTCAGTCCTGCCACCATTACAGACACAGTTTGTGAGGACAAAAGAGAGAACTCAATAGACTGCACACTATTGAGTGATCTTTTGTTTGCCCAATAAAGGCATGGTCCTACTGTGTTTTTTGGACTATCGCAGAATAAATGACACAAGATACATTAAGAGAGACATCTTCGTACCACAAGCTAATGTCTTCTTCTCTTTAGAGTTCAGTTTGGTACATCTACCAGTATTAATTGCTATAAAAGGATGAATACTATCTATTTTATCTCTCTGTTTTAGGGGAACAGATGTGGCTTAAGGGCTGAGAAATATAATTTGGGTCAGGTCAGCCAGCAGTCATATGCAGAATGTTTGATCTGCACATTACCCCACTGGAGATTCAAAAATGGAATCGTAAGGAATCATCCGAAGAAATGCATTAAAAATACACTGCTGGAATTTGAGAAGGTTCAGTGGACAAACTAAAAGGCTTAATTTTTAAAATAGCTTGAAACCTTTAAGTGTAAGAAATATAGGCCTTTGACCCAGTTAAGAGATGATAGTCATATCTGGTTAGCATATTAGAAGCCAATCTAACAGAAGATGTTCTTCTGCAGATTCCCCATTGGCTGGAACAAACTTGCTTTTCAGCCCTGCAGACATATCAGTGTGTTAACATATCAGTGTGTCCATGGTTCACATGGCAAATCAAGACTGTGGAAACTTGAGGACAACAAAGCTATTTGGAGCACATTAAACCACAGCAGAAAAGAAGACTTATGGTGGTGTTTGGACAGCCAATGACCATACCTGGGAGGAAGGGGTGGTGGTGGTTAGTAGTAGTACCTGACCTTATAACTGCAAGGCTGGATTCATTGCACTGGAGGTGTCAGCATCTCTTCAGTAACAGAAAGGGATAAATAATGAAAGAAGAAGAGTGGGCAGAGGCGCTGGCGGAGGAAGGGGGTGCGGTGGGTGCGGTCCACCCCCGGTGTCATCCCTGAGGGTGGGTGACATTGCCCCCCTACCCCCCTGGGCCGCTTGCCGCTCGCGGCTAGCCCCGCCCCCAGGTGCACAGCATGTGTGCCGCTCCAGGTGCCAGAGCAGCTAGCTCCGCCTCTGGACAGAGGTCCATGGGAGGATAACTGTGCAGGGAAATGAAGTCCCAGTAGCTACTGTGAAAAGCATCACCTTTTATGCTCTGAAGTTCATTAACATATACTAAAAATCTTGCCTTCCTGGCTGGTATGACACTGATGGGGTAAATGGCTTAAGAGAGGTGTGAATCTGAGAGGAACACACCTTAAAACCCCCAGCAAGCAGGCCTCTTCCTGGTACAACAAAGAGGGTTTTTCAAAAACCAAACCAAACCAAAACAAAACATCCAACTGAAGTAATACTTAAGGGTTACTTCAAGAGGAGCTTTAAGGCATGATTGCTCAGTTTGGCAGCTATGGGGCACAGGATGGCAGAGATTAGGTTTGAAGAACAAAGACATGCTAGAGAGGTGAAGACTTTTAGTCATGAACAATGCATGGGATATATTTGGCCTGCCTTTGGGTAATGGCAGAGAGGCTTCTCACTCATTAGGTGCAGGCTACTCATATCAAAATTAATCCAAGTTTGCTTGATTTCATATCATTCCTCTGTTCCTCCCAGTACAACATGCTTCCAACTTTCAGGGAACCAGAAAGCACTAGAATAACTGCAGTGGGGGCATACATAACATCCTAATCTTTGATTCCATTACATGATGGATGTCAGTTTCTAATAAAGTGCTAATGGTGTTATTGCATAAATGAAGATGTCACGAGCACCCATTTGCTCCCTACATTCATTGTACATGTTAGGAACGGTCCTGACACAGACACTGGTGGCTTACTATTTTAGGAGAAACAAAAATTCCTTTCCCTTTAACAAACTTTCCAGTCCAGGGGCTTATACTTTGTGATGATTCCAAATATAAGGAGACAGCTTTGCGAGCATTGATTACTTTACACATTTTTAAAACATGAGCCTTCCTCAGCAAGAATGCTTTGAAGTTTAAGTATTTGTGCTCAAATCAAGGATGCCTTTAAAAGGGATGTTAATCCCACTTCATCTGCTATAGAACTATGACATGGTTAGAGGAGATAGCTTTCCCTCTTGTTAGTTTTTCAACAAGATCCACAAACCATGTGATTCTGCCTATCATGCATGTTGGCTATAGGTTTCTGATAAGGGGCAGTGTAATGATAGAACACCATAATATAAATAATAATAATAATAATAATAATAATAATAATAATAATAATAATAATAATAATTTATTTATACCCCGCCCATCTGGCTGGTCCTGAATGGGGACCAGGTGCGCAGCCTGGGAGTCATTTTGGACTCACAGCTGTCCATGGAGGCACAGGTCAAATCTGTGTCCAGGGCAGCTGTTTACCAGCTCCATCTGGTACGTAGGCTGAGACCCTATCTGCCTGCGGACTGTCTCGCCAGAGTGGTGCATGCTCTGGTTATCTCCCGCTTGGACTACTGCAATGCACTCTACGTGGGGCTACCTTTGAAGGTGACTCGGAAACTACAACTAATCCAGAATGCGGCAGCTAGACTGGCGACTGGGGGCGGCCGCCGAGACCATATAACACCGGTCTTGAAAAACCTACATTGGCTCCCAGTACGTTTCCGAGCACAATTCAAAGTGTTGGTGCTGACTTTTAAAGCCCTAAACGGCCTCGGTCCAGTATACCTGAAGGAGCGTCTCTACCCCCATCATTCTGCCCGGACGCTGAGGTCCAGCGCCGAGGGCCTTCTGGCAGTTCCCTCATTGCGAGAAGTGAGGCTACAGGGAACCAGACAGAGGGCCTTCTCGGTAGTGGCGCCCGCCCTGTGGAACGCCCTTCCAGCAGATATCAAAGCGATAAACAACTACCTGACATTCAGAAGACATCTTAAGGCAGCCCTGTTCAGGGAATATGCCTGCTTACCTGTAAAGTAGCATGCAAATGAATTCTGAAAGGTGCTTAAGGCAGGGACTTTGGTCTTTCCAATTGCAGCGGTGCCCTGGGCAAGCCCAAAATTCGGTGCCCCTCTTGCCTTCCATTCTGCATGTGCACGCTTGGCGTCCAGTGCAGGGAAACTGGTCACGCATCCCTAAATCCACCTCTGCTTAAGGTTGCAATCCCATGCATGCTTACCCGAAGGAAGCTCACTGGAAACAATAAAAATTCTCCTCTAGATGATTTTGCACAAGAGCATTTGGGTGTGTGAGCTCAGAGAACTCAGGTGCACAACATCACTTACAATTAGATATGGATATTATTGATTTTGTAATTTCCCTAAAGATGAAAATGGTCCACCATTCCTCTATATCCTTAGTCCAGCTTCCATCAACCTGGTGCCCTTCCAGATGTTTTTGTTCTAATGGAAATGTCATTGTGTCTAACTTCAGGAAGATGTCTTTTTCTAGTGTTGGATTACACCACAATCAAAGGAGCCTTTTGCAAACTGCACATGAAAATCTCTGCTCCTTTGCAACAGGTGATTAATATAGGGGTAGGAGAACCAAAGATAGGTAAGTTCTGAAGATGGCTCCAAGTTCAATAAAACTGAGATTCACTGGCTTACACAAAATTGAATCTCAATTTCTGAAGAGGGATTTTTGTTGTTGTTGTTGTTATCTAACATAAATTGCTGAACCAACCATGCAGTAATTCAGTGATTCCCAGACTATCTGCCTCCAGACCCTTTGAAAATTGCTGAGGGTCTTAATTATTTTATTTAATTCATTATTGCTGATCACTTAATTATTTTTCTGTCTGTTGTGGCAATTGCAATGTGCTGCGCTGCGTGCCATATGATTTCAATTGCATATTTATTGTTTCTTTAATTTCTCATATATTGAATTATATTGCATTTCAAGCTGAGTTCTATATAACAGAAATTGTAATATGATAATATGTGACATGAGAAATAAAAGAAGCAATTAAAATACAATTTAAAAAACTCAATGAGAATATTCAGTATGATGAGTTAAATCAGCCATGATAAAATGGGCTCAGGACATTGGTTATAATATCATGTCCGAAGACTGGGAGAGGTTATGGACCACCGGTATGAAGTTCACCGCATGTAATGCCTTGAAAGAAAACATTATGAAAATGGTATACAGGTGGTACATGACCCCAGTCAAGCTTGCTAAGATATACCATTTGTCCGATAATAAATGTTGGAAATGTAAGGAGGCTGAGGGGACATTCTTTCACCTTTGGTGGACTTGTCCAAGAGTGAAGGCCTTCTGGGAAATGATTTATAACGAGTTAAAAAAGGTGTTTAAGTACACCTTCCCTAAGAAACCGGAGGCCTTCCTTCTGGGCATTGTCGGCCAGAAGGTGTTAAAGAAGGATAGAACTTTTTTCATGTATGCTACCACAGCAGCAAGAATCCTCATCGCTAAGCATTGGAAGACTCAAGATTTGCCCACACTGGAAGATTGGCAGACGCAATTGATGAACTACATGGAACTAGCTGAGATGACTGCCAGGATCCGAGATACGGGAGAAGAAGCAATGGAGGAGGACTGGAAAAAATTTAAGGACTATTTGCAAAAGTATTATAAGTTATATGAACTTTAAGATGCCGCATGACTTGGAAGGTTAGCCCCAGCAATGAGAGTGGATTATATATGAAATTGGATAATATTTTTGAAAGAATCAAAGTTTAAATGGTTAAAAATGACAATATGCTATATTTTTAGAGTAAATGGAAAATAAGGGATTTAAACTTAAACTGTAATTGAAAGTACAAAGAAACAAATGAAACAAGGGTATAATTTGCTGATAATTTTATTGTTAAGAACGCACTGTGCGGGAGATGTGGGGAAGTTCGATAGAAACTTGAAATAAGTTGTTGAAATGGTTTGATTTTCTTCTTTTTCTTTTTTTATCTTCTATGTTCTTTCTTTTTTCTGTTCTATCTGTAATTGGAAAAATGTAATAAAAATTATTATAAAAAAATGAGAATATTCAGTATGATGAATGAACCACCTCCCATCTTCAGACACAAATCCACAGACAGGCCAAGGACCACAAGAATGAAACTTGTGGACCACTGGTGGTCTGTAGGCCACAGTTTGGGAACCCCAGCACTAATTCACATGGTTGTTTGCAATTTATTTTCTGGAGGGCCATTCCAATAAAAAGTGTGAGCTTGAAGGTCAAACTTGCAATTTTTGTCCTCCAAAGGGCCTTGCTATTCAATCTAATCTCACATATGTTTATCATCCACACCCTTGGATTCTACATCCACACCCCTCTTTTGGTTCTAGAATCGAGTGGACTACATCACAGGGAAGTTATTCCCATAATGCATCCACTTCTTATAGTATATTAAAATTTAGCTCCTCTCATTTTCCCTTTGTAAATATAGGGCTATACCAGTAATAAGTACAGGCACCCTGTCACAAATGAGTTCCCTCAACCCCATAACTAGCCAAGCCTGGCAAGGACAACTTGCATGTTGTTGTTGTTTTAAAGTGTAATTTCTGAATCTGCCCCATATTTTGCCTTATTTAAGTGTATGTTTCTGTACAGAAAGTGTTCATTCACTGCCACCTAGTGATAGCAGAACACAGTTTTAAGTGGGGGTGGGGGTGGGAATCCGTAGTGAGGCAGTAACAAAGGACCAACCAACCAGTTACAAACTAATAAGCAAGATTTCCAAGTTCTCCAGAACTCTTTAGTATGTGAGATGCTGATAAAGCTGAGGGGCAGGGAAAAAGATGGCTGATGTTGAAAACAGTGGGACTTATTCTGAACAGACATTGTTAGCATGCCTATTGTTGGCTCAGCCCTATAGTTACCCTATGATAGTGGCTGCTACATCACAGTTACATGGATATTAAATTGGCATAATATAATATGAAGTAAGTTGTTTCTCTCCAGAAATCACGTTCCTACAAGGAAACATGAAAGGTAGGCAGTTTGATCCCCTCTTTTGTTCCAAATATCACCCCAAGGATGGAAGAGCATTTCATTTGGTTTGCATTTTTAACTGAGCTGATTTAATTTGGAGCTCCCAGACTAATATATAGGGATAACATTTCTGAATTTTGCAATATGGTTCTTGGTTCATAAAACATACAAAGATGCATTAAAAATGTGCATATTGGATTAAAATATGTTTAGAGAAGCATACATTGAGATGATATGTGTATTTAAATATGTATTTTCTGATAAAATATGTACTTAAATACATATTTAAATGAAAAAATTCATATGGAGTTTTTTATT
The DNA here is from genome assembly GCF_965113315.1 of Podarcis vaucheri. Lineage (NCBI taxonomy): Eukaryota > Metazoa > Chordata > Lepidosauria > Squamata > Lacertidae > Podarcis > Podarcis vaucheri. Next base: position 54,904,495 of record NC_138766.1, on the reverse strand, counting down.
TTAAAAATGAAGTTTAATACAGAAATTAGATGGAACGAACATGAATTAACACATGTGAAATTGATACAGACCATTACTGAGTGACCCTTCCACCCTAGGTAAAGGTAAAGGACCCCTGACAGTTAAGTCCAGTCATGAACGACTCTGGGGTTGCAGCATTCATCTCGCTTTACTGGCCAAGGGAGCCGGCATTTGTCCGCAGCCAGTTTTTCCGGGTCATGACTAAGTTGCTTCTGGCGAAACCAGAGCAGCGCATGGAAAGCTGTTTACCTTCCCGCCGGAGTGGTACCTATTTATCTACTTGCACTTTGGCATGCTTTCGAACTGCTAGGTTGGCAGGAGCTGGGACCAAGCAAGGGGAACTCACCCCGTCGCTGGGATTCAAACTGCGGACCTTCTGATTGGCAATCCCTAGGCTCTGTGGTTTTAGACCACAGCACCACCCACATCCTCCTTCCACCCTGCCTCACCCCAAATTGGGGCTGATGTTTTGAGCTGTTGAGAAAATTAACCCCCCCTAAAAAAATCCCCCTTGCCTAAAGCAGCTGAACTATTGGAAACTTTCTCTAACAACCAAAATACCTCCACAGAGATTCTGGAGTGGCTCAGCTCCCTTTCCATGGAAGTGTGGATGGCCTTAAGTCTGCAAACTGTTATCAACATTTAAAGAAAATTTACTTCCAGCTGCTTTTTCTTAATTTCTACCTAATTTCCTTAATTTTATGATCTTAAATTAGAGAGCTGATTCACGATGTACTGTTGTTTAAAAAGGTAAAGGTAAAGGTACCCCTGCCCTTGCGGGCCAGTCGTGTCCGACTCTAGGGTTGTGCGCCCATCTCACTCAAGAGGCCGAGGGCAAGAGCTGTCCGGAGACACTTCCGGGTCACGTGGCCAGTGTGACAAAGCTGCTCTGGTAAGCCAGCACCAGCGCAGCACACGGAAACGCCGTTTACCTTCCCGCTATAAAGCGGTACCTATTTATCTACTTGCACATAGGGGTGCTTTCGAACTGCTAGGTGGGCAGGAGCTGGGACCGAAGATGGGAGCTCACCCCGCCGCAGGGATTCGAACCGCCGACCATGCGATCGGCAAGTCCTAGGCACTGAGGTTTTACCCACAGCGCCACCCGCGTCCCACCTGTATTGTTGTTTATCTGTTGTTATTTTTAACTGACCAAATTGTAAAGCTTTGTACTGCTGCCGTTTAAATTGTGCTAACGTCCTGCCAGCAGTGAGGAAATGCTGTGCGCCTTCTCCCTCCCTCCCTTTCCCCCCACCTCTCTCTCTCTCTGTTCCTGCTAGCATAGTGCTGTGTGCTGCATTAATAATAATAATAATAATAATAATAATAATAATAATAATAATTCTTGAACACTGTCCATCTAACTGGGTTACCCCAACCACTCTGGGTGGTTTCTAACATAATATAAAGGAACACAACAAAATACCAAACATTAAAAGCTTTCTGAAACAGGGCTGCCTTCAGATGTCTATGAAAAGTCAAATGATTATTTATCTCTTTGACATCTGACAGTATTGAGTTCCACAGGGCAGGTGCAACTACCAATAAGGCCTTCTGTAGAGCACATAGTAGCAATTCCACCCTTGCCTAATGGGAATCATCCATGGAGAGAACTCCACTGTGAGTTAACATGGATAGGCTTATTTTAAACTGCACCCATTTTAGGCAATGACTCAGATTTTTTAGCTGTCCTGGTGTTCCAGTTTAAAGAAGTGGTGAAACTCTGTGATCATTTCTTAGAAACACACACCAAACACACTGTGCTAAAAGAGATCTGAAAAAATGATTTTATTTATTAGGCATTAAGCTTGAATTGTTACCAGCAAGAGAATATATCTTCTTCTCTTCACATAAGGTGCAAGTTATATCCTGGTATTGTTAAAGTTATGCCAAACACACTGTGCTGATAGAAAGCTGGAAAAATGCAGATTTTTATATGTTTGTAAGTATTATTATTTTTAATTGTTACCAGTCACACATAGTTAAAAAGGGCTGTTTCTATTCTGTATACACATGAGGTGCAAATTATATATGCGCCATGTTGAATTTCTTTCTCTTTCCATGAACAAGACAACTTGACACTCCATTTACAAATAATATGGATGAATTCCACATGAAACATGACTCAGGAGTGAAAGATGGGAGAATGTAATGTTGTTTATTACTGGATTCTAGTGAAACACAAGCCAGCATTTTTTGGAGAACTATATGCATTTCAATCCAATGAATTCTGTTGGTTCGCAAGTGTAAAACAATTACAATCTCCAAATTTGTATTCTGTGTAATATTACATAATATTATCTGCATTTTGAAAAACCCAGTTTTCTCATTGGCCATGGATGCTTTAGTTGAAATGCCTGCATTGCAGGGAGTTGGTCTAGATGACCCTTGGGGATCTCTTCCAACTCTCCAATTCTACGATTCTGTGATTTACCTCATTACAGAATTCAAAATTCATCTCAGTTATTAAAAAAATGGAGAGAGAAAAAATCAGAATTAGACATACCCATACTTCCCAAGGAACACTCTATACTACATTCTGAAACTCCCGAAAAGCAACCTCCTCATTGGTGGAAACTTAACAAATGTAGAAATATAAGAAATGTATCTATTTACACCCAGCAAGTGATGCTAAAGCCTTACACAAAATAAATATCCAAGAAGTGCGGCTCATATCAGAATGCCTTCTGTTGTGTAGAAGGTCCAAGATTCAATTTCAGGCATGCAGCAGGTGAGCTGAAAGACCTTTGCCTGCGACTCCAGAGTGATGTTCCCAGCCAGGGTAGAGTTTCAGTTGTTCTTTTTTACTTCCGCCTTTCCTTTCACAGGTAGAATGTGACACCATCATCAGGGATGGGCTGACATTTGGCAACAGAGAATTTTGACTTCACTTCCTTCCTCACCTACCATCTGTCCAACTTCGCTCGCATTGCCAATGTTTTGTCCTGGCCTAAGGTTTTTGTGGTTGTCTAGCTGGCCTAACACCAGCATAGGGTCATGTTTGTAGGTGTCACTGATGAGTAAAGCAACTACATATACAATTCCATACACCAAAGAGAGGACAAGAAGCCATGAATCAGAAAGAACATTACCAGTCTGCCTGTCATTTAAGATTGACATGAGAGGCCATCCTGGGACTCCTGCCAAGTTCATTCTGCAGTGATGTAGGATAGGGCCTTCTCTGTGATGACACCTCAGCTATAGAACTCCTTCCCCTCAGCTATGGTTGGCGCCATCACTGCTGACCTTTCACTGCCAGCCAAAAACTTACATATTCATATGTGTGAACTGTAAATAGAGTGCTGTTAGCTTGCTGTTTTAGACTATCGGTGTTATATTTTAATTGTTTTAATCACTTTTATCATTTCAGCTGTATTTACTGCTTTATTTGTCACCTGCCATAGGACCATGAAATGATTAAGGGTGAAATGGCAATGGCAGTAAAGAAATAAATGTAACCACTGAAGAATATTAAAGACAGGCCTAGAAACAATGTTGTCTTCAAGCATAAATTGCATTATATTTAAATGATAGTGTAATGATATATGTGTGGCATGGGTTCTTTTAATGTACAGAAAGGGTATGGTATGGTGGATTAAGTGTTGAGTTTGAATGTAGAAAAGCTGATTTAGATAAGGTTGTTGGTTGCTGGTTACTGGTGTCAGTGAAAAGGTTGTGTTCAGTGTTACAGAGTGATAGTGACATTCTCTCAGCTAATAGCTAATAGTTCTAAAATGAGAGGTACCTGGAATTCTTTCCTCTTAATCCCAGAAGTATGGAAGATTACTGTAGCTATTCTAGGAGTGGTTTAACAATCCGTCCTGAGAATTGTAGCCCTGAAGAGAGTAGGGGGTCTCTTCTAAACACCCTTCACCCTCTCAGTTCCCAGAATTCTGTGCAGGAAGCCATGACTATTGAAGTAGCACAAAAGTACTTCAGATACAGGGTGGAGATGTGGCTCATGTTAAATCCTTGAAACAGCAGCATGAAACGGCGCAGAGCGACTGAGTCAGGTCAGAAATTCATTGTCAAAGGAGGTTGTAACAATTTAAAGGCACAATTCTGTTGCTGCTGAAGTTTTGCTGTTTTGTAAAAAATAATAATTGTAACAGGTTCTTTTTGTTTTTACATTTTGTCTTAATTTTTTTGGCTCTTAATTTTTGCTAATTGCTCAGAGGCTTTTAATTTTTTTGTAGTGAGCAACTAATAAGCCAAATAAATAAACAATGTGGCATACAATTATAGATACACGTATTCAGCTATTGAAGCAGCATTCTATATCCATTAAGCCTAGAACTTGTTGGAACACCTAAGTGGTTAAAACAAGCATGTAGATTACCTAGGGTTCATTCAGACATGGGAAATATTGTAGTAGTTTTCTTCATTATAATGCTGGTACTTCTGTCCTGGTTTTGAATATTCATTTCAGTCCCTGTGGTTTTATGGGAATGTGGCTTTTTGACTGATACACCAACATGTCACAATAAATTTCATTCACATCAGTGGGCATGGTGTGACACAATAACAATGTCATTTGACAACACTGCACTTCTGTTCCCTCATGGGGAAAAAAACAGGAAAGAATTGTATGCTGGTAAAAGGTAAAGGTAAAGGACCCCTGACAGTTAAGTCCAGTTGCGAACGACTCTGGGGTTGTGGCACTCATCTTACTTTACTGGCTGAGGGAGCCGACATTTGTCCACAGACAGTTTTTCTGGGTCGTGTGGCTAGCATGACTAAGCCACTTCTGGAGAAACCAGAGCAGCACACAAAAATGTTGTTTACCTTCCTGCCGGAGAGGTACCTATTTGTCTACTTGCACTCAGATGTGCTTTCAAACTGCTAGGTGGGCAGGAACTGGGACCGAGCAGTGGGAGCTCAGCCCGTTGCGGGGATACAAAACGCTGACCTTCTGACTGACAATCCCTAAGCTCAGTGGTTTAGACCACACCGCCACCCGCGTCCCTGTATGCTGGTATATTGTCCCAAATTTTGTCACTTTACTCCTGCAATTTTCAGGTCAAGGGGACTGCAATTTATCTTTTTCTGGGATCAAACAACAGGAAAATGAATGCTAAATATTCCATTACTTTTCCAGAAGAGACTTTTACATCTTGTGAAAGTTCAGATATAACGTGGAAATTAACAGTTAGGGGAAAAGGAACAGGCTGCTGTGTGAATGCAGTCCTCATTTGGCAATGTATCCTTCCTTTCGTTTTAACATCTCTTCCCCTCGTACACATAATACCCAGTTTATCTGCTTAGTTTAGCTAACATACCCCGCTACCCCTTTTCTTGATTCTCTTAACACTATTCGGCAGCATACTTGACTTTTGTAAAATCACATTTTTATGTGTTTTAAATGCTATGCTGCTATTTATTCCATCTGTTCCTTTCTGACTCTTGACTGGCCCTCAGCCGACATATTGGCAGAGGAAGAATTAGTGCCAAGAGATGGTGGAAACATTTTGACATTGTACCCCTGCACAGCTTTTGAGGAGCCCCTGGTTTGCCGTTTTCTAAATTAGAAAATTAAATCCCTGCTCCCACTGAAGCCAAATCCATCACTGATTTGACTAGTATGAGGAAAAAGTAATAAGGACAACATTTCAGTAAATATTGGTGGGTCCTGCTAGCAACCTTCCAACACATGTTGGAATCTCTTCAAGTGAAAGCTTTTCATTCCCCACGTGCTAATGTAGCAGCAGGTCAATGCAGTATATAATCATTGTAATCTGAAACTGAAATTCCAAGAGCATGCTGGATGAAATCCCACAGCCCCTTGTATTTTGCAATATAAGATTACAAAACACAGAGAGCTTTAAAGCGCTGTGTCCAAGCAGTTTCCCCCCCCCTACCGCTTTCCCCAGGAAAACGTGATTGCACTTTGCTCTGTTTCAGTGGTAAAATGTGGGTTTCCCCAAGGAAAGTAGCAAGGGGAAGAAAAAGAAAACCACTCAAACCTCGAAATCACAGACCTTGTGTCTAGAAACACGGCACACACAAAAAAAACTCGACAAGCCCTCTCTCTGATTTGTGTTGCTTTTAAGTCTGCATTTAACTAGATATCACTTTTACTTTCCCTTCATAGTGGTTATGTTCTTCATCCAGAAAACTATATGGGGTGGACTACGTGGACACATGATTATTCTTTTTCAGAAGTCCTTTATTTGAGCAAGATTTACCTGCTGCTAAATTTTTAAAAAATCTCAAAGGCAGACATAAAATTACCAAAATATAGATTAAACCAACTGTTTTAAGAACAAATATACACAATAAAATTGCATGTGGGGGTAGGTTTGCTTCAACAAAAAAGTTTTTTAACAGATATAAAAAAACCAGTACAATGAAGGTGCATGCCTAATATCAATAGGCAGGGAATTCTATAGAACAGGTTCTTGCACATTAAAGAGCCATTTCTCACAGTAGGGCCGAATGAACATCATGCAGCACTTTGAAAAGCCATGCATTTTGAACATTGCCATAGAGGAGGTATACAATCTAAGCTTTTTTGTCTGCCTTTAGGAAATCTCTACAGATGCCACATGTATTGCACACATGTATTGCACAACGATAATAATTAGATGGGGGCATATTAAATGGTGGTGCTGGTCTAGGAAGGCAGTGGAGGCAGTGAGATGCAAAGGATCCGCTGCTTGCACTTCCGGGGTGGCGCCACCGGCAATGGCGGACTCCCTCTGAACTGGAGGGACTAGCTCCGCGGGAAATAGGTCTTCTCCGCTACGGCGAAGCGGGGACCCTTTTAAAAATCACAGGCGGATGAAGCCTGTGACCATGGGACTTGGCGGGCACCTTTAGCGCCCCCCCCAACCCGCTAAGGAACCCACTAACGGGCTCCGAAGTGAAGAGGGGGAAGTGGCGCGGTGCTGTGAGTCAACTACTATTTCCGTGGAGCGAAGCCACATAGCCATTGCCGGAGAGCGCTGCCTTTTTCCTGGGACAATTTGGACTTTAAAATAAGCACCCGTGAGTACTTAGATTTTGAACAATTGGACATCAAATAAGGACTAGCGAGCAGGAAAGAATTGGATTTTAAAAACCAACTTTAATTTGGTACAGAACGGGAAGGTCTAAACAGGAAGTCAGCCTTCCGTTCTTTTGTAAACAGAATAAAGCAAAGACAATTTAAACTAGAGCTCAGAAAATCATTTTTAAAAGATTGGATTTCACCATTTAAAATTGTGGAACCCCCCTTCGACAGCAGGAGAAGGGGGGGGATCTTTTTGGACTGTTTAAAGTGACTTTAAAGTAAAGTAACTTTCCTCCATCCTGATCCTGGAGCGGGGTGCCAGGACTGACATTTGAAGTTCATTGACCAAAGACAAGTGTTTTTGACAGATAGCTAAAAGAAGAGAAACATAGGGATTCCACTGTTCCCTTTCGCATTTTAAAGGAATATATATGGACAAAGTATCTTAAAAAGGGAAACTTTGTTGCAAGAACAAATAGAAGTTTTCCCCCTAGAGGGAGTCTGTGAAACTGTAACTAACTCCAGGGAGCCGGCAGCTGCTACAGATTACAACCGTGGGAACAGGCACCTGACCTTGCAGGACAATGTATTCAGAAGCTTTGTTGTGTGCTCTCTATAAAACAAATGCCCTACTGTAGCAATTACACAAGAAGGTGAATTGGAATGCAACTTCGACTAGAAATTTTGAACAGGCAGTGGGAAATTTTGAACAGACAGTGGGAAAATATGTGGAGCCCACTCAGGAATTAAATCAGGAGTGTGTCTTGACAGAACAGGCCCAACAGGAATATAATTTTTTGGATTTGACAAATGAACTTGGAAAAAGCCAGATTTGGAAAGGGAAAGTTTGGCTTGGATTGGAAATGGGGGGCTGGATTGACCCCCCTATGCTGGGATGTTTGGACTTTTCAAATATGGCAACGGCCCGAGAGATGTTTGGGGGCTCTTAATTCTGTGGGGGCTCTTAATTCTGGAGGGTCTTTGAAACATGTTTTTAAATACTACATGGAATTCAGTGTTGAACATGGAAAAGGGGCTGATCTGTCGAGAAGGGTTAAAAACATGGTCAAGCCGGAGCTACCACGAGCAGGAGACAAGGGAAAATACAGTTACAAATATGAAGAAGAGCTGCGGAAGGGACATGAAAGAGACTTGAGGGCCTCGGATATAAGGTTGCTAGGTTAATGGGCTAGATCGACGGGATAATAAGGACTGACAAAACCCGGAACCAGGAGGAAGGGACGTTGGATGAAGATTGGATCTGTTTGTATCTCTTTTCTCTACCATTAGAACTGCTTTATAAAATTGATGAATGTTAGAAAAATGTTGGAATGAAATTATTTGGCTTTAGCAAAGATGTTTAAAGAATTATGAAAGAATATTATGGTTAAGAGAAGTTGGTAAGGATAAGATTTAAGTTTTAAGCTTTAAGCTTTATTTTATTATAGAAAGATAAGACTAAAACAGTTTAGGGTAATGCAATGACAGAATATTATGAAACATGGAAAGGATTTGCTGGGATAATTAATAACTAGGTTACAAAGAAAGGGAGGAGGAGGAGGTCTAAGAAAGAAGGCAATGACAGTTAAGGATCCGAAAATAATGAATTTTGTTTTTAAATGTTTTTAACGGTTTGTGATGTATTTTTGTATTTTTCTTTTTTTTCCTTTTTGTCACTTTTTATATTTTGAATCTTTACTCATATGGTGGGAAGGGGTTTGTTTCCCCCCCTTCTACTTTGTCAACTATTTTTATTTTGTACTTTCTTCTGTTTTTATTCTATTTTTTCTTTTTTGTAACATTTTGAAAATTTCAATAAATATCTTTTTAAAAAAAAGGATTCGCTGCTGCTTCCCCTGGGCACCTCAAGTCTTATGCCTCCTAAGTTGCCGCTACCATCACTTCCTATACTTAGAAGAGAGCCTAGTAGGCGGTTGTTGTTGCTGTTGCTGCTGTTGTTTTACTATAAAGATGAAATTCTTATTCTACCACCACAAATACAATGAATCCATAGTGAAATGTCAGCAGCTGACACCACTGTAGGTAGAGCTACTCAGAAATAAGTCTTGCTGAGTTCAATGGGATGTATGCCAGGTACATTGACAGGGTGAGAAAACTTTGGGGCAGATTTTCTCTTTCTGTCACTCTGTATAACTCCTTTGGGCCAGACCATACATGAGCATGTGGAGCTACTTTTTTTTGGTCAAGGAAAATCACATTTGCATTTCTTCATTACCTTCCTGTGTATTCATTCAGAGCAATGAGCAGATGTTCTGTAAACAGAATTTAAATCACTTTTGTACTTTCAGTTCTGTGCTGCTGCTGAACTTGAATGAAGCTTTTAAGTGGTCCGTTATATGGCAAGGGCTCCTCCTTGTGGAATGTCTGAATAGTATTTCATACACACAGAAGTAAACACATGCAGATAATTTTAAAGTAAAAAATAAGTCACCTTATTTAGGAGAGTGAAGATTTCTACAGGTGGGATCTAAAATGTTTTTGATAACCTTTCTTATTCAGTTGTGTGTGTGTTAATGAAAAAACCTTAAACCTTTCATTTCTTATTCATTTGGAAGACACTCCACCCTGTTCATGATGTTCATGTCCCTGATTTCTACTAAGAACCAATAAAGGAGAAGCTGTGATAGTAATCCTGTGTATTCCATGTGGAGCGGTAAGTTTGTCTGAGGAGAAGCAGGCCAGAAGAACACCTGCTTCAAGACCCAGTCCCAGAAATCATCAGCCCCAAACTCTGAGAAATACCGACTAACTGTCCAAGACCCTATGCTCCCACATCCTTCCTTGGGTCTTTAAACAATCTGCCCCAATGGGCTCCAAATGAGAAAAGATCTCCTTAAAGCCCCATCCACTCTTCACTTGAAAGAAAGCAGGGCTGAGAATATTCTTTGGGCTTTAGTGCAGTACCACTTATTGGAACAATGCACCTAGACATTGTATTGTGTATATGCAGCCCAAATCATGAACATTTTGTGTGTGTGTGTGTGTGTGTGTGTGTGTGTGTGTGTGTGTGTGTATTTAAATTTTCTGTTTTACAATTTAAAGTACTCATTTTTACATCCTTAAGTTATCAATGACTTTCCTTCTTCTCTTTCCATGGTTCATCTTGCATATCATAAATCCCTGCATATTTTACAGAAACTATACCATTCAGTATCCCATTATTACATCCATCATAACTTATTTACACTGTTGAATTTATCTTAATGCTGCCAGCATTTTCAGATGTAGACAATTATTTCCCATATAGTCAAAAAACGTTTTTATTGAATAAACACAATCATTTAAAGCCCATGGCTTTCCCCACGGAATTCTAGGTAGAGTTGCCAGTCCTCCAGGGCTGACCTGAAGTGTCCACTGTGCTACATGGGCAGCTTGCAAGCTTCAGTCCAGCATGAGCAGACTATGAATTATAGCATAGACTCTTGGTGGCAGGCTCTTCACTTCTCCCCTCTTCCAATTAACCTCGATTTCCAGGGCTCAGTGGTAGGAGACAGGGCAGCAGGAGGGGAGAAAAACCTAGACTGCACTCGAGAGGAAGAGAGAGTTATGAGTGCATATGAGTGCCTGGTGTGAAGTGTAGGGTTGCAGAAACAAGGGCACCACATCACTCATTTCAGGTGGACCAGGGAACACCTACTTTAGCTAAGGTTTCTGTCTTAATTTCCAACCAGTGACATATTTGTTCATTTGTTAGATATCATGTTTTAATTTGGACGATATGTTCTCAGCGACTGTGGTTAATGTATCATGCTTAATGACATCAGCAGTTCCTTCCCTGTGACATCACCAGGGGAGGGTCACTTGCCATGACATCCCCAAGTTCTGCCCCTGGGTCTCAAGGTCTCAGATGCTCCTGACCTGGCAATGCTAATCCTAGCAACTGTGCCCCTCACATGGTTACAGTTCCCAGCACCCTTAACAAACTATATTCCCCGTGATACTTTGTGCCTTAGATGTATGATGTGTACTTAGCCAGTGGTTTTTGCTGTAGCTCTGTCTTTGTTACCCAACTCCTCCATGAAGCGTGTGTCACAAAAATCCACCACCTGCCCTCACTAGAGGTTACCAGTTACTGACTGCAGCAATCTGGGGCCCCATGTTTTCCCTAACATGGTTCTAGTCAGTTCCTGAAGAAACCCATTGGGCACCTGTGAGACCCAGTTAGTTATGTATTGTAGCTGGGATCTGCCTGTCTGGAGAGATAATGTCATGAACTGGCAGGACGATGGGGAGGAGGAAGAGGATCCCAGTGAGGCAAGCAGGGGCTGGGGAATGAAGTACTCACAAGGTGACAGAGGATGGCGAAGGGATGGGGGTCAATACACAGGAAGCAGAGTAACAGGACCCATCACCAGAGTCAGTGGGGCCCCTGTCTCACAAACATGGCAGGCTCTTAGGTGTAGGGATCTGTGGGTAGGGCACTCCAGCAGGCTGAGGCAGGCAAGGGCCCACAGCCAAGCTCCCTAGCTGGCCAGGTGGGGCTCGCTAACTCTGGGGGATTCCTCAGCTAGAGTAGACTTAGAACAGGTGAGGGCCATATGCTTCATGAAGCCCAGATGCTGCAGTCAACATGCAAAGTATAAAAAGGCAGCAGAGCTGACAGGGTGTTTGTGCTCAGCTGCACCTTGATCTCTATGGGACTATTTCAGGTTTGACTCTGACTGTATCCTGAGTGCTGGGCTTCACACTTGGCAACTTGGACTGACACTGGAGTGCATTTCCTCACATTTGGCCTTTGCTTGAGTGGATTGACCCTAGGATTTTGGACTTGGTATACTGACTTGATGGCAGGTACATTAGGGGTTCAGGACAGACAACAGAGTGTGCCTCAGGGGGTGAAGGCAAACTGCTGGAGAATCGCAATGCCTGCTGTGGTTGCAGGCACTAGTAATTAATAACTGCTGCCTTGGTGTTATTTCTGATATGTTAGAAGCACCAAAGTGACCTCATCAGGGCACAAGCCTGGACAGTGGAGGTCCTGGGCTGCCCACAGAAGACCCTTCTCTCGACTTTGCTGATGTGGTCCAAATGAAAGCACAACAATATATTTGGCACCAGCTTGGCTCCAGGAGTTGCTAGGAGGTACACAACCATCTTAAGGACCCCACTCTGGATTTGTGTAGGGTTTACTTACTCCTTAGCCTTTTCTTCTTCCAATGGTGTCCTGCAAGACCATGGGTAAGTTGTGCATTACAAGACATTAACTTGGGTTTTTGTACTTTTCGAAGAATATGGGTGTTCATGAGCTGTCTGAAAAATAATCTGGTAAATACAAACTGACCATCAGGAATCTGTTTTCCAGTAGTAGAGCTATTAGTGAAAATGACCATGTGAGTTTACAAGATTAGCTTCAACTAGTGACAATGGTACAGGTGGTCAGAAATCTCATTGGCATCAATTACACAGCTTCGGATCCACCAAATGGCCAATTACTAATGGCCTGTTTTGGGTCTACCATAAGCAATTGCTTGCCTCTGCTGGGCTAATTACTTCTCTGTGACCCCCCTACAAACTCTGAAGGCAAGTTCTCTGTGTTATCAAGACTGGTATTTGAGAGAGGTGACTTAAAAGGCCCATAATAAGTACATAATTTCTGTAGCAACATCTGTGGCAATCAACTCTTTGAATCTTTACTCTTTTTGAACTCACACATGATTTGATCTGTTAACTGCTTCAGGGTGCATAATAGGTTTCCACTGACATCCCTCCCCCCTGGGGCGACAATCTGGGGAATGCTAGGAAATAACAACATAGTATGAATTTGTCTTTTGTCTTTGTGTAGTGCAATGAAAGATTTTTGATGAAGCATTAAAAAAGCAAAAACAAACGAACAATGCTTTCTTCTGCTTGATATCATCTGCTAATATGAAGTACTTTTTTAAAAAAAGAAGAAGAAAGTCTGATAATTCCTGAATCAAAACCCCTGGGTTATGATCATTAGCTAGTTTTACATATCTAGCTGTCATGTATGAGCTTTGTGGAGAAAATAAATATCCAGATACTTACATAATTTATGTCCTGAAGCAATTATACCTGTATGTATAGATATAGATATATTTGACATAAAGTATCTTTGTTCAGAATAAAACAGTGGTAACAATTTTCCTGGGACTAATTTGTTTTCCATGTGGCACCATGGATATTTTTAGGGCATTTATTATGTACTAATATATAACTTCCTCTTCTGTAGATGTTAATATTTGAAGTCTGAAATCAAAGCAAACTTTTTAAACCTTAAAAAAACTACCTTGTCATTTTCTTTGAAATGGACACCCTTCTGTTGCAACATTTCACTTTCATTGACCCACTCTGCCGGTTGCGAAGGAGTGTTGGGACCAAGCCCTCCTTTCCTTTCCTCTCCTCTCCTCTCTATGTGCTGCCCTTGGAATGAAGATCCTGGGTTGTATTTGTGGGAATGTTCTGGGCTTCAGGAGAGGATATATTGTGGGATTATATCCTTATCCAACTTGTGCTAACAAGTTCCCAAAATATCAGCAGAGTTTATAGACATTCCCCTTTAAGTTTGCAACGGTAACGTGTGCACAGGTTTGCTAGAACCTCTATAATGATTACTCTGGTAATTTCCCCTTTTGTTCCCTCTTAAAATACAAGACACGACACAGTCTTTATAAAAGTGTTTACTCACGTTCTGTTCACAATATGATCCCAGAAGGCAGACAGGCTTAAAAAGGTTACATACATTTAGAAACTACCTTGTAACAAGATAGTCCTTATCTCCTCTCTTGGCTGGGAGCCAAGAGGGCATCCTTAGATGTTTCCTCATCAAAGGAAAATGGCAGAGAGAGAGATGGCTGCCTGCCCTGTGCTTTTGTCATTACCTGCACAGGTGAGGCCACACCCACCTCTGGTCACATGCAGAGGAAGTCCGTCCCCAGGAAGTTTATCTGCTTGCTGGACAGACATCCCTCCCCATGTTCTAACATGTACACTCTAGGAATGTTGTCATTGACTGCTCCTGTGTTTACATCCCACAGTATTATGATGCTGGCTCATAATCTTGAATTGATTCCCGGGTTTGTTACCTGACATTCAGCTACAGCTCCCTGATTCAGATATAGTCAGGGACTCTGAATTAGTAACAGAGGGAAGAGGCTGGACAAGGGAGGAGCACTTGTCCTCTTTGTTAGTTTCTGGCTTCATAAATATAATTTGTTTTAGTACTTCAGCTTGTTGGGTTGTCAGTTTTTCTTGATTTCCTTGTTTTATCGTTTGTAAACCACTTGGGGATGGGAGGATATTTATAATCAAGTGGTGTATGAATCTTATGAAATTGTTTGATTTGATTTCTTACCTGCACTTTACCATAAGGTCCCATGGTACGGTATACAATTATAAAGCAGTTATAGCATTTAAACATGAAAAGTGTAAGCACAAAAACAGTTCCATAAATAAATAAATAAAATCTGTATGTCAAAAAAAGTTAAATGCCAATGACAGGAAGAGCCAACTAATTCTAGTGTTTTCCCACATCCTCTTCCCTGATGAGGTCTACAAAGGCAACACTGAAACTGAGGAGGAGGAAGCAAACAGGCTGTCCCACCTCCCACGCCAGACTGGTTGTAATTAGGAAGGCAGATGGGTGGTGGGATCCTGAGGGCAGACTAAGGCTGTTGGGGTAGTTCCCCATGCACTCTATTGGAGAGCCCCAATGATGAAGCTGGTCATTGTTGTGTCTCAAGTATTCAAACTAATCCAATTCAAACAAATTCTGTTCCTCCTACACAATGAACTGGGTGACCTATGTAGGTAGAATTTGGCCAGGTGACACTGTTCAGCCTATATTGTGAAATTAATCTGTTTTGCATTGAAACTTCAGCAGCCTGAACAGAAATGGTTAACATATCTGGCTCTTGTACTCTCAGCGGTGAGTCACTTTCTTTCCGTGTATTTAACTTCCTTTTCCTTCAGCTGCATAGGGAAAGCTGACAGTCACACTTGTGGATACAAGAAGGCACACAGATGTACAGCAGATGTAGAACAGCTCATAATATAACTATCAGGCAATTCTACTTTGTTCCTGGGGCAGCCGTAGAGTTTATTCTTAGGCTCAGTTTGGTAACTTGGAGAATTCAGATAAGTGACATGTTCTTCTTGGCTCAGTGTTTTAACCTTGCTCTGCTTAGCTTTTCTTGTTTCCCTTTACTTTGAGACTCTTTCTGCTTACAGCTGCAATCCTACATCCACTAACTTGGGAATACAGCTGTACCTTGGGTTACAGAGGCTTCAGGTTACAGACGCTTCAGGTTACAGAAACAGTACCTCGGGTTAAGAACTTTGCTTCAGGATGAGAACAGAAATCGTGTGACGGCGGCACAGCAGCAGAGGGAGGCCCCAATAGCTAAAGTGGTCTTCAGGTTAAGAACAGTTTCAGGTTAAGAACGGACCTCCGGAACGAATTAAGTTCTTAACCTCGGGTTAAGAACTTTGCTTCAGGATGAGAACAGAAATCGTGTGGCGGCGGCACAGCAGCAGAGGGAGGCCCCAATAGCTAAAGTGGTCTTCAGGTTAAGAACAGTTTCAGGTTAAGAACGGACCTCCGGAACGAATTAAGTTATTAACCCGAGGTACCATTGTAAAGCCTATTCAATTTAATAGAACTTCATTATGGAGTAGTCACAATTAGGATTGCACTAGCATACATTCCAACATTTCTCTAATGAAAATAGGGACGTCCCATTACCATTTATACCCCACACATCTTATTGAGTTGTCTCAGCCACTCTGGGCATCTTCCAATATATATAAGAAAAAATAAACATTAAAAAAAACCTTCCCAATACATTATTGCCTTCAAACAGCTCGGGGGTCGGATAACTCCATACCCTCCAACATTTCTCCAATGAAAATAGGGACATCCTAAGAAAAAGCGGATTATTCTGGGATCAAATCAGAAACCAGGATGGCTTCTCTAAATCAGATGTTCCTGGAAAATAGGGACAATTGGAGGGTCTGCGCTAGCATACATCAGTACTTCCTGGCCTGGTGCTCTTTGATGCCACACTATAATTCTCCAACTGACTGTTGCTAATGCGGAACTTTGAAACATGAAATGCTGCCCATTAGAGGTATGGCTGTATCTGTCCATGTTGACCAATAACTTTACCATAGTTAGTATTTCACAGACAATTGTTCCTTCCCATCTTACTCAGACATTATCCCCCACCCTCAAGATGTTTCCTCTGAAAAGAAGCTAGTGATGCTTTAGTCATAAATGGGTCTATGCTGTGACTTGTAATCATGAAGCTAAAATTATCTTTTGTTGGAGCAAAAAAAAGGGAGTTCATTATAAGCTGTGCAAATACTCTGTATGACAGGGAGGCAATTTGGCTACTTAGCACATCCTGTGTCTCCTGCTCTGATTCTATTTCCACCTATGGTTTAAAATAGTAAACCTAACATTAAAATAAATATTCTTTATTCCTCAATACACTGTGTCAGGGATAAGCACTTTAAATCTTGCTGTCCTATGGCTAGGAATTTATTGGACTCATGAAAGAATTAATGCTGCACACACCATTGTGTTTACTTGGTAGCAAACCATTGGAACTTCCTGCCAAGGAGTGGGCTGTGGATGGTCCTCTTATTCTACTTTTGGAAACCACATTTCCTTCAGCTATACAGAATTTTTGTGTGAGAGACATCAGGCTGCACACTCTGCCATGCTGTCATGGATTGGACTGATGGGATCATGTGGGTGGATTATGTGATCATGTGGGTAGCTTGCAGAAAGCTAGGGATGCTGATGTGGCAGTGAACATATTAGGGGAAAGTGTGGATAAAAATGAACATATTAGTGCAAGCAAATTTAAGAGCAGGAAAATGAGAAATTGACAAAACCTTATCTGTACCCTAAATACATTGGCTTGAATCCAAGGCAGAGCATCCTCTGAGCACAGTTCCACTTCCAGAATGACTTGACCAGACATAGTGGAAGACAACTTTCATTGATCCTCACTTATACCTCTTCTGTCCTCTGAAATAATATTCTGGGATGCTGAGGGGCTGTCTGGAGAGTAACATGAGAAGTGCTACAGGGGAAAGTGGGTCCCATCCATGAACAGAAGACCTTACACTTGCGGACACTATTGCTGGTTTTTATATTTTGTATTTAGATTTTAGTCATCTAACCTTCTGCTAGGCTAACCATACACTGAAAGAAACATATATTCACCAGATCAAATGAGGTATTACAAATGTTACCTATTCCAGATATAAAATAATATATAGATTCTCCCCATCAACCTCCCCAAAGACCAGCCTCCTAGCTGATGCATATCTGAAGCTCTCAAATCTTCTGCTTTAAGCAATGTAGAAATGCAGGAGTCAACAACAACATGGGTAGGCAAACTAAGGCCCATGGGCCGGATCCAGCCCAATCACCTTCTTTTTTTTAGCCCAATCACCTTCTAAATCCGGCCTGTGGATGGTCAGGGAATCAGCATGTTTTTACATGAGTAGAATGTGTCCTTTTATTTATCTCTGGGTTATTTGTGGGGCTTAGGAATTTGTTCATTCCCCCCCCTCCAAAAAAAAAATATAGTCTGGCCCCCGCAAGGTCTGAGGGGCATTGGACTGGCCCCTTGCTGAGAAAGTTTGCTGACCCCTGAAAAACAACTACTACTACTACTACTACTACTACTACTAATAATAATAATAATATGCTGCCCATCTGAATGGGTTACTCCAGCCACTCTGGGAAGCTTTCAACAAATTAAAACACAGTAAGAAATATGGAGAAATGAATGAGGATGGAGGGTGCCCAGTTGTAATTTCACAATATGCTAACCTTTGCATTAAGTAAAATAGTTTCACAAATAACAGAGTGCATTTATTATGTCCCATGAACTACATCTTGCACAAAGAAGAAGTAGATGCAAAGTAACTTGCAAACAGCAAATAAATCTGTGTGCCGTAGCGTCAAAAGAGTTTTGAATATGAACAAACAAAGGGAAAAAAAGGAGAAACTGCTGCCTGTACTTTGTCATGCGGTTTCAAAGTTTGTGGAAATTTTTTTTTATTAAAAAAAAATCCCCTGGTCTAGTTGGTAGCAGTACAGTTCTTTAGATGTTTGTCAGCACACTTCCCTCAGTATAACACCATAGCATGGGAGCCGCTTTTCAAACATCTAACAAGTAAGGCACTTCCTTTTTCTATTTAGGAAAGAAACAGACATTGTTGTCTGTTGAAAGGTTTCAAATTAATGTGGTGTGAATTATTTTGCATTTTAACAGGACCCTCGGGGTATTGATATTTTAGTAGAAGTATAATATTTCATTCGGGTTTCTGCTTGAATTGATGCACAATTACTGGGCAGCTCTTTAAAAAGTCTGCCCCTGGCCTGCTGTATATGATGCTTTCATTCATGACTAGAGCATAGGACAAGTATCAGAGTATTTGTAACAGGATAAGAGGCAGCATCTTGGTGCCTTTTCAGGTGGCAAGCTAGAGAGTCAGGCTATACCTTAACATGCTCCATGTGGGAAGCAGCCTCCATGTGGGAGTCAGACTCATTGGTCCAGCCAGGTCTGTTATTGCCTAAACCAGGGGATCCCAAACTTGGGCCTCCAGTTTTTATTGGACTACAATTCCCATCATCCCTGACCACTGATCCTGCTAGCTAGGGATGATGGGAGTTGAAGTCCAAAAACAGCTGGAAACCCAAGTTTGGGAAACCCTGGTCTAAACTGACTGGCAGCATGTCTCTGGGGTTCTAGGGAAGGGGCTTTCTCTGACCCATATGGAGATGGAATCTGGGACTTTCTGCACACAAGGCAGCAGCTCTATCCCGAGGCAGCCTCTGCTTCTCCTACCTTTACTTCTGTCTCGCCACCAGCTAGGACAACCAGGACTCCAATCATGGCACAGGGCAGGTGGGTGGAAAGGGGGCAACAGGGCAGGGTAGGAATGGGCGCGAGATGCTACGGCTATCTTGGATAATTTAAACCTCTTTGAGACTTTCGACAATCAGGTGGTATAAGAATTTTATGAAATAAATAATGGTTGTAATGCTAAAACATTAAAAGTTGCACAATGAAAGGAAACTTACCTTTGCTGCCTAGCTGTTTCTGCATTACCAGTGGTCTGATAAGCAAATACAGCATTCTCTTATTACATGAGTTGTCTTAAAAGACATGAAATACGTATGTTAAGGGGAACATCAGTTGAGTGGTTAATATTTTTAACAACTGGCCATTGTGCACATTCACCAGGCCTCATGGAGAATGAGCACATAAGCCCCCCCGCCCCCCCCGAAGAGGGAACTGTGCATATTTCTCCAACAGGACTTGTGAAAGGAGCATGTATTGACTGAATTTTGTACATTATTTGGAAGCATGCACAATTCCCCAAAAACCTTAGGGTATGTGCATATCTTGATTGCATTTTCAACATTCACTAGGCCATATATGCATTATCTGGTTAGTATGCATAGTCTCCAAGAAACATGCCATTTTCCACCTCTTGTTGAGTCTATAATCTCCTTCTTTCACAGCCCATGTGACAGCACCTGCCACCCCAAGGCCTGAGCCAGTTAATATTGCAGGGCTTTCAACATGGAGGTCCCCTCGTTCCCCATCCCTACTGTGATACTGGTTCTCTAGAAATTCTCCTCCATACATTCACAAATGCACGAGAGGGATTTCTGGAGATGGTTAATTACTGCACCAGCATGGTGTAGTGATTCGTGTTGACCTAGGAGACCAGGGCTTAAATCCTAACTCAGCCATGAAGCTCATTGGTTGACTGGGTTAGTCAGCTTCTTTCAGCCTAACCTTCCTCATAGGGTTGTCATGAGGACAGAATGGGGAGGAGAAGAACCATGTACCACACCTTGAGCAACTTAGAGGAACTGTGGGATACAAATGTAGAATAAACCCACAAACTAGTAGGAGCTCTGTAAATCATTAAGGGCTAATTATTGCACTTTTGCTAGTAGTTATATAATTGGTTCCTCTGCTTGGAATTAGAAAGGAGGCTTTCACCCAATTTTTGTTTTCAGAAATTGAAAGCAAGTTTTAGTACTCCAGTCCACATTATGTGAGTACAACTCTCCAAGTGTCATGAAGCTGGCTTTAAACTGCATGAGAAATGCCTGTTAGTATATATTGCTGTTCCAGGAACACCCAGTATGGGCAACCCGATAAAAAGGGTAATTTGCGTAAATATTTGCTTAGCAAATTATATACAAAATGTACGATGTTTCATCATCCCTGGCTATTCAAATCCAATTAGTCATCTTGTGTTTAAAAGCATTTATGATTAGCCCTTTCAGGCAAACTACTAACAAGTCAAGGGACACATCATGGGGTGGTTTGCACAGCCAAGTAGCCACACATTTCCCCCTGTGATCTTCTACATGAAGACTCAACTGCATAGATAAACTCCGATGTGGACAGTGCAAGGCATACCTAGAAACAACTGCAGTCATTCCTACAAAAATGGCTGTATTTCCCCAGCTTCTGCCATCACACAAGCAGTTTGCCTGATCTTGTGATTTTTCCTGATTCATTCTAACAATTCTCCATGCAACTGTGTCTCTGTCTACTTCTTGTTCATCTCATGGGTTCATGTGTGTGAACCAATCATAGTCTCAACAGATTAATACATATGAATAGAAGGACATACATTATAGCCACAGTCAGAGTTTTTGATGAGCATTTTTACACCATGGTCTTTTACTGAATTCATATGTGAACTACACATTATTCTTCCTCTCAAATAAATGTAGGCTTCTAAGCTTGCTACCAGTTTAAAAAACGAAACAAAAAGTCAAATTCAGGATGAATATTGAAGGTCACCTTCAAATCTTGCTCCAAATCTTCTAGTGTACTTCCCATCACCAACCTTTAAATTAATCTGATTCTGAATACATGAATAAGCATTGGGCAGATATTCCATTTCTTATCATGTATCTAGTTTTCAAGCCAAATTATTGAATTCTGTACCTTTTCTCTCTCCAAAATTTTCATAAGGTAGTGATTCTCTTATGCCATTTTCATTCTCATGGCCAAAAGACATGTGCATGAGAATGGATTTTTGAAACAATACATTAAAGAGTTTTAATGCTTGTGGTCCCTTCCAACTCTACAATTGTAGGATATGTGAAGGACATGGTAGGGTCAACATGATAGGGCATTTGCTGACAACCCAGCCCCAAAAGGGGCCCCCACTGCAGTGAGGATGTAGGCCCCATCTGAACTATGGATTTAAAAAAGCATCATACCACTTTAAATAGTCATGGCTTCCCCAAAGAATCCTTGCCCCTATTTCCCTCATAGAATGTTACAGAGCTACAACAAAATATTCAGGCTGTAACTGTTTTGAAGCAAGAGCAGAACAAACTAAATTTGATATACCCAAGGATTTTGTCTTATTCTGAAGACATTTAATGCCTGTGTGAAATTATTTGTTGGGATAATCACTGATTGATCTCCCCCTAAAATCCTTACCCTTACAAAATAATGACCTTTGTTAATTTTGTGGAGCATGTCTAATGGTTGTTGCTGTTTCTTGTTGACGGAGCCTGCAAGTTGCTGATAAATGTTATGAAACTAAACTTTTGAACTTATTTTGAAAGTAAGCATCCAATTAATCATATCAAGGCAAATGCAGTTTGCCTAGAAAAATAATTAGTTTTTAATGTAGAGTTGTTACTGATATTATAACTTTAAATAAACCCATTAATTCTGGCACGGTACACTCCATAATAATCAAGGCAAAACCACCTATTTGGATGTCATAATGCAGAAACATGTTGTTGAAAACATTGCAATAGCCATACAACAAGTTTTGCCATAGGCTAATTCAGGCCATTAGGCTTTACATATAAATGTGACCTTGTATTAGACATCCTCTTGCCATTAAAAATCTGATTTAGCAAACTGCTGGTGCTGCAGCCTTTGGCAAGTCCTTTAGCAATCGGCACATAGAGAGTTTGGGATGGTCAGGTTCCCACAAAATTTGAATTGAGATTCAAATCAGAATTCTTAGTCCACAGGTGTTTGAGGCTCAACATGAAAGTTGTTGACGTTTTGTGTTTTTAAAAAAGAAGCCTTCTAATTGCTCAAATGCTATATTGATTATATGTTTGCTTCCTGGTATCTCTAGGTAAAGTTGGGAATGACTCCTGCATAAAATATTGGAGTAAGTGTAGACCAGGGTAGTCAATGTGGTGCTTTCTAGATGATGTTCCCACCATCCCTGACCATTGGACATACTGTCAGGACTAAGTTGGAGGCCAGCAGCATCTGAAGAATGGAGTGTTGGCCAAACCTGGGGTAGAATAAGGTGGGCCAGTGGCTTGATTTGATACAAGGCCTGCCTGGTGTCTTCTCATTGTGCGCTTGGGTAACAAATAGATATGCTTTGTTGCATCAGTTCATGCTTTTCAGGATAGGTAATGTTCAGGGTTGTCTTAAGCATACGTGGCGCAGGGGTGCAAAGATCTGCTCAGCACCCTCCCTCAGATTGCCCAGTCCCAGGCACACAGGAGGGTGGAGCCTGCCGGCCACCTCAGCGTCTCGCTGGCTTGGTCGCCCCCAAACTCACGGCAGAAGAGCCCACCACAGCACTCTGACCAATGGGCAGGCTCTTCCCCGGACTCAACTCTCGGACCCTGGACTCTCAGCCTGGCACACCTGAGAGCCCAGCGCCCGGGTGCCCCACAGCCCAAGTGCCTATGAGTAAGATGGCCTTGGCCACGTTTTTCATCCTTCTTAATTAAATCTGCAATATTACACTTGGAAAAAATAGTTTTTTCCCCACAAGTTAAGTGATCTTTTCTTTCCAGAGGCCCTCAAAGCAGAAGAACCACCCATGATTTCTGTAGTTCATTACTTGAACTGCAGTCAGTCATCAACTAAGTGTTCAAATGCTGTCATGGCATCAAAAAACCTAATCAAGGTTTCTTGGAAAAGAGATCATCTGACATACACTTGGGTACTGAAATAGACAGACCAATCAAACCAAATTTATTGATTATGTAAGCAATATAAAGTTGAATAACATTTTTAAAAAAGTCATTAGAAAACAATGAGAACCACATTACTGGGTCTGGTCAAAGTTAGATTTAGTACAACTTTATGGCCTGGCAATGTCATTTACCTGGACAGGAGTAGGTGCATCTTCTTCCACCAAACAGGTGATATGGCCATTCAGCCGCATGTTTATCAAGCATTTTTATAAGTTTACAAAAGGGAGTCTATTATGCATTGAATATTTTACAAAGTTAAGCTCATTTACTTCAACAAGAAAGTTTTGCAAATAGTTATTAGCGTCACTTTCCCTAAGTGCTTACTTATGGATACATTTTAATGTGATCTTACCTGGTTTCTAAATCTGTTTTTGTTTGTTTTTGGTGTTGTGATTAAAACTGAATTTTTGAGAAAACAAAGTTTCTGTTAACTTGACATATACATGGCCCACCATGTAAGTAAGCGCATTCTCTGCATTGAGAGGTGAAGGGGAAAGTCACTGCCTTTCCATCTCCCCGGCCTGGCCCACAAATACCCTCCAGTAGTGAATTGTGGGCAGGGGAATAGTTGGTGTCTCCCCACCTAGAAAAGTGGCTGTCCCACCTAAAAAGGAAGGCTGGCTACAGGGCTGAGTTAGCATATGCAAATTAGCTATAATCTTTCTCTTGGAGGATAGAAACACTACTTCTTTTCATGTCAAAGTACGTCTGTGTAAAAGTCAATATAGACAGACATTGTAGTAGTATTTTAATATTTCTTTCCAATGTTTCTTTATTGTGGATCATCTCCCCCTCTGCAAAGAATGTTGCATTTGTTTTTGGAAAACTTTTGTTCAAAACATTTGATCATCTTTTATTATACAGCATGGACTGTAAACTGTGTGTTAAAGGAAAGTTATTTTGCAAAAGATGAAAATATTGTACGACTTAGCCTTTCTGTTTCCACATTTCTTATGTTATGTGCCTGATTTTTTCATCCATCCATCCAAAAAAACAAAAAGTATTTCTATTATCTTTTTTAAAACGCTGGCTTTATGTGTGCAAGAAGCAATATATGACAGAAAATGGCACAGATTCTTCAAAATTAATAACTATTTGAGGGTGATAGTCTAAAAATGCATGCTAGCTAAGCTGTTTTCTGTAAAAGTCATGGCAGATATTTTCAAAGATCACAGGGTTCAATTGCCCTGTTGCAGCAAACAAACCCTTCATTCAGAATAAAGCTTGTAATTGAGAGCAATAAGAGATTTGAATTGAATCTCTTCCTGCTGGTATGTTGGTAATAGCAATAGATACAGCTCCTGACTGGGGATTAAATGAAAGAAGGGAAGCTAAGACTTCAATTTTGGTATCCCAGGATAAAGGCAACATTTGGAAATGTAAATGTCTTTTGAGTGATAAATGAGAAAGGGTGAAATTGCAGACAAGAGGTATGAAGCGCTAGCCCCAATCCATTATGCACTCAGCTGAAGAGCTTCATGTTCTTAAGGAGCAGAAAGAATAGCAGTTCCCCCTTTGAAGCCTGACAGGCTTTTTGGGGATGACTGCTGCTGCTACCCAGCAGTGACCACCTTGCTGAGAGCCTGAGGGCCCTGCTGCTGCCTCTCTCCACCTGGCCCAGGGCGGGGCCTGACAGGTTTTATAAGGACTGCTGAGAGGACTTCTTCTTTTAAATCCCTTTCTATATTCTTTTAATTTGGTTTTTTTTTTAGTGTTTTAACTGTTTTTATCTGAGTTGTAAGGGCATTTTGTGGGATGTGCCTGGGAGGAAAGGAGCAGGGGAGAGCAGGGGGAGGCCCAATTACTGGTTCTGGGTAGGGGGAGGTATGATGTGGGAGGAGGGGCAGGCTGGGTAAGGGGCACACGGCACAGGCACTTAGTGACTGTGCCGTGTGCCAACCCCTCCTCCAACTTGGGGAATTGTGGTTACCATATCAACCAGCCCTCAGGTATGCGACTGCTGCTGCTGAATGGCAGGTCAGCCCAGAACAAAATCTCCTTTATCCATGATCGGATTATGGATAAGGAGGCTGATCTGGCATGTATCACTAAAACCTGGGTAGGTGAACAGGGTGGAGTTGGTCTCGCCCAGCTGTGCCCATTCAGGGCAGCATCAGACCAGACTCGATTTGCTGTGGTCTATAGAGATTCTCTAGGGATGTGGGTGGCGCTGTGGGTTAAACCGCAGAGCCTAGGACTTGCCAATCAGTCCCTTGTCATGGTCAGATCACTGCCTTGAGAGGCTGTCAGCACCTTTCCCCCTCTGCAGAGGTGGGGAACATATTAGGAAGGTCTGCTTTCGGAGTCTGATGGATCCAGTGGGATTCCAAATGGATGGAGGCGGAGGTTTCTGGCTGATATGACTGGCATCCCTGTCTCTGGAACACCTGAATGGCTCAGGCTATTGACACGATGGATCCTGAGCATCCTCCCCCACTTCGTGGAGCTTGTTTGACTCCCTGGTATACTCCGGAGCTTAGGGCGAGGAAACAAGCTGGGTGACAGCTTGAATGTGAGTGGAGGAAAGATTCGAATGGCTGCAACCAAACACTGGTAAAGGCTAATTATCAAGCCTACCTAGTGACAGTGAAGACAGCAAAGAAGGCCTTCTTTGCTGCCTCCATTGCATCCTCATTTTGTCATTAGGCGGAGCTTTTCCGGGTTATACAGGGCCTTATACAGGCTGGCCTAAAGGAGGTGGTAGGAACCAATGTTAGCTCGCTGTGACTTGTTTGCAAAGCATTTTGAGGATAAAATTGCTTGCATCCACCAAGAGATAGACTCTGCTGTTATAGCAGATGAATCTCATGGGATGTCCAGAGCACAGTCTAGCCCTGCTGTGTTGGTAAATTTGAGTTGGTAAGGCTTGAGGGTGTGTGCCTAGATCAGTCAGGCAGGTGGTAAACCAGCACAATCACTAATCTGTCCCAATTGCCCAATGCCAGGAACACACACTCTAGATCCCACCCCACCCCCCACCCTGGGTCTGGACAGAGAGCCTGGAGATTCACTGTTTGTGAATCTCATCAGCATCAGAACACAAGAACATCCAGTGAAGTTGGACAGAAAAAGAAAGTACATATTCACACAGCACATAAACTACAGAACTCACTTCCACGAATAGCAGTAATGGCCACAAACCTGGATGACAATAAGAGAGGATTAGACAAATCATGGCTAGGAGCAGCCAGGAGCTAGGTGGAGTCATAGATAAAAAAGGAAAAAAAGGTGTTGACATGCACATGCTGGCCTGCTTTTGTTTTGACTTGAAATGTTCATTTTGGGCTTCTCAGAGGTATGTATAGGAAAGAAGGGGAGCAGCACTGGCCTGCAATTGCACCCACCTGAGAGGTGCTGGAACTGTGATGCAGTGCACTCCAGCTGGAAAAAAAAGGACTGCCTTTGCCTCTTTTTGCATCTGATCACTCTAACAGAGTGCATTTATGTGTTGGGGTAGGGAGGAACCAGTTCTATTTGGAACACTATTGGAAAAGAGGGTGTCAGAACACTGTTAAGCACAATGGGATTGCTTCAGAGGAAGCATGTTTAGGATCAAACTGTTCTCTCTCTCCCCCCCCCCCCACAAACACATACACTTGATCATTTCCTGCAGATGTTACAATGTTGCTAATTAAATTTTGGGGCTCCACTGTTTTGTAATGGGATTCCTTTACGTAACATGGCTTCCATTAAGAACAATGGGAGAGAACTCTCAAAATACAGCCTGGCTCCAACTTTCTACTTGTATTTGTCTATATGGGCTGCAGTTTAATAATGTTCCAAACTTTGATGTGGGGAAGCTTCTGAAAATATATTCAAGTATACTTCTTGAAAGGATAATTTATCCATTGCTAAGAAACATTTTAAACCCTGAGGCAATTTTATTAAGGAATATCATAGGCTTCTTAAGCAACGTGCCAAACATTGATGGCTTCAAGTTTGCATTATTTCTTTATTACTATTATTTTTATAAAGAATTGGACTCATATTCACAATATGAAAGCTTTTATTATTTCAAGGCTTCACAGATCTAACATGCTAAATGAGGCCCTATGCAGGGGGGTAATGCAAAGAATTCCTCTCTTTAAAGTAGGAACAGGGGAATCTTTTTCAGCCCAAAGAAAATATTCCCTTGTGGGAGCCAATTGCCAGAGGCAAGAGTGGACAGAACAATAAATGTGAATTTTACCTTTGCTCAGTAGGCTGGTTCCTACAGACTCACACAATGCTGCATCCAGGCAAGCAGGAAACTTTCCAACAAGACAAAGCCACTCAAAAGAGTGGGACTGGTGAGGTGACCCAAGGGGAAGGGTGTAGCTGGGGAGGGGTGCGACATGGGGAGAGTCCAGTGGGCTAGATAGAGGCTGAGGCGGGCCATCATTTGGTTCTTCATTTGGCCGGAGTTTTCCCATCCCTTCTTTAAAATTATGAATGGAAAACAGAGCTGATTGTTTCTCTTGTGAATTGTGTTCACACAAGTGATTTGTCTGACCTTACATGCTGTCAGCCTTCAGAAGGGCTGTGATGTCCTTCCTGCTTCAAGCAGGATTTGACTGGGCTAGCTAGTGGAAGTGGTTAATTTATGCTGCTGCTGATTCACTGTTTTTTAAAGTAGTTTTAACGATACATATTTTTTCATTGCAGATCGTATTTTACTTGTTAGTGGTTGGTGGGGGCAATGAATAAGTGGGATAATATTCATACTTTTTAAAACAAGAGTTCATTGACATTATGTGTCCCTGAGGCTGAATGTTACTCAGTGTCAACTGTCTTAACTGCTTTCATAAGCACAGCAGCGGTGCTTTAAGAACAGAGTCATTTTATAACAGCTCAAGAATTGGAACATTTCTGTCGTCTTACGAATCTATTTCTGTGAAAGCTTTCCAATATATATTTCTTTTATTAATTGGATTACAGGAAACTGAGAAGTCATCCTCAACCACCGTGTTTAGAAACATTTGCAACAGGAATTTTTCTGCTCGCTTCCTGCTTATGGTTGTCACTTTACTGTTCTTCTTCTTGTTCCTTGAAACTTTGCAAGTCAGGCTTTGCTTTCTGGTGAGTGACACTAATGACATTGTTGGAAATGTTGGGAATGCATGATCATTGTCCCAAGCCACCCCACACTTTACTATAGCAGATGGAACCCATGCTAGGTTACTATGCTGCTTGCCACTTCCTTCAAATATATTTATTAGCCCACGGAGTCTTATGGATTGTGTTAACAGTTTTGAAGATTAAATTGCCTCTCTTCTTTTTTCTTTATCCCCCCCCCGAGAGCTAGTACGCATCAGAGGCATAAAAACAAATCCTGAGTTAAACTACATGTTAATAACAGTTCATACAGAATTGGGTAGCCATGTGCCGTACTTTACAGAAGATCATCTTCTTCTTTGGTGATCACTTTTAGCTGAGTAAGATTGTCTTCCATAAACACAATTTTAACAACGAGTCTGTAAGTGACTGTGGAGGCCTTCCTCTTAGCACTTTTCTCCATTGCGTCCTGAGTTCAAGTGTCTTCAAAGCCCATGACACCTTTGTTAAAGGCTGTTCTCCAACTGGAGCGCTCGCAGGCCAGTGTTTCCCAGTTGTCAGTGTTTATACTACATTTTTTTAGATTTGCCTTGAGACAGTCTTTAAACCTCTTTTGTTGACCACCAGCATTACGCTTTCCATTTTTAAGTTCAGAATAGAGTAGTTGTTTTGGAAGACAATCATCAGGCATCCACACAACATGACCAGTCCAACAAAGTTGATGTTGAATAATCATTGCTTCAACAATCGTGATCTTTGCTTCTTCCAGTACACTGATATTAGTTCGCCTGTCTTCCCAAGTGATGTGTAAATTTTTATGGAGACACTGTTGATGGAATCTTTTGAGGAGTTGGAGATGGCGATTAAAAGTGGTACATGTTTCACAGGCATACAGTAAGGTTGGTAGTACAATAGCTTTGTAAACAAGCATTTTTGTTTCCCTGCGAATGTCCCGGTCCTCAAACACTCTGCACTTTAATTGGGAGAAAGCCGCACTCACAGAGCTCAGGCGATGCTGGATTTCAGCATCAATGTTGGCCCTTGTGGAAAGATAACTGCCTAGGTAGGAGAAGTGATTGACATTTTTCAACGTTACACCATTGAGTTGGATTTGTGTTGCTGCAGAGGGGTTATTTTGTACTTGTTGGTGCAGCACTTTGGTTTTTTTGGATGATAAGCTTCTGCAAAGATATCTAGGATGGTTTGGAGGTCATCCTCTGAGTGTGTGCACACTACGTTGTCATCAGCATACTGAAGCTCTATGACAGAAGTTACGGTAACCTTACTCTTTGCTTTCAGCCTGCTCAGATTGAAGAGCTTTCCATCTGTTTGATACATGATTTCTACTCTGGTGGGGAGTTTCCCTTCAACAAAGTGTAGGATCATGGCAATAATAATAATAATAATAATAAATTTTTATTTATATCCCGCCCTCCCCAGCCGAAGCCGGGCAATGAAAATAATGAATAGAGTTGGGGCAATAACACAACCCTGTTTAAGCTGTTGCCATTCACTCTGCTGTGGGGCTGCGCTAGAAGATGGTTCGGAAGCTACAGCTAAAGCAGAATGCAGCACTGAGGCTGCTGGTAGGTTTCTCTGCTGGACAAACAATACACTAGGCTAGAGAGTTCTGTACTAGTCAATTCGCTACCAAAAAACTATTTAAGGTTTTTAAAGTCCTCGACATATAGAGTCCTAAACAACCTGGGCTCTACTGCTGCTGAACCACCCTGAAATCCATATAGGCATGCAATATGAGAGCCTTGCCCTTTAACAGACCCCAAAATATTTTGCTTTCCTTTACAAAAAAATATTTGGAATAATATCACATTTGCTGCCTTGCACACCCTTTTAGTAAAAGTTGAATTTGTTTTGTTTTAACTTTGAGGCCTTGTTATTCCCTCCCCACACTTACACAAGTCACTTACTGGCCTTGATCAGTAAGTAAATCCCAGAATGCACAAGACAATTTGGTGGAAGCTTCCAGGAATCAAGATATCTCTGCTGGCTATGTACACACTCCCATTTGCTGTGCATCCAGCACACTGCCACCACTGGTTTGTGAAGCCACATAAAGATGTTAGCCACAACACACATCTGTCCTGTAGTTTCTTGAGAAAGTCTATTGCAGTTGGCTCTAATCCTCTTTCTAAAAAATGCTTTAGTCATTCCTTTTCCATTATAATAGTACAAACAAATGTTGATTTTTTTAAAAATAAATAAATAGGGTAATTAAAGCACCGGGAACAAGGAATATGTTGTTCCACAATGAGAGGTTAAGTCAGTGGGTCATGGCCCTTCTATTGTAATTTTATTTTAATTTGGGAATCCTCACTTGCCAATGTGAATTATCTTTCAGATTCCAGGTTGAGAATAAGCATCACTGTTGCAACTAAGTGCCAAGTGAAGTGTGCCCCTAAATATCAGTAAAAAAATAAATAAATTATGAAATAGATCTGTGTTGCGAAAGGCTTAGTTACAAAACCAATTATGTCTGTGTTAGCAATTCCTGAGCCTCTGTGTCCCTCTTGTGGCACAAAGTGGTTTCTGCCACTACTTGTTTGTGTACCAAAATCTAAATGCTCCTAAAATACAGGATTTTTGTTCCTCTCTGTTAAGAGACAATTCAACCTGGAGCTGTTTAGTCATTGGAGAGGATAATTTGTGGCTTTGCTAGATTCTTCCTTTTAGGTGTTCTGAAAGTATGAGAAGTCTATATACTTTATCCAAGAACCTGTTTCAGTATAGTTATTGTCTTCTACCATACCATCCAAACCAGGGAATGCTATGCAGCAATTGTAGATCAAGACTCCAAGGGTCATCTAGCCCAACCCTCTGCAAGGCAGGAATCTCAGCTAAAGCACCCATGACAGACGACCACCCAAAATCTGCTTAACCCCACCCCAACTCCTCATATTTTTCATTTCCCAAATAAATTAACATAGCTACCCCCACCAAGTTTCTCTTGATGCACTAAACATGCTGCAGATTGTTTCCATGAACTTGCCTTGCCTTTTGCTGTTTCTTTATCCCTAAGTAGCCTTTATATGTTTTGAGCATCAACATCAGTCATGGCTGGGTATCTGAATACATTATGGGGAAGAATAGAGCAAGGAGCCCAGCCTGCCATCTAAGAATGTTCAGTCTTTTCTTTCAAATGATCCTGCATTTTTACAATTGTTGAATGACTGGGAACCATTCAAAAGCAGGGTTCTTGATTGCTTGGGAAATGCACACACCTCGGTATGAATTTCCAATCACCGAAGGAGGTATTCATGCTATATTTTGTTAATTCTACTGGCTAGTTTCCATGGGTTCTTTCATTTCCCACCACCTTAAATGTGCTTAACAGATAGGAATGTAGAAAGTAGAGCACTTTTCAGATGTTGTGTAGAACTGACTTCCCCAGCATGAGGTCCTCCAAATGATTTGGACTACAACTCCCATAACTCTTGCTGGCTGGGGTGGATGGGAGTTGTAGTTGAAAACATCTGAAGGACCTCATGCTGAGGAAGGATAACTTGGAAAATGTAGAGGGGAAGCAGCATTGCCCAGTCCATCTCTGCTTCCAGCTTCTTCACATTCAAATGTAGGTGTTCATTGATTCTATACAACAGCAACTGTATGTGTTTAAGATATTTCCACATGCTCATTTCTAGTTCCCAATAATGCAGAAACAAACTTATGACTGTAAGTTAACTGTGCATGGGATGCATGTTCATGTTATGTTGAAAACATTGATGTTGGGCGTGAGGATAGCAAGTTTAATTCCCCTCTGTCCTCCAGAGCACAGGATACACTATTTTGGACTACCATTCTGAATTTAGAGAAAGTGCTGTGGGCGCTACTAACAAAATGGCATGGCATAACATAACATGGCTGCTGTAGGGCTGTAACATAACACAAAATTAGAGTATAGCCATTGCTGTCCCCACTCCTTTGTAAACCTCAGATTTACAAAAGGAGGTCTGCTATGTCCTTCTGATCTTGAATGTGAAGATCACACAATACTAATTTATCTTTCACACATATCCACAAGCCAGTTAAGTCGCTCTCATGTTCCTCCCTCTCATCATTCCTGGAACATGAAGATGGTGGTGTCCCAATGTGCTGATGAAAATTAGCTGCCAGATGAGGCCATTAAGATGAACTTGAATGATGTTTTTTAACATGCACTAGAATCCAAGGCATAAGAAGAGGTTCAAATATTATTTTTAAGTTCTCTGTGATGAGCACAAGATCAATTATCTCATCACTAGTAATGCAGCCACATGCTTTGAAAAAGGTCCAATTTGTGTAATAATAATAATAATAATAATAATAATAATAATAATAATAATAGGCTTCCCATCTGCCTAGCAACCAAGGGCATTGTGAACATTTAATCCCGTTTGTACTGGCTTTGAACTGGACACACATGCAGTTTATAGCTCCCCCTCTTGCACTTTAAAAAAAATTCAAATGGCACTGGTTGCAGCTACCCAAAATTTTGATCTCACTTCATGATTGCAACAGTTATCTGCACAAGACAATCAAAACTGTTGTGTGTGCATACACACACACACAATAATCTTGCAGGTGCAAGTGTTAGTCCACCTGCCTGAGGGGCTCAACCACACTCTGCAAATTAAGAGAAAATGTGTTTTTCCTAATCAGATCTTTTAAAGAGAATAGAACTTGCCAATCAGCTGCCATTCCACCCCATAAATTAGGCAATACACTTAGGGTTAGATTACCTCTGTCAGTTTCAGTTGTAGCAGGATAATATTTCCTGCAAAAAGAGGGCAGTTTCATTTGAGAAACAATTGAGGCTCAGTTTCCAGAAATAAAAAAGGGGGGACCCTGTCCCCTTATTCAAACAAAACAAAAAAAGCTGTTGCTCTGCAAATGTCAACAAGCTTTTCCCAAGATATTTAATTAAAAGAAGGAAATAAATTCTAAGTTTGCTGCTTCACTCTTAGCCTTTTCCTTAGTTTTGATTTGCTTATCTCTTCATTTAATCTGCATCCATTTTCCTACACACACACACACACACCCCGTTTTCATGTTTTCCTTTGCAGGGTTCTGCTTTTTGGAAAGCCCCTCCAATATGACTATCTTTCTAAGCACCATCGCTTCCACACAATCTTTTCAACGGCAACCACGCCCTCCCATCCTCTAAGTACTATCTTGGCAGGCAGCACTGAGAGGAGGAGTCTGATCTTTAAAAGGCTTTGAAATTGAGCTGTTAACAATAAAGAAATAAAGCAACAAGCCTTTTTTAAAAAACATGTTTTTAAAAGGCCTTTGAGCAATAATCCATCTCCACCGCTCTCTCTCTCTTTTTTACCCTTTGTGCTAGAGGCTTTTTATTATTTAAATTTGCCGAGTAACAAAGAACACCCCCTCCAAATGTTCCATTTCGAACAATTGAAAGTTTATGTGCTAAATAAATAAATATACATGTGTTGGGCTAACAGTTGCTTCTGTGAGTGCATCTGCAGTAGCCTGGCAGGGCAGGGCTGTGGAAGGGATATGTATTGTGGGCCAAACAGGCTGTAGGGAAAGACAAAAGCACCAGGAAGCTTTTGCTAAGTGGGGGTGGGCAGGTGGTGGAGTACTTCTAAGTTCATTATAAGAGTGGTTTACCCAGCCCTTTTATCCTACTTGAATTCAGTCTTTCTCAACTACATAGTCCCTTTCCTGGAAATGAAATGACAAGAAAAACAGTTCATTTTAATCTCCTTGTTATACTTACAGCTAAGGATGGGTAAATCTCTCTCTCCCCCCCCCCTTATTCCATGCCCCCTCCCCAGTCTTTTAAGTTTAAATTTTCCACATTGGCCTGGGCCCTGGATCTTTAATGGCTAATCTCACACTGGAAAATCCAAGCGAGGTCAGGGTGTTGCTCTGAAGAGGAGCCTATCTACTTTTAATGTGATAGAAAGTAACAAGGAACTTGAGTTTTCATATGAGGAGCACAAACAAGGATAGAATAAAGGTAAGAAGGTAAAGGACCGCTGGATGGTTAAGTCCAGTCAAAGAAGGCTGTGGGGTTGCAGTGCTCATCTCACTTTCAGGCTGAGAGAGCCGGCGTTTGTTCACAGACAGCTTTCCAGGTCATGTGGCCAGCATGACTAAACTACTTTTGGTGCAACGGAACACCGTGGTGGAAACCAGAGTACGTAGAAACACTGTTTAGCTTCCCGCCATAGCAGTACCTATTTGTCTACTTGCACTGGTGTGTTTCAAACTGCTAGGTTGGCAGGAGCTGAGACAGAGCAATGGGAGCTCACTCCGTTGCAAGGATTCAAACCATCAACCTTCCGATCGGCATGCCCAAGAGCACAGGTGTCAAACACAAGGCCCGCGGGCCGAATCCGGCCCGCGAGACCTCGTCATGTGGCCCGTGTAGCCGCCGCCGGCCGGCAGCCTTCACCTTTTATTATTCATTTATTTAGACTCTAAAAGGACGGGAGAGAGAGAAAGCCTCCGGATACGGGATCAGCAAGCCCGCCAGGTGGCAGCGCCCGCCGGATCCCCGTCACGGCCAATCCCAGGCAGCCCCAAACACGTGCGCCCACCCTGAGCGCACCAGGCGGCGAAGCAGCCCAGCCGTCTGTGCGCCGTCAGGAAACCCAGGGAGAAGTGGGAGGGGAAAAGGAGAAGAGGAAAACACACACACAACACACATGCCCCCGAGCCAAGCAAGCGTGATTTGCGGGGTAAAAACCCTGCCAAGCCTCTTTACTATATCTTTACGCTCCGCTTTGATCTTTTCCCACTGAACTAATCGCTCCAATTTTAATATGGGGGGGGGGGATTCTAAACTCTTCACTTCTCGGAAGAGCTTCTGGAGGCTCGTTGGATTCAGCTGCGTCTTGTCGATTATTTTTATAGCCACCTCCCTTCCTGTCAGGATGTGCCTGGCCAGCTTGACCTTGGCGAAGTTTCCCTTCCCAATGGTCTTGAGGAGGCGGTAGTTGCCAATGTGAGGCTGCTCATCGGCGCAGGAGGCGATGGAGTTGCGGCAGCGAGCGTCCAGAGAGTGGCTGGACCATGACGAACCCTTTTCCGAGTGGCTGCTGGCCAGGGTGGAGGGCTGCGGGGACAGCGGAGGTGTCGCTGGGGCGGGGGGGCGGGTGCGTCTCGGCATTGCGCTCATTGCCCGTCGCCAGCGCGGTGCGCAAAGACATCCTCCTCCTCCTCTTCCTCCTCCCAGAGCTGGGCCGCCGCGGGGGCGAGGGGGGCTACCTTCCTGCTGGCCCCCCCAAGCGGACACTCATAGAAGCCTCCATGCACCAGGCCGGCGGAGGGAGGAACGGACAGAGGGAGGGCGCTGGAAAGGAAGATCCGATGGGTGGGGGAAGAGGGCGAAAGGCGCTCCGTGTGCCCCCGAGGAAAGGGGGCTTATTTCCCCAAGGGGGGCTCATGTTTGGAGTGGGGTGGGGGGCAGGCTGCAGCCGCTGTTGGTGCCGCCGCCGCTGCTGCAAAGGCCACTGGTCAGTTGCTGGTGCCGGGGCTGCCTCTCAGAGCCTGCGCGTCCAGCCCGGCCGCCGCGTTTTCCCCGCAGGCAGGAGAGGGCAGAGGCGCTTCCTGCCACCCCCCATAAGGCTCCCGAGCGGGGAGGAGGGCTGCGGAGGGAGAGAGGTCCGCCTGGGATGCGGGCGTCCAAGGCGAGCGGGCGCAATCCGAGCCACCGGCAGGCCCCCTCCCGTCGTTGCCGCCGCCGCCAGGACAAAGCTCGGTGGCTCTGCTGCTGCCGCCGTCGCCGCTGCTCCTGCGCCGGCCGAGGCGGGGTTCACCTAAGGCTGCCGGGGCTCCGGGCGGGCGGAGAGGGAGCCATCGGGGCTCCCCGCCATTGGCAGGCGGGCTGGAGGCGGTCGGGGCGGGGAGGGGGGCTTGGGGAGCGATTCTAAACTCAAGGGTGAACCACGACGTCATGGGCATAGCCAGGATTTTTGTTGGTGGCGGGCAGGACACCCACCTGCCATCATCCTCTGCTTGGCTCTGGCTAGCAGATTCAGAATGAAATGTCTCAACAAGAGTTGTTTAAAATTGTTTGGCAATATTTTTATGTTTTTAAATAAATATTACTGTACAATAATTGTACATTTGAATATCTACTTGCCATTATTCTGACTATGTTTCTGCTTTCAGAGCTAGTTATTATATTATTACAAAAAACAGTAATAATTGAATGCAGTGACAATAATTTATGATAATAAAGAGTGGACACATAGTCCTACAGATACAACTGGCCCTTTGAGGGTGACCAAACTGCTGATGCGGCCCCCGATGAATTTGAGTTTGACACCCCTGCCCAAGAGGCTCAGTGGTTTACACCACAGTCACTACAATGAAAAGAAAAGAAAACCCTGCTGTCTACAGGTGTGATATATCTGACCTTAAGGAGAATCAGACTCCAGTTGCAAGTCCTGGCCGAATTGGTGGTGGTGATGTTTTCTACCAGCATGAAGACCACTCACATGGTTTAGCATTCGGAGAAAATAAATTACCCACTGGAGAAGTGGGGCTCTTCTCTCTTGAGGCTACTCACCACCTGCTAAGCCCAATGGGTCCTCCTATTTTGTACCTTCTCCTGTTACTCTCTCTCCTTTTCTCTGTATAAAAAAGCAAGACCTTTGTGCATTCCTTGGCTTTACTCCACTCCATTATTAGCTGTTGTTAGGGAAGACGCCACTCAGCTACATTAGTAAAGAAACAGCAATTTGAATGCGCTATAAACATACAACACCAGATGGCGCCAGAGAGCAGGAAATTTTAAAATGTGGTTTTCCATAAGGATTTATTTATTTTGTTATAATGATCTAATTTCTGACTTATTTATAGCATTTGTTTTCCTGTATCGAGATCCACCCATGGCAGCAGCTGCCTTGTAAACTGGGATCAGCATTCTAAACTGGGATCAGCTGCCATCTCTAGAACTACCAGATTGGGAGCATGTACATTAGGAATGATGTGAACTGGAGAACCAAAGGTTCTTCATCTCAGTCAATCTTCATCTCAGTCTTTCCCTCTTGCCTCATCACCTGCTTGCAGGAAATGTGCCCACTTGTCTGCTTGCTACCAGCTGCCATCATCTCCTTCTCTGCTGCTCAGAAAGCAAGTGCCTTGTGGGTGAATGGACAGCCTTCTTGCTTCTCGGGGATTTTCTTTCACCAATGGGGAAAAGGAAGGATGGGGGAGAAATTCAATTCAGCTCACATTTAAAGTCAGTTTCCAAAGCAACACAAAATCTGAAAATTCACACTTCTATGAAGTATGCAGTGTAGTTCTCCAGTCAAGTAATGTGTACAATAATGCATATTCTAAGGCAAAGTGTGCATTAAAATGTATATATTAGTCAAGACAGCATACAAAAATGCATTATATGGGGATTTTATTGCAAAAAGGTTCATATTAGGCAAAAAATGTGTGCATTAGAAGAAATCTGCACAAACATGTACTTAAATTTTCACGAGGACTTTAAAAAAAAACCAAAACCCACAAGCTGCTGCAGTAAGGTTAAGAATGGGTTTTAAGATTGGAAAAATGAGAAACTGTGAGAAACAAAAATGGACAGATTTGCCTATTCCTATCCAGTCTCTTTTGGATGCCATTGGTCTTGGCCATTAGGCGATGGAGACCTAGTCAAATATGAACTAGACAGAGCAGCTTTTCTATGTTTGGGGATTTCAAATAATGAGAGGAAACCAGTAATTAAAGCACCTCCATGGGAAATGGCAAGTGGCTAATTAACGAGCAAATAAGAAGCTATCTATTGGTAATACTGCTGAACAGGAAGCAATAGGAGAAGATGGCATAGAATTAGAAGTTGCAGGGAACCTTTGGTGACTTCTGAATAAACATTAGAGAAAGATTTTGACCATTGGGGAGGATTGCTAGAAGGTAATATGCTGCTATATTGTGTCCTGTGCTTTTAGCTTATCTTGGAAAAGTAGCTGCAGAGGACAGCAAGTGTCAAAGTAACCCCTCAAAAGATAAAAATGTTACAATGTTGTTGCTGGGTTGCTGTTGTTTTGAAGACACATTATGCCAGGGAGGGAAGATATTAACAAATTCAGAATTGATACAGACTTTAATTGGAAATTATGTATTTAAAAAGTCCCACCCTAAATAGTTTCTGGGAATTTGTAATTGGTTTATTATCTCCCTCCTTGTAATTATAGAAGGGGGATGTAGCTGTGAGTTTTAGAATAACTAAGGAAAGGAAAAAGTGTGGCCACTTTCAGGAGCGGTGTGACTGAGAGCTGTCTAGGATTATTAGGTTGTTTTTTAGAACAGGAACTTCTCTGTTCAAGTCTGGTTATACAGTATTGAAATTTTAGATACCATCCAAATCATGTGGCTTCTTTACTATGTATTAAGCATGTCTTTATGAATTTTGATGTTACTATATGTTGCATTATTCACATTTTTAAAATTCATGTTTATGTCCCACCTTTCCAGTGTGGTGTAGTGATTAAGAGCGGTAGACTCATAATCTGGGGAACCGGGTTCGCGTCTCCGCTCCTCCACATGCAGCTGCTGGGTGACCTTGGGCCAGTCACACTTCTGTGAAGTCTCTCAGCCCCACTCACCCCACAGAGTGTTTGTTGTAGGGGAGGAAGGGAAAGGAGAATGTTAGCCGCTTTGAGACTCCTTCGGGTAGTGATAAAGCAGGATATCAAATCCAAACTCCTCTTCTTTCTTCTCAGAAAAGTAGAACAGTGGTAATAGGAGGTGGGGTGAGAAGATATTTCTACAAAATACTATTGCTGAAGTAAAAATTGAAATTAAATGTAATAATGACAAAACATTCTCTTCTTACAGCTGGAAAAATTATTCCCTGTGAGAATATTTAAAAGAAATGGCACCCCATGTTTCAGCATATCCAGCCTATAAGTACTGTGTGTGGAAAGGTAAATTGTGAGATAGTAATTTTAAACGCCATAGGGAAAAACCTTTATGCAAATATAGCACCACTTGAGAAATAATCATGCACCCAACATACATAGTTGTCCCAATCCAGAGAGCTGCTGAGTATTCTAGTCTTCATGTACAGTATTTCCTGTACATCTAATTAAGAAAGCAGATCCTTTAACTTCAAAGAAAGCACTATGTACACATGTACAATTACGGCATAAAGCTGAAGTGGGTGTCTCATCGTTGCTCTTGTTTTTTCTGCTATATTGAAACTCAAAAATACCCTTCAAGCAAAGAGAAGAAGAAAGCTGAAATATAGATTTGACTGATAATAATCAAACTTTGAAAAATGGATATTCTAAATACAGCAGTAATTGCTTTGCTGAAATCCAGGGCTTTTTTCAGTTGGAGCTCACAGGAACTCAGTCCCAGCACCTCTCAGGTGGGCGTCATTGCCATTATAAGAGAACATGAGAGGTCTTCAGGGTGAGTTCCTGTAAGAAAGGCACTGGTGCCTAATTTGATTAGTAGAATGTCTGTCATCTGCTGGGTGGGGCTTAAGTGTTGTGCTCTGGAATTGGCCCTCCCCTTCAGGTGTTCAGTTAAGCTCCGTTAGAGAGACCAACTGCCATTCTTGCCTCAGGATGTTGTTTTAGTTTCTCTCAGACAGTATGTTATTGTGTTACAGTTTTCTTTATTATTAATGCTTTGTTTGACATATATGTGAGCCAAAAGAAAGACATATATATGTGCTGAAAGAAAGAAAAAACTCTGCAGAAGAATGGTGGGATATCCTAAACTGTGTGAGTGAGGGGATATTCCTAGTCTGACAGGAGGATTGATTTTTTTTAATCGCTCCCACCCTCTACAACGGTTCCATCATCATTTTTCTAGAAAAATAGCACGGCTGAAATCTATTTCCTCAATAGAGTTACGTAGGTCAATCTTACTCGGATATCCCTAACTTCATACAGTACAGTGGTACCTAGGTTTTTGAACGTAATCCATTTCAGAAGACCATTCGATTTCCGAAACATTTGAAAACCGAAGCATGCATTTCCAGAAGCATTTACGTCTGGAAAACTCAATGCAGAAGCCATGTGGCATGTTCGGCTTCCGAAAAGCATTTGAAAACCAAAGCAGTTACTTCTGGGTTTTCAATGTTCGAAAGCTGAAATGTTCGACTTCTGAGGCATTCAAAAACCAAGGTCCCACTGTATTCTGATAATTTCATGTCCCGCTAACTTTGACCCACTGGGCCTTCTGTTTAAAGATTGAAGTTAGTGTGTGTGCTTGTTTTCTTTCTTAAAGAGAAGCGAGATGTAATGGTCATGTGAACAGAACATGTTTGTAACTTTATTCTGTCATATAATAATGCAAAGAAATCATACTATTACTTTCTTCACAAGAGGACAAACACACACACACACACACACACACACACACAAAGTTGTTTACAGAAGTGCCTTGTGGTGACTGGCATTGGTATCACTCGGTTCCATGCTCTGCAACAATCAGCCGGCCTCATGGGAGATGTGACCACAGCTTGGGACATGGGACCGTTTGTTCACTCACTTTCTGTGAAAAGAGTTCTGAAATGTGTTTTGAATAGACAGCATTTTCTTTGTGTAGTTAGTAAATAACACAGGGCAAAGTTAGTCAGCAAGTTACAGAGCCTTCTGCATTCTGATTCTTTGGGGCCCTTTTGTACCAAGCTGGGCAGGATGTTTTTCATGGAATGTGACCTTGCTGCAAAACCGGAGGTAAGGAGAAAATGTTGGAGTAGTAAGCTAGGGAATACTTTGTCATACTGCTGACGGAAGATCTTGTGAGAAGATCTGAGTGACTTGAATCTTCATGTAGCCACTCTACTGTACATTGCAGTGTCTTCTGATGTGTTTGCTCAGCATCTGGTGTGAAAACCTCTAATGTGCCAGTAGGGGCCTGCTTTGGATTTAATTTTATTTTGTCAGTGCAAAACATGAGGGCTAAAGTGAAAATACTTATGTCTTTAATTTAGAAAATAGTAAGGAAATGGGATCCATGTGTCTGCATCAATCTCAAAATCCCTGGAACGGAAGGCAAAACTGTGTGCAAATTAGTAAATGACAGAGCCAGGAACCTTTTGGGCAACTGTACCGAATCGCCAGGTAAAGGTAAGCTGGTATAAAATCATATATCCCTAAATCATGTGGAAGATCTTTGTCATTCTTTCTTATCATGAGCTTATCATTCCTTATTCTCCCTTTGTTTTTACCCATAAACCATGGTCAGACTCCTGGTGATCTATCCATAGGTTCCCATAATTCTGTTCACATTTCCAGAAACACTAATTTGACTTAAAAAGGAAACTGGTCATTCATATTGCTCTCCTATCTATGTCTATGCAGAAGTAAGCCCCACTAAGTTCTGTGGGACTTACTCCTAGGTAAGTGTTTATAGAATTGCAACCTATAGAGCTTAGAATCATGCTTATTTCCATTGTTTGTGTTATGTAAAGCAGATACTGCTAAAACTACCCAACCCCCATGGCAATCAGTGATGTGGCTCTTTAGGAAGATAGGAAATGCATCACGGAACAGAAATGAATTCAAGAAAGTTTTTTTAAAAAATAACACACAACTACTTTAGCTCATAAAAATTGCTAAGCCACAATACTTCTCAGGAGGAGACTTGTTGTATACAGCGTAATTGCTCCAGAAATCATGTGATTGATTATGGCTATTTACTATGTTCCGTTCAGGAGAAAATAGAGAAATAGTTTTGCTGGTTTTTACTCAGGAGACGTGCTTCTTACGATAAGCAGTGGAACCGCATTTGTTGTTGCAAAACCAGTACTGATTAATATTGGATCCTGACTTTGCCTCCTGAGACTAGAAGAGCTCCTTCTGTCCCTGGAAGGCTTCTGACTCAGTAGAGGAATGGGGAAGACGTAACTTTCAGAACTCTTAGAATAGGGAGGTGCAAGATAACTTTCATCAATTTCCTTCCATCTCCCTACAGCACCCTATGTCCTTCAATGTCTGATCTGGGGATTGGGAACCCCCTGCAACAATGTGGTATCAGGCATGGGCATTTGCCCACTAGTGAAAATGACTTTTTATTGGTGAGAATGTCCCAAGTGGAACTGGGGGTAGCAAATTCTGGATCCAATCCATTATGTTTGCTTTCTGCTAGAAAATGTGTTGATTATTGTTGTTACATTAAGTGGGTACTTAGCAATGAAAAATAGTAGGCTATATATTATACAGTAACTGTAGGTCTAGTGCCATATTGTGATAAATAATTATATATATGAAACTCCTCTGTGGGGACTTGTATTTCAAACACATGCAAGTATTTTTTCTGTCTTAGAGGTTTTCCCATTAATTAAAAGTTGCATTAATTTGTTGGAGTTTATTGATGTTATGCAACGAGGGAATAACTCTACTATATGTTAAGACAGTAAAGTTAATAGTTTGCATTCAGTCACTTACAACAAATAATCCACTAGAGGTCAGTGCAGAGTGCTGGAACTGAGCTTCTGCCTACGCTGAATACTTTAACCAGCCTTACTAAAACTGAATGTTTCTTTATGCCAGTATTAATGGTAAAACCTTAGAATACCATACTCATGTTAGAACAGATTAGTATGAATAAAGCAATGCATGCTTTGTAGGACAGACTTGGAATTAAAATTCCAATAACAACTATATCATATGTTTCAAAAGGGGCAGCACCAAACAAAAGAAAGCCAGAAGTGTGTGTGAGAGAGAGAGTGATGGGGTGTGTGTCAAAATTGTACTATGTAAAGTAAAATACACAAAATGTGTTTGTGGAACCCTTCCTCAGATGCACAGAAATTCAGTATATTGCTTCTTAAAGGAAATATCTTTCAAAGCATAAGATATCATTTTACCATTTTATTATATCGTTCTTCCTATCCATTTGGTAGCATTTTTAAAGAAACTTTCTCACAATGAATGTCCATCATGACTTGGGAATGGAAGGGAGGTGGAGAGACTGTGCTCCACTAGGTTGTGTGGTCCAGTACATCAAAGTTTCCCACCCCCAACTATTTCCTAGACTGCCTTGTGGCATCTACAGCAGTGGCTGGTGCCCATTGGGGCTGTTAGGGCACAAGGCAGAGGTGAGAAATGAACAATGATCTGTACCTGAACAATGATTCTGCTGGGCAAGGTCTCCTTCTCTACCCATCCATCTGGAAGCAGTTCTGAATGTGTGTGTGTGTGGACTGAAAACTGTGCTAGGTCATATCACTATGCGGTGGCCTGGCAGGGCACAGCTTCCATTGCTTCCCATATTGGCCTAGAGAAGCACCTCAGAATGTGAGTAGCAAAGCCCTGGGCATGTTGGTGGAGAGGGAGAATGGCCTAATATGCTGGTAGAGTGGAAGGAGCTGGATCACGGAGAGAGGAGGGTTGTGTGTGTGTGCACTGATTTATGGGGTGGGAGGAGAGGGAAATGAGCAGGGCATTATAATGGCGTATGAGTTTTATTAATAGATTTATATCCTGCCTTTCAGGACAGGTGTCCTCACATGGCGGTATAAAAGGAGTTGTAAAATATATAAAAACAATTTAATGAGTACCGGTAATTAAATATGCCTTGCCTGGCAGAGTTAAATATGTATAATTCCTCCTTGAAATATGTGTTGTGACCTAGACTCAATGCTGGTCTTAAATATTTTTAGATTAATAATACCAAAATGGCTTCTCTCCAGTGAGATGGAGGCTGGAAGCAACAGAATAGTCTGATTTTGGAATCTGCTGCTTGAATCAATAGTTTTATATGGCTTCATGGATATATATCAGGGTAACTTCCTACAGCTCTTCCACCACGCCTTATCCCCTTAATCCAAAACCCTCAACCAGGTATAATGCTTAAACTTTGTTCTTAACATCTTATGATTCAACCTTAGTTCTGTTCTTGGAATTCAGATCCTGATGCTATGTAATAGTGGCAAGCCTGAACCCATCTTTCCCTAATATATGCAGGTTCCCATTTCTTCCCACTACACATCAGTCTTGGCCTGTGATACTTGGGCTGCCCCCTTGCTGACCAGTGCCTTTCAGAGAGTCATAAACAATTTTGAACATTAATTATATGTGAGTCCATAATTTATCGTGGACACTTCTTGTGTTCTTACCTTGTGTTCTTACCACTTGTGTTCTTACCACTGAGCTGTAGTCCCTTCCCTTGTGTCATCACTCAGTAGGGACTGACTGTAGGGTGGAATCTACACACAAATAAAAAATGTTCTGAAAAT
Organism: Podarcis vaucheri; assembly: GCF_965113315.1. Classification (NCBI taxonomy): domain Eukaryota; kingdom Metazoa; phylum Chordata; class Lepidosauria; order Squamata; family Lacertidae; genus Podarcis; species Podarcis vaucheri. Next base: position 54,860,260 of record NC_138766.1, on the reverse strand, counting down.
GCTTTTTTAAAAAGCTTTTTATAAAATACATTGAATTTTCCATAAGGCTCGCCATCTCTATCTAGTGTCACATTGTATATTGCACTTAAAACATACCTAAAACATTTTATTTGCAGCCATGTAGCTGAGGAGGTTAGGTCCAAGAATCTGCAAGAGCTATAATGTAAGGTGCAAGCTATGGATTTGCGGCTACATTTCACTGGGCAATAGCTTCTGAAAAATGGTATCTGGGGCAACTGTCTTTGAGGGCAGCATGTATTACCTGCTGAAGATTATCAGATTACTCTAACATGTTGCACATTGTTCCAGTGCATTTGGGTAGAAGAATATTGAACATTTGTTTGCTGTTGCAGGATGGGCAATCGCCCACCCTGAGCTGTTGTCTCTCTTCACCTGTCACAGGTTTGCCTCTTGATTAATGATTCACAGATCCTGAAGTAGAAAAAATTGGGTGCAAGTGGCTTTCCTCTTTTCTGCCTTTTGCTCTTGCCCTAGAATGCAATAGGCCAACTATTTGTGTTGCTTCAATGAATTTTGTTTACAAGCCAAATTACATAAACATCTGGTCTCTTCTATAACATATGGAGCATCAAAAGCCTTAACATTTGCAGATAAAAATAATAGACGGACTTCAGCCAAATACTATATTTTAGAGACCCGTCATTCTCACTGTTCTGTTGGCACAACACCAGAAGGTTGAGCGCCTGGGACGCAGTCAGCCTAGACTTCATTCTGAAGTTGGAGTCCAGTGATTGTATCCACATTCCCTAGGTTTTTGGTGCCCCTTAAAAGTGAGCTGGGGAACAGCCACTTTTTTGACAGATATTCCACTATGAATAGGCCTATAAGATACAATTTCAAATACCTGTCACCATTTACACCCATTTCCAGGCCCAGAAATGTCATAAGTGGAGATGCTGCCATTGTTGTGGTTGAACTTGGTTGAAGTTCATTGTCCTATGAACTTGTCTCACCCACAATGCAGGGCTGATGACTGAAGGCTTTCTTCTTCTTTTGACTGAACTGAAGGACAAGTCAATACATCCTCCACCCCACCACCATTCCATGTACAAAAGCTCCTTAAACTGGCAGCTGACTCTTCAACACAAGCAACAAAACATCATCCTCCACTGCACCTGAAGGCTAGTTTCGGAGATGTAGAGAGGGTGCATGACATACAGAGAACTGTTCTCCAACACTTGTTTGCAGTACTCACTCTGTCTAATGACTGAGCCAGCCCTGATTATGACTTGAGTGCCATTTCGCCAAGAAGTTATTCTCCATCTTACAGTGGGAAGTGAGGTTCTGCAGGCATGTGGCCAATGTTCAGGTTGACCATGCTCCTTTGTAAAACCTGCACACAAAAATCCTTTCATTTTATAGCCTTACACTCAATGAAGTTCTGATTGATTGCTATGAACTCTAAGACCTGAGCAAGTTGTCTTCAAGGGTATCTTCCCTCTATTCCAATCAGTTCTTCCACAGTTTGCTGAAAATGTTTTATGCATTTGTTGTCCTGTTTCAGACTTAAAACTCACTCTTGTTCCCATGTGTGTTTTCAAGCAGTTCTCAGGTAAGGCTGGTCCTAGGAATAACAATTCCTGTGGCAAGTGGTGGAGTGGGCAATACAATAAGGTCCATGTGTGTATCAGTGTTTTGAACTGGGAGACAGCTCTCTGAAACCGATGAGCTTTTCTTTAATAATAATAATAATAATATTTTATTTATACCCCGCCCTTCCCAGTTCAAAAACCGGGCTCAGGGCGGCTAACAACAAATTTAAAACACTTTAAAATACTTAATTATAAAAGCAGCATAAAATACAGTATAAAAACATGAATAACAATAAAAATCAAAAATCAATTAGATAATCCCGCATTAATGAGTGCACACTGAGAAAACTTCTAAAAGTATTAATAAAGTCAAGGAGAATCTAGTTATCTCTGGTTCTCAGCTGGGAACGCTTTGATGTATTGAGGTTCAAGAGTCCTACCCACAAAGCAGCACTCAAAAATTGTACAAAACAGTTGCTTAGTCTGTTTGCTCATCACACTTGTCCAATGCTATATACAGTGCTGTATCAGCAGGGAACCAATAGCACATGGTCTTCCACCATCTTGTATTGAACCATTGGACTACACATAAAAATTAAATGAATTCCTTATTTTGGGAGACTCTGCAGATGCTATTGTCTATGGAGTTTATACTGTATAACATGGAACTGAAAATCATGCTCATTACCCTGTGAATGTTTTCCCACTATTTTTCACTTCAGCTTTACAGTAACATGTCTTTAGTTTAATAGTCAGGAGGTTTACCTTCAAAAACCTATATCACTTTTTAATAATAAAAACCTAACTAGTCATTTGAATTATTCTCATTTATGCTGGAGCAGGTGGCATCTGCACCTGCTTGAAAGCGTTTCAAAAACTCAGAGGCTGAATCTTGGCGCCAAAGTCTTCAACCCAAAGGTATTCATTTTCCATTTGAAAATCATACTGTAATGTACATAAGATAGTCAAGGCTGCAGTTAGAGGAGTTGGTCCAGCTGTCTGATTTATGAGGCTCACTTCTGCATACTCTACCCTGGAAAATCAACTCTCACATTTGCATTGCAACAAGAGAGGTTTTCTAAGACACAGTATGTGGTGAAGAGCACTACATATTGGCAGGCAAAATTGATCCTTTGCAAGTCAAGAGCTACAGAATGGCTTAATTTCCAAAGCAGTACCTATGGGCCTTTGGACTAAGGACCATATGTGCTATGGGAGCTGGTGGATTTGTATGCTTAAATCGGAATTGTACTTCTGAAACAGGGGCCAAGAGCTCTCCGTAACATTAATTCCCAAAGGGTTTAGATTGCAGGAGTCTTGCGGGTTACTTGCCAGGCTGTCAGGCTTATAAATTTGTAACATTTAAACTGGGATTATTTCTGATACTTGATTTAACTTGGATTTATGAAGAGAGCAAAGGATCAAGAGGCTTAAGATCCAGTGTGCTCTAGTGGATAGTTAAATTTGGATCAGAGTTCAAATCACCAAGCTCACTGGATGGCTTGACCAAAACTATCTTTCAGCTTCAGGTCCTCATAAAGCTCCAGAAGAGAATTAACCACGCATTCTTGGAACATGCCCAGGCCCAGGAACTCATCTCTGCCAGCAGAAATGGCTTCGTTTCTTTAAAAAGAGGGTGGAACTAAAACAAGAAATAGTTTGTGTTTGTATTGTGTACAACATCTGCACTCTTTGGCATTTCCCTAAAGTTCTGGAACATTTTTGTAGGGACAGTATTGGGAAAGCTGTCAGATCTTGAGGGACATGCTTAATGGAAGCTGCCTGTTTTCAGGAAGAGGGTGTTATCAATGCTCCCCCAAAATGTTGTTTTCATCCAAAGTTGGCATTGTCTGAAGGGCAATTTTCAGTATGATGAAGAACTCCTACCCACTCAAATTCAGCTGTGTCATATGTTTAAATAGTGAAGATTATAATATAGATGCATATAAGAATTGATAAACTGGACCTCTGAAAAATGCAGACACATCCTGTGTGTGTCATTACAGCATTTTCATATGGCTAGGTAAGGGGTCACTGAAATTCTTGCTATTTCAAGGGAGGAATTAATTAGCATCACCAGCATGATCCATTTAGGTGCTGCATGTGCATTGGAAGCAAGCTACCATATGCACACACTTTTCAAAATGGAGATTTGGGCACATATGCAAGCACTGTGCTGGTCTGACCTGTCCTCAGCAGGAACGCACAGCAAGGCAACAGGGTCTTGCGACCTTATATAGTTCCAGGTGATCAACTTGGTTTCAGAAAAAGCTGCAGGTAAACTGAAGCCTCATGTACAGATTATTTACCATAAGCTGCCCTGCCACATCACTGAGGAGTGTGACTTCTTAAAGGGACAGCCTTCTGGCCTGAAGGGGAGCACTTCTTTTCCCTGTGGCTTATCTAGTGTGCTCCTTACACCACTGGGCAGGCATTTTGGAGCAGGAAACACTTGGCTCCCCAGGTGAACCAGGCTCGAGGGAAGAAGTTTATGAGAGTCCTGGTTTGGAGTCCATAGGTCCATGGCCATCAGCCTCAATTTCAGAACTGGGTACCTGGTTTTGTTCATCCAACAAAGTAGTAGCTCCAGATGTTGCTACTTATCGTCCTCCATCTCTGAACATTGGCTGTTGCTTGAGTCAGGATCTTGACATGTCCCTGTGATTCCCCAACCTGGTCTAGCCATTGTTGCTTTGTAAGTTTAGTCCACTGAGAAAACTTAGAGTCATGCTGCACACCTCTTCAGGGGAGGATCAAGAGGCTGAATTAACCAACTGGGTCTTTGCCAGATAGCTTATTGGCAGGATTATATCTTCTTTTACTGGACTCTGAATGTGCAGCCTTGGCCACTGCAATGCACTTTATTGAATCATTGCCTAGAAATAGGATCTAGCTGTGTAAGACTGCAGTGTCAGAAACCAGTGTTGTGTATCTTAAGCTTGAAAATGTACTATGAACAGTTATAGTTTCATTAATCTGCGTGAATTGGGGTTAACACAACAAAAGAACACGTACACTTTTGTTTAGAACTTCCTGTACAAGTATGTAATTTTTAAAAAATTATAACTGGCAAATTCCCATTCCTTTGTCTGCAGCTCATTTCAGCGTTCCTTCCTTCCAATAGTACCATAAAGAGAATTTGTGCATACATATTTGTAGTTGTGTCATGTCAATCCCATCTCCAGATATGAAAACAAGATGTCCTATTGAAGCTCTGCTCATTTTGTTAAATTGCTGTGTCCTACCCCTCTCAAATAACTAAATCATCTCTGTATGGTGGGAGGAAATGAAGCATGTATTATATCACTTAAACAGGAAAAGAAAACTAGTGGCTATCATGAACAAATAAACGTTTAATTACAGGGGAAAGAGGTTGGGGTGGAATCAATGCTTTTGTGTTGATTTTTTTACCCTTTTCCTAAACTGTATGGGCATAATTTTGTAGTTCTATCTGCACCTGTGGCCTTTGGACCTAATGTTTATGACAGATGGACTGGACTATATTAGAAGAATTTATTGCAGAATCCTTCTGTAGATATCTGTGCCATGATAGACACTGGATGTGGCGCATGGGTGTATTTATTAGTGCAGTCTTCCTCTCCACTTTATGTGTTTCCTTTGAGTCTGATGGGGTTGCTATGTATGGGTACAGCACAATGGTATAAACTCATTTTTCTCTTATCTGTTATGGAATCTTTCCTTGCCACACCCAATAAATGAGGGCGGGAGAGGAAGGCAGAACATAACACTGAGGCAACCCTATGCCATTCTAGCAACAAGGAGAAAACAGATAAAGGCAGCATTCTTGGCAACACTGCCATGACACACCTTCATGATCACACTTGCTGATGATGCCCATATGTTAGACGTACATCAAAGGCACTAGTCAATGTAAAGTGGTGGCTGAATAACTCCATGATACTATCCACTTCAGACAGCAACAAATAGAAATAGCCAGAAGTTACAGGATTCATGACAGACAGGAGTTTGAATCTGATGGCAGCCCAAATGTTGCACACCATGGCTCTTCTGCAGGGAAAAGTTAGGGCAACAGAAGGAATTAAAAAATACTTTCCCTTCTCATGATTAGTCAGCTCCATAATTCAGTAGCAGGAAATTTCCACAAAACTTCCATAGGCAGCAGGGAGGGAATCCCAGTAAAAGGGCTTGAGTCCTCCTGTACAAAGAATTCCCCCACTGGTACTGTATGCAACACATCTGCATTAATGTCCATATGAGGGAACAAACCAATTTTTTTGTAAGGCAGAATAGAATGCTTAGTCTTAAAAAAAAAGTACACAAATAACACGGCCATTCTCAAGCAAGAATAAAAGAGATTCTGACAAATATCAGGAAGAATTTTCTAACTGTAAGAGCTGTTCAACAGTAGAACAGGCTTCCTCAGAAGGTGGTAGACTCTCCTTCATTGGTGGTTTATAAGCAGAGGTTGGATCTGCCATGGATTCTGAGATTCCAGCATTGCAGGGGATTGGGCTAGATGATTCTTTGCAACTCTGCAATTCTCTGAGATTCAAATTGTTCATGTTGATGTGCAGTTCTGTCACTGTGCTTGGCTTCCTAGATCTAAGTCCTATCATATAGATGATATGCCTTCAAAACTTTTGATTTTTTTTTTTTAAATACATAACTTGGATGTTGCTTAAATGTTCCTTATATCTCATATGCTGGCTTCCTCAAAATATCTTTCAATTAACACTGTCTTCAGAAAGGATGTTCTTGGAGACAGTCATTACGTATATGACCGATATGGAGCACATCCAAACTTTTCATAACAGTATATTCCATACCTAATTGGAGCATAAGTATTGGCTTTTGTATCCTGCACTTTGGTGTAATTCCCCACTCCCAAACAGCTTAGATGAGAATATTTCAGTTTCTTGACATCTCAACTATCCGTGGTTCCTATTTCCAATCCTATACACACTTTCCTAGCAATCATTCCCATTTAGTTTCACAGGAATTACTACTTGAAGCCTGCATGTGTAAGGTTGCATTATAAGCTTCACAATGCTGATACAGTCCTGCAAATATATTGAAACATTTTGAACAAAGAAAGCTTTTGTCAAACGGTTGGGACCATCATTATTTGCCCGGTTGTCAGTATTTAATGTAAGACGCACTCTAATATTCCCCATGCAGAACATTCATTTCATAATGGATATATTTGTGTGGAAAATTGCTATGGATGCTAATATACTGTTGAGCTCAAATCATTGCATAAAAAGGAATTGACTTAGAATAACTTGTTTTAAACTAATGTGTTGGACTAGATTGGCAGGGTTGCATCCAACTAGTCATACACAGAGTAAGCCAGTTAACGTAATGGACCTAAGCTAGTCATGTCATCTCAGTTCAGTGGGTCTACTTTGGGTAGAACTTTCACTGGGTGCAACCTATGGCCTTTTCCAGTCAGCTGAAGCTTCCCGTCATATTGTTGTATTTTATTACTTTCTCTAGTAAAGCATAGCATGAGATTAAATTGTTCTTGAAATAAGGCACTGCTTTGGAATTTCTGACTGCAAATCTATATTTTTTAAAATAGGACAGTTCTGGATGATGATTGTTGAGTATCTTGAGTATCTTGATCGTCTTTTTTTAGTGTGGTGTAGTGGTTAAGAGTGGTAGACTCGTAATCTGGGAGACCGGGTTCGTGTCTCCGCTCCTCCACATGCAGCTGCTGGGTGACCTTGGACCAGTCACACTTCTGTGAAGTCTCTCAGCCCCACTCACCTCACAGAGTGTTTGTTGTGGGGGAGGAAGGGAAAGGAGAATGTTAGCCGCTTTGAGACTCCTGAAGGGGAGTGAAAGGTGGGATATCAAATCCAAACTACTACTACTCTTCTTCTTCTTCTTCTTCTTCTTCTTCTTCTTCTTCTTCTAGTATATTGCATTTAAAGGTTATATTTAATGTTAAGAATAACAGTGAAACAAGCATGCTACTTTCTTGCATTGTACAAAGACTTTAGAAGGATGGAAGAAGAATTTTGGCCATGGAAGTGTTGTTGATGATAATGATAATGGATTCATGCAGTGGCAACCCATATTATGAAATATGTAGTTGAGAAGAAAAACTTACCAAACAATTGGAACACTTTATTGGCTGATTGTAAAGTTCACACAAAATTTACAGGTCTATGCCTATTATCAATGCATTACAAGATCGTAGGTGTAAAAAGAATTGTGAACCTGGGCCTTTTACAAGCATGATTCACATTTTACTGGGTGTGTTTTCACATTATTCGGGTACATGTTGATCTTTTATGTCACTGACTGGTATAAATTACTCATCCTTTTTAATGAAATGTCAGTTCAGTATTTTGTTTGAGACAAAGCAACAAAAAGTATGTGGTGGAAGAACAGAATGTATTATTTATTTCACTCTTTGAAAGAAAACACGCACACGAACTGCTTCCACTTCTGCTTTGAATTGTTTACCTTATTGTGAGGGATGGGGAAGAAATCTGATTCAGTTCACATTTAAAGTTGAATCTGTCAAATTCATACTTTTTGAAACAATATGAGAACTGAAACACAACTATCCTTTAACATTCACATTTATCCAAATTTTGTGATTTGATTAGCCAGCTGAACAGGGTTTACGAAAAAGTATATATTACAGGAAGCTGTGAATAATAATATGTTCATAGAATCATAGAATTGTAGAGTTGGAAGGGACTATGAGGGTAATCTAGTCCAACCCTCTTCAATATAGGAATCTTTTGCTCAGCATGGCACTTGAAAAATGAAATAAATCAAATGAATGGGTCTGCCAGAAATAAAATACCCTTCCTTAGTTGCAAAGCTATCAGTCCTGGGTTTTCTGGTTCAATGTTGGCAGCATTCTAGAAAAGTAATAGCTGAGGACAAAGATAAAGGCAATCTGAAGTATTTTAGAATAACAGTAGATGTTTGTTAAGGTACTGTTCCCCATTCCTGTTTTCTGTATGCTCATTGATATGGTGCACTGTTTCTAAGATACAGATTGTTCAAACCATAGATATTCCATCTCCAAACCAATAATCCAAAAATGCCATTGATGCCTCCCTCTTTGCTTGACTAATTCTAAAATGATAAATGCTGAAATGGATTCCAATGAAATATGTTTAAGTAACTGAAACAAAACTTTTCATAACTTGTTTTTAAGTGTATTTCCAGCGAACTTCACTTTCATATATTTATAATAAACTGGAGCTCTATAGTTCAGGAGTTCTCTCATTAAACAGCTGAATGCTGTCCCCTTTGCACGTGCATCGCTGAAGAGGAAAGGAAATAAGAACCTTGGGGTATATCTGCAATTTCTTGAGTGCAAGCCAAAGATTTTCCTGGATTTTGGCCAGTGTATTTTCATTGGGGTGCCAAGCTATGATCCCAAGCCCACCTTGTTGGAGGTACGGTGTCAATTAAATCAATAGAGCTTGCTTCTAAGGAAAGGAAATGGTTGTTAGTTTTTTTTAACAACATAGGAGTGTGAATCTGTGCTTTTGTCTTCTATGAGTTGACTTATTTTATTGCTTGTTTTCCCCCTCTTTGGCTCTGTTTTCTTTTATTGCCTTTTTATTCCCCCCTCCCTTTCCAACATCCCATTTTGATTTTTTTAAATAAAAAAATGTAAGTCACACTGATCAGAGACAAACAAGCGGCTGTGCTGTAAAATAAATAGCCTTGAAATTCTACAAAGTAAATCAATTCCCTTCAAGATTAAGCTGAAATGTTTGCTTGAGCTTCATGTCTCAACATCTCAGCACTTAACCAGATGACAGCGGAGTTTTTGCCAGCAAAACATATCTTTACTAAACCAGGGCCATCTCTCAATAAGACGAGAGCAAAATGCTGCCCTCTGCCATCAAAACATGCCTCTAGCCCTATTTATTTATGAGAAGCTTTGTACTGGGTACAAACTGATATGTATGTTATCCAGCTTTATGCAAGACATCACATGGTATTAGTAATCTGATATAGGGTTTTAAAAGAATAGCAGCACTGCCAGTTTTAAGTGCCAGCAGTTTTCCTCCCTTGCTATAAGATGTAAGACTAGGAAATACTCTAACCTTCATGGATAGCTCTGCCTTCAAAGATAATTCCAACGTGTGTATTCTGGGCTAGGCTTTCATACTGTTGACATGCTTGAAGCTAAAACATATTTCAGGTTTTTTAAAAGTACACTTTGCAGAAGCAGGCAAATAATTACCAATCATTGAATTATTGAATTAATTTATATCCCACTCACCCCCCCCCCACCCAAAGATCCCAGGGCAGCAAACAGAAACAAAGAAAAAATCATTCTGAAATAGTTAAAATACTCTTAAAAAAACAAATCAATTACTGTTTTTAGATGTTTTCAATTGTAAGGGTTTTTAAATATCCTAAAAGCAGTTAGGTTGCCAGAAGCAGTATTCTTCAGCCACCAAATGCCTGGGTAAATGGGAATGTTTTCTAATTCCTCCAGAAGATAATAATGATGGACACCTCTTTAGGGAGGGCCTGGCCATGTACATTCAGGCTGCCCAGAATTGGCGACCAAGAGTGAAGATCTACAACAGCTGCCCACCCAGAGGAAGGGGTAAGCGTCCATTCCGCAACCAGGGAACCACCACTGAAAAGACCTTGTCATGTGTCAGCATGTGATCAATTATGTGGGGCTGGGCTTACCTGAACCCCCCCCCCATATTTTATTGAAGTTAGCATCCCTGACTTTTAGCCTCTCAATTATATAAAAAGATCAGCATATGGTTTTGCATGGCTATAGGAAACAGTATCTTCATTTGATTATTATTTTGGTCACATGGTTCTAAAAGTTTTTGTTTCAAATGGTACATAACAAGCAGTATATCCACCTCTGTCACTGCTGTTACTGCCGTCAACCTCCCAATGTTTTCCTTCCCATTTGAGCCAGCAAGACACTCTACCAGTGTCTTCTCTTCAAGACACCTCAAAGTAGGAGAAAAATAAAGCCAGGCAGCAGATCCCAGGCTCAGAAGGGACAGACTGCCCAGTTGGTGTGCAGAGGAACGCAGTCTTAATAGCTTTAGGATAACATCAAAAGTTCTGACAATTTAAATTGATTTTGTGCTTCATTATTAATAACTATGTAGCTATTATACAGCTATTAACGATGATAACGCCATTATAATTATGATTATTATAATAAAAAGGGAAGTTATTTGACTGGTTAAAGCAGAAACATTATTTTATCATCTACATAAAATGGCCATTTCCCCCCTCTTCCTCCTGCAGATACTTGACATGCTGACTACTTTCTCTTCCTCTATAGAAGATCTTTGTTGGCTTTAATGTATTAAAAAAGTCAATGTGTCTGAAAGTCTCCTTGAGCTGGTGTGACATGCCATCACTACCCCTATTTAGCTGGATGGTTAAAGGGGAGGAGTCACATTTCTGTTTTCTTGGTTATATGTGTGCTTTCTTCCTATGTACTGGAACATTCCTTCAGCTTCGTCACTGGACTATGGGATAACACTTCTTCTTTTCTTTTCTTTTTGCTAGAATAGGAAAACTAGGAAATTGACATCTGTTTGCACAATTATTAGTTGAATACAGCCCCATGTATGTAGAGATGTACTTTGAGATACTGCAGTCATCTGATTTCACCATATGCTGAGTGAGAAAATGATAGAGATGGGTGGGTCTGTTTGTTTCCCTCGTTATTTCTGTAGGTCTTTGCCACTGATTCCATAGTAATCATTCCATTGATTCAACATTAATCTGCATTTTTTTAAAAAAATCCTGTCAAATTCCATATTTAAATATATCTTTTAATATTTTAATGGATATTTTCTTTCAAAATGCTTATTTAAATGTGTGTTTACAAGAACTGTGTTGCAACTTTCTGAGAAGTGGAAAACTCTTTGGATAGATAAGTTCTAGAATTGGTCCGAGAGAAAATTTGCAAACATCACATTCCCCAAGCATCTCTGCAAAATCAATTTTTAAAAAGTAAAGAAAGCAGGTGCAGGATAGCAAAGGGAAATGCAGCACCATCTAAACAACAATAAGCTGCAAACTTTTATATCTAGGAGAAAGTGAGTTGAGCTCTCTCAATAAAAGAACTATAGCCAACATTAGTCATCCAACATTACCGTATTTACTCAAATCTAATGCTCACCATAATTTTGGCCAAATTATGTTGTGAAAATTAAGGTGTGCATTAGATTGGATGGCACATTTACATTCACAAGCAAATCCTTTTTTTTGTTTCAAGGTTCTGAAAACTGAGGTGTGCATTAGATTCGACGGCACATTAGACTCAAGTAAATACAGTAGTTAGACTCACCGACACGAGTTGACATTAACAACTTAGGTCCACTAATTTCAGCGGGTGTACAATGAGTAGAGCTTAGTTGAATACAACTCCAAATGTTTGAGCTCACAGATCTGACTGCAGATAGGACCTGTGTGTTCTCTCATTTCGTAATGTTTCTAGGAGGGTGCAGGTATGGCTACAGAATCTGCACATATGTATCAAGTGTGCTGGCTGTTAATTTAAGGCCAACATTCTTAAGATCAAGGTGTGAGACAGGAGTCTTTGCCTGTTGAAATGGGCAGGCTGCAGCCCAGTGCAAATGGAAGCTCTATAAAACTGGATTGGTCCCTATCTATCAGATCTTGGGAGAATTTTATAATCAACCTTTAACGGCATGAATGTCTATGGTTAGTACAGTCAAGGACATCTTTCCCAGGTTTGTGAATAAAAGATATTATCACCTCACATAAAGGTGGAAGGAGAGATGAGGTACACGAACCTGAACTGCACATCTGGGACTAGTTTAAGGCACAGTGCTTTGTAAAATCCGATAGTAAAACCAGACTTCCCTGAAGCTTTATTTGGCAGTTTAGAAATAACCTTCTTTATTTCTGCATATAATAGATCCATGCCTCGTATGTATCTCAAGGCCTAGTTTAGGCACTGAGGCTCAATTGGTTGAGAACATTTTAAAATTCTTACAGAAACTTTTACTTTAGATTAATATGGGTGGTGATATGCAGTTAACATCAATGTAAACCAAAGGAAATGGCTCTGTGGTATTTCCCCTACTGCCTATTACATTCAGAAAATATATTAACAGCCTTCTTGAGCTCATCTGTTTTTTCCCCAACCCAAATATTTTTGTTCTACATTATATCACTTTGCTAATATAGTGTGTATGCGTGTGTGTGTGGCATTTATCAAATCTGTAAGCGGTGTGCAACATAAAAACAATAAACCATATCATTAACGTAAAAATACAACATAAACAATAAACCATATCATTAACATAAACATACAACATAAAGCCAATAAAACACTCATATAAAAGCATGTAAAACCAAATGAAAACAAGAATTCAGGGAATTGAGACAAATGAAAACAAGGTTCAACCTTATGGGCTAAGGCAGTGGTGGCGAACCTATGGCACGCATGCCAGAGAGGGCATTCAGAGCCATCTTGGTGGGTACGTGCGCCGTCGCTCTAGTAGGGCCATAGCTTCTGTGCTGGGGGTGGAGGAGGAGGAGAGGAGGGCCTGTGCCACCAGGGCCTGGCGAGCATGTGAGGGGCTGAGCAGGCATTGATGCACCAGGGCCTCCCTCCAGTCTCTTTTTCCTACTAGGAAGTAAGCTGCCTTGAGTTCAGCAGGGCTTAACTCCCAGGTCAGTAAGCATATAAAGACGGCAACCTAAGAAGGAGCTGTTCGCTGGGCTTTCCCGTGGAAGCCAACAGAGAAATTCATTCCGTGGAGGCTGTGATCAAACTGCAGCCGAAGAAATGGCAAAATATAACAACAACAACAACAACAACAACAACAACAACAACATATTTATACCCCGCTCATCTGGCTGGGTTTATTTATTTATTTATATTTATTTGTATGTGCACACACAGACAATCATTATTATCTCATATTAACAATTGGGAAAGGGTGGCTCTTAGTACAGCCCTCCAGTGTACACAAGTGGCCAGAAAATTGTGGAACCTTCTGGAAAAGAATGTATTTCCGAGGTTGGATGATGTCATAACACCACTTTGTTTTGGAATACAGTGGTGCCTCGCAAGACGAAAAGAATCCATTCTGTGATTCTCTTCGTCTAGCCGTTTTTTCGTCTTGCGAAGCAAGCCCATTGACGGATTAGCAAATTAGCGCTATTAGCGCTATTAGCGGCTTTTAGCAGCTTATCGGCTTATTGGATCAGCTGAGAAGCACCTTAGCGGCTTAGAAAAAGGGGGGAGGGAAAACCCCCCGCAGGAATTCGCAATACATTTTCGTCTTGTGAAGCAAGCCCATAGGAGATTCGTTTTGCGAAGCACCTCCAAAACGGAAAACTCTTTCGTCTAGCGAGTTTTCCGTTTTGCGAGGCATTCGCCTTGCGGGGCACCACTGTAATACCAGTGCTTTTTTTCTGTGGGGACACAGGGGGGCACAAACCCTTAAACATTTTGTGAATTTAACGGGAGAAGAAATTCACTGTATTTCCCCGATTTGAACTGTATTTATTTTCCCCCGGTGGTGATTTTCTTGAGTCAAAATGAGAGTACCCCTAAACACTTTTTTAAAAGAAAAAAAGCACTGAGTTATACCATAAAATTATATATCAATGGAAAGATAATTTAATGAAGAATGTAATGCAATAACTTTTATGAAGGGTTATTTATTACAACAGCAGTAATAAAGAAGAAATGTGAAACACACAGGAAAAAATGAGATACTGTATACAGGTTAAATTGCCATGTTGGCACTTTGCGATAACTAAGTGGGTTTTGAGTTGCAGTTTGGGCACTCAATCTCTAAAAGGTTTGCCATCACTGGGCTAGGGGGGAAATATATGTCAAAAATATCAAAAATATATATCTTTAAAAGGCATCTGAAGCAACTAAAGTCTGCAGCTATCTGCAACTATATGTGTTGCACCTTAATATTAAAGATAAAGAGATTCATGAAAATTAGCAAGATTTTTGGTGGGTTACATTCTGCCTTTTTATTACTCTCTGTCCACACTAACACCCCTTGTGGATACAGAAGTTTTTCTCCCCCTAGAACTCATGGACATCCAATGAACCTGAATGGTGGAAGATTCAGGACAGATAAAAGAAAGTCATCTTCAAACGGTGCATAGTTAAACAATGGACTTTCCTCCCACATGAGGCAGTGATGTCCAACAGATGGATTAAAAGAGGATTGGACAAATTGATGGAGAATAAGGCTATTGATGGCTACTTGCCATGATGGCTATGTTGTGCCTCCATGATCAGAGGCAGGAATGCTTCTGATGAATACCAGGTGCTGGAAACTACACACCGCCCTGGTAGTTGGCCCCATTGAACCCAGTGGCAATTACCATACCATTAGCTAAGTATTTCAGGGATATTTTTTTTGGGGGGGGAGGTGGTGGTAGAGAGAGTAAGATACATTGTAAAATTCAGAAATACAGTGGTACTTCGGGTTACAGACCCTTCAGGTTACAGACACTTCAGGTTACAGACTCCGCTAACCCAGAAATAGTACCTCAGGTTAAGAACTTTGCTTTGGGATGAGAACAGAAATCTTGTGGCGGCAGCTGGAGGCCCCATTAGCTAAAGTGGTACCTCAGGTTAAGAACAGTTTCAGGTTAAGAATGGACCTCCAGAACGAATTAAGTTCTTAACCTGAGGTACCACTGTATGTTCATAAAGGAAATGTTTGACCTGTACTAATCATTAGGGATAAACAGCATGTGAAAGAGTTAAGCTAAATTTATAATCTACAAGTGTAACATATTGAGTCTTTCAGGATAGTGTCTAGCCTCTTTACTTACCTACTTCAGTGCTGTAATATACCAATATATTTGAAATGGACAAGAGGACCACATATGTTAGGTAAATGCAAAGAACAAATGCAAAATAAACTTGCTCTTCTGATTTCACAAGAAATGTTTGGGAACATTAAGCATATTATTAAACAGGAATGTTTTACAAAGGCTGTAGCCATCTTTTAGGGGGACCCCTGCTCAATAATTTCACTATAAGCAGTTTCACCACAGCCATCAGTGTAAAGTGCATATTGAAATCCATTCAGACACTTTCAAGTGCTATTATTATTCAAAGTAAATGGAGTTTTCTTGTAGCCACGAGACCCTAACAGTATTTTGGTGTGGAAATAGTATTCTGTGAATAATATTAGAACAAAAGTTCATGGTGGTAGACCGTTCTGTGAAGAGTTGATATGCATTAGGTTACGAGAAGTTAATGTCAGGAAAACATTACAGATGAGGTTTCATACACTTGCACAGTGCCATTGCCCATATCTAAATAGCAGCTCCTTACGATTACACATAATGATATACCATCATTATGTGCAAGCCATGTTTTGTGGAATTTCTACCTGTTGTTCACACAGGGTGTGTTTTTTAAACAGAGCATCAAACTCCTGAAGCTTTTCTGTGTTTTCCCCTGATGTATTTCAGACCCAAGAACGTTTCAGACCTAAGGACATCACCCCTCTGATGCAGGAAGGTATGCACAGCCATCATGGCCAATAGCCATTGATAGTGTTGTCATTCAGGAATTTGGCTACCCCCTGCCCAATAAAGCTATCCAAGTTGATGCCCATCATTTTAGCTTGCAGCAGCAAATTGCACTATTTCACTATGTGCTGTGTGAAGAAGTACTGTACAGTGGCGTAGCATGGAGGGACACAGGGGTGGTTGCCCTGGCACAAAATTGTTAGGGGCACAAAATTTCAGCACCCAGTGCTGCCTCTATACAGCTGTGCACTTCCGTTGTGGGACTCCATTGAAAACGGCTTCTGTATGCAAATCAGGAAGTGACTTCTCCAGACAGTGGAGTGACTCTGTCTTTCTTATCTCTGTGAGTACTATGACTTGGGTGATGCAGACAACGTTAGACAGCTGAATGTGCATGCATACTCCACATGCAAAAATGACAAACTGAACATCACTTTATCCACCCCCTTTTTACCCAACCTGAAGGCATAGCTTAGCTCTAAATAATACTAGTAAAGTTCTTACAAAGCTTGTTCTACTTCATGGAGAGCACGTGTTGCGGTGGGGTCTGCTGAGCCACCCCTCTGTTACCAGGCAGGGTCTCTAAAGATGGCCTGGGGCAGTGATTGGTTCACTGGGTTGCTGGGGTAAAAGTTATGTTGCAATTTTGGTGGGAGGGGTAAAATGTTTAAATACTCTGCACGCAGCCTGGAGCTTTCTCTTTGCTGCGTGCAACGGATCACCCGCCCACCCGCCCATGAGTAAGGGGTTGTTGCATTGACCTTGCTATGCCTGTCATGGGGTCGTCCGCCTTGGAGCGGGGGCCTGGTAGGAATTTTGTCCATCTGGCTGATTGGCTGGGCCATTTGGTTTTTGCCTACTGCGTAGCAAATCGTCACAACTTGTAAGGTTGCGGTTAGGCATTGGTTATAAATTCGTGGAGAAGGGGTTAGGATAGGCTGGGCCTGCACCTCCATGGTTGCTGCAGAAAGGGAATTCCGTTAAAGGAATCCTGGGGCTTGCCATCTTTTCGTCCAATCCCTGGAATGGGACTAGGGCCGGCAAGCCTTCGGGGAGCATGCGGATGAGAATTGAGGGTCTGTTACTCAGCTCCATTTCTCCCCGACTTGCTTTCCCCCGCACTGTCTTTCGGTGGTGCCCGGAAGTCAGTTCTGTCCCCAGGCAGGGGGACAGATAGTCTTAACCAACGCCTAAACAACCACTCACGGTTTTGTATTTAAATAAAGTTGTGGCCAAAATTATGCCAAAAGCCTTAAACAAAAATTAAGTGTGCGTTGTGAGTTATTTGGGGGGTGGCTTGGGGACCTCGACACGCAAGCACTACAGTGGAGAGTCCAAAAATTGCTGATGTCACAATAAAGGAAGACATTAACCTGTTCCTTGTTCTGTTTTTTAGTTCTGCAGCTGCTTCTGCCCTGGCTGGTGTGAGTGACAGAGCTTCAGATATGGTGGTGGCTCTACCACTGCTCCCCAAGTCAATGAAGAAGTGCTTTTCCCTCAGCACTATCACATGTGCTTTAATATTATGCCTAGGAAAATGGAGAAGTAGTCTGATACACATAACAGCAGGGCACAGTTTCTAGATTGTGTCAAGTCCTAACACCTCTCTCTGTGTCTCTGTCTCTCTTATAACAAATTAAGAAGGGGCCTCCCAGACATGCCATGCAATTTGCATTGGTAGGTAGGTACACAGCTTTCAAAATGGTGCTGTCAGGGGGACTTCCGGGTTGGCGCCATCGTCGAATGGCGGACTCCCTCCGAGCTCCGGAGGGAGTCTGCTCGGCAGGGGCTGGGTCCTACCGCGCCGGCGATGCGGGGACCCTTAAAAACCACGGTCACGGAGCCTGTGGACATGGGGACTCGGCTGGTACCGTTATCGCCCTCCCGACTCGTGAAGGAGCCTTTTTAAAGGCTACGGATCGGGTGCCGGGGAGTGGCGTGGTACTGTGAGTCTATCGCTTCCCCTGCCGAGCGCAGCCGCATGCCATTCGTCGGAGAGCGCTGGCTTCTTCCATTGGAAATTCGGACATTTAACAACAACCCGTGAATAATTGGGTAACCGGGCATAAAAGGAGAAGAAAAAGAATTTTTTCTTCGGATTCGGCACGAGTGGGGGGGATCTAAAAAGGAAGTCAGTCCCCTCCCTGATTGTAAACACGCTAAAACAAGGACTGGGAAACCAAGATTGTTTCAGAAGTTTATTGCTGACAAAAATGATCAATTCCACGATGAGATACTATAAGAATTGTGCTGGAGGAGAAAAGTTGAGGGCGAGAGGGAAAAGGCAACCCCCCCCCCCGGGAACCGGGGCGATTCGGAGAACCTGGTGGGAGAGACGGAGAATTTGACAGCTGTCAAAGTAGCTGTCAATTTTGAGAATATAAAGAGGACTTTGTTACAAGTATTTTGCTGGTTAATTCTGTTACAATTGGACATAAATATGGATACAAAATGTCGGGGGGGGGGAAGAAACAACAACTTGACTTTTGGATTAGAGGACACAAAGTTACTGCAACCCCCCTAGAGGGGTTTCGTGACATTACAAGTGGCGTATGTGGAAAACTACTCCGGGATGTGCACAGGTCTTATCTCCTGGGAAAGCAGCAAAACTGAAATATTATTTTGTCTACAGAGGTGTTCATAATACAATAGAATTTTTCTATTGAAGCAAGGAAGGAACTGGACGTAAGTTTTTGTTCCTGAATAACAAACCTCTGTAGAGATACTAGATTTCGGAATAAGAATGGTTTTGCAGCTGAACAAGACAGAAACCTGAGAAAGTAAGAAACAAAAGAGCAAAGGACCAACTACGTCACGGAAAGAATAATGGGAGGAGCAACAAGGACCAAGGAAAACTAAAGGCCTCTATCAGACTGGATTTTTGAAGTTAAACATCATTAAATCAGCAAATATAAAGAAAACCGGCAAGATGGATTGAGAAAAATTTGGCTGTGGACTTGAGACCTCCAGGCCGATAACATATAGACTGATGGACATGGGGAATCTAAACTGGGGAAGGGAGGGGGAATTCTAGAATCCAAAGGCTATGTAACCAACTTTTTGAATTTTCTTCTATCTTTTATCTTTTATCTTTCTATATAACTTTGGTATTTTGATTTAACATGTTTTGGAAAAAAAGGGGGAATTCGTGGAAGGAAACGGGGTAGATCTTGGGGAAAAAATCTTTTTTCTTTTTCTATTTTGTTAAGTGATGCTAAGATTGTAATTTAAATTGGCTAATAGGTACAACATATTAGGTTTAAATTGGGAATGAGAGCTTGTGGAACCAACTTAGGGAAAGGGGAATACAGTCGGGAGGGGAAGGAGGGAGTCCCAGAAAGAAGGTTATGAAAACAAGGGTTTAAAGTTGGCCTCTTTATTTATTTCTTTTCTTTATCTTTTCTATCTTTTCTATTCTGTTATTATTGGAAATTTTAATAAATATGATTAAAAACAAAACAAAATGGTGCTGTCAGCGCTGGCTACTTCAGATGGTGCAGTTAGCAAGCTACACAATGGCAGACCCAAGATTAGAAATGAGCTTTCCACAGAGCAAGAGCCTGTGTCTGAAATCCTAAAACAATTATCTGCACTCACCACCAATAAATTCATTTGCTTTGGGAGACATTGTTTCCTCTGGGAGTGTGCAGTTTCAGCATGATGGCTTATATTTCTTCCCTGCCTTTCTAAAATTGAATATTCTTTCAAAGCCTTTTAGCCCATTAGTTTAGCCAGGGCTCAAAGTCAGAAACAAACCTGAGCATTTGGGTGTCATTTATCCACTCTGAGCGTTTGTGTTCGTATCTGTAAAGTTTGTTTAGCCTTCCATTTGATAACAGTAACATTTGTGACCGAAGATTGGCTATATATTCCCTGGTATGTTTGTTACATTACATAATTTCTCAGACAGACAGCAAAAGTTGATCATGTAATTCAGGGTGAAACCCAATTTCTGCCCTATCCATATTGTGCATTAATTAGAAGTCAGTCAAGAAAAATCAGTTTAATTCTGGCATCTTTTAGAAAGAATTCCTACATAAAACTTGGCTGTAGACATGTGTGTGTGTGATATATAGCAATCATGACAATGCCAAAATCTGCCTTGCATCTAATAAGGCCATCTTTGTTACAAGGTTCCACCACCCACACTATCTAGCTTACAGAAAATGCTAATTTTGTTTGCCAGCTGTAGTTTATTCCTAGCACATGTTACTAAGATTTGTTTTCCTTGACTTTTAATTTAATGTTTTATTGTACAGTGGGCTGCTGCTAGAGTTTGTGTTGCTGACTATTGTATATTATTAAATTGGGTTTATTTAAAGTGGTGGTTTTATTGCCATTTGAAATGTACGCTTTAATGTTTGTTGTTGATAAAATTGTATATATGTTACTGACCTAAGCCTCCTTGGGAAAGCCACAGTCTTAGACAGTGGCTTAGAGGTATAGGAAATAAAATATATAAATGCTAAGAAACAACAAACCTGTAATTGTGTAATAGCCTACTTTTCAGAATAGAAAGCCTTACAGTTAGGAGGGTTTGTTTTCCACTCAAGTACTGATACACATGTTTGGAATACAACAGCTGACCCTTCATGATGTGATTAAGGATGTTGCCCTTCATTTTCATTTCAAACAGAATGCATGGGTTTTCTTGGTCCCATTGTAAAAGCAGAAAAACAATTATTTTATGCATGACTGATGATAGTGATGGAGACTCTGTAGGGGACACAGCAGGACACTCCAGAATGCTCAGTGCTTCAAAGCAGCACATGCAAATGTCAACATGTGTAAATTTGGTTTAAGTTTATTTTATATTATATTTTTGAATTTTCAGCATAAGCATTGTAATTGAAAATCATAAACTACTTGTTCAACAATGTTTTTGAAAATGGCTTCTTTTTTTAAAAAAAGATGGTCTGCTGTTCCCATAACTAACCTTTTTTATCTTTTTTAAAAGCGGCAACAACATATCAGTTGTTCAAAGTTAATTGAGTTTGACTAGTCAGTCCATTTATTGGCAAGATTCTGCAACCTTTTGCAGAAATGACTCTTGCAATAATATGTACTATATGATGATTGTGCCCAAGTACTTGATATATCTATAATCTACTCCTCATGAGAAAAACAAAATAAATATACTTGTTTGCACTGAAATATAGTGCAATGAAAGATTTGCCTCAATAAAATTTAATCATCAACTTTTCTTCATGTAGAGATTGATTTTTCCAGGATATTTTAGGACTGACCTGTTTTATTTAAATGGAATGTTCTATAGCTTTTGAAAATTAAAACGTACTACTGTTTTATTAATAATTGTTTGATCAGCTTTGTATTGTCTTTAAGTCCTTCACAATGCATGCTATTTTGAACCCCATTTTACTACTACTTCTTCTTCTTCTTCTTCTTCTTCTTCTTCTTCTTCTTCTTCTTCCAATTTATTATGTACCTTTCATCCTAAGGTCCTGGGGTGAGTTACAAAACAACATTAGTATTCAAACACAATATTATACAATACTGAAAACAGTTTAAAATAGCTAAAATTACTAAACACATATCATTATTAATTTGGATAACACCTATAAGTAGGCAACGGGGAACAGGTGATGGTCAGAGGCTTGTAACCTAAAACACAGCGAGAAGGATGGAGTGGAAGTTGATCATTAAAAGAGAAAAAGGAGTAGCACAAAGGAAGATCAATTTGAGAAAGCCTGAGGAAAATAATAAATCTTTGGAAGCCATTTGAATAAGCAGAAAGTTGTCAGGAGTAGGAAGACAATTTGATATGTAATGACTAATAGAGTTGATGGAAGTAGATGTGGGGTACTCTTATGCTTTTAAATTGCATTTATACTCTACCTTCTTCAATGAGCCATGCATAGTTTGATCCACCCCCATTATGCTCATAAGAACCCTTTGAGCTTGGTCCAATTGAGAAATGGTAACTCAGCCAAAGTCCCCATGCTGCATTCAGACAGCACTTTATTCCATTTTCCTGTTGCTTCCTTATCTTATTACTTCTGTGTTTTATGTGCTCTTTCACAGGACATAAAAAACTTTTCCAGTAAATCTAGTGGACATTTAGGGATCATTTCCATGTTAATTTTTTTCAAGAAAACCATTCATTTGCAACCCTGTTAAACTGGAAAATCGAGTGAGTTTTGCATTCTGAATTTGCATTCTGAAATTTAGGGTGGTACCCTGGCCAATAGTTCTTTCCTGCTGTTTAAAATTCAGTATGACATGACTGTATATTGCTCAAAATGCCACAGTTCCATAACATATCAGTAACTGCATTGTGAGAGGAATGTTAGAACTTGGGACAGAAACATGAGCATCATAACCATTGAAACTAATGCAATAAATCCCACATCTGAATGTAGTTTCAATGAGGGTCAGGACAGAGTGGGGATTTGAATCTGGTCTCTTGACTCCTATCCTGACACCCTCACCACATACCATATTATGATAATAAGGTAGAGCAAGTGATTTAAAAATATGATAATTTAGTATTTTACGTAGTGAGTGAAAGGCAGAGGATATATTTGCACAAGTCTGGTGCTAATTTGTGATGTGCCTTGATATAAGAACTACCTTATCAACATGAAGTGGGGAAGTCATCTGACACTAGAAAGTTTCAGTTAAGACAGTTGATGCTAGTTTAGAGAACTTATAGTGCCTTTGCTCCATTTTTTTGTGTTAGAATGAGAGCCGTCTTTAGCCTTTCTGGAGACTTGTAAGCCAGTTCTGAAGTCCCTTGTAAGTGCTGAGTAGAGCTTAGTGCCCAACGTGGTCCATTAGGCTATGACAGAAACTCGTCACACAATCCTCATAAGTCGTTTTGAAGTACTATACTTCATGCAGAATGATCTTGCTGTTACTGCTGTCACTACTGCGACCTTGCAGAACAATGTAAGTTTCCTGTCACCCTTTCATCTATATAGACAAGCCCTGGGTGTGCTGACCCCACAACCCAGTTACATACAAGTATTAGCATTTATTTTTGTCCTGTGGATTTAATAAATTGACTTGAATCCAAATACTGGGTTGCAGTTTGGGGCTGTAAATCACTCTCTTTCCTCGCCTCATGAATTACATCCCTTTATTATGCCAGCTGCTGCAACATCTATCTTCTCTTCTGCTTCCTTCTCTGTTTAACATCAGTATTCTAGCAGATTCTGCTCCAAAACAGAAGGTCAGTCAAAGACCATATTGTATGCATTTAGGTGAAAGTAGTAGACCCAGTTATATCAGTATTGGGGCCATCTGTAGTGAAACTACTATGCCCATAGTGAGTATGTTGCTCATTTTTAACCTGGGCTAGAACTTTGCAGGATGCATGGGCAGTTTGCAGCATGAGCACAGATCTCAATTTTGTACAGTAGCCTGTGGCCTATTTTTAGAAATGGGGCAGATTGCCTCAAGCAGGCTCAAAATTGTTCTTTAAATAAATCTTACTATTTTCCTAGAAACTAAGAAAATAGTTGGCTGTGTTCCAAGCCTAGTTTTGAGCCAAATCAGAGCCTATTGCATGTCTGAATGATGTCACTAGGACTGTAATGAAGTCTAAAACTGTTATGTACTGAAGTTCTTACCCTGGGCCAGCAGGGGGATACTGTAGATAGTTATGCAAATGAAGGATCGAAAGTGAAGGCGTTGGCTCGGTGTTACGTCTGGTGGCCTAACATGGACGATGCCATCACTGCCTGGGTGTCCGCCTGTCAAGCGTGTCAAGAATCAAGGCCTGCACCACCGGCAGCTAAGGGACACACCTGAGAGACGCCAAAGACACCCTGGCCGAGGGTGCACATCGATCTGGCCGGCCCCTTTCACAGCCGGACCTTTATGGTAGTGGTGGACGCCTATTCCAAATGGCTGAAGGTGGCCCTGATGCCCTCCACCACTACCGAGGCCGTCATCCAGGTGCTGCAAGGCCTCTTTGCGACACATGGGTGTCCTGATGTCCTTGTCTCCGACAACGGACCGCAGTTCACGTCAGGCACTTTTGAGCGGTATCTTTTGGGACTGGGCATGCGCCATGCCCTAAGGGCACCATTTCATCCATTCAGCAATGGGCAAGCAGAGAGAATGGTGCGCTCGGCAAAAGAGGCACTGGCGCACCTGGACCAGGGAGATTGGCACGAGTGGGTTGCCGAATACTTGTTCGTGCAACACATCACCCCTCATGCGGCCACAGGGTGGAGTCCTGCTGAACTGCTTATGGGCCACCGCCTCTGGTCCCCGCTCGACCAGCTGCACCCGGACTTTGCCGTGGCCGAACCCCCAGGCTGTGCCAACGCGCCACGGTCATTTGTTCCAGGAAACCAGGTCTTTGCCCGGAACTATGTGGGGGACATTCCTTGGGTGCCAGCCACAGTAGTGGGAGTCACTGGACCTCACTCATACCAGGTGGCACTCGGAGACGGACGCTTGTGGCGCCGGCACATAGACCAGCTTAGGCGCAGGGTTGGGGACTTGGACACTACCGTGGTGCCCCCAACTGTGCTCATGGCTCCGGAAGAGACACTTACAGATGGTGAGGCTCCACCTCTCTCGCAAACTGCCAGTGTGGAGCCGAACCAAGCCACTTCAGAGGGTCTGCCAGACTTACCACAGGCTCAGACCACTCCACTTGCGGAGGCTCCACCCACAGCAGCGGATCCAGGGGACTTGGTTTCAACGCCACCTAGGGTCGCACCACAGCCTCAGCAAGAATTGTGTGGCCCCCCGGACTTGGCTACCAGTCCCCAGCGGTCTGGCAGAGTTTCCAAGCGCCCAACTTATTTAAAGGACTATGTTGTTGGACATGTATCACTGTTGGTCTAAGTATGTGAAATGTAGCTGATATGCTTTTGTGCCTAATTGAACCATTACTTGTAGTGCTGTATATAAGGAAGCCATTACGATTGTAACTAACGCCTTATATCGGTGGGGAGGGGTGTTATGTACTGAAGTTCTCACCCTGGGCCAGCAGGGGGGATACTGTAGATAGTTATGCAAATGAAGGATCGAAAGTGACGTTCAGTGATTGGATAGTTTGTATGCAAATGAAGGATCGAAAGTGACGTTCAGTGATTGGATAGTTTTAGAAAATGGCAACAGTTACATTGTTCTGGAGCTCTATATAAGCAGGCTGACTGAGCTCCTCAGTCAGTTCTGTTCCAGCTTACAAATAAAGAGCTGCTTTGGAAGAATCACTGTGTCATCTGCTATGTTCGCCCACAACTTAACAAAAAACCTTCGGTTATAGAGTGGTATATAAATTCAATTAATTTAATAATAATAATAATAATAATAATAATAATAATAATAAATAAACTCATTCAGCTTCCAAAAGCCCTATCTCCAACAACCTATCTGTCCACTACCCTCCATTCTCCAGCATATTTCCGTTGTTGCAGGGCAGCACAATGTAGGAAAACAGGAAATTCTCTTTCTCTCGCCTCCCTTCCCTCTCTGGCCCCAGTGTGTGGTAAGTGGCTATAACTGTGCACAAGGTAGCAGGAATCCCGAGAGAGGTAGTTTTCCCAGGGCTACTGATAGATATCTTTATTTTTTCCAACACTTCTGGCACCAGATCACCACTGTCACAGCATACCAGGCATTGGGGATAGGGGGTGGGGGGTGGGAGAGAGACTGCATTCCTTTCATTTGATGCCGTGCCATTGCCAGAGCAGCAAGCCAAGTATGTGCATGGAGGGAGAGAAGGGTTTTGGAGTGGAGCATATGGGTATGAAAGAGGAAGGAGGATTTAAGTTCTTCTCCAGCTCAGATTTTAATCCAACCTGGAGAAGAACTGATCTTAACCCTTTCCTTCATATTTGACTGATATCACTACTTGTTTTAGGAGGGTGGCATGACTGTGCCTCTGATGAAACCTCTCACACAAGTCATTTGTAAAAATTGTCAGTTTTCACTGGCTGCATATATTTTGATGGATAAGATTAGTAAAGTTCCTAAGGGATGCCATTTGTTTCGGAGGTTGTTTTTTTGGAGCAATCCAACAAAAATGTGAGGTGTATTTTGAATGTCCTGCTTAACATCTCTTAAATGTTCAAAGGAAGCTTCTGGAAGGTTAGCAGATTTTCTCTGAAAAAGAACAATTGCAGATGATTGCAAATGACTGAAGTGAATTAAGTGAATTTATTAGCAAATTTCCATTGCAAGGTGGTGCTGGTGTGGGCTATTTGTGAATCATGACGACATATTTCATGAAATTGTAGAGTTGGAAGGAACCCAAAGGGTCATCTATCTATCCAATTCATATTTGAGTCTGATGAGGTGCACAGAGTAACACTTTTTATCTTAGCACTGAAAGCTGTCAATTTATCATCATCATCATTATCATCATTTACCTAGGGCAGGTTACAACAGATTACAGACACAGGAATAGGGTGAGCCCTGAAAACACACATCTCAAATGTCAAAGGCCAGAGTAAAGTTGTGTCTTCAGCATTTGCTGAACTTTGGGGACTAATGTGAACACCTTGAATAGGATCCAGAAATGAACTGCCAACCAGGTACCTGATATGATTATTTTATGAAAGATACTTAAATGTCATTTTAAGCAATGGTGCTTACAGTTTATACAACATACAATATATTTGAGATCCCATTTAATTATGAAGCATAAACTGATCATTTATAGAAATTAGGAGTATTCTTGCTATTTATTAGCAAAATCATTAAGATAAAGCGCTCTACTGATCACTAGAAGAATTATAGGATAATCTGATCCCTTTTTGATGCATCAAATATTGCCCAGCATGAAAAATACATTAAGAGAGGGGTACATCAATATGCAACCTCCATATATGGAAAATAAGTCACAACTGTTGAAGACCTCTGGTAGCAAATGACTTCATAGTATTCTATACCAGTCCCTCTGAAGGAATCCAATGGATGTTCCAGGAACCACCTACATTTGTCCTCCCTCATCTACCATAGCAGTTATTCCCAAATGAAAGAAGTAATCACCAGCAATGTGCCTGAATTCTTCTACATCATTTAAAATCTTAATGACTTGATCAAATAACTTTCCTCCCTCCACCCCCTTTTTGAAAAAAGAATCTTCCTATTAAAATAACCCTGGCTAGGAAACCCAGCCTTAAATCCATCTGTTATGTGAAGATTAGAAATTTCCATTCTTTAGATTTGTGTGAATTGTCATAAACACAATAAACACACCTGGCACAATTCCATATTATTAATGACTCATTTATCACCCCAAGGTGCAACTTGCTCAATTTAGTGTTGACCAGAAGTGGAAAAAACAAAAAACAAAAAAACACCAACAAGCAAGAGCTTATGGTGATGTATACAAAGCCATTTACCACCATCAAATCCAGAGTAATAATAAAAAAGTCTCTTACATATGATTCCTCTATATTTCCAATTCATTGTGTTCATAATAAATCTATAGAGTGGAGGTCATCCTGTTCCTGTGAGAAATAAAACATAGCTAACAGGGGTTAGCGTAAGTCAGCCTAATGAAGAAACCACCTACAGGAAGATGAGCAAGACATGCGTGTATAATCTCATATGTTTTCTTTTTCTCAACCAGCAGGATGACTAATTATTCTTTTGAGATGGGACAATGACTTAGATAATCTTCTCAGTATTGTCAACAAAGACTATGCAGAAAAATAACCTATTATGTATTACTGAAACCATATTCTCTAAGTGAAGGGAGTAGGAAAAAGCAAAATTATTTGGTGGGGCAGATTAAAGTTCTGTAGCTAAACCAGCTGCCTGTGTGTCACAACCCATGACCTAGAAGCCCACCACTTAATTCCAGGCATGTCAGGGTGGGTAAAGGGGATGACTGTGGTAATTAGTGAGAGAGACACTCTTCACATCTTACATTATTACTTCACTTTCTGTAGGGTCAAACTGTGGCAAAGATAATAGCTTCTAGGGCAGCAAGGAAGGAGACCTGGAACTCAGAATGTGGCATGGTGGACATAAAACTCTTAAGTACATATGCCGAATCCATTGTTCACAAACAGAACCTGGTATAGAAGTAGAATTGGTGATTTGGGGTGAATTATGCTGGGATACCAATTGATGTTAGCAGTAGACCAGCAAACTACATTAGTAGAGCTATATATTTGATGACGTATGCATCCCAAATATTGAGGCAGATTAGGTTGATGTGGGGGTCTTCTTTGTCCTCCTGAGTCAGTGTGCCATTAACAAGTTGTCTCAAGGCAAATCAGGCAGTGCCCAACTTTCCAAGCACATCTGTTGCTTTCATTTCCTCAAAGACCTGCAACCTCCCTGTGCCTCATTAGATATGGTGGAGAATTCTTAAGGAAATGGGAGAAGAAATTGATAGTTTTGATTTATTCATCCCATCTCTGGAATGGAAGTCAATCCATTTTCTGTTGTGTTCCTTTCAGTCTGTTAAATATGTGTAATTGATTACATTTCTTAAAAAAAAAAGTTATTTGAATTGTGTTTTCTTTGCATTGAAATGAATGGGGTGGAACAACATAATGACAACATTATTTAAGTACTTTTGCCACATTTTTGAAGAATAATAATGTTATTTTCAACAGAAGATGACCTGCAGCAGAACAGAAGCACTGCTGAATACAATGAATGCAGGGAAGAGCAGAAAACAAAGCCTTCTTACATTTCTACCCCTGGAAAAGGTTTTTTTTATGAGGGAGGGGGAGGTGGCTGCAGGAGAGAGAGGAGCTGGGAATATTTCTTCCTATAAAATTATTTCTTTAAAAACGAAGAAAGATTGAGAGAAGAAGAAGAGTGGCAATAGCTCAGGTTGCATTCCTGAGTGAATTTAAACTGGAAATAACAGTACCATAGGAGAAACGTGTTTCATTAGTTCACAGCAAGACAATGGTGCCTACAGTTGCCATAGCGCTTATCATATTTCATTAGGAAAATGGCCCTGGCTTAAAATTGCCCTTGAAAAATTAGAAAAGGAAAGCAACTGGATATCTTGTTATATAATCTCCAGATGACACTTTTTAAAATGACCCATCCTTTCTATCAGGTTTAAAGTAGGTGTGCAGTAGTGCATTGTTGATATTTACCAGGTTCCTCACTCCACACAATATCACACTTTGAACCTCATACATGGCCTGTGAAGAAAGGAAAGAAATTCATTGATGGCTCTTGGATATTTATATGAAACCTCCAGGAACAAGCAAAATAATGTTTACTGCAGTAACTTCAACTGGGAGCTGAACCAAACCTCTGCTTGGGAAATGAATCTGTACCCTGAGCACTGCTGCACACTAATACTGACTCACACAGGAAAAAAAGATCCAAACCGAGTTACCATAAATTGTTTTCAAGGACAAAGTAAATTATTATGACCAATTTTCAGTATCCTAAAATTAGTGTCCATAATGAGAATGCTGACCTATTCTAAACCATGCAGACACTCATAGATGTATAGTAATTGTACACATGAAGACATTGGATGCAACTCTTATCACTATATTTCTGTCATTTTAATGGTCTTGTCATTAGATACCTTAGTAGTTTTATATATTGTACTTGTGTTATTAATACTAATAATATCTACAGAGTATTCAAGATGCATAATTAATTTCCCATCACCGCCACCCGCACTATGTTACTAGAAAGAAAAATGCAGGTCTTCGCTCTTATATATTCCAAACATCTCACTACCAGGGACATAAATGCAAAAAAAGAGAGAACACAGTGAATGGAATACAAATCAACAGTTCAGTGACATAATTGTATATCCCTTTGGAACAATTTTGCATGACCTCTAGCAAGACTCAGATATATTATGGATTGATTTTAGCAATGTGCAGCTTAATTTTCCAATTCTCCCCTTTCCATAAAACAAACTTCAAGTAGTTACAAATTACCAAGACAAATTTTGCTAGTTTTTTTTAAAAATCATGTAATGTTTAATCATTGTTTCGGAGTATTTTTTTTTTGGATGGGGATAATTTTTTTCCAGTTACAATTAATGAATCTAATATTGCATACTATCTTGTTTTGAATACTTAACAATTCTTCTTGCAAGTGAGCATTTAGAGCAAGAAGCCCATGCTGAAATATGAGTTTAGGATTAATGGAAAAAATGTAAGACTTTTCTTTGTGGAAAAGACAGGGTGGTATGTGACTCTTGAGCCCAGTGGGCTGGTTCAAATATAACACTAAATTTAAATTTTTATTTCATAATATATATATATATATACTGCTTGATGGTGGGGGGGGCAGCTCAAAGCAGTTTTAAAAAATCATAGTTTATAATTTAAAAAAATGACCCTAGTCAAACCTCAGGCTCTCAGACTTTCTCCCGCCTCATGAAACAGCTGTAAAAAGAAGTTGAGAAGCTTTCATTCCCTATTATATTAACCACAACCTTCAATGTTGTCTGAACTTGACAGTGGTGATCTTGCCTATGGTTTGCTGAGCAGGCCAACTTGGAAACTATGTTTCACAACACCAGCTTGTTGAGACCACAGTATAGTGTTTGGGTGTATTTCTAAAGCAACCTCCCCCAAGCTGGTGCCATCTGGATGTTATTGGACTACAACGCTCATCAGCCATAGCCAGCATGGCTAGTAGCTAGGAATGATGTAAAACACAGTCCAAAATGGATAAAGGGGAAGGCTATCTTAAATGACAATCAATTTAAAATGGAAGGAAATGCTTCCAATCTCCTAATGGCCATGCCAGAGAGAAGTGGGGAGAGTGTCCCATCCTAAGGCTTGCTGTAGCTTAGCAATGTAACACTAAACCACGGCTTTGTATTATCTTTCATTACATATTCTGCACTCATTGCTATTATTGATCTGATCTTCATAAACAAGAGCTTATTAAAAACTTTGTCATTAAACTCAGTGCCTATTTTACTAAGCCATACAGAGGTAATTTGACAATTTTGCCTTTATCTTTCTTTTGTGTGTTTAAACTCTCCAGCGAAGTTAGCAATACCTGCAGTGGGGCTTCTCTGAGCAAGCACAAAGGTGAGCTGTTTTAAAATGCAAAAAAAATTCCATAATTGTGACAAGAGGAAGTGCTTGTGCAACCCACTGCTTCTTAGAAGCAGTTGCAATGGGTATGTTTTCCAGGCAAAGCCAACAGTGCAATTCTCCAAACTGGTGGATACACAGGTGTTGTAGTGCAGATGCAGCCTAACTAACAATGCCGGACTGTTCCAGGGAGGTGACTATTATATGAAGAGATGATGCTGTGACAGAAGCTGTCAAGCAGTATTTTCTCACTTTCTATTTCTCACATGGTATTAAACCATGGCAATGAAGCACAAACACTGCACGGGGACAGCAAATCAACAATGAAGCGGAAAAGACAGTGACATCCTGTGACGTCTCTCTTTTTTAGTGATGGAACTCTCCAGCCTGAGAATGACTAAAACAAATTGAATTAGTAAGGCCAAAGTGGAAAGGACTGACCTCACAACATCAATAAGTAGTCTCTTCCATTTGGGAAAAGACCTATTTACACATTCGTCCATATCAAAGAAGCACAGTACATTGCCTTAGAAAAACCCACAAAACCAAAATAAAAACTACTACTACAAGAGAGAGGCCCAACGCAGTAGAATGGTAAACCATATGCAGAACCTAGTACTTTTCAGCATTACTCAATTCCACTTTGAATGACACTGAAAATTTGTTTTACAATAATATTTTATGCATCTTCACAACCATCTAAGTGTTATATGATTACTATAATAACTTTTTTCTGGATACCTTCCCCTTAATGCTTATACAGTGTGTCTTTTTTGCCATCAATCCAAGTTCAGACCTAGTGAATGATGATAGGAAATTTCACTTGCTCCCATAAAATAGTTGGATGTTTTCATAATTTATTGATTGGCGGATGGGCCATATCCTTTAAAAATACTTATGGAACTCTAATAGGCATCCTGTTTGCAGTTCTCAGCAGAGACATGCAAAGAAGATGCTGGTAACATTATTTACAGTTAAAACTAGATATGGGCAAGCTTACTTCATCAAAAATAGTAATTAGTTAAATTGTCGAATTTGATGCCACAGCATGTAATGATAGCCCCTAGTATGGCTTAAAAATTGGGAGGAGAGACCAGACAAATTCATGAGCTACTAGGCATGATGGCTATGTACAACTCTAACATCAAAGGTAGTATGCAAAGGTGCACCAGTTGCTGCGGAACATGAATGGGCAGAGTCCTATTGCACTCATGTCCAGCTTGCAACTTTCCCATTGGCATCTAATTGACTACCATGTGAACATGATGCTGGACTAGAGGGGCCTTTGGTCTGATCCAGCATCACTCTTCTGATGTTATGTTCTCAGACACAGAAAATATAAATTAACTCATAACCAATCTTGTTTTAATTATGAAAATATTAAATTTCATTGCCAGGGATCATGACACATTATTTGACAGTAAACCTAGTAAATTTGACTTATGAACGGAGTAATTTCAGGTTTTGGCAGTATCACTAGTTAACTGAGCATGACTGCAGCATTAAGCTATGCTTGTTTAGAAAGACTTTTGGCCTTTAGAGGTTTACCGGGCCTTAGCTGATATGTTAGTTGCTCTTCTGCTTCTTTGATATTTTTTACTGCCATTATTTTTATTTGCTAGCTTGTTCCTTTAGTTGGCTTTATTATGATTTCTCTTGTTAGCCATAATTACCTTCTACATTCTGTGGCCACTTTCACAAGCAACTCCTAAGTTGCTTATTTGTTTCCTCATAGCCATGCAATAACATCATCAATTGTGTAAGCACTTTCTCCCCCCCACCTTCTTCTTGAAAACTTTGAAATAACATGCTAGCTATTTTATAATGGAAGGAGAAATGCCTGAGTTCAGTTTTTTTCCTCGAGCAATTGGTGAAAGATATAGCACCCTTTAATATCATGTCTGCTCTTAGATACAGAAAAAATCACACCCATGTGATAATTTGCTGAAACAGACACATGAAAGGGGACTGTTTCTCATACTGCTTTAATGCTATTAGTCATGGGGTGATTTTTTAAGTATTAAGAGACAAAATGGCATTTGAATCAAGCATTTATTGTACTTTGCTATAAAAAATGTTGACTGAATTCTCAAAAAAATTGACTTCAGTGATAGTCAAATTGTCTCAGGCGTATCCTTCCTCAGCTGGGCTCAGATGGGTGTATAGTTGTCCAAGGTGATAAGAGACAATGATCCATGGCAGTTTAGCATGTGATGATTGATTATAGCTGTTTCACACTTTTAGATTGTCAGTTTATGTCTGCAGTCAGGGATGGGGAACCCGTGGCCCTCCAGACGCTGTGGGACTCCAACTCGTGTCAGGCCTTGACAGTGTAGTCAGTGTGTGGTCGGGGATGGTGAGAGTTTTTGTTCAACCACATCTGGTGGGCCACAGGATCCCCATTGCCGATCGAAGGCATGGTTCCATTTTGGGGAGTAGGTGATGTTTTGGGCCTACTACTTCCATGTGCATGGGCACGGAATAAAATTCATGACCTGATTTTCAGTGGTATTTCGAAACCGGTGTTGTTTGTTTATTTATTTATTTATTTGGCACGATCTGATTCCTCTTGAATGCAGAATGCTTATTTTTGGCTCCAATATCCTATTTTAGAAGTACAAATGTAACAACAATATTTGCATATAAATACATGTACAAACATAATTTGATTTAGATGCTTGCAAACATTAATCTAGCAAATTCTTATGTAGTGCCAATAGAAGAGTGGCAGTTTTAAATCCCAGCACTTTCTGGGTAGTATTTCTGAATTCCTATCATTTTGCAGGGGTGGGGAAACTCAGATTTGGGGGCCAATGATGGCCCCCAAACCTCAGTATCCGGCGCTCAGGACTATCTCTATACTGCTACCCTTCCCCAGCTTTACATTCCCCTTGAGCGCTTTTGCATGGATGGAATGTGTCCTTGAGTTCTGATAATGCTTCTTGTCTGCCTAAATGTAGCGAGTTGTATGTGAATGTGTGTGGAAACTAGCCTACTCTGCAAGAGTAAAATTTACATTCATTGCCCCACCC
This sequence comes from Podarcis vaucheri, assembly GCF_965113315.1. Classification (NCBI taxonomy): domain Eukaryota; kingdom Metazoa; phylum Chordata; class Lepidosauria; order Squamata; family Lacertidae; genus Podarcis; species Podarcis vaucheri. Next base: position 54,826,183 of record NC_138766.1, on the reverse strand, counting down.
ACATCTGTCTCAGACCCCACCCACCACGGACCTGTAGTTCCCAGAAGGTTGCTGAGAAACGAATGTGGCCCTTGGAATGAGAAAAGGTTTTCCTTCACCTCTACATTGGATGGGGAAGCATTGACCTTCACTGTCATCCTCCCCCCCCCCTCCATACCACTTCAAGTATTCTTTAATTGACCATGAACATATGATTATTGAAAATGATTAACTAAATAACTATGGAAGTAGTACTGGAATCCTGGGAGTAAAGGAAGAGGTTCTGCTCCTATGGCACAGATCTTTTCCTGAATGCTTCTGCCTCCAAACCACACTGTCTGTTGTGACACTTCATAAGAAATACATCTCCAATCAGAATTCTCCTTAAAGGAGAGCAGACAGTGTCTAAAAGCAGCAAAATCATGTGCAAATAATGCCAATCCCAACCCACATTTTATAGGCAAGAGAGGATGTCAAACTGGGGAAATTACGTTGCCCCAAATTTTCTCCAACAAGACATCACAGCTGATTATCTGACTGCCACTAGTCATCATGCTGCAGCTGCTACCGAGCTCAGCTCGTCGGAACCAGCTCCCTACAACTCTGCTTAAGTCAAAACAGGATGCAGACCATGCTGTGAGCCAGGTTGGATTAGCCATAATAAGGAGGTAGATTGAGCAGCCTGTGAGTTAGACATGACTGGTGGTGCAAATCCATCTTTACAGGGGCTTTTGTTTGCATTGTGGTACAAGAGCTGCATGGGGTTTATCCTTCTAAGCAGTGGGGGGAAATGCATTGATGTTTTTGACCTCAACATTATCCCTTTGGTTTGTTTTTGACCTCCTAATTTTATACCCAAAGGATGCGATCTTGCTGAAACATGTGTGGAATACAAGATGGAGGGAGTATGGAGAGGAAATTCTGAGGCAAAGTAGGTTTGGGACTGTATATCAGGTGAAATGCTTTGGCGCTTCAGATGCTTCCAAAGCCTTCATAATTCTGCAGCTATATACAAATGTCCCAATTGTTAATCTGAATTCCTAGGGTCCTAAAAAAAATAATCTCTCTCTCTCTCTCTCTCTCTCTCTCTCTCTCTCTGTCACACACACACACACACACACACACACACACACACACACACTCTTTACAGTAGTTAATTACACAGAGCAAAAGGGGGAAAATCAGTTTAAAACTAGGTATGGGAAGAAAGCTGACAAAAACATAAATTAGAGGAAGAACTTAATTTAAAAAGTGTCAAAAAGGATAGATAGTCTTAGTTCAATAATAAAGCCTGGTTCAGAAGCCTTCTATCTTTAAATAAAGCATCCACGCACTCGATTACCTGTATACAACCAATCTTTGATTTCCAATCTAGGTCTATTTGCTTTTTGTGTGATTAGCATACAAATGCCAAAAAGACAGAAGATGTGACTACATGGGTGGCGATTAAGACACCCTCCTGACTTTCATGTAAATGGCTTGTCAGCTTGGAAGGAAAGCTCAGTAAAACTGTTAAAAGATGTAAATGTTGTTGTTGTTTTTAAAATTAGTATAGCTGAACGTTGGTAGGTTGTTTTATACCTTGCCAGGTTGCAGAGGAAGAAGGGGAATGGAGCACAGGATAATTCCCCAGAACCAAGTAGCAGATCTTGAGCACATGTGCACAGTTCCTTCTGTCCAAGGTGACACCAGCAGGAAAATAGCTATTATCCTATGAGGCACCCATGTTATCTGAATGTCTCCATTTGAGGGCAGTGATGACTAAACCCAGCTATACCCACAGCATAAACAGTCCAAACAGCTGGACACCATAATTCATAGGATGTAAACTGTTGTTTGCTGTGGCTTTGGTAGTACAGGCATTTATTCAGTTTAATAAAGAGTATCTGAGTATGTTATTTTTGTTTATTAGAGCAGATTTAACTTGCTCATATCTTTTCATATGTAATCTGCTCTGAATGAAGCTGCACAGCACACACATTTATTTCGCAGATAATGAGTCCCATTGCATGCCCAATAAGCACAAGACACCTTTGCCTGGTGGTGCTGTGGCCCATAGGTTGCAACAAAATACTGGGCAACGTTTTTTTGATGGGCTCATAGGAAAAAGCTGTCCCATGATCCTTTGCTGCAGAGGGGAGGGGAACTTTGCTTTGAGAGCTTCCTGTCCACCTATCTTCGGGTTAGAGCCTTCTCTGAGCAATTTTGGGTTACTGGTTGACAGGGCCAGAAATTGTGTTCCCCCCCCTCACCCTGATTGGCACTTGGTTGGGTTGGGCTTTTTTCACCTTTTCCCTCAGTGAAATTATGGCCTTCCTCTGTTAGGTGGAGGAACATTGTTTGTATGAGGGCAGAAATGGCATTGGGCAAGATGAACATAGTATTAGGGGGGGGCATAAGGGGCCTGAGGGGAGGGTTGACCATGGCAAACGCAAGCTCAGGTTTAGGTGTCTGCCTGGTTGGAATCTGCACCCTGGTTCCCCAGTGAGACCTTGCTTGCTTGGCTTGCAGCACGGCAAGGTTCAGCACTGGCCGAGTCCCATCATACAGGTTTGGTGTGATCCAAACCCAGCGGATCCATTTCATAAGCTTATGGAATGATGAACAGATCCTGAGACCCAATGCCATGCCAACACTTGCCATGCCTGCTGCTGTCAATATAGTTTTGGCCTGATTTTATCCCATCACTGTTGTCAGTCTGGTTATTTTGCTGCTCTCATGGGTCACATAATGCACCTGCCTGGGCAAAATGCACCTATCCTCGCAGTTCCCAATCTCCATAAGGGATATCATCACCTGTTCTGCTTAACACATTTCAGAACAGACCTAGTCTCTAGTGGAGTAGGAGAGCTGAAAATAATGCCAATATATTCTGCATCTGGCAACCAATGCATCCCTTGGGTTTCAGATAGTACATGGATAGATCATACATTGTCTTCCTTAACTGAATGATGAAGATTATGCTGGGCCTATTGTTTTGCCAAAAATCTCAGAAACCTCACCAGGAGGGCTTTAAACTGACTAGTGTGGGGGAGGGAGACAGTGCTCCTGAAGGTAGGAGTCTATCAATTGATGAAGATGATCATCCAAATGTCATAGACCAAACGGAGCAAACAGCACGCAGACCTAGTGGTGGGAGGAAAAAATCCTTAAATAAGAGACACGGGGGAATGATTAATGGACTTCAATGTCTGTACACTAATGCGCAAAGCATGGGAAATAAACAAGATGAGCTTGAGCTCTTGGTACAGCATACTAAATATGACATAATAGGCATCACTGAAACCTGGTGGGATAAGTCCCATGATTGGAATTTAATAATGGAGGGATACAATCTATTTCAGAGAAACAGACCAGACAAGAAAGGAGGAGGAGTGGTGTTATATGTCAGGGATGTGTATACCTGAGAAGAGATCCAAGATTTAGAACCTCAAAGCCAAAGTGAGAGCATTTGGGTCAAAATTAAGGGAGAGAAGAATAACAGAGACCTCATTGTGGGAGTTTACTATAGATCCCCAAGCCAAACGGAGGACATAGATGATGCCTTCCTGGAACAGATGGCCAAGCATGCAAAAGGAAGGGAGATAGTAGTAATGGGGGACTTCAATTACCCGGATATTTGTTGGATGTCAAACTCAGCCAAGAGCATAAGGTCAAACAGATTCCTCACTGGCCTTGCAGACAACTTCATTGTCCAGAAAGTGGGAGAAGCAACAAGAGGAACAGCCATTTTAGATCTGGTCCTAACCAATGTTGATGACCTGGTTAGTGGGGTAGAAGTGGAAGGATCATTAGGCGTGAGTGATCATGCTCTTCTGAAGTTTACCATACAGCGGAAAGGAGCAGCCAAGCATACTAGGACTCAATTTCTTGACTTTAAGAAAGCCGACTTCATAAAACTTAGGGAAGTGCTGGGTGAGATCCCATGGACAGTAATACTAAAAGGAAAGGGAGTTCATGATGGCTGGGAGTTTGTTAAGAGGGAGATAGTAAAAGCACAACTTCAGGCAATACCAATGAGATGGAAACATGGAAGGTGCCTAAAGAAGCCAGGGTGTGGATTTCCTCTGATCGGGAGGAATCCGCTCCGTGGAAATCAGGGTCTGGCCGCCACGGCGAGGTGGAGACCCACTAAAAACTACAGGCGGGAGAAGCCTGTGGACGTGGGATTCGGCTGGCACCTTTTGCGCCTCCCCTACTCGTGGGGAAACCCGGTTTCGGGGATCTGGAGCGACGGGTGAGTGGTGCGGTGCTTCAAATCGACTGCTTCTTTCACAGAGTGAAGCTGCATTGCTGTTGCTGGAGAGCGTTGACTTTTTCCTGTGGACAATTGGACTTTAAACAACTACCCGTGAGTAGAACGGAAAATTGGATCTTTAAACATCTTTTTTTTTTTTTTATAAAATTTTTATTAGTTTTACAAAAGTTTTTATAACAAACAAACATAAAAGAAAAACAGACAAACAAACAAATATAATTTCAAAATGTCCTTTCATAAACTTCTTTCCTCGGACTTCCCCATACCTCCCCTTTCTGCATCCTCATGTCCAAATTTTATAGCAACTTATAAACATTCTTTCCCATCCTAATTCATCATAGTCCTTTCTTAATCTGATCTTATATTACTGCAACCCTTTCTCTCTGTAAAATCTCGACATTCTAAGCTTCATCAAGTTTATAATAGTTCTTAAGATAAATCTTAAATTTCTTCCAATCTTCTTCCGCAGTCTCCTTTCCCTGGTCACGAATTCTGCTTGTCATTTCCGCCAATGTCATATAGTCAATCACTTTCATCTGCCATTCTTCCAAGGTGGGTAAATCTTGTGTCTTCCAATACTTTGCGATCAGTATTCTTGCTGCTGTTGTTGCATACATGAAAAAGGTTCTATCCTTTTTTGGCACCAGTTGGCCGACAATGCCCAAGAGAAAGGCCTCTGGTTTCTTAAGGAAGGTATATTTAAATACCTTTTTCATTTCATTATATATCATCTCCCAGAAAGCCTTAATCTTCGGGCATGTCCACCAAAGATGATAAAAAGTACCTTCAGTTTCCTTACATTTCCAACATTTGTTATCAGGCAAATGGTAAATTTTTGCAAGCTTAACTGGGGTCATGTACCACCTATAGACCATTTTCATAACATTTTCCTTTAAAGCACTACATGCCGTAAATTTAATACCAGTGTTCCACAACCTTTCCCAGTCAGCAGACATAATATTATGACCAATATCCTGTGCCCACTTAATCATAGCTGATTTAACTGTTTCATCTTGTGTATTCCATTTCAACAGCAAGTTATACATTCTTGACAAATTCTTAGTATTGGGTTCTAACAATTCTGTCTCAAGTTTTGATTTTTCCACCTGGAAGCCAATTTTCCTGTCTTGTTTGAAAACCTCCATTATTTGATAATAGTGGAGCCAATCTTGTACTTTGGGTTTTAGTTTTTCATGGCTCTTTAATTTCAGTTTCTCTCCATCCTGTTCTAAGATCTCACAATACTTTGGCCATCCGTCCTCCATATTAACTTTCTTGTGGGCCTTAGCCTCTAAGGGTGACAACCATCTAGGGGTTTTGTTTTCCAACAGATCTTTATATCTCATCCAAACATTAAACAGCGCTTTCCTTACAATATGATTTTTAAAGGCACTATGCACTTTGATTTTGTCATACCATAGATATGCATGCCAGCCAAATGCATTATTGAAACCTTCTAAGTCCAAGATATCTGTGTTCTCGAGGAGCATCCACTCTTTCAGCCAGCAGAATGCTGCTGCTTCATAGTACAATTTTAAGTCCGGCAGGGCAAATCCCCCTCTTTCTTTTGCATCTGTTAATATTTTATATTTTATTCTGGGCTTTTTGCCCTGCCAGACAAATTTCGCAATGTCTTTCTGCCACCTCTTGAAACAGTCCATCTTGTCAATAATCTGCAAAGTTTGAAATAAAAATAACATTCTAGGCAATACATTCATCTTAATCACTGCAATTCGGCCTAACATTGACAATCTCAAATTTGACCATATTTCTAGATCTTTTTTAATTTCTGACCAGCATTTTTCATAATTGTCCTTATACAGATTCAAATTTTTAGATGTTAAATTAACCCCTAGATATTTCACCTTCTTAACCACCGTCAGACCTGTCTCTTCTTGAAACTTATTCTTTTCCATATCTGTTAGGTTTTTCCCTAAGACTTTAGTTTTTTGTTTATTCAATTTAAATCCGGCTACCTGCCCAAATTGTTGGATTATTTCCAACACTCTTTTTGTACTAGTGTTTGGCTCCTGCAAAGTCAATACAAGGTCATCTGCGAACGCTCTTAACTTATAGTGTTTAGTTCCGACCTGTACACCTTTAACTTGCTGGTCATCTCTAATCATGTTCAGCAACACCTCCAGGACCGAAATAAAAAGCAATGGGGAAATTGGGCACCCCTGTCGTGTTCCTTTTTCTATCTTAAGTTCCTCAGTTATTACATTGTTTACAATCAGCTTAGCTTTTTGTTCGGAATATATTGCACCCATACCATTCTCAAATCCTTGTCCTACCCCCATCCCATGAAGATTCTTTTTCATGAAACTCCACGAAATATTGTCAAAGGCTTTCTCCGCATCCACAAATATCAAAACTGCTTTAGTATTTATATTCACCTCTAACTTTTCCAAAATGTCTATTATGTTCCTAACATTGTCTGAGAGGTGTCTTTTTGGGAGAAAGCCTGCTTGGTCTCTGTGAATCTTCTCCATCAGTACTCTTTTAAATCTTTTTGCTAAAATGTCTGCAAAAATTTTGTAATCCACATTCAATAACGAAATTGGGCGGTAGTTCTTCAGTTGAGTCTTTTCAGTCTCTGTCTTTGGTATGAGTGAGATATATGCTTCTTTCCACGATTCGGGTGCCTTTTTTCCCTCTAAGATCTCGTTACAAACTTCCTTTAACGGTTGTATTAGCCATTCCTTTAAAGATTTGTAATATCTGGAAGTCAGTCCGTCTGGCCCTGGAGATTTGCCCAATTGCATATCCTGAATGGCACCCTCTATCTCTTGTTCTGTTATTCTCTGGTTTAGCTCCACCTTGCTATGATGAGAGATTTTTTGTAATCCATATTTATTAAGGAATTTATCTATGTCCTCTTCATTTTGTAATCCTTGGGAATAGAGTTTTTTAAAATAACTCACAAAGCAATTTCTTATCTCGTTGGGTTTAGATATATTTTTTCCATCCACTTCTAGACTTGTGACTGTATTTAATTTCTGTCTTTTCTTAAGTTGCCATGCCAGAAGTTTACCACATTTGTCTGCCGACTCAAATGTCTTTTGTTTCATTTGCTTTATTTTCCATTCTATCTCTTGGTTCATCAATTCCATATATTGTGTTTGATACAACTTAATCTCCCTCAAAATCTCCTGGGACTTTGGTTTTGATCTTAATTTTTTCTCTCCTTCTTTTATCTTTTCCAAATTTTTTTCCTTTTTCTCATTCTGTTTTCTCTTCTTTATTGAGTTTTGTTGAATCAAAAATCCTCGCATCACAGCTTTACTTGCGTCCCAGATCACTCTTTTTTCCACATCGCCCTTTAGATTGATTTCAAAATAGTCCTTTAGAGTTTTTTGGGCCTTCATGTGGATCTCTCTATCTCGAAATAGGGTGTCATTCATTCTCCATCTAAACTGACCAGTTGTTGTAGATTTCATTTCCATCTTCACGGCGTTATGGTCGGAACAGGTTTTTGGGCAGATTTCTACCTTCTTAATCTTTGGAGCCATTCCACTAGTAACCCAGATTTGGTCGATTCTGGTCCAGGTCATCTTTGCATGGGAGAAAAAGGTTCCCTCTCTTTCAAGAGGGTTCCTTGTTCTCCAAATGTCTATTAAGTCCATATTTTCAGTCATTTCGAAGAAAGTCTTCGGGAGTCTCCCTTCTTTAGTAAGAGTCAGTCTTTGTGTCTTGTCCATGTTTGTAGAAACTACACCATTCATATCTCCCATAATTATCATATTGTATTCCAAATAATCCGTCAAAGTTTCATGAAGTTTTTTGAAAAATTCTGCTTTACCTTCATTTGGCGCATAGATCCCAATTATCAAAAATTTTTCTCCTTGTACCTGAATCTCCACCGCTAAATATCTTCCTTGTTCATCTTTAAACATCATTTTTGGAGCCCACTTCTCTTTTACATAAATCACAACTCCTCTTTTTTTAACTTTGTCCGACGAAATAAATTCTTGTCCCAATTTTTTATTCATAAGCAGTCTCCTGTGTGCTCTGGTTATATGGGTTTCCTGTAAGCAAATCAAGTCCAGTTGTTCTCTGTTCAAAATATGGAATATTTGTCGTCTCTTCAAAGGGCTGTTCATCCCATTACAATTCCAACTAAGGAATTGCAGGGCCATCTTGTTATTTTTCTGGTATTCCTCCAACAGCTCCCAGTTGTTGTTCCTCCTCTGTTGGTGGTGGAAGGTTCTGTCCGAACGAAAGGTTCAGGATGTCTATTACACTCCTTTGCTCAGCAGTTGGGTCTACAGTTCCTTTCTGTAAGTCTTCCTGATTTCTTTGCAGGAACCTGTCTTTATCCTGTATCGTCTTTATTTTCACCTTCTTCCCTCTATAGTCAAAAGACAGTCCCTGTGGAAATTCCCACCTGAAGAGAATGGTGTTCTTCTTCAACAGGTAGACCAAATCCTTATAAGAAGCTCTCAAGTCCAAAATATGTTTAGGAATGTCTTTAAAGATCTGTATCGGTGAGTTCCCAATTTGTAAGGCCTTTTCAAAGTGCAGTCTTAGAATTTTGTCTCTTTCCTCCTTCGATCTCAAGGTAATCAGACAGTCTCTCGGCGCCTTTCTGTTCTGTCTTCTGCCCAGTCTAAATGCTGTTGTGATTTTAAATTCGTCTTCCTCTAGCTCTTCCCAGGAATCAGCAAACTCTTTCGTTAAAAAGTCCGTAAGATTGTCTCCTTCGTCCTCTGGAATTGATCGTAATTTCAAATTCCTTTCTTTTCTTTGTAGTTCCCACAATGCCAGAGTTGCGTCGTGGTCATAGACCTTCCTGGCAATCGGTTCTAATTTTTCCTGGGTCTCTCCAGCAATAGTTCTGGCTTCCTCCGCAATTTGTCGTGTGGCAGAATTTTCTTGCGTAAGCCTGTTTATAGATTCTGTATTCAGGTCAAGTCTTGTTGTTAAATCTGTCAATTTCTGTGAATTCTCTGTCAGTTTCTTGGTATTTTCTGCCGTCTGCTTTGTTAGATTCTCCAGAGACTGGTTTATCTTAAGAAGGGCTTGCGACACTGCATCCATGGAGACTGCTGTACCTTTTTCTTGTCCTGTTGTCACTGTAGGAGTTATACCTGAAATCGAGCCTCTTTTCTTGTGTTGCTGTAGCTGTTGTTGATATTGCCTTGTCTTGGCTCTCGTGCTTATCTCGTCTGCTGGGCCACTCATATCCCAAGGTCGTTTCCCACGAGAGCCTTCTCCTAAAGGAAAATTCCACTGTCCCAAAGCGTAGCAACTTTTAATTTACCCTCTAGAGGGAGCAAATCAAAATGTCCGCAAACAAAGGCAAGGAGTATTTGAAAAGCAAATTTATCGGGAGGCTTCTATATGTATATTGCAACACTTTCCCATTAAATAAAGTCCCAGCCTTCCCTGCTATATTGTGTCCACAAAGTCCCAAAACTTTGTATCAAACAAGCAATGAGACTTCCACTTTGTTACTTTCACAAGAGTCTAAAGTCAGTTCAGTGTTCCTTTGTTCTAGTAGCAGTTTGTGCCAGGTTGAAGGCTGCAGAGAGTTCCCTTTCCTTTAAGTTGGTCATGCAGCTTAAAAATTCACTTATTCCTCCCCTCTGCCCTGCAAGCTAGAGGGGATAGTCAAAGTCCAAATGTCGGATTCAAGCAGTTAAAAACAATATCCCATACGGATGCAGCTCAGTAACTTTCGTTGCTTTAATTGTCATGCAGTCGGGGGAAGGCAGACTTCCTTAATTTTCGCCTTTCCCGTTTTCAGCCTAATTTCAGGTAGTTTTGGCACGAATAGAGGTTCAATCTTACTCACGGGTCTTTTTTGTCCAGATTGTTCAGGAAGGGAATCGGCGCTCTCCACTAATGGCGACGCGGCTTCACCCTGCGGGCTGGGTAGCGATTCTCAGCACCGCGCTCCCCGTTGTCGTTCCGGAGCCTTTAAAAAGGCTCTTTCTGCGGTAAAGGGGGGCGCTTCAGGTGCCCACCGAATCTCCTTGTTCACAGGCTCCGTTCCTGTGATTTTAGGGGTCCCCCGCTTGCCGTAGCGGGTCAGACCCGAACTCGCAGAGCCGTCCTCTCTCCGGAGCTCGGAGAGGGAGCAGCCATTAGCGCTGGCGCCGAACCGGAAGTCTGGATCTTTAAACATCTTAATTTGGCACTGAAACGGGAAGGTTTCAAACAGGATGTCCGCCTTCCTCTTTTGTAAATAGATTGAAGCAAAGACGCTGCAAGCTAAAGTCTTGGAAAGTCTTTTCTAAAGGATAAAATTTCCATCGGTTAAAACTACTAAACCCCCCTTGGAAGCATGAGAAGAGGGGGAAAATTTTAGATCGCCTAAGCCTGCAGGAGAGAGAGTGAAGAAAGATAAATTACCACCGTTTTGAACCTGGGAATGGGCTGCCAGTAAGATCGACGTTTTGGGAAAGTTCATTGACTCTGAATAAAACGTATGTTGACAGACAGTTAAATAAGAGAAATATATTGTTTCCATTGTTTCCTTTTGCACTTAAAAAGGAGCAAAAGTAGCTGAAAATTGAAACTAATTTTGTTGCTGGATCTGCGTTTAAAAGGACGCGTACAAATAGAAATTGTTTCCTCTAGAGGGAGCTTTTGAAACTGTTGCAGGAGTGGCGCTGGGGAATTTTACAGCTGCAGAGATTAAAGACCGTGAGAATTAGAGACTGACCTTGGACAAGAATGTCGACAGAAGAAGCCTTAGTGATTGCATTTTGCAAGATAATTGCTTTATTGTAACAGCTTCATGAGAAGACGGATGTGATGACTACTAAAATTGATAATTTGGGGCAAAAAATGACTGGTTTGGGACAAAAAGTGAATACTTACACAGAAATTACTCAGGAATTGATTCAGGAATCCACTCTGACATAGCAAGTTGTGGAGAAGACGAGGGAGAAAGCTGTTGTTGAACCTCAAGCAATACAAGTGGAGAGAGCCCCAGCCGTACAGAGGCAATTTGATGAATATAAGCTGTTGCCTTCTACGATTGAATTTAGAGAAAGCCAGATTTGGAGGGATGGAGTCCCGCTTGGATTGGAGAAGGAAAGTTGGATAGATCCCTTTATGCAGGGATGTTCTGGCTTTTGGGATCTGGATTTGGGTCAGGGGGAGATTGGAGTTGTGGGGGCCTTTAGCTTCGGAGGGATTTTGAAACACGCTCTGAAATATCTTTTGGACTTTAGTTTTGACTATGGAGAATGGGCTGACCTGTCGAGAAGGAATAAAGACATTGTTTGGTTGGAGTTTCCCCGAGATCTACTCCTCAGCGCCAAAGGAAGGAAATTAAGAACAAGATCAGCAGAAGATAAAGTTAAATGCATGTATAAATATGAAGAAGATCTGCAGAAGGGACATGGAAAAGAGTTAAGAGCCTCGGACAGAAGATCACCAGGTTGATGGACCATATGGAATTGATAGAAAGGACTGACAGAATCTGAGACCAGGGAGAAGAGACGGTGAAAGAAGATTGGAAAAAAAATTAAAATTTATTTAGAGAAATATTGTAAAATTAATGAGTGTTAGAAAAATGTTGGAATGAAATTACATGGCTTTAGTAGAAACGTTATAAGGAGTTAAACACAAATAAATTTTAGGGTTTTAATGGTAAGATAAGGTTAAAATAAATTAAGACAATTAAATGACAAAAAACAGTGAAAGATGGAAAGGATTTGCTGAAATAATTAATAACTAGAATACAAAAAAGGGAGGTGTGAGGAGGTCGATGAAACAAGTTAATGAAAGACAAAGATATGGAAATATTGGATGTGTTTTTAATTGTTTTTGCTTTTGTTTTGATGTATTGTGTCTTTTGTTTTTGTTTTTTTAATGTATTGTAATGTATTGATTTGTATTGTTTACTTTTTCTCTTTTTTTACTTCTTTCTGTAATCTTTAAACTTTTAATAAATATTATTTAAAAAAATAAAATAAAGAAGCCAGGGTGGCTATCTAAAGAACTTTTAACTGAGTTAAGATTAAAAAAGGATGTGTACAAAAAATGGAAAAGGGGGGAAACCACCAAAGAGGAATTCAAACAAATAGCCAGCACATGTAGTCACAAAGTCAGAAAAGGTAAAGCACAGAATGAACTCAGGCTTGCTAGAGAGGTTAAAAGCAACAAAAAAGGCTTTTATGGATATGTCCGTAGCAAAAGGAAGAACAAAGAAACAGTGGGGTCACTCAGAGGAGAAGATGGTGAAATGCAAACAGGGGACACAGAAAGGGCTGAACTCCTCAATGCCTTCTTTGCCTCAGTCTTCTCCGATAAAGAAAACAATGCCCGACCTGAAGAATTTGGAGCAAATGATTCAGCAGAGGAAACACAGCCCAGAATAACTAAGGAGATAGTACAATAATACTTGGCTAGTCTAGATGTATTCAAGTCTCCAGGGCCAGATGAACTGCATCCAAGAGTATCAAAAGAACTGGCAGATGTGATCTCAGAACCACTGGCAGTCATCTTTGAGAATTCCTGGAGAACAGGCGAAGTCCCGGCAGACTGGAGGAGGGCAAATGTTGTCCCTATTTTCAAAAAGGGGAAAAGAGAGGACCCAAATAAATATCGCCCAGTCAGTCTGACATCAATACCAGGGAAGATCCTGGAGCAGATCATTAAGCAAACAGTCTGTGAGCACCTAGAAAGGAATGCTGTGATCACCAATAGTCAGCATGGATTTCTGAAAAATAAGTCATGTCAGACTAACCTGATCTCATTTTTTGACAGAATTACAAGCCTGGTAGATGAAGGGAACGCAGTGGATGTAGCATACCTTGATTTCAGCAGGACATTTGACAAGGTGCCCCATGATATTCTTGTAAAGAAGCTGGTAAAATGCGGTCTTGACTATGCTACCACTCAGTGGATTTGTAACTGGCTGACTGACCGAACCCAAAGGGTGCTCATCAATGGTTCCTCTTCATCCTGGAGAAGAGTGACTAGTGGGGTGCCACAGGGTTCTGTCTTGGGCATGGTCTTATTCAACATCTTTATCAACGACTTGGATGATGGACTCAAGGGCATCCTGATCAAATTTGCAGATGACACCAAACTGGGAGGGGTGGCTAACACCCCAGAGGACAGGATCACACTTCAAAATGACCTTGACAGATTAGAAAACTGGGCCAAAACAAACAAGATGAATTTTAACAGGGAGAAATGTAAAGTATTGCACTTGGGCAAAAAAAATGAGAGGCACAAATACAAGATGGGTGACACCTGGCTTGAGAGCAGTACATGTGAAAAGGATCTAGGAGTCTTGGTTGACCACAAACTTGACATGAGCCAACAGTGTGTCGCGGCAGTTAAAAAACCAATGCAATTCTGGGTTGCATCAATAGGAGTATAGCATCTAGATCAAGGGAAGTAATAGTGCCACTGTATTCTGCTCTGGTCAGACCTCACCTGGAGTACTGTGTCCAGTTCTGGGCACCACAGTTCAAGAAGGACACTGACAAACTGGAACGTGTCCAGAGGAGGGGAACCAAAATGGTCAAAGGCCTGGAAACGATGCCTTATGAGGAACGGCTAAGGGAGCTGGGCATGTTTAGCCTAGAGAAGAGGAGGTTAAGGGGTGATATGATAGCCATGTTCAAATATATAAAAGGATGTCATATAGAGGAGGGAGAAAGGTTGTTTTTTGCTGCTCCAGAGAAGCGGACACGGAGCAATGGATCCAAACTACAAGAAAGAAGATTCCACCTAAACATTCGGAAGAACTTCCTGACAGTGAGAGCTGTTCGACAGTGGAATTTGCTGCCAAGGAGTGTGGTGGAGTCTCCTACTTTGGAGGTCTTTAAGCAGAGGCTTGACAACCATATGTCAGGAGTGCTCTGATGGTGTTTCCTGCTTGGCAGGGGGTTGGACTCGATGGCCCTTGTGGTCTCTTCCAACTCTATGATTCTATTCTTTTCTCTGGAGCCCCAGCTCCTTAAGAGAGCCTGCTGACACCTGCCATGGTTTCCTGGCTATGGGCATATCTGGTAGTGGTGGGTAGTATTTTTTTTCACTCCAGAGCATTGTAGGAAAGGAAAATGGCCGCCCACCATTACTGTCAGCTAAGCCCATAACTAAGAGCCTACTGAGGTAGAAGGGGACCATCAGATAACATTTTGTCAAGGTTCCCCTCAAACATGAGGATGGCCCTGGATGTAACTGCTCAAAACCCTTCAAGTTCTGAAGGTGTGATGCTCAGTGTGTTCATGTCCAAAGATGCAAAAAAGAAAAGAAAAGAAAAGAAGCAGAACTGAAAAGGATTCAGAAAGTGCAATCTTTCTCACCAGCCATAAGTAAGCCTTGATCACTTCTACAGAATGGTGTTTCAGCTCTGTCTTCCCTAATCCTTTGAGGTTCTCCTGTCATGACTCAACTGGTGATGCTTTGAATTATTTATTGCATTATGAGAATGCTAGTTGTCTCGCAAAGTAAAATTTAGTCAGAGGTTAGAGATGTTCTCCTAGTATTAACAACCCTGATATTTCAGTATTAAGTACTATATTTCAACAAGGAATGAATTGTTTCCTGCGTTACATATGAAAGGTTATTTTCAGCATGCAATCAGCTGTTTTAAATGATCAAAAAACATTATTTGAAATAATATTTGCAATTGAGCCAGTATGTGATCTGGTATGTGATCCAATAATATTTTCTAATGATGCAATCATATCTCCCTGCTTTCACAGACAGCAGGTCAGTGGAGATTTAATTTCCCCCACCATATATGTGGGTTTAGGACACTTGCCTCCATTTCCTTCTTTCATAGGCATCAGCTGCAGGGGGCCAAGACACTTTGGGGCTCCCTGTTGGGGTTTTTTGAGGGGACCACTCCTCACAATGTTGCATGCCTGAAGTCAGGACATTGTGTCGGGCCCCCTTAATCATCTTGATAAGTTGGTGCCTCTGCCTCCTTTATACTATTGCCATACATTCTTTTATTATCCATCACACAGCAACTCATTTTGCACTCATTCTTTAACCCTTTGAATTCATAAGGTTTCAGGAGATAAACCTATTTTGGGAAACTGGGGGATGGGATTTTGGAACAGTTCTGATTTGATTAGAATATGATTGGAAGCATGAATGAGATATTATTTCCCAGCTCTACCTGGGGATTCCAGTGGCTGAATTTAGAGTCTTTGGCATAGAAGACCTATGCCCTACCCCTGGATTTTAGGCCCCACATTCCCTTTAGCCCCTTTCACCCCAGTTTACAGTCTCATTAGTATTCTGCTTAAGACTGCCACAGTTGAGCCCTCTCATGCCTAACTTGTACATAAGAAAGTTGTATCCCCTCTCTTGTTTGCTTATTTCTAAAAAATAATAATCACAAGTATTACACCTAGGAGCTAATTTAATGAAAGTTGTATCTCAAAGTATGCTTATTTTAACAATGCAGTCATTACAACACTTTTATCTCAAGGTACATTTATTTTATCAATGTGGTATTTAAGGCTCAAACTGCAAGTTACACACATTTTCATTCACGGCTAATTACATGTTAATTTTTTTGATTATCTTTTAAAATAAAAACTCCCTTTGGGAGAGGTCAGTTGAGAGTAAACAAGTAGTAAGATAAGTGTGTTTAACCTGTCAAAATTGCCACAAAATCAGTTTTCCTCCCTCTCCTTTCAATAAACTTCCCCATGCAACTGCTGTTTTCACTAATCCAAGAAGTTGTTGTTGCTTTTAACAAAGATGAGACTTAATGACTTTTCCACCAGTTGCTTAAAATGGCCTTTACGCCATGTCAAGCCAGCTATGACATATGGTGATGCTCTGTGGCAGCGACAGTCTAAATAAATCCTGCAACTTTTAAGGTATGGAAGGAATTATTTACCATGGATACAATTTATTCTGGCTGTACTTTTCATGCCCATGATGAAAAAAATTATTATACTTTGGACCTTCAGCCGATGACAGAATGCATTTTGCATGGTTTGGTGACATGGCAATGTGATTGCTCTAAGACCAAAACACTTTATAATTGATAAAGTGAAACAAATGATTCTAAACTTGAAATGAACTTTTCCTAAAAGCATCTGTCTCCATTTTCTTAAAGCCACAATAAAGAGAGAAGTAGAGGATAGCACAGTATCTCCATTAGATCCAAGAGCTCTGTAGGCTTTCAGTGAATAAATAGACCTTTGCACATATTGGACTGTCACATATTTTTTTCTGTTACGTAAAAGTGGTGAGCATCTCTCTGTTGCATTCTTGGATGCAACAGGGAACACAGACATGACCCTGAGAACATAAAAGAAGCCCTACTGGATCAACCCATCTAGTCCAGCGTCCTGTTCTCACAGTGGTCTATCACAGGCATAGGCAAACTTGGCCCTCCAGATGTTTTGGGACTACAACTCCCATCACCCCTAGCTAGTAGAACCAGTGGTCAGGGATGATGGGAACTGTAGTCTCAAAACATCTGGAGGGCTGAGTTTGCCTATGCCTGGTCTATTGGTTGCTTATGGGAAGCCTGCATCAGGACCATTATCTATAACAACATATATAGCAGAAATATAGGCACTTTAATTTATCATAAGTAGGAATGGAAGCAAAATTCTGCCAATTCTGAACTGGACCCACATATAGACTCATGTGCAATTTAATATGAAAATTCACCAGTATTTTAGTGAGAATTTCTCCTGGTGTATACCTTTTTGTATGCAATTTCCCCAAATTTTTGCAAGCAACCATAATATAATGCATTTTTGTATGTTATTTTGACACTTTATGCATGCTTTTCTCTTTTATGCACACTTTGTCTAGTATGCACATTACTTGGTTGGAGACATGCTTTGCAAAATTCAGAGAAGCGCAAATTTTGAAGGATGACTGCATTTTGCTTTGCATACTGTTTCAGGAATTCTGAAAGATGTAGATATGCCTAAAAATGCAAACTGAAGAGAATTTTCCTCATCCCTAATTTTTATACTTGCATTGCCTTAATATGCACGTTTTGTTAAACTTTATTTCATTAAGGAACTGCATAACAAAATTCAAAGTTGTCTGATTTTTCAAAGAATAGGTACACTTTGTTTCACATATTGTTTTGGGAAGAAATAATTAGACAGGCTTGCAAACCAAACTAAATGCCCCCCATTTTGACTTGGATGTGCACCCTAACCCCATGATTGTATATTTACTCTTTTATGTACTTTTCTCTGTTTGTGGCATCCTTTTTGAAGCAGGGCAACCAAAACATCACACATTTCCAGATGTGGCCACACTAAAAATGGTATTATGTATATAATGCAATGATAATCCTTGCTATTTTATTTTCAATCTGTTCTTCATTCATCAACCTTATAGATAGATAGGTAGGTTCACAGCACAGTATCTTGTCCACTATGACACTCAAGCTCTAAAGAAAGTGCAGACAATTATCGATGACATTCTTAAAAATAAAATACAATCTTACAACCATCTATTTCTCTCTCTTTTAAATGAATGAATGAATGAATGAATGAATGAAAAGTTACTTCTTCAATAATCCAAATAATCTTTTTCGTGTTCTGTTTTTGCATGTTAATTATGCGAGTTTCTTTGCAAAAATTTTATCCACACTTGATTATTGTCATCGTTTGCATTCATTCACTTCCTCTACAAAGCATATCAGGTTATATCTGGCAGAATAATCACAAAGTGCATTTTCCATAGAGGCTTGCAGGCTGAATGCTAGACAGATGTGTCTGATTTCACCATCTACTCTAGAAAGGATAGCTGGCTTGTGTATTCACAGAAGATTCATCTGAAGCATCATGAAATAAAATGTACGGAAAATATAATATTCACAATTAAGATTTTTAATGAATTGCCTTGTTAATCCATACAGTGTATGCATGTTGCAAAATTTCCAGGCTTAATTAGTATACTTGGTGATTATGTTTATTTCCTGATGTACACACTGATTAAGCATTGTCCATACACTGAAGCTTGAAGCTGAATTAGTCTATAAAGTAGCACCTTGTTTTGTAACTGGAGACTCAAAATGCAAATAGATCAACTTATGTAAAATTAAATTAGCTCTAATAGAACCCATTTGGCTTGAGCAGCTGGTGTCACTTTATAAACAGAGTTCTCTTGTTATGAGAAATAAAGGGCTTCTGTTGACAGATGCTTATATACTTTTAAATGACACATGCACAGGAGAAAAAAAAACTCCCTCAAGTAATGTTTGAGAATGAGACTTAAGTGAATGAATAACAGGAAATGGTGAATAGAGTTTGCTTATACTTTCCACATCCCCTTCACATAGTAGATACAAAATCAGCCAGCACTATGCAATGGCATGACTCAAAGAATCTTATTTTAAAATGGATAACTATTGTACATATTATAAAAGGCAGTGCAGTGCCTACATTCTCATTAATTAACATTAGATGCTCTAGTTCATTTTAGAGAGATGTACATCTTCAAGCAATTGGTGTGCGTACCCAAAATGTTTTGTTCCTTGAATATCACAGCACTCTCCCCATCCCCCCACCCCAATAACCTCTCACCATCTTAAGAACCATAACAGTTTCTGGTTGCTGTAGTTAAGTGCGTGCATCCCTATTCGTGCATTACTCACAAGTCAGGCTCTTTTTTTAAATTTCACATTTATTATTATCAATAAAAGTTTAAAACAGGTACCTGAAAACATTCTAAAACTAACTATAAAAAATAATAAACTAAAAATAGATTAAGGCATATGCCTCAGTAGGCTTGCCTAAGCACACATGCTTTAAGCAGGAGGTGGAAAGTGTGAAAGTGTCTGCCTGAGGTCCGTATGCAGGGAGCTCTACAGTGTAGGTGCAATGGAGTAGCAAGGTCAGGTGTTACCTGGTGCGGAAAATTTCTTGCCTCCCCTCCCACAATGGTTTGACTTTATTTCATTTGGGGGGGGTACCAGAGTTGTTCAGCTTTTTTTGGGGGGGAGCCAGAGTTGTTGAGCTTCTTTTGTGGAGATTGTGTTCCTTGCGACGAGTCTGCCTGCCACCCTACAGCTGAGGGGGTGCTGAAGTGGACCATTCTGCAGCGGGAAACCTGCGCACCCCAAAGCCACAGCGTCTCTCACAGACATTGAGTGCTGCTAAGCATTTTGTCATCCCCCTCAGAGATGGCACCCGGGGCGGACCACACCCACCACACCCACCCTTCCTACATCCGGGTGTAGGTGCTACAGCTGCAGAAAGTATATATTTTGCAACTGTAACAGTGCAAGTTCCACAGACTGAAACTGTTGAGTGGGGAAATACACAGGATAAGGCAATCTCAGAAGTAAATTAATCCAAACGGTTAAGGCAGGCACCCCCAAACACGGCCCTCCAGATGTTTTGGGACTACAATTCCTATCATTCCTGATCACTGGTCCTGTTAGCTAGGGATGATGGGAGTTGTAGTCCCGAAACATCTGGAGGGCCAAGTTTGAGGATGCCTGGGTTAAGGGCTATAAATAATAATAGGTAAAGGTAAAGGGACCCGTGACTGTTAGGTCCAGTCGTGACCGACTCTGGGGTTGCGGCGCTCATCTTGCTTTACTGGCCAAGGGAGCTGGCATACAGGTTCCTGGTCATGGGGCCAGCATGACTAAGCTGCTTCTGGCAAACCAGAGCAGCACACGGAAACGCCGTTTACCTTCCCGCCGGAGCAGTACCTATTTATCTACTTGCACTTTGACATGCTTTTGAACTGCTAGGTTGGCAGGAGTAAATAGTAATAGTAGCACCTTAAACTTAGAAACTTGGCCTGCTTTCAAGGTCATGCTTCCTGCCACTTTGTCATAGCTCCATGTTCCAATGAGTGCAGGCTGAGTTCAGTTGCCAGCATGTGAAACCTTATGTGTGGGTCACTGCATGCATACAGGGACTCCATGCATTGCATACACTATGCAGGTAGGTGTTCTGTTTGCATGGACCACCTTAGCACATGGCACATTTAGTGCAGTGACACAGCATCAGGGGTGGAGCAAGAAGTATCCAGCTTGTGAGTACATTGTTTCGGATGGGGTGTGTGTTTAAAAATAACAATAATTCAAGAGTGTTCTTGAACTAGTTTGCTCCTGAAACCAGAGTTTCAAGGAAGTGCAATCCCTTGTGACATGACTAGAGGGTACAGATGGACAGTTCTTAATGTGATGCATTTCTAAGTGTCTCCTAATACCACCAAGCTCATATAAAAGCAACCTGAGAGTAAGAATGGAAGGGATCTTAATATTTAATTAGTATTTAGCTATTACATTTTGATCACACTGTTTTTTTACCCGCCCCTTTCATCCTCACAACAATCCTTTGAGGTAGATTAGTTTAACGGAAAAAGTAAATGTGTGATTGAGGATCATCTAGTCAGTTTAGGGATTTGAACCTGTTTTTTGTGCAACATTCAAACACAACATGGACTTTCGGTAGATTGAGGCAAAGAAACTGGCACAAATAAATTCAACCTTTTAATGGTCTAATGATATCAGTAGGGGTGGCTGTGTAATGTCATGAGTAAGAACAAAAGTTAGCCTACAAAATCAAAATTGTGAGAAGGGGCTCACAATCTGGAATTCATTTTCTTCTCTATTGCAATGCTCACGCTTTCCTAAAACACTTAAAAAAAAACAACCAATCCTGTCTTAGGTTAGGTGTGGGAAAGATATGTCTCATTATTCATGTTTCCGTGTGGAAGCATCCAGACAAATAAGATCACTCCTGTACACATGGAAATCTTCATGCAGTTGAACACACACAAGCACAGCATCAAATCAGAATACAGTTTTTCCATTTCTGATGCTTTCTCTGTGGACTTTCCATTTTAAAGCAAGAGAAAAGGGAAAATAGCCAACACTCATTCCAGACTGAAATGAAAACAGCCAAAATCATTCTACCATAAAGCAAAAGGACAATACCGAGAAAGCAAACTAAATCCAAATGTGTTTAAATTGCTGCTGTTGTTTGCATGGGCTTTTCAAATAGCCTTTTTGCAGAAATGGGGAGGGGGGAGAGATAATGAAAATAAGGGCAAGGTTCCAAGGGAATGCAAAGCTTTAGCACTTTTTCACCTAAGTTTTAATATATTCCTGTAAGCCATGCTGCTGTGTTGCACAAAGTGGAGAGATGGCTCTCTCCCTAGGCTTGTGTAGTCTGGGCATTGATGGAGGACAATGAACAAAAACGGGCAATTTGCTCTTTGTCTAAAGCTGCTTTGTAATGTACACTGAAACACACCCATTGGCAGGATGGGAAGGTGGTGGAACTGGTTTGCCCAGCCTGAATCCAGTTAGCATGTGATGGGGGAGGGGGAGCTAACAAATGCAGCCATTTACATTTTGGGGTATTAGACTGATAACTGCTGTGAATCTGGTATTGCTTCAATGCTTGTGTTTGTACTACTCATAAAATATCCAACGGACATGTGGTAAGGAGATTATTATATGCCAAAATGAAATCTCCAGCCCTTTTTCCTTCCAAAGGACACTTGTGCTTTAAAGGCTAATGAGAATTACCCACACTACCTAAGTAAGGAAGAGTTAGATACTATAGGTTGTATCAAAAGTTGTGCCAGCAGAGTTCAGCCCCACAAATCACTGGAGGGCAATCCACATCACTAATGATTTGAAGTTGGAAAATGTACTTTTCTGCCCCCTGCCCCAGGTTATGAGCTTGAAGTCAGAGTCTATGGGACTTGGAGGAACTGTGTTCCACATCCTCCCTAAGTGTCTTGAAAAACACAACCAGTACACCTCATAGGTGGGGTAGGGTGGGGTGGGGTGGGGGGGGATGCTCTCTGAAACAGATGACCATTTTCACTTGAGATTCAGTAGCTTTTTCCAATCTAAGTGCTTAGAGGTGCACAGCCCATGTGTTTTCTTAAAGGGATGCGAGTGTAGGTTCACCAGTAGTACCGCTAACATGCTCAACAGCTGTTACCTTTAATCAAATCAATGGTTTTATGAATGTAAGCAGGACTTGACCTAATCAGAGTCATTATAGTGCTTTGAGTTAAGAATCAGTACAACCAAAGCATCCATGAATTATGATTCTGTTTGACAATCTATATTGTTTCCGCTACCTCTGCACTTGGTCTGCAGATTAACCTCTGCCTCTTTGTTATGTTGTCTTGGAGATGTTGAGTGTGCTATGTGCATTCAACATTAAGAAGAGAAACAACAATTTTTTTTATATTAACCTTCACTTTCTATTAATTTTTACTATTATTACCTTTTTGTTCAGGGAGAACTTCTGTTTAGGGTTCTGGCCACTCTGCCCCCCCCCATTCAAAAATAAGTGTTATAGGCTCACTGAGCATGCTTAGTCCTCATTGGTCTGTTTGAGAGGAAGGTTCCTCCATTTTGGGGTCTTTCAAGTGGGGGCAGGGTGAAACCCTTGTGCCCTGTCTCAACTACATTAAAATCTTTGATTTATCCATTTTTGCTCTCACTTCTCTCTGTAGGGACATTTTCAAATAGTTTTCCAGTCTGAATGAGAAGATGAGCTATACAAACAATGGACCTATCCTGTCAATTCTTTTTATCTCTATTTTAACTCTTCCTCCATAGTCCTCCTTCACCACTCCTGGCCATTGGCTACATGGGCTGGGACTGATGGCAGTTGGAGTCCAATAGCATTTGGCCAGCCATGGCTTTCCATCTCTGGGCTAGGGGATTCAATACTTCCACAGTGGTGGGAGGAAAGATCTATTTTATTTCCCTCTGTGACATTAGAACTCCCTGTCCAACAAAAGAGAGTCAGTTGTGATCTATGGGCCCTCCCAGAGGCCACCGGATTACAGCCTTAAGTGACTTGATACCACAGTTGGCTGGAATGTGTTTTCCATTAATTAAACAAAAAGTTACAAATCTAAGAGATGGTGCAGTATATATTTTTAAATGAACAATTAGATTTTATTTAAACATAATAATTCATGTTTTTTATTTTTGTTTTACTATTTTTGTTGAATTTTGTTGAATTTTGTTGAAAAAAGTGAAGAGTAGAGATGGGAAGGCCTGGGGGGGGGGAATTGGGGGGAAACCATGTTCATAGCTAGGTTGGTGGCAACCTGGCCAGAGGGATGGGGCACTTACAGTAGTATACTGACCACATCTTCTTAAAAGTAAGTCCTACTGAATTCAGTGAAGTTAGGATTGCAGACCTGGTCTCTATGATTCATATTTGAATTAGTAATTTTAGATTAATTCAGATTGCATAGCTGTTGTTGTTTTAAAAAAGGACCACAGGTGTGATCTTTAGCTGTGCAGGGTAGGTGATTTTCATTTCATTTCGTTTCATTTGCCAGTTACTCCTTTATCTGCAGGATCTTACTATCCCCCAAAGTTGGAGGGTTTAATTTTTTTTTAGAATTGGTCAATCCTCTAGATTAGTATAGGAGGTGACATTGGGGGCTGAAACAGGAATAGAATAAGCAAAAACCACTTCTTCCTCTTTTGCCATGGGAACATACCATTTTTATGGAGTAGGAGACGCTGCTGGATCCAACTTACTAGTGCCTTTCCCTTCACCAAACAAGAAGTCTGGGCCCAACCTCACATGTCTGGTGAAAAAATAAATCTAATATTATAATTGCGCCTGTTTCTAATTTTTACAAAATGAAAGGACAAAGTATGCACAAACCAAAAGGTATATTTTTGGATTCTTTCCCAGCTTAATTTGAAATTATATCAGGTTCTCCATATGCCCGAAAGAATTTACCCCCTTCCATCTTCTATCTTCCCATTTCACATGGAGAATTTCTAAACTAGAATGTTGAATTGGTACACATGCAGTTCTGTATAGTTTTTAATTTGCATGTTTTTGTTTTGTGTTGTTACAGTTTAGCACATTGGTAGAATCACAATGCAAAAAGGAATCTTGATGTGATTATGTGATGATATCAGCATTCTCCTGATTTAATTAATGCGGACTCATGCACATTGGTAACCTGTAAGATTTTTTTAAAAGGCATAAACTGACACACCTGTGTTCGGGGGTTTCAATTCAAGCTGCAACATAATTCTAAAAATTGAGCTCAGGGTCACTGAGATATTTATGATGGGTTTTTTAAAATTGATATGGCTATCTTTTATTTTATTTTCTAAATTTTGAATTGTTGTGAGTTGCCTTGGAGCTATTTTTAAGTACCGTAAGCTGCCTGCTAAATTGAAGTCAATAAAATTAAATAAATAAATAGAAGAAAAAGAAGCAGGGATAGGTATGTAAGTGGGGAAGACTAAACAGATATGTCAGAGGAGCTTGGCTAAGCTGGCATGACCAACAAACGATTTTGATAAAATGTATTTAAAGTTCTGCCCTGAAATATCATTATCACCACCAGCATCACTGTGGTGCAATAAGCAGAATGTGCTGACTTCACCTGGGACGTTTGGGAGTAAAGTCAAACCCTTCCTTGGTCTGAGTGTGTGACTTTGGGTACCTCTTAGCCTCTGAAATCTACACCCTTGTGCAAATTAATTGAAACAAGCAATGTAGTACAAAACTCACATATACATGTACAAAACTCACATATATGTGCATTAGTAACGGATATGACCTCCGCTATTTTTAAGCAGCATTTGAACACAGTTTGTCATGGAGTCTACTAGTTTCGAATAGTCACTGTTGATTTTCGGATCCCTGTACCACACTTGAATCAGCGCCTGAATGAGCTTCTCCATAGTTGTACAGTCTACAGCACAGAGGCGACTTTTGCATATAGCCCGCAAATTCTCCATGGGATTTACGTTCGGGAAATTCCCTGGCCAATCAAGTACCTGTATTTGCTGCTCTGTCATGAATTTCTTCACCACTTTCGATGTGTGACAGGGGACTAGGTCCTGCTGCAATATCCCAGTAGCATCAGGATACCTCTTTTCCAGCTCTGGAATAACTCTCTTTTGTAGAACCTCAATATATTGCGGCGAGCGCATCATTCCTTCTATTGGCTGAAGGCTTCCGACACCATAATGATCAACTGACTTTCGTGTTTGTTTTGAGTACAGGATTACAAGTAAGATAGAAAACGAGCTTTCTTTCAATTAATTTGCACAAGGGTGTAAGTGTAGTGTGCCTTACGTGAGTGGTGTATAGATTACTGAACACAAGGGATAACATACTCCCACTTTCCAAATTATGTTCTCTTCTTTGTGATATATACATGAGAAGAGCCCCACTGGAGCTGACCAGAAATTCATCTACCAAGGGTTTGGTTTCTCTCAGTGGCCAACTAGATGTCTCCAACAAGAAGGTCCTGAAGGCAATAGTCATCCTCCATAGTACATCCCCACACACCTAAGACTGGTACACAGAGGCAAACTGTCTCTGTATATGGGTGTTCCATGGAGCCATCATGTCTAGTAGCTATAAACATGTCCTCCTTCTCAAAACATCTAAGTAGCTTTATACAGCAGTAGTAGTATGATAAGCATGCAAGTCTACTAGTTACATTGGATGGCGGCCATACCTCTGACTCATGGCAGACTTCCTTCCCAGCTGGGTCTCCTCTCTGAATCACTTCCCCATATCTCATTCCTCCTCCAAGCACCACATACAATCACCGTTTTGATATCACCTCACCATCTCCCCACCAAACATCTCTTTCAGGATCTCCTCAAAGCACTCAGAAACCAAGAGCTAAGTACAGCAGAGTTCAGCAAATGTAATTGTAATGTGGAAAGTGTAACACAGGCTGGATCTAGACACATCAAAGAAGCGTTTCAGTTAAATGCATTGCAAACTTTGGATGAGAAATCGGGTTAGCAAAATGGAACTCCACAGTACCATCTGGTGTCACAGTGTTAGAATGCATAAACAACACATAGAAAGTTACTGTTCTTTGCCAATGTAGCTGAGCCCTATATACAAGTAAGTCATTCATCCTGGCAAAGCCCTTATAGAATGGCTTTGCCATTACATTTTTTCCACCCAAAATTTGCATTGGGAGGTTGATGTTTTAATAGATTTATCCGTGTGTGTGTGTGTGTGTGTGTGTGTAGTGGGGCAAAGAACCCACTATTAATCTATTCTCCTATCATATTATGTGCCCTTGCTCACTGGTATGACTCTACCTAAAGAAGGATGTTATGTGACATAACTTGTACTTTTGAAGTGTTTCAGAGAAGAAAGTAAATGAAGCTATGAAAATTTAGGAATCCTTATGAGCTTTTGTTCTTTTGCAAATGTACCAAGCTAGATGATGTCCTTTTGGCCTACACAAATATGAGAATTGCCCACATAATATATTCGCTTCTACAAGGCAATAGTGTCTCATTCAGATGACTCAGTGCATTCAGAGTCAAATGCCACATCAACTTCAGCTGGTGTTCATCTTCAAGTCCTGAGTTATTTGGAAATTAAACTGCTGATATTGTAATGTGGTTATACACATCTATGGCACAACCACATTTGGAATACTGCGTATGGTTCTGGTCACATCACCTCAAAATGCATATTATAAGGCTGGAAAATATTCAGAAAAGAGCAGCCAAAATGACCAAGGGAATGGAGTGAAGCCCCTAGGAGGAAACTTGGCAGCATTTGGGGCTCTTTAATTTAGAAAAAAGCAAGTAAGAAGTAACATGAAGCAAGTTGATAGAGAAAAGTTCTTCTCCCTCTCTAGAACTTGTAGACACCTGAATGTTGGAATAATTAGGAAAAATAAAAGACACTCAGGTCCTGTTTATGGGCTTCCTATTGAGGCATCTGGTTGGCCACTGTGAGAAGAGAATGCTGGACTAGATGATGAATGTGCATGGCCATCTAATAAACACTTAAATTGAAATTCAAATTGCACATTACATAAACAGTGGCAACTGAAACAAAAAATCAGAGCTCCAGAAAAAATAAGCAAACCCAGCTTGCTGGAAGTCAGAACCAACTTCACTAGAAGTTACTCTTGTTGAACAGCATATTTCTGAGTAAACATGCATTAGATGGCACTGTTAAGACTCTTAAAGGTAAAGGTAAAGGTACCCCTGCCCGTATGGGCCAGTCTTGACAGACTCTAGGGCTGTGCGCTCATCTCACTCTATAGGCCGGGAGCCAACGCTGTCCGCAGACACTTCTGGGTCACGTGGCCAGCGTGACAAGCTGCATCTGGCGAGCCAGCGCAGCACACGGAACGCTGTTTACCTTCCAGCTAGAAAGCGGTACCTATTTATCTACTTGCACCCGGGGTGCTCTTGAACTGCTAGGCTGGCAGGCGCTGGGACCGAACGACGGGAGCACACCCCGCTGCGTGGATTCGAACCGCCGACCATGCGATCGGCAAGTCCTAGGCACTGAGGTGTTAAGACTCTTAGTCAAAATCAAATTGAGTCTTTATTGCTTAGTCAAGGGTCATCACTGGCTCTTAGCAATCACAATGGTGTTCATCTGTATTTATTTGGGAGTGTGGGGGGGAGTAGTAAAAACCACAAATGTGTTGGAATAAGTGGGATGCAAAAATCCTTCCAGGCCTCCCCAGTTTGCATTTGCAGCTGGCAGCTACCAGGGCCTGCAACACCAGAACCACAATGTTCCTTATTTTCTTTATCTCATCATACAGTTTCTCCTACACTGTATGCATGCCATAACCTTTATTTTTCTATGTCTGCTTCTATTTATTCTTTATTAATTTTTAAAGTTATTTATATGCCGCCTTTCAGGATAGGATTCCTTCCAGGGGAACTTACAATTAAATTACATACTTTAAAAACAAAGAGTTGAGTCAAGTGAAGTCATTGTGTCGGTGGAACAACTTCCACTTGCACAATGGAATTCCCCTCCTCTTTCTGCTCCCTCCCACCCCAAATCTGCTCCAGACGGTTGGATGAACCCCTAGGACAGATTGGGGGGGTGGTAAGTAGTTCCCCTCTCAGAATTACTTCAGACCTTTCCACATTTACCATTTATAATGATATAGTTGCTGGGATTTTTCAGATTTTTTATCTGAAAACAAAGTATCATCACTCTGCTGGTATTCTGGAATAACATACTAAAAAAAACCAACAACAACTTTTCCATCTACCGCATAAAAAGCCAGCTTTCATGAAGAATCCAGAATGGATCCTCAATATTTTCATTAGTGTGACAGGTGTTCAAGCATTGCCCTGGTTTGTGTGTTGGAGGCGTTGGGGGTTGCTGGGAGTGGTTTGAGCATTCAAAGTAGAAATGCAGCAGATAGGGCCAATTGTACTCAGTCAAAGTACTGTCTTTGGCAGCAAGCATTCAATGTGGAGAGAATTTCATCACATTAACGAGGTTTGCCATAGCTTAGACGCAGGTGGCGCTGTGGGTTAAAGCCTCAGCGCCTAGGGCTTGCCGATCGAAAGGTCGGCGGTTCGAATCCCCGCGGCGGGGTGCGCTCCCGCTGCTCGGTCCCAGCGCCTGCCAACCTAGCAGTTCGAAAGCACCCCCGGGTGCAAGTAGATAAATAGGTACCACTTACCAGCGGGAAGGTAAACGGCGTTCCGTGTGCGGCTCTGGCTCGCCAGATGCGGCTTTGTCACGCTGGCCACGTGACCCGGAAGTGTCTCCGGACAGCGCTGGCCCCCGGCCTATAGATGTGAGATGGGCGCACAAACCCCAGAGTCTGTCAAGACTGGCCCGTTCGGGCAGGGGTACCTTTACCTTTACCTTTAGGCAGACACAAAGTTCCTCTTCTAATCTCCTGTACTCCCGCAAGATTAGAGTTTCCTGTGCACATGCTCATAATTCTGACATTTCCTGGTTGGCTGAACATGAGGCTATTCAATGGGTGTGACTACAACCACAGAAATGTTCTCAATTCAGGCACAAGCCACCATTAATGTGGAAAGGAAAACTCAGAACTTACTCTCTAATAACATTGACCAAAGTGACCAAAAGTGCAGACAATCAGCTACAAATTCATTCTTAAAAACATTGGATCAGGCAGCTAGAAATGTTGTGATGAAAGGCCCTGAGCTGGATGTAGCCCACAATAAGCATTTCTAACATATTAAAAAGTCATCAGGATCCTTCTCCTCCATGGCAGTTGATGGCAGATTGCTCTGTGCTTGGGGTGGTGGCTGGGAGGAGCAAAGCCCAGCTAGAGCATTACCTGGACTTCGTCAGCCTCCCTCTCACTCCTGGACTCCTTCCCACAGGATAGCTGATAGGAGATTGCTCTATGAGAGGACGTGAGGTTAACCCTCACTGATTCCAATACAGGTGACTCCTTTATTATGTCTAGTCCTTGTCACAACTATCTAATTTAGGGCTGCTTCAAAATCACCTTGCAATACTATTGCCTCTTCCCCATAATGAATGAGGCAACAATATATCTGCTGCATATCATGCTAACTTTTTAACTCCCAAACTTTGCTGAAGTCTTTTCCAACCTGGAAAAAAAGTTAGAGCCATTTGTTATAGGCATACAAAACTTCAGATTTGCTGAAGTTCAGTTCTGATTTGGATCCAAGTCAAAGTGAGCAACCTCTGAAATGGCCCAAGTCAAACTGGGATCCCAACCAAAGTTTTCCTTCCGTGCACATCCCAGATAATCTGGCCATATTCTTGTTGGAGCAAAATTCAGCATCATCTTTACATGGGACTTTCTTTTTGAAATTTCTTTGCTCGTTTGTTTTATCTGCGGTCCTGGTACAAGACTGCCGAGTAACATTGTTGGTGGGTGCTCACAAACATAAAATGATAAAATCCAAAGAAACAACCTGATGTCCTGCGGTACCTAGATTTTGCATTTTACAAAATGCTTTCGCCACAAAAAACTGCTCTTTAAAGCTGAACCGGAGCAAACAACAATCCACAAAAAGCCTGAATTGATGCTTGTTCTGACTGAATGCTAAAGAGTGAGTTTTCATGGGGCAAAAAGAAAACATGGAGCATTAAACCATGGACCTGTGCCTGGAAAAAGCAGCACAAGTGATAAGTGTGGATGAGCCCTAAATCTTTTTGAATCTCCAGGGCACACACACACACCTAGTGCGGTACCTAGTGCTTTACAGTAATTGGTAAGCCTCCCTGAAATTTCAAATTACCCCACCCCAAAATCACCAAGTTTTTTTTCCTGTCAGAGGCAGTATATCTCTGTATACCATTGAGTGGGAATCACAAGCAAGGAGAACGCTGTTGCACTCAGGTCCAGCTTGCAAGCTTGCTATAGTCACCTTGTTGGCCACTGTGAGAACTGGCTGCTGCACTAGATGGGCCTTTGGCCTGATCCAGCAGGATTCATCTTATGTTCTTATGTTTCTGTCCACTCTGAATGTCCACACACGAGATCTTTCAATTCAGTCTTACAGGAAATAGAACATCTGCTTGGCTGTGCCCTGCCCTGGGGGTGTCTCTGTGACTTCCTGGGTAACACAGAGGTGTCATCTGCACAATAAATTATTATTTCTGAATAGTAA